>NC_139462.1:17232500-18482500 GCF_057233095.1 Heloderma suspectum
CCCATCTGGATCCTGGTACAGGCTGAGAATATCTTGTGATAAAGGATTGCCTGGAATCAAAGCAAGGGGTTTAATGTCAGTTACAAGTTGCATTGCACAATATTCTTGTTTCTAAAAAAATCAGTACTGACTATAACAGGACCCTCTCAATTCTTGCCCCCAGGAACAACACTATTCTCAAGGAGGAATGCTACTGGGTGGCTGCTTATTGCAGATCCACTGCTACTTGAAACAACAGCAAAAACAATTCAGTTAAAAAGAATGACTTCAACCCCCTGTCGCGTTGTATTTACATGGCAAACTCACCCCCACCCCGCACCCTACCTCATGGGGGAAAAAATTTAAATTGGCCACATCCCTGAAGATCACAATTTTTTTTGGCATTTTCACCCCCCGCCCCTAAAGTCTGGACCAAATATGGAAGAAGTGGATAGGGAGACGTCTCTCTCTCTCTCTTTCTCATATAATACTAGAACCTGGGGTCATACCATGAAGCTGAATAGTGAGAGATTCAGGACAGATAAAAGGAAGAATTTTCCATGCAGCATGGAGAAACTATAGAATTTGCTATCGCTACCACAAGATGCAGTGATGGCTGCCAACTTGGACTCCTTTACGAGGAGATTAGTCAAATTCACGGAGGATAAGGCTATTAATGGCTACTAGTCATGATGGCTATATATTACCTCCGTTGTGCTTCTAAATATCAGTGGCTGTGTAACACAAGCCAGAGGGAGCCTTTGCACTCATGTCCTGCTTCTGGGCTTCCCATAGCCAAGTTGCTTGCCACTGTGCTGTACTAGAGGCGCCTTTGTTCTGATCCAACAGGGCTCTCCTTATGTTCTTAACGGACATAAAACTTGCTGGCCCTGCTTTTGACCAGAGGATGGCCTAAGCTAGCCTTCCCCAACCTGGTGCCCTCCAGATGACTTGGACTACAATAGCAGATCTCCTGCCCTATGACCAATAATATTCATGCTTTATTGTTAATAGTGCAGAGCTTGGCATGTTATTCTTTAATAAACCAACATTGATGTAAAGGTGCTTTGAGAGATACATAGGCAACACAGACATGTTTCTTCTCTCAAGAAGCTTACAAACTAAAACAAACAGTGGGGAAGCAACATAGGGAAGAAGAGAAGATTGGGGGCATAAGCTACTACATGTACTTAAAAGCTGGTTACAGGAATGAGGATTTAAAAGATAAACCAAAGACTGTGCAGAAGAAGTGGGGTGTGAGGAGGGATTTGAAGAAAGTGATGAAGACAGCCTAAGAAACTGCTCAGGGCAGGGGGGTGTCTCCATGACTGATTTACTCCGCGGTGGCTGCATTTGGAGGTCATTAGGGATATATAACATCGTGGCCTTCCAGCATCCACCCCAGAGTTTATCAAGGAAAAAATGGATTTCCTGAGACTGTTTAAAGTCTGATTCTTTTCCTTAGGTTCTCCCAGGTATAGTTGTTGTGTGCCCCAATCCCCGCATTTACCTTGGGTATGCTAGCCTTGCCCAGGGGTGTGCCTTTCACCGTGACCCCGGCCATGGGGTATTTCCTGTGTGTTTCCCGTCCCTGCACAAACCAATTAGTGTCTACTCAGAAGTAACTCTCACTGTGCTCAGTGAGACTTGTCCCCTGAATGCCCACATCAGAATTTACAGAGAACCTCCCAACTGAAATAGCACATTTTAAAGCACTTTAAAGCATTTTACCCTAAAGGCTGTAAAGCACTTTCTCGAAGCTGTGATTCTCCCTTGTTTGGTTTATTGCCATTCAGAAGTAACTACTTCCACCTTCGATCATCCCGATCCTGAGCAGCATCGGGTTAGAAAGGGGGCTGGTTTCCCCTCCCTGTCTTTCCCAGCACAAACATATGTGTGTCTACTCAGAAGTAGCCCCCATTGTGGTAAATGAGGCTTGTCCCCAAACTACAAATTCCCAAGATTCCCACTAATCGAAATAATGCATTTAGAGAGCCTTAATGTCAGGATTTTATCAGAGGAGAAAGGGGGAGTGTGTGTGTGGGGGGGGGGAGTGTGTGTGTGTGTGTGGGGGGGGGAGTCTCTCTTATTGGTTGAGCAGCCCCTGCCAGTCAGATGATGTTCACTCCAACCCCCCTCCCTCCTGTTCAGGAGCCCTGAACAGACCAAAGCTGATTCCTTGAAAAATCCGGGTAAGCCACGCTTGGCTTCTCCTTCCGTTGTCGTGGAACCCCCCGCCCCCTCAGGTTGAGCACCAGTAGCACCTCCAGCATTCTGTGCCACCCAGGTGGGAGACAGAAATTACTGAACTACAAGCTTGAAAATCTAGCAGGTAATATAGTCTGTTGTCTTTATTGTGATAAAAGTTAACTGCCCATCAGTATGACGAAAGATATGGCATAAAGGGGGAGGGAATTTTATATTGCAAGCCCTCTTGGAGGGAACTGTTTCAAATAAAAACTAATTTAAGAAGGCTCGCTCCCTTCATCTAAATGCCCTTCTGTTCTTTATTCTAGCTAAACCCAGCTCTTTCTGATCCACCTGTTTGCCACCACAGCCCCAGCTTGCTTCCTGTTGTTCCCTTCAAGTGGCCCACTGAAGACTCAACGCTCATAGCCAAGAAAGAACTGGAATATGGCCTCCTACAGACATATCCTTTCTTCCCTTGGCTTGATCCCCCCACCCCCCCAACTAGTGGTTCTTTTTAGCTCCTGCCCTTGCCCACCTGGCAGGTGAAGGATAGTAGAGCTAGGAAATGACAACCTGAAACTCTGGAGAGCCACTGCTAGAGCAGAAAAAACTGGGCTATACAGACCAATGGCCTGATTCAGTAGAAAGCAGCTTCCTATGTTCACCATGGTCTTCTTTTGTTTGATGCACGTACTCTGCAAGCAATTTCTTTAAGCATTAGGCTCAGAATCATACATCATAGTAAGCACCCCCAAACCACAGCCCATTTAACACAAATGTTACTGATAAACCCATGTCTCACTGCAAGATAATGAAGCTGTAATTATTTTTACAGTTACAGAAGGGCAGCATCACTTAAGAACAACACGGTAGCACTGAACAGAGAAAACCACACATATATGCTGTGCTCTCGCCACATTTCGAAGTCTTTAAAAATACAAATAACTCAACAGCACTTTCCGGTAAGCAAAAAACAGAACTTCTGGGGGTTCTTTGAGCAGAAGTTAGTTCCCCATAGGAACTGCCTCTACAATGCTTTCTCCATAAAGCTACTGAGAGGGAAGTGATAACAATGTCAATGCCTCACCTATCCTAAGGGGTTGGGAAAGATACAGCAATACGTTAGATTAAAAAAGGGAACAGCAAAAACAAAAGGGAAATACAAAGACAGTAAAGCTTATTATTGAATGAATGAAGAATAAGAAAAACCAATCAGAAACGCAGCACCTACACTTCCCACAAGACCTGTCCCTAATCCCTATACATTTATTTATGAAAAGATACGGTGAGAGATTAGCAGAAGTGGGGACAAGGGAATCAGGGTGACACAAGTTTGTGGTGTGTGTGCACTTGCATAAGAGATATACAATACATTCCATACCTTTCAAACCTAGTGTTTGTAGCTGGAAGAGCCGTCCAAGTTCATAAGGCAAAACTCGTAACAAATTGTTGTTTAAAAGCAATTCCCTAAAAACAGAGGAAACAGTTTAGCAAAGTCAGCTTTAAAAGAATTCACATATTGTACGTTCTGTATACTCGGCACTTCAATTTTTATATTACTTTGAGTGGCAAGATGGAACAGCTGAAGAAGGGAAGAGACACTGTACATTAACATAAACCAACCCCTTGCCCACAAAATGTAACTACCACAGAGTTTAAGGATCTACACAATTAGTTATTGGAGGAGGGGATGATAATCCCCAATCCTATCTCTAATTTGTTTTCACACTGAACAGCTCAATCAGAAGTTGAAAGGAAGTCAGCAACCTCAGGCAAGTCTGTGGGTTCCTGACCAACCTTTCTTTCATCCTGAGATAAGGGATCAGATAAAGCAGGAGAAGAGGGCATTCAAGGATCAATAGTTATTACATAACACTTTTCAGCTTTTTAGAAAACTAACTCTAGAAAGAAAGTGCAGTTTCTTTTCTAAAGTCCAAGCCAGTCAGTCATCTTTGCTACTGAACCCCAAAGGAAGAGTATCTATATACAGACTTGGTTCACCTGTAACAATAAACCATGGCTTAATTAAGCAGGGTTTGCTGAATCGTGGGTTATCATTATGTGTAAAACCAGAACAATCGGTTAACTATGGGTTGTTAAGCACAACCCATGAAGAGAACCCATGATTTGTTGTTGGGTTATGAACTGTGGGTTGTTTAAACCATGAGTTGTTGTTAAGTGCGAATCCAGAATTGTGGGTTATTAATAGGTTGTTTTGCCAGGCTACAGAGGCAGCGTACAAGAGCAGTCAAAAAACCCTGGGTCTGTACATGACAGTACTGCAGAGCCACAAAGGCAGTTGGGATACGGTGAGGGAGCAGGAGAAGGAGGGAAACAAACAACATGGAGACTGCGAAAACAAACCATGGTTTGTTTGACTGCCTGCTAGATAAACCCTGGGTAAGGCAACAAACCATAGTTTAAATAAACCATTGGTTAGCGTTATGTGCGAACCAGTCACAATGTGCCATCAACATTGTTAAGTTTGTGAACAAGCATTGCAAAGGAGATTACCTCATTATGAAAGGTACACAACTACCAGAACTACAAGTTAGGAGAAACACAAGGCTGCTGTCCAAAATGAGAGCCCCGTGTTGAGGTCTCCCCTCCTCCTCTGTAACATGTAGTAAAATGTACTCATGCCCTCACATCATCATGCCGTCTGTTTCCTCACCAATGTGGTGAGGAAACAGACCTCACCAACACAAGAGGTCAGAACACAAACATTGTACCATGCAGTCCCACACAAAATTGTGCAAAAAAAAGGCAAACTGTTTGTCAGAATAAGCTCTGAAATTTCAGGTACAGACACTGTTTACATCAACAGCCAAGTTAAACTATAACTAATAATGAACTTTACAGTTGCACAAGACTAAAACTGCAGCCAAAAAGCTTTCTGCAATTGTTTTGGAAGAGGCAACAAGACCCCTCACCTGAGAGATACCATGTTTCCTAGTTCTGCTGGTAAACTTCTGAGTTTGTTGGATGAGAGATCCAGGTAAACCAGATTATGAAGCTTGGCAATGTCAGGTGGAATGCGAGTCAGATAGTTGTCATTGAGGTGGAGAGCAGTCAAGTGCGTTAGCGACCAAAGTGACGTACTTAAACTCCGCACTCTACCTAAAATGAAGAGCATGTAGAGTGTGTTAAGCATTCGGGCAGTTTTTTCTACAAGCCCAACAAGTACAATCACATAAATTTTCAAGAAAGTAAACCAGACATACGCTGGTAACATATCAGTCAATCCAAGCTGCCCACAGAACATACTATACCTCCACACCAAAGGAGTTAGTTTTCTAATAGCCTGGAGGATCTGTCTGCTGTGATTTTTATGTAAATGCAGAAGTGTGCGTTGGGAAGGGGGAATGACAGCTGAAAACAAGTATTTGCTAATGATAATCTTGAAATAAAGTCATAGTTCAGTTTGAGCTTATTGTAACGACAGACTTTGCATCACTTAAACCACAGGTGGGCAGCTTGAGGCCCTCCAGGTGTTTTGGCCTAGAACTTCCATCAGCCCTAGCCAGCATAGCCAGCGGTGAGGGCTGATGGGGGTGTAGGCCGAAACATCTGGAGGGCCACAAGTTGGTTACCTCTGACAAAGGAAGTGAAAGTTCCTTTCAATCTATCAAAGACATCAAAACCAAGGAATTCTCTACTATCACTATCCTTTCCCACGAAAACCCTTAAATATTTTCATAGAAAACCAGCAATATTAGGAATAGATCTGGGAGACAGAACTGCATCTTATGGTGGTTTCTAAACAGAGACGTAACATTTCAAGAAATTTTGAAGCCAGGAGTGAAAGAGGATGGTGTTTCATTAGATGAATGTACATTGATGTGGTGAGCCAACAATCCTTAGCTTCACTTTCTTCCCCAAACATACATTTCAACTGTAATCCACAAGGGTCTCCCCAATTTCTCCAAAATATTGGGACTAATGTTTTTAAAAGTGAACATAACGCAGCTTTTTTAATTTCAGGTCTCGGAGGGGAGGGGGAGTGCGGGGGAGCCATGGAAATATCCCTTCCCCCATTTCTCTGTTTGTTTACTCCCCCCGCCCCCCGGCCACATTGGACTTCATGTCTCTAGTTCTTACAATCTCCTTTCCCCACTACAAGATTTTTTTTCAGCCATTTCATGGAGAATATCCCCTTCCATCTTGAAATGTTCGGATTGCAGGCAAACCCAGGGCTGGCAGTTTGACTTTAAGGCTTCCATGGACCGATGGGTTTGCCAATGAGCACCTGCCAAACCATTCACAAGCTTAGCAAGCAGGTGGTTATCTGGCCTAAAGGAACTGAAAACCACCACCCTCCACCTGGTAGGTAAATCATTATTTGGTAACTCACCCGAGATTTCCAATTCTGCCCAATGGGACTTCTTCCCATTTGCTACCTCCTCTGCTGACATAATGGTGTAAATCCTGCGAGGATCTGGAGGATCATATTTTTCCTTTGGCATCCCTGTTAGTCTGAAAGATAAGCCATATGAATACTATAACATGTGGAAGTTACAAACAAATCTCTCATCATTAAAGGGCCCACCAGGCTGAACTCTAGTATATAAAATTTAACAGAAGCCTTGTCTCAGCTGAGGGCAAAACAAGGTACGATAGCAGCCATTCTGAATATTTAAGCACATAATTATCCCTACCACATAAAAAGGCCAGAATCTGGGGGAGTCTGATTAACAGCAAAAGTGGCACGTACATGAGCAGGGTAGAACCCTACCCCACCCATGGGTTGCCTCCTAGAAATACATTTATTTCTTTATTTATTACATTTCTATATTGCCCAATAGCCAAAGCTCTTTCCTCTCCCCAAGCACTTTCAGTCTCAGCTGAACTCAGAAACTAGTAGTGACTCCAGCTGGACCAAAAAATGCTCAGGGAAAGGAGGTGTGGAGGAAAGCACAAGGAATGTTTAGCACCCATCGCCTGTCTACTGGTTTTGCTGTTAAAATCAGACCCCCACCTCCCACTTTCTCTGTAACTGGGGCAGTTGAACCCAGGGAACTGCTGCTGTCATGTCCAGCTTGGCTCTTAAGCAAGTACTGGAGAAGTAAGGATCAGACTAAACAGACAAAACCAAATGAAGCCATATTTTGTTCACAAACTATTTAAATAAACCACCCACCCACAAGTTACTTTATAGATCATGTCACCCTCTCACATATGAATTGAAGATCCCTTTATTAAGGTTTATAATCTCCCATACCCCAAGATGAGCAACATGAATCTAAGTAATGAATTTTGCACTACCTGAAGGCTTACAATCCAAGTTTTTAAAATCCACAATACCTCAATTTAGCTGCTATTCTATAATGAGGGTTGCCAGTTTCTCCTCAGTGACGAAGTTAAACTAGATTTTTTTCTAGACAATTTTCTGTTAACCAAAACTCATTTGAATTTACACTTGGGATTTTTAAAAAAGGCATTGTCTTCCTTAGCCTAACAATTATGCAAACTGGTAAAGAATCCTTTCTTTCGAATACTGACATATATTCATACAAAAGAAAAGTTCTCATTTTTACTTCCTGTATTCAAGTCGATAAAGAACACAATCAGGGGTGGGTGGGTGAGGGCTCGATGGCATTACAAACTACTTGATATAAAGTGCGACTAATTAATATTTGGGAATTTTGAAATCAAGGGTCTTTTTCCTGATTTTATATTGGTCAATGTGTGTAACTATTTAGAGCAGAAGAACCTAAGAGGATATCCCTGAAAGGGCCAGCTATTCAGTAGTCACAGGTTCCCCTCTATCTCGCCTGCAAATAAAGCAGCCCCAGGTTATCCTGACCTCCACTTTCTCAACCCTGGCTTTAAACTCTAACCCAGTAGGAGGAAGGGGCTTGCCTCCAGATTGCAGAATGACAAGCATCTCCCAGGTAAAAATGTAGGGAAATGGCTAGAACCAAGGCTCTGTTGTAACAAATTAATGCCAGTTCCAACAGGACTTACTCCTATGCAAGTATCATATGGGGTACGGCTACCCTTGAAAGACCAGGTCTGCAGCCTGGGGGTCATTTTGGACTCCCAGCTGTCCACGGAGGCTCAGGTGTCAGCTGTGAGCCAGACAGCGCTCTATCAACTCCATCTGATACGGTGGCTGCGCCCCTTATTTCCCGACCATCTGCTCCCATCAGTAGTACATGCCCTGGTCTCCTCTCGTTTAGAGACTACTGTAATGCGCTCTACATGGGGATACCCCTGAAGATGGTTCGGAAGCTGCAGCTGGTACAGAACATGGCGGCTCGCCTGATTAAAGGCAGCTGCCAGTGAGATCGCATCACTCCAGTGCTGAAGGAGTTGCATTGGTTACCAGTTGTTTTCCGGGCCAAATTCAAGGTGTTGGTTTTGATTTTTAAAACCCTATATGGTTCCAGCCCAGCCTATCTTAAGGAGCGCCTCCAGCAACACCAGACAGGCCGCTTAACAAGATCAGCCTCGGATGGCCTTCTCTCTGTCCCATCAGCCAGGACAGCTAGACTGGTGGGGACTAGAGAGGGCCTTTTCTGTGGTGGCCCCCACTCTGTGGAACTCCCTCCCGAGGGAACTCCACCATACCCCCTCTTTAATGAGTTTCCACCGTGCATTAAAAACATGGTTGTTCAGGCAGGCATTTGGGGTGGGTTAGGGTATTTTAGAAAACGTTTTTATTGTAGAATTTTATTGTTTTAAACTGTTTTATTATATTCTGTGCATCGCCCAGAGTGGCTGGGTGACCAGCCAGATGGGCGATTAATAAATTTAATAAATAAAATAAATAAATATGGTTGCTGCCTTAGATCCTGCAGCTACAAGTCTGAAAGCATCTGCTCTGTGGGTGGAAATTTTTTACAGAAATTTCTCAACTGATTTCCTTGTGACAAACTGCCATAGACAAATTATTTATTCTTTGAAAAATAATCATGTATGCACTATCAGCAAAAGATGATGTGGAAATTATTTACAATTTACAATTAGCAATGGACACCATTTACAAAGGATTGGTGGTTCTTTGACTAAAACGCTGATTTTTTAAAAAAGTCGATTTATGTCGCTTCCTTTTAGTGACTATGGGAGCAATCCTAGACAGCCATAGGATATGCTGTTTTCCGACCAACCGGTTTCCTGAAAACTGACCTCTCCCCACTTCTGCGCTGCCTTGGAGGCAGCGCGGAGAAGCCCTATCCTCTGCGCTCAGAAGAGGAGCGCGGAGCGGCTGAAAAAGGGCATGGCTGGGGGCGTTCTGGGGTGGGGAGAGCGGAACTGCGTGTACAACACATCCTGTGTCGTACAGCAGCCTCCTCTTCCACTCGGCCCCCTCGTGGCTAGACAGCTGCAATTGGCTGGCTAGCAGAAAAAGCAGGGCAGGAGAGGCGCGGAGGGAACGATCCCCCGTGCTTCTCCTACCTTGCTTTGAATAGGCGGTCGCCTCCGAGTTTGGAGGCGGCCGCCTATCTAGATAGGATTGCGCCCTAATGCTCTTAGCCCTAGTATATGTCTGTTACCATGTCCCCACACAAAGTTTTTGAACAAGTGTATGCATTGTGTCCCTATTTAGCATAGAACATGTCCAAAAGACCTTCCCAGAAAATATATATCTCAACAGTTGACATTTGTATTTAATGAAGACAAAACTAAAACTCCAGGCTAGAGATTTCCAAGGACATATTTGAAAAAAAAGCTGCCAAAACAGTTGCATTCCAGTATGAAGCAGAACTGTCTCAAGAACAAAAGGAGCGTATGCAACCTGTTTTCAAAAATAGCTGCCATCATTTTGAACACATGGATCCTTGCCTCCTTAACTGCGCTGGGGAAAGAGACATTTCCGCAAGGGCAGCGTTTCGTGTTGCAGTCTAAAGTGAGAAAAGCTATACCTGTCAAAATCCTCCTTTACACAAAACTATTCAAAAGGACAGGCACCCCCTCACTTCAGTTTTACACACATTCATGTAGCTTCTTAACAGCAGCACATGCTGCTGAACTTCTTAACAACGCACACCGAACAGAAGCAGTGCCAACAACTGTAAACCACTCTGCACGTTTCTTTCAGAAAAAGTTATAAGAGTTTTAAGAATAGGTGGACAAAACGGTTTCCACAGAGTGCCTACATGAATATAGCATACTTATCTGGTGATCAGAAGCTTGTTGTCTCCCCCACTCTAAATACATTAGTATCCCTGCATGCTTTAATCCAGGAGGCCACTAACATGTTATTTCTGGAGAGGAATGCAGGGGCTGGACTGTAAAGTGAGGCAGCGTCTCCTTATTTTGCTCCCTTCATAGAATGTTCAGTCTCTTCTGGAGCTATGGTGCATAGTATACATAGACTCAGCCACCTTATGCAGCCAGCCCATTCATACAGGATGACGGGGATAATGATGCGACAGGGGCAAGCCATGGTGACCCTTGAAATTAGCAGCTGTAGATTTCAGCCAAGTAAGAGACTTGGGAGCTGAGCTCCCAGGCATTCCTCCTCCATTTGCCAGCCAGCCACTACTCATGTGGAGTATGCTGTATTTATTTAAATTTATATCCTGCATTTTTTCCTCTTTAAAAACCCAAGGTGGAGTACATAATCCTTCTCCTCCATTTTATCCTCACAACAACAACCCTGTGAGGGAGGTTGGGCTGAGAGTCTCTGACTGGCCCAAAGTCACCCAGTGAGCTTCCAGGGCCAAGTGGGGACTAGAACCCCGATTTCCCCGACTCCCAGTCTCTCTAGCCACTACACCACATTGGCTCTTGGTATGTTTGCTTAGAGGAGAGCGGACTACTAGTTCCGTGGTAGAGCATATGCTTTGCATGCAGAAGGTCCTAGGGTCAATCCTGATATTTCCAGTTAAAAGGAGCTTGGCTAGCAGAACTGGGAAAGGCCTTGGCCTTACACACTGGAGAGTTGTTGCCTGTCATAGTAGAAAATACTGGGCTAGATGGCCCAATGCTCTGACACAATAAGGAAGCTTCATATGGTGGTTGCTAATATAGTTGTTGATTGCTTAATTTCACTGTTTAGGTTTTTTTTTTTTTAAGTATTCCACAGCTTCTTTAATGTGTTTATGATTTGGGCTATTATTTATTTATTCATACTACTTTTGTATTGTTTAATAGCCTAAAATCTCTAAGCGGTTTACTGTCTGTCTGTCTGTCTATAAATACAGTACAAAACCCATATAAGAACAGTGAAAGAACAATAAAAGCAATGAATACTTACAACATTATACGCCACCTTGAATAAACAGAGCAGTAGGATATAAATGTTTTACAGTGGAATCTTTTGCAGAAGCACCACTATATTCAGTTAACACTTACTTCCACGTAGGTGTGTATAGGATTGCAGCCTTAAGGAAACTAGCTAGACTGCAATACTGACTGACACTGGTTAGTAGTTTTCAGTCCAGTTCATGCAAGCATGGATCCTAAACACACTGGAGCAACCCTAAAGACTTGAAAGGCTTTTAAATCCACAGAACCACAATCAGTTTTTAAGTGCATTCCCAGTGAAACAAAGAAAAGTGTTAATTCTTTCAGAGTCATGCAGGGGAGACAAAAGTTACAAAGCAGAACAGCTGCAGTGCTCATTACAAAAGCACCAGGCAGCAGCCTCCAGCCTTCAGACAGGCTCTGCTCAAAGATGAATATGCAAAACAAACAGAGACAAAGCCCTGTGAACATACACAACAAAAGATTTGCCTCCAATTCTTCAGAGAATCAGCAGTTGCTGACTGTACTCAGAAACATCAATGGAGTGGGCAAGGTGAAGCTTAACATCATTAAGGTTTAGCCTCTAAATCTTAATTATTGACTTAATGTTAAAAGGGTTTATTTTAGCTAATGTACACAACTCCAAACCCTGTGTAAATACGGTTTCAAAAGACAGACTAAAAAGGTGAACTGATCCTTTTGCTTTCCAAGCTTATTTATCCTAGAGCAGTCTTCTCTAACCTAGTGCTCTCCAGATGGCCATACTGGCTGGAGTTCATGGAAGTTGTAGTCTGACACATCTGGAGGCCACTAGGTTGGTGAAGGCTGTCCTAGAGAGACAGGTTGCTGTGAAGGGACACCCACTGTAGATAACTGACAGCTTGCCAGATGACATCTACAAGCAGCTGCCCAGATATCTGGATAGTGGTTGACAGCCTGGATTATCTTCTTGAGTTAAAAAAGAAAAAAAAAAGATTTCCTGCCTCTAAGGAAGACAACTGTTCCTTTGTGCACACTGCAAAGAATGCACTTGTAAAAATGATTTACATGCCCTTGCCCCAAAACATCCTTTATGAATCGACAGTACAAACACTTCTAAAGGTGACTAAGGGCCAATTCACACAACCCCTTTCTCTTATCCACAAAGCAAACTGTGTAATTATGGGATACTTGCAGGTTAAAGGGAATGCATCATTTATACAACACCATACCTACACTCATCCCTTTTCTCATCTTGCATCTGACAATTGTTTTGACTGAAGGGTCAGTCACTTAATATCCATAGCAACATGTGTATGCCAGCTAAGCAAGACCTTGGGCAGGTGTTGCATCTGAACAAAATCTAAATTGTTCTGTTGAAATGTTGTAATTAGTATGGTCCCTTAACAGGAACAAGTGACGGAAGAATCAAAGAAGCCTATTCAGTGTGTACCAACGTAGAATGTTGTGGCAAAGCCCAGACTGCCAAGCAGTGCCAGATGGTGGATTTAGGCTGTTCTTTCTTACTGTCCTGACAGCATACAAGATTTTAGGTTCTGTTTTAGCTGGTTGACTATGTTAACATTGAGTTTATTTAAATGTTAGTATTTGATTAGGTCATCTGGAACATTAAAAAAAATATCAAACCATTCACTCTGCTGCTCAGGGTGTTTGAGACTCCTGTGCGCATGACACGGATATGCTGCCATGGTTGTAACTGCAACTCAAGAATTTGCTGTTTAAAAACTTCCACCAGGCATCTGAGGAAGCAACCATTGTCCACAAAAGTTTGTGCTATAATAAATTTGTTAGTCCTTAAAAGGTACCACAAGATTCATTGGGCAGTATCCAACCAGGCTACTGCATTCCTGCTGATGTCTTTGCCAGCAGGACCAACTGTTTGCACAACAGGGAATTAGCAGTTCAAAAACTAACCCCGGAAACGAGTGGAAACGCTTATTTCCAGATTGGGACAGGTGAGTCCCGACTCCTTTCTGCAAGTTCTATTGACCTGTCCCATTCCAGAGACAAGCATTTCTGCTCATTTCAGGTTGCTCTTAGAAATGCTGTCCCCATTGCGCTAGAAGTCGGTCCCACTGGCACTGCCATTTGTTATTTTCACCTTAAATGAGTCACAGCAAACTTTCCATCCTTTCTTAAAAAAATAAGCAGACACAGTTTAACGCAACATTAAAATGAGAAGTTATATACTAAAATAGTTGGTACACATCACTATGGTCATTTGTCAATGCTTACCTTTATAAGGGCTGCTTCACTCAAGATGGTTTTCTACACAGGTATCACTGAAAAACTGCATGTGCTATCAGATGACTATTTCACTAAGTGTACCCACAGAAGGAACCCACTGCCATCTCCATCTATTTTCAGTGTGTATACATAGATATTTGTATCAGATGAATTATGCTTTTATACACAGTGTACATAGTATTTTCCTAAGCAGAGTAAAAAAAGCATGCTGGAAGACTCTTATGTGAAGCAGCCCCAACACTGTATTCCCCTTGAAGAATTGTGTACACAACTTGTGGATTCTCCTGGATTTCGCATTATCTATGGAGTTACAGATGGTACGAGTGGCCAGGCATGCCATATACCACATTAGGGTCACAGCTGATGTTTTCATGCTCAGTTTTGAAAGCTACCTTGGGTGGACTTTGTCCTAAGATGCTGGATATCAATACCCCAAATAAAAATTACATAACATTGTTTTGGCATATTTTTCCTGTATAGATTTCCTGTATGCATGAAGGTGAATTGGGATTGTGCTACCCCCTGCATCTGCCTCCAATTCATGCATTTGACTCAGACCCGGCTTGCATGATCAAAAGAGCCCATCATGGGTTGTTTAAGTCATGGTGAGCCACAGTGCATGCTGGCCAGCATTTAGCATATTCAACCCCAAATATGTTGTTGTGTCCAAACCCGGCCACCATGGATTATGTGAGTGTTAAACAACCCTCGCATAACCCATGCTCTGTTGTAGGGTTTTGCAATGCTCGTTTAAATGCTGGCTGGCATGCACCAGCACACACGGTGGCTCACCACGGCTTAAACAACCCACAGTGAGCTGTTCTGATTGTGCAAACCAGTGCTTTATGTTTGCATAAGGACTTATTCAAACCAAACACCATTAAGTACAAGGAACGTGCACTTACAGTGTTTGGTTTAAATCAATGCATAAGGACTTAAACATCTAGAGCCAAGTGCAGGTAGGCTCTGCCTGCATTAGTTTTACACCATCATGATTTTGTGGTGTACAACATTTTACTAAAAACATTAGCATGAATAGCCGGACACACAAACACAATCTGATCCCACACCACACATAGAGAGTTACACAGATGTCAGAGAATACAACAACCCTCTCCCCTTACCCCTGATCTTTTGGTACGGTTCCCAGTTGATGTTTTGTGCAAAGCCCACCTTGAACAATTTATAGCAAGTATAATAAACAATACAAAAATAATTCTTGGGAAAGCACATGACCTTGTAGACAGTTTGGTCAGACTTACATGCTACTTTCCAGTAAATAAGAGTTAGAAGCTACTGCGGACATGAGCTATTCTGGCCCATAAGCCTCAACCACCAGACCACACTCAATACCCGGACTGAGCGCTGAGGGGAGGGAGCGGGTGTTTTTACTTATCAGAACGAAATAAAGCTCTATACAGAGTTTCTGGAAAGCCGCAAGGAATTAGCACATTAAGAACCAATGTTATTTTTGTCAATTGGAGCACCAGGTTTATCTTATGAGCTTGGCTCTAATTGTTCATTTTGAAAAGATTTGTTTCACATTTTAAATAGGTTGGCCATGAGATCTCCCTAGTGCCTTTTAAAAAAGAAATTTCTATTTTTAAAATTTGCCTTGTGATTTATTGGATGCAATTTTTTCTTCTGTGAAGATTCAAAGTAGGTGTCTTTTAGCATGTTACACCTGGACTGCACATCTGCCATTTTCTTAGTTGCACAGAAAAATAAAACAGTAGAATTTAAAAGAAATTTGGTATAAATCTCTAAGGTAGATGACAGATGAATATGCACAGCAGCATACAAATCTAGATATCCAGTTCATTTATGGGTCTCCAAACCCAATCACAAAGTGTGTTTGCCTACACTGGAAGGTGACCAGTTTCTGGAGCTCATCACCCATGACATCATAGTTACTCAGACCTTCAAAACTAACTGATTAGCTCATGTCATCTAAATTATAATGTATCACAAGGAGTGTGCCAAAGCAAGAGTAGTGCCCCACACTGGACATGCATGAAAGAATTAAGTTACAGGTGGTCAACCTGCAGCATATGTGCCTCAATTGAAGATTCTGGCATTCCCAGGCAGGAACAAAAGTCCTGGTAGGCCTGATTATACCTTAGTCAGACTTACGCTCCACTCTAGTGATGCTGCTTATCCTCAGTCATTTAAAAATAAAACCAGTCCAAGGCTGTATGTGTAGTGTATTATTAATCAGGCATCTATTAATCACACATGTGGAGTTCTAGATTTATTTATTTATTGCATTTATATCCCGCCTTTTTTCCTCCAAGTAACCCAAAGTGGCATACATAAATAATCCTCCTCCTTTCCATTTTATCCTCACAACAATAACCCTGTGAGGTAGGTTGGGCTGAGAGTCTATGATTGGCCCAAAGTCACCCAGTAAGCTCCATAGTCGAGTGAGTGGGGATTAGAACCCAGGTCTCCCAGCTCCCAGTCCAACACTTGAACCACTACACCACAGATGGTAGCCAGTCTTTGGTGGGATGTGTGTGGGGGAGGAGGGAAGCAGACATGATAAACAAACAGACCTCATTCCCCCTGTAAAACATAATTTTTGTCCTAGGGTGTCCCTATCTCTATGTTCTGAAAAGGCTTCTGTTGCTATTGCATTTAAGGTATAGGCTTGAGGAGATTGGTTTTTAGAAAGTGGAATTCAGCTGGACCTCAAAAGCTAACAGGAATGACTGCAAAGCTACTTGTAAGTTGGTAAATCTGACCAAGAGCTGTAAAGCAAGAGGTTAATATACATGGCAGTCTGCTGGTCTGTAAATCAAGATGATGAGTTTTGTCAACAGAGGTTGCATCACTTGATGTCTTCAGTTTCAAAGATACCCAATGCTTTTGTAAATTCAGTGCCAGGACACAAAGTTGTGCAATGCCCTCTTCTGAAGTTACAAACAAGCTGCACACTTTAACTGTACTGGTCACAGCAAAGATTGTTGTTAGCTTTGGAAGCACACCTTAGACACCTATTTTAATATTCCATGATTTAGAGTTTCAACAGCTTACTTGCCACTTGGCTTTATTAGAGCAAATATAGGACTAGAACAACTGTTTAGCTTGCTATGCTGCTGTATACACTGCACAGCCTCACCTTAAAGTGCTGAATGATTTATCAGATTCCTTATTTTAAACTTCAATTTACAATTCTATTTTCTCATCTAAGTAAAAGCAAATGTAAGATACTGAATCTATACAGCAGAAGAGACTGAGCAAATCATGTTTTTCATTTACTCAGATTTCTATGGAATGAAGGGGGCCTTGAAACCCGAGTGCCTTGCTCTAAGAAAGAAAATGATGTATAGGCAACCAACTCTTCATTCACTCATTTGCACTAAGGAAAACCTGCAATATAAGCAATTTGGCTTTTCTCTTCACCTTTTAAAAAAATAAAATCCACCAACAGAGAAACAAGGTCAACTTTATTAGACTGTAGAGTAGGCTGCAAAGGCACTTGAGGCTGCATCATGTGATAGCAGCTAGATGTTCTCACATAAGTGTGTAATAATCCATACTTGTTGTTGTTCAGTCATTCAGTCGTGTCCGACTCTTCGTGACCCCATGGACCATAGCACGCCAGGCCTTCCTGTCCTGCGCTCTTTCCCGGAGCGTGCTCAAGTTCATATTAATTGCATCGGTGATGCTATCTAGCCATCTCATCCTCTGCTGTCCCCTTCTCCTTTTGCCTTCAGTCTTTCCCAGCATCAGGGTCTTTTCCAGAGAGTTTTCTCTTCGCATTAGGTGGCCAAAATATTGGAGCTTCAGCTTCAGTATCTGTCCTTCCAAGGAGCACTCAGGGTTGATTTCCTTTAGGATGGACTGATTTGACCTCCTTGCAGTCCAGGGCACTCGTAAGAGTCTTCTCCAGCACCACAGTTCGAAAGCATCAATTCTTCGGCACTCAGCCTTCCTTATAGTCCAGCTCTCACAGCCATACATTACTACTGGGAAAACCATAGCTTTGATTAGACGGACCTTTGTAGGCAAGGTGATGTCTCTGCTTCTTACTATGCTGTCTAGGTTTGCCATAGCTTTCCTCCCAAGGTGCAAGCGTCTTGTAATTTCATGGCTACAGTCACCGTCTGCGGTGATCTTGGAGCCCAAGAAAGTAAAATCTGTCACTGCTTCCATTTCTTCCCCTTCCATATGCCAGGAAGTGATGGGGCCAGATGCCATGATCTTCGTTTTTTTAATGTTGAATTTCAAACCAGCTTTTGCACTCTCCTCTTTCACCCTCAACAAGAGGCTCTTGAGATCCTCTTCGCTTTCTGCCATTAGGGTGGTATCGTCTGCATATCGGAGGTTGTTGATAATTCTCCCGGCAATCTTAATTCCGACTTGTGATTCATCCATCCCGGCATTTCTCATGATGTACTCTGCATATAAGTTAAATAAGCAGGGTGACAATATGCAGCCTTGTCGTACTCCTTTCCCAATTTTGAACCACTCAGTTGTTCCATGTCTGGTTCTTACTGTTGCTTCTTGACCCTCGTACAGGTTTCTCAGGAGACAGGTAAGGTGGTCTGGTACTCCCATCACTTTCAGAATTTGCCACAGTTTGTTGTGATCCACACAATCAAAGGCTTTAGCGTAGCCAATGAAGCAGAAATAGACGTTTTTCTGGAATTCTCTTGCTTTCTCCATGATCCAGCGAACGTTGGCGATTTGATCTCTAGTTCCTCTGCCTCTTCGAAACCCAGCTTGTACTTCAGGTAGTTCTCGGTTCGCATACTGCTGAAGCCTAGCTTGTAGGATTTTGAGCATCACCTTGCTGGCATGTGAAATGAGCGCACAGTCATAAATCCACTATAGAACTTGGCTTATATCCAGCAAGCCTGCAGATAAACAGGTTTTTACTTGCTTTACATACTCTTTACATGGTACCTCAGTCTCTCAGTCTACAGGCTGCTGAACATATCAACTATATGGAGAAAACCACTGCCCGAGTGTACTTAAGCAAGCTTATGAAAGCCATTTGTGAGCAGCAACATCACCACCACCAACAGAGGAGCCATGTATTATGCATATGCATTCACAAAACACGGCATCCCAACAAAATATGCAATTCCTCTTAGGGAACAATCCTATGTCTCTAGACAGCATCTAGACGGCCATAGGATTTTTTGGTTCCCAGAAATTGCACTCCCTGCCCCCTCCCCTGCCACTTCATAGGCAGTGTGCTTCATCCCTGGCTTCATGCTTATAAGAGCAATGAGGAGCGGCCGAACAGAGGGCATTCCTGGGGGTGGGGTGGGGACCACAGAAGTGCAGTTTCAACACTTCCTATGCGTAGTCTGCCCCCTCCCGCCGATGCACCCTGGCTACACAGCTGAAATCAGCTGTCTAATCACTCCGCCTTCCCTGCATTGGATAGTTGGCTGTTTCCGAGTTTGGAGGTGGCTGACTACCCCCATACGATTGCGCCCTCCATATGCTAATGTAATTATAAACCTACATTTATGGTTATATAGACATAAGACGTACTGCCAATTTTGCTAATCTGGATAAGGCAAGACATCAAGTTGAAGCTCCATCACTGACAAGTAGAAGTGAAACAAATGTTTCTGTAAATTTGAAATCCAGTTTCAGAATTATGGATTACAGCAGTTTCTCAAATGCAAATTTGGAACTGTGATTGAAAATTCCCCTTCAACATTTCATTTCTGATCCAGTTGGAATAAGTTCTCCTATTGAATCATACAAGGAATTATTAACTATCCATATTTCTTATTAAGAAAGAGGACCTGAAGGATTATATGTTACTCCTGAAAAGGTACATATTCCCAGAGCAGGTAAATTTGTTAACCAAGTTTTAAAAACTATTTAGGTGGGGGGTTATTACCTTTGCCTATTACCACAGCCATAGGAAGATTATAAGCAAAATCTCCAGGACATATGAAGCCCTTCAGAAAGCCAATGAACACCTCAAATAATTCTTCCAATACATCGGCTTATCAGCACCATCATTATGTCATCTATTTTTAATTCAAATTCCCTGTTCATATAAATAAACTTAGAAGCAAATTATATAAAGACTACAATTATGCAGCTTATATAGCAAAGACTATATTGCATGTATTACTGCTGTTATAAAAAATGGATGAGAAATGCTTTCTTAAAGAACATGAACAAAATGTAGTCATCCTATATATGGTAATCAGTAGTGAACCTGAGCACTTTCCAAATTCTTCTTGGGCACTACAACACTTTGTGAGAATTTCTGGAGTCTCTTGTGGAGAGACACAGAGAAAACATGGCTTACAAGGTATTCACTGGGGATGACTTTTACCAGGATAAAAAAATTGAGTAACAAACCAACCGAAGTTAAGCACATTAAGCCTATTTAGTTAAGCCTTATTGTTTTCAATGGGAGTGTTAAGCTTATGTTTATCTCTTCTCCATTGAAGTCAATGGCACTTAAAAGTGGTTAAACTTGGCCAGACTGGTGTTAACTGCTGAGAGGAAAAATAATTTTTGCAATGAAAAAATGTATTAGTGCTATTTGAAAGGATTAATAACAACATCAATTATCTTGTATTACCCCAATTGTTTCATTTTACAGAAGACTGCAATGTGTTACACAGAGTAAGGTTTTTAGTTTCAGATTGTGCTTATCTAAAATAGAAGGATCTGCAGCACCTACTGGATTGTAGTTCAGATCACGCAAAAAAAAAGATGTTATTTTCATTACAGGAGACTGGAATGCTAAGGTGGGTAGTCAAACGACACCTGCAATTACAGGCAAGCATGGTCTGGGAGAACAAAATGAAGCGGGACATAGGCTGATAGAACTTTGCCATGACAACTCACAGTGCATAACAAACACTCTCTTCCAACAACCTAAGAAACGACTTTATACATGGACTTCACCAGACAGTCGACACCGAAATCAGATTGACTACATCTTTTGTAGCCAAAGGTGGTGGACATCTATGCAGTTGGTAAAAACAAGACCTGGAGCTGATTGTAGTTCAGATCACGAACTTCTTATTGCACAATTTAGAATCAGACTAAAGAGAACAGGGAAGACCCACAGATCAGTTAGATATGAGCTCACTAATATTCCTCATGAATATGCAGTGGAGGTGAAGAATAGATTTAAGGGACTAGATTTAGTAGATAGGGGAAGAACTATGGACAGAAGTTCGCAACATTGTTCAGGAGGCGGCAACAAAAAACATCCCAAAGAAAAAGAAAACCAAGAAGGCAAGATGGCTGTCTGCTGAGACACTGGAAGCAGCCCAAGAAAGAAGGAAAGCAAAAGGCAACAGTTATAGGGGGAGATATGCCCAATTAAATGCAAAATTCCAGAGGTTAGCCAGAAGAGATAAGGAATTATTTTTAAACAAGCAATGCGCAGAAGTGGAAGAAGAGAAGAGAATAGGAAGGACAAGAGACCTCTTCCAGAAAATTAGAAACATCGGAGGTAAATTCCAGGCAAAAATGGGTATGATCAAAAACAAAGATAGCAAGGACCTAACAGAAGCAGAAGAGATCAAGAAAAGGTGGCAAGAATATACGGAAGATCTGTATAGGAAGGATAATAATATCGGGGATAGATCTGACGGTGTGGTCAGTGAGCTAGAGCCAGACATCCTGAAGAGTGAGGTTGAATGGGCCTTAAGAAGCATTGCTAATAACAAGGCAGCAGGAGATGACGGTATCCCAGCTGAACTGTTTTAAATCTTGCAAGATGATGCTATCAAGGTGATGCATGCCATATGCCAGCAAATTTGGAAAACACAAGCATGGCCAACAAATTGGAAAAAATCAACCTCTATCCCCATACCAAAAAAGGGAAGCACCAAAGAATGTTCAAACTATCAAACAGTGGCACTTATTTCACATGCCAGTAAGGTAATGCTCAAGATCTTGCAAGGTCAACTCCAGCAATTCATGGAACGAGAATTGCCAGATGTACAAGCTGGGTTTAGAAAAGGCAGAGGAACTAGAGACCAAATGGCCAATATCCGCTGGATAATGGAGAAAGCCAGGGAGTTTCAGAAAAACATCTATTTCTGTTTTATTGACTATTCTAAAGCCTTTGACTGTGTTGATCATAACAAATTGTGGCAAGTTCTTGGTGGTATGGGGATACCAAGTCATCTTGTCTGCCTCCTGAGGAATCTGTATAAAGACCAAGTAGCAATGGTAAGAACAGACCACAGAACAACGGACTGGTTTAAGATTGGGAAAGGACTACAGCAGGGTTGTATACTCTCACCCTACCTATTCAACCTGTACGCAGAACACATCATGCGACGTGCTGGGCTTGATGAAGCCAAGGCTGGAGTTAAAATCACTGGAAGAAACATTAACAATCTCAGATATGCAGAAGATACCACTTTGATGGCTGAAAGCGAGGAGGAGCTGAGGAACCTCATGACAAGGTTGAAAGAAGAAAGTGCAAAAGCTGGGTTGCAGTTAAACCTAAAAAAAACCAAGATTATGGCAACCAGCTTGATTGATAACTGGCAAATAGAGGGAGAAAACGTGGAGGCAGTGACAGACTTTGTCTTTCTAGGCGCAAAGATTACTGCAGACGCTGACTGCAGCCAGGAAATCAGAAGACGTTTACTTCTTGGGAGGAGAGCAATGACAAATCTTGATCAAATAGTGAAGAGAAGAGACATCACACTGACAACAAAGGTCCACATAGTTAAAGCAATGGTATTCCCCATAGTAACCTATGGCTGCGAGAGCTGGACCATAAGGAAGGCTGAGCAAAGGAAGATAGATGCTTTTGAACTGTGGTGCTGGAGGAAAATTCTGAGAGTGCAAGAAGATCAAACTAGTCCATCCTCCAGGAAATCAAGCCAGACTGCTCACTGGAGGGAATGATATTAAAGGCAAAACTCAAGTACTTTGGCCACATCATGAGAAGACAGGATACCCTGGAGAAGATGCTGATGCTAGGGAAAGTGGAAGGCAAAAGGAAGAGGGGCCAACCAAGGGCAAGATGGATGTATGATATTCTGGAGATGACGACGTCGACCTTGGGGGAGCTGGGGGTAGCGACGGCCGACAAGAAGGTCTGGCGTGGGCTGGTCCATGAAGTCACGAAGAGTCGGAAGCGACTGACCGAATAAACAACAACAAAATAGAAGGTCTGGAAATATTTACAGCTGTAGAATAGAAAAGCACTTATTAGTAATACTAATAATGGGTAATACTAATTAATACAGAATTTAATCTTTCTAAGCTCACACACATTTTTGATGAAGTGTATTGCTTTTTTAGAGAAATAATTCCCATTGGATTATTGGAATGTAGGTATTTCTTAGTCATTAGTGCACTGCAACTGCGCGTTATGAAGATGTTTGCAGTTTTTAGGGTTTTGATGTTACTGTTCCCATTTTCCTGGCAAAAACTGGTATCCTGTCAAAAATAGTTTTTCCTCCCTGGAAAACTTTTTTTTTTTAAAGTTTAAAGTATCACAATGTGTGATACTATTTATCCCTCAAATGTTAGTCCCAAGCAGCACATAAACTTTACTTATGGCCTTTACAAAAAATGGCCTGCAAACTGTAGTTGTAATGAAGAACTAAAAACCTAATACATTCATTTATGGATAGATGTAACCACAACTTACCTGCTCCTGCTCCTAAGAAAATCATCTGGGAGCCCATGGGCACCAGGTTGCCGACCCCTGATCTAACTTATTTACACTGGAAGTAGTTAACAGAAAATACGACCTGTAAAAGGTTCAGACATTTCCCGTCTCCTAAGCAGCATTTCTAAATAGCCCTCAAAATTGTAGTTATGGCTGGCACTGTAGTAGGAGCAGGTGCTTTCCTTCTCATTAGCTTATCAAGTGAGCAGTAGTGAGACTTCTGTTTTTATGGAGAGGGTTCCAACCTTAAAGGTGGCCTAGAAATATTTTTAAATAAATAAATAAAATCTAGTAAGATTGCTCCATTAAGAACTCTTTCTCCTGAGAAGCAAAGGTGGGCAGGGGAGAGTACAGGTACTATGTTATTCTACTGGCAAAATAAGATCTCATAAAGAGAGAGAGAGAGAGAGAGGAGCTCCTACAAGTTGGTAGACTTGTGCAAGATCAGCTTCTACTTCTCCACCAAACTGTCTGGCAAGGAAGGAAACTAGCTGTCCAAATCCTATTCATAACTGATGAATAGCTAGTGGGACTTTATATTGATCTGCGAATTATGGCCTGATCAACCATTTCCTTCAAATTCCAGCATTTGGGCAATACCTTCATTAGGCCAATGAAACATCAGAAAACAGTGTGCAAGCTTTCAAGTTCTCCAGGACTCTTCATTAGGCAAGATGGTAAACAAAGGGAAGGGGGGAGGAAAGAAGTGGCTGATGATCAAGCCATGAAGTCTGCATCAAGTTACAGTCTTAAGATGGGAAGAAGAAGGTGGCTGCAGACATTCAAATTAGGCTCTATCAGGGCTGGGATGGTTTCAGATTGCACCTAGGACTTTCCCAAGGGCTGCTGCTATGGAGGAGGAACAAACAAAGAAGCAATGGTTTATCCCAATTTTTGAAAATATAAAATCCAGCTATTACCCAGAAGCATTTCCATACTTAGGCGAAACACGCAAGTCCCTTGGTAGGTGGTAGGTGGAAAATAAAAATAGAGACAAACTAATCAGTTTTTATATTAACGAAGCTGGAAAGAACGACTGAACAACAACAACTAGATAAAAAATAGAAGCCATATTGAATAGCTTGACCTAGTACTCAAGTATTTAACTACTTCAGTCAAGTATTTTGCATGCAATTAAACTTGAGGAGATTCAAAAAGGAACTGTAAAGCTTTGCTTCCAAATGCTATAGAATACCAGTATTAAATTTAACCTCTACACAGAATGACTAGTTACACTTTTCTTAAAAATTTTAACCTTGTACTTCTTATAAAAGTATTACTGGGGAAAAGGTGTGTTGGGAATCAAACTTTGTAATGACAGATTAAAAACTGTCAAACCATTCCCATGGATTAAACACAACCATTATTAGCCTCACCTATTCTTAATTTTATTCTTCCCCACAATTATCACTGCATAACTAGAAGCAGATACATAGCATTCAGTATAGCACTTTCAATATCCATCCATTTTCTTTCAATAAGCAACCAGCATATCATTAAAGGGCATTATGTGTTTAATCTCCATGGAAGATAATGAACAGATAAGTTTGTGAATGTATGCAGCGAAATGTGCACAGCAAGTTTGCTAGACTGCCATATCAGATTATCCTAAAAGCTCATACCAGGTTTGTGTATTCAGGCACTTTGTCATGCATGTAAGCCATAAGAAATCATGAGTAAAGTTGCCAATACCAGACCTAAAGTGAGCTCTATGCCAATAGGCTATTTGCTATTCAGCAGTTATGACTTTTCCCATTGTGGCAGTGCTGTGAAGGAAGGTTTCTCAAACAGCTCCATTCTTCATATATGCTAAAGGCACAGAAGTTCCTGTAACTGGTTTATCAATAAATTGTATAAGAACCTGACCAGACAACAATGTCACCCATAAGAACACTACTGTGAAATCTTATTTTTCCTGATGCCATTATCTCTAGATATATTCAAACATATTTTTCCCCTAAGGAAAGAGGAGCAAAAATTATATGCGCTGTATACTGGGAGCAGGGAAACTCTAGCCCACAGGTTCACCAAACCTCTCTATCTGGCCTGTGAACTCTCCCACTAGTTCATGCCCCCTCCCTTCAGCCACACCCCGTTTCAGTGACCCAACCATCTCTTCCCAGGGCTCACATCCTCCAATTTAGAAGTGCATTGTTGGCAACCAAGCAGGCCTGTCTGTGGACTCTTGATGAGACCATAGTAGCATCAACCTCTCCATGTTCTCTGCCACTCCTGTGAGTACTAGGAAATGCTCAGGGAACTTTGAGAAGCATCAGAAGCGCTCAGCAATTATCACCAGCACTTTGGCGAACATCAGAAACGCTCTGCCAGTGCTTCGGGAAATAGCAGAATGGGAAAAGAAGGAGGGACACAGTCATGAGGGACTTCTGGCTGCAGAGGAACTGGGTGTTGGTGGAGGGAAGGCACTGACTTGGGGAGTTATTTCAGCTCTGTGTGCAAGTGTGTCAATGGACAGGTGGATAGATGGTGTGTTAATATGGACGAATGGTGTGTGTGTGCACACGCGCGTGTAGCTTTACTCCTGCCCATGTTGGGCTTTGGCCCCACTCACAGTTGGCATGCAGCCCCCAGAAAGGTTATTTATGAGGGAATGTGTTGCAACTGGTGATCACCCTTTTCACACATGCTCTGGCTAGAGCAACCTAAAAATAAGGAACAAAAATAACACAGAGAAAATGCTCTAAAATAGGAGTCAGCAAGTTGAGCACTAGGTATCATTTTGGAAACCAAACATGTGCAAATAAGCCAGAGCTATTCTGTATATTTTTATTTATCCCCAATTCATTTCAAATACAGTTAGCTGAATATAGTAGATGCCAATCTACAGCTGGTGTACAGTCTGAATGTCTGTAATCCCTGTTCTGTGAAAAGGGATAGGTTATTCAGAAACACCTGTTGCAAATGAATATTCCCACTATGTCAGAGACAAACTCACTTAAATCTTCAAACACTGAAGATACAAAGGCTAACATTATCACTGGCAGAGTTCGTTTTAGCTTGTCACAGTTAATGTACCTAATCAACCACATCAATCTCTTAAAGTTAAAACACTAACATAGGAAAAGCAGACCAAGTTGTGTGTATTTGGGCCATAGAGTAGTTCAAACATGCAAAGTCTTCTTTCAGCAATTACGTTCTCCTAATAAAAATGACTGCAAATACTTTAGAGTAAGGTTAAGCCAAACAACAGTTTGTTTGTTTACTTATTTATCCAAACAGCACTTTTAAAAGCCATCAGTGAGCAATTTAAGAATGCAATAGGCATTTAAAATAATTGTATCTTTAAAGCCAAGTTTTCTGCTGGAACAGAAGAGGGACTAATTCCTATTCTCTAAATTCATTGAAGGCACTGGGGTGGGGGAACCCTCCTTATGTCCACCAACAATAACCATTTTTAAAAATATGCATGATGTACACCAGCACACTCCAATAAGATCGACTTGTTATTTGTTTGCATCAGACTGACTGAATGGAAATGAAGCAACTGGTGAAGTCAGATCTAGTATCCATCCTTTATTCAGTTTCACTTCCTATTTGTCAGGAATGAGGCACAATGCTGACAGAAATGACGGGCTTTTGTAAAATGTTTAAGGACATAGACTTTTCAGTTACAGTTCTTTTTCCAGGCCACTCTGTACATTTAGCAGTATTTGCTGTATTATTAGTTCTTCCTTTCTTGCACAGGATATTTCAACATGGTTATGGAAAACAGCAGATCTGCAAAATTCACAGTGACACAAGGTTCAAACCAAAGACATTAAACTAGCCTTGAGCTTAGAATTTAGAGTGCTTTTCTGTTGGTATTTTCCCTTCCTTTAAAGACAAGGCCAATCTGATGCTTTCCCCAATAATTAATGCTAGGGGAAAATCGGATAAACAAAGGAATTTAATCAGCTTACATGAAAGGCATCTGAAGTCTGTCCATCACATACTTAACAGGGCCCCATTCAGACAAACTTTTAAAAGTATGTTTAGCAACCACAATGCTTACAGTCTATTCAAATGTATATAGGTGATGGTATAAGAAGGATAACCACCACCTTAGTAAGCTGGCTGAGTTTGTTTTCATCGTTTGCCTTTTATAAGACTGCCCCGGATGAAGGAGTCAGTCTCCGAAATGTGTTCGGCTTAAATTAAACAAATTAGACTTTGACACCTCTGAGAATTTGTTCTCTTTTTGCTTTTCGTTCATCCTGGGCATCTCCCTTCTGGTTTTCCTTTTAACAGTTTTTATAGCATAAACGAGAGATCCCTTCTAATTAAGCTTACATTCTAAATTCTCTTTCCAGCTACTTGTGAACTCTCTCTTCCTTATTTTGTGCTTTGAAGCTGATCCAATGTTTTATTTATGGGCAACCAGATTACATCAAAGTTTTCACTTAAACATGACAGAACCAATATATGTTTTATTTCAAATATGTTATTTGGCTCTACCTGCCAAATGTGCTAGGCAATTTTACAGAACAGTGTATCAGTACAAAATTGTGAATGGCACATAGTTCAGACTTTTATTTATTTAAAAAGAAAATTATAAATTGCTTTTCTGGCCACTGGGACTCTCAAAGCGGTGTCCAATTTAAAACAATACAATAATACAATAAAATCACAACCAAATAAAAACAGGAACAAAACATTCTTTAAAATAGGCCCAAACAATATTCTACAGGCTGCTTCACAGATTAATACATAAGCATAAATCCACAAGAACAGGTACATGTATAAACATGTGTATCACGATGCCACAACTCCCTATCACAATTTATTTATTTATAAAATTTATAATTTATATAATATGCTACCCTGATGCTTTTATCTGAACCCTATAATTAGACATGAATTTAAATAAATAAAATGTTAAAACTGACAAAGTATGGACACTAAAATCAAAACACTGGTGACATTATGATAGATATGGCCTATTCTTTATATAAATCTAGATGCAGGATGGTAACCACCAATCCCTTTGCTAAGCCCTAGTAGTCCAGTGACTACTACAGATTCACTGTAGCTTTTCCTTTGGAATTTCCCACTCCACCTCTACTTTAGTGCTACAACACGAAGCCTGCAATGGAAGTAGCTGAGCTGACATTCAGACAAGCCTTGAAGGACATCAAAGTTCCATATAGGACAGGCATCCCTGATTTTGAAAACATCACAAAACATATCCTACTTTCTCCTACAGAACAACATGAGAAACAGGCATTTTAGGTCCCATATTTTGATGTTTTGATTGGACAGCATTCCTGCATATACATAACCAGAGGCAAGGGGAGGGAGGAGAGAACATGACTTTGTGCTAATAAGAATGTTGCAAGGCAAATATCAAAGGTTATAGTGAAGTTTACATTTTGAAAGTTACCTCACATTAAGAATCCACACAGACATATCCTTAAGGAGAAGCAGTTTTCTCCCGTGCAGAATAAGCCCATCTTCTCCCCTTTCTTTGCAATGCTTTTGACAGATACCCATCAGAAAAATCAAATGCTCATTCAGTTGACTTGCCTTCCATCTGTCTACATTTCTAAGCCCCCATTTGCAAGTTTATTCAATTTAAGGTTAAAAGGTTGAAAGTTTTTTTAAAATATTTTTTAGAAGAGTTGCTTGGGCAAGGGAGGGGAGACGTGTGCTCATAACACCACAAGCCTCTAGCCCGGGGTGCACAACCCATGATCTGTGGGGCACATATACCACAAGGGACCTTCTGTGCACCACAACGCCCCCCCCCCCCCCCCGCCACCAATCAGGATCTCTACTTCCATCCTGCTAGTGGTGGCCCAAAGCAGCAACATTGTTTGGGGCTGTTGGGAGTTGGCTAAGGCCTCCTCCTTCACCCAGTGACCTAGAGGCAACTGTGATAGGTGCTTCTGTAATGCTAATTGCAGTGTCTCTGGGAGGAGGAGGAGGCTTTAACCTCCCCCTCCCTCTGTGACCCCAAAGCAATCTCCTGCCACTCCAGCAACCTTGTGCAGGATCGCTGGGATAGGGGTGAGGTTAAAGCCACCCCCCACCCCAGTGTGTGTGAGCTCACTCCCAGGGAGAACACTGCCCATATGTACAAAATGCAGCCGTTTCAGCACTCTGCACATTTGGATGAACCTTTAGATCTAAGCACGCACACAGCCTCTCCTCACACACCTTTTTTACAGTGCAATTCAGTGTATATTTACTCAGAAGTTAATCCCACTAAGTCAGGGATGGGGAATGTTTGGCCCTCCAGATGTTGTTGGCCAACTCCCATCAGCCTTCACCATTGGCTATGCTGGCTTGGGCTGATGGGAGTTGTTGTCCGACAACATTTGGCGGGCCACCCGTTCTCCAGGCCTGCATGAAGTGTAATGGGGAGTATTCCCAGATAAATGGCTGTAGGACTGCATCCTTGCTCACTATTTATACACAGAGGATTATTCACACTACCCACCCGATACTATCCTAGCTTTCTTCTGAAGAAATGAAAATCTCTCGAACAACACAGTTCAAATCCTCCTTATTTTAAAAGAGCGCTTGGTATTCTTTATTCCAGAACTTTTCATAACACAATGTAGAAATTTTATGTTTCTATGGAATGGAATGGATGTGACTTATTTCTCACATTTCTACTCTTCCCTCAAGGACAGCAGGGCCATGTGCATGGGAAGTTATCCCATTTTATAACACTGTGAGGTAGGTTTAGGCTGAATGCACGCAACTGGCAGTGAGCTTCATATTTAAGAGATTCAAACCTCCCCAATTCAACTCCAACACCCTAATAGCTACATCAGCTTGGCTCAGGATGTGCTTCAACTTAGAACTCTAAAGCACCACCTAGTTTTGGAAGTTTGATCTGGTAATCCCATCCACCACAGAGACCCCATATGTAAACTTTGGGGGTAGGCAACCTTTTTGGGTTGTGGGCACAGTTGACAATTTGAGAAACTGTCCTAGGCACCATCAGAAAATTACTGCCATAGGAGGCCTGGCAAAGGACAAGCCCAAAACACTGAGTACAAGACAGAGGTGGGGGCAGAGCCCCAACACAATAAACAAACTCCTTTGAACCTCCAGTTTTCAGCACCAACAGAAACCTATTTCACAGCATTCCCAGCTGCTGGTAAGAAAAAAGTGTTAATTTTTTTAAAGTGAGAGGGGTAAGAGCACTTTCATGGGCCCCAAGAAAGGTATCCAGACTGCATTGCCTATCCCAGTATACTCAGTTTCTGTGTCTACACATACACATCATTATACCAGCTTATCTATGTACACACATTCCCCACACTCACAACCCAAAGATGTACTCTGTACACCCACAAATTCCCCCTCCACACAAACTCCCTATTACTCCATATGATCACTTTTCTCCTCAATCACTTTCCTGCTCAATGACTACCATATGCCATTTCATCTTTCACAAACACCCCACCTCCTTCCTCATTACTTCTCTCTTCCCACAAATGTTTCCCCTCTGGACTATCCACCCACCTTCCCCTAATGTTTTCTGTACACTCATAATCCCAACACCCTCTGAACATACTCATACATGCACACATCCTCTTTGGTCAACATACACCACAGGGCCTCTTAATATATTAGATTTTTTAAAACAGTCACCCAGCAATGTAAATTCTAACTGTGATAGACAAAAGTTTGAGAATGCACATATCAGGCATCAGCCGCAATTAGCTATAACTCTTTGCTGATTATACATCTGGGGCAAAAAAAGGTTTGTTGCCATATAATATGTGGAAGTATCCTCAAAACCCAACAGCTCCCCTTCAAGCACACACACAGCCATCCTTTACTCATAACCCAAGTTACCCTCTGAACATAACACACACACACACACACACACTTTCACCAACATGTTTATTTAAAACTTTTATACCCTGCCTCTCCATCAGCTTGTGGGGGCTTACAACAGTAATTTAAAGTCACACAAGTGAAATCCTTTAGACTGTAAGGCTGCAGGCAGGGTTTATGATTCTGAATGGTTTTTAGGCCATCTTTAAGGGTAGAACACCTCTAATTTAGTGTCTGTATTTTAATATTACTGTAATTTTTTGTATTATATCTAGCAAGTTTAGGTACAACTAATAAAAAAGGTGTATGCATGCCTCTGTGTCTCATATATATGTCATACACCCACACACACACATATATATGTATCACATATATATCTATTTTACACACACCTCCCTCTCTCGCATACACACACACATTATGAAATAATTTAAATTGCAGTGCGGAAGTACAACTACAGTTACAACGTACACTAAATACTACCCACACAAGTGGCCTGTGTGTACAACACACACACACACACACCTGCAGCCTGGAATACACTCCCCACACTCACAACCCGAAGTCGCACTCTGTACACCCCACACATGCACACGTCTACAACCTCTCGCCACTACTGGACGCTACACGCTCGCGGCCCAGCAGCTCCGCGCCTACACACGCGCACAGGCCGCGCGACCTGAAGCACGCGCGCTTTCTTGAGAGCGAGACCCTGTTGATTCCCACGTAACGCAGGAGGCCCAGGCGTCTGGGGCTGGACCCAGCGGCCCCCCGGGCCCCTCCAGCCGGCACTCCTCTTTCCACCCACGCACCCACCCAGAGCCAGGCACAACAACCCGCTGCCACCGACAAGCCGGCCCCGCATGTTGGGACGGCCGGCCGGCGGGCAGACAGGCCCCTGCTGGCTGCTCCGTCGTCGCGACGAGGCCTACAGCGTGGCTCGCATTTCCCCACCCCTCTTGTTCTCCTCAGTGGCACGGCGAGGTCGGGCTCGGCCAGCAGCAGGCCGCGGCTCGGGAAGGGTGGGCGGCGAAGCGCGCCGTAAGGGAGAGGCGCTCAGCCCCGCCACAGCCATCTCCACAGGCCGCCCCGCAGCGCGCCGCGCCGCCAAAACAAACAAGGCCTCCGCCCGCTCGCCTTTCCCCCAGCCAGTTAGCCCCGTCAGCCATCCCCGCCGCCCTCTCCCTTCGCCCCGGCGACGGGGCTGCTGACGTGACGCGGCCCCGCCGGCTCACCTGCATCCAGCACCCTGGGCGTCTGTCGACGGGGCTGAGGCGGCTGCTCAGGCGGCGGGGCTGAGGGCAGTAAATACATGCAGGAGGCGGCGGCCGGGCCAGGCCGGGCCGGGCGCTGTGCGGGCTCGAAGAAGTCACAGGCCTGACACTGCGAGAGAGAGACACGCACACACGCGCGCGCGGAGGGAGTGCGTACGAGTGTGTAAGAGAGGCGGGCAGGCGGCGCTGACAGGTCCGGAGAGTGTGTGTGCGCGCGTGCGAGGCAGCCACCCTCCCAGACCGCGTCCCTCTCGCACGCTTTTTCTCCTTCTCCCTTGCCAGGCGGCGAATAGAAGGATTAATAATGGAGGTGGGGCCTGCCTTGCCTCAGTGACACGGCATGAAGGGAGGGCCCGAGCCGCCGCCGCCGCCGCCTCTTCTTCCCGCCTCGCAGCCCGCACGATCGTGGAAAGAAGCCTGTGCTGCCGATAAGCCTTTTCGCGCGCTACACACGGTCGCGTCCAGCGTCAGCCCTACTGAAGAGCAGACCCATCGAAATGAACGGGGGACTGAGGCTAGTCAGGGCTAACGCCAGCCCCATTCATTTCGATGGGTCTACTCTTCAGTAGGGCTGACGCTGGGCACAACCCACAGTGTCGCATCTGCCTGGGCGGCGGAAAGCGGAGCCACGGCAAAGTGGCTGGCTGCTCCGGGAAAAGTTTTGTGTGAGTTCACTTCACTCACAATACGTGTTGTCATTTGATGATTGCAGCAACAAGGCATGGCTGGCACGTTGGAATGGGCCCCCACTGACCTGATGGACATGTGATGCCGACCAGGGTGGGGGTGTCCAAGGACTTACCTGTACAAAGCTGCACCTGCCTTGGCATTTCTTTTCCATGAGACCCAGAGCCACTGCCTTTGCAGCGACAGCATAGCATCGGTCCTTCGGGTATTAACAGGGCACAGGCAGGTGAGGCTGCCACAGCACTAGGAAGTTCTTGTCCTTTGGTGTAATGTTTAAATTGGGTCTGAAACTAAAACATGCCGGATGAGCACATCAAACTTAGCTGCATTCTACATGCCTTGCATCTCATTTGAACTGGGATTTTGGTGCTGTATGTGCAGTGCTGACGTGCCAAGGATCTATGATGTGCTAATGCTTCACAGGCTGAGGGCCCGGTTTAACTGAAGTCAGGGAAGTGGGAAACTACATGGATAAGCCTTCGTGTGTGAACAGTGTAAATTGGACTGCAGATATAACACCTTAGATAAGGGCTGGGCAGAGTTTACTTGCGGGGTCCACTTTCTTTTTCTATAGAACCTGGAGGTCCACCAACCAGAGAAAGATGTTATATGGTGGCTCAGGAAGACGGACATAGAATTGAGGGAAAAGGTATCTCCAAGCATATGCTCAGCCCTGGAGGAATTTGTTCTTGGTACTGAAAAATGAGTACCCAGCTTGCTGGGGGAAAGGTAGTCACGACTGGGGAAGGCAATGGCAAACCACCCCGCTACAGTCTGCCATGAAAACACCAGCGAAAGCGGCGTCGCTCTAGGGGTCAGTAATGACTCGGTGCTTGCACAAGAGGAACCTTTCTTTCTACTGAAACTGGAGCTCATACACAAATCCTACTCCAGTGAACCTTTCAACTTTGTCCCTTGCTCTTCCTCCCCAACTGAAATGAAGTCTAAGTAATTGTAAGTGCATTTGTGTGCATTTATCTCTTACCTCTCTTTTCTCCTGTTGTTTGAATTTAGTTTGTAAGCACCTTGGGACAAGGCCCTCTTTTTTTTTTTTTTTTGCTTTGCAGAGTAACAGGTGCATCATGCACACTGACGGTATTATATAAATAATATTAATACATCAACAAATGGGTTACAAAGACCTGTTAGAACACCGAAAGCCAGAGAAAACACCTCCAAAGTTTTATTAAATCTTATTTGAACCAGTGATAAAGTTATTCAAACCAAAATGCAATTTGACAGTTGCCCTTTGGTATCAGTGGAATGCTCCAAATAATTATAACTTACGAAGTATGAACTGTTATTAAGATGATGTTAGGGGAATTATTTAAGCAGGAGAATTATTTAAGCAGGAAGTGACTCATGCTGGGCTGTGTCTTTCTTCGCCCTCAGTGTTGTGCACACAGATAATTAAACAGTGGAATCTGGATGAAACTCAAGTGGGTTCACACTACCATTTCTCCCCTCCTCCACAACTCAAGTGATACAGAACACAGATCCTCCTCCTCTAAAGCAAGTGACTTTGGGTCTGCCCTTACCCATCATTAATCTGACTTTGCTTGTGTTTATAGCCTGACCTTCTTTGTTCATGGCCTCCAGTCTGTATCACACTTATTTGTCCGCCCTCATTACAACCTCAAAAAAACCTTAAAGCACACAACAAAGAGGGAGGGACAAGATAGACTAGATATTCATACAGAACTGCCCTGTTCAAGATCAGATGAATCACCTGTCTTAATGCTGGCCCCATTTTCTCACATGCAATTATTCTAGCATTAAGAAAACAAATTAGAAATGATTAATTCTGGAGTACATAACCTAATGTAAACAACTTAATCTGAAAGACCAAAGACAAATTAATTAAAAAGAAACAGAATAACCATGGAAAGCAAGTCCTTAGTGTGCTACTTAACAGCCACAGTGGAAGCTTTGATTTAACCCAGGCATAAGGCTTTGTTCTTGTAAGGAAAGCACAGAAACCGCAATCTTGCGGAAAAAAATCCCTTGAATTCATGCTAACTTCTAAGACATTGAAGGAATAAAGCAGAAGTTGAACTAATCCCAAAAGGTCAAGAATCCCTTGCGAGATCAAGGGCTTGGTGATTCACTTTGTTTCAGGATAAGTGACTAGGCTGGTTTCAGATGGGGTGGCTCCTAATGCTAATAAATCATTGCTTTTCCACTGTATAGTACAAGCAGATTGCAGCTGGCTTTCCACACTATTACAGATCATAGAATGCATCCAATGGATTGCATCCAATGTTAGTCTTGGTTAAGTCCCAGTAATTTAATGGTCTACTCTGATTAAAACACTGAATATAATCCATTGGTGTTTTTCTGTATGTTCATCCTGCGATGTTCCATATGTATTAGTGGGTATGGCATAGTTGCTGTGAGTTAGGAAGGTCAAATTCACCTGAGCAGCCATTAAAAAAGAGAGTTGCCCTTAAAAAAAATGATCAATATTTATTTTGCGCTAAGTGCTTATTCATTCATGACTAACTACCCATGAAATGTCCAAAAACAGTCTTTGCTTTGAGCTGGAAGTGTAGATTGGAAGTGCTTAATTAGGGGGAAAAGTACATTGCTAATGTGGTGGTGACCAGAAAAATGTTTTCATTTTTTGTAAACTATATAGCCTGGCAGCACTCATTTAAACAGTACAGCCAGAAAAACATTTTGCCACTAACTAAAAGATCAATTTTAAAAAGTTAACAGGGCTATAAAATGATATCCACCACAAAGGTGGGTCAGCATGTGCTGAGCTGTGGTAAGTTTACCTCCCCAATACATGATACTTACATCAAAGCCGTGCCTCTTAAAAAAAGACAAAAGAGTGGCCCTAAAGGTATCTACACTTGTGGAGATTGTGCTAATCTTCCATCATTCTTTAAAATGTTGGGCTTTCTACAATAAGAAAAAGAGATGGAAGAAACACTGGAAAAACATGGGAGGATTTCAAGTGAGGATGACATAGAGTGCTTCCAGCCAGAGGACTCCTGGCACTACCAGTCAAAAGGCACTGTGCAGCTACCCTGTCTTCTTCCTTAAGGGGTTTTCTTTCTGGTAAGAATGAAGACGGAAGAAGTGGGAAAGCACAGGAGGACTACAAACAGAAGATGACATCAACTAGGCCTACATAAAATTCTGTAAACGAAGTAGTGCGATCTCACAATAAAAAACCTCATCTAAAAGCACCCATAGTGGACCCCTCACCCCAATAAGATGTGAGTGCACAAGGCACGGTGATTCTCTAAATGCCTAGTGTGGAAGCAGCCTAGGATACAATAGCAGAGTGAGTGGACTAAAAGGAATTAGGGTGATGTAGTAGCTCTGATACCTCCATCACAAATTTGTGATCACATGACTGGCTGGAGGGATGCTGGGGATTCTAGGATTTTTTTCTGTCTAAACATGCATAGGATTGCACCATATGAGAAGAAAAGCATAGGACTAGACTGTTAACACCCTGATCCTGTGCATATTTGCTTGCAACAACAACAACAAAGTCCTATTGAACTCAGAATACCTTAATTTTAATACATGTTCTTGTCTTTCGTTAGTATAGCATGATCTTAACAAGGGGCATTGCTAGGCCTGGGCCTACAGGGCTCTAGCTCCAAATCTATTTCTTAAGGCCCTGGATGTATTCCTCAGAGCTCTGAGTGTCCATTGGTGCCAAAAGAAGTGTATGTCCCCCCCTTAGCTTAACTACCATGCAAAGAGTGATTTTTAAGGGGGGTTCCAGGTACGGAGGGCATAGCAAGTAAATGGCAATTAAGCTTAGGAAAAAAAATTCCATTGATTTGGGATGACCTGGGCCAGAGTGCAAATTAATTGAAGAATTTCTTTTATTTGGATGAGGAAATAATTGGCTAGCTTTGCCTCCTGCAAAATTTAATTAAATCCTAATAAGTATTTCTACATTTGAAAAAAAAAAAGCACATGAGCATTTCTACACCAGACTTTTATTGCACACTTGTGATTGGTCACTCACGGAAGTTTGTGGGTCCTTTACATGACGTCGTCAATCTACAGGGCGTCTTTTGCACTTTCTGACCTTTATCCCGGTTTTGAAAAGATTAGAGATAATGCAGTTATAAATATCAATCCGTTTTAATGGCCTTGTGAAATTGCTTATTTCTCCTATATCTCTGATATATCACAGTGCCATCTAGTGGCTGTATAGTGAAGCATGTAGAACTTGCAGACAAAGGAAGTCCTGAAAAAAAGCCTATGTCAGTCCGTGTAACAAGTTGATCATAATCCTGCAAAGAATCCAGAAGCAGAAGCCCTGGTAAACTGTGGGATAAAAATCTTGGTGTGGAGAAGCCCCATAAATCAATATATGCAGATTTATATCTTATGGGCTTGGGCCCCGGATCTTTTAAGAACCTAGCAACATCCCTGATCCTAACCTTGTTTATTCATGAATTTCCCACGTATTTCTGAGTAAGTATGGTTATGGGCCATGCTGCAGGAATGAAAGATAGTACATCAACCTGGTAGCTCAATTTATTCAGTGAGGGTTGCTCCCAGGTAAATGTGCAGGGCAATTTAAGCAGATGCATGCTTGGTTTGATCCAGTGTGGCTCTTAAAGGCGAGGACGAGATGCAATTTTGCAACAAGATGCAACTTTTTCATAGTGGACATCACAGACCAAAATAACGCTTCAAAAATATGGAACATTGCAGTACTGACCATGGAGTTCTGTGGGAATTACAGTTTTCTGTCCTAAGGGGCAACCATTACATTCTGTGTAAAAGGGCCAGACTGCATGCTACGTGTGGGAGATCTGTGACTGCATCTCTCCATGTAATTTTCTTCCCATTTGGATCTGCTGTTAGCCAAGGAGAGGCTTGATCCTGTCAGTTGCATATTGAAAGAAATGTCAAAAGAAATAATAAAGGATTGTAATCGACCGCGATGCCACCTGCCACCCCCATTGAGAGTTCTGTGAGGCCCTTTCATATGCATGTTTACTGGAAAGTGAGTCTCACTATGTTCAATAGGGCTTGTTGTTGTTCAGTCGTTGTGTCCAACTCTTCGTGACCCCATGGACCATAGCATGCCAGGCCTTCCTGTCCTCCGCTCTCTCCCGGAGTGTGCTCAAGTTCATATTCATTGCATCAGTGATGCTATCTAGCCATTATATCCTATAATGGTCAGGGTAGATTTCCTTTAGGATTGACTGATTTGACCTCCTTGAAGTCCAGGGGACTCGTAAGAGTCTTCTCCAGCACCACAGTTCGAAAGCATCAATTCTTCAGCGCTCAGCCTTCCTTACAGTCCAGCTCTCACAGCCATATATTACTACTGGGAAAACCATAGCTTTGATTATACGGACCTTTGTCGGCAAGGTGATGTCTCTACTTCTTACTATGCTGTCTAGGTTTGCCATAGCTTTCCTCCCAAGGAGCAAGCCGCTTTTAATTTCATGGCTACAGTCACTGTCTGCGGTGATCTTGGAGCCCAAGAAAATAAAATCTGTCACTGCTTCCATTTCTTCCCCTTCCATATGCCAGGAAGTGATGGGGCCAGATGCCATGATCTTCGTTTTTTTAATGTTGAATTTCAAACCAGCTTTTGCACTCTCCTCTTTCACCCTCAACAAGAGGCTCTTGAGATCCTCTTCACTTTCTGCCATTAGGGTGGTATCATCTGCGTATCTGAGGTTGTTGATAATTCTCCCAGCAATCTTAATTCCGAGCTGTGATTCATCCAACCCGGCGTTTCTCATGATGTACTCTGCATATAAGTTAAATAAGCAGGGCGACAATATGCAGCCTTGTCGTACTCCTTTCCCAATTTGGAACCAATCGGTTGTTCCATGTCTGGTTCTTACTGTTGCTTCTTGACCCTCATACAGGTTTCTCAGGAGACAGGTAAGGTGGTCTGGTACTCTCATCTCTTTCAGAATTTGCCACAGTTGGTTGTGATCCACACAATCAAAGGCTTTAGCGTAGTCAATGAAGCAGAAATATACGTTTTTCTGGAATTCTCTTGCTTTCTCCATGATCCAGCGAACATTGGCGATTTGATCTCTAGTTCCTCTGCCTCTTCGAAACCCAGCTTGTACTTCTGGTAGTTCTAGGTTCACATACTGCTGAAGCCTAGCTTGTAGGATTTTGAGCATCACCTTGCTGGCATGTGAAATGAGCGCAATTGTACGGTAGTTTGCACACTCTTTGGCATTGCCCTTCTTTGGAACTGGAATGTAAACTGACCTTTTCCAGTCTTGTGGCCACTGTTGAGTGTTCCAAATTTGTTGGCATATTGAGTGCAGCACTTTAACAGCATCATCTTTTAGGATTTTAAATAGCTCAGCTGGATTACTGTCATCTCCGCCAGCTTTGTTGTTACTAATACTTCCTAGGGCCCACTTGACTTCACTCTCTAGGATGTCCGGCTCAAGTTCAGTGACCGCACTATCATGGCTGTCAGGGACATTAAGATCTTTCCTGTATCGTTCTTCTGTGTATTCTTTCCACCTCTTCTTAATCTCATCTGCTTCTGTTAGGTCCCTGCTTTCTTTGTCCTTTATCATGCCCGTCTTTGCACAAAACATTCCCTTGATATCTCCGATTTTCTTGAAGAGATCTCTAGTCTTTCCCATTCTGTTGTTTTCCTCGATTTCTTTGCATTGTTCATTTAAGAAGGCCTTCTTGTCTTTCCTTGCTATTCTCTGAAACTCTGCATTCAGTTGGATATATCTTCCCCTTTCTCCCTTGCTTTTCGCTTCCCTTCTTTCCTCAGCTACCTGTAAAGCCTCATCAGACAGCCACTTTGCTTTCTTGTATTTCTTTTTCTTTGGGATGGATTTCGTTGCTGCCTCCTGAACAATGTTACAGACCTCTGTCCGTAGTTCCTCAGGCACTCTGTCTATCAGGTCTAATCCCTTAAATCTGTTCAACACCTCCACTGTATATTCATAAGGGATATGTTTTAGGTCATACCTGAATGGTTTAGTGTTTTTCCCTACATTCTTCAATTAAAGCCGAAATTTTGCAAGAAGCAGCTCAGGATCTGAGCCGCAGTCAGCTCCAGGTCTTGTTTTTACTGACTGTATGGCGCTTCTCCATCTTTGGCTGCAACGTACATAATCAATCTGATTTCGATATTGACCATCTGGTGATGTCCGTGTGTAGAGTCGCCTCTTGTGCTGTTGGAAAGGAGTGTTTGCTATGATCAGCGCGTTCTCTTGACAAATCTCTATTAGCATTTGTCCTGCCTCATTTTGTACACCAAGGTCATGCTTGCCTGTTATCCCAGTTATTTCTTGACTTCCTGCTTTGGCATTCCAATCCCCTATGGTGAAAAGGACATCTTTTTTTGGTGTTAGTTCTAGAAGGTGTTGTAGGTCTTCATAGAACCGATCAACCTCCGCTTCTTCGGCCTCAGTGGTTGGGGCATAGACTTGAATTACTGTGATGTTAAATGGTTTGCCTTGGATTCGTACTGAGATCATTCTATCGTTTTTGAGATTGTACCCCGGTACTGCTTTTCCCACCCTTTTGTTGATTATGAGTGCTACTCCATTTCTTCTAAGGGATTCTTGCCCACAGTAGTAGATATGATGGTCACCTGAATTAAATTCACCCATGCCTGTCCATTTTAGTTCGCTGATTCCCAAGATGTCGATGTTCAATCTTGCCATCTCATGTTTGACCACCTACAGCTTACCTTGATTCATTGATCTGACATTCCAGGTTCCTAAACAATATTGTTCTTTGCAGCATCGGACTTTCTTTTCACCACCAGACACATCCACAGCTGAGTGTCCTTTCGGCTTTGGCCCAGCCGCTTCACTCTTTCTGACGCTACTTGGAAATACCCTCTGCTCTTCCCCAGTAGTATATTGGACACCTTCCGACCTGAGGGGCTCATCTTCCGGTGTCATCTCTTTTAGCCTTGTGATACGTCCCATGGGGTTTTCTTGGCAGGAATACTGGAGTGGGTTGCCATTTCCTTCTCCAGTGGACCACATTTTGTCAGAACTCTCTGCCCTGACCTGTCCGTCTTGGGTGGCCCTGCACGGCATAGCTTATGGCTTCACTGAGTTACGCAAGCCCCTTCACCACAACAAGGCAGTGATCCATGAATCAATAGGGCTTGCTTCCAGGTAAATGAGCTCTGGATTGCGGCCTCAGTTGGGCAGTCTATTAGTAGCGGGCCACATTTATTCACGTTGCTGCTCAACCGCCTCTTTTCCCTAGAGGCGGAACCTTTCCTGGCCGTCTCTGTGTGGCAGTCCGGGCCGGTTATGGGGACGTACCGCTGGGCTCCCCTCACTGGCAAGATGGCGGCGCCCGTGTTGAGAGGCTGTCTGAGGAGAGGTGGGTGCTGAGGAGGGCCGGGAGGAACAATTGCTGTTAAATGTATCATCATCAGTAGGAGCCTTTCTCTTTCTCGTCTAGCCCAACCCTTCTCAAATATCCACGCTCCTGATTCTCAGCGCGCGCGTTTTTCTTTTTGGGCAAGCTCCGTTGTGCGGCTCTGAGCATCCTTGGAAAATGTGCCTGTCCATGCTGAAGAAAACTATGCTCTTGGATTTTTGCCTATCATGCAATTTGAAAAAAAGACACCGGGGCCTGCCGAGGGAGACGGCGGCAGGGGGCGGCGGAGATAGCAACTCTCTCGGGAAAAGGGCTGGGAGTTGTATGGGGTCGGGGAGAAGGGGGAGGGTGCCCCTTTCTGAAATGCATATATGAAAGGGTTGCATGGAAAGATGTATGGGGTCACTGCTTTGGAGCTTTTTGCTTGTTTATTTCATTTCGAAGTGAAGAATTAATTGAATTGCCTATTAAGCCTACCCCACCCCATTTTTGAGCAGAAAAAGACAACTAAGCCAGCAATCCTATACATGCTGAGGCAGAAACAAGTCCTACAACTTCCAGTATTCCCCAGCTAGCACTGCTCTCTGGGGAATGCTGGCAGTTGTAGGACTTGTTTCTGTCTTAACATGTATAAGTTTGTGCCTAAATTGATCAAGTGGCTGGAGCAACTTCTCTATGTGGAAAAGGTACAATATTTGGGGCCTTTCAGCTTAGCCAAAAGGTTTATATTCTTAATTTATATTCTTAATTCCCTTTGAAGACAGATGTTCCTGTTGGTTTATTTTGATGGGTAAATCTGTTCAGGTGTTCCCAGACCACAAAAGGACACAACCCAGTAGTTAAATTACACAGAGAAGTCTGTAGCACCCCAGAGTTTTAGCTGTTTCATGTGTGTCTGTGCAGTCCTATATGCTGGCCTGTTGTTAAATGCCTGGCATTAGATTCAGTTAAATGTATGACAGCCAAATACTCTGGTTAGCCAAATACGCTACTCCATATTTATATGATTGTATTGTGAGCTCCTGTTTGAGGTGGTATATGTTTTGCTGAAGTATCCAAAATAAACACACTCTTGATGGGAGGAGCAGTTTAAGTACAGTACAGATTATATACATTTTATTTTTGAATGTATGTTGGAACACCTTCTGCCAAATGTTCCTCTGCATGTTGACTGGAAAAAACAATTTACATTAAATCCAGACTCTGGATTTCCCTTCTATTGAGTGAGAGGTTGCTTAATACTACAAACAAATAGATTTGACGGGGACGGGGGGAATTATGAAGATCACTGAAGTAATAGGCCTTTACAGATTATGTCTGTACATTATTTAAAAGGCTAGAGGACTTGACAAACCTATGGGATAATTAGAACTCCCACCTAGTAAGGGGGAAATTGGCTATCTGTAAGCATGCAAAAGTTCTGGAATTTCTTAAGCACAATTCTAGCCTGGCAGTAGTTTGCTTCAAACAGCGCCATGCCAAATTCACATTAAAAAAAAAAAAAATTCTCACTCATTTTAAGCCACAAACCCTCTTGATGTAACAAAATACAATGTCACCCCATCCTTCACCTTGAATTTATTTAATTTGCTACCTGAAAGGACCAAAGTGGGTGAATAGATCATAATTTTTATTCATGATGGTCCATACTTCCTATTGGACAAGATATGGTGTCACTTTGTAGTTGTCAACACACAGTAACAGCAGAGATGGGGAAGTGTGATCCTCCAGGTGTTGTTTTTTATAATTTTTTTTATTGTAAAATTTCAACAAAACAAAAGAGTAATTGTAGCTACATAGATTTGGTTATATCAGTTTTAGTGCATGCATATGAAATGTGTGTGTGTGTGTCTGTGTGTATATATAAAATACAGCTTTCTAAGAATTATACAGGTATTGGACAGCAGTCCCTATCATCCTTCACCATTGGCTATGTTAAGATCATAAGACGAGCCATGCTGGATCAGACCAAGGGTCCATCTAGTCCAGCATTCTGTTCACACAGTGGCCAACCAGCTCTTGACCAAGAACCCACAAGCAGGACACAAACACAACAGCAGCCTCCCACCCATGTCCCCCAGCAACTGGTATACATAGGCTCACTGTCTCTGGTACTGGAGGTAGCACATAGCCATCAAGACTAGTAGCCATTAATAGCTTTTTGCTCCAGGAACATGTCCAACCCCCTTTTAAAGCCGTCCAAATTGGCGGCCATCGCTACATCTTGTGGTAGCGAATTTAACTATGAGCTGTATAAAGAAGTCCTCCCTTTTATCTGTCCTGAATCTCCCACCAATCAGCTTCATGGGATGGCCCCAGGTTCTAGTATTTTGAGAGGGAGAAAAATGTCTCCCTATCCACGTTCTCTACACCATGCATAGTTTTGTAGATCTCTATCATGTCTCCCCTTACCCTCTTTTTTCCAAGCTAAACGATCCCAGCTGTTATAACCTTCTCTCATAGGGGAGATGCTCCAGCCCCTTGATTATTTTAGTTGCCCTTTTCTGCACTTTTTCCAGCTGGGGCTGATGGGAATTGCAGTCCAGCAACATCTGGAGAGCCACGCATTCCCTCCAAATAGAAAGCTAGATGTCAGGGCGAAGTGTGCTTGCTTAGCCCCATATCCAACAGCTAGATGGAGGGATTTTTTACAGATGGTTATTCAAGCATGTGAACACCCAGCTGCAGTCAGTAGTGGTAAAGACCAGACGCATGGGTGAGAACTAGGCCATAAACTCCCCCATTGATCTTAGTAAATTTTACTTCCAAGTAAGTGTGCAGAGGATTGCATCTTAGATAGGCCTTTTTGTGTTGTAATCCTGAAAGGACTAATACATTCGAAGGCCCATTAAAGTAATGCTGTTAAGGGCCTTGACTAGTAGTTTAGCTTATTCCTGATGATGATTAAAAATGTACTTTTATTCTGTCTTTAAAAGTATCAGCTCAGTGTCCTAGCCAAATGTTCTCCAGAATTGGTCGGCATTCTGCAGCACTTCCTTGTTTTGCCAACTTACTGGTTTCTAGTAGATGCTATGCTTCAAAGTAAGTAAATAACTTTTATTTCTTTGGTTAATGAGTAGAAACAACATTTAAAGAAATAGCAAAGCATAAACAGTAATATTGAGTCGGACTCAGACGAACATGTCACTAGCACCTGAATTCAGATAGGCAACATGTCCCTAAATAATCATGGGGAGAGCAATTCTATGGCTGCTAGACAGTGTCTAGATGGCCATAGGTTTTTTCATTTTCTGGGAACCGAGCTCAGAGCCAGGGCTCTGAGCTCGGCTCCCAGAAACCCCACTCCCTGCCCCCTCCTCTGCTGCCTCATTAGTGGCACAGTTCTTCCCCGTCTCCACGCTCGTAACCACAGCACAGAACAAGAAAAAGGGGGGTTCCCAGGGACTGGGAAGGGAGGAGACTGCAGAAGCGTTGTTACGATGCTTCCTATGTGCTGTTCGGCCTCCCCCCACCCTGTCATGACGTGGCTGGAGTGCGGAGAAGAGGATCCCCTCTGTGTTCTGCCCACCCTGCATTGGATAGTCAGTCATCTCCAACTTCAGAGAAGGTCAGAGGTGGCAGTCTATCTCAATAGGATTACACCCTTAATAATTTATACTAAAAGACACTTGTTAGTATGTTTTTGACTCTTTGATTATGACATGCTTGTTATTGTTTGGTATATACTATGTGGGGGTATTAGTGGAATCTGCACCTTGCACTGTCACGGCTGAGCAGGAGTGAGTACAGGGTTAAACAACCCAGATTTTAACCCCAAAACAAACACGTGTGATTGTTGTGAAAGTTCTGATGAGCTAGCAGCATCAATCATATCATGCCATTTTATGTCAGCTGTGATTACCAGTTTGTTTTGGGGCTCAATTCAAGATGTTGACTTTGGCTTTTAAAGGCATAAAAGGTCTGGGGCAGAGTATCTTGGGAATCGCAGTATCCCATATGAACCAGCTTGGGAACTTTGCTCAGTTTCTGAGGCCCTTGTTGCAGCCCCTTACTGACTTGTATTCATTTCATGGGAATAGTAGAGTTGGCACCCAGGTTATAGAATGACCTTCCCAGGGTGTTGGCCACCTTGTTGCCTGCTTTTAAGCTTTTCGGGGATTTTTTTTAGTGAACTCTTTTTTGAATCTCTGGTTTTACTGCTTCTGTTTGGATTGATTCTTTTCTTTTTTTGCTGCTTTAATTATTGTTTTGTTTGGGTGGTTGTTGGCCTTCTTGGATTTTTGTAGAAATTTTTGCAGAGAAGGGTGGTTTAAAATAAATGTTATTATAAATCAGCAAAATAAGAGAATGATGTTGCCACTAGTGCAACCCATTTGTGGGTCCCAACCCACCACTTGAAGACCATTGCTAGAAAACTGATTTTATTTCTGGGCGCAAATGAAGAAGGAGAACCTGTCTCTGTGCAAATAATTCAAAAGAAAAAAAATCCTTGTGGAAAAAAGCAGCAGCCTTGAAACGTGGGCAGTTTTCTAAAAAGGGTACAATTTTATGCATGTTTAGACAGAAAAAAAACCCTACAACTCCCAGCATTCCCCAGCTAGCAAGATTTTTTTCTGTCTAAAGTTGCATAGGTTTCTGCCCTAAAGTAGTCTTCTGCAAGAGGGGCAGGCAGTTTGTCAGGTTTGCCTCTGAGCACAGGGGAGTGGCACAGTAGCTCAGATTCTGAAGAAGAATGGCAAGACGTGGGGGAGGAAGTTTCCCAGGCTTGTCCAGAGATGGAGACACAGACTCCTGGGAAACTTCCTCCCCCACGTCTTGCCATTCTTCAGAATCTGAGCTACTGTGCCACTCCCTTTGCTCAGAGGCAACCCTGACATAGTTGGTAGAACTCCAGATTATTGGGATTTCAACTTTCCAAAGCCCTTGCCAACATGGCCAATAGTCAGGATTGCTGGGAGTTGAAGTCCAAAACATCTGGAGACCTACTTTCTGCACACCTCTGTTCTACAGCACCTTTGCATGTTTTCCTTTGGTTTTACCTCTGATTGAGGCAGCCCACTTGTCTCTAGTATTTATTTTAGCCATTGGAAATACATATTTTTATATTATGGGTATTCAGCCAGTTAGGCTACATCATTTGTTATTTCTGTTTCCTTAAAAAAGAGCAAAAACTTCTAAAAGTAACCCCAGAAAGAAAGCCCAGGAATCAGAGCCCAAGCAAAAAAAGCAACGTTTCAGATTTCCCTTACCGAGTGAGCCAACGGATGATGTTTATTTGGCATGGTGCTACCAAAGGCCAGTTTACGAGGCAGAAGTAGCTGTAGATATGCTGAAGAAGTTTCAACCACTGGACTTTACTTCCCCCAACCAAGAAGTGTATGCAAATATCACCCTGGATATGGCAATGGAGAAGGTATGCTGAAAAAGTCTCATAGTTTGTATGTGGCATTAGCCTCTTTTTTTTACTATTATACTTTATAACTGAAATAATTTCTGAAATGTTGAAAGTCTGAAGGCTTTTATAAATAAAACATTCAGGGCACTTACAATTGTTTCAGAGGTTGTTCATTCAGGGATGATATGCTGTGAGTGGTTCCCGAAGTGTTGGTGAGAATCTCCTGACTTTGTCTTAAATGTTTGCATTGACTTGTAAGTTCTCTCATCTCCATGTAATTATCAACACGATGGATTATCACAAGCAGAATTGGGGGCAAGAACAGAAGCTTCTAGCTATCCAGGATGTTCTTTGGTGCTTTCAGTGCATTGTAGAAAGTCTGGCTGGTGGTTGTGTGGACAGGAGATGATTTTGGGAACATACTCAAAGGTTGGCATCCAAAGAGCTACATGTTGACTGGCGAATGCTGGAAGTTGTAGGACTTATTTCTGTCTAAACATGCATAGGATTGTGCCCTTAGATATACTCCATGGTTTGCTGTGCACTGTGTGGATTTTTTTTTACTTTGAGCAGCTAACGCCTCCCCACTTCCACGTGCCATTCCATAGACTGCTGGAGGAGGGGGGTGTGCTGAGGGGAGGGGACTGGGAAGGACAGCTTACGCTGTCTCCCCAGCCTCCTTCCCTCCTGCTCTGCAGAGCCCCAGCTAGTCAGGCAAAAAAGCCTGTCTAGCCAAAATGCAGAGCGGGAGGAGCATGGAGGTGAAGATCACCTCCAACGCTCCTTCTGCTCTGCCTTAGATGACAGTAAACCTCCAAGTTCCAAGGTTTATGGCCATTCCCATAGGACTGCACCCTTAATTGCTTTTTAAATCTTACTGTGGCTGTTACTTGCTCTGACGTGAGTGCCTGTGCTAGATTACAAATTGCGAATGGGGAGAAAAGAAATAAAATGTCAAGAATTTACCCTTTCTATACATTTATTATTTGAAATATCCCTAAGACGCTTTTCAGGAACATTTCCACCCAAGGCGGCTAACAATATAATATTAAAATATAATATTATAAATAAAACTTAATAATACACACACACACACACAATATGCTAAAATATAAACCAGTATAAAACCATTTCCAAGCCATAGTAGTAAAACAAGCTTACAGCAGCATATCCAGCAAACATTTTAAATACTGTATTCTTTTTGAATACTGTAACTGAAGAGTCCAGTTGTACATCCCCGAGGGTAAAAAGATAAAAAGAAATACAAGGCAGACTTTCCATATCTAAGTTTGCTCCAAACTTAATTTTTCCTGTATAAAATGAGTAAACTTGTCTTGCTGAACCAAACAATCTGAGATTTCCTGATTGGTTTCTCTTGCTTTCAGAAAACAGTGGAGGAATTTGATGGTGCACTTCTTCTGCCTTACCGTTTTACAGATGACATCCATAAGGTTTTAGTATTTACGGAGGTGAGTTACAAAGTACTCCTCTATCTTTTGTGTGTTATTTGGGCCAGAATGCAAAAAGAGAGCATATCCTCAAAGGTGCCAATCAATGAAGAATTTCTTAACAGTAAACCAAACACATTTTGGAATGAAGAGTTCTTTCATCAGAAGTAATCTACAGGAAATAACAATCAAAATCCACACAGAAAACAAAAAGCTTCACAAAAAGGATGTGGTGTGCTAAACAAATATATGCTGAAGAGTATCGCAAATTCCCTTTGAGTGGTGTGGCTCAATTGATTACACTGCCATCAGTAAGCACAACACTTTAGAAAATAACATAACCAACACAGGTCCTTACCCTATGGAGCTTGCAATTGACATTTAGATAGCAAGCACAGAAAACAATGGAAGAAGTGGAATAATGTGGGTAGGCAATGGTAGCAAGGAATGAACATGAGGAGCAAGTTTAAGTCAAAGGCTTTACAGGAAAGGTGGTTGTTGAGCTGAGATTTAATGAGACATGGTAACATGTCAGTATTCTTGAAGTGCATTCCAGGCACAGGAGGCAGTTAGAAAGAATGGACACAATCGGTTTTGCAGATATTTGTCTGTTAGCAGCTGGACATGGCTTGGCCTCTTCTCTGTTATATTAAAAGTCAGCTTTGTTGATGCATTCACACAGTTTTCACTCCACCCTTTTATCCTAAATACCAGTGTTGCAGAGCTGAGGAGATACTAGACACATAATTCCGGACATATTTAGGGCATTAACTTTATCACCCAACTAATTTTCTAAACCTATATTTTTCATCCATAATGTGTTTGGTACAGTGTGGACTAGAGGATGATATGCCTGAGAACTCTTGAGCTACCTACTTATTAGGGCTTCATTGGAGCCAGAGTTTAGCTCCAGGAAAGTTTAGCTTCTGCGCTTGGATTCAGAAGTAATAACAAATGTTATTATGAATGCTTCACTTACATAATCATTAAAGCAAATCTACAAGGCACAGGTGAGCAGAAGGTCATTTGCAGTCCACTGGTGGACCACCGGCTAATTTCCAGCGGATCATCCAGCGCTTGTTGGTTGCTGTGATACTTAGCTAGAATGCTAGGTTAGGTGGACTTGTGGTCTCTCCTTCTCTCCCCCCTCCACACCACCAGCGTCCAGAAAACTCTTTTCTTTCCAGCTGTATGAGGTGGTAGAAACTTTTCTTCTTGCCTGGAGAATTTAGACTGTTCTTGAATGTGAGATAGATTGAGTCAACCAAGGCTGCCCATTCAGCAGCTTCTGTGCAGTGACCTGGTATGCATATCATGATAAGCAACGGTGGGTTGTTATCATGGGTGGGTGCAGGGAGCTTAGCATGATGTCTGAACCCGGAGTGGTGTTTCTATTATGGGTTGTTTCCTGCAAACAAGCCACCCTGTGAACCCATGGCATGTAGTAGGGTTGTTTAAGATGTCTTGTTCTCAGGGTGGTTTGTCGGGACGTCCAAACCTGGCAGGGTGTCGGGTGTTTCTGAATGCAAAGAGTGGGATAGCAGTTCAGATTCTGAAGGAGAACCACCAGACATGGGGGAGGTGTTTTCCCAGGCTAGCCCAGATATGAGTAGGCTGGCTTCCCAGGTTACAAATGTCCAGCTGGCTGAGGATGAAGGTCCCTCTTCGCACAACCTCATGAGAGGCAGCGAACAGGAGGAGGTGGGGTCTGGGGAGTATGACCTAATAGACGCCAAACGCAGGCGCAGAGCAAAGGGACAGAAGGGAGGGGCAGAACTTAGACGGTTTACCCTATTGGCCTTGCGTGAAAAGCTGCGCTTAGAGGCCTCACGAGAAGAGAGGGGCCTCCCCGCCTTAAGTTAAGCTAGTCAGACTGCCTCCCTCTTCAAACTGCAGGGGCAGGCAACTCTCCTAACTTCCTTTTGAATCCCCTGAAGGCATTCTTTTGTAGACTGAGAGTCACTGAGAATTTGCATCTGTATGACCCTGTGAATTAATGGATTAAAAGCTGTAGACTGAAGCCTCTTGTCTGTGTATATTTGGGCTTAGAAGTAAAGTGGGGGCTAAAGGAATCCTGACACAGGGCAATTTTATCGTGGGTTGTTGGGAACATCTAGAGAGCTGCCCAACAAGAGCCATGAAAACCCTTGCTGCCCCTTGCGATTTCACTAGTGCACCGCAATTCTCTCTCATCCCTTCCCAGCACCCTCTGCTTCAGGATGAATTTTAATTTTGTTGCATAGAAATCTTGAAGAAAGGACACTGGAGCATGTTGCGAACATGTTCATAATTTTTTGTTTTATTTTCGGTCCTGTGCAAGTGCACAGGAGTTTATGACTGCTGCTAGGAATTTTGCTTAATTTCCCCCTCAGTTTTACTGCTTTGCCTCGAAATTTGTGCAATTTCCCCCTCCATTTTACTCCTCTGCCTTGAAATATGTGTATCTTTACCCACTCAGTTCCTGTTCTGCCTTGAAATTTGCATATGTTTAGCAATCCCATTCTCTGCTCTGTAATCCTCATGTACATCTGACAGATAGCAGTGGAGGGAAGCGACAAGCATGAAGGCTGCTGGGAGAGCTGAAAGCAGTTGCCGGCTGCAGGAGAAAAGGAGCTCTAGGGGTGGGTGTTATTACTCCGGTAGAATGTGTAGAAAGGGAAACTCAGAAGTGGAGATGGATTTGACAAGGACATTGACAGGAGGGAGCTCCAAAAATATTTCCACTTTGTGATCTGATGCAGGAGGGTTGGGGGGAGTTTCTCTCTGGAAGCCGAAGTGAAGGATAAAATTGACAAGGACCTTGACAGGAGAGGGATATGGCTATGCTGGGCTCATTAGCAGACAGGAGTTCTTGTGGTCCTGCAGACTTGAGTAAGACCCCTAAAATAATTCATTTTTTAAAGGTTGTGACCGTGTAAGGGCTCAGAAACTTAAATCCTTTTGACAATCTGATGCAGGGTGGATAGAGTTTGCCTTGTGAGCTGGCAGCCCAGCAGACCAGTTGCAGAAAAGGTGCAGATGTAGGGAGCAAGGAAATGAGGATTTCTGCCACAAAGGTCCTTGGGATACATGCTGGCAGTGGCCTGTGGAAGTGAGGGAGAAACAAGCCACAACAAGCCACCAAGTGGGCAATCGTCTGTCAGGAGTAAAAAAGTCACCCACTACCATGGCTTATTCTCAGGGTGGCTTAGCCTGACACATGTCAAGACATGCCTATAAATTGGCCAGAGAGAAACTTCTGCATACCATAGCAGTGCCTACACCTGCCTAAGGAGGTCCCCACTTTGAAAAACACAGCAGTATGGCAAAATGTTGAGCATTTCCAGTGGCTTCAACCTGAATTATTATTTTTTTGCAGAAAGAAGAAGAAGCTACTCTAGCAAGAGAAAATGGGGCTGCATTTGTAGGAGGGGCTGAATTAATCAAGCCGGTAATTAATGCATATGTAAATTAAGCATTGTAATAAGACCTTTTTTGGGGGGGAAATCAGGCTAACTTGAAATAGTTCTTTTAACCCAGGGGTGGGCTGCTTCTGGGGGTTGGGGAGGCTGCACTGCCCCCATCGGGGACCGCACCACACCCACACTCCTACTGAATTTGCTGCTGTGTCAGCCACAAAAATCACAGCAATTTTGCAAGGAAACAAGGTGCGTGATTCTTCCGGGAGTATGATTCCGCATGCAAACAAGGCGCGCCCTCCCCACGAGCCTTGTTTCCCTCCAAAATCGCTGTGGTCTTCGCTTCTGTGATGGTGGCAAATTTGGCAGTGGAAGGGGAACACAAGGAGGCCCACAAAAACAGCCATGGGGGACTGCATGTGGCCTGTGGCCTGTATGTTTCCCACCCTTGTTTTAAACCTATCTTATGCTTTTTGAAACTTTCGCAGTGAACACATAACCCTGTTCTTGTATGTTGAGGCTGAAGTGTGCATCACCTTCCAACTTGTTGTGTATTTATTGTTGCTGTAGGAGCACTAGCTTCTGCCAAGGGTACACTTAGGGTTTTAGGATTTTGTTTTTAAATACTTCCTTTTTTTGCAGTTCTCCATTGCTGATGCATATTCTCTCTGTGTTGACACTTGGGTCTCTCTGGGGAAGGAAGAACGCTGTCCTCCTCAGTGGAAGTTAATGCAACATTTTTCAATTGTGCTAGGCTGGAGTACTGAGGTGTACTCTATATAGACCAGTTCCCACAATCAGTGCAGCCCACCGTGGCTTATTTAAGCCATGGTGGGTTGCAGTGTATGCCAGCTGCCATTTTGAATACACAAGATGCAGTGGGTGCACACCATGGCTTGCTGAGTCGTGCAGACCTGGGCGGCATGGCTTATGAAAGGGTTAAACAACCCTTGGATGATCCCAGAACAACCCAAAATGGTGTCTGACATGCACAGTGGCACCCCATGGATGATGTAACCCACAGCGGCATACTGTCACATGCGAACTGGCCCATTTTGTCAATTTGTGCTTGCTTTTTGAGAATCTGCTTTTTCCCATTATTGCTACCTACCCTTCTCCAGGTTTATGGTGCCACTGCTTGTCTCAGGATTGCTGCAGTCCCGGAGATACAAACAGGTTGCCCACGTTTTCAGATTTCTAGATTCTAAACTGTATTTGCAGATTCTTTATAGTGCAGAGATGTTGGGGCACCAAGCCTTCCCTGAACTTAAGCTGTTCCTGAATAGAATTTCAAAGACTGTTCTGAGCATCTTCAAAAAACGCTTCCTCATTTCCTATTTTTTACTTTTAAAAGAGTGGAAACTGAGATTCTGCAGTGCCAATTAAAATGAGGATCCGTTTATAATTTCTCAATTACTGGCTCAAATTGATGCATGTGTCTCAGGAAGGGTCACCTAAAATTTGCCTAAGGAAAGAAATGTGTTCTCAATTGAATAGTTGCTTCCCTTGGTTTCAGAGGTTAGAACAAATTGTTCAACATGTTCATTTCTTCAACTTTGTTGGTTGACTATTTTTACGGAGCAGGGATGCCTGTTACTAAATTAGAACATGAAAATAAAGTTGGAATTATATACAGAATGAGTTTACCCTTTTGTTTAATGCCAGAATAGCACCTTGGCTTGTCACGTTTAAATATTGACATATTTTTGAACATTATCTAGCAAGTGTGAAAAAGAAACGTGTTCTCTTTGGATTTCAGCAAATGGTTTCTGTGGTTGTACAGGAAAAGTATCATAATATTTCCTACAATCTATACATTGTGTCTGTGGGGAAAATAAGAGGGCATTCCACTCTACCTTTTTTCCCCTAGAACTGAGAGTGCTTAAAGTAAATATTTGCCTTCATTGCTGAAGGGGTATGGGCGTTATAGTCAGTTCTGCAAAACAAAACAGACTTTCTGCTTTCAAACAAGAATGAATTAGCTTTTGTTTGCACTAACATTGGCCAAACTCTGTCAGAAGGTTGTTGATGCTTATGTATTAGATTGCCGTCTTGATAAGTGATTGTGCATTGGATTAATGGTTGGTCTCGAATAGGAGTTTATTTAGGGTGCTCCCAGATGGAGGACTCCTAGTGCTACCTATCAAAAGGCATCACTATTCCATGTTTGCCTCCTAAATAGATTTTCTGTAGTAAGAAAAAGGATGGAAGAAGTGGTGGGGAAACAGGGGAGGGGTTACAAATGGAAGACATTTGGACTTCCCCTAAAATTGCATGCATGAGACAGGACAGTTGCTCAATAAAAGCCTCGTTTGGAAGCACCATTTGTATCTGATTAAGTCGACTTAATTCTTCTGATTTTGTGTTTTTGAAATATGTTAATGATTCCTGACTGTTGAAAATCTTATTTCTGCATGCTGTGATCTATGATTTTTACAAAAAGTGTTGAACTTGAAATATTGAACTTATATAATTGTCTTTCATGGGAGGGGTATGTGGATTCCCACAAGGAACCCTTCTCGTAAAGGACAATTGTATAGGTTCTGTGGGATACAAGGAAGAGAAGTGTAAGTCCATCTGGGAAACAGCTGAGGAGAACCGGCATGGGAGAGGGCTGTTATACATAGCCTCACTTCGATAATTCTGGTGCTATTCTATTTTAAAGAGGTTATAAGTATCCTTCTTGCTTCAGTATTAAGGAAAACGTAGTACACTTTCAGCCATGTTGTCTTAGTGTGTTTGCTTATTGTTCTTCTATCTGGCAGGAAAGGGAATAAGGGGAGGAATTGGGTCTTCCAATTCCTTCCACAAATAAATTACTTATTTGTGCTTAAAACATATATATGAAAACATTGGACTTTCAGATTTTGGATGGTGAAATCCGGGCAGATTTTTATGTCGCTGTGCCTACAATGACGTCCAAGATCACCCCTTTAAGGGGCACTCTGAAAAAAAAGTTCCCAAGGACCAGAAATGGTAAGGATTACGTTTTGTGTGTATGTATGCATTTTCTTAAGCATCTAAGGTGGGAGTGGGCAATTTGTGGCTCTCCAGACGTTTTGGCCTCCAGTTCCCATCAGCCCTAGCCAGCATAGCCAACGGCAAGGGAAGATGAAGGTTGTAAGCCAAAAACATCTGGATGGCCACACGTTACCCACTCCTGATCTAAGGCTGCAATCCTATGTACTCTTTTGAGTGTAGCCCCATTCAATTCAGTGGGGCTTACTTTCAAGTAAACTTGCATGTAAAAAGCATTTTCCACATTACACATACGTTACGGGGAACAGTACGCCATGGACTCCCCCCTTGAAGTTCCATGTGCCTTCCTTTTTTAGTTGCATGTTGTCATGGTCACTCACGTAATGGGTGGAGAAATGTGAACAAACAACGTCAGCATTCCTTGTGTTTCCATTACAGGTCTCTCTGGTATGCCTTCCCCACGATATCTGCTTATTTATACTTGGAACTGGTTCTCCACTTGGGCAGGCAGGCTTGCCAGCACAACAGCTCTGAAAAGTGGGGAAGCAGAGCTGCTTCTCAGCACAGCTCCCTGACATAGGAGTGTGTCAGCTGTATTCTCTCCCCCAGATCAGCAGTGGCCAGCTCCTGCATTTTTAGGAGCTACTTTGTTTTCTGTATGCTAGCCTGGGGGCCTGAACTATTGATCACCTCATGGATGGTCATGGTCTTTTTTATTTTGTTTTGTTAGCATCACCTTTGCTTACAAATGCAGAGCATCATCAGTTGTGGTGGGGCTGTGGAATGAACATGCTTCCTGAAAGAGGGGCCCGGTGGTCCTTCACTCTCTCCAGAACACACGGCACACATAAGAATGATAAGAAATACCCACAGAGGCTCATTACCTTTTCTCTACGATTTGATTTAATGCTTGGTGGAGCTACCAAGGACCAGATAAAACTGGTGTGAGGGACAAAATGCCACCAGTTGGTCATATTTGCTCCAGATCATACTGTTATAATGGAGCAGGCAGAGATCTTAAACTTCAGGTGTTCCGGAGGAGCCTCCATTGTGATAAGAAACAAACTTGTTGCTCTTGAGACAGGCTGGGATTCTCATCACCCCCCTCTTTGACCAACTTTGCTTTGCTTTGGAAAGCTAAAGCAAGGAAATATTCTTGTGTTTGTTTTCTTTCTTGCCTTAGCTGTCTGCATAGCATATTTTCAGGCAACATATTTATACTGTGCTCTTTAGATCCTTGGAATAAATTATAACCTGCCAGAAGAGGAGGGATAATACACTGGAGATGTACCAGAGCCCATGGAGACCTATATTTAACACAAAGGCCTTTTGGTCCCTTTTAAAAATAAATGCAACATCTATTGCGTTCACTAAAACATTTAGGGAGGAAGTGGGGACTGGTAAAGCAGAATTAATATTTTAAGTGTGGGAGTGACAAGATCAAGCCTGCCCCCTTCCAAAGACAGTTTCTCCTTCTCTATGGAGAGGAGGAGGACAAAGAGTTTGGTGCAAGCCAGCAAAGGAGCTTCTTTTAGTTTATAGTTTCTTAAGCTAGAGGAACATTTGTTGATATACTTCAGTACACACACACACACACACACACACACGTGTAAATAAATATTGGCGTATGTCTTCTGCAGATCTTAAGAACTGGATGTCTGCAGTTCTGAAGAACATCTGCACAAAATCTGGTAGGATATTGGGGGAGCCAGGTGATGCTCTCTTACCCTAGGGCTAACAGCCTTTCAGGTTGGGGTGGGGAGAGAGGAGCAAAGCCCTCCTTTGGAGCTATGTCATAAGGTTCTGGTTGTTTTACAAAATATGGTTGTGAATGCCAGTTCCTTGTTTTTGTTACCTAGACCAGGAACATATTAAACTTAAAAATGTTGACCATGACTCTTTACTGCACACACAGGATTCCTCACATTCTTGTAGCACCAGGGAATGCTTGGCACTTAGATCCTCACTACAGAATGTGGAGTACTTCTCAGCACTGAAGAGGAAAGGGAGAGCACCTGTTTACACAGAGTTCTATCTGCACACTGGAAACACTGGATCGCTGTGATGGATTGTACAGCATTTGTCTGATACTTCTTTGGTTTTCCTTTGAACAGGTTCTCTTAGTCATGACATTATCCAGAGGCTTGAATTCTTCAGACTGTGTCATGAATATGTGGTAGAAAATGATAATGTGATCCAAACTCCAATTGCAACAGTAAGTTTCATAAGAAATTTTGGCAGCTAACCCAGTTGAATTTTTTGTTCTGAGAAGTTGTTAATAATCTACCAAAAATACATACAAATATACAGCTCTAATTCTACATTTGTTTTGTAGCTTTTTAGGAACACTCTGAAATGGGTCATTCAGCAGGACAGAGTAGTACAGTCAGTTAGGAAAAGTCTGGCAAATCATTATATGATACTGGCAAGGAACAGCGCATTAATAATACACATTATGGCTACTGGTCCTGATGGCTGAATGTTATCTCCAGTATCAGAAGCATTATGCCTATGTACATATGTTGCTGGGGAACATGGGTGGGAGGGGGCTGTTGCCCTCATATCCTGCTTGTGGGTTCGTGGTCGAAAGCTGGTTGGCCACTGTGAACAGAATGCTGGACTTGATGGACCCTTGCTCTGATCCAGCATGGCTCTTCTGATGTTCTTAAACAAAACATTAGACACATTAATGGGAGGATAAGATTGTCAGTGGCGGTCAGTGTTTTTGTGCCATCTTGTCATATTGTTTTACTGACTGTTGCCTTGCAAAGGTATAATCTATTCCTGAAGCACAGTTTTAAAATCCTCTAAATAATAAACTGCCCAATCCTCATGGCACAGGGTGGGTAATGAACTGTATACTGAATAGATCAGTATTTCTCAAATTATGGGACATTCTTCCGGGGAACATGGGGCCAAAATGTGGAGGTGCATGGGGGTTTACTCTGCAGGTATCTATGTGGGTTGCCTCTATAAACCAGGTTATACACACGGGCAATGAAATGTAATGTCAAGATGACAATCAAGGACTGTTTATCTCTGAGAATGTTGTGCATCCTAAAATTAGATCAGTTGCTCGATTAAGTAAATCTTAGTTGCTTTAATCATATAGGTTTTAATTTTATTAAATCCACACATGAATAAAAAACAATAATGAAGCAAATGTATATTTTGTTTATCAATGCACATATGTGTCATAGCACTTCATCTTAGAAGTGGCATTCCCTCTTACATGAGAGGTAGGGTGGGGAATGCCTCTTTGTAAGATGGCACCAGCTGCTTGCATTTTGTGTGGGTACCTCCTATATTAAAACTACATCTTTAAATCTGCCTGATTTGATCAGGATTTGTTGAACGTCCGAAATATACTCTGGGAGATACTGGGAAGTGTTGAGAGCTTCCTAGATATGATTGTTGATGTACACTTGAATGAGTCTAAAAAAGTGGGAGGAGATGCATCTGTTCTCCCTACTACTTGCCTCCCTGTGGTGCTTTCATTGCTTGCTAGGAAGCAGATTCTTTGAAGAAAGATTCATCTGAGGGCTGGGCTAGGAGGAAGCCCTTTGCTCCATAAAGCCAGACTCTCTCCTTCCTCTGCAACAAACGGTCTCTGGTTCCAGGTCTCGTTTACCCTACTAGTTCAATCCCACAGGACTCTCGCCTGTGAAATCTCTTGGGGCCAATTCCAACTTCAAGCATCTGGTATCGTTTCCTTCATGAACAATCCACTCTTGCTTTCATATGGGAAGTGGATCCTTAGCTATTGATGGATTTGATATGCCATGAAACTTTCACAAGCTACTTAGTGACCTGGTTTGGACGACACGGAAGCCCATTGTGGGTTTGTTTGTTTATTTATTGCATCTATACCCCACCTTTTTTCTTCTTGCAAGGAACCCAAGGTAGCTTACATTATCCTCCTGCTCTCCATTTTATCCTCACAACAACAACCCTGTGAGGGAGGCTGGGCTCAGAGTCTGTGACATGCCCAAAGTCACCCAATGAGCTTCCATGGCCAAGTGAGGACTAGAACCTGGATCTCCTGGCTCTCAGTCCAATGCTCTCACCACTACACCACATTGGCTCTCAGTAATTGACCCTCAAGAAGCTGTGGTGTGTGCCAGTCGCCATTATGAATATGCAGCCCCCGAGCAGGGGTTGTTGTGTCATGTGAACCCAGCTGGTGAGGGTTATTCGAGGGCTATACAGCCTTCGCGTAACCCAGGGTCTGTTGTAGAGTTATGCGAGTGTTGTGCAGCCCTAAACTAACCCCTGCTGGCCGGGTTCGCATGACACAACAGTCCCCGCTTGGGGGTTGCACATTCATAATGGTGGGCGGCATGTGCCTCAGCTCCTTGAGGGTTAATTAACCCACAGTGGGCAGCTGTGTTGTCCGAACAAGCTCTAGTCATCGGTGAACTTTCCTGCCAATGGCTTCTCCCTGCACAGTATCACTGGTTTAAGAGAGACTCTGATGGATGTTACTTCAGAACACACATTTCCAGTCTGTCTAACCAGCTTGTCTTCCTCTCCTCTCTCGTGGCTTGCCATTATCCTCAAGGAGAGCCATGTTTTCCCTAAGCTCACACGCTATTTGTGACATATTAAATCTTACAAATTTGACTTTGGCTGAGGACGGTTATTGAATCTCTATCCCACAACAGTTGGCTCTCACGGGGGCTATACCCACACATATATATGTATAGTGGTCGAGTCTGAGTACAAGCAAAAAGATGCTTTCTGCTTTTTTCACAGCAGGATATCTTTGAGCTAGTGATGGTAATGGCACTTCTAACACTTTGCATCTTGAACAGAGAGGAAAATGTTTTTCCTTTTATTAAACAAAAGCCTGGAACGCTGATTAAATATTTACCCCAGCCGCTGCAATTTTTATTAATCCAGCAGCATTTAATGTTTTCTCCTTCATTAATTTTGCATTAACTTCTTTCAGCTGGATATGCCTACTGATCAGATAGTTGCCAATCTGGATGCAGTTATTAAGGACGTTTGTAAACACAAACCTCTGAGATATGGTAAGCTGCTTTTTTTTAGTCTCTTTTTAGTTTAGTTTTTTTTAGTTTTTTTTAGTTTTTTAATTGACACTAAAAGCTAATTATATTGCTCTGATGAATAAAGGGGAGTACCTTTCTAACACCAAGGAGCAAGAATTGCTTCATTAAAAACCACAGATTGCCAGGCCCAGCAATAAGAAACGCTAACAGGCAATACACAGTATTATGTCAGGCAGGATGTACTTAAAGAAAATCATTAATACTAGTTCCCTTGCTTCGTAAGTAGTAGTAATAGCACTCCCTTTACGATCTGTTCCCCCCCCCCCGCCGCCCAACAGAGGGAAGCTTTTAAAAACTTTCTCATCCTCTGGAGCAGCATCCCTCAACCTGGGAGCCTCCCTCATTCCCAGGCCAAAGTGGCCATCCAACACATCTGGAGGGTACCGAGTTGAGGGAAGCCACTCTGGAAGGAGGTCTGAAAATTTTGAGAATGTACTTCTCTGCTCTTGCCTTCTCCTGCCAGTTTTTGGAATGTCAAAAATCATCTTGCAGATTCCTACTGAATAGTGTTGAAAAGTCTCAATACAAATTTTGCTACTATTTCATTAAAAACAACAACTATTATCCATAACGAAGTACTCCTAATGTGTGGTGGGTGGTGATGACGATGATGATACCAGTCTTTCTCCCAAATCCCCTCTATGTGAAATTGAATGAAAATTGGAAGACATTTCAATATTCAACTATGTGGATGGGCTGTTTAGTCTGTGCACCCACACCCAGTTCCTAGAACTAAAAACCGTGTTCAGTATGATCTTCATTACTGAAGGTTTTTGATTTGCCCTGGGACAGCCTTCCATAACATGGGTTCCTGCAGAAGTTTTGGACTCCCAACTCCCATCAGCCCCAGCCAGCATGGTCAGGAATGATGGGAGTTATAGGCTGAAACATCTGGAGGGACACAGATCTGGGAAGGCTGCCCTAGGAAGTATTTTTAATTAGAGGTGAGGTTAATTAGGTGAGCTGTAAGCTGTAAATTCCTAACTTGAAAGCTCAGCTTGACTATGAATTTATAGGGTGGCCTTAGGCAGGCTACTCTCTCTCAGCCCCTGCATGCACATCTATAATTTTGGGATAAAAATGCCAGCCGACTTTACAGGGAGGGAATTGCTGAGCACTGAGGCAAAATACTGTATAAATGCTATGTATGATGTTTGTCTTCCAGGCTCTGCACCTTCACAGTTGGCTGTGATGATCTGAGCGGCAACCCCCCCCCCCCCGCTTTAACAATCTTTTCATTAGCCTTGTGTGAGAGTAGGTGGTCAGGAGGGCCTGGTCATATCTGTCAAATCCCAGTCAGAGCAGCCTCTGGTCTGTGAGCCAGCAGGAGGAGCCTCAGGCTCACGTATTTCTTCCTCCCCTTCGCATGTAAGATGAGGAGATGTAAAGCTTCCATTCCTGGTTTAGAAGAACCTGTGATTTGTTGTCTCCCAGCTTGGCAAATGGTGGCTTGTTTGAACCACAGTTTATCAAGTGAGGGTGGTTTGTTATCCTGGCTTGTTAACCCATTGTGTTTTGAACAAACCAGCATTTGCTGAATTCAGATGCAGCAACCAATGGTGGTTTCTCCTAAGCTATGAACAGAAACTTTAAATCTCCTCTCCTTTGCATGAAGGTGTGTGTGTATGTGTAGTACATGAGTCTGAGGTTCATGCCAGCTCACACATGTAACAAGCAGCCACGGCTGAGTGTTTATGTTTGAACTGGACCTCAATACTCCTTGGTCTTGGGGAATTTTGCCTGCCACTCCTTGTCCTGCTCCTGCTGATGGGTGACAGGCACCAAGGCTGAAGGTAATCTAGAGAGTTAATGATAGAAGTAATCTCTGCTTGTGTCAAGCCACAAATCCTGACTTGTGCTGCTACATTCACTTCTGCACCAATAGTTTGGTGACTCACATGCATATTTTCTCAAGTGGAAGTAACAAACATTTATATAGTAATTTAGAGTGCTCAAAGCATTTGACATACATTATTTCAGAAATCCTTACAACAGCCCTGCAACGTAGAGTAGAATTACTATCCAAATATTGTTAATGGATAATTTGAGTGAATTACTCTGCTATACAGTATACAGAACACAGTGCCCCTGAAGAAGAGTCCCTTCAAAATATCTTGGGTTAAATTAATAAACCATTTTTAATGCCCCTTGGAGGTCATGTGTCTCCTATTTTTTTGTTTTGGCATCTCCTCCCTTTGTTCCTGAGCTACAACTTCAACCAGATACTTTCCAGCTCTCGTTCTAAACTCCATTGAACAACACCGGTTTGCCAATCAAATTGGAAGCCAGCAGTGCTGTGGCTAGATAATTTTAGACCTGGACTTACAGAGGCGTTGGGGCTTTAGATAGCCATGTGTACATTAATTCAGTTGTGAAGCGCACAATTAACACCTCTCTTCTCCCCTTCCCCACATTGCAGTTCCATGCTTTACAGCTGTTTCTACATTCCTGAAATGTTAGATTAAAAAAAAAATTGTCCACCCTGATTTAAAAAAGAAAAAGAAAGAAATGCTCTGAGCCTGCACAGTTCTGCATTTTTAACTCAAATCCTAGCACCATTATGACTGCAGGAATAAAATGGATGCTAAATAGATTTACTTGGGAATAAGCAGCGTTTGTTGTAGAAAAGGGTAATGTATATTTTAAAGTAAAAATAATAAATGAGCATCTGTAACCATGTACATGCCTGGCTGGCTGGCTGCCCTCTGACTAGAAAATGTTTTTAAAAAGTAAAGGAGGATGTAGCAACAACCAGCATCAATCCTGGTGGGCTCCAGTGTGTCCATGCTGGCCTAAGTTTAAACACAGAGCCTGTTTGCTTCTGTCCCAGCCACTCTCTAGCTGCTCGAGTCTACCTGGTCATTTCATGCAGTCCCCCCAGGCTTTAGGACCCTGGACTTCAGCCTCAAAGTTAAGCCCAGCTGCACCACTGGAAGCTAAGCTATGTCCCTAGAGAGTGTAGGAAGTGTTATTACAGTATCACTTTAGTAATTCAAATCAGCCACAACCCAGTAAAGCAGCCCTACTTGGGCAAGCAGGGGCTTCTCTTATTAGCTACTAGCTGATATACCCGGCGTTGCCCAGGATGTAATTTTGTCATAGGTACTATTTGTTAGAAACACACTAGGGTAGGTTTACGCTTCTCGGAAAGGCTCCGAGAATAAGAAAGGTGAAAAGGAAAATTTAGGAGATTTTTTATTTTTATTTTTTTTAAAAAAAACTTATAAAGAGCACACAACACAATTTTTGCTTATTGTTACAAACTAATTCTGGAAGTTATAACTGTATGTGAGAACATGGAGATTCCTGAGTAGCATGATGGGCAACATGATGGTGACAGCGCCAATAACTATGGACCTAAAGTTAAATATTAGGAAAGTAGAAGTTCTGCATTAACACTATAGATGGTTTCAGGCTTATGGTGTATTGTCCGCACAGAGGGTTTTCTTTTTTTAATGCTTTGTAAGCCTTAAAGGTCACCAAAATCTTGAAATATGTCACAAAAAACCTAATCCTATTCAAACCCCATTCTCTCTCACACATAATGTGCCACCAATGGACACCGCCTGCAGCAATGTAAAACTGAAATTCACATCACCCTACTCTGCCCCCCAAACAAACACTGCTCCATGTCCCATGTTTCACCAAAACTTCTCCCTACTTCAATGTGCTGTGTAAACATCCACCTGACCATAAAATATGACAATGTCACGTGTAATGCACCAGCCTACCACCTACCAGCTAACTTGCAAATCCTTTACGTCAAACCCCAGCTACACACTCAGCTCAGTAGCCTGAAAAAATGTCACCTCTGCCACCTTATACATTGAACTCTGCCACTTAGGGCTTTATTCATGAAAGAGGGAATTGCAAACTTAAAGCCAAAGAAGCTGAGTTGGGAAAAATCCTCAATTCAGCTACACGTAAAACTCCGCTATTTTGCCCTTCATTTTGCAATTCCCTTCTCAATTCCCCGCAGTTCACTCTTTTATGAATAAAGCCCTAAGTCTCCACTCCAGTGTGTCATCCCAGCCCCTCACACAGGCGAGCACACACCGCACCACATTTCAGATTAGTGTTAATCACACACCACTAACAGATACATGTGGCACTGAAAGGGGTAAAGATACATAACACTAACTTGCTTGCTCGCTGGATATTGCAGGAAGAGGGGAGAGAAACTAAATGCTCTGCGCAGTCAGAAAAGAAACCACGAGTAAAGGGGAGGGAACAAACGGCAGCCAGCCAATCCATGGTGAAGGAAGTCAGAGTGAATGGGAGAGAGACCAATAGAATGAAAGATGGCCGATAGGATGACTGGTAGCTGAAATCAGAAACCTGGCCTGCACCATGATTGAGAGGGTGTACTTGTTAGTAAGGGAAAGTATAAACAAAGTAATAATGTAACCCAGTGACTCCTGTCATACACTCTGGCAAGTGAGAATGTGAAGTAAAAGCAGCAGCAACTGTAGGGCCCAAATGGCAGGCTCAGCGGGCCCCTACAGTACGATTACACCCGGGGCAGCCCCCCTTATTCCCTGCGTTACAGACGGCCCTGCAGCCAGCCACAAACCCACACACAATTTTTGACTTTTACATATATAGAAGAAAGAGGGAAGAGGGTAAAGCTCCATCTGTCAGAAGATGATGGGATCTGTATGCATATATTGGGATCTGGATCATAGCTACTTCCTCTCATTGAAAGCAGTAAACCATTTTAAAACATTTATTTACAAATCTGGGTCACAAACCAACCAAAGTTAAGGACTTCTAAATCATACTGATTTTCAGAGGGAGAGTTTAGTGCATGCTTACAACTTTTTCACTGAAATATATAAGAGGCTTAAAATGCTTACTATTGGCTGGACCTAGCCTTTAATATATTCTACAGCGCTTGTAATAACTTCAGTACAATGCTATCAATACATTAGATCTTACACCGTATGTCAGTTGGCAGTTGCCAGGAGCAGCAAAGTAATAACTTTGATTTCTTCCCCACCCTGTTTTTGTTTGTTTGTTTGTTTGTTTAAAGGCCCATTTGTAACACATTTGTTTATTCGGAGTTCAACCAGTGAAGACTTAGATGTAAAGGTTGAACGCTTTCTCCCTGAAGGAGCTGTGAAAGAGGAGGTAAAAGAGAAAGCAAAAGAAGATGGCAGCGATGATGATGAAAAGGGAGAAGTGCAAGCATCCAGATAACTGGAGGGTTGCACAAATGTCTTTATCATCCTCTTTGTGCAAAAATCTTACAGATGCAGATTTGCAACTGCCTACATGGATTACTTCTGTGGGACTTAGGGCAGTGCAAGAGTTCACAATCCTGCTCCCATCAGGACATTTTAAGCTGGCAAGCAATTTATGAGACGTTCCAAACATGGTTTCAATTAATATCCAGTCTTGAAAGAGAGTCTACCCAGTATTTGAGGCACTAATTGATTCTGAAAATGATTTGCATTGCAACACCCTTTTCCATTCATAAACGTCCCTCAATTACATTAAACTATTACTATAAATGAGAAATCTGTGTTCAGTTTGTATCTGTGTATCTTGGAAGGACTCCATATTCCTGTGGCAATGGAATGCAAAAGCTCCTGTCTCCTTCTTGCTTTAATGTCTCAATTCATTTGTTTAATCAACATATAAATTGGTTGTCTTTTTTCCAAAACCATGGTTTTCAAAGGTAGAGTATGGTACTTTGTGGAGCAACATTAGCATTTTCTGCAGTGGCTTATCTATATCTTTAAAAAAATAAAATTAAGCACATTATCAGATTACTGTTTATATTTCATGCAGTTGCTAATCCCACCCATGCGTTGTTTAGAGTTGTGGGTGGTTTGCTAACCATGGCAACAACCCACCCTGACCAGGTTCACACAACACGACAAGCTGGCACACCCCTGCCACAGCTTGCATTTTAAAAGTGTTAGCTGGTGCACAGCAACAAGCCCCACAGGTAAATTAACCCACGGTGGCTTGCGGTGATGTGCGAACCAGGTCCCTGTTTTCTAAGCATCCCTGTCATGCATGGCTGCACAGGATGCCTCTGGCTTCTGAGAGTCAGTGGCATCTTGGAGGTGGAAGCATTCAGTTTAGACTTGAGGATACCAGTTCAAATCTCATATTCAGTCTGCAAACTGGGTGGCTTTGGATGATGCAATATTTCTCAGTCTTGGTTCCTCACCTGTTAGATGGAAGTGAGGAATGATAAGTTCAAGATGGAGGGCAGTGGTGCCGCTAGGTTCTCTGTACTCAAATCCTTGCAAGGACTGGTCCCAGTGGGTGGAAAGTTTGCAGCGGGCAGGCATGGAGTTCAGACAGAAAGCCAAAGCCAAGTTCATATGATTCAGGGCATGGCAGGATACAGCGGGATGGATAGGCTGGGGTTAGAGATGTGAAGGCAGAGAAAAAATCAGGGAAAAACATTTTTTCAAAGGACCTCTTTTCCCGCTAAAAAAATTTGAACAATTTTGGATTATGAAATATTTTCTTTTAGAATGATGAAAAAAACTGTTTAAGGGAATATGTTCATATATTGCTACCCAAACATTACTCTTCCAAAATAATTTCTGAAAATGATGTAATAGAAAGACTTCTATAAGAAAACTAGAAATGTAAAATGTCTGGAAATTTTGAAGCGGCGGGGGGTGGGAATGGTTTTTAATCCTCTCTGTAAGATTCACAGCGTAGTTATTTCTTCTATACCTTATTCAAATTATTGGTCTGATGTATCTTTTACTGAAAGACATTTTGGGACACTATGAGTTATGCTCAGTTCTTCAGTATGTGACTTCATTCACCATATCATGATATGTGAAGAAAATATGCATTCTCCACCATTTGTGTTTATTCTATAGTGACCTGTGTTTCTGGGCTTGTTCTGATTAGATGCTCTAGCAGTGAATGTGTTTCTAAAACCCATACATGAGTCAGTGATCTTCACCATTTTTCAACTGGGCTGGAGGCATTTTGGGGCCTCTCCCCCTCCATGTCATCCAAGCAAGGCCTCAATCAGTCACCAGGAAGGCAAATTCCAGCCCACTCACTCTGATCTTTTTTCCATCACTGAAAGAGTGCTCAGCTCTACTCAGTGCTGCAGAATCTCCCAGCACAGATCCATGTTGCTCTCTTTCGTTCGCCTGTGCATTCAATTTCCCCTCCTCCTCTTGTGCAGTGCATCTCTGCAGCTGCCCAGTCACGTTGCTGTTGGGCTCTCTCTCCCGTGCCATAACTAACTGGCTAATTGCGCTTGCGTTCGCCTCTCCCCCGCCCCCAACTTACAACTAAGGAGCAGCAAGTGTCGTGGTTCCCCACCCTTGAAGCTTCCTCTGGTAGCCCAGGTCACAGCAGCTGTCCCACCATTAATGCAAACAAGAAGGCAAAGCTAGAGAGCCCCTACTGAGAGTGAGCAACTACCACAAAGAGAGAGGGAGGGATTCGAGGCGATGGGGAGCTGCCAGTGGCCCTCAGGCCATGCAGTGAAGAACACTGCTGTAGGTTATCCCGCTACTGCCACCCCATGCAGTGGAACAGCGTGTGGGTTATTATCTCACCTAAAAACCTTCAAGGCTTGGGTCTGTGGAGCTCAGTGCCATAGTTTTTTTCAATACCGTTCCCAGCATTCCCTCACCATTAGGGAATGCTGCATTAGCTACAATACATTTAACCACTGCCAGCAAAATAAACATTCTGTACCTAAAATTTAGGTCCTAAAAGAAAGAAACTTAGTAGCCAGGTTCCTATGGCATCGGATTGACACCACCACTAGAGACAACCTTTCAATGTGATCAAAAATTAAGATTTTTAATAAAGCGAACTGTTTACAAAAGGGAATAAAATGTCAGTCTTCAAAGAATAGGTTGGGATTGCTTAACATTTCTCAAACTACATATGCTTGCTAACCATTCCTAATAGGTAAGAGCATCTTCCCCAGCTAAATAAGCTCTCAACAGCTTTTTCTTCAGACCAGATTTCCCTAAACTCCACCCCACCTCATCCAGTTTCTCATGAACAGGAACAGAAGATGTACACCAGTCTGCCTCTGCCTCCAGCTTTTCCTGCTTCTGGCTCCTATGATGATTCGGATGTTTCAGGGACGTTCCCGCTAGTCAGACATAACATAGGAACTTAAATGCATTAAGTATATCTTGATTTGCTCCTAAAGCAATCATGTTTGGTATCTTAAATTTTAAAGTATACCTTATTCAAACATTACAAATTTGCTGAGTTTACTTTTAAATGTTTTTAATTTTAAGGATAATTTTATGAGCAAACCAAGTTATATGTAATACATTTTAGGTTCTAAAGTAACAAAGTGAGCTTAGATCTGAGAAGAGCTCTAAAAAACACTGTTGCATATTTTTTTCATCCCCCCCCCCCATTTCTGTTTTTTTCCCATGTCTACAAAATTTCCAGAAATTTTACATCTTGAGTTGGGACAAAGGAAGCAGGTGTAAGAAGCGGGCAGACAGCAGGGAGGAGGGAAGCCTGGATGACTGTAGCACCAATTGCAGCTGGGGCTCTCAGACCACCATGGGGCCCGTTGAGGAGGCCTGAAGTAGCAGAACAAAACCTTAAAGCAAAGGCACCACGTGGTCTGGCTTTCCCCTTCATCTAATGAAGTTGCCTAGATTGAGGGAGTGCCATAGACATAGGCACCATATATAAGGGGGCACTTATGAATGGCCAAAATAGAAGAAACATCACCAAAGAAGAGGGCAAAAGGGGACTGGTTTGCATAAAATTTGCATATGTTTAGAAATTATATTTTAAATAGAAACACAGTACATCTCACCATAGCACGGAAGACTGTGACCAGGTGCCCTGTGTGCTTGCCTGCTCTGTCTGCTATTCAGGTACTCACTGTGGGTGGGGATCAGTTCTTATGCTTCTTTATCATTAAACCAGAACTGGACACTTCCAAGAGAGGACAGCCCTTAGGCATCCCTTCCAAAAGAGGACTGTCCCTCTGTAAAAGAGAACATATGGCCACCCTAGAAATGGGGTAGAATTGGTTCGTTTGGATAGCCTGACTTAAGAGTTCAGGACGATTCTGACCAGATCAGCAGCTTGGCCTGTAATGCCTGTGCTTCCTTCCTGCCCTTCTTCCACCCAGCAGCCAGGGAACAGACTATCAGCACCTGACCTGCAGACCTCCCAGTTGAAAGTCCATGGTGCCTGACGCTGCCACATGTCCATTTTTTGCAATGGGGGCTCTTGCAGGTCTCCCAAATTCTGCCTGTTGAAATGAGTGGCTGCATGCCGAGAAGGACTCCTGAATTTTGACCTTCGTGCCTGGAAATGGCCACATAACTGATGATCTCATTTGCCCAACACACTGCCTGAAATTTTGGACAAGGTTATGGCAAATGTTTTCAAACTTCAGCTTTCGTTTGAAGCAGCAGCAGCAACAATAAAATGTTTCTTCAGAGCCTTTGTTGATATTTTCTCAGTATTCAGAATGGAATGAACTATGATCGTTCTGCTATAGTTCCTGGCAGTTCCTGGATGAGTAGTCCTTGGCACTCAACAGCAGTGATGAAACACTTGCTTTTTGCCTGGTCTTTCTTTCCGTTAGGCTGAATCAGAGGTATAAATTAGAGCAAGCTTTTTATTTTAAATGTTAACTTGACATTCTATTAAAGGAAGAGAGATTGCATGGATGCGCCCAAAATCCCTGTGTTGACAACAATTTAGTTATGAAAAATGATTACTGACAATGTTACTTGAGTAATACTGCCAAAGTTAACGTGGGTAATAGCAGATCACATGCAGGCTTTGCAGTTGGACACATTCCATCAAATGGCCTTTGCCGTTAAAACAGCTTCTGTTTTCTGAGCAGTGCAACACTAGTTGTTTTTAAAACTTGATCACAGTTGGAAGTATTTTTCCTAGTAAGCAGCTGTGCAGGGGGCTCAGGTGCAGCCAAGTGGGGTGGGATGTGATATAAACAGAATCCACTGGATTTCCTTTTGCTTCAGCAGAAGTACTAGCAAGATGGAAGTAGGTGACCTTGAGAGGCGAGGCCAGTTGTTTGGGGAAATGGGAAATGCGAACTGCTCTACAACCGACAAATGAAGGCTGCAAAGTGCCACCGCAGTGGTGTAGTGTTAAATTTTGAAGTATGGCCACCCATTGTGATATTCCTCAGAGCTAAGCTCCCAAGGAGAATCCAAAAATGCAGGCAGCTGTGCTGATCCATATCAGTGAACCAGTTCCAGCAGTTTTCATCTCCACCAGGAGCAGTCTCTTGTGAAGCTAATGGGTCTTAATTGCACATCCAAGTCACTGCAAAATACTTGGGATAGCACGCACAACAATAGGCTGGGTTCACACAATAACTGCAACCTACCGTGGCTTATTCAAGCCATGGTGGGTTTCAGTGTATGCTGGTGACCATTTTGAATATTCAAACCCCAGCAGGGTGTTGCCAGGGTTTGCCATGTCTTCTGAAACTGGGTGGCAGGGGTTGTTGGAGGGGGAAGCAACCCTCAAATAACCCAGGGTTGTTTCCCCTTCCAACAACCCCTGCTGCCTGGGTTTGGATGACACGGCAAACCATGGCAACCCCCCGCTGGTGTTTGAATATTGTTTTATTGTGTGCTGTTTGGTTTTAATTTTTGTGAACCACCCAGAGAGCTTCGGCTATTGGGAGGTATAGAAATGAAATCAATCAATCAATCAATCAATCAATATTCAAAATGGCTGCCGATAAATAAGGCATGGTGGGCTGCGATGATTGTGTGAACCTGGCCACTACATTGTTTCTGGGAAAACCCATCTCCCCACCCCGGCTACTGTGAGGATTGCAGCTGAGCTCAGAGGGAACAGGGAAGCCTGAAGGGGGTGGCAGATTATGTCATTATCCCTCGTAATCAAAAAGTCCTGATGGTTTGACCCTGCAAGCCCTGGCTCTGATGCATCGCTAGCCACAATTTATTTTAATAAAAACAGTTGGTCCCAAATACTGCCAGAGTCTGTGATGGGCCACACAGAAAATAAAACTCCAGTCCTATTTGATCTGTGTTACCTGCTTGTTTTCGGGCTTAATACAGGGTATTGTTGGACATTAAGGAAAAATGGGAGAATATGAGTTACTAGCATTTTGATTCCAGCAGATTTGTTCACTCTAATCCATGCTGTCATCTTTCACCAGTAAACTGCTGACTTCTTTTCACCCCTGTCCCTTTAAGCTGCCTCTTTACATTTGACTTAGTGTTTTTGAAATCAGCAACAAACAAAGTTAAATATATCCTCCTGCTTCTTGGCATCATTATCTTTTAAGCTGGTTCAATGAAGAAAACAATGCTTTAGAGTAGTGGAATAGTTTTAGTTAGAAGAGGTCAGCAGGATGTTGGCTAGATAGAAATAATCTTTTGGAAAGAAGCTCTGTAGTTCAAAGATACTCATAAAATGAAAATAGAGCGAATTTCAAAACAAGGGAATAAATATTCTTAGGTTATGGCTTGAAATGTATAAAAAAAAAAAACACCCATTGTTGAAAAGTGCCATCTAGGTAAATTTCTTAAGTTTATAAACAGCATTAAAGGAAAGCTTTCCACCCAGATAAGGCAGGAAGCAGATAAAGACCTTGAATTGCATGTCTCTGACTCTCTCCCTCTCTCTCTCCCTCCCTCTCATAGTTGGAGTAAGATACTGGATTTGATACTTGCTCCTTAAAATCTCTCTTCCCACCCCCACCCATTTATAAGTGTTTTCTGACTAGCTCTTTATGGAGTGGAGTTGTATGTTTTCATTCTGCTTTTTATGTAGCGTGACACTTAGCTTGAGGTCTTTCAAAGAAAAATAGTTCTTAAGGAAATGTCTCATTCTTTTATTTAAATGCTTGATGCCAATACAAAATCCCTATTGGATCCACTGGGGGGGGGGAATCCAGTTGTATTCTCTTTATGGGTGATTCTCACACATCCTGGTTAACACAAGCAACTTAAAGTTTGCTTAGCTACTGGAGTGTGAGACAACTTCAGTTAGGTTGGTGGTGGATCTTTCTTTGCAAGGCCTACACAGCTTGGGACCTGAGTGCCATAAAGGCTGCCTTCTCCTATAGGTGTCCTCTTGTACACTTTGTTTAATATCAGAGGCCATGCTTTGGATCTCCCTACCAGCTGAAGTTTAGTAGATGACCATATGGAACAGGGCCTTTTTGGTTCTGGCACTAATGCTCTAGAATGCCCTTTCTAGGACCATATGTCACTTCTACATAAGATTGTTTACACGGTACCCATGGGTGCCACAGCCCCCCCCCCCATAGCATGGCCACTTATGCATCACCCCCAAAGAGGAAATGCATCACCAAAAAAGAGATCAAAATGTAAAATTGCATAGGCTAATTGGTATGTATACATGCAGATTTAGAAATAACCACTATAATTTTAATATAAATACAAAGGGTAGTATCCGGTGTTAGTCCTGTGTAGAGTAGGCCCATTGAAATGAATGGTGGTGGTGCCTACAGCAGTTTATCAACTTTCCAAATGTGCTCATGAGCCCAAAAAGATTGGGGACCCCTAAATGCAGTCTGGTGCTTGTTGAAGACCCAGCTCTTTTAAAGAGGCTCTGGATAGAAGTGTCTACCATGAAATGGAAAATGCGTAAATGACTTCTCATCAAGAGACCCCAGGAATTGTGGTTGTCATGATGGGGTAGTGCTCTCTAATGACCCCTCTACATGACTTTAGTTTCCAAGGTTCCATGAGAAGGAGCCATGGTAATCAAACTGTTTGGAAAGCGCTTTACATGTAAAGAGCAGGTGTAACCGAAGTTGCATTTGAAGTTTTGACTGAGAGGATCAGGGTTTGAGGATGCTTGACTTAAAGTAAAGACCTTTTTCAAGTATTTTAGTTAGCAGGTACTGTTAGCTAACAGAACTGAGTCAAGCCAGGCAATTTAGCTTGATTCGATGGGTTATGGAAAAATTAGGGCCCAAACAGGCTTTGATCCAGCAGTAACTGCACTCGGTTGTAGGTGCGGGGCTGGTGAAGCACACCAGACCCATCACACTTTTATCCCACTTTTCAGTGTTATCCTTGCAGCAGCTTAGGGCACAATTCTATAGGGATAGGCAGCCATCTCCGAACGTGGAGGCAACCGCCTATCCAATGCAGGGCAGGAGAAGTGTGGAGGGATCGTCCCCGCTGCGCTTCAGCTGCCCTGCATTTGCAGTGAGACAGCCAACTTCGGCTGTCTAGCTGAGGGACCTCAGAGTGCAGGAAGCAGCAGCCGGATGACATGTAGGATGTGTCGTACTGGCATGTCTGACTTCACCCCGACATGCCCCCAGGAACACCCTGTTTTTGCCGCTCTGTGCTCCTCTTCCGAGTGCGGGGCTGTTCCATGCTGCCTACGAGGTCGGTTCTCAAGGAACTGACACTCCAAGGTCGGTTCCAGGGAACTGACCTATCCTATGGCCATCTAGCCACTGACTAGCAGCCATAGGATTGCTCCTTTAGTGAAGTAAGTTACGCTGAGCCAAATGAATGGGGCTTCCTGTTTATTCATGTAATCGTTCTATTTGTATGCTGCTGTCTCACAAGATTGTGTCCAAAGTGGCCTATAATATGTCAAATAAGCAATAAATATAATCATTCCTAATCTAACACATTTTGTCATGGCTACAATATACTAGTTTGGCATGGACCACAGAAGCACCACAATACACATGGGAGCTATTTCAACAGGGACCACTGTCTTGTCAGATCGGGGCATCTGAACATAACCTCTGCCTGGAGGCTTGAAAAATCCTGTGCTAGATTTTATAGTACGTTGTTATCATGTTGTATTTTGGGTTGTAATTTCTGTGAATCTCCCAGACAGCTTTGCCTATTTGCCAGCAGAGAAATGAAATAAATGAAATGAAATTGTATTAGTAGCTCAGGAGGAACACACTTGGTGTCTTTATTTTGTTGTATTAAACACTGTTGCCACCAGATGGCAACCATCCCCTGAACAGCATAACCACTTTTCTATAGGGATGGCAGAGAATTCCGCCACGGATCACGGTGAGGCGGAATGCCAGTGCATTCGGGCCCCCGAAATCTGTGGAGGAACGGCCTGCCCCCCCCGCCCCCCTGTGGATCCCCCTCGGGACGAGACTTACCTGGGGCGGATCTTCCGGGCGGTGGCGGCTCCGGCGGCAGCTTTGGCGGCAGTGGCTGGTCTTCCGACTGGCTGCCGCCACCGCCATTTGCAGTTTTGTTTTGTTTTTTACAGAGACGTGATAGACTACTTAAGTTTTTACGTAGCCTAAAATGTCTGGGTTTAAAAAAAAAAGGCGTACACAAATGGCGGCGGCTACGGCTGCTGCCATTTGCGTTCCTTATTTTTGGGCCGTCTTAGTCTACGTAAATAATTACATCCACTACACTATTTGTGTTCCCCTTATTTTCGCCGTCTTAGTCTACGTAAATATTTACATAGATTAAGATGTCAAAAATAAGGAACGCAAATGGCGGCGGCCATAGCCGCCACCATTTGTGTACGTGTTTGTTGTTGTTTTTCCCCCAGAGCCCTCCGCGGCTGGAAATCCGGCTGCGGACAGCTCTGGCCTGGCTGGGCCTGGCCAGCTGCTCCACGGAGCTGCTGCGGAGCACAGCCGGCCGTGGAGGATTCCGGGGGGGAGGAACGGAGTGCCTCCCCTCCCCGGTGAGGTTTCCGGTGGGAGGGACGGAACGCCTCCCACCCCCACCATAAACATAATCCGCGAAAGGTAAGTGACTTTTGTACATCCCTACTTTTCTAGAGTGGGTCTTAAAACCCAATTGAATTCACGGTGTCTAGACAGTATGACAGTGGTAACGATTAGCAGTTTATACAAACAAAGCCAATTCTGTGACTGTGGATGGATGTGCTATATTTGCAGGGCCTATGCAGAGCAGAATTTGATAACGGCCACGGAACATAGAATCTGAGAATCTCAGATTTCATTTCTAACAATGCAAGTTAAAAAATATACTCACCATTAGTGTTTGTTAATAGTTTTATATTGGATTTGTTGCATCAGTCATGACTTTTTTTCATTTGTTTCCATGGGTCTGGTTCACACATTCGCGTGCATCGCTCTGATGCCCAGCACTTGTGAGAAGTGTTTTCCTCTGTGCACCCATTCACAGAATACTTTGGTTCCTACCAAGGTTGCACATAGCATGCCCTTAGGATCCACTACCACAGCAGTGCTGATTCAAGCACACCCTTGCTTGCAAGGCGGGCCCCAGAAAGGTTTCATGGACAACTTGTTCTGACATAACTTTTTCCATTTTAAAAATAAAATCCTCTTGCGAGCACCAGATGTTACATTAGAACTGTCCTTGAGCTGACCTGCCATTCACCCTGTGGTTCTGAGTATAAGAGTTTGCTCTGTCAGGGTGAAAGCCACACACCGCCCCCGCATTAATCCAGTGTTTCGCAGTCTTTAAATTTATGCCTGTCCAAGCTACACCACATTTGGAACTTCAAATCTATTAATACTACTTTTTAAAAAGACCGAATCGGATTACAGTGGCTAAGGTCGTCTGTCATCTTTGAAGCTAAAACTGCACACACTTGTTCTGATCTAGCTGTCAAACAGGGAAATTTTGCATAGCGGAGGTAGAATGTCTCTTTATTTTTAATGGGTCGAAAATAATGTATGTAAATAGATCTTACCCTTCTTAAATTATTTCCTGTCCAAAACTAAGTCTAGCTTTTAACATTATTTTTTTTTACTATAGATTGAATTACTACAACGATTACACTTGAACTAAATACAGGATTGGGGGTGGAGGAAGTTATGCTATTTGAAGCAACAAGAAAAAAGAGCATGGATTAAAATTCATAGTTGGTTTCTCATTCCAGATGCCATTTTTCAATAAACCTATCAACTTTTTGCTTTCTTTCCCTAAAATTAACATAATTTGTAAAGTTTTGTCATTATTGCGAGATCGTAGATCAGGGGCACACAACTCAGTGCTCCTGGTTACAGATGTCACTTTCCTCGCTGGTAGCACCAGCGGGAAAAGAGCAATCTGTATCAGGACCATTGGGAAAAGGGGTGGAGAGAAGTCATGGCGCAATTTGCAGGAAATTAGCAGCAGGGGAAATTGGTGGCAGGGGGTCAGGGCATCCATGGGGGGGTATTTAAGGCCTTGGGGGGGGACAACAAGTTGTTTGATTCCAAAATTCTAACCAAATAAGATTAGGTTGTTTCTTTTCTAATAGTAAACAATGCTATTAAGGTTTGAAACTGCATTATACCAAGTCAGACCATTTTTCCAGCTAAGCAGTATCGTTAGCAGCAGCTCTCCTCTGACCAGGGGTCTTTCCCCACCGCTTCCTACCTCATCCTTTGAACTGGAGGTGCAGGGATTGAACTTGGGACTTCTGCATGCAAAGCAGAGGTCTATTGCCATCCAGCATTAAGAACATAAAAAGGGCCCTGCTGGATCAGACCAGGGTCCATCTCATCCAGCACTGTGTTCCCAATGGCCAACCAGCTGCCTATGGGAATCCCACAAGGAGGACATGAGTGCAATGGCACCCTCCCAGTTGTGTTCCCCAGCAACTGGTGTACAAAGACATACCACCTCTGGTACTGGAGGTAACATATAGCCATCAGGTCTAGTAGCTTGTTGTTGTTCAGTCGTTAAGTCGTGTCCAACTCTTCGTGACCCCATGGACCATAGCACGCCAGGCCTTCCTGTCCTCCACTCTCTCCCGGAGCGTGCTCAAGTTCATATTCATTGCATCGGTGATGCTATCTAGCCATCTCATCCTCTGCCGTCCCCTTCTCCTTTTGCCTTCAATCTTTCCCAGCATCAGCGTCTTTTCCAGGGAGTTTTTATTTTATTTATTTATTTATTTCTATACCGCCCAATAGCTGAAGCTCTCTGGGCGGTTCACAAAAATTAAAACCAAACAACACACAATAAAACAATTTAAAATATATAGAACATTAAAACCACAATATAACAATACAACCACAATAAAACCTAGCAGCAGTGCAGGAGTTTAAAATACAGATTTAAAACAGCAAAGCTAAAAATTTAGAAAGCTAAAATGCTAAAATGCCTGGGAAAATAAAAAGGTCTTCACCTGGCGCCGAAAGGAATACAATGTAGGTGCCAGGCGAACCTCATTAGGGAGTTCATTCCAGAGCTGGGGTGCCACAGCAGAAAAAGCCCTCCTCCTAGTAGCCACCCGCCTCACTTCCTTTGGCAGGGGCTCACGGAGAAGGGCCGCTGACGATGATCTTAAGGTCCGGGCAGGCACAGATGGGAGGAGGCGATCCTTCAGGTAACCTGGCCCCAAGCCGTTAAGGGCTTTGAATGTTAACACCAGCACTTTGAATCGGGCCCGGAAATGGACTGGCAGCCAGTGCAGCTGGAAAAGTACTGGCGTAATATGAGCTCGCAGGCCAGTCCCTGTTAACAATCTTGCTGCCCTATTTTGGACCAGCTGAAGTTTCCGGACCGTTTTCAAAGGCAGCCCCACGTATAATGCATTGCAGTAATCCAGACGAGAAGTTATCAGAGCATGGATAACTGTAGCTAGGCTATCTCTGTCCAGATAAGGGCGTAGTTGGTATACCAGCCTAAGCTGATAAAAAGTGCTCCGTGCCACTGAGTTCACCTGTGCCTCAAGTGACAGTTCTGGATCCAAGAGCACCCCCAAACTACGAACCTGATCCTTTAGGGGGAGTGCAACCCCCTCCAGAACAGGTTGAATATCACCTAGCCGGGCAGACGAACCACCCACTAACAGTACCTCCGTCTTGTCTGGATTGAGTTTCAGTTTATTGCCCCTCATCCAGTGCATTACTGTGCCCAGGCACTGATTCAGAACAGCCACTGCCTCACCTGGTTTTGATGAGAAAGAGAGGTAGAGTTGGGTGTCATCCGCATATTGATGGCACCTCAGCCCACACCTCCGGATAACCTCCCCTAGCGGTTTCATGTAGATGTTAAACAGCATGGGGGATAAAATAGAGCCCTGTGGAACCCCATGGCACAATTGCCATGGCACAGAGCAATAATCCCCCAGCACCACCTTCTGGAGTCGGCCATCCAAGTAGGAGCGGAACCACTGTAGTGCAGTGCCTCCAACTCCTCACCCAGACAACCTATCCGGAAGGATACCATGGTCAATGGTATCGAAAGCCGCTGAGAGGTCCAGGAGAATCAACAGGGTCGCACTCCCCCTGTCCCTCTCCTGGCAGAGGTCATCCCACAGGGCGACCAAGGCCGTTTCCATTCCAAAACCAGGCCTGAAGCCCGATTGAAATGGATCTAGATAATCCATTTCATTCAACAGTGCCTGGAGCTGTCCTACAACCACCCGCTCAAGCACCTTGCCCAGGAAGGGGATGTTGGCCACTGGCCTATAATTGTTAACATCCTCTGGGTCCAGGTTAGGCTTTTTCAGGAGTGGTCTAATTACTGCCTCTTTTAAAGCAGCAGGCACCACTCCCTCTCTCAAGGAGGAATTTACAACCTCCTGGACCCAGCCAGACATCCCCTCCTTGTTTGATTTAATAAGCCATGAAGGGCAAGGGTCAAGCACACAAGTGGTCGATCGGACTTGGCCAAGCACCTTGTCCTCATCCTCAGGCCTCAGTAACTGAAACTCATCCAATAAAACTGGACCAGATGGTGCTCTGAACGCCTCTACCAATGGAACTGCATTAATGGTGGTGTCCAATTCATGACGAATCTGAGCGACTTTATCCTCAAAGTGCTGTGCAAACTCATCACAGCGTGCTACCGAGGGTTCCACCATCTCTCTCCCTGGCCCAGAATGTAACAGGCTGCGAACCACTCGGAAAAGCTCCGCTGAACGACAATGAGCAGATGCAATGCTGGTGGAAAAGAACTGTCTCTTTGCCACCCGCACCGCCACAGAGTAGGCTTGATAGTGGGCTCTTACCTGTGCTCGGTCAGACTCAGCACGAGTTTTCCTCCACCTGCGTTCTAGCCGTCTCCCCTCTTGCTTCATTGCCCTCAGCTCAGGTGTTACCAAGGAGCTGGCCGGGCTCTGCTCAGAGGGAGAGGGCGCTTGGGCGCGATCGTGTCAACCGCCCGAGTCATCTCTGCATACCACAGAGCGACCTGGGCTTCGACAGGAGCACCAGCCATACCAGCAGGAAAATCCCCCAGCCCTCTGGAATCCATCGGAATCCATTAATCTCCGGGGGCGGACCATTTTAATAGGTCCCCCACCCTTGCAGAGGGGGAAGGCTGCCAGGAGTCTAAACCTCAGCAGGAAGTGATCTGTCCATGACAAAGGGACAGATGTTAATTCCTCCACTTTCAGATCACCATCCTCCTGCCCAGTCAAGAAAACCAGATCAAGCGTGTGTCCTTTTGTATGCGTTGGGCTAATGACATGTTAGGACAGCCCCATGGTTGTCATGGCGGCCATGAAGTCCTGAGCCGCCCCGGATACAGCAGCCTCGGCATGGAAGTTGAGATCCCCCAGGACCATCATCCTAGGGGTCCTCACCACCAAGTCCGAGACCACCTCCGTCAGCTCAGGCAGGGAGTCTGATGGGCAGTGGGGTGGGCGGTACACCAACAGAATCCCTAATCTGTCCCGGGTACTCAACACAAGGTACAAACACTCAAGATCTGCACTCGAATGAGCAGGAAGCCTGGAGAGGGAGATTGAATTCCTATAGACCACGGCAACCTTCAAGTCGGTTTTGGTGCTGCACCGAGTACCCAGGAGGGCACAGCTGGGAAAGAGTGACCCCTCCCAGTTCCCCCACCCAGGTCTCAGTAATACATGCCAGGTCAGCCTCAACCCCTCAACCACAATCAAATCATGGATGAGGGAGATTTTATTTTGGGCCGACCTGGCATTCAGCAGCAGCACCACCAGACCCGAGGGCAGACTGGTAAGGCTGCCAGGAACCATCAGGTTGGGGGAAGAACCAGAAGAGGGGACAGCTGTAAGGTGTCTAGCCCCTCTTCTCCTCAGCTGGCCTGTTAATCCCCCAACGCCATACCTCCCCCTGCCCGTGACCACAGTTATGGTGGCACCTCCCCGACCCCCTGAGTTGCCCAATAGTCCTCCCAGGCACATATTAAAATGTTAGAGTATAAAATGGTTCAACAGTATAAAAGAATATAAAAGATAAAAGAGATAAAAGAGAACAGCAGCTAAGAAGGAGCAGATAAAGTCCACGTTTGCCCCTTTCCCCCTCGTCTTTAAAGCTGCTGCCCTCTGCTGCTGCTATCTGCTGCTGTTATCTGTGGCTGCTGGTGTCTCTGGAGAGGCAGGTGGGTAGGTCTTCAGATCCTACGTGACTCCAAGTGCGACGCTAAGTGCACACTTAGCGTCGCACTTGGCACAACGCCGAGGCGCTGCCTCTGGCAGCCCCGCCTTAAGTACCTGTTGGCGGGGGCAGAAGCAGGCTCAGGATCCACCTGGTGCAGCTGCTGGCTGGTCCTCTTTCCCCCAGGCTCCTTCCCGAGCAGCCTCTGGCAGCCCCGCCTTAAGTACCTGTTGGCAGGGGCAGAAGCAGGCTCAGGAATGCAAAGTTTTCTCTTCGCATTAGGTGGCCAAAATATTTGAGCTTTAGCTTCAGTATCTGTCCTTCCAATGAGCAGTCAGGGTTGATTTCCTTCAGGATGGACTGATTTGACCTCCTTGCAGTCCAGGGGACTCGTAAGAGTCTTCTCCAGCACCACAGTTCGAAAGCATCAATTCTTCGGCGCTCAGCCTTCCTTATAGTCCAGCTCTGACAGCCTAGTAGCTACAGGTAGCCTTATCCTTCATGTCCAATCCTCTTTTAAAGCCATCCAAATGGGTGGCCATCACTACATCTTGTGGAAGTGAATACTGGCCGCAGCAAGGGAGGAAAAGGTCATGTCCCCCTTGTCACTAGGATGGCCATCTACACATCACCAAAAAGAGAATACCGATGGCCTTGTAGGCCCCTTCCAACCCTATTATTCTATGATACTAGTCTATGAATTTGTATAACATTTACATATGTACATTTAAATGTCTAGATGCAAATTTAGAAATAATAACTATAATTTAAACAGACATGCAGTACATCCCACCATAGTGAAGACTGACCAGGTGACTTGTACACCTGCTCTGTTTGCTGTCCAGATGCTAACAACTGTGGATGGGCAACTCCAAGGCCCCTGTTGCTCTCCCTCTTTGACTTTAAACTGGAATTGGACTGGACACCTCTTCAAAGACAGGACACTTTCAAACAGAGGACTGTCCTCTGTAAAATAGGCCCCCTGGCCACCCTACCTTCCACAAATGTTCTAAGCCTGTTAATTAGAAGGTGTCCCCCCCACTGATGCCATTTGCATTTTTTAAAAGCCCAACTTGTGGAATGCAAAGATGGATTGAATCACATGTGATTTGGCCAGAGACTGCTAGAACCTTCCAAAGCTATACAACAATTAATGGTGCTGGAAGGGCTGTAGCCTTAGCAGCTAGTCTTCCTCTGGCACAATGGCTTATGGGATCAAGTCATAAAATGGCTGGGTCTTCTTCGGAAACTTCAAATCCTGTTGGATCAGACTGTGCCACTAAAGCAGTCACTGACACCTGGCTGACCCAAATTATTTCAAACACTGAGATGAAGGACAAGATCCCTCTCCCCCATTCCATCCACAGAAGCTGGCTGGACTGCACTTGAATCATGCTTTGCTACTGGTGAAGGGCCAAGACCCTCCACTGTACCTGAAGGCATCATGCCAGTTTAGGAGCAGCAGAACAGAGGGGAGCGGCCAGGGTGGTGTGCTCAGGAGGAGCAGCTGTGGGGCTGCCACTGCTGCCCCACAGCATCTGCTGCTTGAGGCCGTTGCCTTACTTTACTTACTAAGTAAAGTACTTACTTACTTGCCCAATGGTAGGGCCGGCCCTGCACTGAAAAGAGACGAGGAAGGTATTGATGAAAATTCTATCTGCGTGTCATGCATTTCATACTCCACATTCATGAAGGAAACACTCTCCATGGCTGAGCAATGATAGCATGCTCTCCATACATACATACATACATACATATATATATACATGCACACACAGAGAGAGAGAGAGAGAGACGCTTAATTCTCCTGTTTCCAAACAATTGGAATTAATGCCCCATGACAACTGCCTGTTACCAATTTTAAGTACAACGTACACAAGGTTAAGCATTAATATCCATTAAAAATGTTCATTCAGAGACTACAAGGGAGCAACTCCTTGTCTATTCATTTCCTTCTCATGATTATAAAAACAGTGCATGGGCTTTTGGGGCGGGTTTTTGTTTTTTGTTTTGGTTCCTTGAGAATGGTTCCCGTTAACATTCTAATGCTAGCAAAATGCTCATCGTATTGCATGGAGATGCGCTGATCACAGCCCAGTTCTAGTAACTGCACACAGGACTCCTTGCTTCCAGAGTGCTTCCAGATAGAGCTCCTCCTAGCAACTATTCCATCTTTTATTTTTCCTTAATGGATTTTCTGCAGTAAGAAAAAAGACGAGTGGGAAAACCTGGGAGGGTTACGAGTGGAAGATGGTGGTGTCTGGAGCTCCCTGTAAAATTCCGGGAATGAGGCAGGACGATGGCACAAGATCCCAACAATCACTGCTGTTGTGGTTGAGCCTAATGGAAAAAGGAGAGAGAGAGAGAAGTGCAGCTCTAAGAGGCAGAACGGACTGCAGCATCTTGCTTGCTGTGCCTTGGGAAGAGATGAGTTGAGCTCGGCTAAGAGCTAATACAAAGAAATGCAAGAAAGCCAAGTGGCTGTCTGATGAGGCTTTACAAGTAGCTCACGAAAGAAGGGAAGCGAAAAGCAAAGGAGAAAGGGGAAGATATACCCAACTGAATGCAGAGTTCCAGAGAATAGCAAGGAGAGACAAGAAGGCCTTCTTAAATGAACAATGCAAAGAAATCGAGGAAAACAACAGAATGGGAAAGACTAGAGATCTCTTCAAGAAAATTGGAGATCTCAAGGGAACGTTTTGTGCAAAGACGGGCATGATAAAGGACAAAGAAGGCAGGGACCTAACAGAAGCAGATGAGATTAAGAAGAGGTGGCAAGAATACACAGAAGAACTATACAGGAAAGATCTGAATGTCCCTGATAGCCATGATAATGCGGTCACTGAACTTGAGCCGGACATCCTAGAGAGTGAAGTCAAGTGGGCCTTAGGAAGCATTAGTAACAACAAAGCTAGCGGAGATGACAGTATTCCAGCCGAGCTATTTAAAATCCTAAAAGATGATGCTGTTAAAGTGCTACATTCAATATGCCAACAAATCTGGAACACTCAACAGTGGCCACAAGACTGGAAAAGGTCAGTTTACATTCCAATTCCAAAGAAGGGCAACGCCAAAGAGTGTTCAAACTACCGCACAATTGCGCTCATTTCACATGCCAGCAAGGTGATGCTCAAAATCCTACAAGCTAGGCTTCAGCAGTATGTGAACCGAGAACTACCGGAAGTACAAGCGGGGTTTCGAAGAGGCAGAGGAACTAGAGATCAAATCGCCAACATTCGCTGCATCATGGAGAAAGCAAGAGAATTCCAGAAAAACGTCTATTTCTGCTTCATTGACTACGCTAAAGCCTTTGATTGTGTGGATCACAACAAACTGTGGCAAATTCTTAAAGTGATGGGAGTACCAGACCACCTTACCTGTCTCCTGAGAAACCTGTACGAGGGTCAAGAAGCAACAGTAAGAACCAGACATGGAACAACCGAGTGGTTCAAAATTGGGAAAGGAGTACGACAAGGCTGCATATTGTCACCCTGCTTATTTAACTTATATGCAGAGTACATCATGAGAAATGCCGGGTTGGATGAATCAGAGGTCGGAATTAAGATTGCCGGGAGAATTATCAACAACCTCCGATATGCAGACGATACCACCCTAATGGCAGAAAGCGAAGAGGATCTCAAGAGCCTCTTGTTGAGGGTGAAAGAGGAGAGTGCAAAAGCTGGTTTGAAACTCAACATTAAAAAAACTAAGATCATGTCATCTGGCCCTATCACTTCCTGGCATATAGAAGGGGAAGAAATGGAAGCAGTGACAGATTTTACTTTCTTGGGCTCCAAGATCACCGCAGACGGTGACTGTAGCCATGAAATTAAAAGACGCTTGCTCCTTGGGAGGAAAGCTATGGCCAACCTAGACAGCATAGTAAGAAGCAGAGACATCACCTTGCCGACAAAAGTCCGTCTAATCAAAGCTATGGTTTTCCCAGTAGTAATGTATGGCTGTGAGAGCTGGACTATAAGGAAGGCTGAGCGCCGAAGAACTGATGCTTTCGAACTGTGGTGCTGGAGAAGACTCTTACGAGTCCCCTGGACTGCAAGGAGGTCAAATCAGTCCATCCTAAAGGAAATCAGCCCTGAGTGCTCATTGGAAGGACAGATACTGAAGCTGAAGCTCCAATATTTTGGCCACCTAATGCGAAGAGAAAACTCCCTGGAAAAGACCCTGATGCTGGGAAAGACTGAAGGCAAAAGGAGAAGGGGACGGCAGAGGATGAGATGGCTAGATAGCATCACGGATGCAATGAATATGAACTTGAGCACGCTCCGGGAGAGAGCGCAGGACAGGAAGGCCTGGCGTGCTATGGTCCATGGGGTCACGAAGAGTCGGACACGACTGAACGACTGAACAACAACAACAAAGAGCTAATACACACACACACACAGATACAAGACATCTCACCATACTGAGGCAGACTGTGACCAGGTGATCTGTGTGTCTGCTCAGTCTGCCATCCAGGTGCTGTGGATGGGCAACTCCCAGGCCTGTGCTGCTCTCCCGCCACAGAGTTCCTTATCTTTAAATTGGACTTGGACTGGCCAGCCCTTTGAATAGAGGACACCTTCAAATACAGGACTATGCTCTGACAACCCATCAAAGAGAGGACTGTCCTGCGAAATAGGACACATGGCCACCCTGGTTCATCTAGACTCTTCTGAACAGTCTCCATCACCTGAATGGGGGCACTTGCGCAAAAGGCAGCGTCGGTGGGCCGGCAGTACTGGGCCCTCACCGAGGCCCCCGCTGACCCCTTCGGATGCCTGGCTCTGCTGCGCCTGCGCCTTGCTGACACTCCCTGCCCGTCTACCCTGAGCAAGTATGTAGCAACCGGTGGGGGAGCAGCAACCTCGCCTCAGCTTGTCCTCTGCATCTGGGCAGCTGAACCAAAGGAAGGGAACAGGGAGTGGTGCCGGTGACAGCGTGGAGGTGAGCCTTCTCCGCATCTCGCCAAACTTCCTCCCACCCCAAGGCATGGAACGGACACTGTTTCGCGTTCCCACGAAGCTCCACTTCGCAGGACTTTCAGCCTGCAACCCACACCATTTCAGTGCAGTTGCCAGGGAGAAAGTAATAAAGAACTTTCAGAAGACTCTCTGCTTGAGCTCCCGTGGTATAACTATTGTCTGGTGGGGGGGGGGTAGTTTGCACCCGACTTCTGATGGGTTTATACACAGCGGGCAGATCTCAATAGCAAACCCCTTTTCTTTGAAGATTCCTGTGCCAAAATAATTAAGTTTAAAATACTGAGTAAGGGAAACTTCACAGATTAATTAATGGCTGATAGTAATGCGGGGAAAGAATTGTGCTAAAGACAAAAGGGGAATGATTGGCTTTGACCAGCGTTTCCGAAAGTGCTGAACAAAGCCCTTTTGTGGGATGACAAGTTCTGGCTCATTGGAAGTTATAGCTTACCTGGGTGACATTTTTTTTTAACTGTTTTACGCGTTGATCTTACATTGTTTGCTGCTGATAATGTATTGATCTGTGTGTTGCAAGGGAGCTATATCCATGTTTTCAGGCCAGGCTCCAGCTTCTTGGAAGGCCTTAAAGCAATGTTGCCAATAAGGCCCTACAAGTGAGACCTGCAACAAAATATTGCAGTACATCCTCCCTCCTAATAGGAGTGCCCCTGTTCCAGGTTCTAGCCAGTCATTCCCTCCAAGGAGAACATAACACATGCACCCCAGTTTCCAATTTTCTTTTCCAACAGGTATGCAATATTCCATGGCTAGGCTGATTTTTTAACCCCTGCAGTTAAACCTTTTTATTGTTTTCGGTACTTCTGCAACTCTTGGACTTTCTCCAAGCATGCTGATACTTTCTTCTTGTTTCTCAGTGGTTCTGTTTTGCCTACGGTTCTACCAGCACTCAGCACCTGAGTTTGCTATTAGGGGGAATGCTAACAGTATGGAATTGGCAGAACCATGGCTGATTAGCAGGGAGTGGAGGAATGAGAAGGAAGCAGGGTGTGTGACTTAAAGGAATAGCCCAGAGGTCTTTGCACTTGCATCGAAAATTCTGGGGTGTGCCTCACATGGGACCCTCAGAAGGACAAGCTGACATCTGGCCAGCCAGGCCTGCCGTCAAGATGGCAGCATTAGCTTTTGGAGAATGGGACCTAGGGACTGTCCTTGATAACCAATCAAGCGTATTTTGGCTCAAAGGCTCTTGTGTGATAAGCAGTTCATGTAGGTCAGAGAAAAATTCCGATCTCACTTAACACAGGTGTACACAGAACCTCTTTAAGCCCAAGGGTCAAAATCTATTTCAGAGAAGCTCTTGCGGGTCACAGTAGGTGGCGCTGAAGGCAAGGGGAAGCGGGGACGAAGAAGAGAGCTGGAGCTGGAATACCAAAAGTACCAGCCTATTTTCGCTTAAAGGTCTTTGGGCCAGTAACGAAGCCCTAGGAGAAGCATTTCAACGTTTCAGAATAGGGGGGAAATGCACAGAAGGAAGCATCAAACAATTGATAGTTGGAGGAAAGCGAGCGGGGCAAGGGAGGGGCGTGGCCTGCTGGGAAAACCAGAGGGCCAGATTTGGACCCTGGGCCCAAGGGTTAACACTAGGCAGAAAGGGACCGAAAGGGACTGGGGCCACTCATTAATGGACGCAGCTACCCAGCATCTTTCCCTCTAATCGTGGAACTGAAAAGCATGCAGCAGCAATTTCAAGCATCACAGTTCTTACATCCCCACTCTATTTAAGGCAAGGCTTTTTATGGTTTGTCTTAGGGGATTGCCTATGGGCCAAATGAAACATGATGCTAAATATGTAATTACCAACTACATCAGTTGTTTAAAAATTTAGTAGGTGTGGAGCGGGGAAGGATACAATTTTCATCAGGACCGCAGCATGTGGGAAGAACATCAGAACATAAGAAGAGCCCTGCTGGATCAGACCAAGGGTCCATCTAGTCCAGCATTCTGTTCACACAGTGGCCAACCAGCTGTCAACCAGGAACCCACGAGCAGGACATGAGTGCAACAGCACCCTCCCACCCATGTTCCCCAGCAACTGGTGTACGTGGGCTCACTGACTCTGGTACTGGAGGTAGGACATGGCCATCAGGACTAGTAGCCATTGAGAGCCTTTTCCTCCAGGAATTTGTCCAACCCCCTTTTAAAGCCATCCAAATTGGTGGCTATCACTACATCCTATGGTAGTCAGTTCCATAGTTTATGCGTTGTGAAGGAAGACTTAGATTTATCTGTCCTGAATCTCCGGTCAATCAGCTTCATAGGATGACCCCGGGTTCTAGTATTTTGAGAGAGGGAGAAAAATGTCTCCCTATCCACATTCTCCACACCATGCATAATTCTGTAGACCTCTACCATGTCTCCCCTTACCCTCCGTTTTTCCAAGCTAAACAATCCCAGCTGTTTGAGAAGTTTAAGCCTTCCTTCTCAGCCACAGTCCCAGTTGTTCCCCCCACTCCACTCCACTCCACCCCACCCCACCCCCATTTTGCTATTAAACATAGAAAAAATGGTATAGTTGCACCAATGGGATCTTTTCCCCTAAGGCTACTAGCAGCATGGGGGACGACAACTATTTTTGTCGGTTTTGTGCCTGGGGAGGGAAGTGTTACCCCCCCCTTCCAGCCTGCTGCAGTCCCAATGAAAATGGTCCCCCATGCCTATTACTAACTTCTTTAAAAATCATGCTGTAGTTGTTAGTGACACATTTAGCATCACATGTAGTCTGACCCTAACTGAGGTTGATGCTTCTGAGGTCCCACAAAGTCTCAAGTAAAATGTTTTAGACTGTGTTGCCAGATAATAACTTTTGAGTTTTGTTGCATATTCCAAAACATCACAGAGCCATAGAAAGAATATAATAGATGGATATGACAGTCCTAACCGCATGCTTGTTTTAAGTGAGAACTGAAGAAACAATCAGTATTTCAGGGTTCTTCAGAATACCCTCAAAACACAAACAGGGCTTTGTTTTTTCCCAGCACCTAGTTTGTTAATGGAGCAATCCTGTGGCCGCTAGACAGCGGCTAGATGGCCATAGGATATCTGGTTTTCTGGGAATCAGGATAACCTACTTCCCTCCACTTCTGTGCTGCCTCACAGGCAGCACAGACCACCCTGTGCTCTGCGCTAGCAAGAGGAGTGCGGAGCGGCCAAAATGGGGTGGAGTGAGGCAGGAGGCTGCTGTACGACACACTGGATGTGTCGTACAGGCATTTCCACCCTCCCCGCCCTCCCGTGGCTAGACAGCCGAGACTGGCTGTCTAGCCGCAAATGCAGGGCAGGAGGAGCGCAGAGGGAACGATCCCCTCCATGCTTCTCCTGCCCTGCATTGGATAGATGGTCGCCTCCGAGTTAGGAGGTGGCCACCTATCCCCATAGGATTGCGCCCTAAAAGTGCTTAATAAATAATAATCCAGAAGCCTTCTGCTAAGGAACTGGCTGGTTAGCTCAAAACAATATGTAAAATTCAGTCTCCACCTTCTAATCCCAGTGCTGCCGCTGCTATTTCTGTCCATTGCACCTGGGGCATGTTTTTAATCTACAGTGACAGCAGGGCTGCCAAGACACTCTGACAGCTTGTTCCCTGGACAATGACAATGCTCATGAGTATTCCGTGCCTTCGCCCCCGCCCAGCCAGGGTTGGAGACGCCGCCATCAGGAGCACAATACAAAACAGGGTCGCTTTCCTTATTAATTGAGGGATAAGCAACTTTCCAGCAGGTGGAGTACTCTGACCATGCTGGTTTTCTCTCTCTCTCTCTCTCTCTCTCTCTCACTATATATATATATATATATATATATATACTCCTATAAAGATCCAAAAGTCTTCTGTAGAATAAGTGTACATGAGGGAGGGTGGGGGGAGCAGGGATTTTGAGAGCAGCGTGATTTATACTTCCACTCAGAAAAATTATATTGATAACGTAAGTAGAAGATAAGTTGTGGGCATTTCTGGAAAGCTAATCCATCCTATGGATGATATTCTGGAGGTGGCAGACTCGGCCTTGGGGGAGCCAGGGGTGGCGATGGCCGACAGGAAGCTCTGGCGTGGGCTGGTCCATGAAGTCACGAAGAGTCGGAAGCGACTGAGCGAATAAACAACAACAACAATCCATCCTACCCGCTACTTATCCAGAGTGTACCGTTTTTCTCTCTACGTTTTGCTCTGTATGTCACCTTGCAGCTTGGGAACTATTATATGTGCTTTACTTGCACAACTATTTTATTTATTTATTTACTTATTTATTTATTACATTTCTATACCGCCCAATAGCCGAAGCTCTCCTCTAGTCCTACCGTGGTGGGCAGAGAGGCCAAGACCATCAGCAACCACAGCAAAGAACACCCTCAGAGGATTCCCTGGATATGGAGAAGTACTTCCAGTGTCAGCTCCAAGTTTTGGAGGGCCCTCGGCAAGACACCCTCCATGGTAACCCCTCCCTCAGTGAGTCTATCTTCTCACCACCAGCCGCTCTTGCTCCTCATCCTCTTCCTCATCATTGCTCCCACTTGCTTGCTTGACAGGCAGAAAACCAGTGAGCAAACAGGCCGTGGCATGTCCTGCTCCTCCTTCCTTCACACCACCACCCTTGTCTCTGCCAGAGCGAGAGGCAGGTGAACAAGCAGGTTGCAAGATGAAGAGGAGGAGCAACTCCAAGGGGGTCTTCTCAGCGGGCCTCTGCTGGGGCGTGGGCCTTGGCAAGTGCCCAACCATGCCTACCCTTGACACCAGCCATGAGTACTCCCGCTGTCGAAGACTCATGATCAGAGGCTGTGAAGACTGGCCCAGTCTGTGTGTGTGTGTGCGTGTGCATGTGCACGCACACACCCCCCCCCCTGTGTTTTACACCTAAACTTGACCATCTTCGTGGCACCAGGAGTCTGTGGATGTTTAACCTCTCCTAGCTTGGAATGCCAGTCAAATATGACATGTTGAAATGGAGGGAGAAAATGTCCATTAAAACCCTTCTGTACCACTGCCACTAAAATTAATTCCCAGATATGGTAAATCCAGCCTAATAACCTTGTAATGAAGCACACTTGAATAATTGCTCATGAGAAAGGTGGTTAATTTCAGGAGACTGAGAAGTCACCATATAGCTGCAGATGTGGCACACAAATATTTAGGACATTTGACTGTGTTACTGAAGGTCATGGCCAAGGACGCTGGCTTATTACATGCTGCTTAAGAACTGACGCTGCCTCCTGCCTGCTCTACCTGTATATCTGTAAACCAGTAGCGAATACAAGGAGGAGCACAAGGCCGCAATCCTCTGCTCGTTACAAATTACCTAGAGCAGCTTTCCCCAACCTGGTGTCCTCCAGATGTGTTGGACTACAACTCCCATAATCCCCAACCAATAGTCATACTGGCTGGGGGTGGTGGGATTTGTAGCCCATCTGCAGGACACTAGGTTGGGGAAGCCTAACCGAGACTGAGGGAACAGAATTCTAGACTCTACCACTTTCAACAGCAGGTGGGGGGAGGGTTTCATATTTCTGAATGCTCCCCCACTTGAAAACAGCAACAGCCCTGCCCTGTCTGAAGCCCCAGAGAGCCCCTGCCAGGTGTGGCGCCGTCAGGTCAGGACTTCGAGGCAAAACATGAGGGCTCCACTCAGCAGAATGCATTGCCAGCAAAAAAGGGTCCCCTCTGTATGACCAGAGTCCTGGGGTGGGGGGCGGGGAGGCCCATTAGTCCATGAAGTCCAGAGTGTAAAATTACCTTAGAACACAACTGGCAGCCAGGCAGTGTAGGTCAGCGATGGGCAGATGATCGACCGGGATCTACTGATAGAGCGTGGTGATTTGCAGTAGATCAGCAAGGGTTTCCGACTTCTACTTAAGAAAAAACACAACTAAAATGGTTCCCCCCCCCCGACCCCCAATTAGGCTGTTAGCATTCCTGATCCATAGTATCTCAGATGCAGGCCATCCCAGGGAATGCCTCATAGGATATAACAGGCAACTGGCTCCATCCTGAGCCGCCATTTTGTCCTACCTGGCTCCAGTTGGTGGACTTTAGGGCGCTAGTAAAAACAAAGTAGATCCCACAAGCCTAGAGTCTGCCAATACCTAGGGAAGACAGATGATACTGACGAGTTAGATGGATGGACCAATGGTGAATGGCTGGGCTCCTCTTCCGCATACACTCCTTTTGATGTAAACAGTGGGCCTCAAGCATGTACTCTGTATGTGAAAGGAGAAGACCTGTGGACAATGGCCTCATCGCATCTAGCTTGGCCCTGATTCTGTCTAATCTTAGGAGAAGGCGACCCGGAGCCCTTGCTGTGTTTTGGATGGCAGCTCCCATAATCCCTGACCACGGTGGCTGGGAGTGGTAGTCCCAAACTGGAGGCACAGGTTGTCTAATGGCTCTTGCTCTGCAGATCTGCCCCTGAACATCCCACAGGTCGGGAAAGTAAGAAACGCAAAACAGTGCTTTGGATAATGCACCATGCACACCCCACCAAGTGCAACAGGATCATGATGTTGATGGGTAAACTGTGATCACCTGTATGAGTTAATCCCAGTTGAACTCCAACTCCTCCTCCTCCTCCTCCTCCTCTTCTTCTTCTTTGTAATTCAAAGCACTATAATCTATCATGCTTCTGATAACACACTCTTAAGCTATACAAGCAATACACAGACATTAATAGCAGCCAAACCAACCTGTGATTAGATGCTGCCAGGGCAAGTGTCCTGGGTAGGAGTGTTTGGAAAACCATTTCAAAGGCAGGGATGCCATTTTCTGCGGCTAGTTTTGTTTTGCTCTCCTTCCAAAAGCCATGAATTAGGGCAGGCACAATTGCCACCTGTGGTAACGGCAGACACAGAGCTTATCTTGAATTACTGTCCTGTGCCAAGGAAAACACCCACACAAAAGCGGGCTTTGCAAAATTTCTAAAGGAGCAGTGCTTGCCTTCCGGTTTAGCAGCCTGTTGCTGTTAAAAAGCCGGATGTCTTTCCAACTGAGGGGCTGGTCAGGTGAGCCTTCAGTGACATGTTTGTCAGTGGAGAGACATGTGCTGGCCATTCTTCCCGTATTGTTGGTGACAAGGACGTTTTCTTTGCCAATCCTGGCCCTGCCAGTTCAACTCCTTTCGGTGGAAACAATGCTGCTGCAATCCAGCACTGAATTATAGCCATTTCACACAAGTGCTGAGTTTCCACACAATAGGAAGTTCCAGCCATTCCTGGCTCCCCAAGCAGTCTACCTGTATGACACACACATCTGCAGACATGTGTGTCGCATTGAACTAAAAGTGTGTAAAGCATGTGCTTAAAAGCAGGTGGATGAAGTGGCTCTCAGGCAGGCTACAAGCAGGCCAGACTGTACTTTCCATGCACGGAGAAAGGTCTGCACCGAAACAATTCAAACTATGCACCAAGAAAAAAACGGAGTTCTACAACCTGCAAATGAAAGAAATTTGGGCTGTTCCTCCTGTTTCCCATAATCTGTTCTGAGGTGTTTTTTTTTTTAATGATTTTGTGTAATTTATTTTGCCATTACTGAGTTCTGGAAAGTCATGGGATGTGTGTATGTGAATGGAGCAATCAGTCAAAGGCATGCAGGGTGTATGTGAAAGGAGAAAGCAGGACACAGAAGCCCAACCCAAATCCACTAGAGATCTTATTTCCCCCCCACCCACCGACCCATCTGTCCTGGCTTTTGAGATCACAGTAAGCATTGCCCACAAATTTTCACTAGGAACTAGATAGCCATAAGAACTAGAGACTTGGGCTTTTCTTTTAAGCGAAAGCTTCTCGGGAAGCTGAATTCTGAGCTGAATACAGCATTCTCTGCTTTGTTTCCATTGCTGCAGAATAACATCGTATGTGCAGCCCTGGTCTAAGGCCATTTATGTTACCTAACTAAATCTAAGCACACCTAACTGTGCTGGACTGTGGTGACCAGACAGTCCTATCAAGACTGTATGATCCTCTTCAGGTGTAATTTAAGGGCTGATTCTGGGCTGATTCATGTGCTACACCTCTCCTGGGACAATACAACTTCAGAATGCAGATGTGGAACATCAAGTGGCTAAATGCTTCCCCACATCAAAAGCTTCCTGAATGCTTTCATGTCAGGGAAAGGATCCCCCTAGTCTACCTGTTTCTTGGGTTGTTTTTTCTCCCACCTCATTCCCACACTGGCTGAAAATGATGGGAGTTGCAGTCCAACAGATCTGGAGAGCCCCAGGCTGGGAAAGGCTGCTCTAGGTGCAGGGAGGATTTTTTTTTTTTTTAATGGGGAGGTCCATTCAAACACTTGATTCCCCAGTTGCATCCTGAAGTGATATGCTCCCAGGAGGACTGTACCGTGTGCTTTTTCTGAACATGTAGATCAGTTCTAAGCCAAGGCGATGCAAGGTAGCCCACAACCTGGAACTTAATTGTGTTCATAGATGTGAATGCCAGGACAGCTGTATATATTGCATCTTATCCTGTCTCAAACTGTAACATGCCTTGGGTAGCATCTACTGGACCATTCTCCTGCAGAAGCCTCAGCACCAGGGGGTCAGCATCACTGGGTGTCTTTCAAAGCCATGCCCCAGCCCAGTGGGGGCCCACTGTGAATTCCCGGAGCATCCTCCTCCTCCTCCCCGTTCACTTGCTCTCTCTCTGAATGAACGTAAGACGAGCCCTGCTGGATCAGACCAAAAGTCTTACCTAGCCTAACTTCCTCTTTCCCCCAGTAGCCAACCAGATGCCTATGGCAAGTCCACAAGCAGGACATGAGCACAATAGCACCCTCCCACCCATCTTCCCCAGCAAGTGGTGTACACAGGCATACCGCCTCCGAAACTGGAGGTAGCATACAGCCATCAGAACCATTGATGATAGCCTTCTCCTCCATCAATTTGTCTAACTCCCTTTTAAAGCCATCCAAGGTGGCAGCCATCATGACATCGTGCAGTAGCGAATTCCACGGTTTAACAATATGCTGGGTGAAGACGTTCTTCCTTTTATCTGTCCTGAATCTCCCATCATTCAGCTTCATGGGATGACCTCAGGTTCTAGTATGGTGAGAGAGGGGGAGAAAAACTCCCCCCTGTCCACTTTCTCCACACCATGCACAATTTTGTACACCTCTATCATGTCCATCCTTAGCCACTTTCCCCCCAAACTAAGTAGGCCCAAATGTCATTCCTTTCCTTACAGGGGACTTGCTCCAACCCCCTGATTGTGTTGAGCGAGGAGGAGAAAGAGCAATAACATCCAGAGGCCTCATCCTCTCCCTCTTGTCAAGGTGGCCACTTATGCATTGACCCCCAAAGAGGAACTGCATCGCCAAAAGGGAGGACACCAATTTGCATAACATTTGCATATGTAAATTTGCATGTATAGGTGCAAATGTAGGTGCAATAACTATAATTAAATAGACATGCAATATACCCACCATAGTGGAGAAGACTGACCAGATGTCTGATGTGCCTCTTCAGCCTGCTGTCCAGGTGCCAGCTGTGGATGGGCAACTTCAAGTCCTCTGGTGCTGCCTCCTTAGGGTTCTTTGACTTTAAACTAGACTGGGACGCAACAACTCTTCAAACAGAGGACACCTTCAGATAGAGAACTGTCCTATGCCAGCTCTCGAAAAGAGAGGTCTGTCCTCTGTAAAGTAGGACACCTGGCCACCCTACACTCTTGGCCATGCTGTGATTGGGGCCCAGAGAGAGTGGCAAGTAAGTGGACAAGTGGTGAGGTGAAGGAGGTGGACCCACTGCTGACAGTATATTCACTAAGCCCCCGCTCCCAAATCCCTTGGAACTGGCACTGATAATCCCCATGAAAGGAAGGGGAGACAAGCAAGAGATCGAACTATTCTTGTATTTAACTGTCTATTTATTGCTTGCCGCCTTGTGAACAGGCCTGTTTCTTTTCACACGCATTGCATTTGCTTTTTGCATTGTAGAGCTGGGGGTGGTGGTCAAAGCCTTATTTGTGCCTTACTGCTTCTTATGTTTTGTTAGCAGCGCTGAGACAGAAACGGCGGTGCCGGTCTCCATAGCAGCGTGAAACGGCCGATAGACACCAGGTACATTTGTCTTCAGGCGGCTGATCCTGGTCTTGTCACTTCACAGCTGTTAAAGCATCAGCACTTGCAAAATGTGTGCGAGGACCTGCTGGGAGAAAGAAACAGAGCAAGGAGAAAGGAGATCGAGACAGGTGGGAAGATGGAGAGATGGCGCGGGGGGAACAGAAGATGGGGGACAGCAATGTAATCAGAAGGCAGCGATTTTGAATGGCTGGCACAGGAAAAGATTTTTTTGTTAAAAAGGAGCGATGGCAGAGCCATCAGAGATACACCAATTTATTTCAGAGTATATTGATTCCTGAAGTGTCCTGAATCAGCCTTTCTTGTTTATACAAGAGAGCCAGTGTGGTGTAGTAGCAAGAGTGTTGGACTGGGAGCTGGGAAAACCGGGTTCTAGTCCCACTTGGCCATGGAAACTCACTGAGTGACTTTGGGCCAGTCACAGACTCTCAGCCCAACCCACCTCACAGGGTTGTTGTTGTGAGGATAAAATGGAGGAGGCAGATGATAATGTAATGTGCCTTGGGTTCCTTGCAAGAGGAAAAAAGGTGGGATAGAAATGCAATCAAACAATCAATCAATCAATCAAACAAACAAACGGAATCCTAGTTTGCATCCATTGCTCAGCATTTCTTCATCCTCAAGTCAGCAAATTCTGAACTCTGTGATATTGACAGTGTTATTATTTACACCAGGGGTGGGCAGAAGGTAGATCAAGATCTTCTGGTAGATCTCTAAGTGACCTGCAGTACATCAGCAAGGGATTCTGACTCCTAATGGTTGAACAATAGTGCCAACAAATTCTCTCCTAAATTAGGCTGCTGAAATCAAGAAAGCTGTGTGTGTGTGTGGGAGAAACAGGAGTAGATGTGTGCATGAAAAGATTTGTGTGCAAACTCCAGTTTCGATACTGAAAATAAATTCCTGGGTTGAGCATTCCTGGAGTGGCACTTTTTACCTGAATTCTGTGCCCAAGTTCTTGAGCTGCTATATTGTCCCTGGGTCTGGTTGGTAGGCCTCTGGGCTCTAGTGGAAAAGGAAGTGGATCCTACAAACATAAAGTGTGCCCGCCCCTGATTTACACTGGTTTTTTTTTTTATCCCAAAACTAAAACAGAGATAAGCCTAGAGCCCCTAGTTATCCAGAGGCTGTGCTTCTGGTCACGCACTCTAACATTTGGCTAAACCAGCCTCCCCCAATCTGGTGCCCTCCAGATGTGTTGGACTGCAACTCTTATCATTCACAACCAGCATGGGAATGATGGGAGTTGCAGTCCAACACATCTGGAAGGCACCAGATAGGGGAAGTCTGGGCTAAAACCCTTGAACCAGCAACCAAATAGGAGACTGATTGAATTTGGAGCAAATTTCGATACTGTTCAGAGTTAGACCAGGATGTGTGGGCCACGTCAAGCCCACAGAATGGAATACAAAGCATAAGATGTTACCTTTTATTAAACCAGCTTCAATTATTATTCCAAAATTTCAATGAGCTTTTGAACAGCAGATTTACTCTTCTATGTGGGAAATCCATCCCCGACAGTCCTTTTCCCATAAAGGATCCTATTGTCTTCTAAGCAAGTGTGCAAAGTATTAGTTGGGTTTAATATTTTAAAAATGGGTACTGCTCTTTATTTCTGTTCCAGTTGTCTCTACTCTTGCCTTTCTGCCATTAATATCTCCTGCCGGTTGCTAATGAGTTACAGTTGGCTTAAAGCACCACAGCTCATCATGCAAATGGCCAATTGCAATTGGTATTCATGGTGCATTAACCTTACCGTTTTGGTCCCCATGTGGCTTTTGAGAGAGGTGCCTTAAAGAACAGTGGTACAATTGTTCTCGTAAAATTTGGAGCAACCCAGAGGAGCCAGCATTGGAGACCTAGGGCCAAACCGAATAATACTTCCAGGGCACGGTCCTATGCACGTGTAGGCGGAAACAAGTCCTAAACTCCCAATATCCTCCAAACCAGCATGGCTAGCTGGGGCATGCTGGGAATTGTAGGACTTCTTTCTGTCTAGTCATGTATAGGATTGCAGCCTAAAACTCCTAGCTAGTATTGTCAACACTTGGCTCTTCAGGGGCTGTGTTTCTACCAGCGATTTACTCCAGTCTGGCAGCACGGTGAGGTCTCTATGCTTCCATGATGTTGTGGCCATTCAGCCCCAGTCCCACATTTTATCATGGAAAAACCACTTCTGAGACTGCTTATAGTCCGACTTTTCCTGCTTACTTTGGCTCCATTACTGAGTTGTTTCCACAACCGCGCTGGGTTCGGTACCATAGTCCTGCCCATGGGGCATGTAGCCCAGCCCTTGTGGGTGTGTCGCTCACCTGCCCCTGCCCTCACCGGAAGCAGCTGCGTGTGAAGGAGAGGGGGAGATGACACTGGAGGGAGCAGTCAGGCAGCGATGAAGAGATGCACTCATAAGCACCCCGGCATACAAGTGCAGTGTCCACCCACCCTGGGACCGGATCGCCTCCCCCCCATCGAGGATTCTGGGGGGAGGGACGGAGCACCCCCCCCGCGAAAGATTCCGCGAAAAGGTAAGTGAGTTTTGTACATCCCTACTTTCCAATAGCAGCCAACTGGATGCCTCCGGGATGCCCAGAAGCAGGGCACAAAGGCAACAGCCCTTGTCTGCTGCTTGCCTCCCTCTTAGGGCCAAAATAGACAGCACTTTAAATTCGAGTCTAACAGCTTTGGCTTTTCCCCTTCATGTTTACTCTAGATTAGGTGCATGGGCTCTGATCCGGATTGGGACCCTACCATGGGGGGTGGGGGGGAGGTCTGGATCAGGCCCCTTGTGCCTACTCAAAAGTAAAAATGGTAAAAATATGTCGTTGGTAGATAGGGATTTAATTAACATAATGTCAGTTTTGGCCATTAGCAACCAGTATTGAGGTCCACTGAACCTGAATTTAGCTGTCCTAAGAGACCAATCCGATGCCACCCAGACAGCATCTGGGAGACATAGGATTCTTCTGTTTCCTGGATATGAGGTCAGAGACGGGGCTCTGACCTCATATTCAGGAAACTGCGCTCCCCACTCCCTCCCCAAGCATGGAGAGCGGGGGAAGAAAAGCAGGTGTTCCTGGGGGTGAAGCGGGGAGGAGGCTGGGGTGGCTGGCTTACGCCTTTTCCTATCGCTGCCCCAGCCTCCTTCCCTCCTCCTCCGGGAAGCCTCCACTAGATGGGCAACATTGCCTGTCTACCTTAAATGCAGTGCAGGCGCCTCCCACTCTGCACAGGATACTCGTAAGCCTCTGAGCTCGGGGACTTATGAGTACCCAGGGCACAACCCATAGGACTGCGCCCTAATGGTCTTTGACAGACCTTTCCTGCTCCATGAACTTTCCTAATAAGAACATAAGAAGAGCCCTGCTGGATCAGACCAAGGGTCCATCTAGTCCAGCATCCTGTCCACACAGTGGCCAACCAGCTGTCGACTGGAAACCCACAAGCAGGGCATGAGCACAACAGCACCCTCCCACCCATGTTCCCCTGCAACTGGTGCACACAGGCATACCACCTCTGGTACTGGAGGTAGCTCATAGCCATCAGGACTAGTAGCCACTGATAGCCTTCTCTGTGAATTTGTCTAACCCCCTTCTAAAGCCGTCCAAATTGGTGGCCATCACAACATCTTGTGGAAGTGAATTCCATAGTTTAACTATGCGCTGTGTGAAGTACTTCCTTTTATCTGTCCTGAATCTCCCACCAATCTCCTTTATTAGCCATCTAAGCCAGGATCCATCCCATCTTGCAGTAGTGAATTCCATTAATGTAAGTACTTCTTTTTGTCTTTCCTAGACAGATTGCCAGCATGGCTGGAAATAATGGAGTGGCATTTCAACACATCTGGAGGGCACCAGGTTGGGGAAGGCTGACCAAGCACTAACCTTACTGAGTTTTGAGCAGCAGGTTCACGTGGTTTTCTCCCCACAGGCTTTTAGTGAACAATAATATTGTTATTTTAGCTGCTTGGTGCTATGATTTTACTCTGATTTTGTCTGCTTTACTGTTTTTTTTATTGCTATTTATTATGTTATCGATTCGGTTTCTATTATGGTGTCCTCTATTTTTAGGTTTGTATTATTATTTGTAGTTGCGTTAACTCACTGAGTGAAAAGGTGGGATAGAAATAATGTTAATCAGAAACAATTAATGACTACTACCTCACAAAAATGTTTAGACCCCCATTTTCCTGTACAGACATTTACTAATCATTTGTAGCAGAACAACAGACTAAGACAGCGGGAAGGCAAAGAACCTATTCTCTTTCAGTTTGCAAAAGCTTCCCTGCCTGGTTGCCTGCAGCTAATAATTCCTCACCAGTGATGACTAAGCAAGGGGCCAAAGGCTGTCTTAAAGGTACAGCAGGCTTCTCAGAGGTTGGACTTAGAAGCTCACTGTAGTTCCTGTTTCTTTACTGATCACACTCAGCCATTAACTAACTCCTCTCTTTTGCCTTCATTTCCTTTTACTTTTTTACTCTGTACTGTCAGCATTTTTCTATTTATTTATGGGGCGGGGAAGATTATATGGGAAGTCCCCTAATTTCAGTGGAACAATTTAAGAGATTTAGGTACCGTGCTGTGTACCAGCATTGGAATCCAGACGAAAACGAGCAACGCTGTGCCAGTCATTCATTTGATCTAGTTGAAAGTCAAAGTAAGTCTTAGGAATTCAAGCCTGGCATAGGATCAGCACCTCCTGCCTTGATAATAGATGCCCTGGATTTGACCTGACATTTATTTTCCATTAAGCGGCATGTATGCACCACCGGGAGACCATTATGCCAGGGCAATGTGATTCTATTTCCCTGACATTAGAGCTTAGATGCATTTTTAAAAGAAATGAAAATTCACTTCTTGGCTCTCTCTAGAGAGCTAATGACCATATTCTTAATATCAAAAATATAAGCCTTGCTACATGAGAAACAGCTTTTTTTATTAAAGCCCTGCAGTGGCAAGTGGAGAAATAATTGATTTGTTATTAAACTTGATATGGCAAAAACCCCTCCCCAAAAGATAGACAATTCTTACAGTTGGTTCTGACGGTGTGTATTTCATTTCCTGGAGTGAGGGTTATATCAGCAGAGTGTTTTTTTAAGGACGGGGGAGGGTGAGATCAAAGCAGGGAGGCAACCCTGGGTGCCTTGAATGCTAAAGAACTGAGCAGCGCCCAGTTAATTATTACTTCTGTTACCATAGCACCTGGGGCCCCAGCCCCAATTAAGACCCTGTGCAAAGGCATAGCAGTGGATTGCTAGGACATTTTACTTTAGGCTCCTTTGTTTTTCTTTTGTTCCAGGAATCTTGGAGAGGTGGGATGTTCCTAGGCTGAGGTCCAAGTAGGACTTGGGATGTTGTGGAAGTGGGCCAAGGCCTATCGCTCATCTAATAATAATACTGTAGGGATTGTTGGTGGCCTGGGGAATCAACCTGGCCCCCAGCACAACCCTTGACTCAAGGACATCTACCCTGTATCATGCACTTTGGCTGCAGCTTCCTGCATGGAGCCAAGATATGCAATATGTTGCCCATGGGCACCAATACACCCCTGGATACCTTTCCTGGTGGCCGCCATGGTGCTCTACCCCTCCCCCTTTATTTTAAATTGACACATTTTCTTACCAGAGGCTGGGATTGCTGTGAAATAGGTTTCTGTTGGTGCTGAAAACTGTGGCCTCAAAGGACGTGTTTAACGTGTTGGGGCTCAGACCCCACTTCTGCCTTGTATTCAGTGTTTTGGGCAGGCCAGTTGCCCTTGGGCACATCTCCCTTGGCAGCCATTTTGTGGTAGTGCCCAGGACAGTTTCTCAAATTGCCAAATGTGCCCATGGCCCAAAAAGGTTACCTACATGCGATTTAACCTCTCCTCCTCAAAGTAAAGGGCCGCGGTGGCTTAGTGGTTAAGACGCTGAACTGCAGACCGGAAGGTCAGCAGGACAGCAGTTCGAGACCCGAGTGCTGCGTGACGGAGTGAGCTCCCGTCTTCAGTCCCAGCTCCTGCCAACCTAGCAGTTCGAAAGCAAGAAATTGCAAGTAGATGAATAGGTCCCGCCTTGGCGGGGAAGGTAACAGCGTTCCGTGCACCTCGGTGTTCAGTCATGCCGGCCACATGACCACGGAAGCGTCTTCGGACAGCGCTGGCTCTTCGGCTTAGAAACGGGGATGAGCACCACCCCCTAGAGTCGGACACGACTGGCTGGGGACACCTTTACCTTTTTTACCTCAAAGTAAATGACACTTAGGAACATAGGAAGCTGCCTTATACTGAGTCAGACCATGGCTCCATCTAGCCCAGTATTGTCGACACTGACTGGCAGTGGCTCTCCAGGGTTTCAGGCAGGAGTCTTTCCTCACCCTACCTGGAGAAGCCAGGGATCAACCCTGGGCCATTCTGCAGGCAAAGCACGTGCTCTGTCACATTGAGCTATGGCCCTACCCATAAGCCAATAAGGACTGTGAGGATGAGGCTGGGGGGAAGTCATGGCAGCCGGCCACTGCTCTGAGCCACTCCCATTCTACCACAGGGCGAGGTCAAAGAGGCCAGGCTGGTGCCCACACAAGCTGCCCATGCACCTAGAACAGCCTTCCCCTGCTGGGGAGTCCCAGTATTCCCGGCCAGCACAGGCACTTGGGGATGATAGTAGCTGCAAGAGTGAGTGAGTGAATGAGAAAGGGAGATGGAGAGCCACACTTCCGGTACCTGGGAGCTGCCGCCCCTTGGCCTTGCAGTGAAGAACACTGATGATAAGCAGACACCCCAACTATGATAGTACCAGTGCCCAAAACAATGCCCGCTGCCCTGGGAGGCCTGGATTGTGTATTTGGGGTAGCAGACGGAAGATGCCCGGCTGAGGCTGCTGGAGCGTGTCCATGTAGATTTGGACATGTGCACCTGTAGGAAATTCCATTCTCGGGTTGTGTCACCTTCCTAGTATTCCTCAGTGGGATCTGAGGGTCAGAGCCTGTAAAACATGGTGTTGGGAGAGTTGCCTCTTGGTGTCCGGTATGCAGACCAACTTGCTAACGATGATGACATTTCCTCCTTCGTTGGGCTCTTTAATTATGTCAGTGTTGCTTCCGAGGCTGTGGATGGCATCAGGATCCTCATGGATTTAATCAGCCTTCCCCAACTTGCACCCTCCATGGCTGGCTGGGGGCTGCTGGGAATTGCAGTCCAACACATCTGGAAGCCACCAGGTTGGGAAAACCGGGCTTATATTGTGTGGTAAACAATGCTGTTTACTGATTACCTCAGCTTGGGCTCCGCGGTAGAAGCACTATGTAAACACCTCGTCCAGTGTAACGGAGGGATCCATGCCAGGGTGTTACTGGGCACTGAAATGATTTGGGGCCCAGGCCCATAGGACACAAATCTGCATATGCTAATGTATGCAAATTTACATGCAAATTTAAAAATAATTACTAGGGTTTTAAAGAATATCATAGGTAGCAAAGCCTGCCAATTAATTTCTCATCCAAAGAATCTCACGTGTAATAAATTCTTCAGTTAATTTCCTCCCAGTCCATCCCAAACTAATGGGAAAAGTTTTGTTTTTCCAAGCTTAATTGCCATGCCAGGGAAGATTTTGGGGTGTGTGTGTGTTGCAGAATATGCAAAGGGGAGAGTTAACCCTTCCCTTCCCAGCTACAACCCCCCATGAAAATTGCCTCCTGCTTGACAATTATGCTGAGAATAAACACCCTTCCATTGGCACCGATGGACACTCAGGGCTCCATGAAATAGGTCCAGGGCCCTAGGAAATAGATTCAGGGGTGCAGCCCACGAACCCAGACCTACGAACACCCCTAGTCCATGCAGATTTCTTCTCCCTGTAAAGTTGAGAGGATGTTTGTCGTGTGGCTACCAGGAAGAGGGCCTTTTCTGCTGTGGCACCCTGGCTGTGGAATGAGCTCCCTAGAGAAGTTCGCCTGGTACCTATGTTGTACTCCGTTCGGCGCCAGCTGAATACATTTTTATTTTCTCAGTATTTTAGCTTCCTAGTCCTTTAGCTCTGGTGTTTTAAATCTGTATTTTAAATAAGTACACTGCCCAGTGGTGTGTTGGGAAGGTGGTAGTTGTGTGTTAATGCATCGATCAGTGTCGTGCTGGAAGTATTCCTTGAGTTGTTGTACGACAGGAAAAAAACCCTCCAGGGTCACCACAGAATGGTGTAGCAGTAGCCATTCCTGGGTGGTGCAGGGGTGTGTGTCCGACCCGGACAGACGTTGCTTGTTATCTTCCTTTCCTTCTCTCTATGGCCAATTTTGACCTGATCTCAGACAAAAGCAGACGAGTATAGTACATAAACTTCTGCAGCATGAATAAGGGGATCAGGTTGCGCTCCCCCCTCTCTCCCACGTGACTCTCTGGAATCTTTGCCAGCTTCTCTCACAACCCCCTTGCTGGGTCCATTTTCACACTGAGACTGCACGGGAGAGAGAGGAGGACGGCGTGTGTGTGTGTGTGGGGGGGGGGGGAGAAAATCAGGAGGAGGGACATTTGCTGGCTCAAAAGGAGAGCGGAGGATTTCGACAGGCGTCTTCTAGTATTTTGCTTGCCTTGAAGGTTCCTTGCGTGCGTGCGTGTGTGATCTGTTGGCAAATAACCTGCACGCTGTAATTAGTCTCTCTCTCTGCTTCCAGGACGTATTGCAGAGGGAGCTTTGCATGGATCTGTTGTGCTAAAGGGGGGAATACATATACATATGTGTGTGTGTGTGTGTGTGTGTGTTTCTCTCTCTCTCTCTCTCTCTCTCACACACACACACACACACACACAGAACGCGAGGGAAAGAGGGGCAGGGAGGGGCGCGCGCGCTGATGCAGCCCCGCGCAAGCCCCTTCTTCCTTCGGCTCCCCAACGCCCCCCTCGCTCTCTCCCCTAGAACCAGCCTCCCGCTCTGCCTTTGCGGGTGAGGAGAGGTCGCGTGGCTGCCTCTGGAGCGGGCGCGCACAAAAGCCCCAAAGTTTCTTTACAGCAGCGAAAAGGCGGGCGAGCCGAGAAGGGGCCGTGGGTCGTGGCGCGGCTTGCGAGCCGGTCCGGGAGGGTCGGCGGGGGCTGGGCTGAGGGAAGCCCCCCGCTCGCGCCTCGCCGGCGGCGCGCGTCCGTCCGCCCGGGCACCGGCGACCCCTGAGGCGCCGTGGTGGGTGGGCCGGCCGGCGGCGACGTCAGCGCGGGCCCCACAGCGGACTTTAAAAGCAGGCGGGGCGGGAGGCGCGTCTTCTCGCCTGGATGCCAAGCGGAGTGGGGGCGGCGGTGGCGGCCGCTCCGGCCGGGGGAAGTTTGCAGGGCGGAGGACAACTTTGAAAGGGCGCCCGGCTCGGACAGCCCGGTTCGCGGGAAGAGCCGGAGACGCGCGCCGGGCGGCGGCTTCCCCGCCCGCCCGTCCCTTGGCGCAAAGGTGACCGTCGCCGGCTGATTTACGGCCGCTCTTTGCCCTACGAATACGGTTCGCCTGGACTGTAAACGGCTCTCCTGGGATCCCTTCTCGCGCCGAGTTGCCCGCCAGCGGCTGCCGCCAAAGGCTGGGGCGTCACCTCCTCCTCCGCCCTGCTATCTCCAGGAGCCGAGGGGGAGTTCCTCCTCCTCGCTCGCCTTCGCCCTTCCTTTTTCCCCGTTCCCCTTGAGCGCGCCCTGAACCTCCCCAAAAGGCGAGAAAGGGGGACTCGTTGGGGCTGTTTTCTGCCTTTGCTGCCTTCGGATGCTGCCGAGCGACGATTTTGCCGCTGGTTTTGCAGAGAGAGAGAGAGAGAGAGATCCCTTTGGGTTTGTGTGTGTGTGTGTGTGTCTTTGTAAGAACGACCTCTCCTCAACTATGGATTTCCTGGCAGCGTGGATGCCTCTCCTCCTCATCTTGGCCGCCTTTGCAGCCTTGCCCCATCACGCTGAAGGTGAGTAAAAAGCTCCAGCTCTCGACTTCGTTGATGGCGCTTTAGAGAGGGAGAGGAACTTGTGCCGCCGGACTCTGCGGCGAGGGTTTCCCCGCTCTGCTCAACTTGTTCTGATGGGGATCTGCAACGCGACCAGGGCACGGCTGACTTTAAAAGGAAGAAAAATGATCTTGCGTGGCCTTGCTTTTAAAGCCCCACGAACGAGCACCAGCCAGAATCCCTGTGATCAACGGATGTGCCTTAAGCGGCCTTCCTCGACTAGATGCGTTAAACTACAACTCCCATTAGCCCCAGCCAGCTTGAGGAAGGCCGGTACAATGCAAGAGTGAAGGCTTAGCAGGACCAACCAAAGATATTTTGAGGTGAAGCAGCAAATGGTGCTCTCCGCCCCACCCCATTCGAGGGGCAGAATACCCAAGGCCGGTCCAGCTATTTTGGCACGGGGGGGGGGGAGAGAACCCCGCAAGTGCCTCCCACCCTCCCTGGCAGCAAATATGCAACAGTAACTATTTATTTATTTATTTATTTATTCATGTAACCATATTTATGAATCACATAAATACTTCTAAGCGATGTAGAAAACAATACACTCTAAGGTCACAATTAAATATTGCATAATAGTGCTGTATATTGTAATATGACTGTCTATAGAAGACAAGATTACTTTCCTGGGAATGATTGTTGGAAAAGGTGTGTTTTCAGTAGGTGCTCAAAACCCAGAGGGGTGGTGCCTGTCCAATGTGTAGGGCGTTTAAGACTGTGGGTGCTACGACACTAAAAAATTAAACAATTTGCTGCCCTTTCATGGCACCCTAAATTGGATGCCTGAGACGGCCACCTCACTCTGCCTAATGTTAGGGCTGGCCCAGATGCTTTGCAGTCAATTGATGATAGGATATAATTAATCTGTGTTAAATGACCCAGGCTCTGCACTCTTCTTGCCTAAGACTGTAAGACATGCCTCCAGGATCAGACCAAGGTACAAAGGGAGCTGCCTTTTTCCAAGTCAGACCACCACTGCTCTTTTCAGGCAGGGGTCTTTCCCAGCTCTACCTGAGACAGTGGGACCTTTTGCATGCAAAGCAGGTGTTCTACCACTGAGCTATTGGCCTTTTCTAAGGTCCAGAAATCAGCCAGGGGGGCCTTCAGCTCATGATCCCATTTCGATTGAATGTATGCTTTCTGTCCCTTTCACATGGAAATGTGGGCACTGTTTAGTGTAAAGGAGTTCAGCCCCGTGGTAGCAAATGCATCAAATGAGTGGCATGTTTGCACAGGTTCTGCTAGAGTGTCCATTTCTGAGCCATTTACTTCTAAACTCAGTATCCTCGCACAAGCTGCAATTCAGCACTTAGATGGCCGACATGTGTACACTAAAACACAATCCCACCCCTCTCCCATTTCCAAATTACTAAGAAGGTCAAACACATGGAACACAAAGGGATGTGTTAGCGCTAACACATAAAGCTATAGATGCCTCTTGCATTCCCCGCATCTCTAACACCTACGTAGTCCATAATGGGCTAGAAATGTGTCTGTGTCAAAACTGGCGCCTTTGTGCTTTCTGATCTGCATTAACAGCATTCACACATGTAGAAGGAAAAGAGGCTCAAAGGTGCTTTTACTGGCTTGTGTGAAAGCACCCAAAGTCAAGCGAGCTTAACAACATTGCTGATAAGCTTAAGGGTTTGTCTCCCTTTCAGCAGGAACCAGAAGTTGTGGGAATACATGACTTCTTATTTACTACTACTATTACTGTTGAACAGCAGTACTGTGCTTGATGCTGCGCAAAACAAGAAAGTGATATGGCCCATGTGTAGAGAGGTCTTGCTGCCTGCATTAGGGATGCCAGTATCACTTTTTAGACACCTGGTTTGTTTGGAAAACAATCCATCAAGGCAATGTGCGATAAACATTACAGCTGACATTACTCCGCTCTGAATGCCTCCCCTTTCCCTCCGCTCTTTGACTGCTTTTGGGGAGTAGCAAGATTTATTTCCATCTCAGAGCTGCCTTGAGTAGAAAAGGGAGGGACTGGATGACACAAGGGCCTGAGAGTGTAATTGTGCAGAAAAACGCTTTCACCTGCTTCCCGTTTCACAGCCATTCATGCTCAAGTTTGTATTTTTTTTTCAACGGCACACCCACACGGGCACGTCTGGGGACCAGTTTACTGCTTCAGCACTAAACGGAGCTGTTTCACATGGGCATATATAATTTGATGATCTTTAGCTGCTTGATTTCTCCGAATTTGGTGATACTTGGCGGGATTGTGCATTGAGAACTGTTGTTTTTGGGTTGACAGTGGTGATCCGGACGTCCTGTTTGTGCTGATTATTCTTGGGATGGCTCATGCACACATCAAAGTCGATATCTGATGCCACACTCACCCAGAAGTGAATATGCTTGTGTGGACTGGCCATCAAAGTTCAGGGAAAACTAGCTGCTTCCAGGAGAAAATATGACATGGTACAGGAGAGGGCCATGCCAGGACAGATGGGAGGGGGCGTGGCTCAATGGTAGAGCATCTGGTTTGCATGCAGAAGATTCCTAGTTCAATCCCTGGTATCTCCAGGTAGGGCTGGAAAAATTCCTGCCTGAAACCCCAGAGAGCCGCTGACAGTGTCGATAACTTTGGACTAGATGGGCCAAGGGTCTGACAGCAGCTTCCTATGTTCCTATAATAGTTTGGGTCAGATGAATTAGAGTACTAGTACACTAGTTCATCTAAGGGAGAAGGCATTTTGTAAAATGATGCATGGTATGGTCTGAGCAAGCAAAAATGACTCTCTCCCTCTCTCAAAGCCAGTGGTGCAGTTAGGGCCTGACTTTGGGTCTGACGCCCAGGGACCCACAGCCCAGCCCCCCCCCCAATGACCACCCAGAGAGCATGATAAGGGGATCAGGGTAGCAGAAGCAAACTCTATTTAATTCCTGTAGACATGATGGTGCTACAATATAAGTGACCTTAAAATGCACAGCTGCCTATGCTCAGATTCTTCCTTTTTTAAATCAGAGCTTGCAAACATTCTAACGTGTCAGCAGTGTAAAAGCAGTTAAGCATGGAATAGTGGTAGATTGTGGGGGTGGGAGAGAGAAATGTTAGTTGTGTAATACACATGGCTGTGTAAAGCCCCCCCCCCCCGCCCCAGTCATTAAGGGCATGGCTGGCTGGGGAATGCTGGGAATTGTAGGACTTTTTTCTGTCTAAACATGCATAGGAGTGCTCCCTAAGTTCAGGTTCTAAAATGACCTTGCTGCCCCACTGCTCAATACACTGAGACTCAGGGACTACAGACAAATTAATGGGCAAGTAGGTCAAGACAAACAAAAGGGAATTCTTTATCATGCAAATTATAATTAAGTTGTGGGGACATGTTGACACAAGATCTGGAGATGCCCACTAAGTTAGATGCCTTTTAATTCATGAAGGATAGGGCTGTTAACTATTAGCTCTGCAAATTAAAAAGAGAGAGGAACCTCTCTGTTCAGAGGCAGTGTATCTCTGCACACAAATTGCTGGGCACGAAGGGCATGAAGACCACTTTCTGTGAGCACCGGGGAGTATCTTGCTGGCTGCTTTGTGGAAGAAAGAGAATGCTAGACTCGGAGGGCTTGGATCTGATCCAGAAAGGCAGTTTTTACATTCATATGCCATGCAAAGGGCTTCTGCCATGCAACAGGTTTAGAACAGAGGCTTGATGGAATCGGGCATTCTCACAGAATACCCATCACAAGCCCTGTGTGCCTTCATTCTTCTGTGGATCCACTTTGCTAACCTCTGCTGTTGAAACATGATTTTATGCTGTGCTTCATTATTACAGATTTGATACTGAGGGATGGAGGGCAGCCCACAGCTGTGGGTTCTTCTGGAATTCATTCTCAGGATAAGGTGACAGAGCGGGAAGGAATGGGGAGACATGATAGAGGTGTACAAAATTATGCATGGTGTGGAAAAAGTGGATAGGGAAATATTTTTCTCCCTCTCTCATAATACTAAAACCCAATGGGGTCGTCCCATGGAGCTGGTTGGTGGGAGATTCAGGACAGATCAAAGGAAGGGCTTCTTCACGCAACCCAAAGTCAAACTGTGGAATTTGCTACCACAAGATGTAGTGATGGCCACTAACTTGGGTGGCTTTAAAAGGGGATTAGACAAATTAATGGAGGGTAAGGCTGTCAATGACTACTAGTCATGGTGGCTATAGATTACCTCCAGTATTGGAAGCAGTATGCCTCCGTATACCAGTTTCTGGGGAACAACAGTAGGAGATTGCTATTGCATTCATGTCCTACTTGTAGGCTTCCCAGAGGCAGATGGTTGGTCACTGTGTGAACAGAACGATGGACTAGATCAGCCTGTAGGATTCAGCACGGCTCTTCTTATGTTCTTAAAACTGACTGAGTTTACGCAAAATCCATCGTTACGCCATATCTAGAAAGTTGGTCGATCTTGGATTTTGGAATCCTGAGTTAAAGTTGTGTTATGCAGTCATTCTGGTGTATTGGGCCAAGCTGCAATCTCTCAGGTCCAGTTTCCTCTTTGTAAAATGGACTGAAATGTAAAATACTAGCACAGTTTGAGGTACCGTAGCTCAGCAGACAGAACACGTGCTTTGCATGCAGAAGGCCCTGAGGTTCAGTCCCTGGCACCTCCCGTGAAAAGGATTAGGAAGCAGGTCATGGGAGAGGATCTCTTTTTGCCAGAGATCCTATAGAGCCGGTGCAAGTTGGAGTAGACAAACTTGATCTTGATGGACTGATTTGGTATAAGGCAGCTTCTTGTATTGCTGTTTCGAAGTTGGGCATAATAAAGATAGTACAATACCATGCCAATGAAATATGTAGTAGTACTTCATGCCAGATCAGCTGTCTTTATTTTAGATTAATCTAATCCGGAATAACAACTATTTCCACCAGTTCTGATTTATAATCACTGATTAGAAATTCCCACTTCACCAGTAATTGTGCATTGAGATAAGAAGAAAAAGAAATCCCAGCCTTTAACTACCCTGTGATTACAGCAGACTAGTTAAAGCCTGTTAATGCCCAACTAGTTCGCATGAAGTGCTTTTGAGAATGCACCTTGAGGAAGGTTGAAGGGAGAGGCACACGTATGCCGAGTTTCCCCTTCCCATGCACCTGGGCATTGTGCAGTGTGTTCCACTGCCACTTCTTGGTTGCAGTCACTGTTCATCCAAGTGTAGGAAAAACACCTGCCTGCAAAAGGCAGGGTGGTAAGCAAATTAACTATACAGAAAGAGGAAGACCAAAAAAAATTAGTAATGGGAGTTAGGCATTGGCTTTGAGTAGGCAGGCATGGTGTGGTACAGCAGCTGGGAGTCTGAGCTGTGAACCACAAAGCAGGGTGGATAAAATGGATGATTTTTAAAAAATGTAAAGCAGATTTTTTTTTTAATTAAATTTTGGGGATTTTTTAAAAAGCCGTAATAAATAAAATAATAAATTTCTGTCTAACTTAAAAAATAACGTAGTTAAGCATAGTTAACTAAGCATACTAAACCCATACTTTACAATCTTATAAAAATGAAGTTATCTCCCAATCAAATATGGGCATTAATTCCATTTTTCATCTCGTGGCAATGACTGTGTCATTGCTTCTTGAAGAACTCTTGCTTCTTGAAAGTTCCGGGCTTCCAGTTTCTCTGACTAAAGTCTCATATGCAAATACACAGGCTAGATAGGATGGTTGTCCTGTGCTTATGTGGTGGTTGAGTTGGACCAAGCAAGGCAAAGGAGTTCATTAAGACTGAAAGACAATATAGCAGGGTGGATAAAAATGGATGCTTTAAAAGTATCCAAAACATTAGGTTTGAAATAATTAAATTGGACTTTTTTGGCCCAGTAGCTGTCAAACCTTGCTTTCACCTGTCTGTCATGGTGACTGACTGGTCACCATGGGCAGACCAGTGACTGACTGGTCAACAAACGTCATTTTTGTTGGCTGCAGTTTGTCTGTGTGAGGGCAAGTCTGGGCCAAGACAGAAAGGAGCACCACTGGAAAGAGAGAGAGAGCAGATGAAATTGTCCAGTGTACATCTACCTGTATTCTCATACTAAGGCTGCAATTCTATAACCCCTTACTTGGGAGTAAGCCCCATTGAACGGAATGGAACATTTCTGAGGAGACCTGTATAGGATTGTGTTGTAATCCTCAAACTGTCATGGGTGCTGGTCATAAGAAAGACCCTATATAGGAATATGTTAAAGACATTCCCTCTCTAGGTAAAAAGGAAAGCATGCAAAACATATACAATGAGAAAAAAGGGACGCAAGCCTGCTTGTAAGAATGTAACAGTGTAAATAATACTCTATTTAGCTGTAAATTAACATGGCTTGGTGAGATTTCCACCGTTGTTCAGGAAATGCATGCAGAAGTTTCAGTGGGAAACTTGATTTGAATCAACCGCTTTCTTGCTGACTTAAATCATAGACTGAAATCGCATTGATTGAAATCCGTCTTCTGCCGCAAAGCCTGCAGTTTGAATCTCACATCAGCCACAGATTCTGAAGGTGGCCTTAGACAAGCCGGTATTCTCTTAGCTGCCCCGTAAAATGAAGGCACACAGCTGCCACTGCTTCCGCCAGGTAAATCCATGGATAGGGGCCTACCACCACATGGCAGCCCAGGGGCACTTTGCCATGGATGCCCTTGAACCTGGAGCTGGCCCTGGGGGTGGTGTGCATGGGGTTATCCCATTGTATCCTCACAAGGATAAAACCTACCTGTGGGGTAGGTTTCAGTGAGAGATAGTGACTCTCAAGGTAATGCAGCAAATTTCCATGGCTAGAAAGGGAATTCGAACTCAGGTCACCCCAGTCCAAATGCAGCACGCAATCCACTATTGTACACCTCACTAGCTTGCTACTTCGTTCTTTAGTGGATTAGTTGCCCCTAGACAAACTGCAGCTATTCTGACCTATTGAGGCCCTTCTCACTTGTCTGCTCCCAAGTGGCTAGGCTGGTTGGCACAAAGGAGAGGGCCTTTCAGGTCATGGCCCTGCACATCTGGAATCAGCTTCCATTGCGGGGTTCCTCAGGCCCCTTCTTTGCAGGTCTTCAGGAAGGCTCTGAAGACCCATTTGTTTTTGCTGGCCTTTCCATAATCTGTGGGCTGCAGGTTTTATTGCTGTTCTCTATTTTTATAGTGTTTTATAGTATTTTATTGTATATTTATTTGTATATACTTGCATACTTTTTCCTTGGGGGTATATTTGTATTCTTTTGTATTTTTTTTTTTAATCCTGTATGCCTCCTTGAGAAGGTGCTACCCTTTCCTACCAGGTCAGGTTTAAGGTTTTGGTACTAGAGTACAAAGCCCTAGACAACTTGAGACCAGAATACCTGAGACAGTGCCTTCTTCTTTACCAACCTGCCTTGTCACTGAGGATGTCAGAGGGGCTGCTCCTGGACATGGACCTATGTTCCAACTGGAGTCCACCCAGAGAAGAGCCTTCAGTGTGGTGGCTCCCTTCCTATGGAACTCCCTGCCTCTGAAGGTCAGGCAGGCACCAACACTGGGTTGTTTTTGGTGCCTTCTCAAAACTTCTCTCTTCCAGGAAGCTTCCTTGGTTGACCAGCCTTGGTTTTATTGGCACTCTATTTTTTAAAGAGTAATTTTAATACCACATTTCATTCTTTTTATCTTTTGTTCATTTATCTCATGCTCCAGAATCTGTTTAGATGTAGAGCAGTATACAAGTGTTGTAAGTGAATAAATAAATAAAGCTGGTCTAAAAATAATTTTAAATAAAAAAAGGTGATTAAAGAGTGGCTGAAGGATGGATTTTTTCTATCCTTCCACCAGCTGAAGTGAGCATTTGAATCCACGTTAGTTATGGATTAATTTAGCATAGTAAACCCCACCTCTCCGGCTTCTCCATCCACAATCTGAAGGTTTTGTCGGGGGGAGATCATGTAACTTCTATAGTAGGCAGCCCCCACAGATAATTCCACCCCCAGTCTATGCGCTCTTTGTATAATGACTGGCTGCCTGCACCTGTCACATGGGGGAGGAAGCAAGAGTTGTGTGTGTGTGGGGGCAGACTGTCACCTGTTGTAAGCCTGGTATGGTGCTGTTTTGGAGGTATTATTCATCGGGGTGGGCTGGCCACGGCATTCCACTTTTCTTCAAATGTTTATTTTTTTTATTGGTTAAATTGTTCTGCCTTTTTAACTTCCTTTCAACATGAGGGTGGGAGGTTGTTGAGGAATCGATCCTCTTCCTTGAGTAGTTGTGTAAAAGAGGACATTTTGGTAGCTGGGCTGCAAAAAGCTGGACCAGCCAGAATTCTCTCTTCTTTTCCACTTCTAGGGCAGGTCTGGGTGGCCTTTTCTCCTCTGTTTGGGATGAGGTTGGAAACCTTGGATTCAAATCTCAGGCTTGCCATGAACTCACGAGGTCAACATTTGCCAGCTTGGGCCCCTCCCAATGTTTTGGACTTCAGCTCCCATCAGCCCCAGCAAGCGTGACCAGTAGCCAGGAATGCTGGGAGTTGTTGTCCAACACATCTGGAGTGTCCCAGGTCAGCAAAGGCTGTGTTAGGCGAGCAAGTCTAGTTTATTATTTTTATTTATTTATTAATTACATTTCTATACCGCCCCATAGCCGAAGCTCTCTGCGTGGTTAAAACATTAAAATACAATATATAAAGTTTTAAAACCATTTACACAAAAACATATGGACAATATATACAAACAACATATAACTAAAAACAACTTTGAACAAAAAACAATTTGTTTAAAAAATGCAACAATAAAGCTCAGCTTAAAATAACACTACTTAAAAATAATATACAAAAGTCAGGAAAAGCAACAAAAGTTCTAAAAAGGAAGGCCTGCCGGAACAACAGCATCTTTAATGCCTGCTTAAAAACCTTCAGCGAGGTCAGCAGGCGCATTTCAACTGGCAGGTCTTTCCACAACGGAGAGTCAACAAAGGAAAAGGTCCCCTTGCATGTGGCTGCCAGTCTCACATTAGGCGGCCGCAGCGGATAGCCCTCGGAGGGCCTTAGGTGGTGGACTGGGACGTAGGGGAGAAGGCGTTCCCTAAGGTACCTTGGACCTAGACCGTGTAAGGCTTTAAAAGTAAGAACCAGCACTTTATATTTTGCTCAGAAACAAATTGGCAGCGGATTTTAAAACTGGTGTAATATGGTCTCCACAGGATGTCCCAGAGACCAACCTGGCTGCCATATTTTGTATCAGTTGAAGTTTCCGAACTAAATATACAGGCAGCCCCAAGTACAGCGCATTGCAGAAATCAAGCCTAGAGGTTACCAGCGTGTGCACCACTGTTACCAGGTCCACATGTTCCAGGAATGGCCGTAGCTGGCATATCAGCTGAAGTTGATAACAGGCACTTGTCATCGTTGCCTCCACCTGGGGTGCCAGGAGCAGGGTCGGGTCAAGAAGCACCCCCAAGCTACGAACTTTTCCCTTCAGGGGGAGTGCAGCCCCATCCAGAACTGGTTGACATACCTCATTACCTGAATTAGGACCCTTCACGATGAGCACCTCTGGCTTGGCTGGATCCAACTTCAGCTTGTTCTCCCTCATCCAGCCCATTACCACCTTCAGGCAGTCATTCAGAGGAGTCATACCTTCCTCGGATAAAGATGTTAAGGAGAAATAGATTTGGGTGTCATCAGTGTACTGATAACACTCAGCCCCAAACCTCCTGATGATGTCTCCCAGCGGTTTCATGTAGATATTGAGCAGCATCGGGGATATTCATTTTAGGGGTCAATCTTATATACAGTTACCTTGAGTAAGCCTCATTGTACTCAATGGGGCTTACATCTGAGTAGGTATGCATGTGCTGTTGGTCATTTATTTATGGGCAGAGCAATCCTAACCCAAGGATCTACTGGTGTGGGTTGGGTTAGGATGGGGCAGGCACAGGGGCCCTCCTGCTGGTGAAAAGGAACTCTACCAGTGGGTTTTGTCTGCCCTGACGGCCCAGTTCTGCCCACAGAAAGGTCCAGGGGCAGAAAATGACTGCTGACGGTGTTCCTGCCAGGGCTGGCAGGACAAAGGGCCCTAAATGGGCATTACAGATGTGGGGGTGCAGCATAGGAGAGGCTGCATCCACTGGATCCATAGCTCCTTCGACACCCCCCCCCATGGGCCTCAGGATTCGGTCGCTTGGCTACTCCAGCCTTGCATTGGCATAGCAAATTTCCCCCATTGCTTTCAAGGGGGCGATTTAAAAACAATTCAGCCTGTCACAGCTGGCCCCACTACCCCCCCGCCCAGGCCAGTGTGAGCCGGAAGGGCTTTGGAAACTGTGGAGGATCGGCTGCTTCACTCCCTTCCCACTGAATTTAGGATTGCTTAGTTAGTTAGTAATGCACATGTATAGCCTGGCTTCACAGAGCCTCTTCGTAAAACAGTGCTCCCTCCAGCAGACTTTCATGATGGGGTTGCTCCCCCAGTCAGGATGCCTCTAATCAGTGCCAGGGAGTCACCATTTTAATTTTCCCACAATGTCCCTGACATAGCATAGCTGCAAGGCATTGTGGGATATCAAAATAGTGGCTGCCTGACTGCCCAGCATGGAATGCCATTGGGGAAGAAATAGGGACTCTGCTGAGACTTTGGCAGTTGTCCAAGGGCGAGTCTGAGCTTGCATACATATTTATTCATACATAGATTTTTATATTGCCCTCAAGGCAGTATATGTCCAGGGCGGCTGTCATCCTCAGGACCCTACCAGTAATATTTAGATGATAAGTTTGACCGACTTTACAAGATTGTTGTGTGAAGCACTTTGAACACTTGGGAGAAGCACCAAATGGGAGTTGGTGTGATGTAGTTATTAGAGAGCTTTATTAGGAATAGGGAGATCCAAGTTCAGCCAAAAACTCGTTGGGTGACCTGGAGCCAGGTACCATAGCTCAGCCTAAGCTACCTCACAGGGTTGATAGGAAGATACAATGTTTAGTGCCCTAAGCTGCTTCTAGGAAGGGTAGGATAAAATGTTACGGATTACGATGCTGATGATAATTTTAAAATTAGGGCAGCACGGTTAATGTGTCGCAGGTGGCTTGTTAGAAGGAATAATTAGGCTGTCCTGGATTGGGTCATTTTCAGTTTTTTGACTGGTGGAAAAACCAGTCAAAAAACCGCATCCTGTCACAGACATTGCTTTCTGACTTCATGCTCACAGGACCATTTTCAAAACGGCTCGCACTGCAGCTGCCTCCGTAGGGTTGAAAACGGGAAACCAGCTTCTTGCAGAGCCTGTGGCCTCCTTGGCACTTTTATTAACAGCCTGGCTGGTGCCATGCTGAAGCGTGTGTTGCTGGCTCCTGTGGGAGACCAACTGTAACTTGGCTTCAGGGTCTGTCTTTGTCTGTGCAACCCCAGGGGGCCCTGAATCAAATCCTCGGGCCCTTCAGGATTCCTAGTGATTACAGCCTGCAGATCCGCATGCGTCTCCCCCCCCCCCGCCCAAAACTAGATAGCCATCTCTTTCCCTTGAACAAATGGCTAGTGTCTGGTTTTGACACTTTTGCACATCTCTTGGGTGCTTTTATAGGTTATCTCTCTTTTCCGAAAAAAGTAACCTAAAAAAATAGGCACACATTCAGCACAATCCCTGGAAGTGCATATCCCTACTCTCTTAGAAAGCCAAGAGGTTCTGTTTCCTTCCCTGCATCTCTCAACTGGAGAAGGTGCATTTAAAAAAACCATAGCAATTGCAGAAAACACACACCATGAATTTGCTTAAATGTCAGATGTGGCTTATCAGGGATGGCCCGTGAGCACCTGTTGTTCTTTCTCTGACCCCTGGTAAGCATCTCAAATCTTGATTCAAGGAATGGTGAAGTCTATCGAGTTTCAAGTGAAAATTGTAAAGTCTTAACACTTTATAGCACTGCATTAAAGTTACAGCTCTTGTTTGGATGTTGTATTTCAGGGGTGCTGAAGCCCTTTCAGCCTGAGAGCAGAATCCTATTTTGAAGAAATCCTTGGGGGCTGCATTCCAGTGGTGGGTGGGGCCAAAGAGAAAAGGGGTGGGGCTGGCTGTGGGAGAATGAGAATCTGGAAGGCGCCAGGGGCCTTGGGGGCATTAAGAACATAAGAAGACCCTGCTGGATCAGACCAAGGGTCCATCTAGTCCAACATTCTATCACACAGTGGCCAACCAGCTGTTGACCAGGAGCCCATAAGCAGGGCACGAGCACAACAGCACTCTCCTGCCCATGTTCCCCAGCAACTGGTGTACATAGGCTCACTTCCTCTGGTACTGGAAGTGGCATATAACCATCAAGACCAGTAGCCATTGATAGCCTTCTCCAGGAATTTGTCCACCCCCCTTTTGAAGCCACCCAAATTGGTGGCCATCACTACGTCCTGTGGTAGTGAGTTCCATATGCTCTGTGTGAAAAAGTACTTCCTTTTATCTGTCCTGAATCTCCCATGAAACAGCTTCATGGGATGACCCCAGGTTCTAGTATTTTGGGAGAGGGAGAAAAATGTCTCCCTATCTCCTTTCTCCACACCATGCTCAATTTTGTACACCTCTATCATGTCACCCCTTACCCTCCTTTTTTCCAAGCTAAACAATCCCAGCTCTTGTAACCTTCCCTCATAGGGGAGATGCTCCAGCCCCTTGATAATTTCAAGGGGTTTATTCACAGGGGCCTTGAAGTTCCCCACCATTAGAAACAAGACAGCGGACTGAGCAGCAGGAACACAGCTCTCCTGGTCACTCTTCCCCATGCTGGTGAGATATATTGTATTGCTATTTAAATTAATCCTGGTGATTATTTCTAAATTTGCAGTTATAGACATAGGATCTGCATATGCAGATTTCATGCAGATTTGTGTCCCATGGGCCTAGACTGCGAATTTTGTAAGTGCCCAGCAGCACCACAGAGAAAGGGACTCGGTCAGTGTTGGGTGGAGCAGCTGCTCCTCTCGGCACCATGCGAGTCCCTGGGACGCCATGTGCTTCCCCAATAGGTCTTTCTCCCTATGGCAGAGATCCCCAGCCTTTTTGGACCCATGGGCACATTTGGGAATTTCAGAAACTGCCGTGAGCACTGTAACAATATGAACGAAGTACTGGATTTGTCCTGACTGGGTTGTGCTTTCTGGGAGGAACCAGGAAGTGGTTGAGGCCAACACTCACTGCTCCCGGCTTGAGGAAAGAGAGGCCACTCACTGCCTGGGAGAGCTCAGTGGAAAGGCTTTGTTTAAATAAAACATAGGTTTGCCTGGAAGGCAGAGTCTGTATGAGTCAGTGGCTGTAGAGGGCCTGGTGCGGGGCAGATTGGCCCCCAGCCCCTTTCTGGTTCTGCACCTCTCATTTCAACTATCATTGATACTTCCTAAATGGGCACCTATGAATTTGCAAGTGGACATTTTATGCAGATCTGAGCCCTCTGTTGTCCTCTGTTTTGGTGTTGCATAAGTGACCATCTTGCCCCCAGTGGCTCTTGGGGCCCCTGGCTGATGGTAGAGCCGAGATTATGCTTTCCTTCAGTTGTGCAGCTCCAGGACTGGTGAATACAGCAGGCAGAGGGCAGCTTCCAGCCATGTGTGATATGATGGGACAGACACTTGGATGGGGGGCACAGGACACTTTTGTTAGAAGAACTGGCATGTTACGAGTAGGGATGTTGAAGGAATCCATCCGGGGGCGGGACTCACCAAGCTTTCATTGGCTTTGCTTGCTGGACTTTGGCTTGCTTTCCTGCAAGCTGGTCTGACTTGATCTGTATCACGTCAGGCCAGTTCGTGGTTTTTCAATTTTAAAAATGGCATAAATAGCAATTTGCACAAATTACAGCTGAAATTGTGAAAATTATGCAAATTGTGGCCAAGATTTGCACAATTAATTGCTATTTTCACAAATAAAAAATAAACCTGAAAAATTCCTGGATATCTGGAAGAAACTCTCGGTTCACAAATGCAAGCTGAGTCAGGGGCGCTGTGGAAATCCAGTGAGCCCTCAAAGGACCAGATTTCCCAGCAATGGATATCCCTAGTTATGAGTGTTTCCCTGTTTTCATTTGTGAAATGTTGGAAACATTTGGAGAACATAACATCAAAGTCTACATATTAGAAAGTAATGCTGTGCCTGGGGGCACACGAATCATTCCTGTGAAGCACTTATCACTACATGGCACCAACATTATTATGGGGCCCAATTTTGTAAGGAAGTATATAGTTTGTATGGTAAAACAGACGTTCTGCCTTCAGGCTACAGTCTGGAGAACAGAGATCTCCAAGAATGGAGAAGTTGGCTATTCCTTGTTCTAGTAATTGGACAAAATTCTTTTTCTTTCTTTCTTTCTTTCTTTCTTTCTTTCTTTCTTTCTTTCTTTCTTTCCTGGCATTAATAAGCCACTTTTCTTGTGTTCAAAGACTCATGCCACAATTAAAGGTATTTATAAAGGAATTCAAAATAAAGCGCAACTTATTTTTTTAAAAAAGGTAAATCAATAAAAGACTATAGCTGCCATATAAGAAAACAAAGGTCTTTCACATAAAATAAAAGCCAGTTTTGCCAAATTCAACCCCCAAGGGTAGCGTTTCCCAACCAGATGTGTTGCACTACACCTCCGAGCATCCCCCAAAAGCACAGCCCACCAAATGGCCAAGGATGATGGGAGTTGTTCTGTTACATATCTAGAGGGCAGTGGGTTTGGGAAGGTCACCCAAAGGTAAAAGCCGTACTAGAAGTAGAGAGGGGACAAACACCACCTTGCCTCAGTGGGGAGACTGTTGCACAGCCTTGGGGCAACTGCACTGAAGACTCCCCCATACCAGGTCAGGCTCTTTGTTCATCTAGTTCAGTATTGTTTACTCCAGCCTTCCCCAACCTGGTGCCCTTCAGAAGTGCAGGACTAAGACTTCCATCATCCAGCATGGGATGATGGGACCTGTTATCCAACACTTCTGGAAGGAACCAGGTTAGGGAAGACTGGTCTGCTCTAAGTTTCAGGAGCTATACAGGGTCTCAAACAAAGGGTCTCTCCCGCCACCTAAGAACATTCATTTCATTTATTATATTTCTATACCGCCCCATAGCTTAAGCTCTCTGGGCGGTTACAGAAGAAGAGCCCTGCAGGATCAGACCAAGATCCATCTAGTCCAGCATCCTGTTCGCAGAGTGGCCAACCAGCTGCCCACGGGAACCTACAAGCAGGACATGAGTGTAACAGCATCCTCCCGCCCATGTTCTCCAGCAACTGGCCTACATAGGCCTACTGTTTCTGATAGCGAAGGTAGCATGGAGCCATCAGGACTAGTAGCCATTGATAGCTGCCTTCTCCATGAATTTGTCTAACCCCTTTTTAAAGCCGTCCAAATTGGTGGCCATCACAACGTCTTGTGGAAGTGAATTCCATAGTTTAACTATGCGCTGTGTGACGAAGGACTTCCTTTTATCTGTCCTGAATCTCCCACCAATATCCTTTATTAGCCATCTAAGCCAGGATCCATCCCATCTTGCAGCAGTGAATTCCATTAATGTAAGTACTTCTTTTTGTCTTTTCTAGACAGATTGCCAGCATGGCTGGAAATAATGGAGTGGCATTTCAACACATCTGGAGGGTACCAGGTTGGGGAAGGCTGACCCAGCATTAACCTTACTGAGTTTTGAGCAGCAGGTTCACGTGGTTTTCTCCCCACAGGCTTTTAGTGAACAATAATATTGTTATTTTAGCTGCTTGGTGCTACGATTTTACTCTGATTTTGTCTGCTTTACTATTTCTTTTTTTTTTTTACTGCTATTTTATTTATTATGTTATCGATTCGGTTTCTATTATGGTGTCTTCTATTGTTTGTATTGTTATTATTTGTAGTTGCATTAACTCACTGAGTGAAAAGGTGGGATAGAAATAATTTTAATCAGCAACAGTTAATGACTACTACCTCACAGAAATGTTTACACCCCCATTTTCCTGTACAAACATTTACTAATCATTTGTAGCAGAACAACAGACTAAGACAGCAGGAAGGCAAAGAACCTATTCTCTTCCCTGTTTGCAAAAGCTTCCCTGCCTGGTTACCTGCAGCTAATAATTCCTTACCACTGCTGACCAAGCAAGGGGCCAAAGGCTGTCTTAAAGGTACAGCAGGCTTCTCAGGAGCTGGACTTGGAAACCCACTGTAGTTCCTGTTTCTTTACTGATCACACTCAGCCACTAGCTAGCTCCTCTCCTTTGCCTTCATTTCCTTTTACTTTTTTACTTTGTACTGTTAGCATTTCTCTATTTATTTATGGGGTGGGGAAGAGTATATGGGAAGTCCCCTAATTTGGCGGCCATCACTACATTGCATGGAAGCGAATTCCATAGTTTATGTGCTGTATGAAGAAGCCCTCCCTTTTACCTGTCCTGAATCTCCCACCCATCAGCTTCATGGGGTGACCCCATTGGGTGCTAGTATTATGAGAGAGGGAGAAAAATGCCTCCCTATCTACTTTCTCCACACCAGGCATAATATGTTATGCTATCTGCTACGTGATACTTCTTACTGGAGCTAAGCTATGGTCCCTCCCCAGATGGAGTGGGGGTGCACACTCGGGTTGCGTGGTGCGTTTGGAAGCATTTGGTGACCTCAGGGACAATCCCACATTCTCCTTCCCAGTTTCAAGTTTGGGAGAAGGAAGGGTTGGATTCATTGTGTGTGTGGGAGAACGGTAACAGCAGCGGCGACGCTTGCCTTGACCAGTAAATTTGTGAACCCCTGTATTAAAGGCACAGGAATTGGGTACAGCTCTGGCAAGGAACCACTGATACTGTCACCACGTGGCCTGCTGTTCCATCACGGATTTATAAAACCCTTGTAGGACATGGGATGAGGAAGAGTATCATTTGAGGTGGGGTGGGGTGTGTGTGTGTGCGGGGTCCTGGGTGTCAGCACCAGCTTCAGATTTTGTGAGGCAAGATGCCCTCAGTGTGTAGAGTGGCCACTTATACATCACCAAAAAAAGGATATAAAAGACACTGATTTGCACTGTTGTTGTTGTAGTTGTTCAGTCGTGTCCGAGTCTTCGTGACCCCATGAACCATAGCACGCCAGGCCTTCCTGTCCTGCGCTCTCTCCCGGAGTGTGCTCAAGTTCATATTCATTGCATCGGTGATGCTATCTAGCCATTTCATCCTCTGCCGTCCCCTTCTCCTTTTGCCCTCAGTCTTTCCCAGCATCAGGGTCTTTTCCAGAGTTTTCTCTTCGCATTAGGTGGCCAAAATATTTGAGCTTCAGCTTCAGTATCTGTCCTTCCAATGAGCACTCAGGGTTGATTTCCTTTAGGATGGACTGATTTGACCTCCTTGCAGTCCAGGGGACTCGTAAGAGTCTTCTCCAGCACCACAGTTCGAAAGCATCAATTCTTCGGCGCTCAGGCTTCCTTATAGTCCAGCTCTCACAGCCATACATTACTACTGGGAAAACCATAGCTTTGATTAGACGGACCTTTGTCGGCAAGGTGATGCCTCTGCTTCTTACTATGCTGTCTAGGTTTGCCATAGCTTTCCTCCCAAGGAGCAAGCGTCTTGTAATTTCATGGCTACAGTTACCATCTGCGGTGATCTTGGAGCCCAAGAAAGTAAAATCTGTCACTGCTTCCATTTCTTCCCCTTCTATATGCCAGGAAGTGATGGGGCCAGATGCCATGATCTTTGTTTTTTTAATGTTGAGTTTCAAACCAGCTTTTGCACTCTCCTCTTTCACCCTCAACAAGAGGCTCTTGAGATCCTCTTCGCTTTCTGCCATTAGGGTGGTATCGTCTGCATATCGGAGGTTGTTGATAATTCTCCCGGCAATCTTAATTCCGAGCTGTGATTCATCCACCCGGCGTTTCTCATGATGTGCTCTGCATATAAGTTAAATAAGCAGGGTGACAATATGCAGCCTTGTCGTACTCCTTTCCCAATTTTGAATCACTTGGTTGTTCCATGTTTGGTTCTTACTGTTGCTTCTTGACCCTCGTACAGGTTTCTCAGAAGACAGGTAAGGTGGTCTGGTACTCCCATCACTTTCAGAATTTGCCAGAGTTTGTTGTGATCCACACAATCAAAGGCTTTAGCGTAGTCAATGAAGCAGAAATAGACATTTTTCTGGAATTCTCTTGCTTTCTCCATGATCCAGCGAACGTTGGCGATTTGATCTCTAGTTCCTCTGCCTCTTCGAAACCCAGCTTGTACTTCCGGTAGTTCTCGGTTCGCATACTGCTGAAGCCTAGCTTGTAGGATTTGGAGCATCACCTTGCTGTCATGTGAAATGAGCGCAATTGTGCGGTAGTTTGAAAACTCTTTGGTGTTGCCCTTCTTTGGAATTGGAATGTAAACTGACCTTTTCCAGTCTTGTGGCCACTGTTGAGTGTTCCAGATTTGTTGGCATATTGAATGCAGCACTTTAACAGCATCATCTTTTAGGATTTTAAATAGCTCAGCTGGAATACTGTCATCTCCGCTAGCTTTGTTGTTACTAATGCTTCCTAAGGCCCACTTGACTTCACTCTCGAGGATGTCCGGCTCAAGTTCAGTGACCGCACTATCATGGCTATCAGGGACATTCAGATCTTTCCTGTATAGTTCTTCTGTGTATTCTTGCCACCTCTTCTTAATCTCATCTGCTTCTGTTAGGTCCCTGCCTTCTTTGTCCTTTATCATGCCCGTCTTTGCACAAAAAGTTCCCTTGAGATCTCCGATTTTCTTGAAGAGATCTCTAGTCTTTCCCATTCTGTTGTTTTCCTCGATTTCTTTGCATTGTTCATTTAAGAAGGCCTTCTTGTCTCTCCTTGCTATTCTCTGGAACTCTGCATTCCGTTGGGTATATCTTCCCCTTTCTCCCTTGCTTCCCTTCTTTCGTGAGCTACTTGTAAAGCCTCATCAGACAGCCACTTTGCTTTCTTGTATTTCTTTTTCTTTGGGATGGATTTCGTTGCTGCCTCCTGAACAATGTTACGGACCTCCGTCCATAGTTCCTCAGGCACTCTGTCTGTCAGGTCTAATCCCTTAAATCTATTCCTCACCTCCACTGTATATTCATGAGGGATATGATTGAGGTCATACCTGAATGGTTTAGTGGTTTTCCCTACGTTCTTCAATTTAAGCTGAGATATTGCAACAAGAAGCTCATGATCTGAGCCACAGTCAGCTCCAGGTCTTGTTTTTACTGACTGTATGGAGCTTCTCCATCTTTGGCTGCAAAGGACATAATCAATCTGATTTCGATATTGACCATCTGGTGATGTCCCTGTGTAGAGTCGTCTCTTGTGCTGTTGGAAAAGAGTGTTTGCTATGATCAGCGTGTTCTCTTGGCAAAACTCTATTAGCTTCTGTCCTGCTTCATTTTGTACACCAAGGCCATGCCTGCCTGTTATCCCAGTGATTTCTTGACTTCCTACTTTAGCATTCCAATCCCCTATGATGAAGAGGACATCTTTTTTTGGTGTTAGTTCTAGAAGGTGTTGTAGGTCTTCATAGAACCGATCAACCGCCGCTTCTTCGGCATCAGTGGTTGGGGCATAGACCTGAATTACTGTGATGTTGAATGGTTTGCCTTGGATTCATACTGAGATCATTCTATCGTTTTTAAGATTGTACCCCAGTACTGCTTTTCCCACCCTTTTGTTGACTATGAGTGCTACTCCATTTCTTCTAAGGGATTTTTGCCCACAGTAGTAGATAGGATGGTCACCTGAATTAAATTCGCCCATGCCTGTCCATTTTAGTTCGCTGATTCCCAAGATGTCGATGTTCAATCTTGCCATCTCAAGTCTGACCACCTCCAGCTTACCTTGATTCATTGATCTGACATTCCAGGTTCCTAAACAATATTGTTCTTTACATCATCGGATTTTCTTTTCACCACCAGACACATCCACAGCTGAGTGTCCTTTCGGCTTTGGCCCAGCCGCTTCACTCTTTCTGGCGCTACTTGGAAATACCCTCTGCTCTTCCCCAGTAGTATATTGGACACCTTCCGACCTGAGGGTCTCATCTTCCGGCATCATCTCTTTTAGCCTTGTGATACGTTCCATGGGGTTTTCTTGGCAGGAATCCTGGAGTGGGTTGCCATTTCCTTCTCCAGTGGACCACATTTTGTCAGAACTCTCTGCCCTGACCTGTCTGTCTTGGGTGGCCCTGCACGGCATAGCTTAGGGCTTCACTGAGTTACGCAAGCCCCTTCGCCACAACAAGGCAGTGATCCATGAAGGGGACTGATTTGCATACGCTAATATATATATATATATAGATGCAAGTTGGGATTTAATAAATATAAATTAAATAGAAATACAGTACATCTCACCATAGTGGGGACAACTGGCCAGGTGACTCTTGTGCCTGCCCACTCTGCTATCCAAGTGCTAACAGTGGACAGGCAACTCCAAGGCCCCTGCTGCTCTCCCTCCTTAGGGCGCTTTCTCTTTAAACTGGACTTGCCTGGGCACATCTTCAAACAGAGGACACTTTCAAATAGAGAAAAGGCCACCCTTCAAATAGATGACCGTCCCCTGTAAAGTAGGACACCTGGCCACCCTAAGGGCCTTCTTTTTGAAGTGGGCCTACCTCCTCTTTGCCACTGTCACCATTGCCCACTCACATGCTGCTCCCTCTGGGCCCAGTCCTCGCAACCACCCCGAGGGAGAAAGCACCAAGCAAGCGGAAGGTGCTGCTTTATCCCCTCATTCTTGTCACAGCCTGTATGTTTAGAGAGGGCAGGTGAACAGGCAGTGGTAGCAAGGAGGAGAGCTGCGGGGCCCCCAGGCTCGGCAGTGGGCCCCCCTGCAAGGGTGTGGGCCTCAGCAGGTGCCCAAGTATGCTGGCCCTGGCTCTGCTGGGAGTCAGTCAAAGATGTGGCAAAGAGCAGGAGTGCTGTTGGGCGTGAGCACGTGATCTGCTCTGGCCAGCTGCTGCTGGAGAGGCTTCTTTGCTGTTCCATTTGGGTCCCCTGTAATTCGTTCCTTTGGCCGGAGTTTGGGTGGCAATGCACAGCGTGAATCTTTGCCTAATATCCTGTAGGCTCCAGGTTCAGACACTCCTGTTGTGAGCTTGCGTCTTCCTGCCACTCAGGGTAGGTGTAGAAGCAGTTTGCTGCTTGCAGCAAATGGGCCACTTTGTCACATGGACCATTAAACCTCTGGTTCTTTTCTTTTTTTTAACAGCACTTCCTAATTTAACATGTTGGTTTTATGTCTGTCTAATACAATTTCCTTTCTGGTCTTTCAGGTGTATGTGTCTTTCGAGGCTCATCATTTGAGGTAGGTCAGATTTAATGTTATTTGTTGCTTGCCGTGCTTGCCTTGAATTAGTTTTCATTTTATTGGGTGAAAGGGGCTTCGTCCTTGAAGCAATTTCTAGTCTCCTCAAAATGAAAGTATAGCACTCAAATTACTGAGGGACCAGAGTGGTCCTGGCCCCCTTACTGTTTGTGAAAACCCCCTCAGCTGTTGTGTTTGAGAAGGCTATGGTAGAACTGAGGTGGCTGTGCAGAGGTCAGAGGGGGCTCGTAGACTTCCATTAAGGGAGCCAATCTTTCCGCCCATAATTTGAGCACTGTGAAAGCATTTGCTGTACAGCTATCAATTTATTGCAGTTTTGCTTTTCTTGCATTTTATGACAAAGCGTTATTATGTGTAATAATTAAAAATAATAATTAAAAAAAGACATTGGCTGTGAGAGCATACTTATGAGACTGTAATCTCCTAAGCATACTTATGAGACTGTAATCTCCTTTGAACACAGTGGAATTTATGTCTGAGTAAACATCTATAGGATTATGCTCTTTATTGATCTGAAAGATAAGTAGAGAATTATGTATATCTGCTAAATTTTCCTTTATTATTTTAGATTTGATTTTAAGTACTCTATTTTTAATTTAACAGAACAGCTATTAACCATATATATATTATCTATTATATATTGTACACACAAGCATAACACACACACACGTACATACATATCTATAATTTATTTCAAGTCCTGTGGTACAGTACAGAGTACGTTTAAGATTTCAGAAACTTTATTAAATTTTCATTTTTGAGTCAGACGTATTTTTATCCGTGGTAGAAGGAGTGAGCACAAGAAAGGATCTTCAAAATAGGCTGCCAGAATCAGTTAATAGTACTGAAGCCCTGGTTTTATGACATAAAATGTTGCTGGATAATATATGTATGTATGTGTATATATGTGTGTGCGCGCGCGCGTGTATGAATAATCGTTTTTGTTGGTTAAGGGCGCAATCCTATGGCTGCTAGTCAGCTGCTAGAAGGCCATAGGATTGATCGGTTCCTGGAGAACTGCCTGCCCGCTCCCTCCCCCACCGCTTTGCAGGTGGCACAGGTCGTCCCTGCACTCCATGCTCGGAAGAGCAGAGTGGGGCAAAGGGGGGCATTCCCGGGAGCGGGGAGGGGCGGGGAGTTCATAAGTGCTGGTATGATGCTTCCTATGCATCGGCTGGCCTCCCCACCCCGCATTCCAACAACCTGCGGCTAGGCAGCCGAAATCAGCCATCTAGCTGCGAATGCAGGGCAGCTGGAACACAGAGGAAATGATCCCTCTGCGCTACTCCCGCCCTGCATTGGATAGGCGGTTGCCTCTGAGTTTGGAGGCGGCCACCTCTCCATATAGGATTGCACCCTAAGCCTGTTGAAGAAAGTATTAGGTGTGTAAGAATATATATGCAAACTTTCCCCGTTAGAGCAGGGGTGGGCACCTTGTGGCCCTCCAGAGGTTTTGGCATGCAACTCCCACCAGTCCTAGCCAGCATAGCCAATGGTGAAGGATCATGGGAGTTGTAGGCCAAAACATCTGCTGGGTCACAAGGTGCCCACACCTGTCTTAGAGTGTCACGGTGGATTGGGCTGTGAGTGCTTGAGGGATGGGTAAGGCGTGGGTTTTAATCTTTGCTGTAGAAGGATGGCAGCAAAGAGATAGAAAAAAAGTCACGTGACTCACGTCACATGCCATCGCAGTTCTTATTAGCACAGCTGAGTCCAGGCCCGCCCTTACTGTTAGACAGCGTGCGACAGCTACCTGAAGCAGTAGATGCTGAAAGGCAGGAAGTGGCAGCGAGGTGATGGAGGACAGAACGGTGTGTGCCGCTCAGCCTGCTCTGAGCCCCCTAAACTAGCTTGGTGCCCTCAGGTGCAGTGGAGGATGCTGTCCCATTGGCAGTGTTGAAGTAAGATTGAACTGCCAATCCGGTCGACTTTAGGCATAGAGCAGGGAGAGGCGCCATCTTGTCCTTCACCGTAGGCAGCAAAACATCTTGGGATGGCCCTGGCTGAGCTGACGTGTTAGCTGAAGCATGACGTAACATTGTTCCCTGGGGCATTCCTGAGGGAGGAAAATAATGGGGACCATGAACAGTCATGCAGAAGTGTGTGTGTGTGTGTGTATTTTGCCCGGCTTTATTAGCACTTCCAGTCTAAAAATGGTGTCACATTATGTCCATGGAGCAGCCATGGGGAACCTCTGGCCTGCAGACTGAATGTGGCCTGTGATGCTCCCTAGCCATGAGGCGGTTTCTCTTGGGTAATCCCCCTTTTGGTAAACATGCCCCCTCACCTTTGGTCTTCGGTCCCCCACTCCAGTTCTTTTGATTACGTCAGTGCTTCTGGAATGTGCATGCGCTTTCCCCACCTGGTTAAGCTTCCACTGACCTGTCCCTGACCTTTCAGTTATTTCTGGGACAATCTTTGGAGCTCCTTGGCCCTTTCTGTGTTGATGCACATTGCATTGGCACAGAGCAGACATGGGGAACCTCCAGCCCGCAGGGCAGATATGACCTGTGGGGCTTCCCTACCAGACCCACCAGCTTCTTCCCCAGGCTCTGCCATTGAGAATCATGACCAATGGAGACTTCTGGTTTTTGCCATAAATTGGAGCTGTGTGTCGAGTCCTTTTCTCTCTCTGTGGGTGACAGGCAAGGATGCTGAATTCAGTGCTAAAGTTGGATTGAGGGACCCCCAAAGCCTCTCCAGTATTTATCTGGAATAACTGGATTAATTTCTCAGAGATCTGGAAAATGGATCCACAGTCTTGGTTGGAGTTTGGAAATGTAGTTCCCATTGTTTCCAGCATTTGTGGACATGGCAGCAAGCATGCCATCCATTGCTTTCTGCCCATGGCACGTGAGAAAAGAACTGCCCTCAACACTTGCAGCTATGACTTTGCTAAACGAGTTGTGGATCATGGAAAGAGCCTTCTCTGCAGTGGCCCCCTATGTGCAGAATGCCCTTCCGAGGGAGATCTGCCTGGGGTCTCCACTGCATACATTTAGATGCCAGCTCAAGACCAACCTCTTCCAGCTGGTATTTAATCTTTAGTCTGTTCTCTGATTATTTATTTTACTGCTGACTGTTTAATATTTTTAAAGTTTTAATTTTTGTAAATTTTATTGCTGTTTTCATCGTACTGGTTGTTATTGTGTTTTAAAAAATTGTTTTGTTTTTATGATTGTCAACTGCTCTGAAGGCACCTACCAATTGGGCAAATCAATCAATCAATCAATCAATATCTCTGTCTAGTATCGTTGATCGATTTGGTTCCCTTTTCTGTGTCTGTAAGCTGCTTGGTGCTCTGTGTCTATGAACACTTCTAGGGTTAAATTCCTTTAGGAATGTGAATTCTCAGTTGCCTCCCAACTTTGACATTGTCCCTTTTAAAAGCTGTCCTGTGCAAAGAGAGAGGAACAAGATGAAATTGATTTACGGTGCGTTGTCTTTGGCGGATGGCTGGCGAAAAGCTGGAGCAGATTGCATGCATTTGTTTCCATTAAAAATATACTGTGGAGCATCACAATGTTTTAAAGGCTATTGAGGAATCTGCCTACACTCCATCAACTCTAATAAATCGTGCAGCAGATAATTCTCTCCTCCGCATTTTGGCTCAATAAGTACTGTAATATACTGGTGCTAAGAATGTGCGGAAATGAGACGTCAGGATGTCACCACTGTCTGTTGACATGTGGGTGATATTTGCAGGTCTTTTTTTGTTCTTCTTCTTTCCCCCTTCCAGTCTTTTTAGGTAGCGACGAGAATGTGGATGCCAGACACGTACAGAACATCTCTTTATCATGTTGCACAGCCTAAGTGACTGATTTTCAGCCCTCCACTTAGGATGGAGTGCTAGTTACTCTCCACATAGCTCTAAAATGTCACTGGACATGATGGAAGCCTACTCATCACTATGGGTGAGGGGGACTGAACATAGGAGTCTGCCTTATACCAAGTCAGATCATAGGTCTGTGTATTGCAGGGGTGCAGAACCTCAGTTCCAGAGGCCAAATCCAGCCCTCCAGCAGTCCTGATTCAGCCTTCAGGTGTTTCCCAGATGGCCTTGTTCCCTTCCCCTGCCCAAACCCATTTTTCCACAACCACCAATCACTTGATGGTTTCTCAGCGTTTGTACAGTTTTCCCCCATTCTAAAAGGTTGAAAGGTCTCTCCTGAGGCTCAGTTTCTGGCAGTAAGAGCTTTAAGCTAAAATGTGCTGGTATATTTTATTTTGGACATCCTTTTTGCCTTCAGTCTCTTCCACCACTAGAATATGGCCCCTGACAGCTTCTCTGAAATGGAATTCATCCCTCCCGGCTGTAGGATGTATTATCTACTCTAGGGGTAAAAAACTTGTGGCCCCCCAGATGTTGTTGGACTGCAGCTCACATCATCTCCCACCATTGGCTATGCTGGCTAGGGTTGATGGGAATTGCAGTCCAACAACATCTGGAGAACCATATATTCCCCACCCCTGGTCTGCAGTATCTATTCTGACTGGCCGTTGCTCTTCAAGGCCTTCAGGCCTTCCGAATTCCTGCCACATAAGGATCCTTCAGGTGGAAATGCCAAGGCATGTTTTGGCCTGAGAACGAGAGAAGAGCCGTGCTGGATCAGACCAAAGCCTTATCTAGTACAACCCCCTGTTTTCTGCAGCGGCAACCCATATGTCTATGGGAAGCCCACAAATAGGACAGGAATGCAGCGGCACCCTCCCGCCCATGTTCCCCAGAGACTGGTATTCAAAGGCATGCTTCCTCTGATCCTGGAGGAAGTAGCCATCGATAGCTTTATCCTCACTAGTACTGTAGCCTTATCTTCCATTAATTTCTCTAATTCTCTTTTAAATTCATCTGAGGGCCAAACTACATGTGATGCTAATTGCGTAGCATGTAGCTATGCATGGTAGTTTTCTTTACTCTTGTGTAAGTGTCCATGGCCCTGAATCCAATGAGGGGAGGATTAAACCTTCCCACCCACCCATTCCCCCCACCAAATTTTATTGGGGGAGGGGCTTAAAAAAAGAAAATAAAGCCTGCCAGGTGGTGGTGGAATGTTGTGGGGGGAAGGGGGGAGGTTTAACCCTCCCCTCCCTGAACGCCATGGCCTTGATCCAAATCATGCTTACAGAAGAGTATAGAAAATGATCATGAATAGTTACATGTACAATGCAATTATCATAACGTGTAGTTTGACCCTAAGTTGACACTTCATCTTGTGGTAGCAAGTTCCATTAAACTTGTGCTAGCAAGTTTAATTACCTACTGTGTGAAGAAGTACTGCCTCTTGTCTGGCCTGGATGTCTCACCATTCAGCTTCATGGGATGACCGCAGGTTCTAGTATTATGAGAGAGGGAGAAACACGTCTCCGTATCCACTTTCTCCATGCCATGTATAATTTTATACACCTCTATCATGTCCTTGCCCCATACTTGTTTTTTCCTTCTAAACTAAAAAGGACCAGAAATTTTGTAATCTTCCCTGATGGAAAAAAAGGCCTCTCCTTCCCAAATTGAAACAGACACTTAAAGCTCCACCAGGAAAAAATGAAAGTGCCTTTATGAAGGGAAGGACAATTGTAAGAACAAACTAGGCCTGAATTTCATGTGGCTACTGTGGCTGGTTGCTGGACTGGATGCTTCCAATAGGAAGTTCCACATTAAAGATAAAAAAGGAGAACACTGGTGTTGTTCTTGCATTGGTATTTCTTTGCATGTTGCTGCTTGCTGGTTATAACCAGGTCAAGGTGTGTGTTTAACAAGAAGTGCATTGCTTGGCAAGAATCACGGGAGTCTTAGTCTAAAAAGGGAGGTGGGCAAAAAAGGTTTTGTGTTTTTTATTTTAATATAGAAAAAAAATAACCAAGCTAATAAACGTTTCTTCTTGAAGCTTTCACAATCTCCAAAGCTCTTAGTGCTATCAGCAGCACTAGCTGATAGAGACAAATTCCTTGATGAGCTAGCATTTGCAATAGACAAGAAGCAGAAGAAAGGTCTGGAAGTCATGGATGGCATTTGCAGGGAAAGCAGCGCTGGTGATCACCAGTGCATGCGCTGCTTTCAGATTTCTCGAGGTTGGCAGTATCGAGCTTACTAGGCTGACATCTGGGATCTTGCTTGATATATCTGCTGTATCTTGAAGGCATATCCAATGGCCTGTTTCTCATGTCACAACAACCCATGGCTTGTTAAACTGTGGGTTGTTATGAATGAAGTGGGAGTGAGCGACTGTGTTGGCGCCTGCCTGCCTGCTCCCGCTGAGCTAAATAATTCAGGCACGCTCTGTTCCTGGGTTGTTATCTGTGATGTTTGAACCTGGAATTGTAGGTTGTTGGACGGGGGGGAACAACTCTCACTTGTAACTCAAGAACAAACCATGGCTTATCTGACTGCTCACATTTTTCTCCCCCCCCCCATTTGTACTATATATAACTTGAAACTTTCACCAACATTCCATGCATCTGGGCTACATGCAAGTGGGCTATAGTCCATGAAAGTGTATGCCAAAATAAACCTGTTAGTTTTTAAGATGCCAGAAGGCTCCTTGTTATAAAAAGTTAGTCAGCTCTTATTATGAACCTAATTAAGTGAGCTTCTAAACAATTCTGTTTTTATTTTAAGCTGAAATGCAGGGTGGTGTGGATGGGGTAATAAGCTCCTAACTGTAATGTTTCTGAGCCTTGACAGCTACAAGGCTAGAGAGCAAGGAGCCCTCACTCATAATGTACACATGGAGCCCTCACTCATAATGAACATATGGACCCCTCTGAGACTGGTTCAGATAGAAGAAAGTCTTCTATAAAGTAGCATACATGGCCACACTATCCCCAGCCCCCAACTAATGTGGGCTCTCTGAGGCAGCACTTAATAAGAAGAATCAATGGGCAGGAGGGAGGTGCTTTCCTCTTCCCACTTATTCTCTCCTGCAATTTTACTCCCTCCTTGGGGGCATTTGCAGGAGATACTTGGCAGACATGGGTGGGGTTAACCCCTCCTCCTTCTCCTCAGTCCTTGCTTGTAAGTGCCCTTCCCACCCCTGCATTCACCATTATCTCTTGGGGAATACAGTATTTCCCAAGACAGTTGGGATCCTCTCTTTGCAGCTATAATGTCTAGTTCGGTCATCATCTTCAGATCATTGGCCCCTTGTGTCCGTTCCCGCCTGCTCAGTCTGGCAGTGTCTGCCCAAGGCTTCAAAACAGAGGGTCTTTCCTATCCCTCTTAGCTGTGATGCTTTTTAAAATCAGGGATGCCAGGGGGAGAATTCTGTCGTTCCTTCCCTTGCTATCAGGTGGCAACCACAATGCAATTAAAAGAGGTGGATAGGATGTCTATACCTGGGGTTGTTGGATCTCTTTCAGCCTGCAGGCTGAAATCAATTTTGGAGAAGCTCTCAAGGACCACGTTCTAGTGGTAGTGGTGGTGGGGCAAATGTAAAAGGTGTGGGCGGCCAAAATACCAGCTCTTAATGCCATTAACTAAGCCTTAGGAGAGGCATTTCAACCTGTTGGAATGGGAAAAACCATGCAAAAGCCAGGAAACCACCAAAGGATAGGCATTTGGGGGGAAGTGGGTGGGGCCTGGGAAAGGGGGCAGGGCCATCTTGGGAACTCAAGTTGGGTCGGATTTCACCCCAGGTAGGCTGGATTTGGCCTGCAGTTCTCTGACCTGTGCAAACCTCCTGGCCTGTGAAAACTCATTCTTGGCATTAGGGAACACTTGGCAATATTTGATAGTGGCCAAATAATAGGCCATCTGTTGAGTTAGGTCCCAGTCATAGCATGCTGCTGTAGCAACAACAGATCCCAAGTGTGCTGCAAGCGTTTGATGTTGTGCCACAGCATCCCAGACTGCTCCTGTTTGATCTGTTCCCTGAACTTGCATGCTTGGTTATTGGTTTCTTGATCAAAGCAGTTCCATGGTTTAGCCTAGTAAGTAAGCTTCCATAAGAACGTAAGAAGAGCCCTGCTGGATCCATCTAGTCCACCATTCTGTTCACACAGTGGCCAACCAGCTGTTGATCAGGAACCCACGAGCAGGACATGAGTGCAACAGCACCCTCCCACCCATGTTCCCCTATGGTGTCCATAGGCTCACTGCCTCTGGTACTGGAGGTAGCACATAGCCCTCAAGACTAGTAGCCATTGATAGCCTTCTCCTCCATGTATTTGTCCAGCCCCCTTTAAAAGCCATCCAAATTGGTGGCCAGCACGACATCTTGTGGAAGTGAGTTCCATAGTTTAACTATGTGCTGCATGAAGAAGGGCTTCCTTTCATATGTCCTGAATCTCCTACCCATCAGCTTCATAGGATGACCCTGGGTTCCTGTGCACTGTCTCTCTCCGCCCTCCCTCTCCAGCAATTTCTTTCAAAAATAAAGAAAATAGATGTACCAGTGACTCAGTCAGCTACTTTCCTTTCAGTTGGCTCCTGTTTCTGTGTTGTCATGAAGGTTTGGAGGTAGTGCATTATAAAAAGGATTGATTATATGTGATCGGACCTGCTTCCTAAGCCCCTATGGCTGTGTGTATGGTGGTAATTGCTGAAAAACAATATTCTATGCAAAAGAGGTGTCTGAAATGCATCCCTTTCCCTGTCTCGTGCATTTGAAATCACCATGGGTAGGGGGAGGAACTCCTCTTATGCTTCAGAGACTCTCTGCATCTCATAGGGGACAATACATATCTTGGCTGTTTTTACACTGGATGCTAATGTTTATAAGCTAGAGCTGTTTAGTTATTGCATTTCACTTTTCAAGTGATCTCGTCGTCTGCATGATGGTGCCTAAGGAGCATTAGGCATGCATAGGGCATTTTGCCTGTAAAACATCTACTGACGGAATCCTGAAAACAGCCCAGAATGTTGGTTTGTGGCGTTTTGAAATGGACTGTTGCATGTCGCCCGGATCAATAATACTTGTCACTTGCTGTGGGTGATCTCGAGCGACACAGCCCTTCTTGAGCCTTGAGAAGACCGCCTGATTTCCTTCTGAGCTCGGTTAAGATTCTCCGCTTTATAGATTAAGGAAGGCGAAAGGCAGAAAGGTCAAAGAGCTGGTTACGGGGGAATCATTGTGAACAAATTCAGCTGTGCACCCCCCACCTTTCAGAGCACAATTTGAATCGAGGCTTAGCTTCGTCTTTGTTAAAGCCTTGCCTTGGTCCCAGACTATCTGATTTAAACATAAGGAAGAGGCGGCTTCTAAGCATGCATGAAATACATTATAAATCACAGTGAGCAATCAGAGGCAGGCCAGGCATGTCTGAGATTAGGAGCCAGGACTTCCAGTTAGGGTTTAACCATGGCATCTCTCTTTAGAAATTATCATGAAACAATTTTACATTGTTTTTGCACGTGCTTTAGCTGGGGCTCCTGGAAGGGAATTTTGGAAAAGAACATGCCATTATATGAGCGACTCTGGAGACCTGTTGAATTCGAAGCAGAAGGAACAGGAAGCGTAAATGCCTTGTACTTCCTGTTCCCAGTACACATTTAATTATTTCATTTCTACCCCACCATTCTGCCTCCCCCTCAAAATGGTGCTCAAGGCAGCTAACAATAAAATACAGGTTAAAAATAAAATCTTAATTACATACCCACTGACATCATTCAGCCCACAGAACGCCCATTGGGGGTCAGTTAGTACCCCCCTCCAGATATGGTTCTGCATCCCTGAGATCTAGGGAACTTTCAAATAGTCCTCTGATAGCCCTCCAAAGAAAGGACTGCCTGTTGTAAACTGGGACACATGACCACCCTATCCTGGTGGAAATTGCTCCCAGAGATCCATCTGTTTTAATGTCACTTTGCACAACTACAACCTCTGAGCAGTCTTCAACAGTAGACCCACACAGGCTGCTTTACAGCAGTCAAGGCTACATGGGTGGATGAAAGTAGCTGGGCTCACATGAGAGAAAGTCCTTATCAAGGACAACAGAAACTATGGATGGGTTGTATTTCAGCCATGTGCCGTGAGTCGTCCGTCTCTACAGCATGTATATGATTAAGGAGGTCTGCTAGGATTGGACAAGGGCTAGTAGCCATTTGCCATAGAAGGCAATGATATGCCACAAATGTAATGTAAGAAGGGGCCCTGTGGCTACTTCTTATTCTGCTGGTGGATTCCAATATAATGATAGTGCAGTTGTGTGGGAAGAGAATTCGTGTTTAAAAGCACTTTGTCTGCCAACAAATTTGTAATTAAGGCTCTTTATCATGTTTAAAGCAAGCAGTTCTGCCAAAAACCTAAGTGGAGATAACTTAGTAACTCTATATCATTATTTTGGCTCCTCCAAAAGCACTAACAAAAAATGGCTTCATATTTTGAAGCATTGTGATGTGTTAAGTCTGTGGTTGGCAGCCAGTTTGCAGGTGGACCATGGGAGGGAGGAAGGGGAGGCGGCCGACAGGCCAGTGTCCACACAAAGCCTCTGCCGGTCTTTTCCAAGTCAGTTTTGAATGCTCTACTTTAAAACAACAACTTCCTGCGAGTAATAAGCTAGCACAGACGGGAGAAAGGTTCTACCCCAGCCCTCTTCTGGTTGCTCATAGATCGGTCTTGAAAAGGTGAGGAGGAGAAGCTCTTAAGAAGAGCTTCAACAGTGGGGATGTCTAGAAATGTTATGGGATCACATCTTCCCCTCTTCATATTTTATTTTATTTTATTAAAAAAAACAGTGAAAAGTTCTCTGGCTGGGGATGATTGGTGTCCAACACATCTGGATGGCTCCAGGTCGGGGAAGGCTGCTGCTATAGATTCTATAGGGTGCATCATAGATTTGGGTTGTGGTTCAGTGATAAGGGCCATGGCTCAGTGGTAGAGCAGCTGCTTTGCATGCAGAAGGCCTGCGTTCGAACCCTGACAACTCCAGGTAGGGTAGGAAAAGCTCGTGCCTGAAACCCTGGAGAGCTGCTGCTGCCAGTCAGTGTCGACAATACTGGGCTAGATTGACCTGTGGTCTGACCTCAGTATAAGGAGGCTTCCTATGTTCCTGTGTCTTGGAAAACTGCAGACTTTTATCTATATCTAGACTCAGTTTCCCTTCCCTTTACCTCCTTCTCCCCCCTTTTTTAAGTTTTCCAAAATTTATGCGTATTTATTTGTAGGAAAATACACAAGTTTCTGCTGAGACTGGCAAATATACGTGGCGAAAAGTTGAATGGAAGAGGGGACAATTTGCCAAATGTTATGTACTAAGGTAAATTGTGTAAATTCTTACGAACCCTCTTACAGAATTATTTATGTATTTTGATGCATGACGAAAAAGTTCGAATCCATTTCTGAGCAGACGACGGAACAAAGGGTACCTGACAATCCACGAAAGACAGATGGAGCAGATTTTACACAGTCCGTACATCCCTACCCATACTACAGATACAGCACCCAGCAAAAATGTTGATCCACATCTCCTATTGAAATGCTCATTCACCCAGTACTGGAAAGGGCGGACCCCAATAATGGCATGTTGATTGTATGATTAATACTAACCACTCTGTACTGGCTCATGCAATTTATAAACATTGCTTGTTGGCACAAGACCTATATTTCTCTGCTGTGCACATCCAATATAGTTTACAGTTATATCAACTCTGTGTGTTTTTCTAATCTTGTAGATAAATATACAACACATGTAGAATCCTGAAAGGGAGTAAAAAGTTATATGATTGGATCTGCAACTCCTATTTCTATTTTCAAAAAGCTAGCAAGAAGGGTTTTATTTTGGAGGGATGAGCCCGCATCAAGAGTTGCCTCTAAGGTTTAGCAGCGTTCCCCAACCTGAGTCCTTCCAGATGTTGTTGCCTACAACTCCCATCACTCTTGACCTTTGTCCATGCTGGCTGGGTGTGATGGAAGTTGTAGACAACATCTGGAGGGACCCAGGTTGGGGAAGGCTGGCTTAGAGTGAATTCAAGCCCTCTTTGCCCTCTAACTGCAGTGAGAAGTCATTCTGATCTTCAAAGTTGTATTTGAAGGTTTCTTCTGCAAACGTGAGGACTAGCTGCTTATTTTTTCATTACATTGATTTGACTAAGCTAAGAAAATAGCTTATATCATTGTGAGCAATTCTCTTATATATACTATCTACAAATATCTCTTCTTTGCTGTTATCTGGAAGAAGATGACTTTCTTCAACATACTGGACCAGGACTGAAGTGTTTCAGGTTTCATTTGCCAGATTATTTGGAGGCCCAGTTTGGATATTCATTTTGATAGTCTCAGTTTTCTCTTTTTTAAAAAAAGTTTCTATGCCTTATGGCTGCAGGGGCAGTGTGGTGCTAAGCAGGCCAGCGGGTGAAGACTCTTTGTCCTGCATAGCTCTTTGTCCCATGACTGCAAAATAAATTGTGGAAAAGAAGCAAATATATGCCAATGTGTTTAATCTGCATCATTTATATTCAGTGAGGGCTGGTGGCTCCAATGTCAGTGGAGCAGTAAATCCGCTCTGGGTTTCAGTCAGAACCAGTCAGAACTCTAAAGGAGTGATCCAAGGTACAAAGCTTTGCCCCTTGGAGAGCTCCTTTAGAGTTCTGACGGAAACCCGGAGTGGATTCACTGCCCTGCTGACATCGGAGCCACCTCCACTGCTTATATTAGAATTCTGCTGCCTTTTCCCCCTTGCACTGAATTCTGAACACACACACACACACACACACACACACACACAGCAAAGAATGTATACAGCCCTGGCCATGAGGAATAAAAGATGCTTTACCAAAGCAAGGAGCATCTTCCAACGGGAAGGCTGTTCAGCAGTTACAGTCCCCGTCCCTTTCAATAAGTCGGTGCCAGTTTGGTTATTATGTTGAAAATCTTTGCTGTCGTCCCCAATCTGACCCCAAAGGCACTGCGGATCTTGAACTTTGTGCTGTCTGTGGATTTTCTGGAATTTTCTTGTTTTTGTTTACTTCCCCCTTCCTGATGCTGTGATCAAGATGGAAAAACTGAAGAGGTGAAACTTGAAGCATGCTTGAAGGAAAACAAGACCAGAGAGATAATTATTTCTTCCCACAGATCCAGCAGAGGGGGTGGGGTGGGGGGCAAGATGACCTTAATTACCAGAGGATGTGGCAACCAAATAGGATGTTCCAAGGACCGATGTTTGTAATGGCACAGAATAATCACAGTGTCTGTGAAAAGACAAAGGGAGATTGGCTTCAGGTTTGAAACAGGTTCCAGGGAGTAGCTGCAGAATTTTGATGAGGAGGAGAGAAGCACCCGCCCCCCCATCACATCTCTCTTAATCTGGCAATGGTTTGGAAGGGTGTTCCCATTTGAAAAAATAGTCCCCAGATTCTAGAGTTGGATTAAGAGACTCTCCTGCCTTCCCTTCAACCAGGACAGTCACTGAAACTACTGCAAGACATGAGTAGGGATGAGGGTGGATTTTGTTCCATTTGCTTACCAAATTTGCACTTCCTGAATCAACATGCAAACTGCAGTGCAGTTATTCTTCAGTATTTGCATGCTTCAGAATTTTGCAGTGCAATTCTCCCAACAAAAAATGTGCACAAAAATGCATACATTAGTGGAAAAGGGTCCCCAAATGCATCATTTAAGCCTCATTTTATAAGGGGAAACTGGTTGCCAAAAACTGTGTATTCGGCAAAAATGTGGACCAAAATACATATACTAGGAGAAATACATTTTGGCATCAGATGTATTCATGGAAACATCCCCAGTTTTTGCTGAGAGATGGGTGGCTCAGAAATCCTAGAAAGATGTATTACAATGTTCAAAACATTTCACATGCATTATCATAGTAATCCTTCCAACAACCCTGTAGTGAAGGCCAGTCTTACTGTTCCATGCATTGCAGGAGGAAGAATGATGCTAGAACAAGGACAGAATTCAGAGTGGGCCTAGCCTACCTTCTTATTTTAAAGTAGGGTGGGCAACTTGTGGCCTTCCAGATGTCTTTGCCTGCAACTCCCATCAGCCTTAGCCAGCATAGCCAATGGTGAAGGATCTTGGGAGCTGTAGGCCAAAACATCTGGAGGGCCACAAGTTGCTCTGCTCATCTTTCTAGTTCGTGTCTTGTGCTTGTGGCACATGGTACTTGCTTGGATTGTGGTTGTTTGATAGTGGGGGCCTCATATCATCTGTGGGGGCCTGTCTTCTTCTGGACTTAGAATTCCACCCCAGGGCTGGGAACGAATGGCCACCCGAGGCTCTTCATGGCTGAGAAAAGACTTGGAATGGGGAACGGAATTTCACACTCAGTTGCATGTGATAGGAACATTAGGAACATTGGAAGCTGCCAAACCAGACCCTTGGTCCTTCCAGCTACAGCTCGTGGGATGAAAACCTGCAAATGGGGGGGGGCAGCAGCACCTCTAGCTGTTATGATGTTTCTAATGCAGCCTGTTTCCTGGACAGCTTGTTGTCTGAGGCTGTTATTCCAGCATTGCAGTCTGGGAGCTGAGTAAAGGTTGTCCAGGTGTCAGGTTCTGATTCTTTCTGTGATCATGGCAGTGGCCTCTTTCCAGGCCCTCCCTTGTTGCTTTTGCGGTTATTAGGTTCCTCTTGCCCAGAAAAGCTTGGCTGCTGGTCACCGAGCAGGCTGCCAGCCTTTTGTGAACATGCTGCCACGGCCCACAGCGGCAGCAAAGCAGCACGAGGCTTTGGGGCTGGCATGTTCATCTCAGCTGGGCCAAGTGTCTGCCTTTGGTTATGAGACTTCCACGGCCATCCCTAGCGTTAATGTGATGCAGTGGTTAAATCGGTCCTCACCCAACTCAGCACCTTCCAGATGTGTTGGACTACAACTCCCATTGCCCCAGCCAGCATGATCATGCTGGCTGGGGATGATGGGAGTTATACTCCAACATATCTGGAGGGTGCTGGTTTGGGAAGGTTGTGCTAAATGATGTTGGGAGGAGGAGGAAGAAGAATCCATCCCAAGCCCTCTCAGAGCGTTGCAGCCTGCCTCATTCTCGGAGCTTAGCAAAGGCAGCTGTATTCGAAGCATTAATAAAAAGCAGTTGTAACATGAAAAGCTCACAGTCGAAGGCTGAAATCCAACATGCGCTTTTAAAGTGCTCTGATAATCGCTCGGGCATCTTCTCTCTGCTTCTGTTAATGAACAGCTGTGCTGTTCCAAAGTTTTGCTTTCCCCACTTTGAAAGTCAGCCCATCCGCTCCAGCTGGCACTGGATGGGACCTTCTCCTACCTGCCTACCTTGGATGCCGGCGCATGCTGCCCTCTGATGAGATTCGGATGGAGCCCCAAGGGTATCTTCCTTTTCTGCTCTGTTGCCATTTTCCACCTTCTGGCTGTTTGGTGAAACTGACGAGGTCCTGCAATGTGGAGGTGGGGGGGGGCATGGGAGGCGAAGCCTTGTCACTTTCATCAGCTTTCTTTAGTTTTAAACAACTTGATGCATTACTGTGCTGTTGCCTGCACATGCCCCTTTGAAAGAAAAGTGCACAGATACACCCCTTAGAGTGGTCAAGATATTTGGCCGTTCTACCAGCCCTGCTGAAAATCTACTTATTCCTCTTCCCTGCCCATCCCTTTTTCCTTGTGTGTCGTGTCTTTTTAGATTTGTAATCCTGTGGGCAGGGACTGCCGGGTTTTTTGCTGAATGATTGTTAGCCACAACGAAAGCTTTTCTTTTTTGACTGAGGAGTCGGATAAAAATCCTTTAAATAAAGAAATAACCCTCGGTGGGTTCTGCATGCCATATCTCAGGGGTGGGCAACCTTTTTTGCCTTGTGGGTAACCTGCTGGGGGCCAAAGCCAGCAATGAGAAGGGCCAGAGCCAAAAGTGGGGGGATCCCTGCTTTTCTCTGTCTGCCAGTCTCTTTTCTCTCCTTGCCCTCTCTTCTCTCTCTCCCTCCCCATGCAAGGTTCAAGGGAAGGGACAGATCACTCTTGCCAGAGGTCTGAACTGATCGCATGCAGAAGGTGTTTGAAATTAGGGCCGCAGGTTGCCCATTTCTGCCATTTAGGGAGAGCTATGTGTATTCATAGTTCCACAGCCATGCATTGAAGGGTGGGGTCCACTCTAGGTGTGAGATTCAGCATCCTGAGAATGTTGCTTTTCCATTTCAGAGTTCCTAGCCCTTATGATGGGGGTGGTGGAATTTCAGAAGGAGGAGACAGAGCTGAGCAGGTTTTCCAGAGCATCAGTGCTATTCCCCTCTGCATGACTAGTGGAAGCAGAATCAATGGTGCCAGATAAGCAAGATTTATACTGGTCACCAGATGCAGTGTGGCTTGGCACACAGTTTTGCATTCTTTAGCACTGATCATGCATGGCTCTGCTTCTAGGAAACTCTGGCTGTACCACTGAGCATGTTATTGTGAGTGAGGGGAAAGGAAGACCCCTCCCCAGAAGTCCTTGTAGGTCAGTCTAATGGCTGGTCCCTGTTTGTCTGCCCATTGAAGCAGCGCCTGGCTTTTGAAAGGATATCCTTATGCTTTGAGAGAGTCTTTCCCCCTCCCCTGTCTAGCGGCAAGAAGGGCTCTGCAATACAAATGTTTACAGCTCAGTGCACCCAGGATCTCACCTGACTTAGTTAGCTTCTCATTTAAATACCAAGGGTCAGCTTGTGTTCAGGCTCTTTTCCTCTGAGAAGAGACCTCCAAATGTGTTTGAACTTTTGAGGCTTTTCTTTGTTTTTTGTTTTGCTTTTTTTTTTTTTTTAAAGGAGATTGAATAACTCTCCTCTTTATTTGCCTTGCAGAAAGTGAGCACCTTTGCTAACATGAGCAGGTTGCTTCCTTTTAGCAGGTAGCAGGGTTTGTCTTGTGGGTTTGTCTTTTTTAAAGAGAGACTGATGTTGCAGTGGAAATGAGTTATCTTCTGGGTGTGTTTGTAAACTTCTTGATAAAAGTCCAGATCTGTCAGTTTGTTTGACTGCTTAAAACAGGGGTGTCAAAATTCTTTCATCCCCAAATGCTCTCGGGGCCACATTCCAATGGTGGGTGGGGCTGAAGGCAAAGGGGGAGGAGCCAAAAATACCAGCATGTTTTAGCTTAAGGCTCTCACTGCCTGTAACTAAGCATTAGGAGGGGCTTTTCAACCTTTTAGATTGGGGAAATACCCCCACAAAAGCTGGAAAACCTTCAAACAATCAGTGGGGGAAGTGGGTGCGCCAAGGATCAGGGGGCATGGCCATCTGGAGAACTCTGGAGGGCCACTTTGGGACCTGAGTTGGGCGAGATTTGGAGGGCAAGTTCGGGACTTGAGTCAGGCCAAAGGTGGCCTGAAGTTCAATACCCCTGGCTTTAAAAGTTGACTCCTATTTTCTTGGAGGAAACATGGCAACCACGATGGCCAGAAGTGTTTATTTTTTGGGAGGGGGGTGACGTTAGTGTGATAAAGGGTATTATCCGCTAATTAGAGTTCCAGATAGAAAAGGTAAACTCTGCTGGTGCCCTTCAGACTACAGCTCCTATCATCCCCAGCTAGCATGGCAGCACCAGGTTGATAAACGCTGCAATGCACTGTGCCACACTCTTCTGGGCCAGCTGGGAGATTGTGGGGAGCGGCAGTAACACTTTGGCATCAGCTGGGGAGTGGAGGAAGCAGCTTAGCCCAATGACAGCTAGTGAGTGGCAAATCAGCAGGTCTCCAGATCAAATCTCACTCCTGCCATGAACTTGCTGGGTGCCCCTAAGCAAGCTGCTATCTTTTTGCCTCTGCTATGTGGGGTCCCCACTATTGATCTACACAACAGGGTTGTTGTAAGGATTTCTAAGGTAGGTGAAGTGCTTTGAATGCTTGAATGAACTGTATATATTGCACTTCTCTGAGCTGATGCCCTCCAGATGTGTTGGACTGCAACTCCCACCATTATTGGGAATGATGGGAGTTCCAGTCAACACATCTGCAGGGTACCAGATTGGGGAACACACATAAATGCTAAGTGATGGTGATGATGATGATGGGCCAGCAACAAAATGTTGTAGTGTCAAGCGCTCTCCTTCCTTGTTCAGTCAGCCATGCCCTCCTCCACAGTACTTCATTCCATTCCCACTCTTGCTCAGGTTTCTGATTCCCCCCAATGGTCAGTAAGTATTCCATGGTCACTGGGCATGCTCAGTCTTCTTCGGGCTGTTTTAGGGGTCCCCCCACCCCCAGGGTTCCCCAAGCCTGCTAATACCTTCCTCTTGTTGTGGTTGGTGCTGCCGCTCTGGCTACATAAGCAATGGCACTCACAGCTTCATTACTAGAGATTATGAGAAATTCATTTCAGTTTGTTTTTCATGGGTTTTCCCAGTTTGCATGTTCCGGACTGAACACAGACTCAGACGCAATCTGTGGTCGAAGTCCGTACATTTATGGGCTTGTAATGTGATTTGCGGCCCAAAACAAATGCGTTCAACATCATGTGTACATTTGAAAAACGTGCACTTTTGAAAAATGCGCACAAATACACTTTAATCAATGGGAGAAGAATGCGTACATTTCAAAGATGCGCACATTTTGAAAAATAGCATAAAAACATGCACGGATTTTCATGCAAAAGGAAACTGTGTTCACAATCTGATGCAGACTCAAGTTGGAATGAGCTTTGAGATGGAATTTGGAGAACTTTGGTGAGTTTTGCTGATTTGCACGTCCCTACTGGTTGAACCAGACATTCAAAAAATGTCTCTTGTCCGGTGGAGGCTGGTGGCTCTGATGTCAGTGGGGTGGTGAATCTGCTCCAGGTTTCAGTCAGAACTTTTCACACCTTGGATAGCTCCTTTAGAGTTCTGACTGGTTCTGAAAGAAACCCAGAACAGATTCACCGTCCCAGTGGCATCGGAGCCACCAGCCTCCACTGGTCTTGACTTCATAGTGAGCAGATTTATTTATTTATTTATTTATTTAAAACATTTGTATCCTGCTGTATATTATTAAGATCTCAGGTAGGGGTGCACGAAAGTCCCTTACCTGTCCTCGAAGCTTTTTGCAGCGGGGGGAGGCGCTTCGCTGCTCCCCCCGCGAGGTTCAGGCCGGGGGGGGAGGCTTCCTGCCTCGCCCGGCCGAAATTCAGGCCAGGGGGGGAGGCTTCCCACCTCGCCCGGCCGAAATTCAGGCCGGGGAGGAGGCGCCTCGCCTCGCCCAGCCGCAAACTAAAAAGTTAAGAAAAAAACAAAAACGCCCCCGTGATAGGCTACGTGATGATTAACGTAGCCTATCACGGCTAGATCTGCAAAGTCAGCCGTGATAGGCTACGTAAATCGTCACGTAGCCTATCACAGGTGACTTTAAAAAAAAAGAAAAAAGCGCGTACACAAATGGCGGCCCCCATAGGGAGCCGCCATTCGCATTCCTTATTTGGTCGCTGTAGTCTACGTAAATCTTTACGTAGACTACGGCGAAAATAAGGGCAACGCAAATAGCGTTGCCCTTATTTTCGCCGTAGTCTATGTAATCTTGCAGAGCCCTTTTTTTTTAAAGTCACCCGTGATAGGCTACGTGACGATTTACCTAGCCTATCACGGCTGACTTTACAAATCTAGCCGTGATAGGCTACGTTAATCATCACGTAGCCTATCACGGGGGCGTTTTTTTTTTCTTTTATTGGAATGGCGGCAGCGGCAGCCGGTTGAAAGACCGGCTGCTGCTCCCGCCCCGGACGAAGACCCGCTGAACCGCCGGCTGGACCCGCCGCCGGGAGGGACATTCGCCAAAGGTAAGTCCCGTCCCGGGGGTGTGTGTGCGGGGGGCGGGGGGGTACGGAGAATTTCTCCCCGAAACTTGTTCGGGGGGCCGAACACATTGGCGCTCGGCCCCCCGAAGTTTCGGGGAGAAATTCTCCGCCAACCCTAATCTCAGGGCAGTGTACAGATAAAATAAATTTAAACCATGTAAAGCAATAAATAATTTAAACAGCTAAAAACATATTAAACCATTAAACAAGCTAATACCAATTAAAATCTAAAACAATAAAACCGTTAAAACAGTGTGCTACTTTAGGGAGTGCATTTAGCCCTCAAAGGCTTTGGTAAAGAGCTGTGTTTTTACTTGGTGGTGAAATGAGACCAATGTCTGCGCCAATAAGGACTCCAAGGGGAGGGCATTCCACAACTAGGGTGCCACAGCAGAGAAGTCCCTCTCCCACGTCCTATGTCTCACACTGGTGGGATGCAGAGGAGGGCCCCTCCAACAGATCTCAGTCCTCGGGCAGGTATATATAGGAAGAGGCACTCCCTCAAATATCGAGGTCACAGTAGATCACAACTTAAAAGATGAAAGTCAATCATATCAACATCTTTGGTGTGTGGGGTTTTTTTTCATAGCCCTGCCAGCAAGAAATCCATAAGCGCTGCATGAATGGTTCACAATGAAGAAGTTAGGAATGTAACAACGATGCCTACTTACCCTTGGCAAATGCTTCTCATTTGATGTGGGGTTTTGTGTTTTGTAATATGCTGACTGACATAAAAACGTTAAAAGAACAGGGAGTCGGGCAGGAAGTATTTTTCAAACAATGTGCTGCTTCAAAGGCATAAAAAAATGTACATTATAATTTGCCACAACTGGCAGGAGCTTCTCTGTTTTGATGACATGAAGGAAAGAGATGGAAAGTGCAAAATGAAGGAAGATTCCCAAGAGGATTTAGGATAATCTTGTCTGTTAATCAGAAGAGAATTGCTTTATGGATTAAGGCACACATTTTAATGTCTCATCATAATTCCATTTTATATGACAACATAGCACATGCCGTAAAAGATCAATGCTTCATTTTTTAAAATGAATTTTGGAAAAGAAAACAACCAAGATCCTTTTTATGCATCCTTCCCCCTTTCGCGGCATATCTAAGCTTCTATGGAGTTGTGCTCTCTCTGAAAGAATAGGTCCATAATTTGGGAATACTTGTCATGCCGCTGTGGAGGATTCCTCCTCAGATGACTATCTGTAGCCTTCTGAGTCAAATGTCCCTGGAGAAGAAGATGCTTCAGGGGATCCTGGGGAGATCAAGAAGGTTCTGGGTGCTCAGGAAGAGGACTTCAGACTGTCCCTCTCAAAAGTTGGAAGGTTCTGCTTCTGAGTTGGAGGGGGATACTGAGCCACCAGCGAGCCCCCGAGAATGCTGGTACCTGAAGGCTCAGTCCAGGATGAGAAGAAGGAGGGCCCACTTGCCAAAAAAGGACTCCTCAGGAGAAAGTGACTCCTCATGAGTAGGGCTCTGGCCAGAGAGCCCTAATGTACTGCAGCTGGGCTTGGGTGGGGCTCAGCAAGCTCTGGTGATAAAAGCCTTCAGAGCCTGCCTAGCCAGTGCTGGAAACAATGTCTTACTAGCCCCCATTGCCTCCTATTCTGTCTTCCTGACCTTGCCTTATGAATGAACCACCATGCTACTGACCTTGGACTCCTGCTTGACTCTGCTTCTGGACTGTGTTGCGTGTCTGACTGCCTAACTGTGTTGCGACCTCTGCCTGCTACTTTGACCACCCCTGCCTTAGCCTGACCCCACCTTCCTGCCTACCTGCCTGCCTGCGCTTCAACCTTTGACTGTTTCATTACCTTGCTTTGTGGCTAGCCCTGTTGCTTAGTCTGCTGCAGCCAATGCAGGACAGTCCTTCTGGATCCATCTTTGTTGCTTGAGGCCCAAGTGGCCATGGCCGCTCAGAGTGCCTTCTGCCAGCCCTGGCCTCTCTTTGATGGGGATCGCTTGGCCACCGTGGTACAGGTGCTAGTAACCTCAAGACTGGATTACTGTGCTCTATGTGGGGCTGCCCATGCAGTTGGTCTGGAAGGTGCATCTGATGCAGAATGCTACGGCTGGGCAGTTTGTCAAGGGCCACCCCATTTCAGCATGTAACACCTTTGCTGAGAGATCTATGCTGGCTCCCTCTTGGCTACCAGGCCAGATCAGAGCTTTTGTTGATGGTGTATGATGAAGCCCTGAGCAACTTGAGACCAGGATATTTGAAAATGCCCCTTCTCCATCATCAGCTTGCCTGGTTGCTGAGGTTGGCAGATGAGGTGCTCTGCATGCATCTGAAGTCTGTTTAGAGGTTGACCAGAGTAGAGATCTTGGTGCGCTGGCTCTGTCATTGTGGGCTTTCTTGCTAACTGATGTTTGGCCTGCACCAGTGTTACTCTGTGTTTGGCATCTGCTAAAGATGTTCTTATTTAAGCAAACATTCCCTGATTGGAAGCTGAGCCACAGATTTATTGATTATAATTTCTATATTTTAAATATTTATGTATTTCAGTATTGTATTTGTTGTTCACCACTCTTAGACACATATAGAGTTGCATAAATACTATAAAGTTGCTGGTCATAGTGCCCTGGTGGACCTCTGGGATACAGTGGTGACCTGAGCTTTTGATGCTCTCCTACCTCATAGGGCTAACCTAGGGTCAGTGGGCACCTTTGGGATTTTGAAAGACTGTTGTGGGCACTCATAAAATGACTGCTCTGCGGGGGGGTCTTGCCCATTTATATAATGGCTGCCATGGTGGGCATGGTTGGTCTGAACACTCATTTCTCAGGAGGTAAACAGGTGAGACTAAAAGAAAAGTAGCTTGCTCAAGGACCTAACTACAAGATGGAAGTTAAGCGTGACCTCTAAAACACAGACCCACTGTTTTGAACTGAACTACAGATGGTGTGGGATGGCAGCCCTTCATTTTGCAGCATGCCATTCTCCTAGTTAATTTTTTAAAAAAATCTTAAGCAAAATAAAACCCAGGATGGACAGGGAGCCTGGCAAGTGACAAGTGTGGTGCCCAGGAGTGGCGACGCCAGAGCTAACCCACCTCCTTGGTCCCTTGAGGGCATGAAATGAACAGGACAATAGCTAAAATTCAAATGGTGGAAGAGCCAGGCTGAATTTGACTAGGCATAGGCTTGAGCTTGTTGTGTCATCTGAACCTGGGCGACATGGCTTTTTGTAGGGGGAAATAACCTTCCAATCACCCATGGGCTGTAGTAGGGTTATTGGAGGGTTATTTCCCTCCAATGAGCCATGCTGGCCAGGTTCGGTCTTTGAGGGAATGGGGTTATTAGATATCTGATCACAGAAGAAGCCCCTGGCCTCTCTTTCTGCTGTGTCAGGCTTCAGTAGCATATGTAGTTTTTACCGGCTGCATTTTTCTTACTTCTGATCTCTTAATTGCAGTCCGCCAACCAAAGAAATTAAAGTGAGAAGCCACTTGTGTGCTTGATGATTAGGGATTTTTAGGAGTCACTCGTTTAAATTTGGGTGACCTAGGAGAACGAGAGGGAGAGAGAAGACAGCATGTCATGCTGTGAACTAATTAAAATTATACTGGATGGAAGGAAGAATATTGAATTTGAACTGCTGCAAGTGCCTGAGTTTAGCACATGGGGTCCTTCACACTTCACAGCCAATTTAAATAGATAGGAAGGGTGAAGAGAAAGCAGCTTAATTTAACAAAAAAAAGCAGGGGAAAGAGTCAGGATTTTTATTGTAATGGCAGGGCTGTTTAAGTTTCTCTTCTCTTCTTCTGCTTAGATGATTTCATCCCCAAAGATGATACATGAAATGGAACATATAAAGCTGTTTTATGGAAGCTCTGCGTGTGCCATTGTATCTGGGGTTGTGAATCCATGGACTGTGGGGAGGGGACTGGAATGGACAGTGGGGAGGGGGATTGTGCATGCTGACCCTTCCTCCCCTCCCCTCCCCTCCCCTCCCCTCCCCTCCCCTCCCCTCCCATCCATGTACTAACCTATGAATACTATGATATTAATTAAGCCCTACACAGCGTGGGACTGCAATACCAGACTACACACCTCTCCTGAAATAAACCTACCTGTACTCTACGTTCAGCATCTAAGGCCCTTCTCCAAGTGCCTCTTCCAAGGGAAGCTCGGAAGGTGGCAATGAGGCAGAGTGCCTTCTCAGTGGTGGCCCCCCATCTGTGGAACGAGCTCCCCAATGAGGTCCGCCTGGTGCCAACATTGTTAACTTTTCGGCATCAGGTGAAGACCTGTCTCTTTTCCCAGGCATTTGGAAGCACATGATGAGTTTTAATTGGTCCTGGATGTATTTTTAGTTATGACAGACTGTTCAAAGTCGTTTTTAGTTATATGTTGTTTGTGTATATTGTCTGTGTGCTTTTATGCAAATTGCTCTTAAACTTTCTATATTGTATTTTAATGTTTTAACTTCCGTAAACCATCCAGAGAGCTTCAGCTATGGGGCGGTATAGAAATGTAATAATAATAATAAATACTGTGTTATTAATTAAATTAATCAATTAAGTAGTTGTACCCACTTTGTGAGCCAGTGGCACTACATCTGTGGACTGGCCTGGTGGGCCAAATTTGGCCCATGGGCTGGAGGTTCCCTATCCCTACACTACATGATGGTTAACAATATTAAAACCAATTAAAAAACATAAAGGCAATTAATGAAACAGCAGATGAGCAGCAAAACCAGCAAGGGAAGTGTGTGTGTGTGTGCGTGCGTGCGTGCGTATGTATGTGTGAAACTTTATTACAGAAGAACACATCTCTGCCACCCTCAAAGGGTCTCAAATGTATTCTGGATCAGCACAACTCAGATAAGAACCTAAGAAGGGCATTGTTGGATCAGAAGACCAAGGGTCCATCCGATCCAGCAGCATCCTCTTTCCCACAATGGCCAATCAGATGCCTCCAGAAAGCCCACATGCATAGCCTGATTGGCAGTAGGAGAATTGGGGAAAACAAAAGAAAGCCCCCCCCCCCGTTAATTTACGGAACTCACTGCCCCAGGATGTGGTAGTGGCCACTAGCTTAGACAGCTTTAAAAAGGGATTGGAGAAATATATGGAGGGTAAGTCTATCGGTGGCAACTAGTCATGATGGTTATATGCAACCTCTCTCTTTTGGAGGCATTATGCCACTGAATACTAGGGGAGGGATTATTCTTTCATCTCCTGCTTGTGGACTTCCAGGAGGCAACTAGTTGGCCACAGGATGTTGGACTAGATCAGTGGTGGGAATCCTCTCAGTCTGGACCACTGGGTTCCACCCAGGCCTCTCAATCTAGAGCACTGGATTCTACCAGGCCTGTTCCCTCACTGGCCCCGTTCTAGGTTATTGCTTTTATTTACACTGCCCCACTCTGTCCCTCTGGAGGGAATCGTGTGCAGGATGGGGAAGGACCATAAGGAGAGCCTGCTGGATCAGACCAAGGGTCTATCTAGTTCAGCATTCTGTTCACACAGTGGCCAACCAGCTGCCCACGGGAACCTACAAGCAGGATATGAATGCAACAGCATCCTCCTGCCCATGTTCCCCAGCATATTTTATTATTATTAAATTTATTTTTATTATTAAATTTATTAATCGCCCATCTGGCTGGTCACCCAGCCACTCTGGGCGATGTACAACATACAATAAAACAGTTTAAAACAATAAAATTCTACAGTAAAAACATTTTCTAAAATACCCTAACCCACCCCAAATGCCTGCCTGAACAACCACGTTTTTAATGCACGACGGAAGCTCATTAAAGAGGGGGCATGACGGAGTTCCCTAGGGAGGGAACCTACTGTACATAGCATACTGTACATAGGCATACTGCTTCTGATACTGGAGGTAACATAGCCATCCGGACCGGTAGCCATTAATATCCTGCTCCAGGAATTTGAATCCAAGAGAATGCCTGGATTCAAATGTTGTGTTTTACCCTGAGCAAAGGGTAAGCGTCGCATCTGCAGTTCTGCCCACTTTTGTCTCTAGATCCACTCACTACTGAAATGCAAATTGGTTTCAATTGAGATAATGCGGACCTTGATAAGAAAAGCTTCCGTACCCCTGGACTAGATGAATCTTTGGTCTGATCCAGAAGGGCCTTTCTTAGGTTCTCCTGCAGTTGGGTTTCAGTGGGATACTGGAAAATGTCATATCATTCTTTGCTGAAGCGTCTCCCTTGGCAACAATCCGCTTCTTGTGGAGAAAGCAAGCTGGAAGCCTGACTGACTGCGTTGATCAAATTTCTATTATATTATATCCTCTGAAGGTCTCTGGGTCCTTCCAAGAAAAGTTGCTTGGCTTCACTCACTTTGCAGAGTGTGCTCCTTTCATAGCTGTGTTATAGAGCATCTGCTTTGCATGGAGAAGGTTCCATCCACAGCATCTCCAGTTAAAAGCATCTTCAGCAGTCAAGTCTGATGGCTCTGATGTCAATGGGCTGGTGCGTTGCACCTTGGATAGCTCCTTTAGAGTTCTAACTGGTTCTGACTGAAACCTGGAGTGGACTCACCGCCCCACTGACATCGGAGCCACCATCTTCCACTGGGATGTTGGGTAGCTGACCTTGGAAAAATCTCTGCCTCATATCCTGGTGAGGCAGAATAAATAGTACTTAGATGGATTAACTGTATGACTCTGATGTAGTAGAAGGTAGGAATGGGATTTGGTCAAGATCGCTTTCACTCAGGTTGTTGGATTTCCAGGGTCCAGCTCGTTCCACCTTGTTTCCATAGCAATTTTAAAATTTTGTTTTTAAAAGTCTGCACAAAATGCATAGTTTTTGGTGTGCATTTCTCCTAATATATGCATTTTGAGCACATTTTTTCAAATGTATGCATCCACCCCATAGTTTATAGTGCCCATTTCCCCCTAGTATATACGTTTTGTGCACACTTTTTCCTAATTTGCACATTTTAAGCAATTTTTAAAAACTGATAAACTTGTTTGCAACATTTGGAAAAGTGCCAGTTTTGGAGTTCAGCTGTGTTCGGGTTCTGGTATCATTTTGGGGAGTGTGAATGAGGTATGTTTGCATGAAAATGTGAGGTGTACAAAATTCTCACCCATCCCTAGTAGAAAGCTGTGTAATTTCCTGCTGTGAAATACTCTTCTAGTCAAAGAATGTGGATTACCAACAATGCAACAAGCCATCTTATTCTTTGGTATCTAACATAACCGTAGGGACCTTTTTTTGTGCCTGCAGTTTTGGACCTAGTCTCAGTGTGGGTAGCAAGCCTCCTCTGTCTGCATAGATGTCCTGGTTACTTAGGTCCTTTTTGGGGGGATTCAGGTGTTTGGGACAGAGGGCTTATAAGCAGGGCTGTGCAGGGACCCTCTGATCTGCCTCGGAGGCCGCTTCGGGGCTTATGAGGCAGGCCTGATTTGCCCCGGAGGCTGATTCAGCCAAATCCTGCTTTGGTCCCCATCCCTGACACGCTGTGTGAGCCCCCAGCTCCTTACCTGGGCCCTCAGGATGTGCACCCGCAGCCGCCGTCTTGTTCCAGGGAGTTGCCATTTTTAGAAAGTATTTCCTGTATTTCCAGAAATAGATCCTGTGCCATCTATGCATTTTAACAATGGCGGCTCCCTGGAACAAGTAGACGGCTGCCAGCACACTTCCTGAGGGCCTGTGTAAGGAGCTGGGGCTGGGTGGTGGAGGCAGAGCGAGGCTTTTGGATTACTCCAAAGCGTGCCAGAGTGCTTTGGGGTGACCCAACCTACTTCATGCTGCTTTGTGCCTCCTCTGCCTGGCCTTGGAAGTGGCCCAAAGGTGCCCTACTTCAGCTCAGAGTTCGGGCTTCGGTCCAAAATGGTGCACAGCTCTACTTATAAAGGATCCATGGAATGGAATGGGAGTAAAAGTGGTCTGTCTTTCCTGGTCTTTAACAAGCTGGTCTGTCTTTCCTGGAGGGCAGAAATGTTTTGCTGCCTGGAGTCTGAGATGCAGACAGTTATGCTGACAAAGCTGTGGTCAAGCCATGGAACAATGGACCACTATGGGAAAAACTTACAGTGATGATGGGTTGTTTCAGACAACAACCCACGGTGGGTTAGTGTGTCATCCAAACCCGGACAGGTGTGTTGTTTTTTGGAAACCACTCTGGTAATCCATGGGCTGTTCTAGGGTTGGCATGTCATCTGAACCCAGACGTGCCAACCCATTGTGGGTAAAGGGCATTGGGCAGTGAGTTGCTCCACTATGTATGGAGCATCCCTGAAGATTGGAGGCAGATGAGAATTCTCTGTACACCTCCTTTTTTGCAGACCCCTCCCCCCCGAATCTTGGAGCTAGTGCAGCATACAGTTGCCTCCTAGTTGCCATCCCCCTTTGCTTAGGCACTGCCTTGATGAAGTAAGAGGCACTGTACCATGATGTTGGTATCGCCAGTTCTAGCTATCAAGAACAATCCAGTGAAGAATGTAATGTGTGAACTCACTGGTGGAGGCTGCAGCAACCTCCACCCTGTTAACTGCTCTGTTGGCTGAGAAGCAGCCAGCCCATCTCGATCCAGCTGTTTGAAAGGCCAATTTCCTAAAGCAGACATCCTGAAACTGCATGCTATGGCTAAATTAAAGGACGCTGTGAGTTCGAAGGACCCATCCAGAGAGAAGGCTTCCTGCTCTGCCCTTTCTATCAGCCTCCACTGGAGGGGAGCAATGATGCTGGTTCATCTTGACATCTGGTGGGTGATTTACTCCAGATACAAAGATGCCACAGAATTACCCTCCCTCTGAGGTGGCGCCTAGTTGTGTCTCTGCATGAGCTACTGATCTGGACTTTCTTCTAGTCTGGAGGTATGCTCAGAACAGCGCGACTCATGCAGAAGACGCACGGGTGAGGAGGTGGTCTCCTCTGCTGAGAGGTTGTTCTTCCTTACTGTCACATACTGTAGAAGTAAAGATATTTAGGTGGTTAAGAATGAAGTGTGATTAAACAACTACATTTATGTTAGATTGGAAACCTTTTACAGAATTTGTACAACAAATGGAGAAAAATGGTATTTATGTATGTGGACTTTGAACTTTGAGATGGTTAAAAATTAGGAGAGAAATGAGATAATGTCTCATTTCTAATTGATACTGATATTGCTCTCAATACCTGGATTTCTTCAAGTCTTCTGAGGGGCTAGGACAGGGGGGTGAGAGGAGGCATTTTTTAAGTCCAGGGCTGCATTCCCTCGAGGCAACATGATCAGGGGCCGTATAGTGGCAGTGGCTGGAGCCAAGGCCAAAAGTGGATGGGAACACTCCATTCACATTTATCCATCCATACACTGCCCCCCCATTTGCACACTCTGCAGCCTGCCCCTCCTCCTGCCGCTCAGAGCAATCTTTTCCTCCACCAGAGGAAGGGGGCCGGGCTGCCAGACAGGAACCCGCCGCAAGGTTCTCCATCCCTGGGCTAGGAGTCATGTGACAGGAGGCGCACCTTTCTCTCCCCTCCCTACACCCAGCTAAGGAAGACGGGGGATGGAAACCAGGTGTCTCTGTGTGAAGGGAGACAATAGAAATGGCAGTTTGGGGCAGAGGCTGTGAGAGACGCATGCAGAGTTGATACTTCAGGAATACTGTAAGCTATAATGGCATTGTGGAGTGCTGGCTGCAACTCTCTCGAGATTTGGACTTGGGCTGTTTGTTGGAATCTTTCAGCCTCTTTCTTTCAGTATTGAACCTCAGGCCCATGGGCTAAATCCGGTCCGCCTGGGGTTGCAGTCCACCCTCTGGGCTTCCCTAGAAGGCCATGCCCCTTTCCCTGGGCTCCACCCCCTTTCCCCCAACCACCATCATTTTGGTGGTTTCCTGGCTTTTGCAGGTGCCATTAGCAGAGGCAGATTGAGGTAGTTGCCACCTCTCCCACGTGGGATCAGGCATCAAGAGTGTCTATTTCAGTGCCACACACTGGCTGTGTACACCAGGGGTGGGCAGACTTTAGGCCTGTGGAATCTACTTTTTTTTTTTTAATCTCAAGTTCCACAAACAAGATTCCTGGTGCAAAATAGTGGCTCAGGTGCACAGATTCACATTAAAGATAAAGCAGGGGTGCAGAACCTCGGGCCTGGAGGCCAAATCCAGCCCAGGTAGGTTCCAAATCCAGCTCTCCAGAGTTCCCCAGATGGCTACACCCCTTCCCATAGCCTCACCCCTTGCCCTGGCCTCACCCCTTGCCCCAATCTTTCAGTTGTTTCACAGCTTTTGAAGTTTTTTTTCCCAGTCTAAAAGGCTGAAAAGCCTCCCCTAAGGCTTACTTACTGGCAGTAAGAGCTTTAAGCTAAAATATGCTAGTATTTTTGTGTCTGCCCCTTTTGCCTTCGGCCCCATGCACAGTTGGACTGCAGCTCCTGAGATCTTCCTGAAAATGAAATTCAGTCCTCAGGCTGAAAGAGGTTTGATGGCCCAGCTTTGAGCTGTGTCTCCACCTATGCTCAACATGTATATCTGTAAATAAACCCACATATTGCAAAATGCCAATAAGCCTCCAGTGACCTCCTTCCAACGGAATTGAAAGCTGGGCAAGCATTACGCCCCTAGAATCTCTCACTGCTTGGCGAAGTGGGATGAACGTAAAACTGTTTGTTAGAGCTCAGACTGATGAGGACATTGTGACACTGCAAAACACAGTGTGATCGACATCTGAAGTGCGAGGCCATAAATGCCAAAGTGACTGATGTACACAGCGCAAAGTTTAACGAAAAAGAGGAGATTTTTCACTGTGTCATTATACAAGCAGATGCTGGAAGAATGTATTTTGGTTCTAAAAAAGGGAAAAGGTGATCCGTTATCTCTCTTTGTGTGTTAAAATTTAGGAAAATGGAATCCAACTGAAGTAGGTTGGCCTGTCTTATCTTCTGCCTGATAACAGCTACTGCAGAAAAGTTTTGAGTGGGGATGTAATTCTGCAAAATGGCACCTTATAATTATGTGAGAAGTGGGAAATATATCTTATTGTATTTCTAGGAATATGGTGTTATATCAACATTCAGCATATGGCATGGCTTTTAAATATATCAGTAAATTCCATCATTACGTTTATGTAATTCAAGTATTGCTAGACAAAAAGGCTTTTTTAAAGTTGAATTAAGCTTGTAATTATGCATCAAGAAAAGAGGAGATGGAATGTTGCTGTAAAAAAAGAAGGGACAGATAAATCTAAATATTCCCGAAGTGTGTGTGTGAGTGTTTGTAAACCCAATCTCAGTTCTTTAAAAGCTTAGAAATGCACTGATAGTAGTTCAGACTGAATCTCCATGTGCTTTTGGGTGATGCACATGGTGTACACACATTGCAGTCAGCATGTGGAGCATCTGATGCATGGTTGGAGGCTGTCTCAGGTGTCTGCCATGTGACAGCCCTAAAGTGTAAGGATACTCTTGAATCCATCCTGACAGGTGGCCATGCTTGCTCCCAAGTTGCATAGGGCTTTATAGGTGAATACCAGAATCTTAAACCTGGCCTGGTAGCAGATTGGCAGCCAGTGCAGTTCTTCCAACAACAACAGCAGCAGTAGCACATCGCTGTTATACAGCAGCAGCTAGGCACATCACATAACCACCTCACCTCTGCCTTCTGCATTCATTCAATGCAGCTTCCGGACCACACATAAGGGCAGCCCGACATACAGTGCATTCTAGTAGTCAAGACGTGGGGTTACCAAGATATGGGTAAGCTAGCCCTGTTCACTAAAGGCTGGAGCTGGGAAAAGGCGCTCCTCATCACTTCAGGCATGTGGGCCTCCACTGACGGTGACGGTTCTATGAGCACCCCCAGAGTACATACTTGCTCCTTTAAAAGGGATGCAATCCTGTCCAGAGCTGCCTAATTGGGCAGACCTGGGAGCTGCCCACCCACAGGACCGCCCTCTATCCAGTGTTCAGTCTTAGTTGTATTGGCCCCCATCCAACCCATCACTGCAACCAGACACAGGTCTGGGACCTGCACTGGCTCTTCTGATCCAGATGTAATGGAGAAATAGAGCTGCTCCAAATCTCCTCAGGACCACATACAATGGTGCAGATAGATGATGAATAGCACAGGGGACAAGACGGTACCTTGCGGCCAGTGCTGGCTTCAGTGTTTTGAGGGCCCTTGGGCAAGGCCCCCTCCATGGGCCCCCTCCCTCAGTGGGGCTACCTTCTCACTGCTATTCTCACCAGCTCCTGTTGCTCTGCATCCTCTTTCTCATCATTGCTAACCTTTGCTGGCTTGACAGGCAGAGAGCCATTGAGCAAGTAGGCCCTGGCATCCACTGCTCCTCTTCACCACCACCACCACCATTGTCTGGGCCAGAGTGAGAGGCAGGTGAACAAGCAGCTTGCAGTTGTGAAGGGGAGGAGCAACTTTGGGGGCCCTTGTCAGTGGGTCCCTACTGGAGTGTGAGTCCTCAGCAGGTGTCCAACCACACCTACCCTTGATGATGGCTCTGTTTGCGGCACTCCCTGGCACAATTGCTAGGGGGCTGATCCACAGAGCAGTTCCCACAGCCTCCAGTCATCTTTTTGATATTTTTTAAAAATACAAAAATGTGTCTTTATTAAAGTTCCTTCCATTTCCTTCCATGCATCTCTGTAGAGATGGTGTTCTAAGATCAGGTGAGCATCAATCTCAGGCTCTCCTTTTCTAATATTTATCTTTGCCCGAGGGCAGTTGCAAGCCAAATCGTTTTGGCAGGGCGCTATCTTCTGTGGTACTGCTCCCACTTACACACACACAGGTACTTGTGACCTGCTGCTATTTCACAGGAAGGACAAGGAAGGTGAATAAATGTAACAGGCTCCAGTTGATATTACGGAGGATTATTCCAATAGTGTTCTTTCCGTGGATGCCAGACTCCACCGTGTTTTCTGTTCTTCAATGAAGTCGTTTATCCTGTGTGTCTCTTTAAAAGTCCCTTTTAATTCTTTGCTTCCTGCTGATACTTGGGCAAAGTCGGGAGCTTGTCAGCTGCTGGGTTTAAAGGTTGGGCCGCCTTTGGATCAGATGGAATTTCAACAGCCCAATTTCTCACTTGCCCTAAAGTGAGAGAAGATAAAAGGAAGTCCGCTGCTTAAAGAAAAGGGGAGAGAAAATGGATTTCCCAGTCATGCTAGAGTTAGGGTTTTCAGAACATTCTTAATTGCCATAAGAATCTCTAGGGCAGAGCTGGGCAGAAGGTCATTGGGATCTACCAGTAGATCTCTGGGTGATTTACAGTAGATCTGCAAATGTTTCTGACTCCCAATGGTTTAACTGCCGCAACAACAAAAAGGCTCCTCCTCCCTTGGTACATTAGGATACTGGACTGTTCAGTTCTGGTACCCAACAAATTTCTTGGCTCAGAATTCTTTCATTCTAAGGTATGCCTTTTGTACCAAACTGCCATTGATGGATCTCGAGCTTGAAATAGGGATGGATGAATCTGTCAGTTTTGCTTTCTCCCACACAGTTGAAAACACAGGGATTCAAACCCAGACTCTGAAGAGCTAAGTACTCAAAGCCCTGCGCCTGGATGCACAATTCTTTCAGTTTTGCTTTCTCCCACAATTGATTTTTATTAGATCTTTCTGTTCTGTTTATGAAGAAATTAGCAAATGTTGGTAGGTTCATATCAAAAGAAAAAAACAAATGAAATTCTCACCTATCCCTAGGTTCTAATAAAAAAAGAGCAAGTAGAAAAAAGAGCAAGCCTGAACTTTGCACACTCTTCCTCTAGGGTCACTCCACACATCACTAAATAGACCCCACCTGTTTGGGGGCATTTTATTGTGAAGGAAGCAAAATAACAACGAAAAGGTATGTAGCTGAAGCTGTAATCTTTCTTTCTTTCTTTCTTTCTTTCTTTCTTTCTTTCTTTCTTTCTTTCATATCTGTACCAGTAGTCAAAAGCTCTCTGGGCTGTTCACAACAATTCATACAAAGAGCAACATTATACAACATTACAAAATACAACATTATGATAAAAACATAGTCTAAAAATTTTGTAATATAGAAAATGTAAAACAATTGAAGCAACTAAAAACAATTTCAATACACAATATTAATAACATACCTATTCAAGACAGCTGACATAAGTGCCCCATCATATGCCATTAAATGCCTCTGAGTAGAAGGCAGTCTTAACCTGGTGCCAAAAAGATGACAGTGTCAGTGGCAGGCAGGCCTCAGTGGGGAGCTCATTCCACAGTTGGGGGGCCACCACTGAGAAGGCCCCCTCTCCCTTGTTGCCACCTTCCGAGCCTCTCTTGGAGGTGGCACTTGGAGGAAGGCCTCAGATGTTGATCATAGTGTCCAGGTAGGTTCAGGTCGGGAGAGGCGTTTTACAGCTATATCTGAATTTATCTTGGACAACTGAATTTTAGCCCAGGTTACCTTAATGGGATTTGAGGTTTGTTCATATATCATCTCAGTGGCATGGAAGTCACTTCACTGAGGCACGTTCTCATTTTGCTGTGATAACACTTGGAAGCCAGAACCACTTGGGTGGGGCAACTTGCATCATTCTCATTGGTCTGACCCAGCATGGCTCTTTTTTTGCTCCTGGCCAGGTGACAATTAGGTAGGAAGGATCCACTGTCTTTGCTCCATCCATGTGCCCCTATATTCTAAATATACCAGAACTGTGACCAGAACTGTACACTGTATTCCAAGTGTGGTCTTACCACACTTATTCCAAGTGTGGTTGTGACCACATCATATGACTGGGGTTATGCTTAGAATACACAAATTGCTGCTTCCGCTAGTTCTTGATTGCTGTAAATTGAACTATGCATTTTTCAAGGCATCTGCATTCCACGGTGTAGTGAGTTGGTTAGTGTGCAAAAAAGTAGGCTGCACCTGAATGCATAGAGACCTGTGTAGTTTAACACAGTCAGTAGATTTTAGCAGGCTTTAGCTAACAAAAGTAGGCCCCTTGGGAGGGGAGGGGCTGAGCTTTTAGAATGAGCCTCGCACATACTTTTCATTGGTATCAAGCAAGTGCAGTTCCATACGTCAACAACTGTTCATGTGCCTGGTTATCTCACCCTTTTCTGTTAGAGAGTAATGTCTTACCTCACCCGTGAGCTGGGAGGATTTCACTCCTAAGCAGGAATGCTAGAGGATCTCTTGTAAAAAAGGCAATTAAATTCCCAGGCCAAAATGCTTCAAGCACCTTCAGGAGGGACCCCCACCCCTGCTTCTTCTGAGAGGGGGAAGAGGTGGCCTGTCAGCTAATGAGCTTGGGGAGACAGACACCTATCAAATCAAGCAGGCTAATGTTGGTCTCCGGTCTTGCTTCATGGGGCAAAATGTGCAGTCAGTTTGGAGACTTCTTGCGGTCCGGAGGAACGGCCTTCGCCTACCTTAGGCACTCAGATAGACATATTAGCTTGTGGCAAAGGTCTGCTTTGTCAACCAAGGGGAGGTGCAAACTTTCTTTGCATGTATGTATATTCTACATCCATATTCTATCAATAAGCTGTCATCTTTTTGCACAAGTGGCTTGTTCCATCTTGGTAATCAAAATAATCTGATTGACGACTGGGATCTGACAAAACCAGAACCCCAGATCAATACACATGGCTAGCTGGATGACCATCTTGGTCAGTAATGATTGGCTAGGAATCAAGCATTGGCTTGTAGAGAATCTGCCAACCCAAGGAAGCTGGAGATATTGGGTGTTCCACCCATGGAGTTCCAAAGAACCACAAACTTGATGGGAAGCCTGTTGGCTGCAAATGTTGGTGAAAACCAACACAGCACATTTAATTTGGCTTTTTCTAGGATGGTAGATGGGAGTGACAGATGAGTCTAAGACAGAAACTAAATTCCATCATCAGCCTATTTCTCAAGAATGTTGGCAATGCCTGACTTGTATTATGTGGAACTCCTTAACTGCACTTCTTGGTTCACCATTATTGATCTGCAGCTAAGCCACTGAATGTAGAATTCAGGGCTTCTGCATTCTTTAGCTGGCTGGCTAGCCATCTTGGCTGTGGATCAATGATGGTGAATCCAGAAGTGCCATTTCATGGGTGGCCAGATGGAAAAGTAGACAGGGCTCCTGCACCTGTAATAGTTGCATAGAAAAGGGAATTTCAGTAGGTGCAGCTTGTATTTATTCTGAGTGCAATGTCACTAGAAAAAATGAGAGCAAGAGGGAGAGAAAGCGTGCATGGGGGGAGGGGGGAGGAGATAATCTGGATGCAGAATTGTACCTAGTTAGTAGAGTGTTTTGCTAAATTTCCCCCCTGAGGCATGAGAAGGCAACCAGCAGAGTTTTTCAGGCAGTTTGCTTTCCATTTATTTAGAATTTATTGTCCTGTTATATCTTATGCGTCTTTCTTGGTTGATCGTTAACCATCCAACCTTGTTTCTCCATTTCAGGATAGACTGTGAATTATAGTAGTAAGGATTTTGCACTCATTTTTAGGAGTGGTGCTTGGTCAGCCAGAAGCTGAGAATTTTAGATACACAAGCCAGCCCCATATATCACAGAAGAGATTGTTTCTATTCAGAGAATAGGGCTCTCTTTCTATAGACACAAGTTTAAATTATATTTTAAAAGTTTACTTGTGTGAAAGAATGGCACACTTTGCATTCACGTTTGGTCATGGTATATTTCTGAAGTACTAAGTCTTGTTGGATCAAAAAAGTTGCCACCTGCAACAACTCTTTTGGACAGAGATAAACAGGTCTGTTGTTTATTGGAACATAAACCCAAGCAGGATGAGACCCAATAATTCATCTAATCCAGAATCAAGAGAGGACCATAAGAACATAAGGGCTAAATTAAACTTTCTGCTAATCGTGCATTGCAGAGTTATGGCTTACTTACTTGAGTATAACTGTTTTGGATAGGGACCATGGTGATTTGGGAGGGGGGATTTAATCTTCCCCCTTCCTGTTTTCATCCTGAAATTTCACCCCCATAGCAGGGGTGGCATTACCCACATCCTTGTTTGTCAGGATTGATTCGGAGTGCAGGGAGTTAGTTAGCAGCTCAGAATCAGGAGCAGCCAGAACTGGGGGAGGTTTTTTCACAGGCCAGTTCAGATATGGGTAGGTGTGCTTCTCAGGTTACCCGCTCCCAGATGGCCGGGCATGAAGCGTCATCCTTACCCCCCTCTGTGAGAAGCAGATAGGAGGAGGAAGAGCTTGAGGTCTCTGACCTAAGAGACACCAGGTGGACATGCAGAGGTAAGAGGGAAGTGTCAGGGGCGGAGCTTAGATGTTAGAACCAGTTAGCAATGCATGAGAGGCTACGCAGGGAAGCAGCAGGCGAGGGGAGGGACCTCCCTCCCTAAGTTAGCCTGGCCAGATAGCCACCTTTTCAAACTGCAGGCAACTTTCAGTGATCCCATTTGAATCCCCTGGAGGCATTCCTTTGTAGCCAGAGAGTCTTTGAGGATTCGCATCTGTAATGAACCTGAGAATAATGAATTAAAGGCCTGAGACTGAAGCCTCTCCTTTTGTGTGTTGTGAGTGCTGGAGGAAAGGGGGGGCCAAGGGAACCCTGACATCATTGGAATCAACGTAGACAGGTTTTATTTTTTAAACACCCCTCCCCTCCCCTGCCACTGGGGGTGAGTGGAATTTCAGGACAAAAACAGGAGGGGGGAACATTTAAATCCCCCCTCCTGAATCACCACAGTCCTGATCTGAGTCAGGACTGCACATGCTTACACAAAAGCTCTGTTATGTGTGATGTAATTTGGCCTTAAGAACAGCCAGATCAGAGTCTAGCACCTATTAAGTCCAGCACGCAGTTTCCCACAGCGGCCTACCAGATTTCTATGGGAAGCTGAAAAATGGGACATTAGTGCATAGCACCTCCTGTTCGTGTTCCCCAACAACTGGTATTTTACCAGTTCACCGCCATTTTGGATCCCATCACTGTATCTATGAAGTTATGACTTCTTTATGCTTACTTAAACTGCATCACCTTTAGAGATGTCGGATGAATCTGTCTGGGGGGTGAAGCTCACCAAGCTTTAGTCATCTTGGCCCCCTCGGCTTTCCTGCAAGCTGGCCTGACTTGATCTTCATCAAGTCGGGCCAACTCATGGATTTCCAGGGTTTTTGAATTTGTGTAAAGCAATTTGTGGCCAAAATTAGCATAATTTGCAGAAATTGCAGGTGCAGGTACAGGAATCACCCCCTCAAAAAAAGTTCCCAGATTTTGGGAACAAGCCCTTGGCATGGCTCACAAATGCAAGCCAGTTTCCCCAGTATGGAAATCTCTATTTACATTTACTTACTTACTTAGCCATTTCATTGTCCATCCATCCAGTTTGGAGAATTCCTTTTGGAGCTGTTCACCATCAGTGTAGAGGGTTGGTTGGTGACCAGAAAATGTGGACTTCACAGAGTTCCTAAATGCATAGAGACCTGTTTAGTTTAACACAGTTACTAGAGTTTCGTAGGCTTTAGCTAACAAAAGTAGGCCCTTGATGGGTGGGTGGGTGGGTGGGTGGGTGGCTTCTAGAGTGAGCCTTTCACATATTTTTAATTGGTATTGAGCAAGGTGCCTAGTTACCTCACCAGTCTGAGATAGGGAGTAGTATCTCATCTCACTCCTGTGCTGTCCTTTGTTCCTTGCTTCTGGGAAGTCAATTAAATTCCCAAGCTAAACGTTTTGAGAACCTTTTGGGTAAGAGAGATGCTGCTGTTGTGTGTGTGTGTTAGCCTGTTGGTGTGAGAGAGGAGGGGGAGAGGTGTTGCTCATGGGCTAGAAGGAGGCATCTAGCAGAGAAGCTTATAAGACCCAGCTTGCTGGCCTGCCCCTTGGTCTCGCTTCAGTGGGAATTGCACTGCTGGCCCAGAGAACTTGCTTTGGTCCTGAGGAACATCCTTCACCTATCTTGGGGACCCAGATAGACATTCAAGATGTGACAACTGCTTTGTCACCTGAAGGGAGGTGTGAACTTTCTTTCTATATATATCATAGAATCATAGAATAGTAGGGTTGGAAGGGACCTATAAGACCGTCGAGCCCACCCCCTGCTCAATGTAGGAGTTCAGGTCAAAGCATCCTTGACAGATGGCTGTCCAGCTTCATTTTGAATATATTCTGCATCCATTTTCCATCAATAAACTGTCATTTTTTGCACAAGTGGCTTCTTTCATCTTGATAACCAAAAGAATCTGATTGATGACTGGGCCCTGACAGAATCAGAACCCAGATCCAACACAATCAGTATTGATTATCACCATTTTGGATAATTGGATATCATCTGGAAACTTGTCTACTTCACTGCTCACCTTTCACTCTAGATTATTTATGAATGTTAAACAGCATTGGCCCCAATACTGATCCCTGCATAATCTCACTGCTTACTTCCCTCCAATGCTAGAACTAAGCAGACAATGATGTTGATGATTCCAAAATCTATATTAGGGCAATACCTTCATTAGGCCAACTCAGAAGTCACACAAAACTTGCAAACTTTTGAGATCTCCAGATCTCTTCATCAGGCAAGTTGTTACAAAAAGCAAGGGGTGGGGAGCAATCAAAAAAGGCTGACTTAAATGTTGAAGTCATGAAGTCTGCAAGGCCAGAAGATGAACTCTGGGAGGACGTTGCAGACATTCAAATGAGGCTCTGTTAGATGATCTGATGGTTTCATGTCGCACCTAGGACGTTCCCTTGGACTGCTGGGATGAAGAAACCAATAATGATTGATTTCTGAAAATATAAAATCCAGCTGTTACTTGCAACTGTCTCCGTCCTTGGGCAAAACATACAGGTTCCTTAGTAGGAGGTAGGGACGTCAGAGAAATACGCAGCACATTCAAATGAGTTTGGATTTCTAGGAATCCAACCCGTAATCCATAGTGGGCTGGCTTTTTCCATAGCAAAAATCTGATTCCATCAGTGAGTGGATGTTGGAACGAAAGATGCCTGAGAATCCATGAAACACAGATGGAGCGGATTTAACAAAATCCGTACATCCCTAGTTGGAGGAAAATGAAAGTTTGGGGAAAAACTAAGCAGTTTTTATATTAACAAACTGGAGTTATTTTGTATTAACATGAAAACTGTCTAGTTTTTTTCCCCAGTTCTAGTACATACTTGTTTCTTTATTTTCCTGTGGCATTGGTGATTTTCTGCACTGCTTTGGTACTCAAATAGCTGTTTTTTGTATTTATAGATATTGTATCCTCCCCCGCACCCCCGACACAGTAGCAGACGCTTCAGTTCTAAAATGGAAACCTTTATACAAAAAATAAAGCCACTTGCTTTTGTCCGACTCGTCCCTTAAGCTCTGTTATTCTTGGTTAGGTATCTAAAATAATTAATCTTAATCCTGGTAACTGAATCTTTTTGCCCTTCTGCAGCCGCGGTATGTTTTTTATTTGATTTATGGCTTGAGTATTAAATATAATCAGAGTTGTCATGGGAGTGTTACCTGTCCATCCCTTTCTTCAGTGAAGGCAACAGAGGTTAGCTATAGCAGCTGTAAAAACAGAGGTGCATTTCCAGTTATACTTAGCGCCTTCTCTGCTGACTTCTAGGCAAGGTTGACCATTTTTCCTGGGAAAATTGTATACCAGTTTGTATCTGGTTTAAACCAAGTCAATCATGGGGTGAAAAATTAAGTAATTATTCGATTTTAGAAGTTCAGGGCTGGGTGTGCCTTGAAGGGGAGGGCATTCCACAAAGTGAGAAGGCTCTTTCTCTTACAGCTGTCTGCCTTACCTCAGTTAGCAGGAGCACTCAGAGAAAGGGCTAATCAACCCTTTGCTGCTAGTCTGGGATTTAACAGGGGTACAAAAGAGGCATATGTTTTCAGGGCCAGAATTCAGCCTCAGAGCATGAGGAATGATTGTGAAGATGTCTCTGAGCATATAGAGGGTGACGTTCCCCACCTTTTTAGGAACAATTAGCTCCATAGATATATAATTGGAAGAAACAATTTCTAGGGAAGACAGTATGAATTCCAGGCTAGCTTAAGCTCCATCACCTCTCATTGTAGGAATTAAACCCTGGTTAGGTTCTCTGGATGGATTCACACAACCTCTTTGGGGGGGGGGTCTGCTTTTCAGTCTGGCCAGATGTGCTTGAGGATGACGGCTTCCTCAAAATCTGCTCTTAGCTATTTGCCACGAGGTTGTGTGAATCACTCCTTCATTTCTAGAGTACACCCTGATCCCTACATAAATTGGCGAGGCAACCAGTAGGTACCCAAGGAAAACAACATGGTTTGGAGTGGATTCTCATTAACATAACAGACGTGGGAGCCCACCAGCAACAAACAGGGAGTTTGGGTTAAGTAATAGTCAGCCAATAATCTTGCACAGTCATTCACACAGCTTAGCCTCTGGGCTTTTGTTTGATGTTTCTGAATGTGCCACAAGTTACCTTTTCAGCCGTGCCAAGAGGCTGGAGAGGGAGCCATGAAACAGCTTTTAATATTCTGGTTAAGGCTCATTGATCTGTCCCCACAGCCAGACTTGGGAGATATTGCATCGGGCAGGCTCTGTTAATGACAGAATTACGCAGGGCTTCTGAAAGCCTCTGAGTTCTGGGGTGAGTGGGTGGGTGGGTGTTAATCCACCAGCCCCCAACAGCATGCTCTTTTCCTTTGGCGTTTTCTCTGCTGTGTTGTCTCTTCCACCTTTATCTCCATTCTCACACAGTTTCTTGACGTCGTGTTTTCTCCTTGCTTTGTGAGATACCCCTTCACTTCAAAGGGAAGGCGATAATACTGGTATGAATTGCAAGGCCCCCCTCCCGGAGCCTGTAGAAAGTTTTGATTGTGTATCTACTCTCTTGGGAGGAGCGATTTTCTTCGTGTCGTTTTTTATGCAGTGCCATCAACACAGATGATATTTTATAGCAGGTGCCCTCCAGAAGTTTTGGACTATGTCTCCCATGATCCCTGACCATTGGCCATGCTGGCTGGGGCTCATGGGAGTTGTAGTCCAAAATATCTGGAGGACACCAGGTTGTCTCTCCTGCTTTACAGAATGACATAGTGACAATGCCCAGGATGCTGCCCAGAGAACCTTACAATCTAGATCAGGGGTGCGGAACCTTTAGCTGGAGGGCCAAATTCAACCCACAGAGGCGCCCCATTGGGCCTGTGGAGGAACTACCTGGGTGAATGTTGTGTTAATGTTTAGAAATGAGGGGCTGTGTCAGGAACATACCATGTGCGGTAGAGTGCTACCTATTCTATTGCTGTGTGACCTTGTGAAAATGTCCAAGGGGCGGGGGGTGGGAAAGAAGTACTAAAAGAAAGTAAGATGGGGCTTGAGGAATTCCCTGGTGCCTTCTTATATTGCAAGCAGCAGCGTTTATTGAAACAGCTTTGGTGGGTAGCTTGTGTTCCCAAGGTCACCTTGCACGCAATGTTTTCAATAAACCAGCAATTGAAACACGAGGAGGCCAAAATCTCTTAAGAAAAGCCTCTGGAAGTCTATAGCATGGTGATCGTTAAAGGAATAGGAAGAACTCAGAAGTTGGAGCGGGGAGGGAAGAAGGGAGAGGAAAGGAACCAATTTTCTTTCTTCTGAAACCATTTTCCCTGTTTGGCTCTCAAGACACTGGGCTTGCTGGTGAACCAGCCAATGGTGCAGAGAGAACAGACTTGAGTTGATTCCAAACCCCTCCCTAACGTTCTAGCAACTTCTGGGCTTAGAGGCCAGAACAGATTCATCCAGGAGAGGAAGAATCCTGCAGTGGTGAAGTTAACAGCAAAAAGTTTGCTGGCTGGGAAATCTTCAGATTGCTGTGCCAATAATGGACCTTACATTTCATCCAGGGGCATGTGTATGGAAGGGATTTTGAGCCTCTTGGTGTATAGCAGAGGTGGGCAGAAGGTAGATCAGGATCTACTGATAGATCTGTACATGATGTGCAGTAGATCTGCAAGGGTTTCTGACTCTGAGTTGTCTGTTTAGGAAGCTTCACCCCACTATATTTGGTTGCTGAAAAAACAAAACCGAGTGAAAACCAGGCCTGGATTTTTGTGTGTGTGAAAGGACTTCTGGCACTGATCACAAATTCTAGCCTGAGCATGTGCTCGGACGCACTGTGCTCCTTAATCCCAGGGGTGTTGAACTTCTTTCAGCCCATGGGATTAAGTCAATTTGGGAGAAACTCTCAGGAGCCACATTCCTGTGGTGGGTGTGGCTGCAGGCAAAAGGGGTGGGGCAAAAAATACCAGCATATTTTACGTTAAAGCCATTACTGCCAGTCACTTAAATCTTAGGAGAACCTTTTAGAATGTGTGTGTGTGGGGGTGACGACTGCAAAATCCAGGGAGCTACCAAATGATGGGGGACAGGGGAGGCCTCTGGGGAACCCTGAAGGGTCAGATTTAGATCCTAGGTGGGCTGGATTTGCCCCCTTCCCCCCAGGCCTGAAGTTTCACACCCCTGGTTTATTTTTAATGTGAGCCTGTGTGCCTGAGACACTATTTTGCACCTGGGCTCTGGGTTGTGGAACTTAGGGTAAAAAACAAAGCAGACCCCACAAGGCTGAAGTCTGCCCATCCCTATTAAACAGAACCAGTGTACAGCCCTGAAACAGCCACTCTCAAAACCTGGTCCCACATGGATGACTACCTGCCTCAGGTAATGGCACCTTTGCTTTGAATGGGGTTTATATCATCATCAACAGCAGCCACATTAGACACAGGCCTGGTTCGCATGCTACAAGGGTGGTTAATCAGCCACTATGGCTTGTTTATGGACCCCCACATGCCAGTCGCATGCTGGCTCATTTCCTTAATTACCCTTGCTGGGTGTGGGTTGCCATGATGTCCCAACCCAGTGACACCCCACCCCAGCCACCCTCCCTCCCTCCCTCCCTCACTGGGTTTCAGATGTTATGACAGCCTGTGCCTGGTGAGGTTAATTAGGGAAATGAGCCAAGACATGACTGGCACACATGGGGGTGGTTAGCAAGCCACTGTGGCTTATTAACGACCCTCCTGTCCTGCAAACCCAGTCGCGGTTTATTTGCATGCCAGTTTCCACGGTCAACCATGCACAAAGCAGTTCACAGCATCAGGGGAGTGTATGTAATGAAATATAACATTTCAAGATGTTTCACTAGGAGTGACAAGGAGACGAAACTGAAATCATCATACAAATACTAATAAATACACACTAAGACGAAACAATCCACTAATATTTAATACTAGGGACTAACGAAATACAAAAATGTAATCCAAATGGTAGCAAAAATAATACATATTACCTACCCAAGACCAAATGTTGACCCTGACCACAACCTCTAAGCAATGTCATGGCCCCATTGGAGGAGTTGTCCTCAGAGGAGGAGCTGGAGCCCACAGAGACCCAGGGCAGCCCAGATCAGGTACTGCCACCAGACCACCAGGAGCCTGATGGTTGCAGGTCCATCCCTATCAGGAGGAGGGGATTCTGCTTCTGAGGCCAAGGCTGAACAGTTCCTTGACCCCCAGGAGTGTCGCTGCCTCACGTGACAGGCCAGTAGGGCTCTTGTGAGAAGGAGTGCTCGCTTGCAGAGAAGGAGGAGGAGTGCTTGCTCCTCAGGAGAAAGCAACTCCTCAGGAGTAGGGCTTTGAACAGGGAGCTCTGATGACTGCAGCTGAGCTCTGGGTGGGGCTTAGCAGGCTTTGGGGTTAAAAGCTTTCACTGTAGACCTAGCTGCCATTAGAACAACACTTTCCTTCGAGTTTGCCTTGCCATCGATGCGCTGTGTTACTGACCTTTGGACTCCCTATGAACTCTGCTTCTGGATTGTGTAACATATCTGATTGGTTGTCTGTGTTGTGATCTCTGACTGTTATTTGGACCACTCTCGTCTTAAATCTGAACCCCATCAGATGGAGCCCTGTATGCTTGAAGGTTTTCTGGCTTCATTGCATTGCTTCTCTGTTAGCCTTGCACTCAGAGTCTGCTGCAGTCAAAGCAGGACAAACAATCCCTAAACACTGATGATGGTCTTTAGGCACCTTTAGAAACTGTCCTTATAGCTCAGGTTTTGATGCGTTTCTTCTTTTTTGGCAATGTGTAGATGGCCACCCTTGCAGCTGTACCTTGTTGTTTGCTCCAAGCATGCAAGCACATTCTAATCTCCAAGGCTTTACGTGGCTTTGTCATGGCTTATCTCAGCCTTTCCCAATTTGGTGTGGATTACAACTCCTATTGGAAGGCCTGGTGTGCTATGGTCCATGGGGTCACGAAGAATCGGACATGACTTAATGACTGAACAGCAACAACAACTCCTATCATCCCCAGCCAGGTTGAGGGAGTTAGGCTTATATCCATTACTTGCTCTATCTTTCATGAATTTATCTTGGCTTCTTAAGATTGTGTCCTTTCTCTTGCTCCTTGTATTCAGAGCACTATTAGAGTTTGCACTTTTGCTCCCTTCAGCAAAATTGGATGAAATTTGCCCTTTGCTGACTATCTCCAGGGTTTTTGCATTGGCTGCTAGTTAAAAATTAAAATCCTGCAACCAGGGATTTCTGCAGATTTCTCAGTGAGCAGAAGAAATCAGGCAGCTTTCATTAGTTCAATACTGTTTGTGCATTTGGCCTGATTTATTAGACACAAACTGTATTTGGCATTAACAGTGAGTGGTCACAGCCTCATCAACAAAGGGCTGCTCATACTATTTGGTGCTCCACCTGGACTGCAAAAACAAAGTGTTGTGGTAGGAGAAACAGGACTGGGATTTGTGGGACAGAGTTAGTGTATTTGCTCCAGCTATTTTTCATTGGTTTGTTGTTCAGTTGTGTCCGACTCTTCGTGACCCCATGGACCATAGCACGCCGTTAGTGCTCCGCTAACCAGTTGCTGGGGTGTGATTTTTTTAGTGATGATTGAACAGACATTGTAGGAGCATCTAGTCTGCTGTCTAGGTAGGGCACCTTGCCAGCAAATCTACTCTTAAGTAACCACCACACATTATTCCTTCACATTGAAAACAATGTGTAGCAAGGACATAAAAATGCAGGATTGATTCAATATCAGAGATATTGTCGAACCAGAGTTTTCACTAACCATAGGTCAGAACCCATGGGATATTATATAAAACAGATGACCCACGGTTTAGTGCTGCTTATATGCTTTTCTTTTTCCAGCACCCAGGTTCATAAGTTCTCTCCGATCTTCATGATGCAGCAAGGTGGAACAATGCTCATAACTACAATCAGTCAATTTAGCCATCACACTAAACTATAGTTAGCAGAAACCATGGTTTGCAAATCCACCACAAAGCATGGATATATTTGTTTTAGTAACCAGCCAGTTGTAAACTGGTTTCTCCTTTCCAGCCCCCCAAACCATAATTAAGGTTCCTTAACCATGGTTTTATAATGGCCCAGTTTGAACAATCTTATACTGAGCTGCAGTTAAACCAGAATGTATCTAATTAACCATAGTTTCCTGTTTTGTCAGAACTGGGAAACCATGATTACCAGCTTCAGAACAAGACAGGTTGTTGACTATTGTCTGAAGTTGCCTGAATATCCTGGCTTGTTCTGAAGCTGGTAACCATAGGACAAAATGTGAAACTATGGTCAATTAGAGTTCAGCTGTTTAGTTCTGGGTTATTGTTTTTTTTATTACCACAAACCTTGCTGCTTTTGATGTGATATTTGATTTTTCTTTTTGGTGAACTGCCTTGACTTGTGGCGTAAACTTGTTTCAATAGTTCCCTATGGGCCTCGTGTCACTTTGGCTTGCTTTTATAGCAAGTTTGTGCCCATAATAAATCATTCCAAACTTTCCCAAAATGATGGGCAGGTCTTGTATAAGTAGATGGCCTTTTTTCTTTTTCTTTTTTTATACATGGGTCTTTGTTTAAATGTGTACCAAAGCCAAAAGAAGGTTAAAAAAAAGGTTTGCAATTCACTTTCTCTGCACCATCCCTTTTGTCATATTTCAGAGGTCTAGATTGCTTTAAGGGCCAGCTGTTAGACCCCCAAACAGATGCCACATGCAGATCAGCTAATTACTTGGTAAAACACTAAATCATCATCATTTGTTAAAAATGTCAAAAGTGGTTTGAATGCAACCAGAGTGGTTAAAAGGTGACTGGGAAGTGTGGCGTCCTGTGGTGGCAATCTAGAGACAGTTTGCCACACCTAAGTCCCAGTGAAGCTGAAGCAAGCCATTAAATCTGGGGTGCAGAACCTCTTTCAGCCTAGGAGCCAGTTTCCATTTCAGAGAAGCTCTCCAGGACCCACATTTCAGTGGGCAGGGCCAAGCACAAAAGGGGCACAGACAAAATACCAAAAATAAAAACCTATTTTACCTTAAAGCTCTTACAGCCAGTAAGTAAGCCTTAAGAGAGGCATTTTGACCGTTTAGAATGGGGGAAAAAACTAGGGCTGTGCCCTGCTTTGGGGTCAAATCCAAATAATGAAGTGAATCAGGGGTGTGGTGCCTCGGTGAGATCTGAAGTGGATCAGACCAGCACAAAGGTGAAGGACCTCGGTCCACCTTGGAGATTCAGAGCTATTCTGATATCTCCTGGAGCCCAGACAGCCTGTCTCTAAATGTATCAACTTGTGAAATAGGGGGAGAGGAGCGAGGAAGGGGTGTGTGTCAGGAATGAATCTGAGCATGTGGAGATGTCTGGGAGCTCAAATTTGGAATCAGAACGGGAACAGAGGGAGGCACCCTCTGTAGTGAGCCCAGATATGGCAAGACTTTTTTCCTAAGACCTTGACACATAAATGGCCCAGCCTGAACGCCCCCACCCCCAGTTCCTCCACCATGAGAACCCAGGTTTTGGAGGAGGGGGAGGAAGAGGGCGAGGGGTATGACTTGAGGGACGTTAGGGTCCGTCGCAGAGCAAAACGAGAAAAGTTAGGGGCAGGGCTCAGATGCCCTGCCACGTTGGCCGCTCATGGAAGCTGATGCAGGAGGGAGCCACCCTAAGGGAGGGGAATCCCTGTGAAGGAAGTCTGGCCAAGAAGGTCATGCTCAGACTGCTGGCAACTTCTCTAACCTCCACTTCTCCTCCTCTATTGATATTTGTGAATGTGTGGATTAGCTGTTTCATTGCAGTCTGAGAGTTTCCTAGAATCTGCATTTGTAAGGAAGCTAGTTGCTAATAAAGTAATGTAGCCTGAAGCCTTGTTTCCTGGAGTGTGTTCATAGCCAAGGGAGATGAGGATGTAACATGACAGGGGAAGAAGGGAGGGTGGGAGCTTTGGTGAATGGCAACTCTAGTTGCCAAATTAGGGCTGAATTTAACCAAGCAGTCTCCAGTCAGTGACAGAGGTGGAGGCTGGGAGTGGGGTGGGTGGGAATACTGTATATATTGGAGAGATAAGCCTGTGTTTGTTTCATTGCAAGAGAGAGTGCTGTTAGAGGTGGTGGTTAGAGAGAACTGTTAGAATTGGTTAGTTGGCTAGATCTGGGGTGGGGGGTAGGGGGGTACTGTAGCTTTCTTCTTTCCCACCCAGCCCTTTTCAATTCAACTATTCCCTTTCTTTTCTATATTATTAAAAAAACCCAAGAACATTAAAAAAGTACTTTAGTTTCCTCCTTTCCTTGCCTTGTTCTTTGGCTCCCGCCCCCCGCCCTTCTCAATTCAACCATTTCTTAGTAATTTTCCCTTTCTTTCTTTCTTTCTTTCTTTCTTTCTTTCTTTCTTTCTTTCTTTCTAGATCCTTTCTATAAACACACACACACACACACACACACACACTTATTTTCCTTTCCTTGTTCTTGGCTCCCCCTGCCTGTCTCAATTCCTGTATTCCTTCCCTTCCCATTTTTGAACACTATATCTTTCCCTAAAACAAATTAAAAACCCTTTTCTTTGCTTGGAGGTAATTCTGTATTTGTTTTTGTTTTTTTGCTCTATGTGTGCACGCGCGCACGTGCGAACTTGTGTTGTGGTCAAGCAAACAGTGTGTGGCAAAGCACTACACACATTTAACATATATTATTTATATTTAATATTGCACTGTGTGGCAAAGCAAGCCCAATAGGAGGCATCTTCGGGGTTTTAGCATTGGGGCTGCCCGTTGCCCAGATTTCATACATGTCCATGCAACCAGTGAAAAGTTATAGCTCTTTCTTTACTTTGAGAGTTTGTGTTGAAAACATAACACAGCCTGTTTTCCAAGGTAACTGTGTATTCCATTCAGCCAATCAGAGCCTGAGCTCATCTACTGTGAAGCTGAATAGGAAAGGGGAGAGGGGTTATTTGCACTTCAAAGAAACCTACAGCAGAGATTAGGGATAGTGACCTCCTCCAAATCATTCCAGGGGTCCAAGCCAGAGGGCTGGATTGGTCCTCCAGATGGCCAGATATGGCCTTTGGGCCTGAGTTGCATCTCTGCATTAAACTATCCTTCCCTAATCTGGTTTCCCCCAGCTGTGTTGGACAACTTTGATCATGGTCATGTCATGGGATGGTGAAAGTTGTTTTCCAACACACGTGGAGAGCACCAGGTTGGGGAAGGATGCAATAAGGACTTGAACAGTGCAATACTATGCATGTTTACTCAGAAATAGATCCTGCACTGTTTAATGGGACATAACTCCCAGATAAGTGTAGATAGAATTGCAACATTTCACTGGAATTGTATACATGTTGACTCAGAAGCAAGTTCCACTATGTTCAATGAGGCTTCCTCCCTAAAGCAGGAATAGGGAACCTGTAGCCCTCCAGATGTTGTTGGAGTCCAAGTCCTATCAGCTCCAGCCAGCATAATCAGTGGTCAGGGGTGATGAGAGTTGTAGTCCAACAACTTCTGGAGAGCCACAAGTTGCCCACTCCTGCTTTAGAGTAAGTGTGTTTAAGAATGCAGCCTAAATCCCCATTGATTTCTATGGTTCTTGGGCGCACCTAAACTTTTGCTGGATTTTGTACTAGATCAGTGGATTTTGTACTAGATAAGGGATAAACACTGGAAAAGCAAGGAGAGAAGGGGCTCAGCTGTGTTATTGGTTTTCTTTGACTGATGTTTGAACGTGAGTGTCCTTCCCCTGCCCCAATTGATATCCGCATTCTCACATATTTGCTGTCCAAGAAATCTGCAAACCTAAAACCAGACATGATCAAACACCTGCACTATATCTGCAAAGAACAAAACACCCTTATTTCCAGAAGATGTCTTAAGGAGATCTGTTCAGACTTCCATTTTCAAATCTAATCAGAACTTGCCAAATCAATTTTTGTAAGAATGGTTTATGGCCCTTCTATTACTATAATTCTTATGTTACAGTGAATGTTAACATTTAGCAGTAATTCTTAAGACTTCAAGAGGCCAAGAGGAAATGTCAGAAATGCTTGTGTCATGAGGGTTTACACCAATGTCATTCCCAGCTATGGCATGGTAAGCACTCATGACTGGTAAAGATGGATGACATTTGGACAAGGTGTTTGGTTGCCTTTGAGATTTGCTAATAAATGTCAGAATCACCTGACATTTTCCTCTAGGCCTCTTAAACTCTTAAGATTTACCAGTAAAATGTTAACATCCATGAAATCTTCAACATTTACCACAATGCTTACAATTACTTAGCAAATAAATTACTGAGAGGGAACTGAGGATGAGGGAGGGAGGGAGGGAGGGGAGAGAGGCCTAAAACCAGCCAACATGCTTATCTGCTGGACTGCAACTTTGCCATTGTGCATTACATTTTGAAAATCTGCACATTGTAGTGCTATGAGTAGGGGTGCAGAACCTTGACCCTGCAGGCCAAATAGGGCCCTCCAGTGCCCCCCAGAAGGCCATGCACTTTCCCCAGACTGCCTATCATTTGGGGGTTTCCTGGCTTTTGTGCATTTCCCCCTGCATTCTAAAAGGTCGAAATGCTTCTCCCAAGACTTAGAGCGCAATCCTATGGGAATGGTTGGCCGCCTCCGAACTCGGAGGTGGCCGACTATCCAATGCAGGGTGGGCAGAGAATGGAGGGGATCTTCTCCTCCATGCTCTAGCTGCCCTGCATTTCTGGTTAGATGGTTGATTTTGGCTGTCCAGTCGGGGCGCTTTGGAATGGGGGGGGAGGCCAGATGGCACATAGGAAGTGCTGTAAGGGTGCTTCCGCAGTCCCCTCCCCACCCCCAGGAATGCCCCCTTTTCAGCTGCTCTGCGCTGCTTTTGCAAGTGTGGAGCCAGGCCGAACTGTGCCTCCTACGAGGTGGAGGGGAGTTGGGTTTCTGGGAACCGAGCTCAGAGTACTGGCTCGGCTCCCAGAAACCAAAAAATCCTATGGCCATCTTGATGCTGTGTAGCGGCTATAGGATTGCACCCCTAATTACCGGCAGAAAGAGCTTTAAGATAAAATATACTGGTATCTTTGGTAGTTTGGCCCCTCACTTCTTTTTTGCCTTTGGCCCCACCCTGTTTTGCCTTCAGGCCTGGTCACCTCTAGAATGCAGCCCCCCAAGAGCTTCTCCAAAATTGAATTTGGCCCTCAGACTAAAAGAAGTTCAACACCCCTGGCTTAGAGAATTACATGTTGTGGAATGAGGAATGTACTCATTCATAACTTTGAAGTAGGAAATGTAGTTTGAGTTGCAGCAGGGCCTAATATTTTGTGTTCCCCCATACCCTGGAATTTCCCAACGGGAAGGTGTTTTTTTTTTTTAAAGCTTTTTAGGAGGATCAGTTATGGTTTCTTTTGTTATGAGAGCAATAGAGATAAAGGGCAGAACCGGACATGACACTCAACAAAGGGGTTTTGCCCCAAATGGCCACCCCGAGCTCTCTTTCCCTCTTCCCATGGCATTTAGGCACCTTACCTGTCTTTTTATCATTGGCATCAGCTGCAGTCAGTGTTATGGAACCAGGAGTGGGGAAGAGGCGCTGCAGGCAGGAAAACGCGGGGAGGCACTGGCATTTTCCGTGGCTGCCCCATGTCAAGCAATGTATCTAGTTCTGCTGTTACGATGCCTTTAGTAATGAACGTGTTTACTTACAAACACGCAGGTTGAACAGGTAGCAGCCAAACAGATGGTAGGCAAGCAATGCTGGTCCCCAAACCACATCACTTTGGGGGACTCCAGCTCCAAACACCTTGAGCTGCTTCTTCTAAAGCAGCCTTCCCCAACCTGGCGCACCTCCAGCAGCTCCTGTGTGCCCCGTGTTGCGTGTTCCCATCATGCGTGCTGTGGATGATGGGAATTGTAGCAACACATGCGAAGTGAACCAGATTGGGGAAGAGTAACATAAAGAAAAGCTTAGAATTAAAAACAATGTTTTTGAAGTCATTTGTTGCAAAACAAACGATGCAGTCGGCAAACTCTTTGTTCCATATCCCTCCACAGTGATTATAAAAGCCATTGTATCTCTTTTCCAGCCTTGGATGTTGGGAGGTTATGGCAACAGAATCCATCTCCCCTCAGTAAGAAACTCTCATTTGTTTGCTGTAATTAAAAACTGGAACACAGGTGTCACATTTCTGTTGAGCACCAACCTGCTTATTTTAAAGTTTGAGTCCTCTGGGGACGGGAAGCCTACCCATGCCCCGTCACTCTCATTAACGGCGGCCCTTTGGTGGAAGCTTATTCAGTGGAGCTCGCCTGGTCTTGATGTCTGTGGCTCTTCTTTAGCTGGGAGAGATCTCCAAGGCAGCAGTTGTACCTTTTGAAGCGGTTCACCAAGGGAAGGGTTTGCATGTGCGCTTCAGGAATGCCAGAGCCATAGGGATTTCAGCTGAGCTTGGAGCCTAAATGTTTTTAAGGCATTACTGAACATTTGTAGAAGGATAAAACAGAGCCTCTGGACAGGTTTTAGAAAGAGTAGTCATGTGCAGACCCAGCCTTCCCCAACCTGGTGTCCTCCAGATGTTTTGACCATCAACTCCCATTAGCCCCAGCCAGCATGGCCAATGGACAGGAATGCTGGGAGTTGTAGTCCAAAACATCTGGAGGGCAGGTTGAGGAAGGCTGCCCTAGGCTATTCATTTCATTCATTAATTCATACACATGTACATACATGCACATACACACACGTGTGTGTATATACATATGACATGTACATGTATATATGTATGTATACACGTAAGAGACATTATCCTATGAAAGAGAGAGACACACTGATGCATACAGCACTTTCGGAGGGGCATAACAAAAGAATTGTTCCCTGCTCCAAGGAGCTTACAATCTTAATTTTGTTTGAGGGAGAGGCCACTGGAGAGTATGGAAGGAAGAAGCATGGATAACAAGGGGCACACAGGAGCTGCTGGAGTTACGTGTGCTCCAGCATAATTTCCATTGGGGATAAGGGCGGGGAGGTTAAGCCAAAAGCTACGTGGAATAGATGAGTTGAGCATGGGTTTAAAGGAACAGGATGGTGGCATCTTGTAGGTGCTCTTAATTAAGGGGCAAGAAATGGGAACAAGCAGTTGTAGAAGAGAACGGAACGTTTGGCATGGCTGAGCATCACAGAGTAAGATGGGCAAAGGTAAGAGGCAGGTGAGGGGACCAAAAGAAGGGCAGAAAGAGAAGGCAGGGCAAGGCCATGGAGAGCTTTAGAGGTAAGGATGATAACTTTGGGGTGTGAAAAGAGATGGGAAGCTGAAGTCAGGGATTGTATGGCCCGAACAAGAGGAGGGGTGAATGACTTTGGTAGCAGAGTTCTGGATAAAAGTGAGAGGCCTGAAATGTGAACCCTGAAGGCCAGGAGGGAGACACTTGCTGTTGTTGAGGTTGGAGGAGGTGGTCTGTCTTGCTTGTTATTACTCAGTAAAGAAGTTCATCAGGAGTTGGCATGGCTGGCCACCTGCTGAGGGTCCACACCCCAGCAGGGTGCCACTGACAAGAGCCCCTGGGACCTCCCGCTCTTCTTCACTATTGGCTTATACACTATTGTCCAGTGGGAGGGGGCCCACTGTGGGTGGCTCAAAAACCTGGAGTCAGCACTGATGTTCATAACTGACAGTGTTACAGAAAAACTAATTTTACTGAGAATCATATTTGGGTTGACAAAATAAAAAACTCTTGAGTGAATAAAACTCCAGATGCAAAGAAGCCTCCTATCATTTAGTAGTGGTAGGATAGGCAGAGGAACAAGTTGGTGACGGCCCTGTTTTCCCTCTGTCACACTCATGGGAGAAGCAGCGTTCATAGAACTTCTTGCCACCCAGCATTGAAGGCATAGAAGTATCTTTCAGGATCAGGCTTTGGCATGCATGACCTGGGTAAGACAAATGTAAATGTTCTATTTGGAGAGGATTCCTGTGTTCTCTGCCAGCATGCTGATCTCTTCAGAAGGTAAACTTACCTGTGGAGCTGGGCCAGCCCTCAGGTACAAGATAAAAAGAAATGAATATGCCAGACTGGAGGTTTCCCAAGATAAACGATATTAATTCTGCTCCAAGGAGAAATCAGATAGCAGTGTTGACTGCACACCAATAAATCATTTGTCAATACAAATAGAGCCCTGAATCATTTGTTCAAAATGCCAATGGAAGCAAATGGTGTGTGTCTATTTGTTTTTTAATACAAGAAAATCTGATTTCAATTCCTTCTCCTACAAAGGGACTTCCTGTTAGGTTGATGTAAAGAACTGAAGGGCATTCCTGGCAGGGTGGGAAAAAATACTTCTGCATCACATAGATGACCAGGGCTGGAAAAATACTAACAAAACCTTAGAAGTCTGCACCTAAGTTATAAAAATATTGCAGAACATGTGCTGAAAGCCAGATCTTGTGTACTGTGGGAGGTGAGCACAGCCAGCTGCAGGCTATAACGTGTATTTATTCATTTATGAACTATGTATTTAATGCATTCTTGGCCCTTTCCAAGATTTCAGTCTTTCAGAGATTTCTTGCAGTCTGAGACATATAGTTCTAGATCTATACAAGTCCTAAATTAATTTTAAAACTAATTCAAAAATGAATCAGCAACAAAAGCAGCAAAAACATTTTAATTAAAACTCAAAGAAAGCAAATAAAATTTTAAAACCCACCTAAACCCAGCAACAGATGGAGCCAGCTGTATATATCTTGGGAGGAAGTTCCATATGGCAGGGGCTGCTGCTGAGAAGGCCTTATCTCTAGCGCTCACCAACCTCACAGAGCTTCATGGTGGGCCAGCAAGTAGGGCTTCCAACAATGATGACCTTAGCACAAGACCCTTCCCAATGGCAAACAGTGCCCAGATGACATGGAAATAGGGCCTGGAACTCTTAAAGGTTTTATTAGGGTACAAGAATGCCCCCCCTAACACCGGTCTCAACCTAGGGACACAGGATGAGATACCTGGAGTTCAAGGGGAGTACAAGGGAGGGAGAAGTTCCAGCATACTTTCCTCGTCCACCTAAAGTGCTTCATTAACCATAGAAGATGCAGAGATGCAGGTAGAGATGAACTTTGAACTGAAATAAATTTCTCAGTTTTTGATCAGATTTAACCAGTTCATTCCTTCCAGACCGAACATGGTTTCAGATGCAAGCTGTGGTCAAAATCTGTACATTTTTGAGCTTGTGATGTGATTCGCAGACCAAAACAAATGTTTCCAACATCATGCATATTTTGAAAAATGCACACATTTGAAAAATGCACTTGGAAAAATATGCACTTCTGGAGAATGTGCATAAAATGCATTTAATCAGTGCACACAAATGTTTTAATCAATGGGAGAAGAATGCATGCATTTCAAAGATGCGCATGATTGGGAAAATACGCAGATTTTCATGTGAAAAAAATCTTAAGCTCACAATCTATGGACTTGAGTCAAAACAAGCTTCGAAATGGAATGCGGAGAATTTCAGCAAGCCTGGGTTTCACTGATTCGCCCATCCCTAGATGCAGGGAACATGGAAAGCTGCTGCTGCTGCCTTCCCTGGCTGGCTGGCTTTGGGAAGAACTGTTTTGCAACAGAGTTGGGTGCCAAAGACACAAGTTGGTTGTGCCTAAAAGTGCCCCTGAAGAAGACTTTCAAAATGCATCAGAGTCAATAAACCTATTTCTGTGCTCCTAGTCTTGAAAGCTTCATCACCATTTCCTTCTGTATCTGGAGCTGCTTTTTGTTTTGCTTGGCTTGTAGGAGGGAGCATAAGCTGTCCTTTTCTATCCCTCTCCTAATGCCAGTGTTGGGTTAATGCTCCATCACACTGATTCTGCTGTGTGCAGCAGCAGGCTGCATACCTGCAGCTCTTTGTGAAGTCTCTCACCTACCAGTGGGTCTATTTATGTTTTTATGAATGAATTAATGTGTGAGTAGAGTTCCTTTTTTAGGCATAGGTTGTAGGCTCAGAAGATAGAGCAGCTTTCCCCAACCTGCTTCCATTGGCCATGCTGGCTGGGATTCTGGGAGTTGTAGTCTAACAAATCTGGAGAACACTAAATTGAGAAGGTGGAGGCAGAGTAAGTTTGGAACAGTGGGGAGCTGAGTTCAAAACAGAAGAGACCAGAGCTAAGTTGTATCTGCACTGGTAGCTTCAAAGAGGCAGTGATGAGCAGTCTTGTTCATATGTGTCCAGTTGTAGAAGGAAGAAGGTGCTGTCAGCATGGCAAATGGAAAGAGCTGGCAAGCAAGGCAGAGAGAGAAATTCACCTTAAGAAAGCTTTTAAAAAAAATCTAAATCCTTCAGAGCTATACTTTCACTTAGGGAGTTCTTTAAAAAATAAAATCCGCCACCTTTTAAAACTGCCACCTAGTCGGAATTGAGAATAATCTTCTTTTGGTTACTCTCTTCCCAATTCTTCTAAGTCAGCAAATCATACCCTCTTTGATACAGTGAAAGCCATTCCTTCTGATATTAGGAAGCTAAGAGCAGACAAAGCAAGGGGGGGGATTTATGCATTGAAATTAATCATCATGACTTGTGCTAGAGCAATCGAAATTACTTGGTGGGGTGGAGGAAAGGATGGTGATTGAGCATTCAGGGTACCTGCCTATGTACCTGAAGATTAAAAAAAACCTTCTCTCAAACAGGATGAGTACCTTTAGTCTACTCAGATAATAAATTGGGAATTGACCTACTGCGGTATTCCCACTTGTTTTTTCTACCTGCAATCCAAAGTCAAATCAATGGGATTAACAGCAAATGTCTACTCAGAAGTAAGTCCCATTGAGTTAAACTCTTAGGTAAGTGGGTACAGGATTGTAGCCTTGAATTGAAATGTGCATTTTAGTGCAATCCTATACATGTCTACTCAAAAGCTAGCTTTATTGAGTTGAATGGGACTTACTCCTAGGTAAGGGTGTGAAGGATCAGGGCCTTAAGTAAGCCTCCCAAATACCACACAGGTAAGCACACATCATAGAATAGTCATAGAATAGTAGGGTTGGAAGGTGCCTATAAGACCACTGAGTCCAACCCCATGTTGGCAACCTGAAATGTATCTACGTGACTTGCCTGTTCCATCTGGTTCCGAGGTGCAAATGTTATTGCCACAATGAGACCATGTAGTAGCATGCATGTACTAGTCAGGCCTCTTGTACACCTGCTGGCTGCCACTGCTCCTGCTGATGTAATATTAAGGATGTCTCTGACATCCTCATCCAAATTGCTCCCTGGATTTTGGTGTTCCAGATTACCTGGCATTGTTTCTACAACTGACACATTAGGAATTCTCCATTAACCCTTAAAAAAAAATTTCTCAGTCTTTTATTGAGTACTGTGCATACCTAATTTGCTGCAGGTTTCAGTTCCATCAGTTCATTGGTATCCCTCCTCCCTTACATTACTTGTAGGATGGCCACGTGTCCTACTTTACAGAGAACAGTCCTCTGTTTGTAGCCATCTTCTGTTTGTAGGGCTGTCCAGCTCAGGTCTGGTTTATTACCATAAAGAAACATAAGAAGGGAGAGCAGCAGGGCCCTCCGAGTTGCCTATCAAGAGTTAGTACCTGGATAGTAGACTGAGCAGGAACACACAGGTCACCTGGTCACAGTCTTCCCCACTATGGTGAGATGGATTTTATTCCTCTTTCAATTATGGTAATTATCTTTACATTTGCAACTATACATATAAAGTAATCCTATGCAAAATTCATGCAAATCTTTGTCTTCTCTTTTGGTGATTTTCTCCTTTTTGGCAATGTGTAAATGGCCACTCTAATTAGCAATGCGCATATGCACATCAGTAAAACACAGCATGAAAGGAAATATTTTATTTATATAGTGACATTCCTGGTTTATACCAGGGGCGGCTATATGTGGCCTGCATGTGCCCCCTCGCCCATTGCCCCTATCCGCCCCCCCTTTTTTTAAACCCAGAAAAAAAAAGTTCAGAGCAAACACCTATGGAAGCTTAGAATGGATGAATTTAACTTGAAAACAAGCTGTGTGTGTCCATTTTACGCCTCTCCCGCAGCTATGGAGACAGAATGGACAAATTTAGCTTGTTTTTTTACTCCCCTCCCCGATGTTTGGTGGCATGGCGTGAGAATACCACCTGCAGAAGATCCGGGCAGGGGGGCGGGCAGGGAGGCGGGCAGGGATTGGCTCTTGGACTCCCAAAGTTGCCCACCCCTGGCTTATACAGAAGGAGCTTACAATCTTGAATCAGTCATAAATACACATCAGCATTTCCTGACTTGAAATTGCACTGCTCTGTTTTACTGTTCATGTAATGTTTCAATGGGGCTGCAGTGGCTTAGTGGTTAAGACGCTGAACTGCAGACTGGAAGGCCAGCAGTTCGAGACCCGAATGCTGCGTGACGGAGTGAGCTCCCGTCTTCAGTCCCAGCTTCTGCCAACCTAGCAGTTCGAAAGCAAGAAATTGCTAGTAGATAAATAGGTACCGCTTCGGCGGGAAAGGTAACAGCATTCCGTGCACCTCGGTGTTCAGTCATGCCGGCCACATGACCACGGAAGCGTCTTCGGACAGCGCTGGCTCTTCGGCTTAGAAACGGGGATGAGCACCACACCCTAGAGTCGGACACGACTGGTTGGGGACACCTTTACCTTTAATGTTTCAATGCTTTTATGCGGTCATATTCGTTTTTATACTGTATTTTACGTATTTTTAATGTAAAATGCTTAGATCTTAGGATATAAAGTTGTAAATAAGTAATTTAAATAAGGATAATTTTTAAAAATACACATCAAGTTCACTTAAAAAAAAATCAATGCACAGATGAGCATCGCATGAAGGAGGAAGATGCAGGTGATGCAACTGAACATTGTAGCAAATTGTAAGTGTTCTTATTCCAGAATGGATGTTAGAAATTCTCCTAGTTCAATTGGAACTTGTGAAGAGTGGAATGCTGCAACAAAACAACTCTGAAACGAACCAGAGGAATAATAAAGGAATAGAATGGGAGACTCTCTCCCATCCCTATGAAACATAAGGTTACAAGTGCAACAGAACAATGCCATGTGGAGTGTTCCTGTTCACTGTTCCAACAAGCCAGCTATGTTCACCTCTGTGATAGACCATTCCATTCCTGCTCCCACTGGTTTTCTGCCCCCCCTTCAGTCAGCCTTCTGTGGCCCCTGAAAGCAGGTCCAGTCTTCATAGGGCTGATTTGGGGGTTCTTACCCCTTAGGATCCCCCCTAATTTTTTGTTGAACTTCTGCAAACCTTAGGCTGCCCCCACGCCTTTGATACCTCCCCCTTGTCTCATTTTGACTATGTCAGCAATGGCGCTCACCGCCTGAACATCATAAATAGAGGAAATGATAGGCACAGCATTGTTAGTGTAGGATCTCATGGGGAAATGGAGAGAGCATCAGAGGTTGGACTGTATCGGAGAGGTATTTCCAGCACGATTCTTCCCGAATGATTCTCATCTCTCTCATGACATTTTTATGTTCTTCTGTAGTGGCCTAGGGTGGAGCCATAAATTGGGTCTAAAGAACCTTGGAGTTTTAGGCATCATCAGTTCTAGAATAAGAACACAATAGAATACATGCAACTTGTCCACAGACAATTATCTGGTCTATATTAAGTCCATGAAAATCATGTAAATGATAGCTGCTAATTATTTATACTATGCCATCAGTACACATGGCACTTTGTTTGAGCTCTAATAGAAGATCTCTCTCTCTCTCTCTCTCTCTCTCTCTCTCTCTCTCTGTCTCCCCTCCACCCCCGTTTAATGGTTTGGACACATTTGTTAGCTGTAGTGTGGTACTTTTTTGTGGCTTCTTGGCAGATATCCAGGAAAAATTATAAAGATAAAAGTATTACGTTGTGTATGAGGTGCTTGTCGATCCCATGGTGAAAAGTAATATTGGATGGAATACCATTCTGAAATCGCTCGTTATGGTGTGTTTTAATGTTTACTTTCCAATCCATATATTTCATATACAGTCAGGGCCAGAAATATTGGAACAAGGATAACTGTTTTGGCAGTTGGCCTCTGTACACCACCACATTGAAGTTGAAAGGAAACACACCCAGATGGGAGCGAAGTCAGGACTTTCAGTTGTAATTCAAGGGGTTTGGCAAAAGTGGGGCACTAATCATTCAGGAAGGACAGCCAGTGGCATACACCCCCCCCCCCATCGTTGGGGGCTCATAAGTAATGGAATGAATGGCTGACAAGCAGCTGCATGGCCAGGTGTGGTCTGTTTCCTGGGTACCCCATGACCAATCAAGCAGATAAAAGGCCTGGAGGTGGTTCTGAGTGTTACATTTGCATTTGGTAGCTGTTCACTGGAACTCCCAACATGAGGTCTAAAGAGGTGTCCATGTGAGTGAAGGAGGCCATCATTAGGCTGAGGAAACAAACCCATCGGAGAGACAGCAAAAACATTGGGAGTAGCCAACACAACAGTTTGGAACATCCTGAAAAAGAAGGAATTAACTGGCAAGCTGAGCAACAGCAAAAGGCCTGGAAGACCACGGAAGACAACTAAAGGGGATGACCACAGAATTCTGCTCATGGTGAAGAGGAACCCTTTCACAACATCTAGCCAGGTCAAGAACGCTCTTGCAGAGGTAGGCATGTCATTGTCAACATCTACAGTCAAGAGACAGTTTTATGAATGTAAATACAGAGGCCTCACAACAAGGTGCAAACCACTGGTAATGCTCAAGAACCGAAAGGCCAGATTAGCCTTTGCCAGCAAACACCTAAAAAAGCCTGCCCAGTTCTGGAATAAGATTCTTTGGACTGATGAAACCAAGATGAACTTGTACCAGAATGATGGGAAGAGAAAAGTATGGAGAAGGAAAGGAACAGCTCATGATCCAAAGCATACCACATCATCTGTCAAACATGGTGGAGGCAGTGTTATGGCATGGGCATGTATGGCTGCCAATGGAACCGGGTCACTGGTGTTTATTGATGACCTGACTGCTGGTAAAAGCAGCAGGATGAATTCTGAAGTGTATAGGGCTATACTTTCTGCTCAGATTCAGCCAAATGCTGCCAAACTGATAGGACGCCGCTTCATATTGCAGATGGATAATGACCCAAAACATACAGCAAAAGCTACCCAAGAGTTTCTGAAGGCAAAGAAGTGGGATGTTCTTCAATGGCCAAGTCAGTCACCTGATCTCCACCCAATAGAGCATGCTTTTCACTTCCTGAAGACAAGACTGAAGGCAGAAAGACCCACAAAAAAGCAGCAACTGAAGGCAGCTGCAGTAAAGGCCTGGCAAAGCATCTCGAGGGAGGACACTCAGTACTGGGTCATGTTCATGGGTTCCAGACTTCAGGCAGTCATTGACTGCAAAGGATTTTCATCCAGGTATTAAAGGCGATCCTTAAGTTTGAAATGCTGTTGGTTTGTTCCAGTACTTATGAGCCCCCAACGATGGGTGTGTGTGTATGCCACTGGCTGTCCTTCCTGAATGGGTAGTGCCCCACTTTCGTTAAACCCCTTGAATTACAGCTGAAAGTCCTGACTTTGCTCCCATCTGGGTGTGTTTCCTTTCAACTTCAATGTGGTGGTGTACAGAGGCCAACTGCCAAAACAGTTATCCTTGTTCCAATATTTCTGGCCCTGACTGTACCTCCAGTTTATATGAGTTGTATATATTTGGATTGTGTTCAAGCCTTTCAGCATAAACACCAAAATTGGCTTGATGTGGGATTGAGAATGGTTGAGCTGAATGAACAGCTCAATCTTTCCGAATAAACAGATATGCATATAAGCAAAAAATGTCTACCTACTTCAGTCCAGATAGGATTCCATTGTGATTGCTGAGGTTGAGCAGGTTGCCTGCCCTTAGATTTACCTGGGTTGGAACTGACATGTGTTTTAGCCATGTAGAAAGGGTCACTTGGAATGTTGTTTAAGTACAGAAGAATTCGTGGGCAGATTGCAGACATGAATGAACAGGCACTAAAAATCTATGGATTGTTTTCCAGCTGTTTCTTGGGATGCCTTATTTTTTGCTGGAGTGGGGACTATGAGAACAATTACAAAATGAATGGATAACCTGGTATTTTAATCAGAGTTAATGATGATGCAGTCAATATACAAATAACTCAAGCCCTGGAACAATTACAGCACACACATATATTACTATAGAAATCAGATAACGTCTTTGTTTCATTGTAAGTTTAATGTAAGAGTTTCATGAGAGGGAGTCTAAACATAATTATGAATGTAGTGTAGAAATGATTTTCAAATCCTTCCTTGCATTTAACATAACATAGAGGATGTTCTAATAAATTAGTTCCAGCCAAGAGAATTAAGTAATTAGAAAATTCATTCCAATTAACATTTAGGAATTTCTACTGAATGAATGCTTAATAGAAGAGACACATGGGGTCCAGTGTATGAGAATGCCTAGCAGGACAACAACTGGAATCCCTTCCACTCCTCCAGCATGCTCATTGTTGGGTGAGATTCAGGACTGCTGGTTGCAGAGCGCCTTGGAGTCTGTGTCCTCCCAGAGATTGCATCAGAACATTGCTCCCACAGGGCAGAATACAGCAGGGCGCTTACACCCCCCATGATTCTCTTACGCCACCAATTCTGTTGCACAGGTGGCCCCCACTGCTTGCACAATGGTGATTTAGCACTTCCAGGGAAACCCAAAATGAGCAGATATGCTCATTTCTGGAAGGAAGCAGGTCAGCCAGGCTTGCATAAGGGAGCTCCACCAACCGGCTGCCTCCTGAAAATGAGTGTTCCTGCTCATTTCAGGGCTTCCCATAGGAAGCACTAAATCTCCCTTGCATAAGCAGTGGGTCCCACTTGCACAGTGGAATCAGCAGGGTGGAAAGGAATCAGCAGGGGCATAATCGCCCCTTTGGATTCTGCCCATAGTTACCACCTCATCCTTGCAGTCTATGAATCTGATGATCCCAAGTAGCTCCAATAGCTCCTTTGACCTTGCTCCTCCATCAGTATGAACATATAAAGCTCCCTGCCTTATATATTGAGTTGGACCATCTACCAGGGTCTTACAAGCAAAAGAAATCTTTCCCAGCCCTACTATCTGAGATACCTGGGGATGTCATGCATTGGACCTTGAACCTTCTGCATGCACTCTACCACTGAGAACGGGTGCACAACTCTTTCAGACCTGAGGGCCATATCCCGTGTCTGCTTGGGAACTGTGTCCTGTTCAGCTCCTTGCTATGCAAGCAAGCACACAGGTGTGCTCATGCATGCACGCGCACAGAGTTGATTGCAATGGATGAGCCAATTAAGCAGGCCAGGAGTGAAGCAGAGTTTTTGCCAGCAAACAAGGATTTTCAGAGATAAGTCAGGGATACAGCCAAGGTCAAGCACAGAGGATGGCAGGCAGGTGTAATCGGAATCCAGAGGCAGCAACAGCCAGAAGTCCAAGGATGATAATATAGCAGTCCAAATATGAGCTAAGATCAGGATAGGCCGAGCTGAGAACCAGAACAGTTTTCAGCAAAATCAAGACAGAAAATACAGGATTATATTCCCAGGGCCTCCTGAGCCCCACCCACAGCTCAGCTGCCACATATTACCATTCTTACTCCTGAGGAGTTCTTCCTTGGACTTGAGTTCTTCATCTTAAAGGAGACTTGCTGATCTGCCTCTTATGGCGACAGTGCACTCTGGGACTGGGTTGATGCTCTGCCTCTGAAGCAGAACTTCTCTTTCTTGGCAGGGACAGACCCATGGTTTTTTCTGAGAGCTCGAGCTCCCCCATGTCTCCTGACAGAGGTGGCCCCATGGCGTCATCTGACTCAGGGAGTTCTCGCTCCTCAGAAGAGGAGGAGGATCCCTCCAGTGGGGGCATGACAACCTGGGGCTGCACATGTGTGCATGCATGAGCATGTCCGCCCCTCCCCCCACTAGTGTGTGTGTGTGGGAATTCTTTGTCTCCTCATAAATAAGCAAGATCAAAACACTCAGCAGCACTTTCAATAGCATCTCAAATACCAAGCTCCTCCATGTCTACTCTGAAGTAAGCATGAGCAGCATGTCTACTCACAAGTAAGCAGGGCAAGCCTCTGCATGTATACTCAGAAGTAAGTAGGACAAGCATCTGCAAGACAAACCTAAGAGGTAAGCAAGACTGAATCACTCAATTTCCTCCCTGTGCCCTGCCTTCTCTCCCCTGCAGGGAAACACTCTTATCTCCAGTTAGCTGCTGGTTGGAGATAAGAGGTTTTTCCTGCTAATCTCTTATTCAGTGCTCTGCAGGGAAAAGTTCTTATCTCCAATAAGCTGCTGATTGGAGATAAGAGCTTTTCCTTTCTGACAGGCCTGGGGAAGAAACTGGTGGGTGGATTAGCTGGGCTGCAAAGTGAAAATAGGTGGGGCACCATTGGCTTCGTGGGCCAAACTTGGAGTGGTCATGGGCCACCGGTTATTTATATTATTATTTATATTATTAATGTTATTTGTAGCCCGCCTTTCTACTAAAAATAGCACTCAAGATGGCTTACAGAATAAATTAACTTTGATTAAAATGATAAAACCATACATTACAATATGATAAAAACATAACAATTACCAGGAAAAATATTATTAAAAACAGCACCCAACCCAACAGACCCGCTTACAGGCTAAAGGCCTTCTTAAATAATGTGGTCTTTGCCTGCTGGTAGAAAGACAGCAGAGAGGGAGCAAACCTAGCCTCCCTTGGGAGTGACTTCTACAGCCTAGGAGCAGTCACCAAAAAGGCCCTGTCCCAGTTCACCACCAAAGGTGACAGCCTTGAAAGAAGGGTCTGTCCAGAAGATCGTAAGAACCAGGCAGGCTTGTATGGGAGAAGGCGGTCTTTCAGGTTGTGTAACTCTCAGCTATTGCCAGTCCTCCCTTCTCAATGAACCTAAGTTGGTTTGTTCCAATATGTTGTGTTGATAGGAGACCTTCTGGAAACCATATGTAAGAAACTCTGAGTTCCTTGAAGGGTGTGTGTGTGTGTAATATATATCTAGATCAAGGTGAGCATATAAGGGAGTTGAGAGAGCTGTATTTTTTTTTCTTCTTGTCCCTGATCCAAAACTTTCCTATGGTTGAGGAGAGGCATCCCATTATCCCCAATGAACTTTGAAGTGGGCCCAATTCATTTCCTTGAATGGGGTGCTGTGATAGGTTGAGAGATATGAATGACCTGTTTGTTGTGTGATGAAACCTTGTTGTAGAATCAAAAAGCTCTTGATTAAAAGATCATTCTGGTGCTAAAAGATTTTTGGAGGGTCTCCTGTTGGCAGAACTAGTTTGTCTTGTTAATGCTGTGCGTTGTTTCTTTTTTATGAAGCTCCTTTGTGTACAGAATGTCTGGCGTAATTAACAGATGATAGAATTATTATTATTTTCAAAAAGAAAAGTCATTAGTGTTGACTTACATCTATTGGCATATCTTCAGTGGAAACCAAAGACATGAAGTGTAGTGTGTCCCCTCATGAACGGGAGTAGAGACAGAGAATGGGAATAGAGATAGAAACCCTCTCCTACTAGCAGAAGGAAAATAACAGCGCAATTACAAGCTAGGGCAGATTCATAAAACCCTGCAAAGGAGGACAACACTTAGCAAAGTGTTCTACGGTGTGGATGATTATGATGCTATGCAGGTTTGATAGTGTACTCTCAGCAACCTGAATTCCCTATGTAGTGATGAGCATCAATTTGAATGGCTTTAAAAGGGGGTAGACATATTCCTGGGGGAGAAGGCCATCAGTGGCTACTAGTCCTGATGACTATATGCTATCTCCAGTACCAGAGTCAGTATGCCTATGTAGACCAGTTGCTGGGGAACATGGGCGGAAGGGTGCTGTTGTATTCATATCCTGCTTGTGGGTTCCTGTGGGCAGCTGGTTGGCCACCGTGTGAACCGAATGCTGGACTAGATGGACTCTTGGTCTGATCCAGCAGGGCTCCTCTTATGTTCTATACACTGTCTCTAAAATATGTCCCTTCTCCAATCAACATCACTGGCGTAAGTCTGGAGGAGAAGTGATGCTTGGAGCTTTATGTGTAGGGGCGACTCCAGGAAAACTAGTTTGGAGCAGAGAAGGGGTGGCAAAGATTTAATCTATGCTCTATGGGACCTTGATATACCGTTACTGAAAGGTGGGGTAGCCAGCGTGGTAGTGCAGCCTTTCCCAGCCTGTTTCCCTCCAAACGTTTTGGCGTATGGTCAGGGGTGATGGGAGTTATAGTCCGAAATATATGGAGGACATCATATTGGGGAAGGGTGGGGTAATGGAAAATGTTCTGGGGGAAATGATGTGAACTTTCACCAGCGTTTGGAGCCATCCTTGCTGATATACATAGCTGGAATTAAGTGCACTTGGGGTGGTGTGTAAGAGGGGGGGAATTAAAATGCCTACAGAAACACATTTATTTCATATTTCTAGGTGTCAATATCAACTATGCTTGCGTGACCAGGCATATGGGGCTACTTAGGTCTAGGCAATGAGCCATAGCAGGTTGTCATTGAAATACGTTATTTAAAATTTTCGTTTCTTGCCTGTTTCTGTGCTCTTGTTTTCTTTCTTTTCCTTTCTTTTTTTAACAAAAGCAACACTCTCTTGCTTTTGGTGTGGATATTTTTGTGGTTATTTTTCTGAACATCAAACATTCTTACTGTAGATGCAATGGATGTTTGCCTAATTTGGGACTGACTCAGACACGCAAAGATGGGCCCAGATCTTCAAAACTGGTGCCGTACAAAAATATTGTGACATATTTTCTGTTTTGCAACCCCAGGCAAGCAGCAACAACTCCAAGTGGACTGGTCAGCTGCATTCAGCTTGGTGGGTCACAATTTGTGCAGACCCAGGCTTGATGTTTGCTCCACAAGAGTGACTGGAAAGGGGTGTAGCCAAATGCAGCAGCCCACCATTTTGCCCAATCCTTTAAAAAAAACATTTGCACAGTTGGCAATTTTGTCATCAGATTTGGGGTGTGTGTCTCTGTGTGTGCATTGATAGGAATGGAAAACAAGGGCTTGGGATTCCTGAAATAGAATGTACATGCATGTATGTGGTAAGGGGTGTGTGTGAAGTAACTATGTGGGGAAGGAAAATCAAACAACAGAGCCCCTGTTTCAGCCCAGAAGCTCTGGGTTGCATCCAGTGTTAGAGTAGACCCATTGAAATGAATGGGACTTAAGTTAGACTAACATTGGATACAACCCAAGCAAGTTAATTTGGGGCTTATTTTGTGATGTGTGAATGATACCTTATTTTTAAGTTTTTAAAAAGTATTTATAGCAGAGTAGGCTTTCTAGGAACTTAATCTTCCAGGAGCTATTAGCACTAATGCTTCATGCCCAAGTAACCTTTTCTTTTGCCTACAGCTGTATCCAGCACCTTTAAAAATAGTTACTCAGCTACACTGGGTTGACTTATTGCAGTGTTATAGGGGAAGATTAAAAATGGCACTTAGGGGAGTCAATTATGCAGATCTTCTCCCGTGCTAGTTGAGGCTTCCCTCCTGATGCATCTAGTAGCTTGGGGCGGGAGGGATGGACATTTTCATCAGGACCACAGCAGGGGGAGAAAAGGCTAAACTCTACTCCCCATACCCTGAAGTCTTGATCCTGCTCCCTGCTGCAGCTGCTGTTTACATTATAAAGATTGACCCTAATAATTCAGAACAGTCTGTTTATGTTTCGTCAGTGGGAGCAAATAATGAAAAGAGATATTCTCCTGTTGGCTGTGACTCTCTGTCCAGTTTTTGGATTGTAAGGGGACCCCCTCCAGCTAGTGGGAGCGGGCAAAGAAAGTTTAGAGTATGAACTGCAGAGAGAAACCTTGGTGTTTCTACCTGGGGTCAATGGAAACTAGGCTTTAGCCTTGGGAGGAGGGCATAAGTTGTTTTCTAGAATCCAGTGTAAGGTTATCAGATTTGCTGCCTGTTTATAGCACCTGGTTTACATGTAACAACAATCAGGGTTGTTGCCTTACCCACAGTTTACCTATGGCTTGTCTGCCAGATGTTCATGCAAAGCAAAGATTTCCCCCCCCAATTCTTGAGTTGTGTGTTTCCCTCCTGCTTTGCCCTCTCTCTCCTGTATCCCAAATGCCTTTGCAGCACTGTAGTACTGGCATGTAGAGCAGCAGGGTTTGCTTTTTTTAACTACTGTTGCCTGTTGCTTCTGTGGCCTGATGAAACAACCCATGAACAACCAATGGTTCTGGGTTCGCACATAACCACAACCCATATTGAAAACAACCCATAGTTCACAACCCAGCAACAAACCATGGGTTCTCTTCCTGGGTTGTTCTTACTTAACAACACATAGCTAGCCCCATAGTTCTGGGTTCACATGTAATGACAACCCAGGATTCAACAACCTGTACACAACTCATACTCTAATTTGGTTTGCGTGTAAATTTGGTTTGCATGTAACGGCAATTCCTGGTTTGTTTAACCCAGGAAATGCTTATATCCAGCCCTGTTCCTGGGTTGTTACCATGATGTCCGAACCCAGAAACTGGGTTGTTTAGGGGTTCAACAAGCCAACAGCAAAGCATGGGTTAACTCTGGGTTGTTTAAACCCTAAACTACACAGATCTTCTAGGTTTGGAGATCATGATAACTGAAAGTGGAAAATTAAAAGTGGAAGACATGAACACACAGGATGCAATGTGCTGCCATTTAGCCCCGACAACCCATGGTTTAAATAACCCATGGGTTGTCATTATGTGCTAATGAGGTCACTGTGTTCTGCTTGCTTATGTGTAAAACAAAAGCTGCAAAGACACCTTAATTCTGGAGTGTGGAACCATTTTTCTTTCAAAGGCTGTATTCCCTTAGGGGGAACCTGTCAGGGGCTGCATGCTGTGTCAGCCAAAAGTGGGCAGGGCCACCCTTCTCTCTTTCTCTCCCCCTTCTTTCTCTCCCCCCCTTGCTTTCTTCCTGCCATCCCTTCTCTCTCCTCTCTTCCATTCTCTTTCTACACCCTTTTTGTTCGTTCTCCCTCTCCCTTCTCTTTCTTTCACCCACTTCTCTTTCTCACACACATCCTTCTCTTTCTTTCTGCCACCCCTTCTCCCTCTTTCTCTCCACCTCCCATCTCTCTGTCAACACTTTCTTTCTGCCACTCCTTCTCACTCTCTCTCTCCTCCCCTTTCTCTCTTTCTGCCATGCCCATCGGTCTCCCTCCCTCTTTCCTTCTTCCACCCTGTCACTCTCACACCCGCCCTTACCTCTTTCTGCCATCTCCTCTCCCTCCTTTTCCTCCATGCCCAGTGGGCTGCCGAGGGAGGAACAGATGGCCAAGGGCTGTAGGTTGCCCAAAGGAAACTAAACTCATCCAGTGGAAACTAAATTCCATAGACTGTGGACGTCTCACGGCTCAGGGAAGTTGGGAGCACATAAGAATACGAAAGAGGATCTTCTCATGGTGGGCAGTCTCTGTCCTGACAAATGCGTGAAAGAATTAATATTGCATCTCGTAAGATGGCAGCTGGTGTGGTCCATTTAATTACCAGTCCCCCGTAAGTTAAGCAGATAAATGACTCTTGCATACCACATGAGGGAATTTAAAGGCAGCGTCTTCTGGGTCTCATGATAACAAAGGCTCATGACACAACTGGATGGATGGTAATGGCCTCCTGAAATGCCTGAGACATAAACATATGCTTTTTTTTAAAAAAAAACTTCACCTTGGCTTAATTGAAGGATTAGTTGTCTGGGATTTAGCCAGATATGACGGAGGCGAGGGAGGGAGACCGGGCACACTCATTTGCTTCAGAAATGCTGAACATACAAATGTGTGGTAATTAAGACAATTCAAGGGCTTTGTGTAGGAGTATCTCCACTGCATGTATTAAACAGGACTATGATAACGGGATGATATGAGGTAACTATACATCACAGAAAGGCCTTCTGTTTTTTCTTTCTTTAAAAAAAAATAGATCATGTCCCTCTTGTTCTTTCTCTTCTCCTTAAAAAAAGAAAAACATACAGTGAAACAGGCAAAATAAAATATGGCCATGACAGGAGAGGTCAAAAATGTTGTGTTAAGACAACCTTTCAGTTCGGTTAATAATTAGTAAGGGAGGCAAGTAAGGGAGAGGGGAACTTGTTGAGTATATTTCAGTGTTTTCTAACCTGGGAAAAGAGGACTTGAACAAATTTACAATTTTTAAAGAATGGGATGACATGTTGGTAGACCGCTGCATTTGGCTTGCGGGGGTCAGATGTTGTGCAGAGAACCCATGACAGGAAAAAGTATGAGCACACAGGACTGTAACTGTATATTTAAAAAAATATATATATGGACAAATAGCAGCTTGGGGTATGCTTTTAAGTGGGAAAACAATAGGGAAGAAGGGGTTTACTTCACTACCACATAACATTCTCAGATGGAGCCCCTCTTCTTTGGATGCTTTTTTAAAAGAAAAGATGATGTTGGGGTTCCTGTCATAGAGATGGGGGCCCCCTGTAGACCATCTGTTCCAGCCCCCTGCTGGATGCAGGAAATCCAGAGTTAAGCATCCCCACCAGGTCCAGCCTCCGCTTGAAGATCTCCAGTAAGGGACAGCTGTCACCCCTCTGTAGGGCCCCAGGCCTGAACCAAGCTATTAGTAGTTTTAGAGGAGCTTAGATGCTCTCTGACTTTGGTCAGTTGGCTGCTGTTTTCCCTAACAGGCCTCTTGATTTACCAGGATGAGTCAAAGGGTAATAGTGAAGCACATTCCATATTAATGAGTGGAGTGTTTTATCGAGATGTGCCTGGGAAACGAAGTTTGTTTGTCTTAAAGCTGCAGGTGGCTGTGCTGGGAACCAAGCACTGCTAGTCTATGCTGGGAATGAATGCTAGTTGGCGCTTACTAGTGTTGTGCTGCCTCACTGCTAACATGTACGGTATAAGACCCATTTTACCCCATGGCTCCGGGTTCAGAAAAGCTGTCTGATCCAACCATTGGGTACACCTGTGTGCTGATTGTACTCAATAAAGTATCTCCGTGTAAGTAAACCTAGATCTGATTTATCACTATCTTGGCACCTCTAAATTAAGAGTTCGAAGCCTACTGCAGGGGAAATACACCCTCTAGTTCCATTGTTGAACCGCTCTTACTATCAAGAAGGTTCTCCTGATATTCCATTGAAATCTACCCTCCTGTGACTTAAACCCACTAGATGTAGTCCTGCTGTGTGGAGCAGCAAACACTCTTTGCCCTCTTTTATAGGACAGCCTTTCATGGAACTCCCACACTGCACCTAGTTTGACTCTAAGATCTGAACTGAATGTATTTTTTTCCTGTCTTTTCCATGTTCCTGAGCCATTCTTGGCAAACTAGTGGATTAGTGTAGGAGGGCATCAGACACGGATGGAAGCCACTTCCTCAAAATAGACAGAGACCCAGTATTCAGATGAAGCCAGATTCCAAGAGCTAATCCTTGTACATCTATCTGTTAATAATAAAAATACCTACCTCTCCCTGCAATGTAGCATGACACCACCACAAATATAGTTGTGCGCGGTGATGCTGTCAAGTATTTGTGGAACCGTGAACAGATGAGAGATGGTATTTGTAAGAGATCCGAAGTGGTACCAGTTTTAGAAGCTTCCAGGGTAGACTGTTTCCCCCTGTTCCTTCCATTCAGAACATTTGAACTCACGCTGTGGCATGATTTCTTGCCTTTTAATTTCCGAAGCAACAGAAGCAGGGCCAGCTGAAGACATTAGCAAAGAACAAGATGATGCTTTCTTTTCCCACCCCCAATTGTACATTAGGATGGTCACATGTGAATTACCAAAAAAGAGGAAATGCATCACCAGAACAGAGGACAAAAGAGGACAACTATTTGCATATAATTTGCGTGTGCTAATTCATATGCATATATGCAAATTTAGAAAGAATTACTGTACTTCAAATAGAAATGCTGTACATCTCACCACAGTCTGGAAGACTGTGACCAGGTGTCCTGTGTGCCTTGCTCAGTCTGCTGTGCAGTTGCTGTTGATGGGCAACTTCAAGGCCCAGCTCTTCCTTCTGATAGTCCTTCATCTTCATGCTGGACTTGGACAGGGCAGCCCTTCAAACAGAGCATGCATTCAAAATAGAGGGGAGTCCTCTGGCTTCCCTTCACACAGAGGGCTGTCCTCTGCAAAAGAGGACAGTTCTCTGCAAAAGATGGCATATGGCCACCCTATCACTGGTGACAGCGCAGCATCCTCCACCACACCTAAGCACAGCAGTGTCGTTCAGGGGGCATAGGGCAGGCCATATGGCATCCAAAACTTCACTGTGCGCTGCTCCCTGTCCCCCAACATCTGCTGCCTGAAGCAGCAGCCTCACTCTGCCTAATAGTAGGGCCCGGCCCTGCATGCAACTGGTGCCTCCAAATGGTCCCAGCCATGTTGTGAGCCCTGCCCACCACAGGTGATTATCTGTGGTCCAAGAAGCGCACACACCTGTCATCTGCTCATTTTTCTTCCCCACGCCGATCCTCACCAGCTCTGCCCCTTACAAATGTGGCTATGAATGGCTCCTGATAGCAGTTGCATGTCAGGCTGTAGTTGTAGATACGATGTTGCCAGTGCCTGTCTTTAGATCAGCCTTCCCTAACCTTGTGCCTTCCAGATGTGTTGGACTACAGCTCCCATCATGACCAGCCAGCACTGGCTGGGCATGATGTGGAGGGCACCAGTTTGGGGAAGGCTGCTTTAGACATTTGCAACCAAAACAAAATGAACACAGCAGTTGCAAGTAAAGACCTTTTAGACAAGTGCAAATCAGAAATGAAATGTCAAAATGATGCACACAACCTCCACCACACTATGCAACTGCAGCTAATTCATTAAAACACAATGGATAGAGTCTGGGAGCAGAACTATGGCAAGACTGGCCCTGGAAACATGCAGCACAATCCTTTACACATCTACTCAGAGCCTATTGAGTCCATTGAGACTTACTCCCAGGTACGTGCATATACAGGATTGCAGCCTTAGACAGGTGCTTTCCATTAGTGTCAAATGCCCATTTAGTTCTGTGCGATATCAGCCAAATGAGATCCCATAATTTTCTTCTCCTGGAAATGTTGCTGTGTCAGTCATACCCATCAGTTAGGAAAATGGAATGGAGAATTATGCTTCTAGGTGTGCAGAGGAAGATTAAGTGCACAGCACAGCAGCAGCGCTGTTTAGATAGTTTAAGCTGTGTTAGGCTGAGAATGTTTATTAAAAAAGAAAAGACATGGTCTTCAAGGTGCTACACAAAGGCGTAACGTTTTATTTTCAGCGCATGAACTTTCGTGGGCCACAGTTCGCCCCGTCAGAAGCTGAAATGGATCGAGAGTCTGCAGGAATGTAAGAGTGGTGGTTTTTAAACATATATAGAGAGTCTTATAAAAGGAATGTTCTTGTTTAGGTTGTGATTGAGTAATTGGTAAGGACTTAGATTTATGGGAACTTCTCTGAGGCATTTGCACTTCACAGAATAAAGTCATAAACCTGTTCTTTGGGTGCCAGAACCAGAAAGTGAGATTAAATGTGTGGCATGAACCCCTTTTTAAGCAGAGGTTTAAAATGTGATATTAAGGAGGGTTATAGAAGAAGAAAATAGTGGGATGATGCTTCTTGGTCAGCTTAGCTCCTGTCCTGTTCCTCTTCCTTCAGCCACCTTGCCACTATGCACTCTTGCTTGCCTACCAGCTGGCGGGCCCAAAACTGGCACCCAGCACCCTTGGGCAGCAAGGCCCAGCAGTCCTGACACCTGCCCTGGGGCCCTGGCTGCAGGCTTACCTGGTGGTGACAGCCATTTTGATTTCCCACAAGGTCCCAGAGCATGGTTTCACTAGAGGCATTGTAGGAAATTAAAATGGCGACCTGCTGTTTCCAGATAAGCCCACAGCTTTGCACTGATATAGGAGGGGGCCCACCAGAAGTCCTTTTATAGAGGGCTTCCTCAAACCTGGAATCAGCCCAGTCTGCTAGGCTTTACTCTTTGTTTTTTTTGTAATTTATTTGTTATTACATTTATGTATATCCCGTTTTTTTCCTCTTGCAAGGAACTCAAGGCAGCTTACATGGTTCTCCTCCTCCTCCTCCTCCTCCCAACTTTATCTTCACAAAACATTGTGAGGTAGGTTAGGCTGAGAGTCAGTGACAGGCCCAAAGTCACCCATTGAGTTTCATGGCTGAGTGGGGACTAAAACTCGGATCTCCTGAGTCCCAGTCCAACACTCTAGCCGCTACACCACATGCTTGCCACTCAGTTTCCCAGCCCTCAGCCTCCCTGCCCATCCAGTGCCTATGCCTCTTAATCCCTGCCTCCACCCTCATTCTGTTGTCAACTGCACACAATCATACAAATTCCGGGTCTTACACCAGGTATTTCTGTTATCCAAACTGAACTTCCAGTCCCTCGTAGCTGTGGCACTGATGGTCAGAATCCCAATGCTGACCATTTCCATTCCTGGACAGTTTGGGAAGGGCGTAGGTCTGTGGCAGAGCCCCTGCTTTGCATGCAGAAGGTCCCAGGTTCAGTCCCCAGCATCTCCATGGAGATCTAGGAAGGAATCCTGCCTGAAACCCCGGAAACCTGCTGCCAGTCAGTGTCAACAATACTGGGCTAGATGGACCCATGGTCTGACTCAGTGTAAGGCAGAAAACTATATTCCTGTGTTCCTCGAATGTTGGTGAACATTTCATCACGTTGCAAATGTTTATTTTTGTTTGTTTTAGACACATCCCTTGGGCTATATTTCAGCTGGTTGACCGGGTGCCTTTGTGCAGGTGGCGCTGGCTGTGTTTATTTACATGTGGATAAAGAGTAATGCACAGTTACCCCCTTCGGAAGGACTGAGTTCAAGTAAGAGAAGAAGTGTTGCGTTTCTGATACCAGCAATGAGACTTGATATGGGCCATCTGAAATACAAAACACAAAGGGGAGGCAGTGAGTGTACTTTCTGAAAGTTGGCCCCAACTGCTTTCGCCTGTGTTACTTTGGGAATGACAAAGTGTGTGCAATACTGACAGTGATCTATACAGTGAAGCGATAAATCCAGACTTGTTATGGCTCTGGGAATTACATTTTTCATTCAATTACCTGGCAGAGAAGCTACTGAGGCATCTGCTGGCTGAAATCATTTCTAGCAAATTGTTGTCGGTGTGTTCTCCTGAATAATGATGGTGGGATTTCTTATCACTTGGAAGCGGTGTGCTGTGAGAAGAATGGCTTCCAAGTGGGCTTTGTTTATGTGTGATGGTAAGAGGTGCAAAAACACTTCATGCGGAGAGATCAGCAACTAGAGGCTTGTGAGACATTCATAGAGATGCCATCTGGCTCTTCAGTCGCCAGAGAACTGGGGCAAGAACTTTGCAATAGTTGTGGCCACAACACTCATCTCCAGCTCATTCTCTATGGGAAACTTAATCCACTATCTTGCACCACCTTTTTAAATTGATCCTCTGGTAAAACAAATTTCTTGCCAAAGCTGTAGGGGGTGAAAAGGGCAAGGGGAACTTGGTTAGGGTGCCTGATGAGGATACATGTCTTCACCAAAGTAGCTGTGTAGTTCTTTGGCTCCAAGACATAGCTGAGGTATGGTGCTCAGGGGAGTAATCCCGGAGTGGGGAGATGGGGTGAGGCAACAATCTGGAGAAGGAAAAAGGAGCACAGCAAGTCTGCATTCAAATGAAGGTATTCAGGAAGCAAGACGAGCAAAGATATTGTTATAAGGAGCAACTCAGATGCTCTGATGGGAGGAAGAAGGAATTCTTGCCAAGTTCTATGCGAGTTTACTTGGAAATAAGTCACAATTAGTTCAGGGGTACTTCGTTGTTGCTCAGTCGTTAAGTTGTGTCCGACTCTTCATGACCCCATGGACCATAGCACGCCAGGCCTTTCTGTCCTCCACTCTCTCCCGGAGTATGCTCAAGTTCATATTCATTGCATCGGTGATGCTATCTAGCCATCTCATCCTCTGCCATCCCCTTCTCCTTTTGCCTTCAATTTTTCCCAGCATCAGGGTCTTTTCCAGGGAGTTTCCTCCTCGCATTAGGTGGCCAAAATATTGGAGCTTCAGCTTCACTATCTGTCCTTCCAATGAGCACTCAGGGTTGATTTCCTTTAGGATTGACTGATTTGACCTCCTTGCAGTCCGCGGGACTCATAAGAGTCTTCTCCAGCACCACAGTTTGAAAGCATCAATTCTTTGGCGCTCAGCCTTCCTTATAGTCTAGCTCTCAAAGCCATACATAACTACTGGGAAAACCATACCTTTTGATTATGCGAACCTTTGTCGGCAAGGTGATGTCTCTGCTTCTTACTATGCTGTCTAGGTTTGCCATAGCTTTCCTCCCATGGAGCAAGCGTCTTTTAATTTCATGGCTACAGTCACTGTCTGCGGTGATCTTGGAGCCCAAGAAAATAAAATCTGTTGCTGCTTCCATTTTTTCCCCTTCTTTCTTCACTTGCCATTTCTTCACTTGCCAGGAAGTGATGGGGCCAGATGCCATGATCTTAGTTTTTTTAATGTTGAGTTTCAAACCAGCTTTTGTACTCTCCACTTTCACCCTCAACAAGAGGCTCTTGAGATCCTCTTCGCTTTCTGCCATTCGGGTGGTATCGTCTGCGTATCTGAGGTTGTTGATAATTCTCCCGGCAATCTTAATTCCGACCTGTGATTCATCCAACCCGGCGTTTCTGATGATGTACTCTGCATATAAATTAAATAAGCAGGGCGACAATATACAGCCTTGTCGTACTCCTTTCCCAATTTGGAACCAATCGGTTGTTCCATGTCCGGTTCTTACTGTTGCTTCTTGACCGTTTTACAGGTTTCACAGGAGACAGGTAAGGTGGTCTGGTACTCCCATCTCTTTAAGAATTTGCCACAGTTTGTTGTGATCCACACAATGAAAGGCTTTAGTGTAGTCAATGAAGCAGACATAGACGCTTTTCTGGAATTCTCTTGCTTTCTCCATGATCCAGCGAATGTTGGCGATTTGATCTCTAGTTCCTCTGCCTCTTCGAAACCCCGCTTGTACTTCCGGTAGTTCTCGGTTCACATACTGCTGAAGCGTAGCTTGTAGGATTTAGAGCATCACCTTGCTGGCATGTGAAATGAGTGCAATTATACTGTAGTTTGAACACTCTTTGGCATTGCCCTTCTTTGGAATTGGAATGTAAACTGACCTTTTCCAGTCTTATGGCCACTGTTGAGAGTTCCAAATTTGTTGGGATGTTGAGCGCAGCACTTTAACAGCATCATCTTTTAGGATTTTAAATAGCTCAGCTGGAATACTGTCATCTCCAGTAGCTTTGTTATTAGTAAAGCTTCCTAAGGCCCACTTGACTTCACTCTCTAGGATGTCCGGCTCAAGTTCAGTGACCGCACTATCATGGCTATCAGGGACATTCAGATCTTTCCTGTATAGTTCTTGTGTGTATTCTTGCCACCTCTTCTTAATCTCATCTGCTTCTGTTAGGTCCCTGCCTTCTTTGTCTTTTATCATGCCCCTCTTTGCACAAAACGTTCCCTTGATATCTCCGATTTTCTTGAAAAGATCTCTAGTCTTTCCCATTCTATTGTTTTCCTCGATTTCTTTGCATTGTTCATTTAAGAAGGCCTTCTTGTCTCTCCTTGCTATTCTCTGGAACTCTGCATTCAGTTGGGTATATCTTCCCCTTTCTCCCTTGCTTTTCGCTTCCCTTCTTTCCTCAGCTACTTGTAAAGCCTCCTCAGACAGCCACTTTGCTTTCTTGCATTTCTTTTTCTTCGGGATGGATTTAGTTGCTGCCTCCTGAACAGTGTTACAGACCTCCGTCCATAGTTCCTCAGGCACTCTGTCTATCAGGTCTAATCCCTGAAATCTATTCCTCACCTCCACTGTATATTCATAAGGGATATGATTTAGGTCATACCTGAATGGTTTAGTGGTTTTCCCTATGTTCTTCAATTTAAGCCGAAATTTTGCAAGAAGCAGCTCATGATCTGAGCCACAGTCAGCTCCAGGTCTTGTTTTTACTGACTGTATGGAGCTTCTCCATCTTTGGCTGCAAAGGACATAATCAATCTGATTTCGATATTGACCATCTCCATGTGTAGAGTTGCCTCTTGTGCTGTTGCAAAAGAGTGTTTGCTACGATCAGCGTGTTCTCTTGACAAAACTCTATTAGCCTTTGTCCTGCTTCATTTTGTACACCAAGGCCATGCCTGCCTGTTATCCCAGTGATTTCTTGACTTCCTACTTTAGCATTCCAATCCCCTGTGATGAAGAGGAGATCTTTTTTTGGTGTTAGTTCTAGAAGGTGTTGTAGGTCTTCATAGAACCAATCAACCTCCGCTTCTTTGGCCTCAGTGGTTGGGGCATATACTTGAATTACTGTGATGTTGAATGGTTTGCCTTGGATTCATACTGAGATCATTCTGTCATTTTTGAGATTGTACCCCAGTACTGGTTTTCCCACCCTTTTGTTGACTATGAATGCTACTCCATTTCTTCTAAGGGATTCTTGCCCACAGTAGTAGATATGATGGTCACCTGAATTAAATTTGCCCATGCCTGTCCATTTTAGTTTGCTGATTCCCAAGATGTCCATGTTCAATCTTGCCATCTCATGTTTGACCACCTCCAGCATACCTTGATTTAGTGATGGTACATTCCAGGTTCCTAAACAATATTGTTCTTTATAGCATCAGACTTTCTTTTCACCACCAGACACATCCACAGCTGAGTGTCCTTTCGGCTTTGGCCCAGCTGCTTCACTCTTTCTGGCGCTACTTGGAAATTCCCTCTGCTCTTCCCCAGTAGTATATTGGACACCTTCCGACCTGAGGGGCTCATCTTCCGGCGTCATCTCTTTTAGCCTTGTGATACGTTCCATGCGGTTTTCTTGGCAAGAATGCTGGAGTGGGTTGCCATTTCCTTCTCCAGTGGACCACATTTTGTCAGAACTCTCCGCCATGACCTGTCCGTCTTGGGTGGCCCTGCACGGCATAGCTTATGGCTTCACTGAGTTACGCAAGCCCCTTCGCCACAAGAAGGCAGGTAAATGTGCATGCAATTCCAGCCTTGGAGGTCAGAGGTATGGCGGAGCCTATCACACAGTCACGTGCCTGCTCATCCCCCTTCTGAGGGAAGGCCACCCATTTTGAGAAGTGTAACTCTGTAGGAGCGGAGTGTAGCCGTGTACTTTTGCCTGGTTGACAGAGCAGTGGCTTCTGGTTGTTGCATTGCAGGCTTCGTCTTCCAGCTCAAACCACGTACTTCACAGGTAGTGAGCTGGAGCTCCTTCATGTCTAGATTTGGATATGGTTGTGTCTTGGCCCGATAATTCCATTCTGGGTGTGAAGCATTTATGACTGGAATCACTGACACTGATATTAAAGTCGGCAGTGCATTCACGGCACTGCTGAGTTAACATGGAGGTACAAAAACAGTGCTTTAGAAGACTCCCCTGTGTGTAAGGAAGACTTTTGAGGCCCAAAGCTTTGTAGGAGCAGGAGACCTGCTTTTGAAAAATGCATTGGGCTGCATTTTTTTACGCTTCTTTAGGAGACCAAATTAAGAATGGCTCCAGCAGGGATTTTGCAAAAGTAATTCCTCCCCACCCCTTCTGTGTTGCTTTCAATATCTTTCTCTTGCTTGCTGTAACCATGGGGGTGGGGGTGGAGGAGTGAAATCGCTTTTACATCCTTCCTGTATTCGCATGGTCTTGTGCCATATTAAATATTTTATAGACCTGGTGAATGTTGATCAGGATAATGGCAGAGTAAAAGAATGAAGTAAATTGAAATGAAAACACACCTGATATAAAAACTTGAGTACCAAGGAGATATAAGGGCCCTTTGGTCTGTTTGCAGGAGCTTAGCTAGACGTGTTATTTCTCTCTCTCTCTCTCTCCCTCTCTCTCTCTCTCTCTCTTCATACTACTCTGATCACTTGCCATATAAATGGCTTAGTGGCGTTTCGTTCCTGATTTACTCTGCCAGCAAAGGTTGTTTGGTGTGGGGGCAGTGGGGTGGGTGGAGGGAAATACCACATGCACTCTGTTATTTGACAATTGAGGTTGATATGAAATGATGTTCTTCCCCATCTCGCTTTGTGTGTGTGTGTGTGAACAGTGAGTTCAATAAAATGGGGCTATTCAAGTTAAAAACAACTGCATTCTGTGAGGTAGGTGATTTTTCCGTAGGTGCAGATTTTTAAAAGAAAGAAATGCTACAAGGAGAGCAATTCTAGGACCACTAGACACTGTCTAGAGGGCCATAGGATTTTTTTGGTTTAATGGCTCCGAGCTTGTAGACAGGGCTCTGAGCTTGGACCCAGGAAACGCTGCTTCCCACCCCGTCCTCCTTGTAGCTGGTGCGAGGGAACCACGGTGGCTGCCTCTCCATGCTCGTAAAATGGAGCGTGGAGTGGGTGAAAAGGGGGCGTTCCCGGGGGCAGGGAGGGGAGGAGACCACAGAAGCCCATTCAAGTTGCTTCCTATAGGGTCTCCAGGCCCGTTCCCACCCTTCTCCGAAGTCCCGGCTAGGTGTGCAAAATCACGTGTCTAGCCATGAATGCAGGGCAGGTGGAGTGCGGAGGAGAGGATCCCCTCTGTGCTCTGCCTGGCCTGCATTGGATAGGCATCAGTCACCCTCCGAGTTCGGTAGGATTGTGCCCTAACGTATCAATTTCTTCAGTGTTATAAAGTTTGGAATAGTGGCAATAAAACAACATGAGCCAGCCAACGACTCATATTTTTTATGAATCCATATTGCAGCTCCAGTACCTTTTGTGACAGAATTACGGTGCTTTTACTTTAAATAAATGCTTGATAGTTGCATAACTAGCTTATTTGACACTGAAAATTTCCTTACGGCGCCAAGCCATAGTTTAGCATTACATCAAAACCAATCCTAATTTGTACATTGGAAATCCTGTTCAACCTTCTCCCCTCTAGCTTCTGTGATTTCGCCAGTAATTGTTTGCATGCTATCCTATGAAGTTCATGTTTTCAGCCATAAGATCTAGAAACTTGCTTTTGTAAAGAAGTAAAAACACATTAGGGTGTTGAATTTGGACAGTGCCGAATGCTCTGCTTACATGAAATAGACATAACTCTACCACTTATATGCATGTAAACCTACTTGCGTGGTGGGAGGGCACAGCATAGAGGAACTTTTTGGTTTTCACGATAGTCAGGTGTCCATGTTAATTTGAAAAAAATTACCACCTGAGAAGATGTTTTTATCTTACCATGTTGTGAGAGGCATTTACTTTTTTTTCCTTTTCAAGAGCAGGCAGGGAGAATGCAATGAGCTGTCAAGCATAATTCAAGGAGAAATGGTGTGTGAGAGAGGGAATGAGAGAGAGGGAGAGAGAGGCGGGGTGTGTGTGTGATGCCCTGAGAGCTTTCCTGCATGGCAGAATGTGCTGATAATGCAGATAACAGTAGGACAGATGTAATCCCTAACTCAATTATTAGCAAGGGTGTGTGTGTGTTTACAGTTTGTGGAATTACAGCAGGAAGCTCTCATTGCCTTTTGTAAGGTGGATGTACATTGAGTCCTGCATTTAACCAGTCGCAGCTTGTTCTCTTTTATTTCCCTCAGCTCCTTTTGCACTGCAACTCCCTTAATTCCCAGCCAGCAAGGGAATTCCAACACATCTGGAGGGCACCAGGTTGGGGAAGGCTGAGCTAGCTTCTTTTTGATATTATTGAGGGGTAAGAAGGGCAATGCCAAAGAGTGTACAAACTACCGTACAATTGCGCTCATTTCACATGCCAGCAAGGTGATGCTCAAAATCCTACAAGCTACGCTTCAGCAGTATGTGAACCGAGAACTACTGGAAGTACAAGCGGGGTTCCGAAGAGGCAGAGAAACTAGAGATCAAATCGCCCACATTCGCTGGATCATGGAGAAAGCAAGAGAATTCCAGAAAAATGTCTATTTCTCCTTCATTGACTACGCTAAAGCCTTTGATTGTGTGGATCACAACCAACTGTGGCAAATTCTAAAAGAGATGGGAGTACCAGACCACCTTACCTGTCTCCTGAGAAACCTGTATGAGGGTCAAGAAGCAACAGTAAGAACCGGACGTGGAACAACCGATTGGTTCCAAATTGGGAAAGGAGTACGACAAGGCTGTATATTGTCGCCCTGCTTATTTAATTTATATGCAGAGTACATCTTGAGAAACGCCGGGTTGGATGAATCACAGGTCGGAATTAAGATTGCTGGGAGAATTATCAACAACCTCAGATACGCAGACGATACCACCCGAATGGCAGAAAGCGAAGAGGATCTCAAGAGCCTCTTGTTGAGGGTGAAAGAGGAGAGTGCAAAAGCTGGTTTGAAACTCAACATTAAAAAAACGAAGATCATGGCATCTGGCCCCATCACTTCCTGGCATATAGAAGGGGAAGAAATGGAAGCAGTGACAGATTTTATTTTCTTGGGCTCCAAGATCACTGCAGACGGTGACTGTAGCCATGAAATTAAAAGACGCTTGCTCCATGGGAGGAAAGCTATGGCAAACCTAGACAGCACAGTAAGAAGCAGAGACATCACCTTGCCGACAAAGGTCCGTCTAATCAAAGCTATGGTTTTCCCAGTAGTAATGTATGGCTGTGAGAGCTGGACTATTAGGAAGGCTGAGCACCAAAGAATTGATGCTTTCGAACTGTGGTGCTGGAGAAGACACTTATGAGTCCCTTGGACTGCAAGAAGGTCACATCAGTCAATCCTAAAGGAAATCAACCCTGAGTGCTCATTGGAAGGACAGATACTGAAACTGAAGCTCCAATATTTTGGCCCCCTAATGCGGAGAGGAAACCTCCCTGGAAAAGACCCTGATGCTGGGAAAGACTGAAGGCAAAAGGAGAAGGGGACGGCAGAGGATGAGATGGCTAGATAGCATCACTGATGCAATGAATATGAATTTCTCCGGGAGCACACTCCGGGAGAGAGCGGAGGACAGGAAGGCCTGGCGTGCTATGGTCCCATGGGGTCATGAAGAGTCGGACACGACTTGACGACTGAACAACAACAACAACAAGTGTACTCCCATGAAAACGTTTCACAGTTTGTGTGCATTTACTTTAAATTTAGGTTAACTTCAAACTTTCCGAAACTTCAAATACAAAAATACCTCCTTTTTAAGCCAAGCTGAGTACATACACATGTAACAGTGACTTACGTGTAGGGATGTATGGATTTTGTAAAATCAGTTCCATTTGCATTTTGTGTATTGTGAGGTGCCTTTCGTTCCATCGTCCGCTCATTGGCAGAATCGGAATTGTTCCAGTTTCCTGAATTTGCACAAATTTGTACTTGTGAAAATGCACAAATCCACACCAAAATGCGCAAATCTCCCAATGCACGAATCCCCCCCCCAAATGCACATTTTTGGCCAGGTTTTAATTTTATGTATTTTTCTATAACTAACTTTGTGTAGAATTCCAGAAAGTAAAAAGACAGGTAAGAAAGTCCATGGAATGAGTGACTTGGGAAACGCTGGTCTGCTGCGGAATGTGCAGGTCAGATTCATAGAAATTTAAACTCATTTGATTCCATTGCAGATTTCTCTGATATCGCTCTTTGCATGTAATCATGTTCGCTCTTCCTTTCAGTAGCCGTTTGTTCATGTTAGTGTGCATTGCTTCTGCTAGCCTTATAAATATTTGAAAGAATGCAGATTGAAATGGGACCTTATTCATCACTTGTCTTTGCTAGCGAGCATCCTCACCTTTTTCTCTTCCATCATTGTATACAAATAGTTTTTTCACCCTCCCTTTTTCCTTTAGGCCTCTAGCATTGTGTGTTCCATCTCATCGAGCAAAGGGCTGGATGTGGCTGATCTCATTTGATCTCAGAAGCTAAGTAGGGTCAGCCCTGGTTAGTACTTGGATGGAAGTCCCCCTGGGCATCAGGCTTCCTGCATTGAGCAGGGGGTTGGACTTGATGGCCTTGTAGGCCCCTTCCAACCCTATGATTCTATTCCATTTTGCCTGTTTATTAAAAACAGCATAATCAGTATATAAAATTGCCTTCATTTTAAAACAGAGTAATTGCAGGGAAAACACAGGCCAGGAGAAGTTTCCTAAATACTTGAGAGTATCCTCAAAGTATGTGGGAAAATTTGTTTTATTTTTCAAAAACAACAACTGGTCAGTCCCTGTGGGGACCAGGGGTTGTGTACTGGGCCAGCGTCAAGGGCAGACACGATCGGGCACCTGCCAAGGGTCCACACCCCAGCAGGGGCCCACTGGCAAGAGCTCCATGGACTTGCTCCTCCTTTTCACCCTTGCAACCTGCTTCTTCACCTGCCTCTTGCACTCAGAGAACGGTCATGGTGAGGAGGAGGAGCAGTAGATGCTACCCCGCCGGTTTGCTCACTGGCTCTCTGCTTGTCAAGCAAGCAAATGGTAGCAATGCTGAGAAAGAGGATGAGGAACAAGAGCAGATGGTGAAAATGATGGTTTTGAATAACTTCTAATATGGTTCTTTGTGCCCCATTTAAAAAGCTTCCACTGTGAGGAATGAATACATTATTGTTTAGAGAGCTGACTTGGGTTGTTGATACCCAAGTGGCAGAAACTAGCTCTCCTTCAGGGAGATATCCAGTTGGAGCCCAAGGGTGACAAAGTATGGAAGCTAAGGTCACATAGAGGCCATGGGAGACAGTTGGTAAGAAGATGGAGGAGGTCTCCTCCTTAGCCCTTTGCCCCCTCTTCAAAAGTATTTCCAGTGTGTTTGTGCTTTCCTCAGTTGTTTGATGGGAGCAAGATAGTGTGTGTGTATTTTCTCATGTTGGATACATTTTGTTCATTTATTTTATTCCTTTGGGAATATGGAATGCCACAGTGACTCAGTGAGCATGAGGGTACGTTGGAATTCATAGAAATTGTGTGGGTAGACAATTATTATTTGTGGGAATTTCAGAGAAACTGAGTGGGTAGAAAATTGTCTGACAAATGTTCTTCAGGCAAATCCACCAGGTCCTGAGATTATCTTATCTCCTAAGTCTGAAGAGCCTGTTGAAATATAAAATGGATCCCCTTCTGTAAAATATTACTTTGGAAGCAAGATGTAGAAGGATACACCTATTATTATTATTGTTATTACTACTACTACTACTATTATTATTATTATTACTATTATTATATTTCTTAGCTGCCTTTCAAGACTCCAGTCTTCCTAAAGCAACTTAGAAATATTAACTATATCAATTTCAATATAACAAAATCAATTTTAAACAAAGAAATTTAAAATAAGCCTGTTACAGTAAAATATAATCTAAAACAAGCCAAATCTAAAATCTTGACTAACCAACAGAAAGGAGCAGCATATACAATAAAACCTTTCTATCAAAAACCAGAGAATACAAGTAAGATTTTAAAATGCTCTTAAAAACAACAGCAGATGGGGCAAGCCACATATTTATCTGGGGGGGAATTTCATAGGGCTGAGGCCACCAATGAGAAGTCCCTGTCTCGAGTGCCCACCAACCATACTGATCTCAAAGGCAGGCCAATGAGTAGGGCCTCTGAAGATGACCTTCGAAGATGATCTTAAAACCTTATTGACATCAGGAAGCTGCTCAAGGAAGCTAGGGTTGGTGCTCTTTAGCCTGGCAAATCATGGGCAGTCCATTCATTCAGGGGCAGTGTGACAAAGCAAGTAGGAACAAGGATGAGAAGCTTGAACTACAGGTTGACAAAATATTCTTTATTAGGCCCGATGTGTTTCCAAAGAAATCCTCTGGGGCACCGTAAAACTCAACGCTCTCTGCTCTGCACTCTCCAAACACTCGGTTGCAAAATAGTAGAGAACCCAGAGTACTGTGTTTTACAATCCCCCTGAGGAAGACTTTGTTGGAAGTCTTGGGCCTAATAAATAATATTTTCTTGGGCCTCAAAGGGAATATTTCATGCACCTAGAGGAGGGGTGGGGAACCTAGTTCAGCCTGAGCACCAAATTCAGTTTTGGAGATGCTCTCGGGGGCCACATTTTAGTGGTGGGCAGAACTGAAGGCAAAAAGGGCTGGGCCCCCCAAATACCAGCATATTTCAGCTTGAAGTTCTTAACTACTGGTCACTGAGCCTTAAGAGAGGCACTTCAACCTTTTAGAATGGGGAAATGAACTATGGAAAAGCGGGGAAACCACCCAGGGACCACCATTTGGGGGAAGGGGTAAGGCCAAGGGAAGAGGGCACGGCTATTTGGGGAACCCTGGAGGGCCAGATTGTGACCCCAGGCAGTCCTCTGGATGTGGCCTGTGGGCCTGAGGTTTAACACACGTGCCTAGACCATTCCTCTCCTTGTTTCTGTACTGGCCCCTTCCTTCCTTCCTTCCTTCCTTCCTTCCTTCCTTCCTTCCTTCCTTCCTTTTTCTCTTTCTTACAAAGCCAGTAGAGCCTCAAGAGGCTTATTGAGATCAAATTATAATAATTGTTCTCTACTAACCTCTTTTTAATTATGAAATCTGGAGACTGAAAAACAGGTCATGACTGCCCGATGGCTCTTATAGCCCCTTTATGACCAAAGTTTAAAGTACAGGAATCAGCAATTTCTACTCTTCAATACAATTTTGTGGTGATTGATTATATTTGTTGTTCAGTCGTTAAGTCGTGTCTGACTCTTCGTGACCCCATAGACCATAGCACGCCAGGCCTTCCTGTCCTCCACTCTCTCCCAGAGCGTGCTCAAGTCCATATTCATTGCATCAGTGATGCTATCTAGCCATCTCATCCTCTGCCGTCCCCTTCTCCTTTTGCCTTCAATCTTTCCCAGCATCAGGGTCTTTTCCAGGGAGGTTTCCTCTTCGCATCAGGGGGCCAAAATATTGGAGCTTCAGCTTCAGTATCTGTCCTTCCAATGAGCACTCAGGGTTGATTTCCTTTAGGATGGACTGATTTGATCTCCTTGCAGTCCAGGGGACTCGTAAGAGTCTTCTCCAGCACCACAGTTCGAACGCATCAATTCTTTGGTGCTCAGCCTTCCTTATAGTCCAGCTCTCACAGCCATACATTACTACTGGGAAAACCATAGCTTTGATTAGACGAACCTTTGTCGGCAAGGTGATGTCTCTGCTTCTTACTATGCTGTCTAGGTTTGCCATAGCTTTCCTCCCAAGGAGCAAGCGTCTTTTAATTTCATGGCTACAGTCACAGTCTGCGGTGATCTTGGAGCCCAAGAAAATAAAATCTGTCACTGTTTCCATTTCTTCCCCTTCTATATGCCAGGAAGTGATGGGGCCAGATGCCATGATCTTCGTTTTTTTAATGTTGAGTTTCAAACCAGCTTTTGCACTTTCCTCTTTCACCCTCAACAAGAGGCTCTTGAGATCCTCTTCGCTTTCTGCCATTCGGGTGGTATCGTCTGCATATCTGAGGTTGTTGATAATTCTCCCTGCAATCTTAATTCTGACCTGTGATTCATCCATCCCGGCGTTTCTCATGATGTACTCTGCATATAAGTTAAATAAGCAGGGTGACAATATGCAGCCTTGTCGTACTCCTTTCCCAATTTGGAACCAATCGGTTGTTCCATGTCTGGTTCTTACTGTTGCTTCTTGACCCTCATACAGGTTTCTCAGGAGACAGGTAAGGTGGTCTGGTACTCCCATCTCTTTAAGAATTTGCCACAGTTGGTTGTGATCCACACGATCAAAGGCTTTAGCGTAGTCAATGAAGCAGATATAGACGTTTTTCTGGAATTCTCTTGCTTTCTCCATGATCCAGCGAATGTGGGCGATTGGATCTCTAGTTCCTTTGCCTCTTCGAAACCCAGCTTGTATTTCCAGTAGTTCTTGGTTCACATACTGCTGAAGCCCAGCTTGTAGGATTTTGAGCATCACCTTGCTGGCATGTGAAATGAGCGCAATTGTACGGTAGTTTGAACATTCTTTGGCGTTGCCCTTCTTTGGAATTGGAATGTAAACTGACCTTTTCCAGTCTTGTGGCCACTGCTGAGTGTTCCAAATTTGTTGGGATATTGAGTGCAGCACTTTAACAGCATCATCTTTTAGGATTTTAAATAGCTCAGCTGGAATACTGTCATCTCCGCTAGCTTTGTTGTTACTAATGCTTCCTAAGGCCCACTTGACTTCACTCTCGAGGATGTCCGGCTCAAGTTCGGTGACCGCACTATCATGGCTATCAGGGACATTAAGATCTTTCCTGTAGAATTCTTCTGTGTATTCTTTCCATATCTTCTTAATCTCATCTGCTTCTGTTAGGTCCCTGCCTTCTTTGTCCTTTATCATGCTCATCTTTGCACAAAACGTTCCCTTGATATCTCCGATTTTCTTGAAAAGATCTCTAGTCTCCCTTTCTGTTGTTTTCCTCTATTTCTTTGCATTGCTCATTTAAGAAGGCCTTCTTGTCTCTCCTTGCTATTCTCTGGAACTCTGCATTCAGTTGGATATATCTTCCTCTTTCTCCCTTGCTTTTCGCTTCCCTTCTTTCCTCAGCTACTTGTAAAGCCTCCTCAGACAGCCACTTTGCTTTCTTGCATTTCTTTTTCTTCGGGATGGATTTAGTTGCTGCCTCCTGAACAGTGTTACAGACCTCTGTCCATAGTTCCTCAGGCACTCTGTCTATCAGGTCTAATCCCTGAAATCTATTCCTCACCTCCACTGTATATTCATAAGGGATATGATTTAGGTCATACCTGAATGGTTTAGTGTTTTTCCCTATGTTCTTCAATTTAAGCCGAAATTTTGCAAGAAGCAGCTCATGATCTGAGACACAGTCAGCTCCAGGTCTTGTTTTTACTGACTGTATGGAGCTTCTCCATCTTTGGTTGCAAAGGACATAATCAATCTGATTTCGATATTGACCATCTGGTGATGTCCATGTGTAGAGTCGCCTCTTGTGCTGTTGGAAAAGAGTGTTTGCTATGATCAGCGTGTTCTCTTGGCAAAACTCTATTAGCCATTGTCCTGCTTCATTTTGTACACCAAGGCCATGCTTGTCTGTTATCCCGGTGATTTCTTGCCTTCCTACTTTAGCATTCCAATCCCCTATGATGAAGAGGACATCTTTTTTTGGTGTTAGTTCTAGAAGGTGTTGTAGGTCTTCATAGAACCAATCAACCTCCGCTTCTTTGGCCTCAGTGGTAGGGGCATAGACTTGAATTACTGTGATGTTGAATGGTTTGCCTTGGGTTCGTACTGAGATCATTCTGTCGTTTTTAAGATTGTACCCCAGTACTGCTTTTCCCACCCTTTTGTTGACTATGAATGCTACTCCATTTCTTCTAAGGGATTCTTGCCCACAGTAGTAGATATGATGGTCACCTGAATTAAATTTGCCCATGCCTGTCCATTTTAGTTTGCTGATTCCCAAGATGTTGATGTTTAGTCCTGCCATCTCATGTTTGACCACCTCCAGGTTACCTTGATTCATTGATCGTACATTCCAGGTTCCTAAACAATATTGTTCTTTGCAGGATCGGACTTCCTTTTCACCACCAGACACATCCACAGCTGAGTGTCCTTTCGGCTTTGGCCCAGCCGCTTCACTCTTTCTGGCGCTACTTGGAAATTCCCTCTGCTCTTCCCCAGTAGCATATTGGACACTTTCCGACCTGAGGGGCTCATCTTCCGGCATCATCTCTTTTAGCCTTGTGTTATGTTCCATGGGGTTTTCTTGGCAAGAATGCTGGAGTGGGTTGCCATTTCCTTCTCCAGTGGACCACATTTTGTCAGAACTCTCCTCCATGACCTGTCCGTCTTGGGTGGCCCTGCACGGCATAGCTTATGGCTTCACTGAGTTACGCAAGCCCCTTCGCCACAACAAGGCAGTGATCCATGAAGGGATTGGTTATATTGCCTGTTTTTAATGTTATATTTTAGATACTGCTTTCAGCTGCTGACTTGAGGTGAAGCAGTTGTTAAATAAACCCAAGCTAATCCTCACAATGCAAAGCAGGGGTGGTAAACAAAACATCCCATATTAGTCCATAGCTTCTGATGAGGTCCTCCACTGGATTCCATTTCATGCAGAGGCTTGAGTAGCCCCCACCAGAAGCAAGGCTTTTTGCATGGTGGCCCCAATGCTTTTGAACCCCCGTTTGAGAGAATTTCATACAGCCTCCTCCCTCCTGGACTTTCAAAGGCAGGTCAAAATGTTTCTACTGGAGTTGGTCTTTGAAAAGGAACTGCTGTTTTTTACCCCCCCTGCCCCCGCTGTTTTCCTGTCCAATTCTTTTTCAGGTTTTTTGTTTGTTTTTATTGTATGGGGGTGGTTGTTGTGATGGTTATAGTTTTTTCTGCTCTGTAAACTGCTATGATACTTGTAATGAATAGCAGTCTAGAAGCATTTTAAAGTTAAAAAAATAAATATGAAGCATCATATTTCTAAAAAAAACCTGGTATGTTTATTTAATTTGTTTTAAAAGCATACTTGCCTCTTCTCTCAAACACCCAAGAAATTTGTTTAGAGCAGAGGTGGGCAACACGCAGCCCTCGGGCCACATGCGGCCCCTGCAAACCCCTCCCAAGCCCCCACCAACTTTAGAGTCAGACTGTACTCTCCCAAAATGTAAAGGTGGGGGGAAAAACCTCCCTACTTAGCCTCTCTACTTATTATGGACAGAGCTCCCAAAACAAGATTTATAACAGCTTATGAAGACAGAAGTTTGGCTTGGATGGATAGTGAGTCATTATATATGGCCGCCTTCCCTATTGCCCTCCAGATGGCTGGTTGGGGGCGGGGGCTGGGAGTGGCAGTCGAACACATCTGCAGGGCCCTGGGCTGGGGAAGCCTGAGCTCTAGGAACAGGTGGGTGGGATTGCCCGTGGTGCTTCTGGTCCTCAGGAGCCTCCTTGATCTGTGACATGAGAAAACAGATAGGTAGGGATGGTGAATGAGCAATGTTTGAGATTGCTGGAATTCTTCACACATTGTTGCTCTGCTTGTCTTGTGCCCAGTTCTTATTCATGTTTGTGATTGCCGCTCACTGTGTGCGAACAGGAAACGTGCACAAATCAAGCAGCAATCGAATGTGAGTTGTGTGCAAGTTTCCCAAAATGTGTGCAACTTTCCTCCATAGTGTAAAGCAGGGCTGATGCAATCCATGGAGGAAATTTGTGCAAATTGAACTGGCAGTCAGGAACAAGACACTTGCAAGCACGTGTTCGACCATTTATGAATATTTTCGGCGGATGTGTGCTTGAACCCCTGCTCAGATCTTCGAACAGGGCATGCTCACAAAAACAAAATTCTCATACATTCCTACAAATAGCCAGTTTTCAGGTTAGCATGGAAGTGGTTGCTGTTCCCCTCCCAGATGACGTGACACCAAAAGAAAGGGATGCGTGTTACTGAATCCGATCCTGAATGCAGAATTTGTACAAACTTCACAGAAGCCTTCCTTAGGGAGAAATCTCAACAGAATTCCTAAGACACTCCCACTTAGATCTCTGGCTCCAGCTGAATGAAGAAGTACTGTGTATCACAGGGAGAACTTTGCTAGTTGACATCCAGCACCACAAAGCCAGGTCCATCTTTCTACTTTTGAGGAATTAAAATGGAAAAACCTCCTCCCACCCACTTCTAGATTTGGGCCCACTGCAGTACCCTTTCCCAATCTGGTGCCCTCCAGATGTTTTGGACTACAGCTCCCAGCATTTCTGACCATTGGCCATGCTTTCTGGGGCCGATGGGAGTTTGTATTGGCCCCAGGCCTGTAACCAAGTCACCTGTAGTTTTAGAGGGGCCTAGAGATCCATAATGCTTGGCTTCATTATTGGTGCAATATTCTTGCTAGTGGGCCTCTGAGCATGTGAGATGAGTCAAAGGTCGATAGCGTGGCCTCAGCACATTCCATGCTAATGAAGGCTAGTATCTTATCAGGGCCTAGGATGTGCCTGAGAAGTGAAGCTTGTTTGCCTTAAAGCTGCAGGTGTCTGTGCTGGGAAAGTTCTGATTGCTTTCCTCCTGAACAAGCACTGTTAGCCTATGCTGGGAAAGTTGCAAATGAACGCTAATTAACGCTTGCTGCTGTCATGCTGCCTCACTGCTGACATGTATGGTATAAAACCCATTTTACCCCATGGCTCTGGGTTCAGAGAAGCTGTCTGATCCAACCATTGGGTACGTCTGTGTGCTGTAAGTACTCAATAAAGGCTCCTTGTAAGCAAACCTGGATCTAGCTTATCATTATCTCAGCACCTCCAAACCTTAGCAGCCCACGGCTGGGGCAGACAGAGTTGAACTCCAAAACGTCTTGGGGGAGAAGGCTGCATTACAAGTTCAATTGTGGCAGTGGTGGTTCATGTCCTCATTCCTAGCAGACAGCGTCTCGGAGCCTGCAGACTGAAGGCCACTGCTGACTGCGTTATTACAGACCTTTTGGTGCCATTTATTTCAGTTTGTTAGACTGCAAAATTATGAGCTAGTTAAGATCTTGACAGCTGTGGATGAACCAGGGGGACTTGGGTGGTGGGGGAGTGGGGAGCAGTTTTTGCAAAGGCATCAGAAGACGCCAGGGCAGCTCACAAAAGCCTGTTTGCTCCTGACCTTGCTAATCATTTTCATTCAGTAACGAAGTCTTTGTTCTCAAAGATTAATGACTATGCAAGGTTCCTGCAGTGGGCTTTTTTTGTGTGCTTCCTATGGAACAAGAGAACCGGTTTATTAATCTTGTACATAAGAAACGTGGATTAAAAGAAAAGACATAAAAGTTTGTTTTACTGCAGAAATTGGTAGTGGGGGGAATAACGCTATAGGAGAAGTCCTGCTGAATCAGGCCAAAGGTCACTCTTGTCCAGTATCTTGTTTCCAACTTTGGTCAGCAGATGCCTCTGGAAGCAAGGCAGCGAGGTAACAGGTGCGGTTGGCCTGCTGCTCTTTGCCCCCCCGAAACTTGTGCTCAGAGATGTTTTTGACTACATTCCCAGCATTCCTAATCATTGGCCATGCTGGCTGGGGCTGATGGGAGTTAAAGTCCAAAACATCTGGAGAGCACCGGGTTGGGGAAGTCTGGTCTAATACCTTAAAGCAGAAGTGGGGAAACGTGTACATTCACATTTTATGTTTTTATGTGTAAAACATCTTAGATATACACCTAAAAAAATGTAATGTATGAAGTATACCACTGTTGGCCTGCCTAAAACAAGGGTTTGAGCAACAAGCTGTTGTGGGATAGTGAGTAAAGAGACCTGGATTCCAGTCTCACCACTGCCGTGGCCATGATGCTCCTCTTTTCTCTTCTGTACTTTGGTTCCTTCTTTCTTCTCGTATTCTATTTAAGCTTCTTTTTCTATTGCGCTTCAAATGTCTTCATTCAATTCTTCCTACTTATTCATCTATTCTTCTCTCTCTTCACTTCTCTGGTTCTTTGGTCCTTCATAAACCCAACATTACATCCCCCGTTCTGAAGCTGCACACCTTTCTCCATTGCTGCTGCACCTTACCATTAGAAGTGGCATCCATTTGGCTCCTTCCATTGGTGTATTTTAGAATCATAGAATAGTAGGGTTGGAAGGGGCCTACAAGGCCATCGAGTCCAACCCCCTGCTCAATGCAGGAGTCCAAGTCAGAGCATCCCTGACAGATGGCTGTCCAGCCTCGTCTTGAAGGCCTCCAGTGTGGGAGAGCCCACCACCTCCCCAGGTAATTGGTTCCATTGTCGTATTGCTCTGACACTCAGGAAGTTTTTTCTGATGTTCAGCCGGAATCTGGCTTCCTGTAACCTGAGCCCATTATTCTGTGTCCTGCACTCTGGGATGATCAAGAAGAGATCCTGGCCTTCTTCTCTGTGACAACCTTTCAAGTACTTGAAGAGTGCTATCATATCTCCCCTCAGTCTTCTCTTCTCAAGGCTAAACATGCCCAGTTCTTTCAGTCTCTCTTCATAGGGCTTTGTTTCCAGTCCCCTGATCATCTTTGTTGCCCTCCTCTGAACCCTCTCCAGTTTGTCTGCATCCTTCTTCAAGTGTGGTGCCCAGAACTGGACACAGTACTCCAGATGAGGCCTAAGCAGTGCTGAGTAGAGGGGAACTAGTACTTCCTGGGATTTGGAAGCGATGCTTCTATGAATGTAGCCCAAAAGAGCATTTGCCTTTTTTGCAGCCACATCACATTGTTGGCTCATATTCAGCTTGTGATCGACAACAATTCCAAGATCCTTCTCGCTCGTAGTGTGGTTGAGCCACGTATCCCCCATCTTGTAACTGTGCATTTGGTTTCTTTTTCCTAGGTGCAGAACTTGGCATTTGTCCCTATTAAATGCCATTCTGTTGTTTTCTGCCCAGCGCTCCAGTCTATCCAGATCACTTTGAATTTTGTTTCTGTCTTCCAAAGTATTGGCTATCCCTCCCAATTTTGTGTCATCTGCAAATTTGATCAGCATTCCCTGCACCTCCTCCTCCTCCAAGTCATTAATAAAAATGTTGAAGAGCACTGGGCCCAGGACTGAGCCCTGCGGTACCCCACTCGTTACCTCTCCCCAGTTTGAGAAGGTCCCATTGATAAGCACTCTTTGAGTCCGATTCTGGAGCCAACTGTGGATCCACCGGATCGTTGTTTCATCTAGCCCACTTTGAGCTAGTTTGCTCATCAGGATATCATGGGGCACTTTGTCGAAAGCTTTGCTGAAGTCGAGGTATATGATGTCTACAGCATTCCCACGGTCTACAAGGGAGGTTACTTGATCAAAAAATGAGATCAGATTTGTCTGGCAGGACTTGTTTTTGACAAATCCATGTTGGCTTCGAGTAATCATGGCATTGTTTTCAAGGTGCTTCCAGATGGATTGCTTTATCATCTGCTCCAGAATTTTCCCAGGGATTGATGTCAGACTGACTGGTCTGTAGTTCCCAGGTTCCTCCTTTTTACCCTTTTTGAAGATAGGGACAACGTTAGCCCTCCTCCAGTCATCTTGCACTTCCCCCGTCCTCCATGATTTCTCAAAGAGAATAGACAGCGGTTCTGAGAGTTCTTCTGCCAGTTCCTTTATGACTCTAGGATGCAGTTCATCTGGCCCTGGAGATTTGAACTCATTCAAAGTAATTAGGTGTTCCTTGACCATATGCCTGTCGATCTCAAGCTGCACTCCTGCCCCTTCAGCCTGTACTTTATTTTAAATGCTTGATACACTTGCCTCCTTCACTCCATCAGTTCTTGAACTGATCTGGTCCATCTACTTTTACCCTCCATTCCCTTTTCCTTGCGGTGACTGATCTCTTACTTAGATCAGGGATGGACAGAAGTAGATGGTTGTGATCTCCTGGTAACCACTGGCCTATTTCTGGTGGACCACCAAGTGCCTGCTGATTGCTGGGGTTCTTGCAAAGAAAGCTGGATGAACTAGGTAGACCATTGCTCTTAGGTTAACTTTCTTAGGGTCTCTTAACACAGTTTAGTACGCTTAACACAGGGCATAGTCTGAAGGCACATGAGGCAGCCACCTTGCTGAAGCAAAGCAAGTTTGGGTCTGGTCAGTGCTTGGAGGGGAGACTACCTGGGAATCACATGTCGCAACCTTGAGTTCCATGATGGAAGAAAGGTGGGATATAAATGTAATAAAAGAAAAGAAATAATTACACCATAAGTGCGAAGGGACGCACATTTGCATCATAAATTGAAAACATATCCGTGGATCACAGGGGATGTCTGTCTGTCTGTCTGTCTCTGGATCATGCCAGATTGAAATCAGCCCACCATTGATTTAGTGGGTGAGAGCAGGCCGAGTCTTTTTATTAGTATATAGTGCCTAGCTTATGTACATGTTCTAGAAATAATAAATAACAAGAAAGAATAGCGAGCAGAGAAGGGTTGGAACATTTTTAGGCTTGCCATGTGTACTACCTTACAGAGGACAGTATTCTGTTTGAAGGTGTCCTCTGTTTGAAGGGCTGCCCAGTCCAACTCCATTATGAAGATCAGGAATCATGAGAGGGGTGAGCAGCCGGGAGCCTTGAAGTTGCCCATCAACAGTTGGCAGCATCTGGACAGCAGATCACCTGGTTACAGTCATCCCCACTCTGGTGATCATATTTCTGTTTCAATTATAGTAGTGATTTCTAAATTCGCATGTATGCGTATCAGTCAGCACATGCAAATGTTATGCAATTCATTATCCCCCTTTGTCCTTTTTTTTTTTGGCAATGCGTAAGGGGCCACCCTAAAGATTTTCTCACAAACGTCTCCACATTCCACTCTGCTTATCAGGTTTGAAGTATGTCATGCACCCATCCCCTCTTCTTCCTTTTCTTCCCCCAACACATATCCAAGGCTTCATTTCAGCACTGCTGACTTCTAAAAATGAATGTCAAGATTCTCAAGGCACAGAATTATTTTTTTAAAAAGCGATTAAATATACCACCAGTATTCCAAGAGGGAAAAACACATAAATATAAATATCAACTTCAATGCATTTCAAGTATTCAATGGCAATATAATCTAAATTAATAAAGACTACAAGCCCAGTATCTAGTCTATTAATATATAATACATGAATAAAAATAATTGGAGAGAGAGAAATGAATGACAAGATTCTCAAGATGCAGAATTTTGTGTTCAAGATACAATTCTGCACTTCTGCAATTTGGATTTGGGAAGCTCTACATTCCTGTAGCCCCGAGCTCAATGACAGCCTCATAGGAAGTGCACAGATTCCTCTGGATTTTTGGAGAGCTCATTCAGCTTGCTGGCTGGAGCTTCATTGCTTGTGTTTGTTGTCATTGCTGTTTCGAGTTTTTTTTTTAATTAGAGAGATGGGATAAAAGGCTTTATTGCACCAATGGGCCTTCTGCTGTGCCCAGCTGCAGCTGATATTTCAAGCTCATGCCTGGCTGTTCACTGTATTTCAGTGGTGTGACACAGGATGAATTTAAAGTTACCTGGCTCACGGGGAGCTCCCGTTTTGTCATGTTGTTGGTGTAGCTGCACCAAAGGGCTTGAAGGCTTTCCTGAACTCGGAATTAATGCTCCCAAAGCAACTCCTCCTAGTCTGTCTAGTGCTTCCAGTGTGGCAGCTCTTCTCCACAGTGGTCCCTCTTGTCCTACTCTCCTCTCCAGCTCTAGTAATTCAAGGCTAATTTATACTCGGAGTTGAGGTTGTTTTTATAACCTGACCTATTTGGAAGCCGTGGTGGGTTTTTTCAAGCAGTAGTTCAGTAGGCAGCTGCAGCCAGTTGTTGCCCGGCCTTTGGTATCCAATGTGGGCTGTGAATCATTTTGGCAGCTTTTCACTTTTTGACGAAAGGAACCAATTTGTGGACATCGAGTGGAAGCCTGTGAGTGCAGTGGGTGGTACGAGAGTATAGTTAATGACACCAAACATGACACTGTGCTGTGAAGACACAATGGCTAACAGGGCTCAGGTCCAAACTTGGGTGGTTTCTCTTCAGGTTTGCATTGCATCGTCAGCCATTTTCTGTCTGTGTCCCTATTTGTATCATAATTCCTTCTATTTCTGATATTCAGGCATGAGTGCAGGTGCTTATGTAGTCAAAACGACACCACCTATCCACAAAAGGGAGGTATCAACAGGCTTGGTGGAGCCCCGAGGTTTGCAGAAATACTGTGGGGAAAAATGTGGTGCCCTCACCCCTAACAATCCAATGAGGTCTGTGCGTGCTCAGCTGCCATTGAATGGTGACTGACTGTTATAGGGGGACTACAACTGCCACCATCCCTGGCCAGTATGTAACAGGATGAGGAGGATGGGAGTTGTAGTCCAGCATGCCTGGAGGGTGCCTGGTTGGGGAAGGCTGGTCTAGATGTTTAGTCTTTAAGAACAAAAGCAACAGTTTTCAAGATACTTCATATGTTACAACATCCACAGGCCCATCAATCATGCCTCTTTGTCTGTCACATTATTTTCTGACAATCCACACAGGTTCCTTGCTACCCCACTTCTTTATTTAATAGGTTTTCCCATTAGCTTCAATTAAGTAACTCCTTTCTCAAGCCCTGAAGTCTTCAGATAAAATAACAACTGCCTGTTACTCATCAGGGATGTTCGCTTTGCAGTATCGAAAGATGGGGCAAAATCCCTCCAGCAATTTTTCATTTGCCAGGCTTGGCATTGTGGTACTTCTTTAACTGATGCACTGTATGTGTTGAAACATAGGAACAGAGGAAGCTGCCTTATAATGAGTCAGACCATGGGTCCATCTAGCCCAGTATTGTCAACACTGACTGGCAGCGGTTCTCCAGGGTTTCAGGCAGGAGTTTTTCCATCCCTACCTGGAGATGCCAGGGATCGAACCTGGGACCTTCTACATGTAAAGCAGGTCCTCTACCACTGAGCCTCAGCTCCTTCCATGTGGGTATGGAAGGTTTTATTTGAGTATCTGCACCCAAGTACAAAAAATACAGTAAAAATTGCCTTTATGTGGTCTCTTGGACAAGTCACTCCCTCCCTCTCATCCTAGCAAGTTTACCTTACAGGATTGTTGTGATGAGACTAGAGATGTGAAGGCCCGGAAACCCCCCCCCCAATCTTTGTTCCATCCCCCCGCCCCCCAGGCAAAAGAGGTCCCTGAAAAAAATGGGACCTAGAATCATAGAATCATATCATAGAATAGTAGGGTTGGAAGGGGCCTACAAGGCCATCGAGTGCAACCCCCTGCTCAATGCAGGAATCCAAGTCAGAGCATCCCTAACAGATGGCTGTCCAGCCTCATCTTGAATGCCTCCAGTGTGGGAGAGCCCACCACCACCCTAGGGAATTGGTTCCATTGTCGTATTGCTCTGACAGTCAGGAAGTTTTTCCTGATGTTCAGCCGGAACCTGGCTTCCTGTAACTTGAGCCCATTATTCCGTGTCCTGCACTCGGGGATGATCAAGAAGAGATCCTGGCCTTCCTCTCTGTGACAACCTTTCATGTCCTTGAAGAGCACTATCATATCTCCCCTCAGTCTTCTCTTCTGAAGACCTTCCCCTGCCCCACAATTTCTTCTGCTTTCCCCTGGGCCTTCACATCTCCAAATGGTACAATACGATAACCCTGCCCTGAGTGCCTTGGAAGAAAGGTAGGATAAATAAATGCATGCATTTTAAAAATATGTATGGCTGAAGCTACTTAGGACATTACAGTTCAAAACTAGCACCTTGAACTGTACCTAAAGACAGCAAGGAGCTAGTACAGATGCTGGAGCAACTTGCTGTCTCTTGTCCTTTCTGGATTACTGCCTTACTTTGACCCAAATGGGATTGTTATATTCAATTAACTCCTTGTCCGCAGGCTTCTCCAGTGCAATGTGCACCTAGATTCCTCTTAATTCTAGGGAATTAAGTGACATGTTCCCGCAGATTTATCCAGCGATTACCTTTTGTTTGCTTTATTCATACCGCTCTATCAACATTAATTTGTCAAGGTTTCTTGTGTGTTCTGTTCCCGTTTAACATCTGTCTCTCCAGAGAGCCAAGTGCCTCACTCCGTGCTAGGCAGGAATCCAAGAACGAGGTCCTTTCATTTCAGGCGAAGCATCGAGTAATTACTACTAGTCATTCTCAGTGACGGGATATAAAGCAGCCTTGCAGGCATTCAATTTTCTCATCATCTTAGGTAGGGAAACAGAGGGTGGAGATGGAAGAGCTGCCCGCTCAAAGGCCATGTTTTACAAAAGGTGGGATGGTTAAAAATCCTGCCCACTACCCAATTTTGCACGCATCTCACTTTTTTGCAAGCTCTATCCTAATAGTGTGACTCCGCTAGCCTAAAATGCAGGGTGGGAGAGTCTAAAGCAATCACATCAGTGGCTCTTGATTTCTGTGTCCTAATAAGACTCCTCAGCTAATGACAAAGCAGTGGAGGCTGGTGGCTCCGATGTCAGTGAGGTGGTGAATCTGCTCTGGGTTTCAGTCAGAACTCCAAAGGAGCTATCCAGGCAGCTTGGATTGCTCCTTTAGAGCCCTGACTGGTTCTGACAGAAACCCGGAGCGGATTCACCACCCCAGTGACATTGGAGCCTTCAGCTTTCACCGTGACAAAGTTTCTGGTTGCTTGGTCTGTATTCGTAGCCAGACATGGCATGTATGTGTATTGTCTTGCCCTTCTGGAGGATTTCTCTTTGGAGGAGGGCTGAGGGCTGCCCCCCACCCCCACCCCAAGCTAAACATCGCAGAGAAGCTGCCTGTGTCTATGGACCTTGAAGTAGATCAGGGTAGTGGTGTTGCTTTAATGCTTCTAATGATGATTTATTCTTGGGTTTTGCTTTATGATGTTGTTTTCATTGTTCTGACCTTTTGTACACCACCTTGGTGGTTTTTACAGAAAAGTGGTATAAAAGTATTAACAATAAATAAAATAATGGGTGATGTGCTTTGAACATGCAAAAAAGTGTCATATAAATATAAAATATGATGATCATGATAAATTATTTATTTAAAATATTTCTTGGCTGCCTTTCAAGACAGAAGTGCTCCAAGGCGGTGTACAACAATAGAACGCATAAAACTTGCATGATGTTAAGAGCGATTAAAACACAATAAAAACAGTAAGAACACAATACAAACAGCAATAAAAACAACAATAATAAAAGCAGCAGTGAAACCAGCAACCAAATCAGCAATAAAAGCAGCATTCGTATTAAGAGAAGGCCAGAGTAAAATACGTTTTCAAGGTGTTCTTAAAAGCCTGCAATGTTGGAGCATGGCAGACCCCAGGGGCCACTGCAGAGAAGGCCCTCTCATGTGTAGTCACCCACCTAACTGCTTTCACAGATGGTCAAATGAGAAGGGACTCTCCTGCTGATTTTAATGTGCGGACAGGTTGATAATGGGTAAAGGTGGTCCTTAGGTGCTCTTGAGGTATAATCACAGGAGATCTGGAACAAAGAAGAGTATTGATAGTATTGCTTGTTGTTTTTGCAGTAGAGCAAGCTCTACCATTAGGTAGAGCGATGGTGCCACCTCAGGCAGCAGAAGTTGTGGTGTGGGGAGCAGCAGAAAAGAGTTGGAAGACAGAGTTGTGTTTATCGATCAGTCCATCCCGCATCTCTTAAGCTAGCCTGCTGCCTTCAGGTGCAGTGCTGTCCCAGGGCCAGTATTGAATAAGATTCAGCTGCCAGTCTTGTCAACTTCTGTATGTGGAATGGGGTGGGGGGGACTTCATCTTGTCCTTTGCCTCAGGCAGCAGAATGTCTTGGACTGGCCTTGTTTGGAGGGCCGGATGTGATAAAGTGGGTTGTGGTTGAGTGTGGCATTTTTTTATCCCCCCCCCCCCCGGTAGGGCTAGTTTGAGATCTATTTGGGCCATATAAAGTTGCCTTTCATGTGTGGTGGCCTCTATACATCATTTTATAAGTTGAGGGCAGACAAAGGAGGAGAAATTCTAAGTTAACCAAGTAAGACCTGGCTACTTTGAAGTAGTTTCGTCAGAGGAGAAACTCTGAACGCTTCTTTTCCTCTGCTCCTGTTCTACCCTTGGTTGAGATTTTACAGCCAAGTTAAGCCCTTGGTTTTACTGTGTGGTAATAATGTAACATAAAAATTATTATTACTCATTATAGAAGAGATCGAATGCAAATGATGATATACACACACCTTGGAGAAAAGGGAAAGAGCTTCCACATTATTTCCTAAATGGAATATGCATATGCATCTGTACAAAAAACCATAGCACGCTCCTTGTTCTGAAATTTGCAGCATTTGCCATTGTAGCCTCATTTGGCACTGGTACTAAAAGCTCTGCGCTGTGTATGTTTGGGCTGAAATCTCCAAAGTGAACATTTTGGTGTTTGGCTGATTGGAATAAAGAACTTTTATTACTTTTTCCCTTTGCTTTTCAAAAAATGCTGCTTTCTTCAGTGCTAAAAGGCATTCTTTCCTTTATTTATTTATTTATTTTTAACGTCGGTAATGAGGCTGTCTTTGCACAGCAGGTTGATTTCTATGGCTGTGTATACTCCATGCTAAAAGAAATCTTTTTTGCAATCAGAATTCAGTGTCAAGAAAAATGAACATATCAATCATGTAAATCAAGCAAATTTGCATAATTTATCATCTTGCATATTCCTTTCTTGTTGTTGCTGTTGTTGTTCATTATGTACATAAGTATGTGAAGGGAGTGGGGGACGAAGTCTGCAGGGTGATGAAGCCCCAGCTCTAACCATTGAAAAACCTGCTCATTGTTTTCACTGGCTTATGACATTTCTGGAAGCATGGCCCACAGACTTTCAAGCACAGTCTTCTCCCAACAGGTGCCCTCCAGATGTGTTGGACTACAACTCCCAACATGCCCCATCCAGGATACTGGGAACTGTAGCCCAAAAGAGCTGGAGAGCACCAGGTGTGAGAAGGCTATTCAAACATATATTAGTCGCTGTTAGGACTAAACATGTTCTCTTTAAAATGTACCTAAGAACTGAATCCCCTTTCATAACTACAAATGAAAGTTTATATTCTCAGGATAGTGGGTTTGGCATCTAATGCCACATCTATGCTCCAGGGGAATCGCAGCATACGTACACTGCCCTGTGTCCTTAGGAGCAAGTTTACTTCTCACTCTATCTTTAAATGGGACCAGGGTATCCCATCCATGCCACTGATCCTGGGTAGCACTACTTTTGCACAAGGAGAGTAAAACTTCCCTCTCCTCCTCTCCTGTGGACAAGCCCTTGGTTGCAATTCTCGGCTGTCTCAGCAACTCGTGTATCCGCATCTCGCTTTCATGATTCTCAGCGTCCCTTCGGGTTTGGGTTGATCCCACCAGTTGCCTGATATTGTCAGCTAATTGGAGTGGGAGGTGCGAAAAATGGGAAAGCCATGTTGTTAAGCTGCCGAGTCTCCTCACTTGGCAGAGAGCAGGGCAAGGCCAATAGTGATTGTCCTAGAAGTTATAATTGCTCCATGCTCTGACTTTAGCTTTTCCCGAAGCGAGTCCAGTATCCTTCATCTAGAGACACCCGACACTGGCTTTTCTCCCATGCTGTCTGATGTAGAGCCACACACGAGGTGCATTCAATTGCAGACTCTTGCACTGTGAAGGAGGATGCAGCCTCTCTCTCTTGCTGTCTCTCACACACTCTTGCTCTCTGTGCGTGCTGTTGAATGCTGAAGTGGATAACACAGGCTAAGTACTCTGTCAATATGTCATTGCCAGCCAAGCTGGCAGCTAATTTCCCCTTGCTTTAGTGTGGTGCATTGTCTATATTCCCTGGAGTGAAGATGCCACCATCACATGCCAATCATGGTTTGGGGCCAGATCAGGCTGAGTGACGTGGAAAAAGCTGGTGCCAACCAACCAGCAGGGTCCTTTACGAAAGGTCTGATGAAAAGCAAGACCTACGCAGGAGAGCAATGGCACAGGGAGGCATCGGGTGAGTGCAAATGACCCTTTCCCATCAGGAAGAGAGCACAAGCAGAGCCCTGCTGGATCAGAGTGCTGGACCATCAAGTCCAGCATGCTGTTCCCCGCATGGCCAACCAGATGCCTCCAGGGGACCCACAAGCAAGCATGAAGGCAGTTGTGTTGCTGTCTTGCTTGCTGCAGAAAATTGTGACCTATTGCAAAGGAGAACCATTTTCCAGGCACTGCACCATTACCTTATGGAATCCACTGAAATAAGGTATGTCGCTGACCACTACCTTAAAAACAGTTTTAAAGGGGATAAATGGAACCTGCAATACAATTTTGCAGTATGGAGTTCTCCTGTTCAGTTATGGCATCTTCCAGGGTACTCTGTTCCGGCCTCCCTGGTTTTCCATTTCTCCTGCAATGACCAGTCAACATTCTGCATCCACCGTCTTGCTCTATCTCCCATTGGGATGTTTGGGGGGGATTTTTCTCCAAGAGCATTCTCCCCCCCCCCCCAAGATGTTTTGTGTACTTCTGATTTCAAGCCTGGTGACACTTCCCTGTTGGTCATGAATAGTGCAGACTGACTGGGAATGTTTAGCCTTGAGAAGAGAAGACTGAGGGGAGATAGGATAGTGCTCTTCAAGTACTTGAAAGGTTGTCACAGAGAGGAAGGCCAGGATCTCTTCTCAATCATCTCAGAGTGCAGGACACGGGCTCAAGTTACAGGAAGCCAGATTCCGGCTGAACGTCAGGAAAAACTTCCTGACTGTCAGAGCAATATGACAATGGAACCACTTACCTAGGGAGGTGGTGGGCTCTCCCACACTGGAGGCATTCCAGATGGAGCTGGACAGCCACTTGTCAGGGATGCTTCGACTTGGATTCCTGCATTGAGCAGGGGGTTGGACTCAATGGTCTTATAGGTCTCTTCCGACCCTACTGTTCTATGATTCTATGACTCCATACAGGCCGGCAGTCTGAGAACCAAGATTGCTATGAGTATATAGAATTATATAAAGTCATGTGGATGGGTTATGGACAGCTGCTCAAGAATAGAGGAGGTTCATTACCATCATGCCCTGCTTGTTAATTTCTCAGAAACGTCTGGCTGGCCACAGCTGGAAATGCAATGTTAGTGCAGATGGACCTTGGTGCAATCCAGCAGGGATCTCCTTAGGCTGTTCAGGTGAGCAAGTATACAATTGTGTTGGGAGCCAGTCATATTTAACGGCTAGCCATGCAATGAGGAGAATTTTCCCACTCCCCTACAGAGCAAGATGGACCTAGTCATGCCCCCCCCATTAAGTAATAGGGACAAAAGTCCAAATATCGAGGCTGTGTTAGCTCATACAGCTCATAGCCATAGATAAATTCCTCAGGGATAGCTAGGTCTCTATATGCACCCATTGCTGAAGAAGTTAATAGATTTCAATACCAAAGCTTAATAATACAATTGAAAAGTTGAGCGTCTCATTTCCTCCTCATTGCTACAACAGCGGGAATTATTCACTGTGTTCATTTTCTGTGTGCAATTCAATTTCCAGTCCTTGCCCCCACTCATGCTTGTGATTCCCACTCTGTGAAATAGGACATTGGCGTGGAGGAACTAGAGCTGAGAGCGGCTTTCTGTGCCAGATCCTTCATCATGCCAGCCCAGAAATTTGCCATCATGCTGTGAAATAATAGCCCCTTGTGAGGGACAGTTCCTCTGTTCCTGATTATGCTGAGGAACGGCTGTGTGAACATGCTGGTTCTCTTTTTCTGCCACTTAGTTTAGCCACCCTTCCTTGACTTGGTTCCAAAGCTGAATGTTTTTAATTGGCCGAACTTGGTTATGGTACAGCAAAAGGGAACTTGTCAAAGTCCAGGGGGGTAGAGAAAGCTGCTCCTCACACTTCTAGCTGCTTGTGGTGTGCTTGGAGGCATTTGTGTGCAGGCCAATGGCATGTGCAGGACCAGGAGCGCATTGATTTTAATGTGAGGGGGATTTTTTCAGTCCTCACATCAATGGACTCTGAATTCTGCACATGCCAACTGCCTGAACATTATTATTCACTTCTGAAGTGCCTAAAATGTATTAAGTGCTGTATCAAGATTAAAAACAAGGTGCTCCAAAAACATGTTCACCTTGTGCATGATCAGCTATGCCGCACCACTGGTAGCTAACCATCAGCGCAAGCAGTGGCAGCTGCGTTGGCAGTGGCTGCCAGAATCAGTGCTTACTTTCAGTTAAATGTGCCAGAATAAATAATTCCAGGCAGCATCAACAGCTCTCAGTTATGACAGTGTTGACCCAAAATGGGCAGGCATATTTTTTCATGAGTGTAGCACCTGTTATGTGCAAATCATTCAGCCATGAACTACATATCCCCCAATTCATAAATGCTAGCCAGGGAAGAATGTTGTCATTTACATGAGGTATTGACCGGTGTCTGCCCTGCTGCCCTTTTTCAGCTATACAGTGAAAGAGACACCCTCAAACAGATGTCCTGCATTCACATTCCTACATATCCCAGGGGGTTAGCCTCTAGTTACATTTCAGGCACTGGATGAATGCTTTCATAAAGCCCTATGAAACATAGGATAAGTTGGAAGAGAAAACAGCTGTTGCATGCTTCACATGTACAATAGACTTAGTCATACTATCTCAGTATAAAGAATCCACCATTATTAACCATGGGAATCCCTACTTCTCTCAGATCTCTAGCTCTGCAATTCATTGTTTACTCTTACTAGTGGGTGACAATGACCCGGTTCATACATCACAGCAGCAGTTCCTGGGTTGTTTAACCTAGGAATTGCCTGGGATGAGCAAGTGTGTGAGCTGTGTGTGAGCCATTTCTGATTTCAATCAACAACCCAGATTCCTGGGTTGTTTCATAATGTTCGAATCCAGAAAGTCTGGTTTATTTATGGGTTAAACAACCCAAACTTGACCTAACAACAAACCACGGCCAATTGGTGGGTTAACTCTAGATTGTTTAACCATAAACAACCCAGAGTTTCCATTCCTGGGTTCTTAATTGACATCAGAAATGGCTCATGGACTTGCTCATCCCTGGCAATTCCTGGGTTAAATAACTCAGGAATTGCCAGTGTTAATACATGCACACTTTCATTGGCTGCCTGTGTCCTTGCCTCTCATTGATCCAGTTCTTACATACTTCTTGGGGAAGCCATCTTCCTTACTGATGAAATGGTACAGGCTTTTGGTTGCTTGCTCTGTGGATTTTCAACTTGTTGATTTGGGCCTAGGGATCGATGTATCTGACAGTTTAGGTTTCTCATTTTCTCATTTTGGTTTCTCATTCGTCCAACTTTAAATTTCCTTTGTCCTGTTTCCACATCAGTCTAGCATTCTTTGTAGAGTGGCCACTTACGCATTGCCAAAAAGGAGGACAAAAAAGGACATAAATTTGCATAGCATTTGCATATATAGATAAATATGTAAAAGTGCAAATTTAGAAATAATAAGTATAATTAGAAATACAATGCACCTCACCGTAATGGAGAAGACTGATCTGGTGATCTGTGTACCTGGTCAGTCTGCTGTCCAGGTACTAACTGTGGATGGGCAACTCCAAGGCCTCTGCTGCTCTCCTTCCTTAGGGTTCTTTGACTATAAACCAGACTTGGACTGGCCACGTCTTCAAATTGGGGACACCTTCATATAGAAGACTGTGTCCTCTGCCAGCTCTCCAAAAGAGAGGACTGTCCTCTGCAAAGTAGGACACCTGGTAACCCTACTTCTTTGCAAGGATCACTGCCATCCACAGGCATTGGGTGGCTTGCCAGAAATCAGCCAGTGTTGGTCCACGACCATCCTCCTCTACAAGAAGCAGGTACCTCCCTCATAGATAATGCAGTCATCACTCTGCAGCAGGCTCTCTGGCAACTTCTAAAACCACACGGTGCTTTCCTGCAGCTCCCTTGTTCTCATATTCCCGACCCCTCCCTATTGCTGGGATGAGCAAGGATGTGAAGCAAATCAACAGCCAGATAAGGTTGTTAAATCCTGTGCAGAAATTAAACATCGCTCTTCCAAAGGGGGCAGGTATGTGGGGCCCTGAAGCTTGCTGTGGCGCCAGGCGTCTTCGAAACAAGCCGTGTCTGACACAGAACAGTTTTACCGTTTTAGGTTTTTTTAAGGAGCAGAAATGGGATTAAATACAGCATGAGAGTTAGGCAGAGCTTGACACCCATATAACTTGGCCTGAATTGATTCTGGAACTGTATCATAAATCAGCCCAAGGAAGACTGTTTTCTCAGCATACCTCCTGTTAACTACTGCTGCATCCGTGTGGTGGGCCAGTTCTGTTATCGAAATAAAAATGACGGCCTCTCTCCAGTATCATTTATATCACGAACTCCAGGGCTGTAAATTTGTGCAGATCTGTGGCAGTACGTAGGTTTAATAATCTCATCAGCTTTATTAGAAAGGACTGGAGTCCATATACTCTTCCGCTGAGAAGGAAAGAAGCCTTCATTCTTCTTATAGCTGTACATCGATGTAACCAAAAAGCGTGATGGAAATAGGGAAGCAATGACCTCTGAAAGCAGATGCAGGGTTGGGAAACAGCCATGCTTGTAGGGTGGCTAGATGCAAAAGAGGACGGCCCCCCCGCACCTTCAGGGGTGGGGAAGCTCTGGCCCACGGGCCTAATCCGGCCCACAGAGGTTCCCCATCCAGCCCACAGACCCTTGTGGGATTCCTCCAGGCGGGCGGGGCTTGGCCTCCAATTGGGAGGCCAAGTGGTATGCAGGGGAATCTCCTGTTCCCTCTGATGGCAGATCAGAGATAATACTGGGGATACAGGCTCCTAATGGGGAGAGAAAGAAGCATGCAAAGGAGAGAAAGAGGTGTGCAAAGCCACTTCTCTCAGTGCTGGTCAAGTCCCTTTCTCTGTGCTGAAAATGCCATGCCTCTCTCAGCACTGAGATAGTCAAAATGGGGGGCAGGGGAGGGTCATTTAACCCATGGCAGTCCGTGTGTGTGTGTGTGTGTGAGAGAGAGAGAGAGAGAGAGAGAGAGAGAGAGAGAGAGAGAGAGAGAGAATTCAGGTCTCCACCTTCAAGTAGTTCCTTACCCCTATGCACCTTTAATAGTTGCGTAGAAGAGGGACTTTCAGCCAGTGTAGCTTGTAACTGAGCCCCAGCGTTACTTTTTTTAAATGAAAAGCACCTTTGGAAGAGGGCTGTCTAGAGCAGAGAAATGGTGTGTCTGTGTGCGCTTAAACCATTCCCATTTGCTCTTTCTCTGCTATGGGCCCCGATCGCCCCTCCCACACACACACAGTTCAAAAAGTGTGTTTGCTAGGATAAGCATGCTTTGGGAACTTTCAGGGAAGAAAGACACGGGGGAAGGGGAGATTTGGAGCAGAGAAAGTGTGAGTAGGGAGGGAGGGAGTTCAGCATCTCCTCCCTCACTGCTTCTCCACTCTGAATAATTTTGTCCCGAAGCTGCATTTTGATTTCTAAAATGATAGTGGGGCTGCGTTGCATGTATTTCCATGCAACATATAGTTAGCCCGACACACTTGCTGTTTTATTGTGAGCTGTGCACTGTCTACTGATCTTGGAAGCATCACCATGAAACAACAGCTGTTTGTTCAGCGTTGCTCCTTCTCATAACTGCACCTTGTTCTGGTACAATCAAGCTTCCTCTGTTTTAAAAACAAGAATGGAAAACTAATATGTTTTATGTGGTTGAATGTTGGTTGTTGTTGTTTATTCGGTCAGTCACTTCTGACTCTTCGTGACTTCATGGACCAGCCCACACCAGAGCTTCCTGTCGGCCATCGCTACCCCCAGCTCCCCCAAGGTCGAATCCGTCACCTCCAGAATATCATCCATCCATCTTGCCCTTGGTTGGCCCCTCTTCCTTTTGCCTTCCACTTTCCCTAGCATCACCATCTTCTCCAGGGTATCCTGTCTTCTCATGATGTGGCCAAACTACTTCAGTTTTGCCTTTCATATCATTCCCTCAAGTGAGCAGTCTGGCTTGATTTCCTGGAGTATGGACTGGTTTGATCTTCTTGCAGTCCAAGGCACTCTCAGAATTTTCCTCCCGCACCACAGTTCAAAAGCATCTATCTTCCTTGGAGCACCTCCATATTCTGGTGCATTGGGGTCAGTAACTATGGGGGGATGACGGAGATATGTCAGAGCTACCAGTGGAGGCTGGTGGCTCTGATGTCAGTAGGGCAGTAAATCCAGTCCAGGTTTCAGTCAGAACCAGTCAGAACTAGGGATGTCAGAGAAATCTGCAATGGAACCAGGGTGACTGCTCAGATGGGCGATTAATAAATCTCATAAACAAACAAACAAACAAACCAAATGAGTTCGGATTTTGATGAATCCGACCAGTGGATTCCAAGGACTGCTGGACCATTTTTCCAACCTTCCCAATTTTGCGCAAATTTCATTGTAGAAAAATAAGCAAAAACCCCCAGCCAAAAATGTGCATGTCCCCCATAACCCAAAGTGTGAAAATGCACATTTTGGCCTTTTGGGGGAGCATTTTGGGAGAATGTATTCATTTCTGCATGTGCAAATTTGTGCAATTGCACATATTTGGAAACAAAAGAACTCTAATTTTTCTGAAGTGCAGATGATGGAACGAAAGGCGTCTGACAATCCACAAAACACAGACAGAATAGATTTTACACCATCTGCACATCCCCAATCAGAACTGTAACGGAGCTATCCAAGGAGCGAAGCTCTGACTGGTTCTGACTGAAACCCAGAGTGGATTCACTGCCCCGCTGACATTGGAGCCTCCAGTCTGCAGGGGACAGCACACATATGGTTGCATCACTCTAGCTTACTGTATACTTGAGGGGGGTGGCGTTGCACCAGGTGGCCACACCATGCAGTGTCAATGTGTGTCCTGATCCTACACTCCGCTGGTCAGGATCCCCCCTTAAGTGGAGGTGGTCCAGGTACATAGGCTGGTGCAGGCATAGGGCCAAATGCTCAGCTGGTGGTTGGGTGTGCAACCCCAAGACCCTCCATCAGTACATGAGGAGGGTTTGTATGAACACCCCTTTGGTTGTTGATGACTCGATGTGATGAGCTGAATGTGTGAACTGACTTCACTGAAAGCATTGTAGTTAGGTGTTCTTTCTATGGGTCAGACCTGTGACAAGTCATTCACACATGCCAGTCATCACTTGGCCTTTAGGAAATACTTCTTCACACAGCACATAGTTAAATTTGGAACTCGCTACCACAGGATGTAGTGATGGCCACCAATTTGGATGGATTTAAAGAGCGCTGTACAAATTCCTGGAGGAAAAGGCTATCAGTGGCTACTAGTCCTGATGGCTGTGTGCTGCCTCCAGTACCAGAGGTAGTGAGCCTATGGACACCAGTTGCTGGGGAACATGGGTGGGAGGGTTCTGCTGTGCTCATGCCCTGCTCATGGGTTCCTGGTCGACAGCTGGTTGGCCACTGTGTGAACAGAATGCTGGACTAGATGGACCCTTGGTCTGATCCAGCAGGGCTCTTCTGATGTTCTTATGACCTTGCATCCACCAATAATGCCCATCCATATGTGAACTATAGCTGGATGTAGGGCTGGTTATTACAACCACACATCTGACTATCTATCTACAAGATTCACACAGAATCCCCCATACATGTAACGTCTGTGTAAAAACTAAATTAAAAAATCATGGTATGTGAAGCAGTCTTTACTTCCAAATAATACTCTGCAGTCAGTACCTTTAAACCAGGGATGTTGAACCTCTTTCAGCCTGGGAGCCGAATTCAGTTTTGGAGAGGCTGTCAGGAGAGAGATACATTCGAGTGGTGGGTGGGGCTGAAGGCAGGATGGGCGTGGCCAAATGCAAAAGGGGCAGGGCCAAAATACAAAATAATGCCAGCATATTTTAGCCTAAAGCTCTTACTGCCAGTAAGTAATGCTGAGGACGGGCATTTTAGCCTTTTAGAATGGGAGGAAAAACTTCACAAAAGCTGGGAAACCACCAAGCGATTGGTGATCAGGGGAAAGCGGGTGGGGCCAGGAGAAGGGTGTGTGGCTGTCTTAAGGATCCCTAGAGGGCCAGTTTGGGATCTGAGGCAGGCTGCATTTGTCCCACGGGCCTACGCTTCAACACCCCTGCTTTAAAGGCATGCTTTCATGTGAACACGCTCTAATGCTGGAGCATAGCTGAATTTTTTTCAGTTTCTGGGTCAAAATTGATGCATTTTGAAGAACCTTTCCTTGAACAACTAACTAGCCTGAGCATTGGGACCAAAGTTACTGTGCGCTCCTGGGCAGCTCTTCGATCTGACTGAGCCAAGCTTTCACAAAGTCGCTTTATATAATCTCTGGAAGCCCTTTCCCCTTCCAGCCCATGTGACTATAGGCACAGTTTAGGATTGGGCTAGGTCAAAACCTTTACCATAAACATGGGCCATTGGGAGGGAGAGTTCCCAGGTGCCTTACAAGCCATCCTTTGGAGGTTTCTGTATACTTCTGCCTAATACCCAGGACTTGGACAATGTATTTTATACTTTTGAAGAGGATAGTTGAAAGTACACAGAAAAAAGAGAGATGTGTTCCAAGTATAATCTTACCTTATATGTATAATTCAAAGTTGGAAGTCAGTTGGTCATCCCATTTTGACTGCCTTCCTGTTGGTCGATTCTCATGAAACACTTCATTGGAAATCTCTTGACACGCAGATTCCATGAATAACAACAGTTTTCACTATAATATAAAGTAGAGCTGTGTACAAATGTCCTCTCAAAATTCTCCAGCCTATTTGTGAGCAGAGAAATCAGGGGACAAGTTCACTGAATTTCTCCTAGGGGAGGATAAATTCTCCAACCGTTTCTCACAGATAGGGCTCACTATTGGCAGAGGTTGTTGTAGCACAGGTTGCTTCCTTGTCAGGGGATCTTTCCGGCATCTCTAATACTCTTCATTTCCAGTATTCTTCATCTCCTTTCTCATCAGAAGACTCTGAATCTTTTTAGTCTCTCCCCATACATAGAAGTTGTTCAACGCCCCAGGTAATTTTTCTAGCAGATTAATTTTAATGTGAATGGAGCGTCCAAAGCTCCTTTGGAAGCTGTTAAATTCCCAGCCCAAGTCTGTTTATAGAAGACAGAGCTGTATGGGAGAGAAGCTCTAATCAGACTGTAGCTACCAGAGCTTAGGTGGATCAATTACTTTGCCGCTGGAATTGATTGCTTTTCATCGCAGGGCCGAGTCTTTTGATTACATGTTTAGGAAGTATGAAATAAATAGCTATGGACTTATTACAGCCATGGGTACTAATCAGCATGCGGTAGATAGATTTGGCCTGCCAAGTTTGCCTCTGTACCATGAGGCTCCTTTTAATTTGAACTCTTTTTCTTTTTTTCTTTTTTGCTGTCCCGTAATTTCATGTAGTGTTAACACTTTTTAATACAATTTTAATTCAAAGCTTATGGCTTGTTTGCAGAACAACACTGTTTGGAAGCCGGACTCATGCCGGGAGTGCAGTTGCCATGGTGACATTGTCATATGCAAGGATATCATTTGCAGAAACCCTCGCTGTGAGCTTTGGAAGGTAAGGCACGAGAATGACGTCCAACTGGTAATTCAGTTGTCGTGCTAAGGGTTGGAGGCATCAGGGTTGAATGGCTCTTGCTGACATGGTGAGAGAAAAGGCCGTAGCTCAGTCGTGGCGCGCATGCCTTGCATACAAAAGGTCCCAGGTTCAAACCTTGGCGTCTCCAGGGAGGGCTGGGAAAGAATCCTACCTGAAACCCCTGTAGAGCTGTTGTCAGTCAGCGCAGACCAGCCTTCCCCCAAGCTGGTGCCCTGTAGATGTTTTGGGCTTCAACTCCCATCAGCACTAGCCAGCATGTTGGGAGCTGTAGTTCAAAATTGCTGGAGGGCACCAGGTTGGGGAAGGTTGGTGTAGATCAGGCGGGGGGCACATATCCGCTCTCCCCTCAGTGTGGCCTCTGCCATACTGCTAAATTTGGTAGTGACCAAAAAATGATAAATAAGTGGGGTGTTGTTGTTTTTAAATATTGGCTTTAGTACTACGGAGTGCTAAAAGGGTCCAATTTAGCTTCAAAAGAAGCTTACCAATGTGTTTTCAAGCACACTGCTTACCAATTTGTTTCCAAGCTCATTTCAAAGTTCTGGTTATTACCTTCAAAGCCTTATACAATTTGGGGCTGAGTTATATAATTCATAGTTTGGGGGTGCTCTTGGACCCAGAACTTTCACTTAGGCACAGGTGGACTGGGTGGCATGGAGCACTTTTTATCATCTTAGCCTACCAACTATGCCCTTATCTGGAAAGAGATAGCCTAGCTACAGATATCCATGCTCTGATAACCTCTCGTCTGGATTACTGAAATGCCTTATACATGGGCTGCCTTTGAAAACAGAAACTTTGGCTGGTCCAAAACAGGGCAGTGAGATTGTTAATGGGGACTGGCCAACGTGATCATATTATGCCAGCACTTTTCCAGCTGCACTGGCTGCCAGTTCATCTCCAAGCCAGATTCAAAGTGCTGGTATTAACATTCAAGGTGCTACAAGGCTTGGGGACAGGTTATCTGAAGGATCATATCCTCCCATATGTATCTGCCTGGACCCTAAGATCATCTTCAGGGGTCCTTCTCTGGGAGCCCCTGCCAAAGGAAGTGAGGTAGGTGGCTACCAGGAAGAGGGCCTTTTCTGCTGTGGCACCCTGGCTGTGGAATGAGCTTCCTAGACAGGCTCACCTGGTATCTACGTTATGCTCTTTCTGGTGCCAGGTGAATAACTTTTTATTTTCCCAGGCATTTTAGCATTTTAGTCTTTTAGCTTTGTTCAAGGAGAGTTGTTGTTTTAAATCTGTTTTTGTATTTTAAATCTCTGCATTGCTGCTAGGTTTTATTCTGGTTGTACTTTATACTGTAGTTTTAAGCTTTTATATTTTATATTGTATTTTATTCTGTGTTTTGTGGCTTTAATTTTTGTGAACTGCCCAGAGAGTTTTGGCTACTGGGCGGTATAGAAATGGAATAAAAATTTTTAAAAAATAAAATAATCCTGTCTATATGTTTAGGTTACCATCAGGAGCTCTGCTTATCTGCTCACCCATTAGAATAGCTAGATTGGCTAGAGCAAGGGGCAGGGCTTTCTCAGTGGTTGGCCCCTCATGGAACTCCCTTTTTGCTGTTTTGCACCTTACATCTTTGGCACAGGTGTTTAAGAAAGCTTTAAAAATGTATTTGTTCAAACTGGGCTTTCCTGAGTAGGTAGTTAATATGTGTGTTCCACTCAACAACATCAAACTTGGCTTAATTTCCTCCATTTTGATCATGCTGTTTTGTATATTTATATATATATTTGTGTCCAACCCCCTTTTTTTTATAAACCACTTCATGAGGGTATATCTCTGAAAAGCAGGATATAAATGTATTGAACAAACAAGCAAATATTGAGATAGTCGGATGGAATAATGGGAATGGGCTTTTCTAGACAGATTGATTTGTGACACCCCCTGAATGTTTTTCTCCTGTTTAGGGGGAAGGGCTCCAAATAGCCCCCAACACTTGTTGCCCTAAATGTGTTTCACGAGCAGAAGGATTTTGCGAGCATGAAGGACGAATCTATGAGGTGAGTATTTCTTATATATTTTCCCCTGTCCACTTCTGTTGTTTTCTCTCCGGAATTAACATGCCACATCTGCAATGGGAACTTGTTTTGCTTCTGCAGTGAGACGTTCAGGGAACCTCATGTGGGAAATACAATTTTAAAGCAAGTTCCCAAACTGGTATTCTTGAGATGTGTCACACAACAACTCCCACCATCCACAGCCAGCATGCTGGATGGGGATAATGGGAGCTGTATCTAGATGGCACCTCATTGGAGAAGGCTGATCTAGTTGTTTGGCTCCCATGCCAGGCCGAGAGAAGTCTGGTTCCTTGATGGTTGGTCGTCTTCATAGGCATAAAGTGTTGCATTTATCTGCTCTGATGATTCTTTGGCTGTCTTAGATTTTTGTCTAGTCCTTGCGCTCAGGGAACTAGGTCAGGGAAGTCTTACGCCGAGTCACACATGACCTAACCAAAGTTATTGCTGCAAATTAACTTTCGGGCAGATATCCAAGGAAGAAAAAGAAAAGGGAACTGGCGCGCCCTTGCCGCCAACTGGGCCAGAGGGGCCGGGCCTTGGCACTTCCACAACAATTATATGCGCACACTCTTTTCCAAGAGCCAGTTTGTTGCACTGTGGTTTGGAAGGCATGGGGGAAAGAGCCATTAATCATTTTCCCCTCTTGTTCATTGTAATTTCTCCTGTTTGGGGAAAAGAGAAGTATCAGGAGAAGCCTGGGATGCTGGCGGTGGCCTCTCCAGGAAGCAAATGCGACTCTGAAGACTAGGTCTACCAACAGGTCCTTGTAATGGGTAAAATCCAACCTAAGTCCTACTTAGCGTACACCCATTGAAATGAATGGGATGCCAGTTAGTCATGGCTAATTGAAGTCCCATTCATTTCAGTGGGTGTACTCTAAGTAGGACTTAGGTTGGAGTTTACCATATGATAGCAAGAAAAGGAACCTCCATGCCCAGTGGTGCCATATCTTTTGAGGGCCATTTCCTGGAGACAAACTCTGTTTCCATTTCACCTTATCATTATAAGAACAGAGCAGAGGGAGAGAAGGGAAGCAGAGCCGCCATCAGCTCTGCTGAGAAGCTACCTCCATCTCTCTCTTCCCTTCAACTGTCACTTGGCAGCAGCCGAAGGAGAGAGAGGGCAAAATCCAGTGTGAGTTCTACATAGAGTAGACCCATTGAAACGAATGGGATGCCAGTTAGACTAACTTAAATTCCATTCATTTTAATGGGTCTGCTCTATGTAGGACTTAAGTTAGATTTTACCCCATGGGAAGCAAGGCCACTCCATCGGTTCAACTGAGAAACCTGCAACTTTGGATGCCTCCTCTCCTTGAACTGTTTCCATTCCAGCTGGTCATTTTAAGAACTTTGTAATGAAGAACTTGTGCCCAAGGGTTTCCCCCCACTTCTTCCTCCCTATCCTTATTCCTTTTGTGTCCTGTAAGCCTGAGGGCAGGGGTGATCTTTTTAAAGGTCTCGGTAACTTGCTGTGTAGTCGGTACAGGGTTGGTATAATATGATTTGAGGTTCTAGCTCCAATGAGGAATTGAGTGGCCATATCTGAATAATAGTAATAATTATAATAATATAATGTATTCAATTTATGAGTCACCTTTTAGCTGAAGCTTCAGGGGAACATACATACATTCTGTATCAGCTGTCTTCAATGGCAGCCCCCAAAAGTACTCCAGGACCTTGGGTCTTTTGTGAACAGGCTCAGTGAGACATAAAATGGAGAAACGCGGCAGAATATAAAGATTTAAATGTACATTTTGACTTTAAAGCAAGGCAGTAAAGCTTTCACTTTTAAAGTATGTTCAGGAGTATGCTTGGAACAAATGGAACCATTAAAACATATAGCCCTGTTTTCTCTTAGCTTTACTTTCATTGAGGGGTTAAGACAAGGGAAAAGGGGTTGTGAATACCGGTCAGATCTGCCAACCACACCTTGTCATCCCTTCGTTTTGTTGGTTTGTTGTCTAATGCAGCCTTTTCCAACCTGGTGCCTTCCAGATGTCTTGGGCTACAACTCCCATCATCCCCAGCCAGCATGCCCATTAGTAGTGGGAACTGTAGTCCATCAGATCTGCAGGGCACCAGGTTGGGGAAGGCCAGGGAAATGTCTCTTGATGGGATCTACTGGCCAGAGAATAGCAAAAATATCCCCGGAGTATGAAACCCATGAAATGGTGGTGGTGTAGATGGTATATCATTCCTCTTCCTGGCTAAGGATGATGGAAGCTAGACCTGTCTGTGATAAAGTCAACAGATGCTGCAGTTTTGGAGACAGGTAGAAAACGAGAGAGAGAGAGAGGTGGGGGGAGCTGTAGGCAAACAGCATCTGGGGATCTGATGTGGAGCAGTGGAATTTGTTGTCTGAAGGAGCCAAGCTGTGTTCAGTTTTCATATTTGTAACTAAACTCAAATATTACAGAAACATCTAAAGTCTCCAGTGATCTCTTCCTCCAAAGGAAACCACCACTGCTCGAACTTCCACACCACTTGGGGGAAGTGGAGTGCACATAGCAGCATGTTCAGGAGTTATGACTGGAACAAATTCAGACATTAAAAGATATGATCTGTTTTTCTTGGCATTACTGCTCATGCTGGGATTAGGAAGAGCGAAAATGGAGGCCAACATAGGGCCCTGTATTTTCCTGTCTTCTACAATTGTCAATAATCTGCAGTTACGTGTTTCCTCTCTGTCTTTCCCTGTAGCATGACACTGAATGGGCTGGCTCTGGATGTACAACCTGCTCTTGTGCCAGCGGGGAGGTTATCTGCACCCCCAAGCCTTGCCCCACACTTCCTTGCGAGAAAGGTGAAGTGGCGTCCATCGGTCAAGGAGAGTGCTGTCCACGGTGTGTTGGCCATGGAGGTGAGCAAGTGAAGGATGGGGCAGGGAGAGGAACAGCGCCCGTTATTTGTGTGTCCTATTTTCAGGTAGTAGATCAGGAATGGGGAACCTCCAAGTCCCAGGCTGAATTTAGCCCACCAAGGCCTCCCCATCCAACCCACAAAGGCCTCTGCTGAGGTTCCTCCCCCTCCCTGAAGCCCTTCTCCAAAAAGAGAGAGGGGAGCCGGGTGTGTTGGGAGCCAACTTGAAGTGATGGTTCCCAAGCAAATCCAACTCAGTAGGGAATTGCTGCATCAAGATGCTAGAAGTGCTTTGAGGCAACGGTTCCTCTAAGCCGAGTGACACTGTAGAGTCACTTACCCCCGAACTGCCTGGTATGTGTGTGAATGGTGTGTGAGTGACTGGACGGCGGGGCCCATCCCCTTGGGCTGTTGGCCTGTGGTGCCTGATTGTCAGGAATAAATCGGAGCATGTGGAGATGTCTAGCAGCTTGGAGTCAGAATGGGAACGACCAGAACAGGGGGAGGCACCCTCCCTACTGAGCTCAGATACAGCAAGCCTTTTTCCCCAAGACCTTGACACACAGATGGCTCAGCTTGAAAGCCCCCCCCCCACTTTCCTCCACCATGACAACCCAGGTTTTTTGAGGGGGAGTGAGGGGCATGACTTGAGGGATGCTAGGGTCCATTGCAGAGTGAAGTGAGAAAAGTAAGAGACGGAGTTCAGATGCTTCACCAGGGGGGCCGCTCATGAAGGAAAGAGCCACCCTAAGGGAGGGGCATCCCTACAAAGCAAGTCTCTTGCCCAGACTGCTGGCAACTTCTCTAACTTCCACTTCAACTCCTCTATTGATATTTGTAGATGTGTAGATTATCTGTTTCATTGCTGTCTGAGAGTTTCCTAGAATCTGCATTTGTAAGGAAGCTAGTCATTAACAAATAAAGTAGTGAGCCTGAAGCCTTGTTTCCTGGAGTGTGTTGATCGCAAAGAGGGAGGATGAAAGAACATGATGGCAGTGTCCTTCTTTGGGATAAATGCAGCCTTCTGGCCCAAAAGTGTCCCCCCCCCCCATGGTAGAGATACTCATCTTCTTCCAGTTGTAGAGTCCCATGCCTGAACAGCTAAATTAGGTATTATTTTCCACATAAGGGAAGGTTACACATAAAGGAAAGTAAGCCATGCTGGTCCATAAGAAAATAATAAATAATTCACAGATGGGCAATACTTTTATTAGGGCCAACCAAATATGCACAGAATTCTGGGCAAGCAAGGGCAGTTTCAAATGGAAGACTTTCATGTCCTATTTCATCTCTGTTTGACCACAAGTGATGTATTTATATCACAATGTAACTACTGAGGTGTTACAGACAGAGCAGTGTGCAAATGGCCTCTCAAAATTCTCCAGCCTATTTGGGGGCAGAGAAATTGGGGGGACAATTTCACTGAATTTGTCCTAGGGAAGGAGAAATTCTCCAACAGTTTCTCATAGGTAGGGTTCACCATTGGCAGGGATTATAGCACAGGTTCGTTCTTTTTTTCTTAGGGTTTTTTGTTTACTGCACTGCTTCTGTAGGTGGCAACAGCATCAACCATGGTGAGGCTTCCACTTTTCTGAGGCAGAATTTTGAATTTCTTTTGGCGGTATTTTTGAGCTTACCTAATCCCTGCGAGGTGGCCGAGGGTGCTGTGTGTGTTTTCTCTTTTGTACATCTTTCCATTGCTCTGCAGCCTCCCCGGCCACCTGCACTTTCTGAACTGAAAAAGCCCCATGCGAGGAATGACCTCATGATGGCTTTAACTGAAGTGCAGGAAGCCGAGGAGGCTACAGGCTGCCACAGAGATTATTGTACAATGACAGACAGGACACTCATGTGCACTCCTCAGCCACCCCATAAGTAAGATAAGCCCAAGAACCCCAAACCCAACCCATGAGAATTTCTCTGAAATTTCTCCTCCGTTGAATTTCTTTTTGAAAGCAATTTCTTTTCTATCAAATTGAATGAGAATGGTCAAAAAAAATGTGGGAGAAATTTTTGGCACAGCACTAGTTACAAAAGTGACTGGCCTTGTGGTGAACTTGCCCTGAAAAAAATGAGAGCGCAACCTCGCTAATTCTAGAACAGGCAGTGGTGTTGAACCCTTTTTTAGCCCAAGGGCCAAATTCTGTTTCAGAGAAGCTCTTGGGGGCCATATTCCAGTGGTGGGCAAGGCCAAAGGCAAAAGGAGAAGGGCCAAAATAAGAAAAATACCAGCCTTGGGAGAGGCATTTCAGCCTTTTAGCATGGTAAAAATGCACAAAAGCTGGGAAAGAACCAAAAAATTGTTGGTTGGGGAAAGGGAGCAGGGGCAGGGAGCAGAGCCTTCTGGGGAACCCTCGAGGGCCAGATTGGGACTTCATGAGGGCCAGATTTGGCCCACGGGCCTGACGTTCTGCATCCCTGCTCTACAATATTCCATGAACAGAGAAAAAACATTTGTGGTCAATGCCTTTTAGAGCCTTGTTCTTTTGACGGCCACGTGTTCCGGGACACTGAGGAATGGCGGCCCAGCCAGTGTGCCAAATGCATCTGTCAGAATGGAACTGTGGAGTGTTTTACAGTGCTTTGTCAGCCTGTATTATGTAATGAGGTAAGATCATGCATGCTGTCAATTCTTTTGCATGTTATTAGCTTTTTAAAAACTATAATTAGGTAACGTATATTCTTGTTAGCTCCGGGAGAGAGCAGAGGACAGGCAGGCCTGGCATGCTGTGGTCCATGGGGTCACGAAGAGTCGGACATGACTTAACGACTGAACAACAATTCTTGTTAGACTATGCTATCCAGGCAAAAGACTGTCATTGTTGAAAATATAAATTAGAATAGGATTACAGGCATTGTCTTTATCTGTTTCCTCTACCGCTACAAACAAGAGCTGAGCTTAAACAGGGCGATGGCAGGCATTTCATGAAAACATTTGGCCCTGGCAAAATGACTTCCTTGTTTGGTATTTGATGCTGGGGGTGAGGGGAGGAATGGGACAAAACCGTTAGTCCATTCACAGTGAGAGCAGGAAGAAGGAGACGGGTTAAGCAGGCAGACTTCTGCCTATCCGCTGCCCCCAGTTCTAGCCTCCAGTATGTTTGCTTTTTTGAAAAGCAAACAGACCCAAATGCACTACTGATGGGAAGAATCCAGGACTGCCCATCTCATGTGTAGGTTGCCACCCAGGTAATAAGCATTTGAGCCTGAAAACCCAAGAAAGCCTAAAATCTGTTAGGCTGTGTACATGGCACCCCAGATTCTGCCATGGCCTGCCCATATTCTCCCATGTTCCACCCTAGCTCCACCTTCAATCTCTCCAATTCTATCCTGGCTCCACCTGTGACCTCCCAGATTTTGTCCTGACTCCACCCTTCATCTTCTACAGCAGTGGTACCCAATGTGGAGACTTCCAGTGGCGCCCATGAAGCTTTCCCATCCCTGTCCCTTAAAAGAAATGGTTTAAGAAAAATCTTGGAAAATGTTGAGGCAGTCTTCTTTCTCCCCACTCCCAGCCTCTAGCCTTGCTCTTTCTCCCCCCTCCACCCCTTTGCCTTGCTGTTTTCCGTCACCACCTCTTTAGCTCACTTTTGACTAGCCAGGCCCCCATGGCAGCCATTATGTAACTAGTGACATCCACCGTGGGAGCCGGTTTGTAATGGTGCCCAGAGCAGTTTCTCAAATTCTCAAATGAGCCCATGGGTCCAAAAAAGGTTGGGGACCCCTGTTCTACAGTCTTCTTTGGCCCTGAACTGGTAAGTTGAATCTTCCCTGGCTCCAACCCAGCCCTACCATAGGACCCAAGATTTTTGAATTGAAAAGTTGGTACCCCTTAAGTTTATTCTGTGTGGTGCTCAATGAAGTCATATGGCCAGAAATTTTGTATTAGTGGGACCTAAGGGTACTCCACTGCCTTCTCCCATATGAACCTGCCCACGTTTTAAGATATTTGGGGAAGACCCTTCTCTTTATCCTGCTGCCATCAGGGGCATGTTTGGTGGGGACGCACAAGAGAGCCTTCTTGGTGGTTGCTCCCAGGTTCTGGAACTCCCTACTGAGAGAGGCTAGGTTGGCCCCCTCTCTGTTGTTCTGCCACTGGCAAGCAAATATGTTTTTTATTTAGGCAGACATTTGGCATATAAGTGAGTCTGTTGCTGAAGGGGTTTTTAATTGGTTTGGGGCTGTTTCTTTTATTGTGTGTTTTTTAGTTTTTATGTTATGTTTTAATTAAGATTTTGTTTTTCTTCTGGCTTTTTTTGTTTGTTTCCTGCCTTGGGCGCCAGTGTTTTGGCAGAAAAGCAGGATAAAAATTGAATACATTCATGCATACATTCACCATAGGTCAAGTTATCATTAGTCAATTCAAAACACAAGCAATCTAAATAAAAGTACTTTTAGGGAGCAATCCTATCAAGATCGACGGTTGCCACCGACCCCAGGGCCAACCGTCTATCCAGTGCAGGGTGGGAAGAGTGGTGAGGAGTGGATCTCCTCCTCGCTCCCCCAGCCCTGCTTTCACAGCTAGACAGCTGATTTTGGCTGTCTAGCTGCGGGACCTCGGAGCATGGGAGTGGCGGCTGGACGACATATAGGGTATGTCATACTGGATTTCTGACTTCCCCGCCCCCAGGAACACCCTGTTTTCACCGCTCTGCACTGCTTATACGAGCGCAGAGCATGGGGCTGATTCGTGCTGCCTAAGAGGCAGCGTGGGAGGGCGGGGGGTTGGTTCTTCGGGAACTGACCTCAGAGCGCAGGCTTCGAGGTCTGCTCCCAGGAACTGACCTATCCCATGGCGGTCTAGCCGCTGACTAGCGGCCACAGAATTGTGCCCTTAATATATAATTTTGTTTGATGTATTAAACAACTTTAAGGGTGCAATCCTGTGGTCCTGGGAATGCATCCCAGAGACCATAGGATTTTTCACAGTCCCCCTCCTGAGGCCATAGACACTGCTATGACCTTGGGAGTGGGACTCTGTGTTCCAGTACCTCCCCCAACCCCCTCGCAGCTGCTGAGGAAAGAACCACAGTGGCTGCTTCCTAAGGTTGCAAATGTGACTTGGGGGAGTGGAAAAAGGGGGCATTCCGGTGGGTGGGGAGGGGTAAGGGGAGGCCAGGATATGCAGTATCCTGTGACCTCTCCAGCCTTGGTCCCACCCCTGGTGGCACAACCTCTCTAGACGGGCTCAGAAGCCCATCTAGAGCAAAAAAAGCAACAAGGAGAATGGAGAGGCAAAAATTGCTCTGCCAGAGGTCTGCTCATCTGGGGTGCTCTGACAAGGGGGCACTCCTTCAAAGGGCATAGGGTTGTGCTCTAATAAAATTAACCTGTAATTACATTTTAACAAATTCCCCAAAGTTTGTCAGTCACCCCACTCACTGACTAGACTGCTGGAATCTGGAGCAAGGGTAGTTCTTACTGAGCTGTTACATCAAGTATTGGTGACATGTTTCCCTTTTCCTCTCCATTAAGAGGGCTAGAGACTGTGTGTGTGTGTGTGTGTGTGTGTGTGTAGGGGTTGTTGTTTTAAAAAAACTGAGTGCTGAGCATTCACAGCAGGTGTCTACAAAACCTCTAACGGCAAATGCTCCTGCAACCTTCCATGCCTATGCCCCTCACTGGTGGAGAACGATGACAATCTGGCAATATTATATTTTTCAGAACCCAGGGCTGGACCAAAACATTTTGCTGTCTGAGGGAAAGGACAAATGCCCCACCCCCCGATTTTATATACAGAAGCTGACCAGACTGGCAGTTGAATCTCACTTTAATTTCAGTGACAGGATAGTATCCTCCACTGCACCTGAGGGTAGCAGGCTAGCTTACAGGGTGTACAGCAAGGCCTGTGGCATGTAGAGCTTTTATCCATTCTGTACCCCTCAGCATCTGCTACTCAAGGCAGCCTCCTCACTCTTCCTAATGGTAGGACTGGGCCTGAAAAATACCATGTTCCTGCCAGAAGGTGGTCACCTTTCCTCCCATCTCATTTGTGGATAGAAGTATTTCCATCCTTCATTGCTGAGGACAGCTGGGAAATTGCCAGTAGAGCACTCATCCCCTCCAAATTCGCTCAGCTCTTTTTTCTTTTTGGAGTCAGGAGGTTGCCATTTTCTTTTGCTCTTCAGCACATTCCCTTTTTTACATTCAGAGGAATAGCTCCCTTGATGTCTGGGTTAGTCATCCAGGTTACTAGCAAAACCCTGGCCGAGAAGGCAGGTGGCAAACATGACTTCACATTGTAAACTACATTTGTCTTTTAATATTCTCCCACCTGCATTTTAAGGAGCCAGGTATTGATGAAAAGAAAATCCGATGCTGTAAAGAACAATATTGTTTAGGAACCTGGAATGTCAGATCAATGAATCAAGGTAAGCTGGAGGTGGTCAAACATGAGATGGCAAGATTGAACATCGACATCTTGGGAATCAGCGAACTAAAATGGACAGGCATGGGCGAATTTAATTCAGGTGACCATCATATCTACTATTGTGGGCAAGAATCCCTTAGAAGAAATGGAGTAGCACTCATAGTCAACAAAAGGGTGGGAAAAGCAGTACTGGGGTACAGTCTTAAAAATGATAGACTGATCTCAGTACGAATCCAAGGCAAACCATTCAACATCACAGTAATTCAAGTCTATGCCCCAACCACTGAGGCCGAAGAAGCTGAGGTTGATCGGTTCTATGAAGACCTACAACACCTTCTAGAACTAACACCCAAAAAAGATGTCCTCTTCATCATAGGGGATTGGAATGCTAAAGTAGGAAGTCAAGAAATCACTGGGATAACAGGCAGGCATGGCCTTGGTGTACAAAATGAAGCAGGACAAAAGCTAATAGAGTTTTGCCAAGAGAACATGCTGATCATAGCAAACACTCTTTTCCAACAGCACAAGAGGCGACTCTACACATGGACGTCGCCAGATGGTCAATATCGAAATCAGATTGATTATGTCCTTTGCAGCCAAAGATGGAGAAGCTCCATACAGTCAGTAAAAACAAGACCTGGAGCTGACTGTGGCTCAGATCATGAGCTGCTTCTTGCAAAATTTCGGCTTAAATTGAAGAACGTAGGGAAAACCACTAAACCTTTCAGGTATGACCTAAATCATATCCCTGATGAATATACAGTGGAGGTGAGGAATAGATTTCAGGGATTAGACCTGATAGACAGAGTGCCTGAGGAACTATGGACGGAGGTCCGTAACATTGTTCAGGAGGCAGCAACGAAATCCGTCCCAAAGAAAAAGAAATGCAAGAAAGCCAAGTGGCTGTCTGATGAGGCTTTACAAGTAGCTGAGGAAAGAAGGGAAGCGAAAAGCAAAGGAGAAAGGGGAAGATATACCCAACTGAATGCAGAGTTCCAGAGAATAGCAAGGAGAGACAAGAAGGCCTTCTTAAATGAACAATGCAAAGAAATCGAGGAAAACAACAGAATGGGAAAGACTAGAGATCTCTTCAAGAAAATTGGAGATCTCAAGGGAACGTTTTGTGCAAAGACGGGCATGATAAAGGACAAAGAAGGCAGGGACCTAACAGAAGCAGATGAGATTAAGAAGAGGTGGCAAGAATACACAGAAGAACTATACAGGAAAGATCTGAATGTCCCTGATAGCCATGATAGTGTGGTCACTGAACTTGAGCCGGACATCCTCGAGAGTGAAGTCAAGTGGGCCTTAGGAAGCATTAGTAACAATAAAGCTAGCGGAGATGACAGTATTCCAGCCGAGCTATTTAAAATCCTAAAAGATGATGCTGTTAAAGTGCTGCATTCAATATGCCAACAAATCTGGAACACTCAACAGTGGCCACAAGACTGGAAAAGGTCAGTTTACATTCCAATTCCAAAGAAGGGCAACGCCAAAGAGTGTTCAAACTACCGCACCATTGCGCTCATTTCACATGCCAGCAAGGTGATGCTCAAAATCCTACAAGCTAGGCTTCAGCAGTATGCGAACCGAGAACTACCGGAAGTACAAGCTGGGTTTAGAAGAGGCAGAGGAACTAGAGATCAAATCGCCAACATTCGCTGGATCATGGAGAAAGCAAGAGAATTCCAGAAAAACGTCTATTTCTGCTTCATTGACTACGCTAAAGCCTTTGATTGTGTGGATCACAACAAACTGTGGCAAATTCTTAAAGTGATGGGAGTACCAGACCACCTTACCTGTCTCCTGAGAAACCTGTACGAGGGTCAAGAAGCAACAGTAAGAACCAGACATGGAACAACCGATTGGTTCAAAATTGGGAAAGGAGTACGACAAGGCTGCATATTGTCACCCTGCTTATTTAACTTATATGCAGAGTACATCATGAGAAATGCCGGGTTGGATGAATCAGAGGTCGGAATTAAGATTGCCGGGAGAATTATCAACAACCTCCGATATGCAGACGATACCACCCTAATGGCAGAAAGCGAAGAGGATCTCAAGAGCCTCTTGTTGAGGGTGAAAGAGGAGAGTGCAAAAGCTGGTTTGAAACTCAACATTAAAAAAACTAAGATCATGTCATCTGGCCCTATCACTTCCTGGCATATAGAAGGGGAAGAAATGGAAGCAGTGACAGATTTTACTTTCTTGGGCTCCAAGATCACCGCAGACGGTGACTGTAGCCATGAAATTAAAAGACGCTTGCTCCTTGGGAGGAAAGCTATGGCCAACCTAGACAGCATAGTAAGAAGCAGAGACATCACCTTGCCGACAAAAGTCCGTCTAATCAAAGCTATGGTTTTCCCAGTAGTAATGTATGGCTGTGAGAGCTGGACTATAAGGAAGGCTGAGCGCCGAAGAATTGATGCTTTCGAACTGTGGTGCTGGAGAAGACTCTTACGAGTCCCCTGGACTGCAAGGAGGTCAAATCAGTCCATCCTAAAGGAAATCAACCCTGAGTGCTCATTGGAAGGACAGATAATGAAGCTGAAGCTCCAATATTTTGGCCACCTAATGCGAAGAGAAAACTCCCTGGAAAAGACCCTGATGCTGGGAAAGACTGAAGGCAAAAGGAGAAGGGGACGGCAGAGGATGAGATGGCTAGATAGCATCACGGATGCAATGAATATGAACCTGAGCACACTCCGGGAGAGAGCGCAGGACAGGAAGGCCTGGCGTGCTATGGTCCATGGGGTCACGAAGAGTCGGACACGACTGAACGACTGAACAACAACAACAACAACATTGATGAATAATTCTGGCTTCTTTCTGATGAGGGCATATAATTTTTTTTTTTTTTTTAGTGGGGAGGCGTACTAAAATGTTCTGTACTTTGCTCAGATTTGTAATGAACATGGGGAGATAAAAGAAATTAGCCTTAGAACAAATTTATGGACGATTCCTAAATGTTTCCATCTCACTGCTCTTTTTCGATGTCCCGTATCCCACAGTTGATCACACTAATATTTAATCAGCCAGTCATTAGAAAGCCATAGAACCTGGAGGAAATATACTGGCGACACAAAGAGGTGTGAATAATCAGACCACAAGTCTCTCTGTTAATACAGCAGCAACAGTAACGCAATCCCCCTTTAGCTAATTTTGAGAAAGTTTGATAGATTTCCCAACAAGAGGCTCTAATGGAAAATGCATTAGCCTTAATGGTGGGGATCCTACCCTGCTCATTCTCCTTTCTCATATATATATATGTATGTATGTATGTATGTATGTATGTATATGTATATATATATAACCTTCAGTGCTTTTTATTCCCATTTTACCAAAGTCCCCATCAGCAGAACAGGTTGTCTCTTACTTTTGTCCCTAAAAGTGAAGAATTTCCATGGACTTCCATGGGAGAAAGGAAGAGGGGTTGGGAGCTGCTTGTGTCAAGTGCAGGGAGTTGGGTTTGCCTCCACTGAGGAGGGAGATCAATCACTGAAGGCCTGTTTACTCCCTCCCACAGCAACAGTGGCTCCCGTTTAGATTTCCCAGATCTTAATTCGGACCTGTAGTTTGAGAACTTTAGCTACTTTCTCAGGATCTCAGGCTCCACTCCTGAGTCCCGGGCAGAGACTGCCCTGCTGGCCTGCCAGGTGACACTATAGCCGTGTTCTCTGAACGTGTGGAGGGAGGAGTGGGGCTGCACATGTTAGCCCCACTCCCACCATGTCTGCTGCACGGTCTGCAGTGGGTCCTTGCGCATTCGGCTGAACATGCTTAGAATCCACCATGTGGTTGGGAACCCCAATTGCACGCTGACCGTGTGGCGCAGCCATCTGTACCTTGCACCCTCCAGATGTGTTGGACTACAACTCCCATAACCACCAGCCAGCATAGCTGGCTGGGAATTATGGGAGTTGTAGTCCAACACATCTGGAGGGTGCAAGGTTGGGGAAGGCCTGTGTGGAGGATGCCAAGTGCATCCAGCCAAAAGGCATAAAGCTCCCGCTTCAGGCCTTTTGCTCAGTGTGCCAAAGTCCGAAGCGGCACATGGCTTGGCTGGGACCTTGGAGTAAGTCTAGCGCATGCAGCCCCGCCCCTCCCTCCATGGTTTCTCAGGGCCAAAACATACATGACTTTAAATGTGTGTCTAGCAGCTATGTCTTCTTAACCTAGAGTAGGCGCAGGGCCCCCAATCTGGACCTTTAGAAGCCCTGATACTCCCAATGCTAGGGTCCTGATCTGGATCGGGGCCCCTGCTCCTACTCTAGAGTAAAAGTTAAAACAGACGACGCAGTTGCTAGACACACCTTTAAAGTAACATGTGTTTTAGCCCCTAAGAATATGTGAACTAGGCTGCTGCCTTCTTGTTCTCTGGCTGTCTCTGATGCATGGCTGCTTTCTTTTCCCCACTGATGCTTAGGATGAGCGTCTGGTTGTTCCGGGTGGAAAATGCTGCCCAGTTTGTGCCCCCAAAGCCTGCTTTGCATCCGGGAGAGCATATGAGGTAACCCTTTGGTGAAAACGCACAAGAACTAACATGATACAGGTTGTGTGAAACTTTTCTGTTCCTCTCCTAGCACTTAAAGTTTTTGCCAGCATTAGTAACTATATATATTGTACTAGATAGATAGATAGATAGATAGATAGACAGACAGACAGACAGACAGACAGACAGACAGACAGACAGAGATATAGAACAAATTGCTTCTTTTCTTCCTTATTGGAAACCCAAGGAGTTGAAAGGGATTAGACATAGAAAGAAATGTGCTGGTGAGAGGTAACTTGGTTCACAAGCCGGCGCAGATAAGACCATTAGTGTGTTACCCTATTTTGTAAAGTGCTGAAGGGGTGGGAGGGAATAGCAGACATGGGGGATAAAGGTCATGGCTTTATATTTTATAATCAAGAGTGCATGTGATCATACTCTTCCTAAGCAATAAATAAGAAGTATGATCTGGTAGGTTGCCCACTTAGGGGGGGGGGAAATGTGGATATGGCCCAGTGCATAGATCTGTCTCAGCCTTCCCCAACCTGGTTCACTCCAGATGTTTTGGACTACAACTCCCATCAACTCTAGCCAGCATGACCAATGGTCAGGGGTGATGGGAGTTAGTCCAGAACAGCTGGGGGACACCATGTTGGGGAGGGATGATCCAGGTATTGTCAAACTCACACTTTGTGCATGGGCTTCCTATTTACTCATTTTTTGCAGTGCACCAAATACAAGAAAGCAAAAAGTGAAGCACACGTTCGAAGTCTTACTGGAAAACAGAGTTTTGTGAAGTATTAAAACACCCTTTTAAAATGCTCAGTGTGTAGTGGTGAGACCTCCTTCAGTGGCAAAAAAAAATACGGCCGCTTGGCTTGCAGGTGAGGTGTCTTTGAACACATACAAAGCCTTGGATAAGTGCACCTACCTTAGAGAGATGTTGTCTCAATAGGAAAATTATAATGCTGCACCATTATAATTTTGGAAGATCTCACTAAAACATGTCAGACGCTTTATAAGGGCCTTTTATAGTGCATGTCTACTCAGAACAAAGTCCCACTGTATTCAGTGGGGCTTACTTTCATTAAAGTGTGTATAGCAGTTCAGCCTTACTGTTATAAAATTCCATTTTCTAACACCATTTTGAGGGAGGCCATTCCCAGATAGCTGGATCCCATGTCACGCTGGTAACATTGGGCAAACAGCGGTATACTTCAGTCATGTGTATTTTTGATACAAATGGGAAGTGGCATCTAATTGCTCAATAAATCCTCTACTACAGGGACTCATGTTTTTATTTTTAAAGATGTATTTGGGGGCGGGGGGGGGGAGTGCTTGCAGGAGTAATACCCTCATGATCTCAGTGAAAGTATACCTGTGAGAAAGGCACATTACTAGTAGTACATTTTTATAGCATCCTTCTTCCCACGTTATTCAGGCTGGTTTAAATAGTTGCCCCGCTCCGAATTTTATCCCCACAACAGCCCTCTGAGGTGCGTTAGGGAGAAAGAGAGGGAGTCACTGTCCTAAGGTCACCCAAGGGGATTTAAACCTGATCGAAGTCCAACAGTCTAACCTCCATCACATCTGAACATTGAGAGTGAACATAAACAAAATAATTAGTATGTAAATTTCTTTGTGTTGTGCAGCATGGTGAGCGATGGAAGAAAGACGCTTGCACAACCTGTATATGTGACAGAGGAGAGACCAGGTGTTTGAGACAGTCCTGCATGCCAGTGACCTGTGAGAAGGTAATTCCTGAGCTGAGAATCCTGGGAGAATCTTGGGGATTCGTGGGAGTCTGCGGTTCTCTCTTTTCATAAGACATCTGAATTGCACATCCCTAGGGGGAGAACAAAGTGCAGCGTCCTGGAAAATGCTGTGAGGAGTGCGTACCTTCCCAGGGAAGCTGTGTATACAATGGCGCCCTGAAGTACCACGACGAAATGTGGAATGGTACTCGCTGCGAGTTCTGCGTGTGTGATGGAGGGCAAGTCACTTGCTGGAATGGAGAGTGTGCCACAGTGAAGTGTGCCCTGGTAAGAAAGCAACTGCATTTTGAAGCATCTAGCTATTTGTTATCTATATTATTTATTTAAAAGATTTCTAGGCTGCCTTTCTGCCCATGCTTCCAAGGCAACTAACATAGTAGTACAGTAAAACCATTTTGGAAAACAGCAATTCAGCCTAAACCAATTTAAAGGAAATATACAACCGAAACTAAAAACAGCAGCTAAAAGCAAAAGTCAGAGCAGCAATAAAATAAGAATAAAACAGGAAGAGGAGAAATAAGAAATGTGGGGGAATAAAATTGTCTTCACCTGGCACTGAAAAGGCAACAAAGTCAGCACTAGCTGTAGCTGACTGTCCCTGGGGAGAGCATTCTACAGCAAGGGTGCCACAACTGAAAAGGTCCTATCTCTGGTCACCCTCTGCCTCATTTTCGAAGGCAGCAGCATTTGGAGCAGGGCCTGTGATACAGATCTTAATGAACAGACAGGCTTAAGTGGAAGTGTGCAGTCCTTCATACAACTGAGTAGCGAACCCCAATTTGTCACTGAAATTACATGCAACAAGGAACCACACAACCAATCCTAGTCCTCTAATGGTTGCATGTGTATGATAAGACATGTTTACAAACACAAGTTTTGTCCCCACTTAGTGTTCACACTTTACTTTGCATGCTGCAAAGTGAAATGCTTCCAGCGCCATCTTTATATGGGTTCGTAAGAGTGGTTTTGTGCTTTGGGACTCAGACCCATACCTCTGCCTTGTATTTTCTGGGAAATGAGTGTGTTGTGATTGGGTGTGCTCGCTGTGGCAGCCATTTGATGAATGGACAAGCCCCCGTGACAGCCATTTTGTGAGCACACCCATGGCACTCTTTCAAAATTCCAAATGTGCCCACCAATCCAAAAATGTTGGGGACCCCTGTTGCAGTCCAACACATCTGCGGTTGCCAGGTTGAAGAAGGCTGCTCTTAATATCCTGTTCGCTGCTTGCCACATGGGGCAACTGTGCATGGGGGAGCTATTGGTTCCCAGCAACAGCTGCAGCTGCTCCTGACAGTCAGAGAAGGGTCTCACCTTCTTGCAGCTTTCCTTGCCCCTCCCTATGAAGAGCAGAATCAATTGTGTGAAAGAAACACAGAATAAATGGTGCAAATATGAGACATTTCACACATTTGCATTATTTACCCAGGCTGCAGATGTAGATTTCAGATGTAATTTTTAGTCCAGTGCTGCTTATTACCAGTGATGTATTCTGGTGCAGTGGCCCCAAAGGTAATAGGGTTATTCCACTGAAATATTTATAGGTCGGCACAAAAGCAGCAGGTAGAATCTCCCTGCGTTAAAACCTCCCAACTTTCCTTGCTTGCTCTGTATTTAGGACAGTTGAATCAGTAAACCAGAGCTAAATTGAAACCAAGTCTCCATGGATTTCATCCTCGGTTGGGGAAGAATTAACTTTTCTGGTCACATCACTCTGCTTAAACTATAATGAGGTCACAGAGGTAGGCATGCATCCTTGACAGGCAGGTGGGTGTAGGATTATCAAGCATAAGTAGGGAAACTTGAAATTGAGGGATTTTATACCTTCCAGAAAACTGCTTTGGGTGAATGTATCGAGTAGTGAGTTGTAGTCCTCAAGAGACCCATCCATAAGTTCTCAGGCAAATGTGGATTGCTCTTTCTTTACTTTTTTGCAAAGATGAGGGAGAAGGGATGCCATCTGTTGACAAGCATTGAACGGCCATGGAAATCCCACTATCCTCTGTGCTAACTCCCATTACAGCACTGCTGTCGTTAGAGAGCAATATTAAAGGCATCCAGGGATATTTTTAAAGGGATTGGGTCACTGTAGGTGCTGAAATCTTTCCCTGCGCATGGCAGGGCTTCTATTCCTGCGAGACTGTGCTTAATATATCTGTTCCCCTCAACAAATAGTGAATGATGGAGATGGGTTTGAGAGGCACTGATAATAGAGTGGCCATTTTCAGAGGACCTTTGAAGGGCTATCCAGTCCTGGTCTGGTTTAAAGATAGCTATAAGAAGGCAGAGAAGAGCCCTTGAAGTTGCCCGTCAGTAGTTAGCACCTGGACATCAAACTGAGCAGGCACACAGAGGTCACCTGCTCATAGTTTTCCCCACGATGGTGAAATGTATTGTATTTCTATTTTAAATTACAGTAATTCTTTCTACCCTAGTTCTAGCTCAATTCAATGGCCTTCTTTAAGAACATAAGAGCCATGATGGATCAGACCAAGGGTCCATTTAGTCCAGCATTCTGTTCGCACAGTGGCCAACCATCTGTCAACCAGGAACCCACAAGCAGGGCATGAATGCAACAGCACCCTCCTGCCCATGTTCCCCAGCAACTGGTGCACACAGGCATACCACCCCTGGTACTGGAGGTAGAATGGAGACATCAGGACTGGTAGCCACTGATAGCCTTCTCCCCAAGGAATTTGTCTAACCCCCTTTTAAAGCCACCCAAATTGGTGGCCATCACTACATCTTGTTGTAGCAAATTCCGTAGTTTAACTACGCGCTGTATGAAGAAGTCCTTCCTTTTACCTGTCCTGAATCTCCCACCCATCAGCTTCATGTGATGACCCCATTGGGTTCTAGTATTTTGAGAGAAGAGGAAAAATATATCCACATTCTCCACGCCATGCATAATTTTGTACACCTCGATCATGTCTAAAGTGTAAAGTCTTTACACTGTAGTAAAAGGCTTGGGGCTGCTCGTAGCACCTGCGAGGCTCTCCACAGTCACCTCACCACATTCCGTGAACCAGAACACTAATGGGAATGACTTCATGTTATAATGTATCAGGGTTTTCATTGGCATTTTCTCCCAGGGACTACAGCCAGTTGCTACTAGCAGTCGACTCAAAAGGCTGTGTGTGTGTGTGTGTGTGTGTAAAAACAAGAAAATCCCTCAGTTACCTTGTCTAAACTATTGCCTCAACCAGGGATGGGCAACTTCGGATGATCCAGGGGCCAGTTTCCATTCCCTGGAATCTACCAGGGGCCACCATGTCTCTTTTGCTGCCAAAATTGATGCCAAATTGTCACCAAATTTCAGCGGCAAGAAAAAAGCCGCATTGTCCCTTTAAAACAAGGCACGTGGGGAGAGTGCACCCTCTTTTAAATGGGAAATGCAGCTTTTTATTTTTGCTGCTAATGTGCTTTGCTGAAATTTAGTGGCAATTTGGTGTCATGGCTGCAGCCATTTGGGGGTGATGATGGGGGCTGCTTACTAAGGTAAGTCAACTCCCCTTAAAACCTGCCCACCCCCTTCAAAGCAGCAGAATATCCCTCCAACTTTCATGGGGGCAGAATGTTCCTGCAAAAGTGTGTATGTCATGGGGAGGGGGTAATTTTCAGCCCAGCATTAGAAAAAAGGGTGCGTGAGAAGAGACATGATGGAGGGGTATAAAATTAAGGATAGTGCAGAGAAGGTGTCTAGGCAGGAATTTCTCTTCCTTGCTCATAATACTAGAACCTGTGGTCTGGTAATGAAGATTGAATAGTGGGAGATTCAGGACAGACAAAAGGAAGGACTTATTCATACAGCACATAGTTAAACGGTAGAACCCTCCCTCACAAAATGTAGCAACGGCCACCAACTTGGCTGGCTTTAAAAGGGGATTAGCCAAATTCATGGAGGATAAAGCAGCGTGCTTCTGAATCTCAGTCGCTTGGGGACATGTGCAGGAGGGGGCTCTCGCACTCGTGTCTTGCTTGTGGGCTTCCCATACGCATCTGGTTGGCCACTGTGGGAACAGAATGTTGGACTAGATGGTCCTTTGGTCTGATCCAGCGGGGCTCTTATTGCAGTCTTCAGAGGCTCCCCACCTAGTGAAATGGAAAATTACCATATCCTGATTTTAAAAGCTAGAAAACAAGTGCTTTTTTGTTGTGGTTCCAGGACATAAAATGACAACAGGAATCGTATGAGATGTCAACTATTGTGTACACAATTGAAGGTGGCTTGCCGCCACTGCCCCGCCCTGGCTATCACATTGTTGGCTGGGCAGTGAAAAGCGAGACAGTTATCTTAAACGATCCTCCTCAGCCCTGAATCTTGGCAGACGCGATCACATTTTTTGGCAAGGACAGCCCTGCCCTGTACATATTTGTTCCTTGCCTTTTAAATGTAGTGTGTACTTGTGCGTGCTTGGCAGGTAAGAACAGAAGCCCGGAACGTTAACTGTCTGTGCTGTGAAAAAGAGCTCTTTCCATAGCACAGTTTTATTTATAGATGTTTCAATAGTTTAAATAGTGGCTGTCCTGGCTGGGGATGATGGGGCCTGTAATCTAACACATCTGCAAGGCTAGAGTTTGGGGAAGGCTGTTCTAGAACCATGCTGTCAGAGATGACCAACATGGACGAAAGCTTCTCCCCTAAAAGATTGATGAAATGTTGCCTTCAGTGGCGTTAGTGTTGCTGTTTTTGGGGTGTGGGGGTAGGTGGGGAACTGCCTTTCATGTGCACTCCACAAAAGAAAATCTCTGCCCACTTTCAATCAAATATCCTCCCACATCCACTTTATTGGGTTGCAATGTTGCAATGTGATTCCTCTAAAATAAAGTGTGGCTTAATGCAGCAAATACAATTGCCATGTGCACACCGGGGTTCACGAGCAAATGTGGATGGCACGAACCTGTGTATTGACCTCATTAAATGCTTTAGGCTACAATACAATGCCCACTTCCCTGGGAGGAAGACCCATTGAGCTCCATTGGACTTACTTTTGAGTAGATGTGCCGGATTGGATCAGCCTGCCCCGAGCTGTGTTGGGCTACAGCTCCCAGCATCAGGAATGCTGGGTGTTGTAATCCAACACATCTGGAGGGCACCAGGTAAATGGGAGTGGACTGTCAGTAACATCTGCATTGGCTTCCAGTCCATTTCCAGACCCAATGTTCTGGTGCTTGCATTTAAAGCCTACTATGGCTTGGGATCTGAGGACCTGAAGGATCGTCTGTCTATCTCCATATGAGCCTGCCTGTATGCTGAGATTGTCTTCAGAGGTTTTCTTTTGGGTGTCTCCGCCATCTATCTTTCTTTCTTTCTTTCTTTCTTTCTTTCTTTCTTTCTTTCTTTCTTTCTTTCTTTCTTTCTTCAGGACATTTGAGTACCACCCCACAACACTGAGTTGTCTGGGTGGCTTACATTAAATAAACAAAAGACCAATTTAAATAAAAAAAAGAACATTAAACCATAACATCAGAAGCAACATAAAATATAACAAACATCAAAACGCACAGCAACCTCAGAATTAAATATCACCCTATCATATCTGATCACGGATATAGCAGGTGCTGACCACAGAAGGGCCTTCTTGGTGTTGGTGGGTTAGGGTGCAATCCTATGCATGTTTAGACAGAAAAAAGTATTTTTTCTGTAGGACCTTCTTCTGTCTAAACATGCATAGGCTTGCGCCCTTTGTTATGGAGATTTCTGCCCCAGGAGTCTCACCTAGCACCACGCTTGATGTCATTTCAGCATCAGGAGAAGACCTCTTTATTCTCCTAGAGATTTAAAATTGTGAGTTTTATCTCTGATTATTGGGGATTTTTCTGTGATTTTTTCTTCTTTTTGGCTGCTCTGCTGTCTGCTGTTTTTAAATATCATTGTTTCATTGTATTAATTAACACTGTATTTCATATTATTGTATTTTTATTTGTATTGTAAAGCCAATCTGGGAATGACTTTCGAAGGGCGGGGGATAAATATGTAAAATAAGTAGATAGAAAAATAATTGGTACATACATGGGAATTTTGGTCCATACATGGATTCACCAAACTCGTACCCTCCTGCTGTGTTGGACTACAACTCACATCATCCCCAACCAGGATGGATGATGGGGTTGTAGTCCAACACAGCAGGAAGGAGCCAGGTTGGGGAAGGCTGATCTACGTGTTGGACTCCGACCAGGAAAACCCAGCCTTAAGTCCCTGTTTGCTTGTGACGCTCACTGGGTAATCATGGACATGTCACGCTCTCTCCCAGCCTAACCTATCTGGCAGGGATGGCTGTGAGGATAAAAAGGGATAGCTGCCATGCTCAGCATCCTGGCAGTGATGGCTCCAGGTTTTTGAGGGCCCTTGTGAAAGACATCCTTCATGGGCCCCCTCCCTCGTTGAGTCTACGTTCTCACCGCCGTTGTCACCAGCTGCTTTTGCTCCTCCTTCTCTTTCTCATCGCTTGCTTGACAGGTAGAGAGCCAGGGAGTGAGTAGGCAGTGGCATCCCCTGCTCTTGCTTCTCGCCACCGCCCTTGTCTGGGCCAGAGCAAGAGGCAGGTGAACAAGCAGGTTACAGTGGTGAAGAAGACGGGCAACTCCAGGGGGCTCTTGTCAGTGGGCCCCTGCTGGGGTTTAGGTCCTCAGGAGGTGACCAAACATGCCTACCCTTGACGCCAGCCCTGCACCCTGCTCGGAGGAGCATTGTAAGACAAACGTGAAGTGTTCAGTGTGGCAACCAAGCAAGCCGATCATGATAGCCATATGGACTGGATTCACTCCATGAAACTGGATCCACAAACCCCTGCCTTGAGCCGACGTAGTGCCAGCATTTTGGCCTTCTGAGTGAAGTTTGTGGAGGGGATTGTTCTGCACACACAATGGCACTTAAACACACCTATCTTTTGGGAAAGAACTAAGAGTGATGGAATGGGCTGCAAGAGCGATAAAGGGAAACAGGATCCTGAAGACTGCATTCCAGTAAAAAATGACTAGCCTCCCACTGTCTTCTGCCTGTATCATTTAAAAATGCTAATTCTGGGTATCTTGCTGTGGCTGCCTCTTTCTCCACAGGGTGAAGAATTGGTTCATTTGGAAGGCAAGTGCTGCCCTGAGTGTATTTCAAGAGCGGGGCCCTGTGTTTACAAAGGACATACCAAAGATGTAAGTAGCCCGATAATTTCGAGTGGCAAGAACTGTCAGGGTGGGTGATGGTTTGGGAATGTATATTTATCCAAAGCGGAGGCACCAGCATAGAATCATGGGCTACATAACCTGACCTCAGTGGATGCACACCATGCAAATGGAAAAATTTGTGCTGGACTGAAACGCATCCCCAAAATGTCTGCATTTTCCCTTCATTTATTTTTTAAAGCACGTTTCCGGCCCTTAAGACGGGGGTGGATGATATGCATCCCACGGGGCCACATATGCCCCCCCAGCCGATTTTGTGGGCCCTGCTGCCCCCGCCTCACCTAATTTGTCTCTGAAACTTAGCAGCGCAGCAGCAGGATGTGTCTCCCCCACACATCTTGCTTTAAAGGGAAATCGGCATTTTCCCTCACCACTGCTGCACTGCCATGGTGCAGCCCCTGATGGGTTGCGGGATGAGGTGGAAATTGGCCCTCAGAATCCTGGAAGTTGCCCAGCTATTGAGAGCTGGAAAGTATACAAACACTACCTGATGAAATGTCAGAAACAAAAGGAGGCGCTAAAGAGGCTGCCTAGTTTCCGGGGCTTGCAACTTCTGTGTGCTAGGTATCTCTCGGCGCTTTCCAGTGGGGAGCGGAAACAAGCTGCAGTCCTGTGCACTCTTACCTGGGAGTAAGCCCCATTGAATACAGTGGGTCTTCCTTCTGAGTAAGCACGCATAGGATGATGGGGCGGTAAATCCCACAGGGAGCATCCCTGCATGGAGCAGGCTCTCCGCTTCAGGAGTCCCTCCCCGAGACACAAAGGGAGGTGCGGCCACGCCGTCAGGAGTGTGACGGAGGCGGCAGGGCCAGCGAGCACATCCCCACTGCCCCCCCTCACATGATGGGAAACATGGGGAACACCCAAGCAGGGCGACTGCCCCTGTGACATTTGGTTCATTTACAAATCTACAAGCAGAACACAGTGGAGGCCAAGGAACTCCTTCAGCAGACAGCACAGCCACAGCTCCTGCATCAAGTCCCTGAAGCGAGCAACTGCACTGCAAGCTTTCACATCAGTCTACTCTCATCTCTCTCTCTCTCTCTCCTGCCTGGTCCTCTCCAAACTCCAGAATTGGCCATTTCTCACACAGACTCCTGCAGAGCATAGGTTCGAGTCTCCCGCTGGTAAATGGCCCATTCAGGAGAAGGCAGCTGCAGGAACTGAGAGCCATTGAGTCCTGACTGCCAATCAGGTGACCCAAATGGCCAAATCATAGTGATAGATCAACCCACAGGACCCAGGATGGCCAAACCTGTAACAACGTATACCAGGGGCCAGCAACTTGGTGCCCTCCAGATGTGTTGGACCACAACTGTCATAAGCCCCAGCCAGCACTGCCAATGGTCAGGAAGTGTGGGAATGTTAGTCAAAAACAACTGGAGGGCAGGAAGTTGCATATCCCTGATATATAACATAGAAGTGTCCAAAGGTTGTCTGCTCCAGTCCCCTGCCCAAAGGTAGGGCCGGCCCACCTACTTGCTGAAAGGCACTCAGAAACGATCTGGAAATGTTTTCTGTCAATTGTTGGTTTTACTGGCATAGGATTACATCATTCAGTAATCTTTTACAGCAGCTTTCCTCCCAAATGTTTGCTATTTTCTTGTAATTCAAAAGACTCCCCTTATTCCGGGAAATGAATGATGACATTAAGCTACTATATTTATACAACTGAATGGCTCCTAACAGTGTAATCAATACAGGCAAAGAAAAAAAAAAGATCAATTTTGTCTGAACTGTAACATCCAAGCCTGCATTAAAGCATTTGCAGGTGGGGGCAATTTCAGTTTCAATTTGCAAAGCTACAGAAGAGGCCAGTTTAGCTGTTTGTCAAGGTGGGCGTGCCAGGAACCTGAAGGCATCTACCTATGCAAATTGATGTGCATACATTATAGCCATCCAGATTTTGTCCTGCAGCACAAATTCTTCTTTCTGGAAGCACAGGGGGATGTTTCTTGTGGAGTCTGGGTGGGTGAGGCGGTGGAGGTAGTGGAGTTGTTGATGCTGATTTTGCAACCCTGGACTAGTTGGGTGAGGCATCCAATAGCACTTCTCCAGTGGTGCAGGTGAATAGTTTTAGACCAGGGATGCAGACCCAAATGCCAAATACAGCCCGCCTGGGGTCCCAGTCCAGCCTCCAGGGTTTCCCAGATACCCCCACTCCCTTTCCCCTGACCACCAATCATTTCTGGCTTCTGTGCAGTTTACCCCCTCTTCTAGATGATTGAAGTGTCTCTCCTAAGTCTTAGTTGCTGGCTGTAAGAACTTTAAGCTAAAATATGCTGGTATTTTTTGTAATGTTAGCCCCATCCCTTTTGCCTTTGTCCCCCTGCCCCCGCACTGGAATGTGGCCCCCAAGAGCAAGTCTGAATTGGAATTCGGCCCTCACTCTGAAATGTATTTATTTATTTATTCATTCATTCATTCATTCATTCATTCATTCCATTTCATTTTTATACCCCACAATAGCTGGCGCTCCCTAGGTGGTTCACAGAAATTAAAACCACAGAGTGCAGCATAAAACACTATAAAATATGAAAGCTTAAAACCACAATATAACAGTACAACCAGAATAAAACCTAGCAGCAATGCAGATTTAAAATACAGATTTAAAACGTCAGAGCTAAAAGATTAGGAAGCTAAAATGCTAAAATACTGGGAGAATAAAAAGGTCTTCACCTGGCACCGGAAGGAGAACAAATGTTGGCACCAGGTGAACTTCTCTAGGGAGCTCATTCCACAGCCAGGGGGCCACAGCAGAAAAGGCCCTCTTCCTGGTAGTCACCCGCCTCACTTCCTTTGGCAGGGGCTCCTGGAGAAGGACCCCTGAGGATGATCTTAGGATCTGAGCAGGCACATATGGGAGGAGGTGATCCTTCAGATAACCTGGCCTCAAGCTGTTTAGGGCTTTGAATGTTAATACCAGCACTTTGAATCGGGCTTGGAAATGGACAGGCAGCCAGTGCAGCTGGAAAAGTACTGGTGTAATGTGAAAGAGGTTCAACATGTCACGTTTTCCTTGGGCCCCCTCTTTCCTTATGCTCTCACACACACCAATAGAGAGGCTTCAGTCTCACGCCTTTAATTCATTATCATTACAGATGCAAATCCTCGAAGACTCTCAGGCTACAAAGGAATGCCTTGAGGGGATTCAAATGGGAAACAGCCTTTTTGCCGAGGTTGCTTGCAGTTTGAAGTGAGGCTTGCTGGCTAGACTAACTTAAGGAGGGATGCCCCGCCCTTCCAGTGATGCTTCCCTATGTCGCCTCTCATGCATCGCAAGCTGGGTTGACCGTCTGAGCTCCGCCCCTGACGTTTTCCTCTTAGCTCTGTGCCGCAGTCTAGCATCTCTTAGGTCACAGCCCCCAGTCTCCTCCTCCTGGCTTCTCACAGAGGGGAGCAAGGGGGGGTTCTTCAGGCCCGGCCATCTGGGAGTTAGTAACCTGAGAAGCACACCTACCCATATCTGAACTGGCTTGGGAAAATGCATCCCCCGGTTCTGGCTGTTCCTCTTTTGAATCTGAGCTGCTAACTATCTCCCCATGCTCAGAATCAATCCTGACATCAGATCCTTGTTTTAGACTCTGTGTCTTATGCCCCTCCTCCTCTTTAGATAGAATTGTGTATTGCTTCACTTCAACATGAGGTAGATCAGCCGTGCTGTGTCTGGGGGACCTCCTGTGCATTGTGCTGAGTGAGGGCCCTAGCTTTTGCCCCAAAGTCCTGCCCTGACAGCACCATTGACTTCTCTAGAACATGCAAATGCAGGGACAGTGCTGAGAGGGTTAGTTCAACATTCATTTATTACGTTTCTGTACCACCCAGAAACGTAATCTCTGTAAACTCTCTGGGCGGTTTACAGAGATTAAAAACCTTCAGAATACAATATTGTACATAATATATAAAAACATTTACATACAAACATATAAATAGATTTTCACAATCAACAATAAAACCCTCAAGACCAAAATTAAATGTTAACATATGCTGCCAAATGGCTGAGAGATGAGGAAGGTCTTAAGCTGGTGCCAATGTGATGATGATGCTGGCACCAGGTGGGCCTCACTGGGGAAATTGTGCCATAATCAAGGGGCCGCAACCAAGAAGACCCTCTCCCTTGTTGCCACCTTTTGATCCTCCCTCAGAGGAGGGTCTTAGATGATGAGTATAGTATACAGATAGTATTGGAAAGTCACAATATTTCATAGCCTGTAACGTTTTCCCGTGTAGGGCGGTGAAAAGTGGAAGGAAGGCCTGTGCCAGGAATGCGAATGTCAGGACTCGGAAGTGGTCTGCTACTCTCGATCTTGTCCAACCTGTCCCTCAGGCAGCGTGGCTGTAGCTGTGTCAGGAGAATGTTGCCCTCAGTGCAAGCCAGGTATCTGCATGATCTTTAACCTACTCTTTGTTTCTTTAGGTTTCTAACCCACCATATCCCTGGAGGCTCAGAACAGGGACCTTAGGCTTAGAAACAAGGGATTAAAACAACAACACAAACTTCTAAATATCGACCCACACAGTCTCTGCTTGTCCATAAATTGGGACCAGCTTGCCTGGTAGACCGCCTTCCTTGATATTGACCTGTTCTGTCGTTAAGATCATGGGAGGAAACCTGGCTGGTTGTACAGCAAACTGCAGGTTACCATCTGGCGGCAACCTGGAAGTGGGCCTTCTCCATGGTGGCACCTGCTTTGTGGAATCCCCTCCCCCCAGTATTCAGGAGGTGCCAAATGTGGCATATTTTAGGTGCCAGTTAAAGACCTATCTTTTCACCCAACCCTCCCCTGACTGATTGTGCTGCCCATTTTGTGGATTTGATAGTTCTCTGATTTTAAGGGTTTTAATTGAGAATGGGTTTTTTTTCTTGTTTTAAATGTTTTTAACTGAGCTGCTTTGTATTCTGTCTTTAAATGTTTTAACTGTGGACATTCTGAATTTTAAACTTTTATGTTGTAAACCGCTTTGAAATGTCTTTTTAGATATAATCGTGATATATAAATAGATGAAATAAATAATAATAACTTCAAAATGACTGCCTGAATGTTTTAAAAAATGGGTTTTCACTGTGTGTGGGTGTTTGGTAGTCCATATGGCATCTTGCTGATAACCCCAGATGCAGGAGTGGGGTCTCATAGAATCATAGAATAGTATGGTTGGAAGGGGCCTATAAGACTATTGAGTCCAACTCCCTACTCAGTGCAGGAATCCAAGTCAAAGCATCCCTGACAGTTGGCTGTCCAGCTTCATCTTAAATGCCTCCGGTGTGGGAGAGCCCACCACCTCCCTAGGGAATTGGTTCCATTGTCGTATTGCTCTAACCGTCGGGAAGTTTTTCCTGATGTTCAGCCGGAATCTGGCGTCCTGCAGCTTAGCCCATTACTTCGTGTCCTGCACTCTGGGATGATTGAGAAGAGATCCTGGCCTTCCTCTTGGTGACAACCTGTCAAGTACTTGAAGAGTGCTATCCTATCTCCCCCCAGTCTTCTCTTCTCAAGGCTAAACATGCCCAGTTCTTTCAGTCTCTCCTCACAGGGCTTTGTTTGTCTGTGGTGGTGGTGGGAAGGAGGAAGAAGAAGCAGAGGGGCTGAGCAGAGAGCGGAATCACAGGGGAAGCCGCAGCCCATCTGTGGAGTTGGTGGGCAATTCGCTTCTCCCATTGGCTGGTTCCCTTGAACTTGAGATAGGCCTCCTCATGAACAGAAGCTCATCTGTGAGCAAATCCCTTCTTCTTTATATATTTTATTTATTTATAGTATTTATGGAGGCAGCCATGGCGGTTTACAAAAGAATTCGTACAACAATCAAATAAGAAAGTAGTAAAACATATGAGTAAGGCAAGGGAGCCAAGAAATGGCAGTGGCTGGTAACCTACGTGAGGCAGAGGAAGGGGAAGCCTCAACAGGAAGGAGCTCCATGTCTCCCTTGCCAGGGAGGACCTGGGCTTGAATAACCCCCACTCCCTCCCGGTGAAGCCAAAGAGGCCTGAGGCTTACTGCACCCCCTGCTTCACACCCTGTTTCTAGCAGGTACTAGAATATAATTGCTGTCAAGATGCTGCAAAAACTGTCCTCTTGTGGCAAACTATCTCTGCCTGGCCCTTAGAAGCATTTACAACAGGGGTGTCCAAATTGTTTCAGTCTGAGGGCCAAATTCAATTTTGGAGAAGCTCTTCTGGGCTGCATTCCAGTGGTGGGCAGGGCCAAAGGCAAAAGGGGAGTGGCCAAAATGCCCAAAATACCAACATGTTTTAGCTCAAAGCTCTTGCTGCCAGGAACTCAGCCTTAGGGGAGGCCTTTCAGAATGGAAAAAGGAAACCCGCACAAAAGCCAGGGGACCACCAGACCATTGGCAGTTGGTGCAAAGGGGTGGGACCAAGGCAAGGGAGCATGGCCATTTGGGCAACCCTGGAGGGACAGATTGGGACCCGAGGCAGGCCAGAGCTGGTCCGTGGGCCTGAGGTTCAACACCCGTGGGTTACAACATGGATTTTGTCATCATGTTGGGAGTCTCTGTACTCCTTTCCAATAGCTGTCAGAAATGCTGAGTGGGGCGATGGAGGACTTAATACTGTGGTGGTGGGAGAGGTCCATGTGGACTTAAGTGTGTTGGAACATCATGGACCATGTAGGGATCACTCATCGTAGGGAAGCTGTTTTCAAGGGAAGAAGAATCACAGGGTCCCCCATTGTGGCAGTTTGGACTGCCCCTAGTGTTGGAAACCAAGACCCTGAACCCTTGTCCTCAGAGGATTCCAACCCCTTGTCCTCACAGGATTCTGACCACCTTTCTTCAGAGGATTCTGACCCCTTGTCCTTGGAAGATTCTGACCCCCTTTCCTCGGAGGATTCTGAGCCCTAGTCCTCGGAGGATTCTGAGCCCTAGTCCTCGGAGGATTCTGAGCCCTAGTCCTCGGAGGATTCTGACCCCTTTGTCCTCGGAGGATTCTGACCCCTTTGTCCTCGGATGATTCCGACCCCCTTTTCTCGGAGGATTCTGAGCCCTAGTCCTCGGAGGATTCTGAGCCCCTTGTCCTCGGAGGATTCTGAGCCCCTTGTCCTCGGAGGATTCTGAGCCCCTTGTCCTCGGAGGATTCTGAGCCCCTTGTCCTCGGAGGATTCTGAGCCCCTTGTCCTCGGAGGATTCTGAGCCCCTTGTCCTCGGAGGATTCTGAGCCCCTTGTCCTCGGAGGATTCTGAGCCCCTTGTCCTCGGAGGATTCTGAGCCCCTTGTCCTCGGAGGATTCTGAGCCCCTTGTCCTCGGAGGATTCTGAGCCCCTTGTCCTCGGAGGATTCTGAGCCCCTTGTCCTCGGAGGATTCTGAGCCCCTTGTCCTCGGAGGATTCTGAGCCCCTTGTCCTCGGAGGATTCTGAGCCCCTTGTCCTCGGAGGATTCTGAGCCCCTTGTCCTCGGAGGATTCTGAGCCCCTTGTCCTCGGAGGATTCTGAGCCCCTTGTCCTCGGAGGATTCTGAGCCCCTTGTCCTCGGAGGATTCTGAGCCCCTTGTCCTCGGAGGATTCCGACCCCTTGTTCTTGGAGGATTCTGATCCCTTGTCCTTGGTGGATTCTGACCCCTTGTCTTTGAAGGATTCAAGACCCCTTTTCCTCAGAGGATTTTGGTCCCTTGTCCTCAGAAGAGGAGGCCCCAGAGTTAATGGTTCTGGGAGAAGACTCAGCTATGGAAAGGTATTGTGAGGGTTCCACCTCCCTAGGACCCAGTTCTGCAGAAGCACTGCAGGGGTCATCTCTCCTGCACGTAGAGGAGGTTGCATTACTGTGATCAGACTCTGAGGACTCCGGCCATGAAGAAACCAGCAGGTCACAGCTACTCCCACATTGTTGTAGCCTGAGATTGCTAAAATAGGCCAGACCCTTTTAAGGAACAAAGCCTCAGCATGGAGGCGGTGCCAACCAGCCTAAATCCAGCAACACTTCTATTTAAACTTCAGTCTTGCTCTGATCCTTGTTCGAACAACAGCAACCCTGTCTAGCTTCTAGCCCTAGCACCGCTTGGAGCTTTCCATGGTGCTGATCTCTGTTTGTCTTGCTTCCTGAGAAATCTGACCTAATCTGCCTCCTGCTCCAGATCTTGATCCATAGCAGAACCCTGCAACCCAAGCCACATCACAGAGCATTATGAGAACCAGTATCTGTAGTTACTGTAATACAGTAGTTTTTAAACCTCTTACACTCGGGGAACTATTTCCATGTGAATTGCCTGCATAGGAGCTCCCCCATACATCTGCTGTGATGTGTTGTACATTTCAGGACATCCTGGGTACATTCTAATAATCATATTTACCATTCATGTTCATAAGTGCTCAAAGACCTTAATATACTTTACCTCATAACAAGCCTTATAACAACTCTGCCAGGTGGTAGGTCAGCTTGATCATCTCCATCTTGCAGCTGGGGCAGAAAATGAGAGAAGTGTGTGTGTGTGTGGGGGGGGGGGGGCTTGCCTAAGGCTACTTAAGTGCATTCAGAGCTAAGATGAGATTGAAACATAAACCTTCTGGCTCACTATTAGCTGGCCTGGTAAGTGTGGCCTAGAACTAGGGATGGATGAATCTCTCTGTTTCGCTTTCTGTAACATTCACTTTCCTTCCAGCAAAACTTAATTCTGTTCCCTTTCTGCATTAGTGTGCTTTTTTAAAAAAAAGTCCAAACGAACATTTGTATGCATTTTTAGGCTCACAAAAATGTATATGCATTTTTGTACACAAATTCCACTAATATATGTGTAATGTTGCTAGCAATTTCCCCTAATATATGCCTTTTTGTACACAATTTCCCCTTAATTGTGCATTTTTGTACACAGGTTCACGGAATGTATGCATTTTATACATAGTTTTTTTTTTATCAGAGAACTGCATCATAAAATTGCTGCTGCCGGTCAGTGTCAGCAGTGTTAGGTTGGATTGACACATGGTCTGACGCAGCATAAGGCAGCTTCCTATGGGAAGGATCCAACGGTGTCATGGTGCACGCGGTATGGATGTTGCGCTAGTATGAACCAATGCTTGAACGTCGATAGCACTTGCTAATGCAATGTATTTTCCAAGATGGTTTAGACTGATGCAACTTCAGTGGCGCTAGCACTGTAGCACCACTGTTTCCTTTGCCACATGTTCCTAATGTGAAGCAAATGGATTTCACCCCCATGCATATCTATAACACACCCAACATTCTCCTAGAGCTTAGAGGAGTTCTCAGCAAGCTGGTTTTTAGAGAAACCCATTTGCCATCAGTGATTTCCTCATTCGAAACCTATTTAAGGAACCGCAGAGGAACACAGTTTGAAAACCACGGCTGCAGGACATGATTTGCTTCTTTACATTGTGTAGGAATGTGTATCTGTGTGTATGCATGCATATGCATAATGCACTCAGATGCACCAAAACAGAGTTCTCCCTCCTTCATGCCAGGTCAGTGCCATTCAGACTGCTTGAGCTGCTCGCGGTCTTTCGACCACTGTGATGTCTGCCGTGATGCAACCAGGTGGCTGAAGAATGGGCACTGTGTAGCCAGCTGTGGATCTGGATTCTATCGGGATGCTGGCCTTTGCATAGGTAATGTCTGCCTCCAGCTCTTTGTGTGATGTCGACGTTGTCTTGCTCTGTGGGTGGTGCTTGGGGTGGGTGCCCAACGATCCTGCGTGTTGAAGAGTGAAAAATATTCTGAAGATGTTTTTTTAAAAAAAATACTGCTTTGGGGCCCTAACAAAGACCCCCAAGACAGTTTACAATAGCAATAAAATCTCAGTGCAGTTAAAAAACAGAGCGCATTAAAAACCAGAGTGAAACAGTTAAAACAAAATCTGTAGGGCCATATCCTATCTGGCACTAGCGCTAACATAAATCATGTTGCGCTAATGTAAACTACTGCACTGTCAATAGTGTGGTAGACTCTAATGGCTAGACGTAGCTTACACTAGCACAATGTAATTTATGTTAGAACTAGGGATGTCTGCCACCAGGAAATCTGACCCTTTTTTTGGTTCTGATGGATTCCTGCGGTGCCCCTGACTCTGCGCATTTGCAAGCTGAGCCAGGGGTTCGTTCCTGAAATCTGGGACCTTTTTCTGTTTTTTTCTTCCCTGTAAAAACCATATGCATAAATTTCAGCAGCAATTTATGCAACTTATGCAAATTGAGGCTGCAGTTGACACAGATTATGCAAATTGCGGCTGCAATTTGTGTAATTTGCACAAATTGTGGCTGAAATTTGTGTAATTTGCACAGATCATGGCTGTAACTTGTGCAAAATGCTTTATACAAATAAAAAACCAACAACCTGGAAATCCGCGGCTGGCCTGACTCAATGCAGATCAAGTTGGGAAAGCAAGCTGAAGTCTGGGGGGCTGAGCTGACTAAAGCTCAATGATTTCACCCCCCTGGATGGAATTCCTCTGACATCCCTAGTTAGCATTAGTGCTGTATAGGGTACTGCCCAATATTAGCAAGGTTAAAATATACTAAAAAACCTGGTAGACCAAAACGACAACAGAGAAGGGGCCATTCTGATCTCAGTCTAACCTCTGCTACTCAGAAACATCACCCAGAGTGTAGCCTTTCCTCAGCATTGCTGATATCTGTATGATGTTTTAGATCCCTGATCAGCAACTGGAAGGCCACATCAAGGAGGGTGTGGAGGATTATTCCACAAAGTAGGCAGATTTGGCCTAGAGGTAGCCAGTTGCAGATTTCCATTTTGTAAGATACTCTTTCCTCTCTTGTTTTCCTGTCTTGGGCAGCTTGCAAGAAGTCATGCTCTACTTGCAATGATGGGTTTGCGTGTATTTCGTGCCAAGGTTCACTGCGGTGGAAGGATGGCCAGTGCGTGACGTCATGCGGGCAAGGGTTTTTCCCAGGACCACTCCAATGTACAGGTAATATATAAAAATCCCTGTATTTGATAACCCAAACTGTTTGTGTGTTCTGTTCAGACAGCTTTATGAGCAGCAAGTACAGTCCAACAATACGTAGCGTGTGATGTGCGGAACTGGGTTCAAATCCCACCTGCTCACTGAACTCTGAATGACCGTTTATATATTGCATAAAAGAGGGGTTCCGTAACAACAAATGAAAATACAAAAGAGAAAAATGTAAAACTCCAGCTGCTGTTATCCAAGTCGGATACAAAAAAATTGATACCTGCAGCCTGGGTGCTGGCTCCCTCCTGTTGCTGAATTTCATCGAGCCCACGGATGCCTTTGAAAGCATGGCTCAGTCCACACCTTCAAAGCTGTTTTCAGGTGAGAGGGTGCCCATTGCTGCACAGCCTCCCACCTGAAGATGGACACCTTTGAAAGCAGAGATCAGGTCAGTGGCTAGAACCTTCAAAGCTCTCCATTACTTGTGTGTGAATTGATTTTTTTCCAGTAGATCAATGGCCCCTAAAAGAAAAAAACGGTGCCCTACCCTTCAATAAAATATAAGGTGTGAAAATAAAGAAGTAACACAACACAAACACAAAAGACGTAGCACAACACAAAGACTTTCTCACTTCTCAGGGGCCAGTTGTCACAACTAAACTGAAGCATAGTCAAGTATTTTAGTAAGACATAGGCCTGGTTCACACATAATGCTAAGCCATGATGTGGTTTGTTGAAACCTGGCTTCTTGTTGTGTCTGAACTCATCTCTGCAAACAAACAATGGTTTGTTAACCAGCCATAAACCATAGATGCAACCCATGGTTTGCTGTTGGCTTACAAAGTCTGGCTTCTTTAAACCATGGCTTGATGTGATGTCTGAACCCAGAACCATAGTTTACTTTCTTGTTTGTGCTGCAGTCTACCCTGAAACAGAGGCACCCAGCAAAAGCAGCTGGAAAACAAAACCACTCTGAAGGTTGGCAAAATGGCAGGAGAGAAACAAACTAGAAATAAGGAAAACAATCTGTGGTTTGTTTGCTCATCTGCAAGACGATGGTGAAAGCAACAAACTATTTTGACATAAACCATGGCTTAGCATTATGTGTGAATGCAGCCCTACTAACTTAAGAGCAAAGTGTCCAGAAGTGATAATATTTACAATGATCTATCTTAGAACTTTCACATGTTCAAGTTATGCAGCAATATTTGGAATTGGCCACGGAAGTGTGTGTGTGTGTGTTTGTGTAGATCTCACTATCTGTCATTCTGATTGGCATCAGTCTTTTTCCAAGCTGTGTTACAAAGCTTATATTTAGCCTAATTGCCACATCTTAACAATGGACTCAAATTGCCTTTTGCTGAGGAAATATAAATTTTGTGGCTAGAATGTGTTCTGCAAATTGAGCACACTTGCATAGGCTTGAATAGACATAACTCATATTCTTTCCGTGATCGCTGGTGTCCTAGGAATTTCAAATGTGTTTTGACAAGGACTGACACATGAGGGAGTGGAAGGCACAGAGACAGTGAGGAGGGCTTGAGTAAAGCATGATGAGAGTGGGAAGGGGAAAGGAAATAATGGAAGCCCAGCCCTGTTCTGGGTTGGTTTCTTTCATTTATAACGTCCTGTCCTTGTCTACTCAGGTGCAAGCCCCATTAAGTTAAATGGGACTTACTCCCGGTGCATTTAGGATTGTAGCCTTCGTTTTGTACTCGATGCTTGTACTTACATTATGAAAACCATAGCTTAACCATTGTTAGACGACAAGTCCATTAAAAAAATTGGTCATGCCACAAAAGTGACAAGTGGAACTGCTCTATTGAAAGGAGAGTGCTCTTAAATCAGGGGTCCCCAACCTTTTTGGAGCCATGGGCACATTTGGGAATTTGAGAAGCTGCTGTGGGTACCACCACAAAATACCTAATCAGCGGATCGCCGCTTTGGCACCTACCTTTTGTGTCTGTGGATCTTAGGCTGTGTCTTAGTCAGCAAAAATATTTGTTTCATGTCTTTTGGACAATGTCTGTTTAATAAGGGATTGTCCAATTCAGCTAATTGCTGGTGGCGCAATACAGCTAATGCTTCTTTTAAACATATGTTTTGGCAATATCCAGTAGTTGCTTCATTTGGGGCGGATGTTATAACACAGATAAATTTTGTACTGGAACAGTCTTTAATATTCACTGATGTACACCAGTGTGGTGTAGTGGCTAGAGTGTTGGACAGGAAGTCGGGAGATCTGGGTTCTAGTCCCCACTTGGCCATGGAAGCTCACTGGGTGACGTTGGGCCAGTCGCAGACTCTCAGCCCAACCTACTTCACAGGGTTGTTGTTGTGAGGATAAAATGGAGAGGAGGAGGAGGATAATCTAAGCTGCCTTGGGTTCCTTGCAAAAGGAAAAAAGGTGGGATATAAATGCAAATAAATACATACATACATGCTTTTTTTAATTATTTACCTGCTTCATGGAAATTAACTAATAGTCGGTAAATGGACTCTCTGCACCCTTTTGACAGCTAAAAGACTGATATTGCAACACTGGAAGAATAACACTCACCTCCTATACAATGGATTGAGGATCTTACAACGCTTCCTATATTTGAATGGGTGGCACATAGACACCACCTTCAAATGGATACTTATTTGGATAGTTGATCCACTTTTGTTGAAGCCTATGTATAATTGCTAGAAAGCTGTATACATTTCATATGTATTCATTGCTATGGATATATACAAATCCATGTACATACATTAAAATAACGGGGAATTTTTTTTAACAAAAAGTTTTGTGAGACCCTTGTGGGACGTTGGGTGTCAAGGGCTCCTTGGAGGCCTCTTTCAGTCTAATCCAGTAGCCAAGTCCAGACACAGACAAAGGGATTCTTTTCAAAGCTTTATTCCTCTTTTACAACTTAACAACTCTACTGTTAGCAACTAGCTATGAGCTGCAGAGTACCTATGCCCTAAGTTGGAACAGTTGGTCCCTGTTTGAAGGAGAATCACTGGCAGACCCTGAACTTACCGGCTAGGGAGAGTACCTTCCCTTTTCCCTTGGATCCTCTGGGTGCAACCGTTGCTTGCGCGCCAGCCGGGCACTACGCCTCCTTTCCGCGCCCTCCATTTGGTTCTGCTCCCTGCATTGGCGTCGCGCGTCCAGCAAGTCTGCTTCCCACGCTCTGTCACTCCCAGGACTGCTATCTAAGCTAGGAATGCCGGTGGGAGGAATCTCTGCCACTGTAGGCCCTGGGAAAGAGGAGTGTGCTCCTCTCCCAGGAGCAGCTCCTCTTCCTCAGAATTAGAACTACTCTGGGATTCTATGGGCTCAGTGTCCACCTTGACATTGGGGGCCCTTTGTGGGCAGCAGTGGAGGTGCCCACGGGGTGCTGCGTTGGGGACCCCTGTCTTAAATTATCAATGTGTATTTGATCTTAATGCCATTTACAGTGTTCTGTAAAACATTGTCATTCCTCAAGGAAATCACTGATAGATTAATGCCTGCCATCTATGAACCATGGGTTGTCTTCAGCAAGACTACACTTTCAGCAGCCAAAGTTTGACAGGGGGAGTTCTACTCATGCTTCAGAGATGAAATTTCAGTAGGAAGTGGCTGATAACCTGCATGTAGATGTGACAGCTACACTTTCCTGGTCTGGCTGGCCTTTTCCATGTTCCCCATTTCTTGTATGTGCTGCACAGTGCCATACATGTGCCACTTGAAAATTTGCAGATCAGTTACCAAATATTTGTTCCGTGGTCTGTTCTTACCGTTGCTACTTGGTCATTATGCAGATTCCTCAGGAGGCAGACAAGATGACTTGGTATCCCCATACCACCAAGAACTTGCCACAATTTGTTATGATCCACACAGTCAAAGGCTTTAGAATAGTCAATAAAACAGAAATAGATGTTTTTCTGAAACTCCCTGGCTTTCTCCATTATCCAGTGGATATTGGCCATTTGGTCTCTAGTTCCTCTGCCTTTTCTAAACTCAGCTTGTACATCTGGCAATTCTCGTTCCATGAATTGCTGGAGTCGACCTTGCAAGATCTTGAGCATTACCTTACTGGCATGTGAAATAAGTGCCACTGTTCGATAGTTTGAACATTCTTTAGTGTTTCCCTTTTTTGATATGGGGATATAGGTTGATTTTTTCCAATCTGTTGGCCATTCTTGTGTTTTCCAAATTTGCTGGCATGTGGCATGCATCACCTTGACACCATCATCTTGCAAGATTTTAAACTGTTCAGCTGGGATACCTTTGTCTCCTGCTGCCTTGTTATTAGCAATGCTTCTTAAGGCCCATTCAACCTCACTCTTCAGAATGTCTGGCTCTAACTCACTGACCTCACCGTCAGATCTATCCCCGATATTATTATCCTTCCTATACAGATTTTCCTTATATTCTTGCCACCTTTTCTTGCTCTCTTCTGCTTCTGTTAGGTCCTTGCCATCTTTGTTTTTGATCATACCCATTTTTGCCTGGAATTTACCTCCGATGTTTCTAATTTTCTGGAAGAGGTCTCTTGTCCTTCCAATTCTATTATCTACTTCCGCTTTCACGCATTGCTTGTTTAAAAATAATCCCTTATCTCTTCTGGCTAACCTCTGGAATTTTGCACCTAATTGGGCATATCTCCCCCTATCACTGTTGTCTTTTGCTTTCCTTCTTTCTTGGGCTACTTCCAGTGTCTCAGCAGACAGCCATCTTGCCTTTTTGGTTTTCTTTTCATTTGGGATGTTTTTTGTTGCTGCCTCCTGAACAATGTAGCGAACTTCTGTCCATAGTTCTTCCGGGAGCCTATCTACTAAATGTAGTCCCTTAAATCTATTCTTCACCACCACTGCATATTCATTAGGAATATTAGTGAGCTCATATCCAACTGATCTGTGGATCTTCCCTATTCTCTTTAGTCTGATTCTAAATTGTGCAATAAGAAGTACATGATCTGAACTACAGTCAGGTCCAGGTCTTGTTTTTACCAACTGTCCGCCACCTTTGGCTACAAAGGATGTAGTCAATCTGATTTCGGTGTCGACCATCTGGTGAAGCCCATGCATAAAGTCGTCTTTTAGGTTGTTGGAAGAGAGTGTTGGTTATGCAGTGAGTTGTCTTGGCAGAATTCTAACAGCCTATGCCCCACTTCATTTTGTTCTCCCAGACCATGCTTGCCTGTAATTCCAGGTGTCGTTTGACTATCCACCTTAGCATTCCAGTGTCCTGTAATGAAAATAACATATCTTTTTGGCGTATTATCCAGTAGGTGCTGCAGATCCTCATAGAACTGATCTACTTCTGCTTCTTCAGCATCTGTGGTTGAGGCGTATATTTGGATCACTGTGATGTTAAATGGCTTTCCCTGAATTCGAACTGAGATCATTTTGTCATTTTTTGGATTGTATCCAAGCACTGCTTTAGCCACTTTATGATTAATTATGAAGGCTACTCCATTTCTTCTGTGGTCCTCTTGTCCACAGTAGTAGATCTGGTGGTCATCTGATGTGAAGTGGCCCATTCCAGTCCATTTCAGTTCACTGACACCCAAAATGTCTATATTTAATCTTGACATCTCCCCAATAACCACATCCAATTTGCCCTGGCTCATAGATCTTACATTCCAGGTTCCTATGGTGTGTTGATCTTTAGAACATCGGATTCGTCGTTCACCACCAGCACCATCGGCTGCTAGCCGTCCTTTCGGCTTTGAGCTAGCTGTGTCATCACATCCGGGGCTAGTTGAACTTATCCTCCCCAGTAGTATTTTGACCATCTTCCGACCTGGGAGTCCCATCTTCCGATGGTATACCGACATATCTCTGGTTGTACTGATCCATTTAGTTTTCATGGCAAGAATACTGGGGAGGGTTGCCGTTATCTTCCCCAGGGATCGTATTTAGTCTGACCTCTCTGACCTTCCCAATTTGGGTGTCCCTTCACGGTTTTGCTCATGTCATCATTGAGATGCTCAAGCTCCAGCACCACGACAAGTTAACGATCTCCTTTGCTGGAGATCGTTACCTTGTAACGATATGTAACGATATCCAGTTACATGTTCATATATTAAAAAGATGTTTTGTGTTGGCCCTATCCCCCTATCTGCGTTTCTTGTGTTTTACATTTTCTTTCCCAGACCTCTTTGGTGTCTCCAATTGGTAAGTCCCCCCCTGCCCTGCCCCAGTCAAAGATGGCTATTTGTTTCACCTTTTTACTGGTTTTGCAGCTCACTCATTCTGCATTTCATCCATATTTGTACTCATGCATGTCAGCAGGAGAAAGTTGCTGGGAAATTTTCTTCTGTCTTTTCTCTAGGGAATTCAGGCAATTTGTTTTAGTTCTGCCTGGCTGCACTTTTCTGCATAAAAACAAAAACCCACGGAGAAAGCGTTGGGTTACTGGACTTGTTCGTGGCTGTGTTGTTAACCACTTCCCTCACCATATGTGTTGTTTGCTTAAGGCACAAACAGGAAGGAGACAGATCAAACCCCCCAGCTCTGTACCTTGATACGATGTGAAAAGAAAAGACAATTTACTAAGTGATAACTTCTTAAGATGCACACTGTGACCATGTGAGATAACTGCCATATGTATGGCCCTGTGAGGTGGCAAGGAGAATTTTACTACATATCAGTGCACAAAGATCTGAGAAGTATCAGAGTAGTAACATCCTTCTCTCCCCTTGGCAGGATGTTAGAGGCCACCATCTTCCCATAGGGTTACATGCCCATCTCAGTAATTTACCACCTTGCCATTGTATTTTATTTCTTTAGAATATCTATACAGCACCTTTCTACTCAACATTCTCTGGCAGCTCATAAAAATCATTTGTAATAAAAATGCAATGACCAAATGACTGAAATATCAAAACTGCCATAAAGCAACAACATAAAAGACTTCCTGTGCCCTCACTCCCCCGCCCCCGCCCAGCATGGAGTGGTGAGTCACTCAGGGCTACAGGTTAGAACAGAGGTGGGCGGATTTCAGCCTTGTCAGATCTACTTTGTTCTTTTCTAGATCCACCAACCAGAGCCAAGTGCAAAAGGTATACACTTAGAATTTCAATACAGGGTTTCTCTGAGCACTTTCTGAGCCTTTATGTTCAGTATCAGAACTTATGATCAGTATCAGAACTGAACTGAGCTCTCACCTCTGGGTTAGAGCATTTCCCTAGGTGGTAAATAAGGGGAGCGGAAAGGGAACCAGCTTTGGGGGGGGCACACCCACTGAACTCATTGCCCCATTGCACCCTTTTTTCTTTCTCCTTGCCTCTGTGCCTCCCTCAGCACAGAGAAAGCGCCCAGTGCTGGGAAGAATGGCTGCTCCTCCCGGTGCCAGCCAAGTCCCCCAGCTTCACATGCCACACATCTTCCCCATGGGGGCGGCATGCGCCATGTGAACAGACTCAGCTGACGCTGGGAAAAGTGGCAAATCCCCACCCACTAGAGGCTCTGAGTCGGATGAGAAACTTGTGTGGCTAGATCAGGCCCACTGGCCAGAGGTTCCCCTCCAACACCTCCCAAGTAGTAAAGAGTTCCCATCCAGCCTGCCTATTGGCTCTCCTTAACAAGGTGGACTATAAATGCTTCCTGTTCAGGCTGGGACATCAGTTTGATGAAATATATGCCCCCTTATTCTTCTCCTGGCTCTAGACTTGTTCTCTGATTCCTGGCCTTGACTCCCAGCTTGACTCCTGGTTCCTGGCTTATGTGTAATGGCTCCCTATAGCTCAGCTCTGATCTTCTCCAAATACATGACCAAATGAAATGGTTTTAACTTGCTCCTCCCTGCCCCAAAGGAGAGAGGGGTAGATGTCTGGCAAACATCTCTAGGGAAGAAGCCCTCAGCCTGGGCTCCAGCACCAAAAGGGCCCTGTCTCTGATAAAGGGTTGTCTGCACGCAATGCGTTACTGCAGCTGTAGTAACCATTTTCACAGCTGTAGTAACTGCTGAGCTTATTACACCATCCTATCCATGACAGCTTCTGGGGCGAAAAAACTGTTTAGAACATTACAAATGGTATTACTTATGGGAGATTGGCATTGGTGTTTATGTGTATTTGTGTTGGCTTTTCATGTAGGATCTGGTTTTGTTGGGGGGGAACTTTTGGGGGAGGTTAACTTTGGGGGGAGGCCAATATCCCACTCCCTCACCCAAAAGAGAAGCCCATCATAAAATTAATCAAAATACAAGCCACAGCCCAAGTGCTATGTATGAGGTCAGTGATTCCGTAATGACACTTCTAGATGGGAGAAACAGGTTTGAATGTACATAGGCATGGTCAGAGTTGAGTGGGGGGGAGAGCTGTGAGTTATGATCCATTTTCAGCTTGTTACTGAGACTTTTTCCCATTTGATCAAGACGCCACCACTTGACTTTCTTTTCATCATTCCTGCCCAACCACTACCCTGCAAATCTTTCTTCCAAAATGAAGATCACTGCGCAAACTAATTTGCTATGGCTTTCTTTCTTTTTTTTCTTTCTTGACAGGCATTTCTTTTAAAGAACTATAGATTCATTAAAAAGGGGAAATTGGAAATCTGTAAGGAACATTAACTGCATGATTAATACTCAAGGAATCCATGAGTGACAGAGGGAGCGGGTTTGGACACAGGGAGGGAACGGTGTGTCTCAGAAGAGGGCTTCTCTTCCCATACATCTGCTTAACCACAATTAGGCTCTGCACGGATGTTGGTAACAAAATTAGGTTGATCAACAGGATTATAAAGAGCTTCCTGGTAGGACTCCTAACTGCAGCAAGGTTTCTCCTAGACCAGCCTTTCCCAACCTGGTGTCCTCCAGATGTGTTGGCCTACACAATTGCCATAATGTATAGCCAGCATGACCACATCTGGAGAGCACCTGCATGGGGAAGGCTGTCTTAGACTAAGAGAAGAGAGGGAGGATGAAGTGTGGCGGCTGGGTTGTTCTTCATTCACTGTGCCTGATTTGAACAAATGCCTGATTCCCCCACTCCCCACAGTTCTGAAGATCCTTATGAGGGGCCTGCTCAATATTACCATCAGTAAAGCGGAGCAGGGGGAATGATAGAAAGGTGCCTTCTTTGAAGTGGCCCCAAGATTCTGCAGCAGAGTGTCTGACAAGATATGTCAGTGTAATTATCTGCTCAGCTTTAGGGGAGGGAAAGTAAAGCTTTCATTTGAGGGGGCGGTCTTAGATTTTCAGGGAGGAGGAGTGGCATTAAAAAGAACAACATTATTTATTACTAAGGATAAGGGAACAAGGGAACGCAACAAAGAAGAAAGAGAGGGCAATGAACATCTGTGTGTCGTTGCTCCTTGCTTGAAGTAGAGATAGTTGAGAGGTTTTGACTGTAGGGGTCTCTTTGTGCCTGTAAGCAGTGGTACATTTTGTAATGCAGGCACTCACCATGACAGTTATCATAGCCACACCCCCAAGGAGAGTCCAGAATTGCAGGCAGCTATGCTGATCCACATCAAGACACCAGTGCTAGCCATTTTCACCTCCTCCGAGGGCAGGTCTTTTGTGAAGCGAATGGGTCTTAACTGCCTATTCAAGACCAAGCCACCCCAAAATACTGGGCATTGCAACAGGGAACAATATATGGTTGTTGGGAAAATCCATTCCCCCCCCCCCCCGCTATTGTGAGAAGTGCAGCTAAGCTCAGAGGGAACAGGGAATTCTGAGGAGGGGGTGGCAGGTGATGTCAGGATCCCTGCTAATCAAAAAGTGCTGGTGTGATGTCCTTGTGATCCCTGTCTCCATTACACCACTGCCTGTAAGGCAAGATTCTCCAACCTGGTGCTCTACAGATATATTTGATTACAACTCCCATCATCCCTGGCCAGGATGGCTGACACCAGCATATGTGGAGGGCACCAGGTTGGGGAAGGGTGCTGTAAGGCTTCCCATGGTACATGTCGGGGGCCCATTCTTCCTCCTGCTCCTTGTGAAAGCTGAGTTCCTCTTCTTTTACTTTAAAACCCCCCATCACCATCATCCTCTCAAGGAAGATCTGAGCCATGCATCTGAGACGGTGTCCACTTGGCAGCATTGTTTCTACAGACTGTTCCCTTTAGATCTTCAGCTACTCTACAGAACTGTGCAGACAAATGGAAGAGAGACATTGCAGGGGGGAAATCCATAGTTGCTAAGATTTTCTTTTTTAATTTAAAAGTAGGCTAAGATAAATCGTCTCGTGTGTTTTGTTGTAGGCACGGGAACTGAAGACATACTCCTGAACAGTAATCCAAACTGGGCAACGGCTGAAACTGTATTTCAGTATATGGGGGTGGGGGGGATTTACACCTGATGTGCTGATCAGAGATTCTTGGGGCTTTCTCTATAGAAGAAACTGTGATTGGCTTTCAGGCAGATTAATGATTCCTCCTCTCCACCCCCACCCAAATCGTGAAGATTAGGCCTGACACTTCCAATTGTGACTCCCAAATGGACCTGCAAGCAGAATATGAACAGACTGCAACTGGAGCTATTAGCAGTGGAGAAACTGCAGTATCTGTTCCCACCGGAAATGTTCCCTGGTGGGGAAGAGTGGGTGGTATGCCCTGGGGTCCATGAGCCAAGGGCTATATGTGGCCCGTGGCCCACAGGAAATCTATAATAATAAAAGAGAATGTCTGTCTGTCTGTCCTTCTGTGCCTTAGTCCCAAGACCATGAAACCTAGACATCTGAAACATGGCATCCATTCTCAGGGGACCCTATGGGTGTGCACCTCAGGGTTATTTTGTTTTTTAAATGCATTAATTAATTTTAATTAATTTTAATGTATAAATGTGGCTGAGGCCTGTAGTACCATCTTCAGCCACTGGGGACCTATAGCTTTGCAGTCTATACAGTTTGAAGCTAGGGGAGATTAGTTGGCCACGGGACAGAATTATAGGTCTGTTCCCTCCCCACTCCTGTGGGGCAGGCCCCCACTCAGGAGAGCCCCTCAGGGGGCTCTAGGGGTACACTGTGGCATGGCCCATGCCTTGGGGTACCAGCAAGTATGGTTTCACTCAGAAGGGGTGGACACAGTGCGCCCAACTCTGACAGCTGTGTAAGTTTTCTTGAAGGCTTGACTGTATCAAACTAAGGGCTACTCTAGCCCATGAGAAGCTGGGTCCGTTCAGTAGTCTAAAATATTATTGGGAGTTATGAAGCTGTTGTACAAAGGGAAGAAATGTCTTTCTTCCTGGGCTTGGTGGAGCCTGGTTGATGGGAGGGGAGGCCATAATAGGAATTCGTTCCAGGTACCTTGACTCTGAGTCACACCTAGCTGGCAGTATGGGGCTGAGACCTGGGTTTTTTGTTTCTGCTCTGGGAAACTGCTAGGAGAACTGAGAGGCACCTGTTTTTGGCTTTGGAGCTGGGTTAAAATTTGGGTAACCACTATTGTCTGCCAGCATGCTTGCTTCTGCACCTAATACCTGCTCAGTCTGTACATTTGCAAATGAGAAAATTATTTATAAAACACCACAAGTTTGCCCTCCCCTCCAACGTGATCCCTTTTCAGAGCATCTTCTAGGATATCCTGAACTTCCCATTGCTCAGGAAAGGGAGAGGCCATGAATAGAGGCCATAGCTGAGCTACCACATCTTCCTCCCTAAGAGCTTTTGTTATCTTTTCAGTCTACCAAGAATGACATTTATTTATTTTTTTGTTTAATTTATTATTGCATTTATATCCTGCCTTTTTTCCTCTTGCAAGGAACCCAAGATGGCTTACATTATCCTCCTCCATCTTGATTATTCCAACTTCTCTCTAGGTTTGGGCAGCAACGTCATGCAAAGAACACTGCTTTTGAAGTGGTGCAGTAGCTTTCCATCTGGACTGGCTTCTTGTGGCCAGGATTTAATTAGGTGTGCGGCTCAAATTTAGCAGGAATTTAAACTTGGCCTGATTTGAGGGTAGATTGGATATTTTATTTTAATTGTGTTTCTATACTGATGCCTACCACAAACCTTAGTGATGGTTGGCTGCCAGTATAAACAACATCCTGAAGTGAAGACATGGAGCTTCTTTTAAAGTTGGCATGTGAAGTCAGAAAAATTCAGGTTGAAAATGAGATGCAAGGTTTGGTTGGCTGTCCCAGAAAATTTTATTTATTTATTTATTTCATTTCATTTCTATACCGCCCAATAGCCGAAAAGGGTGCAATTACAACCATTACAAGAATTTAAGCCACAAGAGAACAACCTGTGGCCCTTGGCTTAACATGAAAAGCTCTCTGCAAGTGATCAGTTCAGAGCTCTGGCCAGAGTAATTTGTCCTTCCTCCCAGCAGCCAGCTAGGCAGGGAAGAAGGAGACAGAGAAGGCGATGGCAGAGAGAGAGAGAGAGAGAGAGAGAGGGTGGCAGAAAGAGAGAAGAAAAGGGTGGCCCTGGCTACTTTTTGCTCCAGGCCCCTGCTCACCACTGGCTTCAGCCCCACCTGTCACAGGTATGTGGCGCCTGAGAGCTGGCCCACGAGGGAATGCAGTCCTTGACAGAAAAATGGTTCTGAACCCCTGAATTAAGCAAAGGAAGGAAGTCTCTTACTCGTTGGGAGCTTCTAAACCAGCGAGTGGATGTCATTTGAAAAGACAGTCTCGAGTTCAAGAGCACTTGAGTGGCCTTGATGGCATTTCACTCATCTCAGAGGAATCATTCCTTCTGGAGCAGGATTCCACTGAGCTGCACCACGCTTGTGATCCAGGCCAGACAAGACCATTCCAACAATTCTCCTTTTTGCCGTTAAAATCCCTCAATCAGAAGGAGGTTAAAAGGGATGTCGGGGAATGGATTTGACAAACAAGGTAATTTAGCTTGTTTTCTAATTGCAGCTTCCACACCTCACTGTCCTCATTTGCCCTGCAAATTAAGACACACTCCTCTCTCTCTCCCTCTCTGGAAATAAGCCAGCTCTCAGGTGTGATGTGTTAGCTCACCAGTGTGGCTAATAATGTACATTAAACTCTCTGTCCCCTTTTTCTTTAAAATCCTTCTGCTTTTGAACATTATAATTCCAGTGGAAACTTTCAGTTTCTAACCAGTGGTTACATGAGAGCAGTTGTCTTCTTGTGAGTTGCTGTGGTAGCATCACAGATTGTCATCTTCAAAATGTCATTATTAAGCCGTCTACGACAGTCTTCCCCAACCTAGTGCCCCCCATATGTGTTGGACTACAATTCCCAGAATCCCCTAGCCAGCCATGGCACTTTATGGAGTACCAAGAACAGACACCTCATCCCACCCTCAATGAACTTGCAATCAAAATGTAAGGATGTTGTGAGGGTTCGAATAGGGGCCCTCAGATAAGCAAGTGCCTCTGTTTGAATTCTCATGAGTAGGTTTGAGATGACCAGAGTCCTGCTTGCCTCAAACCTCAAGTTCCACCATATTCCCCCCTTCCTCTGCTGCAAGGGGCCATTGCTTGCATAATTTCTACTGGGGATTCTGGAACTGGTAATTCCAGGCCTAGGAAAACATGCTCGGTGCGGGACGGCACAGGGCCAACCCAAAATACTTTGCTGCCTGGGGCAGAGCAGCAAATAGCATGCCCGCCCCCCAGCCCAAGTAAAGGTGCTTAGCACCCAAGGCCAGCCAAGTTATTTTGGCACCTGAGGGAGAAAACTCCATAAACATCTCCCCCCTGACTAACAGTAAAAAATAAAATAATGATAAATCAACTAACAATTTGCTTTCCATTTCATGACACCCAAGATCTGCTGCCCAAGGTAGCATCTCACTCTGCCTAATGGCAGGGCCTATAGAGTGCCTGCCACTTCTGCCTCAGGTGGCTCTGTGTCCTCTTTACAGAGGGCAGTCCTCTGTTTGAAGGGCTGTCAGAGCCAGAGGCCAGCCCTCTATTTGAAGAGCTGTCCTGTTCAAGTCAAGTTTAAATAAAGAACATAAAGAAAGGGTGGGGTGGGTAACTAGTGGCCCTCCAGATGGTTTGGACTACAACTCCCATCAGCTCTGGCCAGCATAGACAATGGGGAGGGATGATGGGAGTTGGAGGCCAAAATATCTGGGGATAAAGAAGGAATAGGAGGGCCCTTGAGGGACCCCATCAACAGTAGCACCTGGACAGAAAACTAAGCAGGCACACATGTCTATGGTGAGATGTATGGTATTGTTATTTGAATTTAAAATATAGTAATAATTTCTAAATTTGCATCTATACATATACATAAGAAGAACCATGCTAGATCATACCAAGATCCATCTATTCCAGGATTCTGTTCTCACAGTGGCCAACCAGCTGCCCACGGGAAACCGACAAGGAGGACATGAGTGCATGTCCTGCCCATGTTCCCAGCAACTGGTACACATAGGCATCCTGCCTCTGATACTCGGGGCACCATAGAGCCATTAGGACTAGTAGCCATTGATAGCCTTCTCCAGGAATGTGTCTACCCCCTTTAAGGCCATCCAAAGTAAGGGCAATCACTACATCTCTTGGGAGTGCATTCCATAGTTTAAATAAGTGCAGTGGGAAGATGCCCTTCCTTTTATCTGTCCCAAATCTCCCACCAATCAGCTTCATGGAATGGTATTATGAGAGAGGGAGAAAAATGTACATTAGCATATATACCTTTTATGCAATTCTGTGTCTGCTTCCTCTTTTCTTTTTTAAGTGATGCATTTCCTATTTTTTGGTGATGCTAGGGTGGCCAGGTGACCTACTTTACAGAGGACAGTCCTCTGTTGGAAGGCATCCTCTATTTGAAGGCATCCTCTGTTTAAAGGGCTGCCCAGTTAAAGAACCATAAGAAGAGAAAGCAGGGTGAACTAGGTACCTACTGTAGATTACAGAAACTAGACATGAGGCTATACCAAACTATGCTTAGTGGGCCCTAAAGGTATTTTGCTGATGAGATCTCTGTAACTGAAAATGAACAAACACTATGAACGCTGGCCTATAGCTCTCTCCTCCTATCAGCCTTATTTTAGTTTGTCTTTTTCTTGTTATGGCACTATTTGTTGTTTAATATAAACTAAAAACAAAACCCAATAAAATGCGGATAATATTAAGAAGAAAGGAGAGCAGGAACCTTGAAACTGACAATCAGCAGTGAGCATCTGGGCAGCAGATTGAGCAGATACCCAAGTCACTTGGTCATGCTGTTCCCCACTATGGTGAGATGTCATGTATTTCCATTTAAGTTACAGTAAGAATGTCTAAATTTGCACCTTGCCATATAAATTAGCACTGCTGTGCTGAAAATTCATCCCACATTTTTTTCGACCGTTCTCAATTAATTTGATAGAAAAGAAATTGCTTTCGGGGGAAAAAATGATGAAGAGATTTCAGAGAAATTCTCATGGGTTGGATTTGGGGTTTTGGGCTTACCTTAGACTTAGGAGGTGGCTGAGGAGTGAGCATAAGTGTCCTGTTTTTCATTGTACAATCATCTCTCCAGCAGCCTGTAGCCTCCTCAGCTTCCTTCACTTCGCTGAAAGCCCAGTGAAAGGCACCATGAGGTAATTCCTCCCATAGGGCCTTTTCAGATCAGGAAGTGCAGGCAGCCTGGGAGGGTAGCAGTGATTGTTGTTGTTCAGTCGTTCAGTCGTGTCCGACTCTTCGTGACCCCATGGACCATAGCACGCCAGGCCTTCCTGTCTTGCACTCTCTCCCGGAGCATGCTCAAGTCCATATTCATTGCATCAGTGATGCTATCTAGCCATCTCATCCTCTGCCATCCCCTTCTCCTTTTGCCTTCAGTCTTTCCCAGCATCAGGGTCTTTTCCAGAGAGTTTTCTCTTCGCATTAGGTGGCCAAAATATTTGAGCTTCAGCTTCAGTATCTGTCCTTCCAATGAGCACTCAGGGTTGATTTCCTTGAGGATTGACTGATTTGACCTCCTTGCAGTCCAGGGGACTCATAAGAGTCTTCTCCAGCACCACAGTTCGAAAGCATCAATTCTTCGGCGCTCAGCCTTCCTTATAGTCCAGCTCTCACAGCCATACATTACTAGTGGGAAAACCATAGCTTTGATTAGACATACCTTTATAGGCAAGGTGATGTCTCTGCTTCTTACTATGCTGTCTAGGTTTGTCATAGCTTTCCTCCCAAGGAGCAAGCGTCTTTTAATTTCATGGCTACAGTCACCGTCCGCGGTGATCTTGGAGCCCAAGAAAGTAAAATCTGTCACTGCTTCCATTTCTTCCCCTTCTATATGCCAGGAAGTGATGGGGCCAGATGTCATGATCTTAGTTTTTTTAATGTTGAGTTTCAAACCAGCTTTTGCACTCTCCTCTTTCACCCTCAACAAGAGGCTCTTGAGGTCCTCTTCGCTTTCTGCCATTAGGGTGGTATCGTCTGCATATCGGAGGTTGTTGATAATTCTCCCAGCAATCTTAATTCCGACCTCTGATTCATCCAACCTGGCATTTCCCATGATGTACTCTGCATATAAGTTAAATAAGCAGGGTGACAATATGCAGCCTTGTCGTACTCCTTTCCCAATTTTGAACCACTCGGTTGTTCCATGTCTGGTTCTTACTGTTGCTTCTTGACCCTCGTACAGGTTTCTCAGGAGACAGGTAAGGTGATCTGGTACTCCCATCACTTTCAGAATTTGCCACAGTTTGTTGTGATCCACACAATCAAAGTCTTTAGCGTAGTCAATGAAGCAGAAATAGACATTTTTCTGGAATTCTCTTGCTTTCTCCATGATGCAGTGAATGTTGGCGATTTGATCTCTAGTTCCTCTGCCTCTTCGAAACCCCGCTTGTACTTCTGGTAGTTCTTGGTTCACATACTGCTGAAGCCTAGCTTGTAGGATTTGGAGCATCACCTTGCTGGCATGTGAAATGAGCGCAATTGTGCGGTAGTTTGAACACTCTTTGGCGTTGCCCTTCTTTGGAATTGGAATGTAAACTGACCTTTTCCAGTCTTGCAGCCACTGTTGAGTGTTCCAAATTTGTTGGCATATTGAATGCAGCACTTTAACAGCATCATCTTTTAGGATTTTAAATAGCTCAGCTGGAAGACTGTCATCTCCACTAGCTTTGTTGTTACTAATGCTTCCTAAGGCCCACTTGACTTCACTCTCGAGGATGTCCGGCTCAAGTTCAGTGACCACACTATCATGGCTATCAGGGACATTCAGATCTTTCCTGTATAGTTCTTCTGTGTATTCTTTCCACCTCTTCTTAATCTCATCTGCTTCTGTTAGGTCCCTGCCTTCTTTGTCCTTTATCATGCCCGTCTTTGCACAAAACGTTCCCTTGAGATCTCCAATTTTCTTGAAGAGAACTCTAGTCTTTCCCATTCTGTTGTTTTCCTCGATTTCCTTGCATTGTTCATTTAAGAAGGCCTTCTTGTCTCTCCTTGCTATTCTCTGGAACTCTGCATTCAGTTGGATATGTCTTCCCCTTTCTCCCTTGCTTTTCGCTTCCCTTCTTTCCTCAGCTACTTGTAAAACCTCATCAGACAGCCACTTGGCTTTCTTGCATTTCTTTTTCTTTGGGATGGATTGAGTTGCTGCCTCCTGAACAATGTTACGGACCTCCATCCATAGTTCCTCAGGTCTAATCCCTGAAATCTGTTCCTCACCTCCACTGTATATTCATAAGGGATATGATTTAGGTCATACCTGAATGGTTTAGTGGTTTTCCCTACGTTCTTCAATTTAAGCCAAAATTTTGCAAGAAGAAGCTCATGATCTGAGCCACAGTCAGCTCCAGGTCTTGTTTTTACTGACTGTATAGAGCTTCTCCATCTTTGGCTGCAAAGGACATAATCAATCTGATTTTGATATTGACCATCTGGTGATGTCCATGTGTAGAGTCGCCTTTTGTGCTGTTGGAAAGGAGTGTTTGCTATGATCAGCGTGTTCTCTTGGCAAAACTCTATTAGCTTTTGTCCTGCTTCATTTTGTACACCAAGGCCATGCCTGCCTGTTATCCCGGTGATTTCTTGACTTCCTACTTTAGCATTCCAATCCCCTATGATGAAGAGGACATCTTTTTTTGGTGTTAGTTCTAGAAGGTGTTGTAGGTCTTCATAGAACCGATCAACCTCCGCTTCTTCGGCCTCAGTGGTTGGGGCATAGACTTGAATTACTGTGATGTTGAATGGTTTGCCTTGGATTCGTACTGAGATCATTCTATCATTTTTAAGGTTGTACCCCAGTACTGCTTTCCCCACCCTTTTGTTGACCAGGAGTGCTACTCCATTTCTTCTAAGGGATTCTTGCCCACAATAGTAGATATGATGGTCACCTGAATTAAATTCGCCCATGCCTGTCCATTTTAGTTCGCTGATTCCCAAGATGTCCATGTTCAATCTTGCTGTCCACCTCCAGCTTACCTTGATTCATTGATCGTACATTCCAGGTTCCTAAACAATATTGTTCTTTACAGCATCGGATTTTCTTTTCACCACCAGATACATCCACAGCTGAGTGTCCTTTCGGCTTTGGCCCAGCCGCTTCACTCTTTCTGGCGCTACTTGGAAATACCCTCTGCTCTTCCCCAGTAGTATATTGGACACCTTCCGACCTGAGGGGCTCATCTTCCGGCGTCATCTCTTTTAGCCTTGTCATACGTTCCATGGGGTTTTCTTGGCAAGAATACTGGAGTGGGTTGCCATTTCCTTCTCCAGTGGACCACATTTTGTCAGAACTCTCTGCCATGACCTGTCCATCTTGGGTGGCCCTGCACGGCATAGGTTATGGCTTCACTGAGTTACGCAAGCCCCTTCGCCACAACAAGGCAGTGATCCATGAAGGGGAGCAGTGATTAGGTGAGCTCAAAAACACCACACACACACACACACACACAAATTATAAAACACCCTGAGAATGAGGCAGAACAATGGAGGAAGAAAACTTCCAGAAAACAGGAGGACAGATTTCGGCTCAGCGCTAACTCTACCTCTTCCCTTCAGCTAGATACAACACTGCCCCACCCACCTGCATTGTGGTGAATGCAAAATGGGGGCCAGTCTGTCAACACAGTTGATGCTGTTGCAGTATGAAAACCCCAAACCCCCTTCTGAAAAAAGAAAGAAGCTGTGCTGCAAGCCCTGCCAATGGGGAGCCCCACCTGTGAGAAACTGTTGAGAATTCCTCCTCCCTCTGGGAAAAATTGGTGAAGTTGTCTCCCAAATTTCTTTGCCCACACATAAGGTGGAGAATTTTGAGAGACCGTTTGCGCACAGCTCTATAAATTACCCTATGCAAATTTGGTGCAAATTCGTGTCCTTTCTGTGCCTGGGAACCTCGAGAGCAGCTGCTAGTTATAGGAAACAATTCTGTTTATTTATTTAATGAAATCTACATCCTGCTTTTCCCCTCCGACTCCTGCCAACCTAGCAGTTCGAAAGCAAGAAATTGCAAGTAGATAAATAGGTACCGCTTCAGTGGGAAAGGTAACAGCGTTCCGTGCACCTCGGTGTTCAGTCATGCCGGCCACATGACTACGGAAGCATCTTCGGACAGCACTGGCTCTTCTGCTTAGAAATGGAGATGAGCACCACCCCCTAGAGTTGGACACGACTGGCTGGGGACACCTTTACCTTTACCTTTTCCCCTCCGAAGCGGCTTCCAAAATATACAAACTATAAAAACAGTAATCAATCATTAAAATGGATTTACAACAAGCTAAAAGCAGCAGCAAAGACAAAAACACAACCCAAACTAGCACACAGTAAATAAAATTAGGGAGAAACTTAACAATATTCAGTTAGATAGACAGATATCCTGACAGGTTCTGGTATTGGATGAGCAGAATGATTGATAACCATCTGTGCTAATAATTCTGTTTTCACCAGTTTCATTGGGGCGTTTGGTATTTCTGTTTGTAACTTGGTTCTATCCTAAGGACTCCAGTTTGAACTGCTGAATGTAAGAGCTGCTAATCTTTTTTTAAAATCCTTTTATCCCTCTTATGTCTTCCTTTGGGAAGCTCAAAAGTCTTACATGACTAAAAAGTCTTGAATCTCCCAAGAGGTCTCCCATCCAGACACTGACTGGACTGAGATCTGCTTAGCTTTAGTAAAGCATCAGCAATCTATGCCCTCAGACCATAAAATGAGAAGGAATCCTGTCAAAGTACAATAGAAGCTATGCTCCTGCCTGACCCTGTTTATGTAATTTATTTATTTATTTGTAAAGTGCCTAAAGGTAGACTAGTAAATTCCCAGTCCTGTAAATTATACATTTAGGATTCCCCTTCCCAACAAGATGGCTTTATATTTGTGTGTATCTTTCCCGCACCAGTCAGGAGCAAATGCCATTGGGGGTTCACTTTCATCTGCTCAACAAGCATATACGTGCCTTGTTGAGGAATAATAAAAGTTCAGAACATCTTTAGGACAAAACCTGGGTGTAATCGCAAAAGAAGAAGTAATAATACCTAGAAACAATGTAACTTTAGATTGTTTGTATAAATGCTGGTTGCACATGACTTAACATGCCGCTACAATTCTGAATGCCATAAATAAAACTCCCTTGTTCTGCTGATTTTCTCTCCTATACTTGACTTGTAGTAGAACTGATGTCCATAATATCCTTTTCATTCTATGAAATTCAGCATGAGCTTCTCTCTCTCTCTCTCTCTCTCTCTCTGAGAGAAAATACTAATTGACCCTTTGCCTGTTCAAAGTTGCATTTAGAACCTTATGGTCCCTAGTGCTGAGTGGCTGACAGCCAATTGACATTTTTGTAGGTATTATACCCATTAAAAAGAAAAAGTCAATGGCCCATAGCATCTTAGAAGATACGTCTCAATAACAAAGTTATTCTATAAACAGGTCCCTTGCCTTCATTATACATGGGAGCAAAATGTCAATAGGATTTTGATCATGCCATTGTCACGCATGACTTCTCCCCAACCTAGTAGTCCTGAATATCAACTGACCTGCATGAGGGAGTTGGGAGAAGGGAGGAGAGGGTGTTATTGACATACTTGTTCCTGGAACTGCTTCGAGTTGACATTTCTGGTGGGCCTCTCAACTGTGTTCAGAAGTACTAATAATTCCCCATGTGTAGGAATCCTTTATTTTCTGCTATCATTTTTCAAAATCTAGATTCCTCCATTCCACCTGCATTTCTCTCTCTTCTCCTTCTGGGTTCAGATATGTGTGCGATGTCAGGCAATTATATCCCCAAATGGTGCAAGCTGATGATTAATTTGTTCTTGGCGTTTTTAAAACAGTAGGTGCAGTGATAGGGGTCACTCAGGATGCAGAGCTAATTAATAGCTCTGGATGCATCAGAGAGCCTCGGGTGCAAACAGGGGTCACAAGTTTGGTGGTGGGGTATTGCCTAGTGGCCAGGTGGAGCCAAATAAGTTTATTTTTTTAGCCTTTTTTGTGTATAAAAAGACTGGCCTGTTCAGTATGTTCTGTAGTAGTAATGGTTTCATCCTCTTAGAATCCTGGCATAACTTGCTTTGCAGTTTTATACTTCTGGTTGCTTAGCCAGGGGACTTTGCCTGTAAACTGCTATGTACAGCAGTTCTGTTGTTTCACTTTTTGTTCAGCCTGTCTGTTTATGACTCCGTAAAGTTTGCCAAGCCTTTCACTTTCTGGATTCAGTCTGCTTTATTCAGTCACTTCTCCTTACAATGTGGTCTCTTTTTTCTGTGCCCCTTCTAAAGAACATGGACCCATAAATAAATGAGTAAATAAATATATGCTTTGCAGGGTACCCATGTGTCCTACGTTAGAGAGGCCAGTCCTCTGTTTGAAGGGCTGCCCACTCCAAGTCCATTTTAAAGGTCTAGGATTATAAAAAGGGAGAGCCCAGAGGCTTTGAAGTTGCCCATGGACAGCAGACTGAGCAGGCACACAGGTCGCCTGGCCACAGTCTTGCCCACTGTGGTGAGATCTATCATAATTCTAATTCAATTATTTTGAAAGATTGAGGGGAGAGGAAGGAGGTGGGGTGGGTGAAGCCAGGGCAGAGCCAACCGTGTCCCCTTTGCTTCTCTGATGGAGATTAGAATGTCCAAGTACCGGTTTCTTGGAATTTAACATATGGTCAGAGCAAATGGATTTTCCAAGCCCTTTTGACAGCCAAAAGACTGATAATAAAAGGATAAATGTTCACCTCCTATAACGCAATGGACTGAGGACCTAACAACACTATCAACATTTGAACGGGTGGTATATAGGCGCCACTCACAAATGGATAAATATATGGATATTTGGTCTGCTTTTCTTGAAGCTCACGCATAACCTCCTGTTCGATTGTTTGTTTTTTAGAATGTTGTATTTAACGGAATAATGATATTTCTATGCATGTTATTTCTTGGCTTTTTTCATGGTTTGTTTTGTTTGTTTTGGTTTAGTTAAAATCACAATAAAAAGATTAATAGGGAAAAAAAAACATGAATGCCCAAATAGATTGCTGTTTGGGTTCATACTGAGGCATGAACTCTCATATTTCTTTCTGACACATTGAAACAGCCTTCCCCAACTTGGGTCCCTCCAGATGTTTTGGACTACAATTCTCATCAGCCCCAGCCAGCATGGCCAGTCGGTATGGTGGTTAAAGCAACAAGGTGGTTTCACTGCCTTGGTTGGTGAATACTGGGTGTTCAGCATTAATGCTTGACAGAAACTAACAGACGGAGAAACATGAGATTTGGCATAGGTGATTTGGCTTTTGTCCATTCTATGGCTGTAACATGCAAACGCGCTTAAAGGGGTATTGGTTGCCAACTTTTTCTTCTGTAGCTTGATGTGCAGGAACTAGCCAGTGAAGCTGTTCACTGCCTGGAGATCAATGCCTTCATAGGCCAGTTGCTGTTGATCAAGCTGCTGTTTAAAATCATCTCCACAACGGCCAGTTGAAAAGTTGGCAACCCTGTAAAGGTGGATTGATGCCCAATGACTAGATCAGGTAACTCAGCTCTCGGTTGACTTGCAAACGTTCTTTCTTGACTTTAGCGTGCCATGAATCCTGTGCTGCGTGCTGGGGCCCAGCTGCAAACAACTGCTCTGCCTGCAAAGACCCGTCACATGTGCTGTTGGGAAGTCTCTGCGTTGCTAGCTGTGGCCAGGGGTTCTACATCAAGGATGGTGTTTGCAAAGGTAAATGCTTTCAGCCTTCAAAGGGATCCCCTTGTTTCTTCTACACAGAATTCTGCAAGTGGAACTGGTACTACGTTTCATGTCACTTTTTAGCTGGAGTCCCCCAAATTATTTCTGCAAGCCTTTCCCCCTTCTTTTAGGATTTTCATATGAGCCACTTCCCTCTGTTCTGGGTGGAGGACAGAAACGCCTGGTGTTGTAGTTAGGGGAGAAAACACATCTCTTGCAGGTACTGTTAGCCTGGTCACCCCCATTTAGCACCACTCCTTCCTATCTCTGGCCATGACACCATTTATAAAGAAGCAATATAGTAATTTTTATTTATTTATTTAAAATATTTCTTGGCCGCCTTTCAGGGCAGAAGCCCTCCCAAGGTGGCTTACAACAATAAAATACATAAAAACAGTTAAATGTACCTCTGGGCATATGCAAAGAGTTTTTCCCCTCTCCATTGAGTGACTGATTCCCACATGGTTAGAATAAAAGAGAAGGGTTGCCGTACAGGTCTGAGCCTTAGTACCTCTGTTTAAAATTTAAGCACTGTCCCCGTGTCTTTAACAATATTCGGAGAAGAACACAGTCCAATTTAAATATTAGTTGTAACTGGGTAAAAATTGACCCATCATCATTAATAAACTGGTTCTAAAGTGCTTGGGACATGGTTAACACCAGGAATGGGGAAGCTTTTTCCTGATCAAAACCTGTCGGATCCACATTCCAGCGGTGGGCAGGGCCAGAGGCAAAAGTGGGCAGAGTTATGGGTGTGACTGTGACCTTTGTTCAGTATGCAACAGGAACAAAAAAAGGCATCTGCATCCAGGCATTCTCCTTCCCCACCTTGTGCAAGGTGCCCCCCATCAGACTTTGTAGGTGGGGGACAGAGCAGGAATGAGAAAAGAATATCAATAAACCCAGAGCAGAGCTGGTCAGGTGGAGTGACCTGGAGAGGGTCCAGAGACTCGGATTGAAAGGCCTGGAGGTCTGCATTTGGCCGATGGGCTGTAGGTTCTCCACTCTTGGTTCGCACAATTGACAGAGCAATCCTAGACACCAGACTTCCCCAACCTGGTGCCCTCCAGATGGGTTGGACTACAACCTCCAGCATCCCCCAGCCAGCCATGGCTAGTTGGGGGATGCTGGGAGTTGTAGTCCACCCTATCTGGAGGGCACCAGGTTGGGGAAACCTGCTATACACCAGTTACGCCATGGGGCTTGGCTACTACTACATCAGCAGAACGGTTGCCATATCCTGTATACACTCAAGATGAAGCACAGGCAACTAACTATAAGAAGGTAGACATTTTCAAGATGGCAATGTGAGAACTTGCTTTTGTTTTGAGCTCCGCAGAGTATCTTAGTTTTCTACTATTTTGTAGCATTCCAACTGCCTGAACTGTTTATTTTTATGAAAAGGCAGATTCCCCCCAGTATACATGATCTCAGTGACTCTGGAAACGGATCGCTATCTACCACTCCCTAGCAACAGAGACAAAACACATGTGGCAAAGTCACTGCTTTTATTGAACAGTTTTTTTCCAGCATCCCTATATCCATTGCAGCAATCCCTCAGTTTCCCCGCCCCCTCTGCCCCAGGTGTTAGGGGCAGACTTAGTAGACACCCCTCATTGGGAAATCCTTGTTTAGACAGACAGTAAATATAATACGATCTGGGTATAAATAAAGGTTGTTTTATTGGCTGAGGACTGACACGCCCGCTGGCATAAATCTTTGGTATGAAATGCTGCTCCTTTTTAAAGACTACTTTGTTTAGAACAACCACCAGATGCTGAAAGATTGCAGGTTCTCCCACTTCCAGAGCAGCAATAAAAGTATAAATGAAATTATTTTCAGGCTTCACAAATCCACTTATTTCTGGAAAAGACAGACCTTGTGAACAGGTAAACTCTAGATGTGGAAATCCTTTAGTGGCACGGTGACTAACACCCACACCCCCAAATAGTAGAAGGGAAATGTGGCAGGAGAGCAAAAAATAGAGAGAGGGGTGAAAATAAGGTGCTCAGAGAACCTTTGACAGAGTGCACAAACATTGCTCGTCAGATTTTGGCACCATTGCTCTTTTTCAGGTGTTCAATGCACTTTGGGGGAGGGAATGAGTTACAGCCCTCTTCTAACACACATTCCTTGAACAGGGGTGTTAAACCTCAGGCCTGTGGACCAAATCCAGCCCTCCGGGGCTCTCTCTTCGCTGGCTGCCAATCATTTGGTGGTTTCCCAGCTTTTGCGTATTTTTCCCCCATGGTAAGAGGGTGAAATGCCTCTCCTAAGGCTTAGTTACAGGGAGGAAGAGCTTCAAGCCAAAATGTGCTGTTATTCTGGGTATGTTGGACTTGTCCCATTTGGCTTTGGCCCTGCCTGTGTTTGGAATGCGGCTTCCGAGAGCTTCTCTAAAATTGAATTTGGCCTGCTGGCTGAAAGAGGTTTGACGCTGCTGCCTTAGAAGATCTGTAGGGAGCCCCCATGCAGACACGGGTTCAGTTTTGAGAAGCCCCTTGCCTACATTGGTAGCCCACTCCACCAGCTGCAGATTTACCTGATAGCAGTGGCAGCCAGCTATAAGCTGCCATTGAAAATTTCCTAGAATGCCCCAGAGTGCTTGGTGTGCTGTCATTCTGGGGCATTGTGGGAAATGTAAAATGGCAGTTCATAGCCACCTAGTACAATGAGTCTAGGACAGTGCCAGCTCCAGGTTTTCAAAGGCCCTTGGGCAAGACACCGTCAATGGGCTCCCTCCCTCAGTGAGTCTACCTCCTCACCATCATTGTCACCAGCTGCTATTGCCCCTCCTCCTCCTCTTCCTCATCATTGCTCCCACTTCCTCGCTTGACAGGCAGAGAGCCAGTGAGCCAGTTGGCTGTGGCATCTCCTGCTCCTCCTCACCACCATCGTCGTTTGGGCCAGAGTGAGAGGCAAGTGAACAAGCAGGTTGCAATGGTGAAGAGGAGGAGCAACTTCAGTGGGTTCTTGCTGAGGTGTGGGCCCTCAGCAGTTACCCAACCATGCTTATCCATGATGCCAGCCCTGCAGTGGGTCCAGCCAGGCCTCTGTGGTCCTAGAAGCTGCTCAAAGGTGCTGGGTGCTGAAGGTGGGTCTCTCCCATCCGTAAATGAGGGGGGTCTCTCTACAAATATTCTTATGAATGTACGTAGTTTGTAGGAGGAGTCCATCACCACAGTGCTCTCCCCACACATGTGTGTGTTCATTGTACCCTAATCAACGCCCAAAAGGAGCTCATCTGTTTACTCAACTGTGGGTAGGTAGACCCCGCCTTACCTAATAATACAAGGGGCAAACCAGACATTACATGCTGATGCATGTAACATTCCCATCTCCTTTTATAATTAAAATAATTATGACTAAATATAAAAATAAAATCAATTAAATACCAACAATTTAAGAACAATGTTTTGTGGCAACAATCCAAAGTCTCAATCCACTGCAGCCGCAGTACGAAATCTCATATTGTAAGCTGCCCTGTGTATTTGCAATTGCAGTAGAACAGCCTTCCCCAACCAGGTCCCCTCCATCTGTGTTGGACTGCAACTGCCAGCGTCCCCCAGCCCGCAGACTTCTTCAGGGAGGTCGTTTCCCAGCCTTGGAGCAGCTGCAGTGAAGGATCCTGCTCCTTGCCATAGACGTCTTTGCCTCACATGATGCACACAGAGAAGGGCCCATCCCACAGATTGTAAACAGTAGCCAGGGACAGATGGGGAAATGTGTGTGGGTCTCAGATTCTGAAGGGCTTTGAAGATAAGCAGCACCTTGAACAGGGCCCAGAAGTGAACTGGTGGCCGCTGACATTGCTGTGAAAAAGGCTGGAATGTGCTTCCCTTCCCAGGGTCTAAGATGAGGCCAGTAGAAGCATTCATTGGCACTAATTGAATGTTCTGAGCCAGTTCCAAGGGCAGCCTCGTGCAGTCCATCCTGGAGGACTAGCCACAGGTTCAAGTGGAACCTCCCTCCCCCCATGCCTGCTCCACTTTTTAAATCCCGCCCCCCGCCCCACAGTGCCCTGATGTAGCTTCATTCTGAGGCATGGTACACAATTTAAAATGGCAGGTGGCTAATAGTGAACGATAGATGCACTAAAACATCTGTGGGTGCAGTGACTGGTGGTGGGTCCAAATCCAGAACAAGCATCAACATCCATGGGCCCTCAGTGGCTGCCCAAGGATGCTGAGTTCTCATTCTGGACCTGGCAAGATCCTTCTTCATCAGAAAGGACTGTGGCCTAATGTAATGGATGACGTTGCTAAAGATGATCCAAGCTACCAACCCTTGTCTATCCAGGTACGAAAAGGGGTCCAGGAGAGCACCCCTAGGTTCATAACCTGACCAGACAGGGAGGCTATCCCACTCCCATCTATCACAGGAAGGATAACCCCTTCCAGGACCTTGTGCCTGGATTACCTACCAGCATTTCTTCTGTCTTATCTAGTTTCAGTCTGGGCTTGTTTAGCCTTATGCATGCAACCCTGGCTTCTAGACACTGGGTTAGCTCATGGATGCTTAGTCAGTGAGCTGGGTATCAATAGCATAAAACGTAATCACACTAGAACCCTATAAAGAAGTTCCCATGTTGGGTGAACGCATGAGGAGGGAGAGGGACTGCACTGGCTAGGCCCACCCTCTGACATCATGTGTGCTACTTAGCTCCACGTCCTGGTGTCTGTCCCTATACCATGAATGTCTGCAGGGAGGCAACCTTTGCATATACAGCTGTGTGTGAAATTATGGTATAAAAGAAACCTGTTTTCCATAGTTCAAGTCAGCCAGGTAGCTACAACAGGCAGGGAGAGGGCACAATTTGAAATGAAGAAGCAATAGGAGGGTGATAATGTTTAACTAGGGATGGGAGGGAAATTCCATACGTTTGAACCAATATGTGAACCAAAACTCAGTTATCCTTTGAAATTTGCACTTCTCTGAATTTTGCAATGGAGTTCTCCAATCAAAAAATCCATACAAAAATGTGTATATTAGGGAAAATAATGTAAAAGATGCATTATATTAGGAAAATTACTTGCAAAAAATGTGTATATTAGGCAAAAATGCATACAAAAATGCATGTATTAACAAGAAATGTGTACAATACTTATGAATTTTCATGCAAACTTAAAAAAAACCCCAACTCAATTAGGGATGTATGAAAAATTCATTTCAGTTTGTTTTTATCAGGATTTACCCAAATTGCTCCTTCCGGACTCAAATTCAATCTGTGGTCAAAATCCTCACATTTCTGTGATTTGTGGACAAAAAGAATGCATTCGACAGCATGCATACATTTGAAAAATGCACATGAAACCAATGCATACTTTTGAGGAATGCTTACAAACACACTTTAATCAATGGGAGAAGAATGTGTACATTTCAAAGATACGCACCATTGATGCATTTGGAAAAATACACATGGTAATATGCATATATTCTCATGCAGAAATAAAAACAAAACAAAACTCACAATCTGATACAGGCTTTAGTCAGAATGAGTTTCGAGATGGAATTCGGAGAACTTCAGTGACCTTGAATTTTGTGGATTCACACATCCTTAACCTCAACATTCAGGATGAACCAAAGTTAAGATTGAGAATTTCTCCAAAGTTTGAGATGGACCAAATTTAAGAGTGGAAAAATGAGGAACTGAGAGAAACTAAAATTGACTGATTCATTCATCCCTGTACTTAACCCTTCCAGCCCCATCCACTTGCCCCAGCTACTTTTCCCTATTACACAGCCAACATGCCCGAAACTCTGGCTGGACGTAAAGCAGCTGAGTGGGAGGGGATTACCAGGGGAAAGCAAAATGCAGCAGGTGGGGAAGGCTTAAGCACTTCTTGCAATTTCTCCACTACACATATAGCAACCTCCTCCTGCCTCTTTGCAGCTGTTTAGCAGGCTTAGGTCTGCCAAATGCCTACGTCAGCCCTTTAAAATTTTCACTCTCCAGAGTTAATACAATAGTCCTCAGCACAGGCCTGTGCAACTTGTGGACCACTGATTTTCATGATTCTAGGCAGGCAGCAAAACCCTAAGGTTTATTGAGCTGCCCGGTTGCTTGGATGTGCTCAGCTTGGTAGGTCACTAGCTTGGTGGACGAGCTCAGGTTGGTGGGTCACCAGCTTGGAGGATGTGCTTGGCAGGTCACCAACTTGGTGAGTCACCCTTTTGAAAACACAGATGTGGGGGTTTAATCTGTAGCCCTTATACTTCAATAAATTCATTGCTTCTGTCCCCCTTCCCTTTGACAAATGCAACTCACTATTACTGGGTTTCTCTTTCTGTTAGCCTGCTATGAGACTTGTGAAACATGCTACCCAGACCGGCCCAGATGTTCAACCTGTGCTTCAGACAGAGTTCTGCATGGTGGGTACTGCATGTCAGAATGTCCAGAAGGCTACTATGCCGATAGTTCTCAGAGATGCAGAGGTAAGACCTATTTTTGTATATCACTCTCTACAATAGCCTTTCTGATGAGAGATGTTAAGGTGCACCTTCATTCAAAAAAGAGGCATATTTTACCTGGACAGTTTATAAATTGCAGGAAGATTTTAAGGCCAAGTTTGGCTTTATAGCTACACAGAATAAATAGCTGTTGAATCATGGTCATTTTTGTGGGGGAGGGGGATTGAGAGCAGTCATTGAATTGTAGACATTTAGGTCAGGGATGTAGAACCTCCAGCCCCCGGGAATCCCTGTCTGGTCCTCAAACATCTTTTTCTCTTACCTCTGATTAGTGTTCAGAGATAAGAGGTTATTTAAAGGCAATTAACCTTTAGATAACCAGCAAAAAAATGAGCTGTTGCAAAGAATTTGAGCTGTGCATTTTGCAGGCAGGAGATCTACTTACTTCTGAGAAAACATCCAGAAACCTCATCCTGCTTACTTCTGAGCAGGCATACAGAAGCCTTGTCCTGCTTACTTCTGAGTAGACTTAAGATGGCAGTGATCTCATTTGGCCTTGCCCACAGATGGAATGTGGCCCTCAAGACCTTTCCATGTTGTAATGTGGTCCTTGGGCTGAAAAAAGTTCCCCATCCTTGGTTTATGTGATTGCTTTACCGCAGGAGTGGGCTAGCTATGGCCCTCCAGATGTTTTTGGGCTCCAACTTCCGTCAGCCTCAGCCACCACAGCCAATGATCAGGGATGATGGGATTTGTAGATGGACAATATCTGGAGTGCTACAGCTTCCCTGCCCCGTCTTTAGAATGATATTATTGGTGTTCTCAGCCTTTCTGGTTTTTATATCAGTCTAACAGCTCCCCACAGCTAGGCAATTGAAGCTGCAGTCCTAGGCAGACTTACCTGTGAGCAAGCCCCATTGAACACAGCAGGACTTACTTCCGAGTAAACATGCGTTGGATCATACTGTTATACTTCTGCATTAAAACTGGAAGAACACTGTGCTCTTATGGCTAAAAAGTATACTTTTCATGTGTATAGCAGTAAAAATGATCTGCCCATTCAAACAGACCCACCCTCGTGTTTCTGTCTTAGTCATGGAATCTGGGCATACACCCTGATTGGAAGGATGAAAGCCCAGAGCAGAGACTCTTTCAGAGATATAACAAGTAGCCCCCTTAGAGGGAAGGCAATTCTGCCGCCTCTGAGTTAGGAGCGATTGAATGATCCAATCATATCTCATGCAGAGACGTGACAAAATTAACCATCCCCAGTGGTTGGTTGGAAGAAGGCAACACTACTGAATCATTCAGAGACACAGTCTGAACCCTCCTTTTATTCATGTATTCCTCCCAGCCTATTAGTCCTCCCATGCCATACTAGTGTGGGAATGACTGCATCCCATTAGAGAAAGCTTCCTCCATTTGCCTCTTCTCTACCTACCATGCAATTTATGCCCTTTGGCTCCTCGGGCTATCCCCTGCTCCAGGCCCTCTCACCTCCCTTTCCCTCTCCCTTAAGCAAGTCATCCATTCTCTCAGCCTTAGGGGGAACATCCGTGACCTACTTCATAGAGCAGTTAAGAGGAAAGTAAAGCATTTCTACATTAGAAACATTGCCACACATTAGGCTCCTGGTAACACCATTTGCTGGAGGTCACATGTGTGCTTTAATTTTCCAGAATCTGCAGAGCAGACCTGCGCAACTTAGGACCTGTCAAGCTGAATGCATCCCTGCAGCTCTCTATATATATCCTGGTTATATAGGATATATAAATATCCTGGTTTTGTTGCCTGCCTAGGATTGCAGAAACACGGGAAACAAGGTTTGACACGGGAGCTGTCAAACCTTGGCCATAAGATCACTTTTAAAGCAGTGGTGTGACGAACAAAGACATCCCATACTGAATGCCCTTCAACCTTTGATCCGTTCTTACTTTTTCCTTATCCCACGGGCTGCCCAACCCGGCTAAGAGTGAAATTTCTTCCCCCAAATGCAAGTTCACATATATAAATGGGGGGAAGAGACTAAACACCACCACCCTTCTCTCTGTTGGAGCCTTGAGAACTGCACCAGCATGAGAGATTGGAGCATGGGAGAGATCAGCTGCTGCAGGCTGTAAGAAATCTGGCTGCTATTTTCTGAACTTTGCATTCCTGGGGTAGTTTGCGTGCAATTTATAGTGCTTATTAAAGCCTTAATGCATAGGAAAGGTTTAGTTTAGTTGGCTCTGGTTTGCACATTACTGATAAATAATAAATGATATTATGTTGTAATGTTTGGTTTTGTCTATTTCGTAATTAATTTGAAATGTTATAGTATTAGTATTAGTGAAATGAGTTTATTATTATAATGATGTATTATTGCAATGGTGTATTGCTGTGCTTTTTTGTTTTCTTATTGCTGTTTTGTTAGCTGCTCTGGGCACTTTTTATGGAACAGTGGCATATAAATTAAAAGATGATGATCATGATAAATGCAAAATCATCTGTCTGTCTGTCTGTCTATCTATCTCCCAGTGGGGAGGATTTCAGTCAGATGGGGAGGCCTGGCAGGATGAATTCAGTCTAGAAGCCAGAGATTCCCTACTGCTGATTGATTATATAATCAGTGAGGGGGAACCTCCAGACTGCAGGATGGAAGAAGACATAATTTACTAGGGAATTGAGGGAGTCTAACTAGGAGTTCTGTAGGAGTTGCCTGAATCAGTTCTTCTAGTCTTCCTGGACTAGCAGTGATCAGTACAAGGATCTGCCCCTAGGCATGTGGTTTGTGGGTGCTTGGTGCTCTGATTCAGTGCAGGATTGCATGGAAAGGACAGGGGGCAAGCCAGAATGTGGGTGGCGTAGTTGGGTGAGAGGAAAGGGAATACGCTTAGGCAGGTTTACAACAGGGAAATCGGCTCAGAACTGCAGGGGAAGAGGCAGACAAGAGTAAACACATGTAGACACATTCAGACGCATGTAGGAAGAAAGCCAGACTATGAAGCACATGGTCTTCGATGGCTATATACTAATGCCCAGAGTATGGGAGACAAACAGAATGAACTTGAACTCTTAATACAGGAGGGAAATTATGACTTGATAGGTATAACTGAGACTTGGTGGGATGACTCTCATGACTGGAATACAGCAATTGAATTATATAACTTGTTTAAAAAGAATAGGAGGAACAGAAAGGGAGGTGGTGTTGCACTATCTGTGAAAAATACATATCTCTGCACAGAAATACAGGAGGAGGAGCTTGGTAGCCCCATCGAGAGCATCTGGATCAAAATAAATGGAGCAAAGAATAAAAGGAACCTGGTGGTTGGCCAGCCACCCAGTCAAGGAGTAGATGAGGATGAAACTTTTGAAAAAGCAAATAGCCAATGTTTTAAGGAAGCATGATGTAGTAGTAATGGGGGACTTCAATTTCCCCGATATTTGTAGGGAGACAAATTCTGCAAAACATGGCCCCTCCAGGAAATTCCTGACTTGCGTGGTGGATAACTTCCTCCTACAGAAAGTAGAGGAAGGAACTAGAGGATCGGCTATCCTTGACTTGATCCTAACCAACAGAGATGACTTAGTGGATAAAGTAGCAGTTACAGGAACTCTGGGGGAAAGCAACCATGTTGTACTTGAGTTCTTGGTTCTAAGGGAAGCAAAAGCTGAGTGTAGTCAAATGCGTACCTTGGAATTTAGGAAAGCTGATTTTAATAAACTCAGAACAATGATCAGGAAGGTACCATGGCAAGCGACTCTAACGAGAAAAGGAGTCCAAGATGGGTGGGAGCTTTTAAAAAAGGAAATTCTCAAGGCACAATCACAAACAATTCCAACAAGAAGAAAAGGTGGAAGACAACAGAAGAAGCCATTGTGGCTTCACAAAAAGCTTAGGGATGACCTGAAAACAAAAAAAGACACATATAGGAAGTGGAAGGAAGGCCAAGTAACAAAGGAAGAGTACAGGCAGGTAGCACAAAATTGCAGGGATGGCGTCAGGAAGGCTAAAGCTGAGAACGAGCTGAGGTTAGCGAGGGATGCTAAAAGCAACAAAAAGGCTTTCTTCAGCTACGTGCATAGTAAAAGGCAGAGGAAATAAATGGTTGTTCATCTATTAAATAAGGATGGCAAAACGATAATAGATGACAAAGAAATGGCAGAGGTGCTGAATTCCTACTTTGGCTCAGTCTTCTCCCAAAAGAGGGTCTATGACCCCCCTGACAAAGGCGAGGTACAGGCTGAAGGGGCAGGATTGCAGCTTGAGATCGATAGGCATATGGTCAAGGAACACCTAATTACTTGGAATGAGTTCAAATCTCCAGGGCCAGAAGAACTGCATCCTAGAATAATAAAGGAACTGACAGAAGAACTCTCAGAACCGCTGTCTATTCTCTTTGAGAAATCATGGAGGACGGGGGAAGTGCCAGATGACTGGAGGAGGGCTAACGTTGTCCCTATCTTCAAAAAGGGTAAAAAGGAGGAACCTGGGAACTACAGACCAGTCAGTCTGACATCAATCCCTGGGAAAATTCTGGAGCAGATGATAAAGCAATCCATCTGGAAGCACCTTGAAAACAATGCCGTGATTACTCGAAGCCAACATGGATTTGTCAAAAACAAGTCCTGCCAGACAAATCTGATCTCATTTTTTGATCAAGTAACCTCCCTTGTGGACCGTGGGAATGCTGTAGACATCATATACCTCGACTTCAGCAAAGCTTTCGACAAAGTGCCCCATGATATCCTGATGAGCAAACTAGCTCAAAGTGGGCTAGATGAAACAACCATCCGGTGGATCCACAGTTGGCTACAGAATCGGACTCAAAGAGTGCTTATCAATGGGACCTTCTCAAACTGGGGAGAGGTAACGAGTGGGGTACCACAGGGCTCAGTCCTGGGCCCAGCGCTCTTCAACATTTGTATTAATGACTTGGAGGAGGAGGTGCAGGGAATGCTGATCAAATTTGCAGATGACACAAAATTGGGTGGGATAGCCAATACTTTGGAAGACAGAAACAAAATTCAAAGTGATCTGGATAGACTGGAGCGCTGGGCAGAAAACAACAGAATGACATTTAATAGGGATAAATACCAAGTTCTGGAACTAGGAAAAAGAAACCAAATGCACAGTTACCAGATGGGGGATACGTGGTTCAACAACACTACGAGCGAGAAGGATCTTGGAATTGTTGTTGATCACAAGCTGAATATGAGCCAACAACGTGATGTGGCTGCAAAAAAGGCCAATGCTCTTTTGGGCTGCATTCATAGAAGCATCGCTTCCAAATCCCAGGAAGTACTAGTTCCCCTCTACTCAGCACTGGTTAGGCCTCATCTGGAGTACTGTGTCCAGTTCTGGGCACCACACTTTAAGAAGGATGCAGACAAACTGGAGAGGGTTCAGAGGAGGGCAACAAAGCTGATCAGGGGACTGGAAACAAAGCCCCATGAGGAGAGACTGAAAGAAAGGCTCATGTTTAGCCTTGAGAAGAGAAGACTGAGGGGAGATATGATAGCACTCTTCAAGTACTTGAAAGGTTGTCACAGAGAGGAAGGCCAGGATCTCTTCTCGATCATCCCACAGTGCAGGACACGGAATAATGGGCTCAAGTTACAGGAAGCCAGATTCCGGCTGAACATCAGGAAAAACTTCCTGACTGTCAGAGCAATACGACAATGGAACCAATTCCCGAGGGAGGTGGTGGGCTCTCCCACACTGGAGGCGTTCAAGACGAGGCTGGAGTGGACAGCCACCTGTCAGGGATGCTCTGACTTGGATTCCTGCACTGAGCCGGGGGTTGGACTCGATGGCCTTGTAGGCCCCTTCCAACCCTACTATTCTATGATTCTATGAAACAGGATTCAAGGCAGATTTTACAGGCTTGGGAAAGCAGCTATCTAAAGGGGCAGAGGAGGGCAAAAGAGGAGATTCAAGGAAACAAAACAGGTCAGTTCAGGGGTGAAGACGGTGCCAAAGAACCTGAAACACTGACCACTCTGCCAGCAGCTACTTCCTGTTTCCTTTTATAGGGGTTGTTGGGATTGGGAGGCTGAAGTCAAAGCAAGGGAGGTCAAGCAGCGCCAGGCAAGCTTTCATTCCAAGAGAGTAGGGGTAGGGGGAGTTATTCTTGGCTGAAAGTGCCTTTAGAATGGGCTATAAGAAGCAGTGTGGCTGGAAGGACTCTGAATCCTGAACTTACCCCCCTGACAAACTCTTTCTGTTTCTCTACCAGTTTGCCACAATTCCTGCAGCAGCTGCACTGGGCCGATGTCTACGCACTGTACCTCTTGTTCCTTTCCTCTGGCCTTGCGTCAGGGTCAGTGTCTGCTTGCCTGTGGAGAGGGCTTTTACCGGGACCATGCCATCTGCAAAGGTAACACAAAGGTCACCTCCTGTTAAAGGCCAAGAAATAAATGCCTGCAGTTCTCGTTCCTTCCTTCTCCTCCTTTCCATTTTTGAGTGTGTTTCCTGATTGTCCCTCAAATATTTTAGAGATGTTTTCAGGACTCAGCTTTGAAGGGAATACAATTTTTGTGGTGTTGAATTCTCATTGACTTATTTGGAAGAGTTCTGTTGAATCTAATTGTGTGAATTCCTTGTAGGGTGGCCACTGATGCACTGCCAAAAGAGGAATGTGAACGTTAATACCAGCACTTTTGAATCGGGCCTGGAAATGGACTGGCAGCCAGTGCAGCTGGAAAAGTACCGACATAATATGAGCTTGTTGGCCAGTCCCTTTAACAATCTTGCTACCCTATTTTGGACTAGCTGAAGTTTCCAGACCGTTTTCAAAGGCAGCCCCACGTATAACTAGACTAGACAGCCTATCAAGTAGAGGACACCTTCAAATAGAGGACAGTGCTCTGCCAGCTCTCCAAAATAGAGGACTGTCCTCTGTAAAATAGGACACCTGGCCTCCCAACATCCTTGGGGGTAATTGTCATGTGATGTTGTGTGTTTTGGGGAAATGATGCTGGGGGGTGAAAACTGAAAAGCAGGCATCCAAACCAAGGTAACTAGAATTCTGTTTCCCTGGTCAATTCTATTTCCCTTGGGTTTCTCTGGAGGAAGAATCCATTTTTCATTCTTTCTCATTCTTCCACAAATACAGTGTTGCTTTTTTGGGGATTTCATAGTCCGTTTCTTGTTCTGCAGGTTGCCATTCATCATGCCGTGAGTGTGTGGGCCCAAAAGATTCACACTGCACGTGGTGCTTCAACCCAGACGAGGCTCTGCATCCAGAAACGAACCTTGAGGGGACCTCAGCTGGTATCTGCCTACCCCAGTGCAAAGCCCAGTTCTACCTCGATAGTGATGGGGTATGCAAAGGTGAGCAAAGGGAATTCCCAAAGTTTTAATCAAGTGGTGTAGGCATACTGATGTAGGAGAAATTAATTTCAGTCCATTTTTGATCATGATTTTCCCTAGTTCGCACCCTTCGAACCAAATGCAGACTCGGATGCAATCTGCAGTCAAAGTCCGTACGTTTCCAAGCTTGCAGTGTGACTCATGGACACTCCCCCCCAAATGCTTTCAACAGCATCCGCACATTTCAAAAATGCATACTTTTCGAAATGAGTACATTTCAGGAATGTGCACATACACACTTGAATTGTGGAAGAAGAATGTGTACATTTCAAAAATGCACTTAATTGATGTGTTCATTTGGAAAGTTACACATGGAAATACAAATGGATTTTCATGTGCAAAGAAAAGAGCAAAGCTTGCAATCTAATATGGACTCGAGTCGGAAGGCACTTCGAGAGGGAATTCAGAGAACTTCGGTGAGCTTGAGTTTTGCTGATTTGCACATCCTTATATAGCAGCCCTACTAGCTCTTACTTTGGGTCAAGATGAGCCAAATGCTGTAGCTTGTATGCACAGTCTTCCCTAACTTGGTGCCCCCTAGATATGTTGGACTACAACTCCCAGAATTCCCATCCAACATGGCCAATGGCATTTGCCAGTTGGGCGGCATATAAATCTATGTGCAAACAGTTTCCCATTTCCCCTCTTCACAACTAGTTGCCACTTAAAAAAAATCCAGCTTGCAATAACTGCTCCTGCACCAGGAGATTGTGCCAGCATCCTTGGTTGTGGCAAGGAAGTGAGGTAGAAGAGGAGCTGCACTGAGGGATGGCTGAGCAGCAGGGTGCTCATCGGGGCCCTCTGAGCAGCAAAACCCCTTGGGAGGGGTGGGGTGTTTCAGTATTCAATCTGCTGCTCAAAGGGCACATACATGGAGTACCCTGACAAAGAAAGGGCGAGTGCTAGCACTCTTCTTTCTCTGCCAGTAGGCTCAAGACTCCATAGCGGCAAAATAATTGGGTCCGGGCTACTGAATGACCTCGCCCTCAGATTCTGACCTGGAAGCATCTATTTCCCACCTCCACAGGAAGTAATGGCACCAATCCGTGGAGGCTGGTGGCTTCAATTGTGGTGGGGCTGTGAATTCATTCTGGGTGTCAGTCAGACCCAGCCAGAACTCTAAAGGAGCTATCCAATGTGCTGGCCCCTGGGCCCAAGCTTGGTTCAGCACCTCGGATGGCTCCTTTAGAGTTCTGGCTGGTTCTTGCTGAAACCCAGAATGGATCCACGGCCCCACCAAAATCGAAGCCACCGGCCTCCACTGGCACTATTGGCTCCTGTGCCAGAGGGGAAAAAGCCCTGGTGGGGGCAAAACTGGAGAGGGGAATTTGAAGGCTGCTATTCCTTAGGCATCCATAAAGGGGTGGCTTTCAGCGCCCAGCTTTCAGTTTCACCCTCCCAAGGTGGTGTACACAGCCCTCCTCCTCTCCATTTTATCCTCACAACAACCCTGTGAGGTGGGGTAGGCCAAGAGTCAGAGACTGGCCCAAAGTCACCCAGTGAGCTTCATGGCCGTGTGGGGACTAGAACCCGGATCTCCCAAGTCCCAGTCCAACACTCTCACCGGTACGCCACACTGGCTCTTTTGTGTCTTACCTGCCTATGAGAAGGGCTCCTTTTTTCGCAGCCAGTTTTGCTGGAACAGTCAAAAAGCTGTAGGGATGGGTGGATCTGTCTGTTTCCCACCTGTGTCACTCACACATGTTTTTATCCTGATTTTCTTTTTCCCATTTTGACAGCAGTCTGTGACTTTCTGTGCTCTTTTCAAAAGAGTATTTAAATATGTACTTTATGCATTCAAATGGGCCTATTCTATCATATTTAAGGATGCATATTTAAGGATGTATTGTAGTATATGTAAGCTCTGCATGCTCCTGCATTTGGAGCATGCAGAGCAGTGCAGAATTTGGCGGATTGCTAGGTTCTGATTTGCACTTTAGTCTGAGAGGTGAGGATCAGGTCATTCCATGTAGGAATGAGCAAAGATTGAATTCCTCGAGCATCCATACATTACTGCATGTGTTTGAAAGCCATGCAGACCAGTGCAGCCCTGGACAGAAATGATAGCTCTGCAACTGACACAGGGGGAGGAAAACAACAACCCCACAATGGCACTAAACGATTCAATAAACCCTTAAAGGAGACGAAATATTCTAGATGGTTGCAATTATAGGCCATCTTCAAAGAAGTGATTCTACTGACCTGGATGAGGAACTCCCCCCCCGCCCCATCTCATCTTTATAAATTGCCTGGAAATGGGTAGCTAGTAAAAGGTTGCTCCGTTCACTGTATCAGATGGTGTTGACATTTACTACAATGAAGTCCTTTCCAAAGGTAGTTCTGAGTGCTTCTGTTGTGCTCAAGGGTCTCCTGTTAACAGTGCTGCATCAGGTTCCCCCTCAAAAACACCAGTTCAGCATTCGTCTCCAAACCACGCTCCACAGCAAACGAATTTGCTTAATTATATAGAGTTTGGGGAAGTTGGCATCAGAGATAAGGCTGTTGTGAGACAGCCTGCCAAGCTCTGCTCTTTATACTGGGCTCAATTCAGTGTCACTCATGAGCAATTAGAAAATCAGCAGATCATAGCATCATAGAGTTCGAGGGGTCCTTCTAGGTCAGGGGTGTCGAACCTCAGACCCATCCTCTAAATCTGGCCTGCCTGGGGTCCCAATCTGGACCTCCAGGGTTTCCCAGAGGACCATGCCCCCTTCTCCCATCACCAGGTAGTCCCTGCCCCAACCGCCGATAATTCAGTGCTTTTCCGGCTTTTGCGTGTCCCCCGCCCCCAATTCTAAAAGGTGGAATGCCTCTCCTATGGTTTAGTTACTGGCAGTAGGGGTATTAAACTACAATATGCTTCTATTTTTTGCCCCAGTCAGTTTGTCTTCAGCCCCACCCACTCACCCACCAATTCATTTCATTTCATTTATTACATTTAAAGCTATTTGCATGGTTTACAGAGATTAAAAACCTTAAAAATACAGTATTATACATAATATAAGAACAGTTTAGCTACAAATATATGAACAGCGCAGAAACACATTCGTACAAACACATGACCTGATTAAACACCTATTGAATGCTGCCAAATGCCTGGGAGTAGAGGAAGGTCTTAATCTGGTGCCAAAAAATAACACTATTGGCGTCTGGCAGGCCTCGTTGGAGAGTTCAGTCCATAATTGGGGGGCTGTCACTGAGAAGGCCCTCTTCCTTGTTGCCACCCTCTGAGCCTCCCTTGGAGGAGGGCCTCAGATGATGACTGTAGTGTACGGGTAGGGTCATGTTGGGAGAGGTGCTCCATTCGATATTGTGGCCCCCAAGAGCTTCTCTGAAATTGAATCCTGGCCTCAGGGTGAAAGTGGTTCAACAGCCATGTTCTAGGCCACCTAGTCCAGCATCTTGCTCAATGCAGTAAATTCAAAGTTAGAGCATCCTCAAGAGCTGGCTGTCCAGCCCCAACTTGAAGATCTCCAGCAAGGGAGTGCCTACCACCCCTCTGGTTCCATTGTCGAACTGCTCTTGCCATCAAGAATTTGGCTATTGGAGGGGACTGTAAGAGGCAGCTAGGGCACTCCTGACAGCATGCCAATGTACACCAGTTGCTGGGAAACATGGGTGGGAGGGTTTTCTTGCACTCATGTCCTGCTTGTGGGTTTCCCATGGGCACCTGGCTGGTTGCTGTGTGAACAGAATGCTGGACTAGATGGATCTTGGTCTGATCCAGCAGGGCTCTTCCTATATTCTTACGTCCCCCCTCAGTCCTCTCTCCTTCAGGCTAAACATACTCAAATGCATCTTCCACATCATTCTCAGGGATTTTAAGACCCCTTCAAATGGCTCTGCGAGGTTGGTTGCAGAGGGTACCATGGCTTCCTGCATCTTGAAATCTTCTGACATGTTAGAGGATATTATGGCCCATGGAGTAGCTTCAGCATGGCTCAAGCTGTGAGGCCTAGAGTCTTTGACCAAGTCATGCTGCAGCAACTCCTGTGCCATAACATTAACATGAGAAGACGCTGTAGACAAGGTAAAACTGGACAAATTCAGTTGGCTACCCTCTTTTCCTACCCTGCTTTTCTCTTCCTCCGCTGTAGAGTGCCACTTCTCCTGCCTGTCCTGTACAGAGAGATCCTCGGAGAACTGCACAGCATGCACACCTCCCCGAGTCCTTTATGGAGGCCAGTGTCTTGCTGAGTGTCCGGAGGGATGGTATCGCCAGGAGGCACATTGCTACTGTGAGTCCACACACTGCTCAATATCTGGTTCTTACATGTGTGTGTTTGTTTGTTTGTGACATCTGTGTACTGCTGCACATAATAAAATCTCTCAGTGATTCACAATAAATATTAAAATACAAGTAAATACAACATTAAAAACATAACATTAAAAGCACAAAACTGAAACAGTTACAGTAAAAACAATTCAAGGAGCAGCAAAATGGAGCAGCATGATTACAAGCCAACCCCCAGCACATTTGATTGGGCCTAAAAAATCATCTTAAATTAAGAAATAAAATAAAAAGAATGTTAAATAAAAAAGAAATGAAATGTTTAGGGCCTTAAAATAAACGGAAAATCCCACAATCACCACCAAACTAATGAAATATTAGTTTCATTAATATTAATAATATTAATTAATATTAATAATATTAATAATATTAATCATTAATATTAGAAAATCCCATATTTTATTCTTGTCACTATACTAGTGACAGTGATGCAGTCTCCTGCATGAATGTAGGTGGGTGTTGTGGCAGGGGGGAGGGAGGGTTTCTGTATGCGACACCCTGCCTCATCAAGATATCTGTTTTGCTGCTGAGTTTTTAAGGGATTTAAGGTTTTTTAAAAAGGGGGTTATTAAAGTTTTTTAAGGGGGTTATTAAGGGTTTTAAAGGGGCATTATTTTTATTTTTTATATTTTTATATTTCTATTTTTATTATGGGTTTTAAAGGGGGGTTATTTTTAATGGGCTGTAAAAGGCAGGTTATTAAGGGTTTTTAAGGGAGTTATGTGTGCTCCCTTAAGGCAGGGGTGTTGAGCCTCCCATGGGCTGAATGCGGCCCACCTGGGATCTCAGTCCAGGCACCCAGGTTTCCCCTGGCCCCACGCTTTCACTTGACCACCGATTGTTTGATGGTATCCCAGCTTTTGTGCAGTTCCCCCCCTCCCTTCTAAACGTTTGAAATGCCTCTCCTAGGGCTTCATTCCTGGCAGTAAGAGCTTGAACCTAAAATATATTGGTATTTTTGGAATTTTGGCTCTGCCTGTTTTGCCTTATGCCCTTCCAGTCGCTGGAATGTGGCTCCCAAAAGCTTCTCCAGAATGGGATTTGGCTTGGGCTGAAAGAGGCTCCTTGCCCCTGCTGTCTTGGTTTTCACTTGATGTGAGACCCAGCCTGATCAAGGCTGTGGACTGACTCCAAAGTAGCGTTGGACCCCAGAGTATCTTAGAGCACAATCCTTTGACCGCTAGAAAGCATCTAGATGGCCATAGGATTTTTTGGTTTATGTGAACTGAGCTCGGAGCCAGTGCTCCCAGCTTGGTTCCCAGAAATCCGACTCCTCCTCCCCCGCTGCCTCACAGGAGGCGTGGTTTGTCCCCGGCTTCATGCTTGGAAGACCACCGCAGAGTGGCTGAAAAGGGGGTGTTCCTGGGGGTGGGGCGGGAACCACAGAAGTGCCAGTATGATGCTTCCTATGTGCCATCCAGCCTCCCCCCATCTCCAAGGTGCCCCGGTTAGACAGCCAAAATCGGCCCTCCACTAGAGCGTGGAGGAGAAGATCCCCTCTGTGCTCTGCCTCCCCTGCATTGGATAGTCGGCTGCCTCACAGTTCAGAGGTAGTCGATTATCCCCACAGGAGTGCGCCCTTATTCTGTTGCAAAGGTCTCTTTGGAATCTTCTTTCTTCATGCTTGGTGCAGAACCCAGCCTGGCTGGAAGAAGCATGCATGACCTCCATTTTGTCTTGACTCCCATGATGGTGGCATTCTGTGGGCTGGCCCTGGCAACTGCCCAGCACTGCAGCCTCTAACAGTAGCCATGCCATTGATAGACTGGCCATGTGCCCTACTTTACAGAGGACAGTCCTCTATTTCAGGGGTGGGCAGAAGGTAGATCTCCAGATGTTTTGGACTTCAACTCCAATAAGTCCCTGCCAGCATGGCCAATGGTCAGTAAACCTGGGAGTTGAAGTCCAAAGCATTTGGAGAGCTACCTTCTGCCCACCTGTGCTCTGTTCGAAGGTGTCCTCTGTTTGAAGGGCTGTCCAGTCCATGTTCAGTTTAAAGATAAGAACCATATTGAAGTTGTCATTCAACAGTTAGCAGTTGGACCACAAGACTGAGTGCTATGATGTTCATACTTCTATTTAAATTATAGTAATTCTTTCTGAATTTGCATCTATACCTATCAAACAATATATGCAAATTTTATGCAAATCAGTGTCCTCTTTTGTCCTCTTTTTCGGTGATGCATTTTCTCTGCTTAGGTGATGTGTAAGGGTCCACTCTAGCCATTGACCTATCAGCCCATTTCTCCCCGATTGAGCTAAACAATCCAGACTGTGGTGTGTTAGAACCGGATATCAGGGAATATTGTAGAAATATACTTTTTATGTTGAGCATAGGAAGCTGTCTTATACTGAATCAGAACATCTAGCCCAGTATTGTTGACATTGACTGGCAACATTGAGTCTCCAGGGTTTCAGGTAGGGTTCTTTCTTAGCCCTGCCTGGAGAAGCCGGGGATCAAACCTCAGACCTTCTGCATGCAAAGCAGGTGCTCTACCACTGAGCTACAGCCCTCCCATACTAAGATTGAAGTTGCATAGGGACACTGGAAGCTGCCTTGTTCTGTGTCAGACCATGGGTCCATCTAGCCCAGTACTGTCAACACTGACTGGCAGCAGCTCTCCAAGGTCTCAGGCCATGGTCGTCCCATCTCTTGCTACCTTATCCTTTGAACTGGACATGCTAGGGATTGAACCTGGGACCTTTGGCATGCCAAGGCACATGATCTTTCACTCAGTTATGGCCAAAATCCCACTTGGTTACACTCATAAACAGAAAACATTCCAGAACATCTTGGGGAGAAAAATGGTTCAAATACTAATTATATTTGTAAATGTCTATCATCTTTAGAAAACAAAACAAAAGAGCCTGGAAGGATGGTAGTGAGTCTTCCTTGCATTACAGCATATTTGTTTGAAACTTCAAAGCCAGGGTGAATGTGGACTTTAATCTCCTGCAAAGATCCCATTTAATTTCAGGCTGAGTTTGTGAGTACAGATGAGGAATGCAGGTCTCTTAGCTGTACAGATAACAGAGAACTGCTGTTTATATTTTATTAATGGGAAGCGCTTGTGAAAGTATGTTGCTGATGTTTTGGGAGGCCTGAGGATAGTCTATTTGCCACAAGTCGACAGGCGAGATAAACCTTCTTTGTAACTCTGTTTTGGGTTATTGTTTTTCATTTAGAGTCCGCTACAGACTCTGAAGTTTATGAAGGAGGAAATGTGGTGAAGTTACAGGGAAAAGAGTCTATTGCGGTTGGTTATTATCTAGCCAGTGTGCCTTCTCCTGGGTGTAAAAGACCTAAACCCATATGCGCGCAGCAGATGGTTTCATTTCAGTCTGTCCCCCAAGGAGCAGGATGGAATAAGGTCTGGATAAGCTATGCTAGTACAGTGGCTCCTATATGGCTGGAGCCCAGCTCTGTAGCTTACTTTGCATGGGGGTTCATCTAGCCTTGGCAAAAGCTCTGGAAGCTTCTCAACAGGATAACGCAACTTTTTGTAAGCAGATGCTGTGCTTACTTTTGAATGTGTCCTATGTTCAGTGTAAACAATGCATTAGCATGCCCCCTTTCTGCTGCAGAGCTCCCTTAGCAATAATACAGCTAAGGAAACATCTGCTGTGCTCAGCCATTTATATGAATATGGATCTCTGCATCTAAAATACACATGTATTCATTTCAGACGTATATATTTTGTAAGCTACAAAGGCAATATATTGCCTCTGGTCAAAGCTGTTGATTGTCTCAGCAGAGCTCTGTCTCTTGTCTTTCTCTCATCCAGCATGTCATCCCTCTTGCAAGACATGCAGCGGGCACTCAGATGCTGAATGCGCAACCTGTCACCCCCACGCCACTTTTGTCAAGGGGAGGTGTCAGACTGCCTGCAAGGAGGAGAAATACCTTAATCTGGTGGGATACTGCGTGGGTAAGTGCATGAGGAATGCTGTGCTGCCTCCAGCACAATTTGCTGTTCTACGTCTACAACGTTTGTATCCTGTCTTTCCCCCAAGGAGTGGAAGAGTTGGTGGGCATCGCCATTTTGTCCTCAACAAGTCTCTGAGGGGGGTTCGGCTCGGAGGTTGTGTCTTGCCGAGTGTTCCTTGGTGAGCTTCGTGGCTGAGTGCAGATTTGAGCCCAGTTTTCCACACTTTGAGCACTTTGCCACAAAGGGGTTCGTTTTTTTAACAGAGATGCTGACTTGACTTATGAAGACCGCACGTAGCTCACTGTCGACACGATATAAATATTAGATTATAGAATATTCACATATTTTATTTATTTGGTCGTTGGTTTACAATGCGGGTAACAATCACTATAGGGTAGTTCAGGGCCAACTGTTTGTGTGTGCACCAGGAATATAGTAAGTATATGCAATGAAGTTTCATGGGATTGCAACCAGTCTGTTGTTGCAAAGCTGTCACCCATCCTCATCTACCATCCTTTATCCCCGACTACAATCTCCGAGGTTGACGTAAAGCTCCCTTCTGAGTTCACTTAACATACAAATGGTAATGTCAGGAAAGCCATGGACAGAGGCATTCTCCTTCCCAACCTCTCAGCATCTGAATCCCTGGAAGCTTCTCAAAGCCACTTCAGACATTTGGAGGGGAGGGGAGTGCGTGGTAAAGTCTCCGCTAGCATTGTTTAACTTTGGATATACATGTGGGTTTTTGTGGGCGAGAGGGTATTTCATATCTGAATGTTTCTGCATGTCAAAAACATACCTGCTAGTCTGTCAATGAGAAGATTAAGTTAGCAGATTTTTCTCTGTTTTGCTAGCTTTCCACATGCAGAGATCTTGTGATGTGGGGATCAGTCAAACAAGTGAATCTTGCTGGTTTCTGAATGGGACCTCAGAATGGTGTATTCTGCAAAGATGTTTACAATAACCTGCAAAAACCACTCTTCCTTTGGGTGACTTTTCAGGGGCTGCCTCAAACAGGGGTAGAATTGTTTGCCCATTCAGTGTTTGCCCAAATCTGATTTGGCTGCTTAGTAGCCACTCAAAAAGCCAGTTCTGAGTGAAGGCAGTGCTTTCTTTTATTCTGAATACATTTTGTGAGGTAGTCAAATCTGACTGGTTATGTAGTGCCATGATGTCAATGTGATTGTGACTTGGTCCCTGATAGGCTGGGGTGACCTGACCAGGAAACTGAAAACAAAAACAAAATGGCACTGAGCAGATCAGACAAACAAGCGTGCTGCAAACAAGGTGACAAAAAGGGTGTGCATCAGGGACTATTTTGTCCACCAGAAAGCTCTGCTTTTGTGTCAAAAATGCTTATACACTAAGAAGCGATGCAGCCCTAAGTAGTACAGTCCTGGGAAGAGAATACTTCGCACTTTTTCTGATGTTACTGAATAATTCAGTTTTGAGTTTCTTTTGGAAGCTTTATCAGGCCAAATTGTTTGGGCTGGATTTTGTTTGAGGCTGAAATTATTGGTAGAAGTAGGTTTTATTTATTGAATTTTAACTGGTTGTCCATCCATATGGGTTTTCAGGCATATAAATGGTTTTTAATGGGATGTGCTGACCTGCAAACCCAAATAAATGGCATTTTAAAAATGTATGACTGAGTCTATGCTGTTGGACTCCTATGAGAGAAATTGATCAGGCCTGAAACAAGTTGAGTTTTTTTTTAAAAAATGAAATGCTGGGACAAATAGTTCCATGGAAATTGTATATTGGCAGAGCTCTGAATGGTGTGTATCATATATGTCAAGCGAGAAAAGGGTGGAAGTGGGGGGGTAGAACATAGATAATATGATTTACCAGTGGGACCTGCAACAAAATGTTGCAGCATAGATTGCTCCTCTTAACCGTTCCAGTCAAGTCAGCCATGACTCCATTCCATTCTCCCTCCAACCCACCAGTCAAGTCAGCATTCTTTGGCCGCTGAGCATGTTCAGTACTGATTAGGTTGTTTTGGGTTCCTCCCCCCCTCCACCTTTAGGTCCCCCCCCCGAGAGATCTTTTATACTTCTGCAAAACTTGGGGTTCCCCCAAACCTCTTGATATTCCCTCTTGTGTGTGGATGCTGCCATTTTGGCTCCATAAGCAATGGTACTTGCAGCCTGAACATCAGAAAAAGAGGGGATGATTTTATACCGACCAGCCTTCCCCCAACCTGGTGTTCTCTGCATGTTTTGGCCTACAGTGCCCAGCATTCCTGACCATTGGCCATGCTGGCTGGGGCTCATGGGAGTTGAAGTCCAACACATCTGGAGCGCACCAACTTAGGGAAGGCTGATAGATACATTAGACACAATCCACTGAGAACAAGTTCTTGCTCAAGCCCCATGGAAATAGATATGGGCTGCCCCAGAGCTTTGTTGTTTCAGTGACCTGGCTTGCACATAACGACAAGCCACCATGGGTTAATTTCCCTGTGGGGCTCATTGTCGCACCAGCCTCCATTTTTAAAAAGCAAGCCATCACAGGAGTGTGAAGCTGGCCAGGGTGGGTTGTTGGGGTGGTTAACAAAGTACCCAGAACCTACGGCCTATTTTAGGGTTGTGGGTAGTTTGATAACCACCTCAACAACCCACCCTGGCTGGGTTTGCACATAATGTCAAGCTCCAGTGTCCCCCTCACCCCCCACCCGGCTTGCATTTTAAAAATGCCAACCAGCTCATGATGACAAGCCCTGTGGGGAAATTAACCCATGGTGGCTTGTTATGTGCAAACTGTCCTGGCAGAGCTTGTGCAGGAGATATTTCCCAGTGAATCATGCCCAACCTGTGTTGTGCGTCCACACAGACCTTGGCCAGGAGTTGCTAATTGCATTTACCTATTTAAAGGAGATGAATCACATTTTAAACAGTCAGGAAGGCTAATATAAACACTGCCTGGGAATCATTCCAGCCACTTCAGAGCTTTACCTTTTTGGAGGGGGTGTTTTTGCGCTTATCAAAGAACAGATAACATTTGCAAGTCTTATGCCAGCATTCAGAAAGCTTCCAACAAAGAAAATGGATCCAAAGAAGACAGAGTGAGAGGGGGGGGGAAATGCAAAAGGATTCAAATGGTATCATTCCCAATTTCATCATTATGACTCCCCTTTGAAACAGTGTCCACATTTCTTTTGAGCCGAAAGACTTATTTCTTTGATCTCGAGAAATCATTTTTCACAGCATATTTGTTCTCTCCCTAACACAGATGCATGCACAGCGGAGATATTATTTTGTCTCCTTGCAGCAAAGGGTAGGAATGAGGCGATCAGAGCAGACTTTTTTTTTTTTTTCCTTTTTAAGGAGGGGGAGGGAGAGAAATATTTGTACCTAGATTAATTCTGAAGCTTTTTCCTTTGAGCATTTAAAGCAAGAAGGGGCAGTATCTGAGGAGGAGGCTGGAACTCTGATGGTAGAGCATACACTTTGCAAATAGGCACTTCCATCTTCAGTTCCTGGTAACCTCAGTTAACATAAGAACCTAAGAAGAGCCCTGCTGGATCAGACCAAGGGTCCATCTAGTCCAGGATTCTGTTCACACAGTGGCCAACCAGCGGCCCACAGGAAACCCACAAGCAGGACATGGCTGCAACAGCACCCTCCTGCCCATGTTCCCCAGCAACTGGTGTACAGAATGGAATATTGCCTCCAATACCAAAGGTAACCTGTAGCCATCATGACTAGTAGCCCTTGATAGCCTTCTCCTCCATGAATTTGTCTGATCCTCTTTTAAAGCAATCCAAGTTGGTGGCCATCACTCCATCTTGGGGCAGTAAATTCCGTAATTTCACCATGCGTTGTGTGAAGAAGTTCTTCCTTTTATCTTTTACTCAGCTTCGTGGGATGACCCCATTTGGTTCTAGTATTGTGAGATCCACTTCCTCCACACCGTGCATAATTTTGCTGAAAGGATGTCGGGTGGTAGAGCTGGAGAAGACCTTTGCCAGACACTCTGGAGAGCCACTTCTGGTCAGCATGGACCAGGGGTGAAGAATGAGTGGCCCTCTAGATGTTGTTGGACCACAACTCCCATTATCCCTAACCACTGGCCATACTGGCTGGGGCCTCTGGGAGTTGAAGTCCAACATCTGGACGACCACAGGTGCCCCTCCCTTGCTGTTGGCAATACTGAACTAGATGGACCAGAGAGCTGACATGGTGAAAAGGAGTGTTGGTCCTCCGCTGGGGTCTGCTCCTGATTGTCCAGCGCCACGCTGGGAAAATGACATGTTCCAAATGGGCAAGGTGAAAGCTGGAGAAAACAGACTGGAGTCTGAGGGGCCAGAGGCAGGGCTGGGCCAAGAGTCCAGATCCAGAGAAGACAGTGGGGCAAAGGCACCAGGAACCTGTTTTAGTTACTTGTAGTAATGAGTTGTTCAGGTTGGTTGGCGAGTCCTGAGTCGAGAGGTTTATAGGCCTAGGTGGGCAGGGATTAGCCTGTGGGGTGAGCTGATAATTACTGCAGATGGTGCCCTTGCAGCTAGGGTCAGCCCTTTCATTAGGCAAAGTGAAGCAATCACCTCAGGCAGCACATGCTGGGGGGCAGCATCGGCAACCCCCAGCCATTCCCCTGTCAGAGGACAGAGCTGTGTGTGCCACTTGACCTGGCCTGGGGCCTGTAAACTAGCCTGCTGTCCCAGGTGCAGTGAAAGATGCTATCCCATCACCAGTGTTGAAGCAAGATTTGGCTGCCAAGCCAGTCGGCTTCTTCATGTGGAACATAAAGATGCCACCCTGTTCTTTGCCTCAGGCAGGAAAATGCCTTGGGGCCAGCCCTGCCTTGCACTGCAGTACTTAGCCAGGCAGGGCCGGATCGAGATACTTTGCTGCCCAAGGCAGACAAAATGGCATGGACATGTTCAAACACATGCATACCCACACCCACAGTCCCACATGCAGAAGCTGACTGGGCTGGCAGGTGAATCTTATTTCAATGCTGGCGAGGGGACGGTGTCCCTGGCTGCACCCAAGGGCAGCAGGCTAGCTCAGGGGCGGCAGGACGGGCTGTGTGGGTCTGTCCTCCAGCTCCGCGTTACTGCTTGTTTGCTGCCCACCTGAACAAGCGCTGCAGTACAGCAGCACCAGCGCCATTGTGCATCCTGTGGCCAGAGCACTGATTGTGCCTGTGGGAGGAACACGGCCTGGGCTGGCTACCTCTCTGCCTGCTTGCTTGGTCAGGGATCTTTCCCAGTGTTCCTGCCTGTGCTGTATTTGGGAGAAAGCTACTAGGCCAGACAGACAGACAGTCCAGGACAGCAACCATCAAGCATCACTGACGTCCCAGCACTGGCCCAGGAGGTAGGGCATGGCCGGGGAAAGGGGGCTCGGCATGAACAGCTGGGGGAGCTGCCACCGCCGCTCTGCCACCCTCTAGCATCTGCCACCTGAGGTGGCTGCTTCATTCTGCCTCATGGTAGGGCTGGCCCTGCAGCCAGGGTTGCCAGGAGGGCAGAGCACCAGTGATGCAAGAAGTAAGGTGTTGAGTTCTGACTGCTAGGTGCCTGGTCTGAAATACCCCTTAAAGGCAGCTTCATATGTCCGGAAATATCTTGTGAAACGGATGGAAATAGCGAGAAGTTATTCTGTGTTTCCCCACCCATCCCTGTTCTGCCTTGTCGGCAGCTTTCTAATTATCGATTGGAAGGATTTCACTCGGCAGAGTTCAGCCTGGCCTCAAAGGGTCCCTTCCTCTTCTCCTCGACTTCTTAGCAAGGAACTAAATCTCCATCCCAGCATATTCAATCAGTATTTTCAACAGGAATTCACAGCAACCGTTGGCAGTAAAACCCTCAGACTTTTCTGCAAGTGGGTTGCCTTGCAGGCAAGACTGCAGGCAGAGAGGTCTGAACAGTGGAGATGGGTGGCTCCAGCTTCATTGGGGCTGTGGATCCATTCTGGGTTTCAGTCAGAACCAGCCAGAACTCTAAAGGAGCTATCCAAGTGCTGAACCTTTTGGGGGGATAGTATTCCCAGAAGGCAAAGTGGTGAGACTAAAAAACTGAGTAACTTGCCCAAGAACCTAAGCACAAGGCTGAGGTGGAGACTGAGCTCTGAAACACAAAGCCACTCTTTTGAACCCCAGCAAAGATGGCACTGGAGGCTACCCCTTAACTTTTCAGCATGCCAGTTTCCTAATGAGAAAACATTTAAAAAAAAATCTTAAGAAATACAGCAAAAACCAGGAGAGGCAGGGAGCCTGGTGATTGCCAAGAGAGGTGTCCAGAGGCACCACATTTGTGACTCCAGGGATACATTTTTGGGGGCTTTTTAATTTAGGGAAAAGACAGCTAAGGGGGTATGATAGAGGATGATAAAATTAGGTACCACCTGGAGAAAGTGGATAAGCCCTTTTTCTCCCTCACAATACTAGAACTTGAGGTCACACAATCAAACTGGGTAGCGCTAGAATCAGGGCAGACAACTGGAAGTACTTCTTCATGCTGCACATAATTAATTTATTGAACTTGCTGCTGGAAGGTGCGGCGATGACAGCTGCAAGCTTAAATTTCTTCAAAAGGGGGCAAGACAGATTCATGGAGAATACGTCTACCAATGGCTATTGGTCATGATGACTATATGCAGCCTTCATCAGCAGTAGTATGTACGCTGCTGTATACCGTTTGCTGGGGAGCACCACTGGGAGAGGGCTATTGCCCTCCTGTCCTGCTTGTGGGCTTCCCAGGGGTCATTGGTTGGTCATTATGGGAAACAGGATGCTGGACTAGTCTCATCCGGCCCTTCTTCTGTTGCCCTGATCCAGAGATTGCACGTGATTAAATATGTGTATGGATCTTGTGCATATGTGCGAGTCTCCATTCACATTAGAAGAGGGACCCAAAGGCATGTGGAAACACACCTGTCCCTCCAGTAAGACAAGCAGGGAAGCTCCATCTGTGCATCAGAGCTTTCATGCTTATAACATATTCCTGGACTGGTGTTCTGGGTTCATTCTCATGTGCAATATATAGCTGCTATGCATATAGGGAAGCATGCAAGATGGTGGCGTGCATGTTGAGAAGATCAGTTCTCTAGTTTGGGCTTGTTTTAAGAAATCCCTCCCCCAGGAATTCAGGAAGGATGTTGCAACTGGGGTGGGGGGGGGGGAGGTTCAGAAAATGTAAACGGTGGAGAGGGACTTTCAGTGTGAGTCAAGACGGGGGAGGAGAGAGTTGGGCAGCAATGAGGTGAGGCAGGGGAAAGGCTTTCTTAAAGAAGGGGGTCTTGAGAAGGAACTTGAAGGAAGAGAAGGAGGCAGGTGAACTTGGGCAGAATGGACAAAGCAAGAAAGGGGCAGAGAGGGAAAGGAGAGAGGGAAGGTAATTGGTGGCAAAGAAGTGGAGTGTTTAAATTAAAAAGATGGGCCAGAAACTTGGAAATGCAGAGTGCTCAGGCAATTGGCCTATATACTTGATAGGGACTATTACTCTATAGTGTACTTAGCCTAATGGTTCTACTAGCCCTGAACCAAATGCTTGTTCAGGAATGGATTTACTTTCTGTTGATATGATGTGGATTAGACTTTCATCTTCTTCAAGGCATCTCACCTCTGCTTGCCGTTCATAACATTCAGTTGTTTGTTCTTGCTGTCTAATTACTCAGATCTGATTGATTGGAATGATCATGTATTGCCATAAACTGCATAATTTGCATACCTTATTTGGTTTCTTGTGAGCTTGAAGGATTTGGCTTGTCTTGTCACGGAAATTTGGTTTTTCACTTGTAATGAATGGTTGTCTCTGTCTGTACTGTTACTGCACCTCAATCTCTTAACACTTATTGAAATGTCACTGTATGAATTTGTCTTTAGAGGTTATTAATCATCAGTTAACAAGTAGCTGTCACATAAAACCATGCAACTGAAAGCATTAAATTATATCACATCAACTGTGCCTTAATATAGAAGGGATTTTTTTTTAAAAAAAAAACTTCACTTTCATAACAATATTTTTATAGCTATAGCTCCATCCATCAATGTTGCTTGTTAATCTAGAATTTTCCCTCCCTGACCCTTAAGGCAGAACTATATGTTGGGACTTCAAGAGAACCCAAAGACACATATTATTCTTTTAGTACCCAGAGGGGAAATTGTTCGAAAATTGCAAATGAACTGCAACAAGAAAGCTGGTGGCAAAGAGAATATTTTAATAGTGACAAAGACAACCATGATTATCTGGGGGGGGGGGCAGTTACTGCTTTAAATGAGACTGTGGGATTCGTGAACCAATTAGCATAAGTAAATTTAATTGGGAGAATGTTTCTTAAAAATGTGAGGATAGGAATTATGAAAGAATGGTGAATACTCATGGTAACAAAACAAACCTGAATGAGTTATTTTGGAGGGCATGGTGGTGATGAGTTTTAGTCATCATCTGTCTGGCCTACTCTTCCTCAGGAGGAGGAGGTGCAGAGAATGCTGATCAAATTTGCAGATGACACAAAATTGGGCGGGATAGCTAATACCCTGGAAGACAGAAACAAAATTCAAAGTGATCTTGATAGACTGGAGCGCTGGGCAGAAAGCAACAGAATGAAATTTAATAGGGATAAATGCCAAGGTCTGCACCTAGGAAAAAGAAACCAAATGCACAGTTACAAGATGGGGGATACGTGGCTCAACAACACTACAAGCAAGAAGGATCTTGGAATTGTTGTCGATCACAAGCTGAATATGAGCCAACAATGTGATGTGGCTGCAAAAAGGCAAATGCTATTTTGGGCTGCATTAATAGAAGCATCGTTTCCAAATCCCGGGAAGTACTAGTTCCCCTCTACGCAGCACTGGTTAGGCCTCATCTGGAGTACTGTGTCCAGTTCTGGGCACCACACTTTAAGAAGGATGCAGACAAACTGGAGCAGGTTCAGAGGAGGGCAACAAAGATGATCAGGGGACTGGAAACAAAGCCCTATGAAGAGAGACTGAAAGAACTGGGCATGTTTAGCCTTGAGAAGAGAAGACTGAGGGGAGATATGATAGCACTCTTCAAGTACTTGAAAGGCTGTCACAGAGAGGAAGGCCAGGATCTCTTCTCGATCATCCCAGAATGCAGGACACGGAATAATGGGCTCAAGTTACAGGAAGCCAGATTCCAGCTGAACATCAGGAAAGGCGTCCTGACTGTTAGTGCAATGCAACAATGGAACCAATTCCCTAGGGAGGTGGTGGGCTCTCCCACACTGGAGGCGTTCAAGACGAGGCTGGACAGCCATCTGTCAGGGATGCTCTGACTTGGATTCCTGCACTGAGCAGGGGGTTGGACATGATGGCCTTGAAGGCCCCTTCCAACTCTATGATTCTATGATTCTAGTACACCATACTTAGGAGTATCCCATTTTATCCCCAAAAGAACCCTATGAGATTGTTTGAGAGAATTCATTTGCCGGCCATACAACAGGGAGCGTAACATGCTGGATGCACGTGGCCCCTCTTTCCTCCCCCCCCCACTGCTGAATTTGCTTCAGTGGCAAAAAAGTGGCAATTTTGTGGTGAGGGGTCTGCCCCCAATGGACTTGGGGGGGGATTGGCCCCCAGACCGAATGAAATTGTCCACCTCTGCCATACAATAAGCAACACAGCGAAGGTGAAATTTGAACTCCAGTCTACCTGGTTCGAATTGAACACTGTAATTGGCTCGTGTTGTGAACACCTGTCTTATGCCCAACTGTCAATATGGCCAGTCCTGCTAAAAAGGCTACTACCTCTTCCTCCTGCCCTTGCCCTATGAAGACCCTTCCAGTTTTGAGAATCTTGTCTTATCTTTAGGACAAGTGGAGCAACAACATATGAGCCATTTCTTGCCCACCCTCAGCATCTCTGACCTCTTGGTATTTGTCAGTATCCCGGCACTTGTCTTGCTCAGCTCCCATTCATTTAAACGACACCTGTGTAGGAGAACATTCCAGTAGATTGTGGCGTAATTGTTTGCCAGCCAAATCAGTGGAGAAGCAAGGAAGTTTGCACAATTTACTTTGGTTTCTTTCACTCTTTCCTCTCTCTTGGGATGAGGGACATTGACTGATCCTCATGTGGTTATTATAGCTTAACTAAAGATGGCACCATCTGTTGGTTTCTCCAGAATGGTGATCAAAATGAGACACCAGGCCAAGAACAGATGCCTTTCCAAAGTTGAAGAGGGGTAGGCTCAAATTTTAGCAAAAAAGCAGCTGCAATGTAGGTCAGTGGAAGGGGACATGACCATCTGGGGAATCTTGGAGGGCCAGATTGGGACACCAGGAGAGCTGGATTTGCCTCTCCTGGCCTGAGGTTCCCCACCTCTGATGTACCAGATCCTTCTCATCTCAACTGAATCTGTTGCCCAGCCAGTGCCCTGAACATGGGCTGGAGACATGTTCAGTCATGGCACTGGCACAGTTGATGCATTCCACACTGTGTTAGACCTATTTCTTTACTTCCAATAATTTGTAGCCTGCCTTTCTATACAGAGCTATTCAAACCAGTTCACAACACTATGTGAAAGACAGTCGTAAACCAGCACTAAACTCAACAGCATAAACAGCAGAACATTATGCAAACTATGGCACAAATAATATAATACGTTAAGAACAAAAACACAGTTCAAAGTGAGCATTTGAGATCAGCAGACCTAAGTCCACAAAGCTTTTTGGAACAGCAGCATCTTCATGTCAGCAGAGATGGAATCTTCCCTTTGGAAGGTGTTGTTATTTTTAGGATAGGGGTGGATGGATGGATGGATCCGTCAGTTTCATTTTCTGCCACCTCCAAATGTTTTAAACCTCACGTTTGTTCTTTCCTTCCTGATTATGAAGATATTTGCAGATTTTTTGCAAATTCTTACCAAAAGTGAACTGAACTGAAATTGTCAACCAAGTGCACCAGCCAAATTCAATAGGTACAACTTTTCCCAGCATGGAGAGGAACATGATGTAACTGCCTGCCATAGAGCCTAGTTGAATATTCAGGGATTTAAACCCAGACTTTAAAGAGCTAAGCACTCAAAGCCCTGGGCTTGGATGGACAAATCAGTCTGTTTCTCCCACATTCAAATTTTCTTAATTTAATGTTCTTTTCATCTTGAATCTGAAGGTATTTGCAGATTGGGGTAAATTCTTATCAAAATAAGAACTGAAACGAAATTCTCACCCATCCCTATAAGATGCTATCTTATAGGTGAGACCAGTGGCCCATAAAGCCCAGTAGTGTCTGCTCTGACTAGCAGTGGCTTTCAGAGATCTCCATAATCTCAGTGACATAACTAAAAAGACCCCACTGTCCCTCCAGTGACCGTAGGACACGGAATAGAGCCTCTGATGTTGAATTCATTGTTGGGGTATGTTCATATGGGATGGAATGACCCTTAAGTTATTCTGGTCTCAGGTCACTTAGGGCTTTTATAACACAATCCTATGCATGTTTACTCAGAAGTAAGTCCCACTGAGTTCAAACTACCAAATAAGTTTGTATAGGATTGCAGCCTAAATGTCAAAACCGGCCATTTAAGTTGGTCCCAGAAGCAAACTGGCAATCAGTGAAGATGAAATAATGTCGGAATTATGTACTCTGACCTTGAGGTTCCATTGAATTATCTATCAGCCACATTGTGAAGCAATGGGAGTTTCCAAACCGTGTTCCAAGTCAGCCCCAATGTTGTCACGAACTTCTTCCTGCCCAGTAGGGTAGCTTTCCGCATGCTCCTTCTTTGCTCTATCAAAGCCAAAGTGAGAGCAAGTGGAGGGAAACTTGACTTGCCTATAGTTTTCAATGCAGAAGGCAAGTGCTGTACATGTTCATGAAGAACATCTGGAGAGGTTGTCTCCTCAGGATGAAGGGGTACCCGTGTACATTGGATCCTTCAGATTGTAAGAGCTGTATTTGGGACGATGCTGCATAGTCTCCATTTGTACCTAACAACTTGTGATTGCATTCTGGATGAAGAATAAGTGAAATCTGTCTCCCTTTTTTCAGTGGGGCTTTTGAGATTCACAAACATAAATAGAAAATATTGGCATGGGAGCTGGGAACATTAAAGAGAATTCTGTATTCTCTTTCTCCTTCTTTTTTGGTAGTTCAAAGGGAAGTCCTTGAACACGTGTCTACAATATAAAGTATCTCTTCTTTTCTCTCTCCCCTCCATCACTGGTTCCCACTCGTCCATCAAATTCACTATCAGCCTCTTCTTTGCTCCTCTGGGAGACATCAATGGTGTGTATGTGTGTTCTTTGATGTCCACATGGTCAAAGCAGAGCTTCAGGATAGAAATAAATATCCCACCACCACCACCAAAGAAAAGAAAAGAAAAAAGGAATATCTCAATTATGGGAACTATGTTTACACACAGAAGCAAAAGTGTACAAACTATGAAACAAACATATGTACAATGGCATTGATCTCTTTGGGAAACTAATATTTTACGGTATTGTTGGTGGAGGTGGAGAGAATGCATTTAAAGGGGTAGACTCTTAAGTCAGACACAAAATACTGATTCTTTCTATTTACAGTGGCTTCCATTTGGACAGAGTCTAAGTGAATACTATATAGTGAGTTCTCTCATTCATTTCAGTAGGGCTTACGAAGGACATGAAGAGAACTATAAAGAGAAAATATTGACACAGGGGGTAGCTGGAATGAAAACTGGCTGAAAACAGGAAGTTGCTTAGCAGGATGTGCCTTGTTCAGGGAGTGGGACTTAATTGCCTTGCATAGTTCTTTGCTCTTGTTCTTGGCTAAGCAGAGCCACTCTAAATTGTGCAAAATGAACACATCATTATACATTTGCATGTTGTGCAAAGTTTGTAATCGAATCAAACCTGAGAGCAGACAAGTATTTTAGGGACCTGGGGCAAGGACATAGTCAGAGACACAGAGGTAGAACCACATGGTTTCCCCTAGCAACAAGTTGCTCAAACTGAGGGAGTTAGCAGACCTGAGAGCTTTTATATTGGCTGGTGACACCAGATTGGCTCTCCAGTATCACCTGAGTTCCCAGGCCAAGATGATGATATTGGCTGTTATCCAGTGGTGTAGTGGTAAATTTTGAAGGGTAGGTGCTCTTCATGACAGTTTCCATAGCCAGGGCCCCAAGCAGACTTCAGAAATTCAGGCAACCGTGTTGATCCATATCATCAAACCAGTTGTAGCAGTTTCCATGTCCACCAGGAACAGGCCTGTTGTAACACTAATGGGTCTTTATTGCCCATTCAAGACCAAGCATATGCAAAACACTTTGCATTATAACAGGGAATATATTGTTGCGGGTAACATTAATGTATTCCCTGCTACTCTGAGGATTACAGCTAAGCTCAGAGGAAATGGGGAATGCTGGTCAGGAATGTGGGTGTGGCGGGCAGATGACATCAGCATCCCTGCTGATAAAACAATGCCAGTGTTGTGTCCACTACGCTACTGCTGCTTTGTGATTCTTCTGACTAGAATTGCCCTGCACTTTCTCCCCTGCAGCCCCTGTGGTGCAGGGAGGGAGGGGTGATTCTGTCAAGTTCACTTTTGCTCAGGCCGTCCAATTTCCAGTTACATTCCTTCTGCCCCGTTTCCTCTGCAATTTGACAATTTTGTCTTTAAAAGGCTACACAAAAATGCATACATTTTTCATGTGTGAGTCTCCTAATGTATGCATTTTTGTGCACACTTTTTCCAATGTACACGTTTTCCCACATCGTATACAACAATTTTGTGCATACCTTCCCATAATATGCACATATTGTGCAGACTTTTTCCTAATACATTTTTTTGTGCACAATTTTTTAATTGATGGACTTGCTCACAACGTTAGGAAAAGTGCGGATTTTGGAGCGTGGCTGCATTCGGGTCATGTAGACGTTTGGGGAGTGCAAATTAGGTAACCTCACATCAAGTTGAAAACTGAACAAAATTCTCACCCCTTCCTAGGCACAGGGAACAAGTGCCTTGAGCTTCATGCTTTCCAGCTTATGCCCTGCTGCTCCAGACATTCTGCAACCATGAAATTAGGAATATAGGACAAGTTCCAGCTAAATAAGAGCCTCGTGTGGCGTAGAGTGGTAGACGGCAGTATTGCAACCGAAACTCTCCCCACGACCTGAGTTCAATCCCAGCGGAAGCTGGGTCCCAGGTAGCCGGCTCAGGTCGACTCAGCCTTCCATCCTTCCAAGGTCAGAAATGAGTACCCAGCTTGCTGGGGGAAAGGTAGTCACGACTGGGGAAGGAAATGGCAAACCACCCCACTATAGTCTGCCATGAAAACGCCAGCGAAAGCATCGTCCCTCTAGGGGTCAGCAATGACTCGGTGCTTGCACAGGAGGAACCTTTCCTTTCCTTTCCTTTCCTTTCCTTTCCTTTCCTTTCCTTTCCTTTCCTTTCCTTTCCTTTCCTTTCCTTTCCTTTCCTTTCCTTGCAGCTAAATACTCAGCACTTTCAACTCCCATTGATCTAAGTCAAGTTGGTTCTTCAATTTCTCCCATTGAAACCAATGGAACTTAAAGGGGTTTAACTTTGGGTTGAATTGTGCCTTACTTTCAGACTGGATTGGGCCTCACTACAAAGAGTCGATATCGCTTTATTCATTCATTGTCAATTGGTTATCATTGGAATTCGAGCTGCCAATTTCCTGAGGTTCCTTTGAAATGCCAGCTTTTCCTATCTTGTCATCCAGTTGCAGGAAAAAAGATTCAGAAGAAGAGAAAGGGATGGGAAGGTGGCCTTCCAGTAGGAAACCTGACATCAGGCTGTGTCCACTGAAGGCAGCCTCGTGACTGCATTGCTTTCAAGACAGCATTATTTCCCTTATAATTTCCTGAATCACTCTAATGAGGATTAATTTGGCTTCCAGGATCCCTTACATGGTCCCTGCATTGCATACAAAAGACTTCTTGTAAAACCTTTTGAAATGGCTTTGGTTCAGGAGAAGGTCAGGAACCATTTGCTGCCGGGCTGCTGAATAAAAGTGCGGTGTGTGTCTGAGTCTGCCTCTTCCTGCTGTGAGCTCCGTCCTAATCCAACAGTGAGACTTGGGTGGGCTGGAGGAGAGCGTTCCTGGTGCTCACTGGGAAACACAGGAGATGTGGTGGCGCTAGGAGCTAGGGCCTGTGCAGAAACGGCCCAAGAGATTCTGGCGCCTGAGGCAGAAATCCCAAATGGCACTCACTCATCCCTGGCCCCCCAGTGATAACAATAGAAGATGGAGGGAATACTGGCCATCGAAGTGTGGCATAAGTGGTTTCGACTGACATTCACGCTGTTCCGAGGCATTTGCTTTCAGGGCAAGCAAATGTGTGTTGATACCACTTCCTCCAAGCGTAGAATGTCTCTCTGTCTGAAGCCCACCTCTGTGAAGGCTCCTCTTCCCTCAACTGTCATCACCAGCAGCCATTCCGAAAGGCTGCACTGAGGGATATGTGAAGGGGAAGCAGGGCCATTTCATCAGCCCTGCTGAAAGATTTCGTTCTCCCCCTCTTTATCCCCCATTCCCTTTTCCTTGTGTCTTTTCAGATTTTAAGCCTGTTTACTGATTATGTGTAATTTTTTATTTTAAAAAATTCTTGGCCTCCTTTCAGGGCAGAAGCCCTCCCTACACTCAGGGCAGAGTGTAAGCTGCTCTGGGCACCTTTTTGGTAGGTACCCAACTGGTGGAACGCCTTTCCTAAAAAGCTCCATGATCTCTTCCCTATCTTGGCACCCAGAAGAACACCATTTAGATGGCATTTCCAGCTACTTTGTTGATTTAGTATTCAGATAGTAGGTTCCTAGGTGCTTTTGTGTTTTGTTTTATCACTGCTTTTGCATTTGATTTTCATGCTGTTTTAATGATTTTATTTTCTCCCCTTTTAAGCATATGGTGATTTGTGTTTTGGTTAGGGATGGGCAAACAAGTGTTATTTCAGGTCGCTAGGATTATCCAAACATTGTCTTGCCACTTGTCTTGTGCCCAGTTAGCATTTGTGATCACTGCTCACTGTGCACAAACACAAATCTTGCACAAATCGAGCAGCAATCCAATAGGAGATTTGCACACGTTTCCCCAATTTGCACAAATTTCCTCCATAGACTAAAGCAGGATGATTCAGTCCATGGAGGAAATTTGTGCAAATCGTGGGAATTGGGAATGAGACGAACACAAGCGCACATCCAACAGTTTATTAATATTTTTGGCAGACGCATGCTCACACTGTCATTCGGAACTTTGAATTGGGCCATGCTTGTGTGTTTTGCAAAAATGACATTCCCATACATCCTAATTTTGGTTATTACTTCCGTGTTGGTTTGTCTAATGCCCTTTGGATGATTTTTGGAAAAGTGACTCATATAACCTTCATATAACAAGTAAACTAAATATGACAAATTAACTACATATTTTACAATTTGCTGCCCTTTAATGGTACTTCCTAATCATATGAAAATACCTTATATTGAGTCAGACCATTGGTGCAACCAGCAGCACCTCTTCAACGGCTTAAGAGATGCAAGTCAATTGCTTGGGACTTCAGCAAGTACAGGGCCTAGGTCTCCATGAGCCCAGCAGAACACAGGATTTGATCCAGAGCCCCCAACAGGGACGGAGAAATCTGTCTGTCTGGGTTCTTCTGAGATTCTTATTTTTCCAGTCTTAAGTTCAGTTCATTCTAAACTTTGAGAGTTTTTTTTTAAAAAACTCTGCATAAAAGTTTGTATGGATTTTTGTATGCATTTCTCCTAGTAAGTGCATTTTGATATACAATTTTGCCTAATATATTTAAATGTTATTTCCACAAATATATGCATTTGTGTGCACTTTTCCTAATATATGCATTGTTTCGCACTATTTTTGATTGGAGAACTCCAATCAAAAATTTGGAAAATTTCATTGGAAAATTTGGAATTTTGAAGGATCACAAGGATCACTGAGTTTCAGTTCACCTTTATTTCCACAAGTGTAAAATTAGGAAAGTTCTCATTAAAATTTGAACCAAAGGAGTTTTATCCCTCATCCTTAGTCCCCAGTGGCACATTCCAGGTGAAAGCACCAGGCATAACTTTGCCAGCGATATCACCTTGTGTAATATTGGGGCCACCCCAGGGCATATGCCATGTTTTTGGGAAATGCTTTGCAAGCGAGAGAGTGGTTCTGGCAAGGAGAAATATGGATAGGGCTATCCAAAAGGTGACTTCCAAACCATCCCCTCAAGCTGAAAATTTTCTGTGCTTGTTTGGAAAGGAGATAGGGAAGGATCAGAACCACTGAAGCAAGGCACAGGCTTTTGGAAGAACACCTCAGTGCTTAAGAATAAAAGCAGGAGGAGCACATGGGAAGCAGGGAAGAAAAGCCACACTGAGTCTGGTAATTGCTGACAAACGCCGTCTTAAGAGCCAGGTGAAATGCTGCTTTTACACTGAAGAGGAAATCTGCCAGTGAAAATGCCTGTTCACACAAGAGACCTTTTGGTTTACAGGCCTAACTACTCTTCGGCGTGTGGTTGTACAGAATGATCTAATAGGTGAATGAGTCTGTCATGGATATAGCTTCTATGCCAACTTTTGCCTTTTCTTTCCACAGATTGTCACCCTCAGTGTGCGCAGTGTGTAGCAGATCTCCAGGACACCGGGAGCATCTGCTTGAAGTGCCAAAATCCCCATCACTTCCTCCTGAGGGGTCACTGTGTGCCCAACTGTCCTGCAGGATACTACAAGCACGGCGGAGCATGTCAAAGTGAGTAATGTGTGAAAAATAGGGGAAGTAATAGACAACCCTGCATGTGCCTACTAATTTCACATTAGATAAATAATGCTTCTAATGTGCACATGCGCTCACAGACGTTCTAATGACAGGATTATTCAGAAGACCTTAAGAACAGCCTTGGTGGATCAGATCCGGGGTCTAGCTAGTCCAGCATCCTGTTTCCCACAGATGCCTATGGGAAGCCTGGTCACCATCACAGGACTGTTGTGAGGATAAAATTGGGAAGAACCACATATGCTGACCTGGCTGAGGAAGGCTGGGGTAAAACTGTAACAAGAAACAACCTATTTAACCAAAACTAATTAAATTGGGTACTGTTTCTGGATTTTATTTATATATTTATTTATTCATTTCATTTCTATACCACCCAATAGCCGAAGCTCTCTGGGCGGTTCACGAAAAACTAATTTGGGACTAATTGGGTGGTTGCCTGAATTATTATTATTGTTATTGGAGGCACAGTTGTGCCTCCAAAAGATAAGGCAATTAGTCAAAAAAGAGTTCTGGAAACTTCTGCCTGGCAGACCGCCAGTCCCTGCAGGACCAGGCCCCCAGGTACCGAGCCAGCTGTGCTGCTCCATCTGCCCTCCCTCGAGGGGCTGCATAAGCTGGCTGGCTGAGGTGGCCTGGGAGAGCCCGGGCCTGCAGGAGAGGCTGCCACCATCACCATCGGGGAAGAGGCGGGCCTGCTGCCGCTGTCGGGCCTGCTGCTGCTGCCGCCGCCACTGCTACCACCACCAGGCCTTCCCTGGAGACTTCTGCTTGGAAGACCGCCAGTCCCTGCAGGACCAGGCCCCCAGGTACTGAGCCAGCTGTGCTGCTCCACCTGCCCTCCCTCGAGGGGCTACATAAGCTGGCTGGCTGAGGTGGCCTGGGAGAGCCTGGGCCTGCAGGAGAGGCCACCACCATCACCATCGGGGAAGAGGTGGGCCTGCTGCCGCTGCCGGGCCTGCTGCCGCTGCCGGGCCTGCTGCCGCTGCCGGGCCTGCTGCCGCTGCCGCCGCCGCTGCTACCACCACCAGGCCTTCCCTGGAGACTTCTGCTTGGCAGACTGCCAGTCCCTGCAGGACCAGGCCCCCAGGTACCGAGCCAGCTGTGCTGCTCCACCTGCCCTCCCTCGAGGGGCTACATAAGCTGGCTGGCTGAGGTGGCCTGGGAGAGCCAGGGCCTGCAGGAGAGGCCACCACCACCACTGGGGAAGAGGCGGGCCTGCTGCTGCTGGGCCTGCTGCCGCCGCCGCTGCTGCCACCACCGCCACCAGGCCTTCCCTGGAGACTTCTGCCTGGCAGACCGCCAGTCCCTGCAGGACCAGGCCCCCAGGTACCGAGCCAGCTGTGCTGCTCCACCTGCCCTCCCTGGAGGGGCTACATAAGCTGGCTGGCTGAGGTGGCCTGGGAGAGCCAGGGCCTGCAGGAGAGGCCACCACCATCACTGGGGAAGAGGCGCGCCTGCTGCTGCTGGGCCTGCGGCGGCGGCAGCAGCTGCTGCTGCTGCTGCCGCCGCCGCCGCCGCCACCATCACCACCACCACCACCTGGCCTTCCCTGTGGACTCCGGCCTGGCATTATTTTTAAGGGGATTTTTAATTGTGTGTGTGTGTGTGTTTTATTTTTCTTGAGGGATTTTGTTGTGGTTTTAGGGGTTGGTAGCCTGCCTGATAGGCGGGAGCAAGGGGGAATGTGTCCACCTGATGGAGGCAGTGGGGAGAGTGTTGGGGGCCAGAAGATACTGAGGCTGGGCGGCAGGCACTGGCGGAACGCTAGGGGCAGGCCATGCCAGCTAAGGGGAACAAGGGAGAGATGTGTAGTATCTGTCCCCTGCTCCGGGCCTGTCCAGAGCCAAAGGATGGCTGGGGGAGGCGTGACCCCATCTTCTGGCCTTCGTTTGCTGTTCTGCAATGCCAGGTCTGTTACCCAGAAAACCTCCCTCATCCATGACATGATCCTGGATGAGGGTGCAGACCTGGCATGTATTACGGAGACCTGGCTGGCCGAGGCTGCTGCTCCAACCCTTGCAGCCATGTGTCCAGCTGGATTTTCGTATGCACAGCAGACGAGGGCTGGGGATCGGGGAGGGGGAGTAGCTGTTACCTACCGAGAGTCCTTGGTCTTCACCAGACCCCCTCTCCGGGAGACCAAGGTTGCTGAGTGCATGTACTGGAGGTTGGGCCCGAAGGGCAGTCTGGGGATTCTGCTCGCGTACCGTCCACCCCGCTGCACGACTGACTCCCTGGCCGAGGTGCTTGAGGTGGTCTCTGATGTGCGTGTGCAGTCCCCTAACTTACTGGTGTTGGGGGACTTCAACGTACATTCGGAGGCCATCCTCACAGGAGCACCTCGGGATTTCATGGAGACCATGGCCTCCTGGGAGCTGCACCATATTCTAACTGGGCCCACCCATGTAGCCGATCATGCACTAGACCTTGTGTTTGTTTCTGGAGAAGCGGGGAGTGATCAGGAAGTCGGGGGTATATCCATCACCCCCTTGTCATGGTCAGATCACTGTCTGGTGACGTTGGACTTCTCGGTTCCACAACCCCTCCGCAGGGGTGGAGGACCCATTAAAATGGTCCGCCCCAGGCATCTTATGGATCCAAATGGATTCCTGAACGCGCTTGGGATTCTCTGGGGCATGCCAAAGGCCACTCGGTCGAGACCCTGGTGGGTGGCTGGAATGCCGCAATCACTGGGGCATTAGATCAGGTGGCTCTGAAACACCCTCTCCCCCTGAACAGGGCTCAGACTGCACCATGGTTCAATCCGCGGTTACGAGCTCTGAAACAGGAGGTGAGACGGCTAGAGCGCCGGTGGCGGAAGTCTCGCTCCAAAGACGATCAGACACGGGCTAGAGCTGTATCTTCAGCCTATCACGTGGCGGTGAAGGCAGCAAAAAAGGAATATTATACTGCCTCCATCGTGTCTGCAGAGTGCTGTCCCAGGAGGCTGTTCCAAGTGGTCCGGAGCCTGGTCGGTCCTGTGGCTCCGGAACCACTGGAGCATTCTAAGGCCTCCTGTGAGGCCTTGGCAAGGCACTTTGCAGATAAAATTGATCAGATTAGGTGTGTTACTCTGCACACTGTGAATACAGTTAGTGAGCAAGAGGTGGCCTGTGGCAAACCGGTTTTGTGGGATCGGTTCCAGCTTCTTCCTCCTGATGAAGTGGACAAGGTGCTTTCATCGGTATGGCCGACCACCTGCTTACTTGATCCTTGCCCATCTTGGCTCATTATGAGCTGCAGAGAGAGACTGGGTGAGGGGATCAAGGCGGTAGTGAACGCCTCCCTTGAGGAGGGAGTGATGCCATCAGCCCTCAAGGAGGCAGTGATAAGACCGCTCTTAAAGAAGCCCTCCTTGGATCCTCAAGTTTTGAACAACTTTCGCCCAGTCTCAAATCTGCCATTTTGGGGCAAGGTGATTGAGCGGGTGGTGGCGGTGCAGTTGAAGGCACACTTGGAAGAAACTGATTATCTAGACCCATTTCAGTCAGGCTTCAGGCCTGGGCATGGGACAGAAACGGCCTTGGTCGCCTAGGTAGAAGATATGAGGAGGGCTCTGGATAGGGGTGAATGCTCCTTCCTTGTTCTCCTCGACCTCTCAGCGGCTTTCGATACCGTTGACCACGGTATCCTCCTGGACCGCCTGGAGGGGTTGGACATTGGGGACACGGTATTGCGGTGGTTCCAGTCCTTCCTCTCCGGCAGGTACCAGAGGGTAGCACTGGGAGAGGAGGTTTCGGACCCGTGGCCACTTACTTGTGGGGTGCCACAGGGTTCTATCCTCTCCCCGATGCTATTTAACATCTATGTGAAGCTGCTGGGGGCTATCATCAGGAGGTTTGGGGTGCAGTGTCATCAATATGCGGATGACACACAGCTCTACCTCTCGTTTAAATCTTCACCAAGGTTGGCCGTAGAATCCCTGTCCAAATGTCTGGAGACGGTGAGTGGCTGGATGGGGAGGAATAAGCTGAAGCTGAACCCTGACAAGACCGAGGTACTTTTGGTGGGAGACAAGAGGAGGCTGGGGGATGTTGACCTGGTGTTGAATGGGGTACAGCTACTCTTGAAAGACCAGGTCCGCAGCCTGGGGGTCATTTTGGACTCCCAGCTGTCCATGGAGGCTCAGGTGTCAGCTGTGAGCCGGACAGCGCTGTATCAACTCCATCTGATACGGCGGTTGTGCCCCTTCCTTCCCGACCATCTGCTCCCATCGGTAGTACATGCCCTGGTCTCCTCTCGTTTAGACTACTGTAATGCGCTCTACGTGGGGTTACCCTTGAAGACGGTTCGGAAACTGCAGCTGGTACAGAACGCGGCGGCTCGCCTGATTAAAGACAGCCGCCGGCAAGATCACATCACTCCAGTGCTGAAGGAGTTGCACTGGTTACCAGTTGTTTTCCGGGCCAAATTCAAGGTGTTGGTTTTGACCTTTAAAACCCTATATGGTTCCAGCCCAGCCTATCTTAAGGAGCGCCTCCAGCAGCACCAGACAGGCCGCTTAACAAGATCAGCCTCGGATGGCCTTCTCTCTGTCCCATCAGCCAGGACAGCTAGACTGGTGGGGACGAGGGAGAGGGCCTTTTCTGTGGTGGCCCCCACTCTGTGAAACTCCCTCCCTAGGGAACTCCGTCATGCCCCCTCTTTAATGAGCTTCCGTCATGCATTAAAAACACTGTTGTTCAGGCAGGCGTTTGGGGTGGGTTAGGGTATTTTAGAAAATGTTTTTATTGTAGAATTTTATTGTTTTAAACTGTTTTTATTGTGTGTTGTACATCGCCCAGAGTGGCTGGGTGACCAGCCAGATGGGCGATTAATAAATTTAATAATAATAATAATAATAATAATAATAACAACAACAACAACCTTAATAGAATCGAAAGGGTTTCACCAATTGTCCTACAAATCACATGTGCCAGACAGAAATGTCTATTTTACATAACCTGAAAATTTCGGAAAGATTGGTTAAAGACTGAGGGAGAAAGGGCAGTTAACAGAAAAATTATTATTTAGGACAACTGTATAGCCTGCCTTGCCTCTAAAGAAGTCAGAACAGTAATACACAGAGTTGTCCTCATTTGATCTGTATAAGGATCCTGTGTGGGCAATTAGGCTGAGAGAGCATGACTGACCCAAAATCATCCAGTGAACTTCATGGCTGAGTCAGGATTTGAACTCGGGCCTCTCCCAGGCCAAGTCAAACATGCTACAACATCAGAAACTCTGCCAGGTTGCCTGGCTTTTGCGCAGGGTTTTTTCTCCTCAGCTTAGTTACTGGCTGGCAGTAAGAGCTTTAAGCTATGATATGCTGGCGTGTTTTGAATTTTTGCCCCTGCCCCTTTTGCCCCAGCCACCACTGGAATGTGGCCCCCGAGAGCTTCTCCAAAATGGAATTTGGCCCTCAGGCTGAAAAGGCTTTGACACCCCTGCTCTAGTGGCTTTTGTGGAGAGGCTCCTTCACAACTCTCTCTTTCCATTCTGTCTTTCCCTCCAGAATGTCACCCTTCATGTAAGGCCTGTGGTGGAGGAGGCCCTTTCTCCTGCACTGCCTGTGACTCCAGCCTTGTCCTTTCTCACACCGGCACCTGCACCTCGACTTGTTTCCTCGGGTTCTACAAGGATGAGAACCTGCATTGCAAACGTAGGTATTTCCTTGGTGTGCAGCTGATTGTGAGCTTCTTATTTACCCAGTTGCATTCAGTGTAATCATTTTATCAAAGGGCTGGGCTGGGTGAAAGGGAGACTGGGATCTCTTGGTAGGATTTGCAGCACAAGGCTCCTATCTTTTCAGTTGTTCAACAATAGCAGCAGCAGAGGCTGCTGCCCTCACTCTCCAAAATTAGGCAGTTAAAGTAGCTGAGCTGTGGTAATTCAAATTTTGAGTTCTACTTGTAGAACCGGGTGGGGGATCTCAGGCCTGCAGGCCAAATCTGTTCCTCCTGGAGTCCCAATCTGGCCCTCTGTGATTCCTAGAAGACCATGCCCCCTTTTCCCCAACCACTGATCCTTGAGTAGTTTCCCAGCTTTTGTGCCATTTTTTCCCATTCTAAAAGGCTGAAATCCATCTCCTGAGTGAGAGCTTTAACCTACAATATGCTGGTATGTTTGTCCTCACCCCCACCCACCACTGGAATGTGGCTCCTGAGAGCTTCTACCTATCTAAGATTCTTTCTAGTTGAAATTGGATTCGGAACTTGGGCTGACAGGTTCCCCTCCCCTGTAGTAGATGCACCTCATCCCAATGTATGTGGCTCATTGAACATTGCAGGTAACTGACTTACCTCCTGGCTCAACAGTTTGAACTTGACTCCACCTGCAAGGGATATCAGAGGAATCCCTCGGAGGGGAGAGTTCGCTGAGCTTTCATCAGCTGCCCCCCCCCGAACTTCGGCCTGCTTACCCGCAAGCTGGCCTGACTCAATGCATTCGGGGGGTTTTCTCCCTCCCACTTAAATCGACATTCACGCAAATTGCGGCTGCACAAATTTCAGCCTTAATTTGTGCAAATTACGGCCATAATATGCTTAATTTGCACAAATTACACCTGCAATTTGCACAAATTAAGCATATTATGGGTGCAATTTGCACAAATTAAGCAAATTATGGCTGAAATTTGTGCAAATTACACAGATTGCAAGCACAATTTGTGTTAATGTTGATTTAAGCAGTGGGGGCGGGGAGAAACCCCCAAGAAGAGTTCCCAGTTTTCGGGGAATAGCCCACAGCTCAGCTGGCAAATGACTAAAAAGGGCCAGATTTCCCCGTGATGGCCGTCCCTACCACCTACAACATCCACACACACACAGCCATGATTTTGTACCAGGTTCCACTGGGTGGCTTTCACAGGGGTTCTAAGGATTTCTGATGTTTTGAAGCTTTAAGGTCTGCCTTGTCTGAGAGTTTTGCATACTAGGCTATTTTCATTGCCCCCCCCCCCCCCGCACCATGCTGTGATTTTATATTGTGACTGTGTTTGCTTGTTTGGTGTGGGTTTTTTTTTTAATGTTTGCCACCCAGGGGACCCTGGTTAAAGGGTAACGTTGAAGTCCTGTACACAAATAAAATAAATGGATGGACCTTGCTGTGAACCAGCAAGATAGTGAACTCAGTATGGGAAGTCAGTCACTTACAATTGCGCAGCCCTGTGCTGGTCTCTGTCAGCTGCACATGGACTGGAAACCCCCTGTAATTTACACTTGTTGGAATTTGGAAGGGCTGAAAAAAGGCATCTGATCTGCTAAATTGGAGCAGTCTGGCTGTGCCCATATCTACTTTGGGGGCCGCTCATTCCTTGAAGGAGGTCAAGGACAGTGCATGCTCCTTACACACTTAAGGGTATAGGAAGCTGCCTTAAAGCATTGATTCTAGTAAAAAATGAAGTGGATTTTGCAAGCCTGAAGTCTGCCCACTCCTGGTCTATCGTTAAAATGTAAGCCCGTGTTTTTCAGTAAAATTCTGGGAGAGGCCATCCCACTGGTGTCTTTGGAGCTGCCACCGGTCCCATTTGCATACAGATAGCAGATGGCACAAGTTTCCCCATAAGACCTTTATGATACTGAGGACAGTGGAGACTGGTGGCTCTGATTTTAGTAGGGCTGTGAATCCACTCTGGGTTTCAGTCAGAACCAGCCGGAACTCTAAAGGAGCTGTCCAAGATGCTGAACTCTATCCCCAGAATCGATTCAACACCTTGGGTAGCTCCTTTAGAGTTCTGGCTGGTTCTGACTGAAACCCAGAATTGATACATAGCCCCACCGAAATAGAGCCACCAGCTGCCACTGACCTGGCAGTGGAGTGAAGAGGGAAAGGCAGGGCCACAGGGAGACGCAGCAGAGTGGCTCAGCAGGCATGATGCAGCCCATGGGCCATGTAGTCCCAGTGGAATGTATTTTACTGTGTGGACCCAGCCCCTGCACTGGGCACAGTGGGATCAAGATAGGTACAGCCTGATCAGTTGAGATTGGGCTTCCCAGGGAAGGGGAGGGAGAAAAATGCAAATAAAATAAAAGTTTGAGCATTAGCTTCATAGGGGTCAAATAATCCTTAATCCAAGATGTTTGGTATTTAATGCCATTGTAGAGTAGGCTGGAAAATATATGATTTTAAGAGACTTCACAAAAACAGGCTTGTGTTAAAAACAAACACTTATTCAAGCCATGCTAATAAAAAATACACTGCAACAGCAGCTCTGCCTTAAGTAGCACACGCTGTAAATTTTATTTTGCCTTTTCCCTATCATTTTGAATAATGTGTCATTGGTATATTTTGAAGTTTGCAAATGTGCCTCATCATACATCTAATTATTAGCTATTTCTTCGCTCCGTTAATCCACATATCTTTTTAGAGGCATCGCAAATGTTAATTAATTAAGCCTCATGACACCCCCCTGGAACTGATAACATGAGTCAGACGCTGTAGCATAGAAAATTAAGGATATAAGAGTCTTCAGATGGTGGATTGCGGGGAGGGCAGCATCTTGATTGATAAAATGTTGTTTACCCTGGAAGGGCCCCTTCATGGATCACTGCCTTGTTACGGTAAAGGGGCTTGCATAACTCAGTGAAGCCATAAGCTATGCCATGCAGGGCCACCCAAGACGGACAGGTCATGGCAGAGAGTTCTGACAAAATGTGGTCCACTGGAGAAGGAAATGGCAACCCACTCCAGTATTCTTGCCAAGAAAACCCCATGGAACATATCACAAGGCTAAAAGAGATGACACCGGAAGATGAGCCCCTCAGGTCGGAAGGTGTCCAATATACTACTGGGGAAGAGCAGAGGGTATTTCCAAGTAGCACCAGAAAGAGTGAAGCGGCTGGGCCAAAGCCGAAAGGACACTCAGCTGTGGGTGTGTCTGGTGGTGAAAAGAAAATCCGATGCTGTAGAGAACAATATTGTTTAGGAGCCTGGAATGTCAGATCAATGAATCAAGGTAAGCTGGAGGTGGTCAAACAGGAGATGGCAAGACTGAACATCGACATCTTGGGAATCAGTGAACTAAAATGGACAGGCATGGGCGAATTTAAGTCAGGTGACCATCATATCTACTACTGTGGGCAAGAATCCCTTAGAAGAAATGGAGTAGCACTCATAGTCAACAAAAGGGTGGGAAAAGCAGTACTGGGGTACAATCTCAAAAATGATAGAATGATCTCAGTACGAATCCAAGGCAAACCATTCAACATCACAGTAATTCAAGTCTATGCCCCAACCACTGAGGCCGAAGAAGCTGAAATTGATCGGTTCTATGAAGACCTACAACACCTTTTAGAACTAACACCAAAAAAAGATGTCCTCTTCATCATAGGGGATTGGAATGCTAAGGTAGAAAGTCAACAAATAACGGGGATAACAGGCATGCATGGCCTTGGTGTACAAAATGAAGCAGGACAAAGGCTAATCGAGTTTTGCCAAGAGAACACGCTGATCATAGCAAACAATCTTTTCCAACAGCACAAGAGGCGACTCTACACATGGATATCACCAGATGGTCAATATCAAAATCAGATTGATTATGTACTTTGCAGCCAAAGATGGAGAAGCTCTATACAGTCAGTAAAAACAAGACCTGGAGCTGACTGTGGCTCAGATCATGAGCTGCTTCTTGCAAAATTTTGGCTTAAATTGAAGAACGTAGGGAAAACCATTAAACCATTCAGGTATGACCTAAATCATATCCCTTATGAATATACAGTGGAGTTGACGAATAGATTTCAGGGATTAGACCTGATAGACAGAGTGCCTGAGGAACTATGGACGGAGGTCCGTAACATTGTTCAGGAGGCAGCAACTCAATCCATCCCAAAGAAAAAGAAATGCAAGAAAGCCAAGTGGCTGTCTGATGGGGCTTTACAAGTAGCTGAGGAAAGAAGGGAAGTGAAAAGCAAGGGAGAAAGGGGAAGATATATCCAACTGAATGCAGAGTTCCAGAGAATAGCAAGGAGAGACAAGAAGGCCTTCTTAAATGAACAATGCAAAGAAATCGAGGAAAACAACAGAATGGGAAAGACTAGAGATCTTTTCAAGAAAACTGGAGATCTCAAGGGAAAGTTTTGTGCAAAGACGGGCATGATAAAGGACAAAGAAGGCAGGGACCTAACAGAAGCAGATGAGATTAAGAAGAGGTGGCAAGAATACGCAGAAGAACTATACAGGAAAGATCTGAATGTCCCTGATAGCCAGGATAGTGAGGTCACTGAACTTGAGCCAGACATCCTAGAGAGTGAAGTCAAGTGGGCCTTAGGAAGCATTACTAACAACAAAGCTACTGGAGATGACAGTATTCCAGCTGAGCTATTTAAAATCCTATAAGATTATGCTGTTAAAGTGCTGCACTCAATATGCCAACAAATTTGGAACACTCAACAGTGGCCACAAGACTGGAAAAGGTCAGTTTACATTCCAGTTCCACAGACGGGCAACACCAAAGAGTGTTCAAACTACCGTACAATTGCGCTCATTTCACATGCCAGCAAGGTGATGCTCAAAATCCTACAAGCTAGGCTTCAGCTGTATGCGAACCGAGAACTACCAGAAGTACAAGCTGGGTTTCGAAGAGGTAGAGGAACTAGAGATCAAATCGCCAACTTTCGCTGGATCATGGAGAAAGCAAGAGAATTCCAGAAAAACGTCTGTTTCTGCTTCATTGACTATGCTAAAGCCTTTGATTGTGTGGATCACAACCAACTGTGGCAAATTCTGAAAGAGATGGGAGTACCAGACCACCTTACCTGTCTCCTGAGAAACCTGTACGAGGGTCAAGAAGCAACAGTAAGAACCGGACATGGGACAACCGATTGGTTCAAAATTGGGAAAGGTGTACGACAAGGCTGCATATTGTCACCCTGCTTATTTAACTTATATGCAGAGTACATCATGAAAAACGCCAGGTTGGATGAATCACAGGTCGGAATTAAGATTGCCAGGAGAATTATCAACAACCTCAGATATGCAGATGATACCATCCTAATGGCAGAAAGCGACGAGGATCGAAAGAGCCTCTTGTTGAGGGTGGAAGAGGAGAGTGCAAAAGCTGGTTTGAAACTCAACATTAAAAAAGCGAAGATCATGGCATCTGGCCCCATCACTCCCTGGCATATGGAAGGGGAAGAAATGGAAGCAGTGACAGATTTTATTTTCTTGGGCTCCAAGATCACCGCAGACGGTGACTGTAGCCATGAAATTAAAAGCGGCTTGCTCCTTGGGAGGAAAGCTATGGCAAACCTAGACAGCATAGTAAGAAGCAGAGACATCACCTTGCTGACAAAGGTTCGTATAATCAAAGCTATGGTTTTCCCAGTAGCAATGTATGGCTGTGAGAGCTGGACTATAAGGAAGGATGAGCGCTGAAGAATTGATGCTTTCGAACTGTGGTGCTGGAGAAGTCCCCTGGACTGCAAGGAGGTCAAATCAGTCCATCCTAAAGGAAATCAACCCTGATTGCTCATTGGAAGGACAGATACTGAAGCTGAAGCTGAAATATTTTGGCCACCTAATGTGAAGAGAAAACTCTCTGGAAAAGACCCTGATGCTGGGAAAGACTGAAGGCAAAAGGAGAAGGGGATGGCAGAGGATGAGATGGCTAGATAGCATCACTGATGCAATGAATATGGACTTGAGCACGCTCCGGGAGAGAGCGCAGGACAAGAAGGCCTGGCGTGCTATGGTCCGTGGGGTCATGAAGGGTCGGACACGACTGAACGACTGAACAACAACACCCTGGAAGGGGGAAAGGGCTCAGTTTTTGGAGTGTCATGACATGAACACCCTGAGGCCACATTAACTCAAATAGTTTAGTCCTTAACTCCTGTTTTCTCCACACTGGGAAACTGTTCAAACTTTTAGCAGGGGAGCTGCAACAGAAGTTCTGAACTCTATTTGACTTTATACAAACAGACAAGACGGTTGGTTTTTCTCCTTTTCCTCACTCAAGTCTTCGAGAAGAGTGGGTTCACATGGTTGCAGAGAAACAAATCTAGGGCTTTGTTTGTCAGTTGCCATTATCCAGCAATAGGAAGGGCTGTAGCTCAGTGGTAGAGCACCTGCTTGGCATGCAGAAGGTCACAGGTTCGATCCCCAGCATCTCCAGGGAGGGCAAGGAAAGAACCCTGCCTGAAACCCTGGAGAGCTGCTGCTGCCAGTCAGTGTCAACAATTCTGGGCAAGATGGACCCAGGGTCTGACTTAGTCTAAGGCAGCTTCCTATGTTCCTATGAACAGAAAGCTTTAGTTAAAAAATAGGAGTTTGGGGTTTGTTTTTTAAGTGGAGGGGAGATAAATATTGCTAATTTATGCAATCCTATGTATGCCTACTGAGAAGTCCCATTATGTTTAATTAGGCTTACCCTCAAGAAAGTGTGCATAGGATTCCAGCACAAGTTACTTTTGCAGGGAGGTTTGCACCTTGATGTTCCGCATGTTTACTCAGAAATAAGTCCTGAGTTGTGAGCATGGTACTGCACAGTGGCCAACCAGATGCCCATAGGAAACCTACAAGCAGGACATGAGTGCAATAGCACCTTCCCACCCATGTTCCCCTGTTGCTTACATTGGTGAAATGTAAATAAATTCTAGTAATTCTAAATTAGAATGCATGTATATCCTTCAGAAACTTTGCAGGTTTCTTGCCTGGGGGACACCTCTAATGACCTGTGCATTTTCATACAAATTTACCCAAAAACTATTGGGGAAGGTGTGAATGGAAGGGAAAGCAAATCACTCCCTCCCCCAAACTGGAGAACTCCACTTCCACATGAACCGCTGCACCTATCCTTCTGAAACGTTGCTGGTTTCTTACTTAGGGACAACTGTAGGCTGTCTGTAATTTTCAAAACAATGGTCCACAAGGAACCTAGGGAGATAAGTATGTCCTCTTTTGGAGACCTCACAACGTCAAGGCCACCCTTGCACAAAACCACTTGTGGCTAGCATTCTGAAATTTGGCAGACAGGATCTCCTCTGATGGGAGAATCCTGAAATTTTTATCCAATTCTTCCAAGGAATTAAAATGTTATTGGCAGTTCCCTTTAAAAGAAAATCAAAATATAAATATAGATATAGATATAAATATATAGATATAGATATATAGAATATCACCTATTTTTCTGACATCTGGCAGGTGTAATCCCCTTCTAGGGGGCTACTATGCCTGAAATTATCATCTAGTTCTGACCAAGAGAAAAAAGTTAGTTTTTTTCTAATTCCCCATGGTAGTCAACAGGAAGCATAAAGACTCATTTTTCCAAACCTTGACTCAGGTTTGCTGCTGAGCTGAAGTGGTCCGACTACAAATTGTCCAGAGCAGAAGTGGGATGTTTTCCAAAATGCTGAATCGGGGTCTGAGTTGAAGTGGGGTGAGGGGTCGTGCACACTTCGTATGTCTGTCTGTCTGTAATCTATACACACACGCAAGCACACTTGCTGTGTACACACTTGCTGGTACACACACACACACACACACACACATATATATATATATATATATATATATATATTAAACCTGCGCTTAGACTCGTATATGCAAATCTATGTTATGGGCCTCTGCCCCGGATCTTTTAAGAACCTAGCAATGCCCCTGCTTGTGGGCAGAGAAATTTGGAAGACAATTTCACTGAATTTCTCCAGTGGGAGGAAAAATTCTCAACAGTTTCTCCCAGGCAGGGCTCCCTGTTGGCAGGGCTTGTAACACAGCTTCTTTCTTTTTTCCTAATGGTTTTGGGGGTTTTCATGCTGCAACAGCATCAACTGTCTTGGCAGGCTGGCCCCCAGTTTGCGTCCACCGCAGTGCAGGTGAGGGCAATGTTGTATCTACTCCAGGGATGAGGCACAGTTAGTGCTCTGCCAAAATCTGTCCTCCAATTTCCTGAATTTTTCTCCCTCCACGAAAGAGGCTTCCATTGTTCTGCCTCATTCAGGATGTTTTATACTTTAATTTGGTGGTGTTTTTGAGCTCACCAAATCACTGCTAGCCTCCCAGGCTGCCTGCACGTCCTGATCTGAAAAAGCCCTATGGGAGGAGTTACTTCATGGTGCCTTAAACTGGGCTTTAATTGAAGTGTAGGAAGCTGAGGTGGCTACAGGCTGCTGGAGAGATAATCGTACAGTGAAAAACAGGACATTTGTGCTCATTCCTCAGCCACCTCCTAAGTAAGGAAAGCCCAAGAAACCCAACCCCAACCCATGAGAATTTCTCCAAAATTTCTTCACCATTGAATTTATTTTTGAAAGCAATTTATCTTCTATCAATTTGAATGAGAATGGTCGAAAAAAATGTGGGAGAAATTTTCAGCACAGCACTATTGTTAACTTTACAGCAGGGGTGCCAAACCCATCTGGGGTCCCCTGTGGGCCACGGCCTTTCCCCCAGCCCTTTTCCCCCAGCCACTAATCATTTGGTGGTATGCCAGCTTTGATGCAGTTTTTCTCATTCTAGAAGGTTGAAATGCCTCTCTTCAGGCTTAGTTATTCGCAGTAAGAGCTTTAAGCTCCAATACACTGGTATTTTGATTTTTTTTGACCCTGCACCTTTTGCCTTCATCCTTGGACACCCTTGCAATGCAACCCCCAAGAGCTTCTCTGAAATGGCCTGAAAGAGGTTCTGCACCCCCCCATACAGAGAGATAGAATTTCCAAAGGGCTTGCCTCGAGTAGTTTCATTTTTAAGGTGCAGCAACTAGGGATGGCCAACGCAGGGAAATCTAGCCCTTTGGGGTTTCACCGGATTTTCCCGGAGCCTCTGGCTTGGCCTGCATTTGCAAGCCAAGCTGGGGGCCTTTTCCCAAAATCCAGGAACTTTTGCGGGTCGTCCCCCCCCCTTTAAAATCAGCATTGACCGAAATTGTGGGTTCAATTTGTGTAATTTACGCTAATTCCGGCCATAATTAGCACAAATTGCAGCCATAAATACGCTCAAGTTGCACAAATTGTGCCTGCAATTTGGGCAAATTAAGCATATTTACGACCGCAATTTGTATAAATACAGATTTTGAGGGGGGAAATACCACCCCAAAATCTGCAAGCTAGCCCAGCTCAATAGAGAACGAGTTGGGCCAGCTTGCAGGTAAGCGAGATGGAGTCCAGGGGATCGAGCTGCTGAAAGCTCGGCAAATTTGATCCCCCAGACAGATTCCTCTGACATCCATAGTAACAGTGGCTGTCTGGGGGTTGCTGGGAGTTGTAGTCCAACACATCTAGAGGGTACTAGGTTGGGGAAGGCTGACATAGTACTTCAGCTCTGCAAATTAACTGCCATCCACCATGATGTCTTTATCTTCTTCTCCAGCTTGCAGCGGCCCATGTCTGAGCTGTGATTCAGGAACCAGTTGTACATCCTGCAAAGACCCATCCAAAGTCTTGCTCTTTGGGGAATGCCAGTATGACAGCTGTGCACCACAGTACTACCTTGATTTCTCCACCAAGACCTGCAAAGGTGAAAGAGACGCATAGACGTTCCCTCATGTTGGATCACAATAACGACAATTAACAGTGTAGTTTAAACCACAATGAATTCTTCCTCAGAGGTCTTCTTCTTCCTCTTTGGCTTTCTTTCCTTCCACACCCCATTTTCCCCCTTTCACTCCACCCTCCCCTTGTTATCTGCTGTCACGAGCTTCAGCTCCCAGTGAAAAAACAGATTATCACAAATCCTTCCCTCGTAAACGATGGTGTGAGTGAGCCATCAAACTCTTCCAAGGGTCAAGATTTGCGGTTTGCTCTGCTAGTAGTTCAGTTAAATGATGAGTGAGCTTAACTTTCTAAAACCTGCCTCCCTGCCTTTAACGTTTCTATAAGATTTTGTATATTCGCTTGAATTTTCTCAGATTTATAAATATTGCAAGACTGAATATACATATTTCAAAAGAGGTTATTAAAGACATATACTTTCTGAGGACCCTGCCTCATCATGTTCTCAGAAAGAAAATTGGACATAATAGTTTGGACAAACCCCTTTCAGACCTTTTATATTACAAATACATCTACATTCAAGATTTCTGTCTGTCATCCTCAAAATGTTTACCATATCGTTAGCTATCTCAAGACAACTGCTTTCCTGGTCTTCTTTTCTAACCATCAATGGGATAGTCCAAGGTTGAAAATAAGGAATAGAGTCCCCTGATTAATAAGGGGCTCTTGACTTGCTTTCTTGTCACCTCAGGATATGAGTATGCAGAAACAAGTGGAATCCTAGAATTCATTGCAAGCTGTCCAACAGTGAAAGCAGGGGAGAAGGAGTTGAGAGTCAAAAAGGGCAACTGATCCTCTCCCCCACCTCTCGAATCCAGCCACCCCTTACCTTTGCAGTCACCCTAAACGAATTCACAGTCCAGCTATCCCAATTCTACCTGATTCCAAACCCAACCTATAATGGAAAATAAATCCTCAGGACTCTGTATTCAGAGGGAGTTTACCAGACTACTTTTCCCTGACGAATATGGTCTGCTGGACACTGTTTTAAGATGATGGGTGCTGAGTTGATGTTTTGTGTGGTTAGGGGCGTGGTTTTCGTGGGCGAAACTCTGTGGGTCTGGCAGTCAGGTTAAGAGAGGCTCTCCATGGCAAAGAATCTGTAGCATTCAGAGCCACTTACCATGGAGGTCTCTACCATAACGCTTTGTTTCAGCACCCCTGAAACATTGAGATGGTGGGGAGATGGTGCATCTCATGCATTGAGATGGTGGGGAGGAAATGTGGTCTTGCAGTATTCCACATGCCAAATGAATTGAAATGTTATGGCTGGGGCTGGAGAGACAAGTGTAATATGCGTTCCCTCTCGCTCCTCTTCCACCAGTATCCCCCCACCTGGCACCCTCCAGACATGCTGAACTACAACTCCCGTCATGCCTGATCATGGTTACTGTAGTCCAACACGTCTGGAGGATGCCAGGTTAGAGATGGCTGTCTTATACTGCTGCTCCCGCTCCACTCAAGCTTCTCTTGTCAGGGAGTCTGAGGACAGCCTTGGCTTCCTTCTGTCCCTCTGCAGCCACATCTGGACTCACTTTGGGATCTGGAAGCTGACGTGTCAGTGAGATATACTGTGCCCTCTGCTCCCTTTTATAACCACCACCCTTCTTGAGCTTGCAGAGGGGGCATGAGCCTGTAGGGTTCCCTCATCTCCATTTTTGTCCCCTTGGGGTCTCTGCAGTAGCTGACTAGGACGACTTCTACCCCTAGAGCTGTAGCACGTCGTCATGTTTCTCCTGGATCTTGTTGGTGCCTGCTGTATCTTGCACCAGCTTTTCCTAGCTCCACAGATCTGCCTCCTCTACCCATGTTCTGTCTCCATGTGTTTTTCCATATGCTTAGAACAGCTTCTTTCTTTCTATAAAGCAGGCTGCCTCCTTCCTTCTCTTTGTCCAGATACCCTTCCCTGAGCATCCCACGCAGTGTTGTAGCCAGGGCTCGCAGGGATGCAGTCCAGACCCTTTTTGATTAGTGCGGACAGCTGACGTTATCTGCCAACCCACTCAGCCTTCCCTGTTCCCTCTGAGTTTAGCTGCAGTCCTCACAGTAGCTGGGCAGGGGAATGAATTTTCTCAGCAACAGTGTACAGTTGTGACCTATCCCCGTCGTAATGCAAAGTATTAGATATTACTCATCTTGAGTGAGGAACTGAGAACCAATCGCACTATAAAAGGTCTGCTTCTGGCAGAGATGAAAACTGCTAGAATTGGTTTGTGGATATAGATCAAAACGATTCCCTGCATTTTTCGCCTCTCGGGGGCGTGGCTGTGGGATTGTCATGATGATCGCCTGCACTTCAAAATTTTCCACTACGCCACAGCTCCCAAGCTTCACCTTACCTGCCAGTCCATGACCATTTGTCTCTCTCCTGTCCTATCTCTGCTGCTCCATCATCAATATCCCATCCCTGACTTAACTCATCTTGTAGACTGCAAACCCTCTAGGCAAGGTGGATGTCACTTGCCTGTCCTGTACAGTTCCTAGTGCCCTATTAGTGCTAAATAAATGCTCCGCATGGTCCTTTCCTGTATCTTGAACAGTTATTACATGTCTCTCCCAGGAGGTATCCGCCGGCTGTCTAGAGCAGCAGGCGAGCCAAGGAATGTCTCTGCCTCCCTGTTATTAACTTTGCGACATTTCTCTTCTGAAATTCATTTTGACTGTGGGGCAATGTCACCTCCATCATCAATTCGGCCTGCTTAATTAGCAGTGCTTGTGGGAAATCCCAGAAGACCCAGTGAGGGGGAGATAAGAGATTTATGGTTTAACTGGGGCAGGACACACCGGCGAGCGATGTGTGCTCGTTCTCAATGTCAGACGAGAACAGCTGTGAGCACCTAGAGGGACCAACCGTTGTGATGGCTCGGCTGGACCATGGAAGAGCAGCCACCCGTGCCCATGTTGAACATAATTGGGAAATGTTAAACCCGAGAGAAGGATCCGAGTTATTCTAAGGAGATCTCCGTAGGCATTTTCTTTCTTTGCCTACATCTGTTCTGCTGTTCTTTCTTTGCCCTTATGTGGCTTTACACTGTGTGATATGTTAAAATGGATGGGTGTCAGGTGGGCAAACAGGCGCTCCATGGGGGATGTTCTCTCTTTTCTGCATTCTCAGAGTGCGACTGGAGCTGCAATGCCTGCAGTGGCCCCCAGAGCACTGATTGCCTGCAGTGCATGGAGGGATACATCCTCCAAGATGGCAGCTGTGTGGAACGTTGCCCCTCAGCTTTTTACAGGGAATCTGACACATGCCAAAGTAAGTCTTTATGCAGGGGGATCATGTGCAATGCTCCATGACTTCTTTTTCAGGGGACACAATCTGCAAAGCATCACTGATGGCTATTGTTATTTCCTGGTGGGGGTGAGCGCTCTTGCTACGTCTCACCTCGGTCCTTCCCTCTTGGCTCATTGGTGGAAACCACATGCTCGGCCGTTTGTGAACTCTCCATTCATGTTTACATGCATAATGTACAAAACAGTTATGTGGTGAATATAGGCACACAACGTAAGGCAGCCTTCCCCAAGGTGGCTCCCTCCAGATGTTTTGGACTACAACTCCCATCAGCCCTAGCCAGCATGGCCAATGGTCAGGAATGCTGGGAGTTGTAATCCAAAACATCTGGAGGGCACAAGACTATGGGAGGCAGATATATACCAAGCCAGTTCAGGTACAGTGCCTAGAATGCTGATTTAAGAAAGTAGTGGCTAACCAGCTACCCATGGGAAACCCACAAGCAGGACATGAGTGCAGCAGCACCCTCCCACCCATGTTCCCCAGTGACTAGTGTACTTAGGCATACTGCCTCTGACACTGGAGGTAGCATATATCCATCAGAACTAGTAGCCATGGGTAGTCTTCTCCTCCATGAATTTCTCTGTCCCCCTTTTAAAGCCATCCAAATTGGTGGCCATCACTACACCTTGTGGTAGTAAATTCTGTGGTTTAACTATATGTTGTGTGAAGAAGTACTTCCTTTTATCTGTCCTGAATCTCCCACCAACCAGATCCATGGGATGACCTGACAGGGTTTTAGTACTATGAGAGAGGGAGAAAAATGTCTCCCTACCCACTTTCTCCACACCATGCATAATTTTGTACACCTCTGTCATGTCGCCTTTTCTCCAAGCTAAACAGTCCCAGCTGTTGTCACCTACCCTCATAGGGGAGTTGCTGTAGCCCTTTGATCGTTTTAGTTGCCCTCCTCTGCACTTTTTCTAGCTCTACAATGCCTTTCTTTAAGGTGTGGCGACCAGAACTATATGCAGTATTCCAACTGTGGTTGCACCATAGATTTGCATAAGGGCGGTATGGTATTGGCAGTTTTTTTCTCAATTCCTTTCCTAATTATGCCTGACATGGAATTTGCCTTTTTCACATCAACTGCACACTGGGTTGACATTTTCATTGAGTTGTCCACCACAAAATGCCAAGATCTCTTTCTTGGTCTTAGATATGAACAATCCAGGTATAAATCCTTGCTCAGCTGTGGAGCTCACCATGTGGTTTTGGGCACATCAGTGTTTCTCAGGCAATCCACCACTGCATAGGACCATTGAGATGACACATAGCCCTGTGTCTGCTGCACTGAGCTTCTTGGAGTCAGGCTGTGATCAAAACATGAGAAAGGGAGTGAGGGAGAGATCTGTGCTGTACATTTCTGTCTGGAAGAATGCATTTCTAAGGGTCTCATTGTGGCTTTTCAGGATGTGACGATGACCATTGCCTCCAGTGTCATGCCGCTGGTGAATGCACCCACTGCAAAGCCCCATTCCTTCTCTTGGGATCGCAATGCATCTTGACGTGCGGGAAGCGATACTACGCAGATCATGGAGAGCTAAAATGCTCAGGTGAATAAATTAGGCATGGGATCCCCCAACCTTTTTGGGTTAGTGGGGGCGCATGTGGAATTTTGAGAGAGTGTTGTGGATGCTCTCACAAAATGGCTTCCATTGCAGGTAGGGCTTGCCCATTCATAAAATGGCTGCCATAGCGGTCACTAAACACTAATTTCCTAGAAGGCAAATTGCTGAGACTAAAAGAAAATTGACTTACCCCAAAACTGAAGTACAAGGCAGAGGTGGAAACTGAGCTCCAAAACACAAAATCACTCTTTTGAACCCAACAAAGTGACATTGCACTTTGCAGCATGACAAGTCTCCTAGTTAAGAAAAAAATACGTGTAATTTTAAAACCTCTTAAGAAATAAAATAAAAATCAGGAGGGGCAGGGAGCCTTGCGGGTGCCAAGAAAGTGCCCAGAGTTACCATGTTGGAGACCCCAGAGTTAGGGGATTTAAAGCTTAAACACACACGCTTGTTAGCAGCTTGAACAAGAAAGAGGAAAGTATTTCCCATCTAGCGGTGCAAAATTCAAAATTCAGGATTGATGTGTGAGCCCACCCATTAGATAAAGTCAACATCCCCATTTACATGCTTCGTTTGTTTAAAAAAAGTGTTTTTAAAAAACTGACTTGAAGGAGGTATCATAGGTACAACTATGGAAGACCTCGTAATACCTTATTTATTTTACGTTGTACTCTGATGTGTCCTGTGGGGTCAGTGTGATAGCTCAATGGTAAAGCAGATGCTTGGCATATGGGTTGCAAGTCCAGTCCCTGCCATCTCTGAAAACTGCTCCGACCTGGAGCAGATTATACTGGACTCAATGGGTTACAGATCTGATTTAGCGTAAGGCATCTCCTTATCACGCCTAGTGTTTGTTCTTTCCCTATGGCTTGTTCCACCCTGCTTCCAACTCTGAAGTAGATCCATTCCCCATATTCCACCATTCTCTAATGCTGCTGAAACCCTTGTCCCTTCTCATCTGAACTCTCTAAGTCTCCCCAAGCTTTTGCTGTGAAAAGCAGAGCATTTTAAGAACGTTCACTATTATTTCTTTTTCAGAATGAATAACTAGTTCAGCCTTCCCTCCAGATGTGTTAGACTGCACCTTTCATCATTCCCAGCCTGCATGGCCAACGGCACCATTGGCCATGCTGGCTGGGAATGATGGGAGTTGCAACACATCTGGAAGGGACAAGGCTGAGGAAGGCTGAACTAGTGCAACGTTATTAATACTGGACAAGCGAACACCACTCTTTTGTTGCTGCAACGCAGGTATATGTCCCATTCCATACCAAGCCTTTGAATTGTTTAGAACAACAGTCACTCCGTGTGTACAAGCCGCCCAGAGATAAGGAACCTGTATTATGAGACATAATACAGGATTATGAGAGATAATCAGGTGTGATCCTAAGTGTCGTGTGTATGCGTGTATGTGTCCATGCGCGTATGCACTGCTGTCCACATGCAGAGGACTGCATGCACCCCAAAATGGAAGGGGACATTCATAGGAACAGAGGAAGCGGCCATATACTGCATCAGACCCCAAGGCCATCTAGGCCAGTATTGCTGACATGAGTGCCAAGAGATTTTTCAGCCCTACCTGGAGGCGTCGGGGATTAACCCTGGGATGTTCCGCATGCATGCAAAGCAGGCACTCTGCCACAGAGCTGTGGCCCCTCCCGCTATATGGAGAGGGAGCTGTGCTTCTCGCAGTGCTCAGAGCAATGGTGGGTAAACAAGCCCTTCATGCCTGGACTTGGGGATCATTGGCCATTAATATGGCAGCAACACAGCCGTGGCCTTGTTTCCGAGATGAGAGAATGCCCCTAGTGGTGGCGTTTGATCTCCCTTTAAAGGCTTGTGCCCCTTTCCCCTTTCATGCCAGCTTGCCCCAAGAGATGCTTGGAATGTGACAGATTGAGCCGGTGCCGAGTTTGCGACGCCACTGCCTTTTTGCAGGAAGGCCGCTGTGTTTCCAACTGTAGCCGTGGCTTCCATGGCCATCTCCAGAGCAGGGAGTGTATACGTGAGTACCTTCCAGGACTCTTTGTACCAGGCTTCCCCAGCCTGGTGCCCTCCAAATGTTTGGGACTGCAACTCCCAGCAGCCCCAGCCAGCAGAACCAGTGGTCAGGGCTGCTGAGAGTTGTAATCCAAAACGTGTGGAGGGCACTGCTTCGGGAAGGCTGGGTTACTGTCTGTCTATCTCAACTGTGATTTCCCATTTGTAACTTCAGACTAGCAATAATGTGCCTCGCAGGTTGTGGGGAGGGTTGATGACAAGAGCTTTGTCTTCACCACAGACAGTCTGGTTTAACGGACAGACTCAATTCTCTTCATCAGTCCTATGGGACACTGGGAATTGTAGCTCTATGTGCCTGCACATGTGCACATGTGTGCACTGGCGGCCGGGAACCTTGGACAAAATTCTCAGCACTCCCACAAACTGCAACTCCCAGGATTCTTTGAGGGGAGGCCGTTACTGCTAAGCCACTCTAAACACTTGCAGTGCAGACACATATTGGCTTTATACCTATCTAACCATCATGGCTTCCCTCGCTTCCCAAAGCACCATGGGTATTCTAGGTAAAATGCTGAAAGCTCTCTGTTAGAGACTGCTAGTCTCCCCGCCCCCCTCAACACGCACGCATGCACTTAAAGACCTACAACGTCCCCAACGCTCTTAGAACGCGTCTTGACAGCAGCTGCCCTTGGTCTTGCTTTGGCAAATGTGCTTAACTGCTATTACAGCACCGCATTGTGAATGGGCAGGGAGAGGTTGGAGGCTGACGGTGGGCTGGAAAGGGGAGGTACTGGGGACAGCTGTGCGACAATTGCACATCCTTTCCTTAAAAACCCCATTGGCTAGCTGCTTTGTAAAAGCCCTATAGAACTCTATAAGAAAAGAGGATAGGTGTCTGTCTGTCCGTCCATCTGTCAGCACCGTAGTGCCGAGACCGAGAAACCTAGACACCTGAAATTTGAGAGGCATATTAAGGGGACTCTAGGAGTGTGCACCTCGGGGTTATTTTGTTTTTAAAGCACATTAATTCATTTAAATGAGGTTGAAACCTGCAGTAACAGCTTCAGCCACTAGGAGCAGACTTCCCTAACTAGCACATAGCTTTGCAATCCATACAGTTTGAAGCAACGGGAGAGTAATAGGCTGAGGGATGCAGTTATACACGTGCTGCCTCCCCACGGCTGTGGGGCAGCCTCCCCCCCAGAGGGATGGACTGAGCAGACCCCTCCAGCGGGAGGCTATAGTTGTGCATCATAGCAAGGGCTGTGCTTAGGGGTGACAGCGGGTGTTCCATCACTCATATGGTGAGCACAATGTGTCCAACTCTGACAGCTGTGTAAGTTTGCTCAGAGGCTTTGCAGTATCAAACCAAGGGCTATTCCAAACCTTGCAAAGCTGGCTCTGTTTGCTAGTTGTCAATAAAATAATAATAGAGGTCTGTGTCTATATATTAATGGAGGTTTTGTTTTGTCTTGCTTTAGCTATCATGCACGTTCCTGTTCTGAGGGCCAGCGGCACACTCCGGGTAGGAATTGGTGGGGTCATGCCACTTGGCTTTTCCTTCATGGAGGTGCAGAGTCCTGGTGGCTATGGAGAAGACTTACTGTTTCATGTGACTGGCCCTCCCACCAACGGCAGGCTAGTGACTGTGGCAAGTGGGAAGGAGACAGAACTGAGGCAGGACGACCGCTTCACAGGGGAGGATGTGACAGAGCAAAGAGTGCTCTTTGTGCATGATAAGGGGAAACCCAGGTGACTTGGTGTTTCTTTACATCTTGCTTTGAACGTGAGGGTGCTGTCAGAGGGTTCTTTCCAATAGCGCAACATTGGGCTGAGTTCTTTACACTTTCCCCTTTCACAAATAATCCAGCAGTTTATTTAAATCAGGGATGTTGCAGGAACGGGGGGCAGGGAAAGGAGTGTGGCCATTTAAGGAACCCTAGAGGGCCGGATTGGGACCCCAGTTGGGCCAGATTTGACTTGCAGGCCTGAGGTTTAACACCCTTGATTTAATCCAGTCACAGAAAAGTAAAGTGGTACCACCAAACATATGATCAGGGCAGTGTGTATTCTGCGATTGTGCAGTCACACTGGAAACTGGTATTGTCCTGAATCCAGTGTCCTGAGAAATTCCATTTTTATTAAATATATATATAAGTTTCTGGTCCACAAGGCTCATTTTTTTGTACAGGGAAAGAGCTTGAAAATGTGTAAGTGATGCCTGGTGAAATTTCAGTATGTGTAAAGATTTGAAGGTGGTAAAACAGACCCATTGTTGACTGCAGTAACAAGGTTCATATTTTCTACCCTGCTATTGACTCTGGTCAAACAGGTTTAGCAGGTTTTTGAAGCACTAGAAAAATGCACCACTCCTCTGCACGTTCCTGATGTACTGGATGGAAGAAAATATGTTCCAATATTCCTATCAGTAAGTGACATCTGTTCATATAATCTTCTTTTGGGATTTTTTAAACATAGGAATGGCCAATTTTCTCTAAAGATCAGCTATCAACAGTACTTCTCTGAACCAGAAATGTTCACTGTTCAAGCCTTATCGACACAGGTAATACAAAGGACAGCTGTGACTTGTATGTATGTGTGTGTGAGTGTGTGTGTGTATGTATATGTATATGTATGTATGTATGTGTGTGTGTGTGTGTATGTATGTGTGTGTGTGTGTGTGTGTGTATATATATATATATATATGTATATATATATATTAAGACATCTGAAGGGAAAAAGTGTCTGTCTTCAATACTCTTGGACTTTCCTACCTTGTAGACTCAATACTGTTTTCCTTCTCTCCAGATCCAGTTTCAGGCTTCCAGACTAAGCCTCTTCCTTTCCCTTTGGAAGATACGTGCACAATAGTTCTTAGCCAGTCATTAGCAATAACCTCACCACGTGTCCTTCACAAAGTGTTATTTCTAACATACCCAGCCTGCCCGGTTCTTAAAGGGAGTCCTTGAACTGCTGACTTACACTGCTGAAGAGGTTGATGCATCAATCTTTGCAAAGCATAGCACAGGAAGAAGCATTTAGGGCGCAATCCTATGCATGTTTAGACAGAAAACAGTCCTACTGCTGGCTGGGGAATGCTAGGAGTTGTAGGACTTTTTTCTGTCTAAACATACATAGGATTGCACCTTTAGAGTTCCTTTGAATTGTGCCATGTAGTAGCCTCTTAGACTTCAAGGCTTTTAGCATGTCATGTTCAGTTTAGGACAGCAACGAGCATAGCTCTCAAGCTGAAATGCTGGTGCTCGTTAGCAGTGATGTAGTGGAGTCAGGGATACAGCACTGAAACTTCTTTATTAGCAGGAAGTTGACATCATCTCAGAGCCTCGTGTGGCGCAGAGTGGTAGGCGGCAGTATTGCAACCAAAACTCTCCCCACGACCTGAGTTCAATCCCAGCGGAAGCTGGGTCCTGGGTAGCCGGCTCAGGTTGACTCAGCCTTCCATCCTTCCAAGGTCGGTAAAATGAGTACCCAGCTTGCTGGGGGAAAGGTAGTCACGACTGGGGAAGGCAATGGCAAACCACCCTGGTATAATCTGCCATGAAAACGCCAGCGTAAGCGGCGTCCCTCTAGGGGTCAGCAATGACTCAGTGCTTGCACAGGAGGAACCTTTCCTGACATCATCTCCCCCCTCAGAATGCCCTGTTTCCTCCAAGTTTAGCTGCAGTTCTCTTTGTAGCTGGGGGAACATGGATTTTCCTAGCAACAATATATTGTTCCCTATTTATTTACAACATTAATATACCGTTCCACATCTGGACAGATTCTGGAGCAGTGAACAATAAAAGATACACGATAAAATATTCCCTGTTGTAATGCAAAGTATTTTGCAGTGACTTGGTCCTGAGTGGGCAATTAAGACCCATTTGCTTTACTAAAGACCTGCTCCTGGTGGACTGCTAGAACTGGTTTGATGATACGGATCGACACAGCTGCCTGCATTTTTGGACTCTCCTCAGAGCATGATTATGAGGACAGTCATGATAAATGCCTACATTTACCCTACACCACTGGCTTTTAGAGAGCACACTTCAGCGCACTGCAGCATTTACCACTGCACCACTGCCTGTTAGAGAGCGCACTGCAGCTCACTGCCGCATTTACCACTGCACCACTGCCTGTTAGAGAGAGTGCTTCAGCGCACCGCAGCATTTACCACTACACCACTGCCTGTTCGAGAGAGCACTTCAATGCACTGCAGCATGTACCACTGCACCACTGCCTGTTAGAGAGCTCACTGCAGCATGTACCAGTGCACCACTGCCTGTTCAAGAGAGCACTTTAGTGCACTTCAGCATTTACCATCACACCACTGCCTGTTAGACAACTTGTTTGCTACATGGAATTTGTATGGCTCGCTCTGGATACTGTGCACACCACTTAGATGGGAAATGCTGAAATAGATTAATGTTCACCGATGGAAATGTGGACATCGTAAGCAGCAGAATAGTGGTTGTCATCCCATTACAAATGGGTTGCCCGCCTCATCCCCCATTCATTCTCTTGTCTGGGTGAAGCAGACCTCACCTATCAACCCTTCAGTCGCTTCCTTTTCATTTGCTCCGGCAGAATTAGTTTTCAAACCAAATGAGCAGGCCCATTCCCCCCCCCCCCAATGCCTATAAGTATAAATGCAAACCAAGTAAGAACACTGGTGTGCTCATTTGCACAGGTTGCCAAATTTACACAGGCCACAAAATTGAGCTGTTGTTGATACAGCTACGATTTGGTGTTTTGTTTTGAAGCAGAGAAGATACATGGCGCTACGGATCTGTGGACTGTGTAAAATCCGCTTCGCCTGTGTTTCGCGGATTGTCAGATGCCTTTTGTTGCTTGTCCACTCACAGACAGAAGCAAAAAAAAATTCATGCAGAAAATTATGCAAATAATTACACAAGAGATTCCATAACAATTTACATAATTTACCTTAGAACACAAAATTTAGCGTATTGTCCCTCATTCCATTCAACTTTTCCTCAGCAGAAATATGCATATTTTCCTACGAATAAATTTTGGGAAAGTAAAAAAAAAAAAAAAAAACCAAAGTCCACGGCCTCAGGGGATCGCTCTGCAGCGGATTCCACAGGTTGAATTCTTAGAAATCCAAGCTCAATTCAGTCCGCCTCGAATATCTCCAGCATCCCTACATGGCAGCATTGATAACCAAAGAACGGGATACTGTCTTTCTATTTCAGGCCCCGTACATGCTAAGGAACGAAGCCCTGTTCGTTAGCAGAGGGGAAACTGGAGCCATAACCAACCTCTTGCTTGATATTCGAGACAATGATAATCCCCAGGATGTGACGGTAGCCATTTTAGATCCTCCACATCATGGACGGCTAGCCAAGCTTCCCGGAGACACACCATCAGTTATGCGCGCCTTCCACCTTGATGACCTTTCGTCGGGGCTTGTACATTACCTCCACGATGGATCCAGCAGTTTAGAAGACACGGTGGTTCTGCAAGCAAGCGACGGGTACCACTTTCAGAATATACTCTTCCACATCAGGATTGCCCCAAAGGTCAGTGCTGCGATGTATGTTCCCTCCAAATGTACCTACACGATAGACATGCTATGCAATCCTACATGTGTTTATTCAGAAGTAAATCCTATAAATAATGCCAATTACAGAATGATCTCTCCAGTGAGGCTTGCCTGGCACCAACATTGTTATCTTTTCAGTGCCAGGTTGTGACCTTTCTCTTCTCCCAGGCATTTGGCAGCATATGATAAGTTTTAATTGATCCTGGATTGTCTTATGGTTATGTTGTTTGCTTGAGATTGCTTGTTTGAAGTTGTTTGAGATATGTGTTCTCTTGTGTATATTGTCTGTTCATGTGTTTTTATGTAAATGGCTTTTAATCTCTGTACACTGTATTTTTAATGTTTTTAATCCTTGTAAACTGCCCAGAGAGCTTTGGCTATTGGGCGGTATAGAAATGTAATAAATAATAATATTAATTTCAGTGGGACTTACTCCCACGTAGGTATGCATAGGAGGGTAGTCTTAAACTGGTCTAACAGGCATTCTTGTCCTCGGAGAGTCCTGGGAGCTCTAGTTCTGTCTGTGAGTGAGAAAACACTAACAGAGTGTTTTGAGTTTCCTCACCACACTACAATTCCCAGAATTCTGGGTGTAGGGAGACGTGACAGTTAAAGCAGACAAAAAACATCCTTGCATGTAGAAAGCTAGCACACCAAGGACAACGGCTCTAGCCTGCCTAGCCCTTAAACATCTAGCTTTCTTTGTGGAGGGAATTTTGCATATGAAGGCGCATTCCGTTACGAGAGCCCACACCTGCAGTCTGAAGTTGAACACAGATGCAGGTGTGCCAGTTTAGTGAGAACAGGGCCCAAATATTAGAAATAGGATCATTGTCTCCATTGAGTATGGACCAAGGAGAGCCTGCATACTTCCCAGGCACCATCACTGCTGGGCAGTGGGAATGACTGAATTGGGTGAGAGGTTTACCAGGAAGAGAAGCCATGGGAGCAAGTCTGTAGCTCCATCAGAGCTGTGGCATGGCACAGTTGTGTTGTATGGCGAGGGTGTGGCTTTGTGTTTCAGTGAGCGTGGCGAGGATCACCTGTGTAGTTATGAACCTGCCAGACTGTTAAAATCTGCTGAAGAGGCCCTCCGGAGGACACTGTTACCTGCAGGGGCCCATTTGTCGAGCATGTGCAAAAGGGCTTTCTCCTGCGTTGCCCGCAAACTATCAAGAACTATGATTGGCCCCCACTCTCTTGGCTTTTAGAAAGGCCGCAAAGACACCTCCTTTTGATTTACCCTTTGAAATGATCTAGTTGTTTTAATGTTTTATTGTTTTTAATGTTCTTGTTTTTACTGTGTTCAGCTTTTGATGTTATAAATTGTTGCATGCCACCTTGATGACTTTTTAGCAAATAATTCTACTCTTTTCAGGTAGTTAATCCTACTTAGAGTAGAGCCATTGAAATGAATGGCACTTGTTAGTCATGCCTAACTTAAGATCCATTTATTTCAATGGGTCTACTCTATGTAAGACTAACATGGGATACTGCCTTTCGGTTTTAATGCTGTGTTTTAACATTCATTCTGTTGTTGTTAAATTGGTTTTATTTATTTTATTTGTTACATTTACTGGCCCAAAGTCGCCCATGGCCGAGTGGGGGTTAGAATCTGGGCCTCCCGAGTTCCAGTACAACGTTCTAATCCTGGGGCACAGACCCTCAGGCCCAGGAGCTAAATCCAGCCCTCCTGGGGCCCCAATTCAGCCTTCCAGGGTTCCCCAGATGGCCAGGCCCCTTTCCCCCAACCACTGATTGTGTGGTGGTTTCCTGGCTTTTGTGAAGTCCCCTCCACCCCATTCTAAAAGGCTGAAATGCCTGTCCTAAGGTTTAGTTACTGGCTTTAAACTAAAATGTTTTTGGTATTTTGGCCTTGCCCAGCACTGGAATGCGACCCCCAAGAGCTTCTTCAACATGGAATTTGGCCCTCGGATTGAAAGATGATCAGCACCCCTGCTCTAACCACTAAGTCACATTGCTACTGGTTATATGGTACTTTGTTCTGTAAACTGCCTTGAGGGCCCTTATTAGGGCCAAACGTTTATGGTACATAAATGCCTTTATAAATAAACCAATAAATAAAACACAGCAGCTCCCATGTTTCGGCAAAGCTCTCCAAGTGAAGCATAGTGTGGCTATGCTTTTGCTCCCGCCGCCCCTCGCCCATTTCCAGGACCCCATTTTTTAATTTGAAATGAATAAAAAAGTCCCAAACTCTTCCCTGATGAGTTGCTAATTTTATTGAAATTAGCAACTCATTAGCACCAGGCAGATGACAGTTAAGCATCTCCCAAGCCTTCTTTTAACCATTCCAACTGTAGCTGGGGAAACGCGCCACTGTAACTTTGGGGAGAAGTCTGTGTATTTTGCTCTCCTTGCTTTGCAATCGCTGCGTTTTCTTGCTGTGGTGTTTCTTGCGACATTCGGACTTCATATATGCATTGGGTGATCTTACGATGGAACAGAAACCCAAACAAAAGGGGGCGGAAATGTGTGTGTGACATGGGCAGCGGCGGCAGGGAAACCCCCCTGCTGCATGCACAGCTGGTGTCGGTTTGTCCTAATTTGCCAGCTGAACTTTGTGGCTTGCAAGGGCCAAAAAATGCAAGGTGTGGCACAGCTTTCATTGTCTGCCAAACCCTGGGGTCGAAAGGCCCTGCATGCGGAAAAGGCATGGCTTGTTCTCACTCCAGCTCTGTATATATTTGTAAAGCACTTATAATATAGTACAGAGAGGTCCTTGTTTAATGTGGGCATGCTGGGACACAGCCGTATTTATTTATTCTTTCATTAAAGTATTTTCATCCTGCTCCTCAGCCAAAGAGGTCCTTGGAGGAGCTTACATGCAGTCGGCAAAACAAGACCGTCCCTGCCCACAGGCTTACAGTCTCAAGAGCAAGATGCAGCACACAAGGAAAAAGGGTTGGGGAGGGAAAAGGGGGACATTAAGTCATCTTTCAGCAGGGCTGGAATGCCCTCACTTCCTTGCTGAAAACTACCTTATGTTCTGGATTTATTTTTTTTATATTTTTATTTTTTTAAAAACATTTCTTGGCCACCTTTCAGGGTAGAAGCCCTCCCAAGGCAGCTCACAGAAATAAAATACATAAAAACGTTAAAATATTAAAAGTTATAAAAACATAAAAACAATAAAAATGACAATAACAGCCAACAATAAAACCAACAATTATGTTAACAGCAGTAACAGCAACAATAGCAGTCATATCAAGAGAAGGCCAAGGTAAAAGAATATGTTTTCAAGGCCTTCTTAAAAGTCTGCAATGACAGAGCATGGCAGACCTCCGATGGCAGCTTGTTCCAAAGGGGTGGGGCCACTGCAGAGAAGGCCTTCTCACGTGTGGACACCCACCTGACTGCTCTCTTGCTGGGTGGGCAAATGAGAAGGGCCTCTCTTTCTGACCTTAAAGTGCGGGCAGGCTGATATGGGTGAAGGCGGTCCTTGTAACTTGGTCCCAAACCGTTTAAGGCTTTAAAGGTCAAAAACAGCACTTTGAATTTGGCTCGGAAATGCACCAATAACCAGTGCAGCTAGCGCAGTATAGGCATTATATGATCGAATCGCCTCACCCCCACCAATACTCAGGCGGCCACATTCTGCACAAGTCTATTCTTGTCTCCAGCAGTGGTTAGCCAGAATACACTTTGGAGGCTCCCTGGCACCTGAAAATCAGTAGTAAACTGCCTCTGAACATGGAGGCACCATTTTTCTCCTTCAAGGCTAATACCTATTGAGCTATCCTGTCTAATCCTTTAAAAAAAAATCCACCTAAGCCTGTGAAAGTGAATTCCATATGTTCGATTGTGATTTACATGAAGATGTACATCCTTCTGTTTGTCCTGAACCTGCTGAACAATCCTATTGGATGATGCCAAGTTCTAGTATTTTGAGAAAGAGTCAGAGAGAGAATAATAATCTCTCACTGTTTACTCTTTTCACATCATGGAAAAAGAGAGCTGGTGTGGTGTAGTGGCAAGAGTGTTGAACTAGGAGTTGGGAGACCCGGGTTCTAGTCCCCACTCAGCCATGAAGCTCACTGGGTGACTTTGGGCCAGTCACAGACTCTCAGCTCAACCTACTTCACAAGGTTGTTGTTGTGAGAATAAAATGGAGAGGAGGAGAATCATAGAATAGTAGGGTTGGAAGGGGCCTACAAGGCCATCGAGTCCAACCCCCTGCTGAATGCAGGAATCCAAGTCAGAGCATCCCTGACAGATGGCTGTCCAGCCTCGTCTTGAATGCCTCCAGTGTGGGAGAGCCCACCACCTCCCTAGGGAATTGGTTCCATTGTCGTATTGCTCTAACAGTCAGGAAGTTTTTCCTGATGTTCAGCTGGAATCTGGCTTCCTGTAACTTGAGCCCATTATTCCGTGTCCTGCACTCGGGGATGATCAAGAAGAGATCCTGGCTTTCTTCTCTGTGACAACCTTTCAAGTACTTGAAGAGTGCTATCATATCTCCCCTCAGTCTTCTCTTCTCAAGGCTAAACATGCCCAGTTCTTTCAGTCTCTCTTCATAGGGCTTTGTTTCCAGTCCTCTGATCATCTTTGTTGCCCTCCTCTGAACCCTCTCCAGTTTGTCTGCATCCTTCTTAAAGTGTGGTGCCAAGACACAGTACTCCAGATGAGGCCTAAGCAGTGCTGAGTAGAGGGGAACTAGTACTTCCCGGGATTTGGAAGCTATGCTTCTATGAATGCAGCCCAAAATATCATTTGCCTTTTTTGCAGCCACATCACATTGTTTGCTCATATTCAGCTTGTGATTGACAACAATTCCAAGATCTTTCTTGTATGCCGCCTTGGGTTCCTTAAGGAGGAAAAAATGCAGGATATAAATGCAATCAATCATAATTTCATAAATCTTGATCACGTCCCTCCTTAGTCTCCCCTTGCCCCCATATACACACTTCTAAACTAGAAAGGCACAACATCTTTAGTCTTTCCTTCTAGGGAAGTTGCTCCAACCCTTGAATAACCTTCTCAGCCATTTTCTGGATCTTCTCCAGGTCTACACTCTCCTTTTTCAGGTGGGGTGACCAAAACTGCACACTGCATTGCATCTTTTTTGGTAGTATTATTATAGCGTTTGATTTTGCATTCCCTTTTAAAAGAAAACATTCCCAGTTGAATTTTTTGCTACATGGCTTTATTGTACCAGGTTTTTTAAAAAATTATCAGAGGGGGCTTCCTCCAAATATTAGTTAGGATTCATTCAGACTAGTCTGAAGTGTTTCAAAGATGGTGCACTGCAGGGGTGTCCCTGGGAAAAATGGTACCTGCATTTCCTCTGGCCCCTTCCTGTACTTCCTGGTTGTATATTGTGGCACTGAGTGAACCAGAGACTGTGTACCACGGCAATATCCTAGGGAAAATGGTACTTACTTTTCCCCTCAACCCTTCCTTTTTTTACTATAGGACTGTATGACCCAAAGACTGTGTGTTGCAGGGGTATCCCAGGGAAAATGATACCTGCCTTTCCTCTGGCCCCTTCCAATGATCCCTGATCGTGTTGTGTAGTACGGCACTGAGTACAAACACTGCCAGTGGCCATCCCCTACAAGACAACTAAAGTGATACATGCTTGATTCTACTAAATTGCAGAAGACATTATCCCCCCCCCCTTTCTGTTGATCATGCAGGTTCTGTAACAAACAATGATAAAGGTGAATTGCTGGATATAATTTGCTTTATTAGCCAATTTCACACTCCCTTGTCTCATTATTTTCTGAATCCTACTTTGCAACAGTTTGCAAAAGAGAGCAAGGGGAGCTGCCAGTGTGAGAGAGTGCGGAAACCCCCCGGAGGATTTAGTGTGAGGTAGGGCTGGCAGATATGCAGTTTCTGCCTTAGCCTAATTATCACCTTTCCACAATAGCCTTGGGAGACAAACCAGATGCCAGGTTTATTTCTGGAGAAGCGGTGTCTAGACATACATAAAAGAACATTTCTTTCTTCTTCCCCCACTCTCCCCCAAAAGCTGTTATGGATGCTGGTATAACCATTGCTGGAGGGTTTTTTCTTACCCACACTCCTAATCTGAGAACATGAGGCTTATTAGTATGAATGACTGAACCAGTGCACTGTGTTATGTCCTGATCTGAAAGGACGTTTGTAGTATTTCAGCAAAATTGGCTTAAAGAATAATATGCTTTAAAAAAAGAAAGAATAAAATGTTCAAACTGTATAAACACGTTATAATCAAGGCAATAACAAAAAGCATCAACAGAACTCAGATAATGCTTAATCCATGTCAAATGTGTTCTTGCAGCTGTAGAGAATGTTTTCTGCTGCTTGAGTCTGAAAGCTATCCAGTTGTGAAAGATCTTCACTTCCATGATCTTATCAAGCCAAACGCAGGGCTCCCAATTTTGGCTTTAAACAATTCTGGAATCTTGGGGCATGTGCAGAAGTTTTTGAGGGAACAAGCATGTAATTTCCCTTCCACCCACACACAAAAAATATGAACGGGCAAAGTACCCCTGAACATGTGCAGAGTGTCTCTCCATGCTGAAAGGAGCATTCCTTCATTCTATCATTCTCTCTAACATTCTAACATTCTATCTCGGAGGAACAGCCATGAACGCTATGGGGTCTTGTGTTCTGTGCCACTCTCAGCCTTTCTGTGCAGGGACAAGACGGTTGGCCATCCTTCCCCAACCTGGTGCCCCCCCGATGTTTTGGACTTCAACTCCCATGAGCCCCATTCAGCATGGCCGCTGATCAGGAACACTGGGAGCTGTAGTCCAAAATATCTGGCGGGCACCAGGTTGGGGAAAGCTGTTCCAGACAGTCACTCAAGGGATGATTGGTTTATGCTTTGAGCTGGTTGTCATTCAGATGATTCAGTCGCTTGTACTGGTCATTTCATAGGCAAGGGCAGGGGAGACTGGTGGTTCCAGTGTTATTGGATGGTGAATCAGCTCCGGGTTTCAGTCAGACCCAGTCAGGACTCTAAAGGAGCTATCCAAGGTGCTTGGATAGATCCTTTATAGTTCTAACTAGTTCTGACTGAAACCCAGAGTGAATTCACCACCCACAGACATCAGCGCCACCAGCCTCCACTAGGCCAAGGGTATACAAACCTGAAGGATGGGGAAAACAGACTCAGGCTGCAGTCGAGGCACACTTTCTTGGGAGCTTCAATGAGCTCCACAGAACGTCCGTCCAAGTCAACATACATGGCATCATGCTGTAAGGGTACATCTGCATTTTTTATATCACTTTCATACCAGTTCAACTTCCATGGCTTCCCATTCCCCAAAGAATTGTGGGAATTATCATTTAGTGAAAGTGCTGGGAATTTTCTGTTAGGGATCTGTAGACTTCCCCCAGTCCCCACAACAGCGTCCTTGGGGAGAGGGAAGAACTGTTAAATCAGTTTTGATTTGTAGCATAGCTACTCCCTATGGCCAGCATACAACAGAATATGCAGGGATTGATGTGCAACCTGTGTGCAGATTGTTACAGAATCCTGCCTTATTGGCACAGGATTTAGGTTATCTTGGCCCTGTGTTCTGATATTCCTGGTGCAGCTTATACTTTTTGATTATATCTCTATGGACCCCAACTTGCCTGACACCAAATCTCTAACATAATCTTTAGTCAAACTGGCTCATGATAACAGGTCAGTTAAAATGAATAAGTTGAGAAGAAGAAAAACAATCTTCTCCTGCAAAATTCCTTTTAAATTTGTTGGATTAAAGCACCAAAGTCTGACAAGAAGGAATGAAGAAGGGGGAGGAAAGAGCTCTTCTTTTCAGTCATTTAGAAGGAATGTGCATGAGTCCAAAACATCTGGCGGGCACCAGCTTGAAGAAAGCTGTTGCAGACAGTCATTCAAGGGATGGCTGGTTCATGCTTTGAGCTGGTTGAGTCCTCTGCATGGCAATGGCTTGAAGTGGCTTCCTTGCATGGCTTGCTCGCAACTTTTCACAGATGAAAATCTAGCCCCTTGGAGACTGTCGGCAAATGCGGGGAGGGTGTGGAATCATGTGCGTTTGGGGGAGAGAGCCCTATGCACATACCATGTTATGCACTTAGCCCAAGGGCGGGAGCCAGTGCCCCTCCAGAGGTTGTTGAACTACAGCTCCTTGACCATTGGCCACAGTGGCTGGGGCTGATGGGAACTGGAGTCTAGTAACACTTGGAAGGCCATAGGTTCCCCACCTCTGACTTTAGGCCAGGGGTGTTGAACTTCTTTCAGCCCAATGGCCAAATTCCTTGTTCCTTGTGCACAGGTATGTGGGAATTATAGTTTGCTAGAGCATCCAGGCCCCAGGCTTATGGTCTACAAAATTATGCATCGTGCGGAGAATGTGAATAGGGAGACATTTTTCTTCCTCTCTGAAAATACTAGAACTCAGGGACATGCTATGAAGCTGATTGGTGGGAGATTCAGGACAGATAAAAAGAAGGACTTCTTCACACAGTGCATAGTTAGACTATGGAACTCACTACCACAGCATGTCCCGATGGCCACCAATTTGGATGGCTTTAAAAGGAGGAGATTCCTGGAGGAGAAGGCTATCATTGGCTACTAGTCTTGATGGCTATGTGCTACCTCCAGAGACAGTGAATCTGTGTATACCAGTTGCTGGGGAACATGGGTGGGAGGGTGCTGTTGTGCTCATGCCCTGCTTGTAGGTTCCTGGTCGACAGCTGGTTGGCCACTGTGTGAACAGAATGCTAGACTAGTTGGACCCTTGGTCTGATCCAGCATGGCTCTTCTTATGTTATTAACTCTGCTCTGCATGTAAATAACATTTAAATCAATTAATCAATAAAACCAATCAGAACATGCAACCCTACATGTGGGTTTCCTGCGGGCAGCTGGTTGGTCACTGTTTGGACAGAATGCTGGACTAGATGCACCCTTGATCTGATCCAGCAGGGCTCTTCTTATGTTCTTATAACTATTTATGGAGCATGCAGAAAGTATTTAAAATATTTTATCTTCAGGCAAACCCAGGAGTGCCCATTCAGGGTCGTTCGACTTGAAAGACTCCAGCAGTCTGTGTCTCACAGGACTGAGTAACACCTTTAAAGCACGGGTGTTGAACCTCTTCCAGCCCAAGCACCAAAGTCCATTTTGGAGAAGCTCTCGGGGGCCACATTCCAGTGGAGGATGTAGCCAAAGGCAAAAGGGTGGGTCCCAAACACCAAAAATACCAGCATATTATAGGTTAAGGACTCAATCCTATGGCCACTAGTCAGCGGCTAGACGGCCATAGAATATGTCAGTTTCCAGAAACCGACCTCGGAGCCTGAAACGATACATCAGTTACCCAGAGAACTGACTTCCCCCCCACACACACACACACACTCCACACTCAGAAGAGGAGCACGGAGCGGCAAAAACGAGGCATTTCAAGGCGGGAAAGGCGGAAATGCTGGTACGACACATCCTATGTGTCATCTGGCAGCCGCTTCCCCTGCTCCGCCTTCCTGTGGCTAGACAGCTGAAATCGGCTGTCTAGCTGCAAATGCAGAGCAGCGGAAGCACGGAGGGGACGATCCCCTCCGCATTTCTCCTGCCCTGCATTGGATAGGCGGTCTCCTCCGCGTTTGGAGGCAGCCACCTATCCCAATAGGATTGCGCCCTCCAGCTCTTACTGCCAGTGGCCAAGCCTTACTTAGGAGAGGCATTCCAGCCTTGTAGAATAGGTGAAAAACACACACACACACAAGTCAAGAAACCACCAAAGAAGGTCGATCACCAGGGGAAAGGTGGGACCAGGGGGAGGGAGGTGGCCACCTGCGGAGCTGGATTTGGGTTCCTGATTGGGAACTGTATTTGACTTGTGAGCATGAGGCTCTGTACTCCTGGTTTAAAGCATCCCTAAAACCCCTTCTGAAGACAAAATAAGGCCCTTTCTCATTCAAGGACAGGAACCTGACAAAATAGCAACTCCGTCCCTTTCAAATAGGAACCTTTTGGAGAGAATGTAAGGGCAAGCCAATCTGGGCCGGAAGATTTCCTTGGCTTTTTTTTTTTTAAAATTCACATATACTTAGGCATATTTCTTACTTATTAGGCCAAGCAAATTTTTGATCCTGTAGGCTTCTAAAACCTCAAAGCAAATGGGGGATCTCTCATTTCACCCTTGCCAGAATAATTCTGGTAATCACCTTCTCCTTTTTTAAGAAGTTTGCTCCCGGTGAAATGTCTGTTACATTACTCTTAATGGTCAATTTTTTAACAAAGAGAACTTTTCAGTATAGTTTGAAGATAGACTGTCCATGTTTTGATGAGCCTATTGGAACCACCATCCCACCTACTTCCCTAAAGCAGCCTTCCCCAACCTGGTTCCCTCCAGATGTGTTCGACTGCAACTGCCGTCATTCCCAGAATGATGGAATTGCAGTCCAGCACATCTGGATAGCACCAGGTTGGGGGCAGCTGCCTTAAGGAAATCCCTAAGAAGTTCCTGCTGAGATTATTAGCCTTCTCCAGTAATTCAACGTGCAATAAAATAATCGCAATGATAATAATGAATAGGGATGTGTGCTTTAATGGATTAATCTGTATCACTGATCCACAGAAAATGCAGTTGCTTATTAAAATTTGCTCCTCCATGCCCCTCTCCCCATTAATCAGTGGCCAGGAGCCAAGAGAGAGCAATAATGCCATTACATCTGGGACTCTGGAAAGGCTTGACAGTCAGTCTGGCTGCATTTGGATGCTTGTCCTCAGCTTCACAAATCAGCACAGAGAAGCTGGCTTGTCTTAACGCAGAGTTTCCCATTGCACCTGAACCAGACAACCGTGGTTTATTACCCAGGTTTGTTAGCCAGCATTAAACGAGAGTTCTCCAGTTCAGATATAACAATTGCGACCAGACAAACTGGGATCGCAGGGTGAGATACAGACTGAGTCTCAAAAAAACGGAATTTTAAAAACACTTTTATTGAGGTAAAATACAGTTAGTTTCAATTCATTGACACTTTCCACATTATACGATTTTACATGACACAGCGAGGTCTTACTTAATGCATGTCAGAATCTCCCCACCGGAGTTAGGGCACGATGGGAAGAGAGTGAACGGAGGGTCAAGGGAGGAGCACACAGCCACAGTGTTCAGCCTCAGCTTTATAAACAATGGTTCGGGAAGCCATGAACAAATGTCGGAACACGGCTGCTGGCTCTCTCTTCTCTGTGCCCATTTGGGAGGGAAAGAAATAGCTTTTTCTTCTGATGTGCATCTGCTTTCTCGTTTGGTGTGAAGCCACAATGTCTCTCCTTCCAGCAGTTAGGATCATAAGCAGCTGAAACTGAGGGTCATACTAGACGTGGCTAGGGACATTGGAGAAATCCACAGCGGGTTCAAACGGGTTCAGATTTCTATGAATCTGACCTGCAGACTCTGCAGCGGACCGGCTTTTTCCAAGTTGCACAGATTCCATTCACTTGCGGACCGTTTTTTTACTTTTGGGGGGGATTTTGCGCAAATTCCCTAAAAAAGAAAAAATCAAATTCTGTCAATGAGTGGATGACAGAAGAAAAGACGCCTGACAATCCATGAAACACCGACAGAGCAGATTTAACAAAACCTGTGCGTCCCCAGATGTGGCACACAGTCATGCTTATTTCCCCCACAACTTTTAAAAACTCAGAAACAGGTTTTAGAGGGTAGATTGAGAGGAAGGCTGGCTGGGGAGGGCTGCTTAATCCTTCCCTTTGGGCTGCTTTTCAATTAAAAATATTTATTTTATTTATTACATTTATATCCCACCTTTCTTCCACTGTGGAACTCAACATGGCTACATGGGGTTCCCAGGTGGTCTCGCCTCCAAGCACTGACCAGATCCACACCTGCTTAGCTTCAGCAAGGTGGCTGCCTCATGTGCCTTCAGACTATGACCTGGGACCAGGTCACATATCACCCTGCCCCAGATAATTTTCTCTGTCTCTTCTCCCATGGGGAAAAAGCAACTAGGGATGGGATTTTGACTGGGAAATGGCTATAGGGGTTAGGCAGCCTCTTGGTTGCTCTTCCAGCCAGACTTACAATCTCCTGAGGCTGCTTATGGTTAAAATAAATAAAACGGGGGGGGGGTGATGCAGGGGGAGGGGGGAGATAGCCAAGTTGCACACCTAGTTTTGGAAGAGAGAGTGCTTGGATGAAATGAGCATCAATGTATATTTGAAATCCTGGATATTCCATAATAGAAATTGTTCGTTTTTGGAGCTGTTTTAGCTCTGTTATGAATATTCCGTATTCCAAAATATGGCAAAAGTGGTAGTATCGGAAATTATCTTTCCTTTTAAGAATGAGCGGTAGCTTTATTATTAACGTGTAAGGCATCTTACACTTACCAGACATTTTCTGCTAAGTGAAATACCAGACGTTCAGTATACCAGATGTATATATTGAATGTAGTCAATTAATGGGTTAAAAGCCAGATATTTAATTGAATGAAATTAATCAGAGAACATTAATTGGGATTTGGTTGCATGATGCAAAACATCTGGTTCCCATAAGCCAACAGGTGATGCTGCTCCTTCCTCATTTCCCCCAAAGCAACATGGGGGAATTACAGAGCCAGTGCAGATGGTACAGCCCTATCCAACAATGCTCCATCATTATCCACAAAGCAGACTAAGGGAATTACAGAGCCAATGCAAATGGTACAGGCCACACACAGCCCTCCCAACTGCCCCCCCCCCCCACACACACACAGATGGTGTGATTCCTCCTTTTGGGGTAGATCCAAATCTTACACTTCCGGTGCAGTGTGAAAAGTGTCAGATGAGCAGCACAGAGCTCCACACAAACATGCTATTAGTGGGGTGATGGATGAGTGTGGACCAGCATTTCACTCTTAACAGAAAGGACTAAACTGCTTTAGTTACCATGTGGCAAATGTTCTTTGTGCATCAGCTTCCCACAGGGACTGGATGGTTTTATCTAGGGATGTATGAGAATTTTGTTTCTGCTTGCAAAACATCCACGCCCACCCTGTTTGAAGCTCCAAATATGAGTGCGAGCGCATGTCCACCGAAAATATTTGCAAATTGTCAAACATGTGCTCACATTCATCTTGTTCCCGATTCCCAATTTGATTTGCACACATTTCCTAATTTGCACACATTTCCTCAGTCGAGTGAATCAGCCACACTTTAGTCTATGGATGAGATTTGCACAAATCTCCCGTCCGCTTGCTGCTCGATTTGCGCAAATTTCCAGTTTGCACAGAGCGAGCAGTGATTGCAAGTGTGAATGGGAATCCGGCATGAGACAAGTGATGAAATGATGTTCGGAGAAACCTGGTGATCTCAAACATCGCCCATCCCTAGTTTGTCCACCCCTAGTTTCCTTCGAAGCCCCTGGAAACAGCACACATACACACACCTGGCGTGTCTAAGGTGGTGGAGGAAAGATTGTCTTATCCAAGAGGTGAAAAGCACACAGGTCTAGCTTCACCAGAGCATGGCAGCAATTACATGGAATAATGGGAAGTGGCTTTCCCATAATGCATGCTGTCTCTCAGTATGGACAGAGTGGGGCATGGTGTCAGGCCACAGGCCTAGCTTTGTGGCAGGTTGCAGCTAAGAGCTGACTCTGGCAAGGTAGGTGAGCATCCAGTGGTCTAGAGGGAGAAGGTAGGCCCAAAAGCCAGAGGCACAGATGTAGTCAGAAGAGGGGTTGGTGATGGAGTCGCTCAGACTGAAAAACACATACAGAAGCAGAAGTTTTATACAGCCAGCCAGGCCCTTATTGGTCCCTCAAGTCACATGGTTCTGGCTGGACAGAAGAGCTGCAGTCCTGGCTCTTGGCACTAGGTGTTGCTGCAGCATAACAGCTTGAGGTAGTGCCTTCGTTTGAGAAATGTCCCGGTGGCGCACGGAATAAGGTGCAGGGGCTTTTCCACTTGAATCCCCGGTTTGAGTCTCTCCCAGCACCTTACATGATGGTGGGGAAGAATAATTGGAGACAAGGAGCAGTTAGCTGGCCCAAGATTTCAGTTTAACATCTAGTGCTTGATGAGTACTAAGATGCCCAGCCTTATCCTTACCTTTGAAATGTGTTTCCCATGGATCACTGTTTATGGATCATTTAATGACTTTCATTGCTTTTGATCTGCTGTGCAGAGCCGTGAGGCCCCCCGGCTAGTTACCAGCTCCGTGGTCTGGGTCCCAGAGGGAGGGATGCTGCAAATCACCAACAGAATTCTGCAGGCTGAGATGCCCGGGGTCAGTGATTCTGCAATCATCTATACAATTAGAGATCAGCCACGATATGGTAAGTAGGGAGGCATGAAACCTCTCTGAGAGAGTTTGGTAACCTTACAGAAATTAGAATTTCTTCACTTGAAATTCCGAGAGCCGTTTTCGCTGAAGCAGGGACTTGCCGCATAGGCCTCAAATTTCACTTAAGACAAAATTAGGTGGTGAGATGTGCAGAAGGTGCCTGAGAAATATTCACCAGTCTTGCTAAAGTACTCTTCTGTGACTGGAGATAACAAAGGGATTCTTCTCCCCACCTCCTCACAAAGCCCTTAGTAGCCTCAAAGTGGGGCTTGGGGCATGGGCTTCGGGAGGGGAGGGGAGGGGAGGGGAGTGGGTGGGGCCCACAGAGGAGCCTAAGCCACTACAGGCTAGATGAGCAACTTCAACAGGCTGGATTATTTTTATTTATTTATGTATTTATTTATTACATTTCTATACCACCCAATAGCCGAAACTCTCTGGGCAGTTCACAGAAATTAAAACTACAAGTACAGCTTGCTTGCTTGTTTATTTATTTCTATATCGCCCAATACACTACAGTATAAAAATACAACCAGCATAAAACCTGGCAGCAATGCAGATATTTAAAATACAGCATCGAATTTAAAACAGCTGAGCTAAAAGACTAGGATGCTAAAATGCTACCATTCCCGGGAAAATCAAAAGGTCTTCACCTGGTGCCAGAAAGAATACAACGTAGGTGCCAGCCGAACCTCTGTAGGGAGCTCATTCCACAACTGGGGTGCCACAGCAGAAAAGGCCCTCTTCTTGGTAGCCACCCACCCCACTTCCTTTGGCAGGAGTTCCCGGAGAAGGACCTCTCAGGATGATCTTAGGGTCTGGGCAGGTAATATAGATTAGGCCCATGGGCCTGAAGTTGCCCACCTATGCCTTAGGCCCTCAGCCCAAGAATCTTTCACCCAGCTAAGTTCACTTATGGCATTGTTGAGGACAACAGCATTCAGGGAGAGAGGCTGTCAGGGCAGATCCTGCAATTCTCACCTATATTGCTGTCAAAATCCAAACCTCCTGCCTCTCCCCCACACCCACTTCTATGTGACTGGGGCAGTTTTGTGGCGAAACACACCCAACCACAGGTGTTCTCAACTAGTTTAGCCTATGTCATCCTTAGAATACCTGAGTCTTCCTTCTGTCTTGCCTGATTTCTCATGTAGAAAGATTGACATCAGAATGGGTTATCCCTGTCAAACTTTACGCTGCCAATCCTGCAGTTGAGATCACAGAAGCCTGCCATTCTGCCATGACGTTTCCATGTTGGGGCATCCATGGATAACCTTGCACCATCTTCTGAGGTCAGCTAAGGAGGCATGGCTGCACCATAGTTCAGACTTGGCAGAGGCGTTCTGCACTGTAGGGGCCTGGAGCTCTTTGGTCTCAGCTGGGAAGAAGATCAGGGGAGCTGAAGACTGGAAGCAGACTACATTAATTTATTTTTGTTGCTTGGTTTAATACATTTTTATCCTGTCTTTCAGAAAGTTTTCTCAGAAGGCAGCTCACAATAATTTAAACATTTAAAACAATATTTTAAAAAGTCACAATTAAAACGAAAAACACACAGTCAGAATGAACAGGGGCAGCCAGCAATAACATTGAAACAGCACCCAGCCCAATAAGCAGATCACAACAAACAGAAACCCCAACAATAACAGCAGCTCAAATAAAATCCTTCTAATTATGAAAAGGCACCAGTAAGCAAATTCATTTTCAGTGTCTGCTTCAAGGCCTGTAATGATGGAGCCAGTTGAAATCCAATTGGAACAGAGCTCCACAAATGTGGGGCCATTGCCAACCCCCAACCCCCCCTCCTGCTCTCCCTTGTGTCCATCAGTCTAATTTCTTTCACGGGCAGGCACGCAAGCTGGGTTTCAGGAGGGGATCTCAGCATGCTGATATGGATTAAGGCAATCCTTCAAGTAACCTGGTCCCAACCCATTTAGGGCTTTAAAAGGCAATACCAGCACTTTAAACTGGGCTCCCAAATATACTGGCCGATCATGTAACTGGTACAATATAGGTGTCACATATTCCAGCTTCCTGGCATCCACCAGTACTTGAGTAGCTGCACTTTGTACTGGTTGAAGTTTCCAAACTGTCTCTAAGGGCAGCCCTTCTTAAAGTGAATTACAGTAGTCCAGCTAGGAAGTTAGCCGTGTGTGGGTAACTAAGGCAAGATCCATCTCTGCTCTGTTAAAGACCAGGAAACATCAGAAGGCCAGGATACTAGTGTCTATACCAGGTGTGTCCAATCCAGAGGCTTCATACCACCTGCCAATCATAGGGGCTGATGTTATATGCCTTTATTCCCTTTCAAGCCTTGAAGAAAGGCTGTTAAGTCTAAGCAACCTGAATCCACAGTAACTTTCAGCCTCAGTTCTTAAGGTACCCAGTTAAAGGCCCAGGGTAATATCCACTGTTAGTCCTATGCAGAGTAGACCTATTGAAATGAATGGAATGTGTCATTCATTTCAATGGGTCTACTCTATATAGGACTAACAGTGGATCCTACTTCCAGAATCCTGGGCCATAACAGAAGGTAGAGGTTTACATATGGAACTAGTTTGTTCTAACTGTTTGTAACAAACAAGATGCTTTTTTAGAGCAGCTGCTGACAGTTCACAGCGAGAGCTCAGCTATAAAAGGAGTGCTGTTGAAGTGTCTTCTGTACAGTCTATGGGGTCTCCGTACTAATTAGTATGAATAGGAAGCATTAGTGTAAGAGACAGCAATCTTATCCTCAGGGGTTCTTATTTTCCTGCAGCCTGTCCTCTTTCTGAAGTTATAATTCCTCTCCTTGTATTATCCCAATTATCTCCTTGGCAACTAATTGATGACACAAAGTTATTGCTTCAGGACAGAAGTACGTAGATGAAAACCCCTGAACTTGGAAGTTACTAGAAATTTCTAGTTTTATATGATACAGTCTGTCTAGGACTTAAATAAAGAAGCACAGAAAGCAGGGGTGAGTAATGTGTATGTCATACACACACACACACATACACATACATACATACAGTCATGTGAAAAAGAAAATACACCCTCTTTGAGTTCTATGGTTTTATGTATCAGGACATAATAAAAATCATCTGGTCCTTAGCAGGTCTTAAAATTAGGTAAATACAACCTCAGATGAACAACAACACATGACATATTACACCGTGTCATTATTTATCTTACAGAAATAAAGCCAAAATGGAGAAGCCGTGTGTGAAAACTAAGTACACCCTTACTGCTTCCATAGGTATGAAGAGGCCAAGTAGCCAGGTGTTGCTAATCAAATGCCCTTGATTAATTGATCATCAGCAAGTGTGACCACCTCTATAAAAGCTGAAGTCTCAGGAGTTTGCTGGTCTTGAGCATTCAGATGTATGTTAACACAATGCCAAACAGTAAAGACATCAGCAATTATCTTAGAGAAGCAATTGTTGCTGCACTTCAATCTGGGAAGGGTTATAAGGCCATTTCCAAACGATTTAAAGTCCATCATTCTATAGTGAGGATGATTATTCACAAGTGGAAAACATTCAAGACAGTTGCCAATCTTCCCAGGAGTGGACGTCCCAGCAAATTCACCCCAAGGGCAGACCGTGCAATGCTCAGAGAAACTGAAAAACATCCAAGAGTTACATCTCAGACTCTACAGGCCTCAGTTAACATGTTAAATGTTAAAGTTTATGTCATGACAGTACAATTAGAAAAAGACTGAACAAGTATGTTTGGAAGGGTTGCCAGGAGAAAGCCTCTTCTCTCTAAAAAGAACATGGCAGCACAGCTTAGGTTTGCAAAGTTGCATCTGAACAAATCTCAAGACTTCTGGAACAATGTCCTTTGGACAGATGAGACCAAAGTGGAGATGTTTAGCCATAATGCACTGTGCCACGTTTGGCGAAAACCAAAAACAGCATATCAGCACAAACATCTCATACCAACTGTCAAGCACGGTGGTGGAGGGGTGATGATTTGGGCTTGTTTTGCAGCCACAGGACCTGGGCACCTTGCAGTCATTGAGTCGACCATGACCTCCTCTGCATACCAAAGTATTCTAGAGTCAAATGTGAGGCCAGCTGTCCGACAGCTAAAGCTTGGCTGAAATTGGGTCATGCAACAGGACAATGATCCCAAGCACACCAGCAAATCTACAACAGAATGGCTGAAAAAGAAAAGAATCAAGGTGTTGCAATGGCCCAGTCAAAGTCCAGACCTCAACCCAATTGAAATGCTGTGACGGGACCTTAAGAGAGCTGTGCATAAACAAATGCCTGCAAACCTCAATGAACTGAAGCAATGTTGTAAAGAAGAGTGGGCCAAAATTCCTCCACAACGATGTGAGAGACTGATAGTCATACAGAAAACGATTACTTCAAGTTATTGCTGCTAAAGGTGGTTCTACAAGCTATTGAATCCTAAGGTGTACTTAGTTTTCACACATGGCTTCTCCATTTTGGCTTTATTTCTGTGAGATAAATAATGACACGGTGTGATATGTCATGTGTTGTTGTTCATCTGAGGTTGTATTTACCTAATTTTAAGACCTGCTAAGGACCAGATGATTTTTATTATGTCCTGATATGTAACACCATAGAACTCAAAGAGGGTGTACTTTCTTTTTCACATGACTGTACACACACACACACACACACACAGAAAGAGAGGCCATACATACATACATGGCATATATATATATATATATATATATATATATATATATATATATGAAAGATAGAAAGACTAACAACTGAGTGTTCAAAAAATATTTAAGCTAAATATATTTAAGCTACCACCGAAACGTTTAGCTTAAATTTTTTTTTGAACACTCTGTTGTTAGTCTCTCTATCTTCCGTATGCATTTTGCCTTAAGACTGATGGCATCCACAGTGAATCGAGAGCTGCTATGTTGCCTTGCTGTTATGCCGCTTTACACTAACCCCTCTCTCTCCCCCTCCCCCCCTCTTTGTATGCGTGTGTATGTATGTTTTTGCATGAACCATACATGTTTCTCACCCCTGCTTTCTGTGCTTCCCTAAGGTGTGTGTGTATGTATGTAATTATATAATCCCTGCTTTTTCCTGGATGTTGGGAGTTCTTTAGACAAGGACATGTTGAATCAGCTGTGAAACAGAAGATATATTACTATTATTTACATTTGTATCCCACCCTTCCCTACTTCAGTTCAGGGTGGTGTGTGTTGCTATGGATTACCTCACTTTATCATCACAACAATCCTGCAATGTAGATGACATTGAGAGAGGGAGGGAGAGAGAGAGAGAGAGCGCGATTGGCCTAAGCTCACCCTGTAACCTTCATGATAGATTAGAGATTTGGACCTGTGTTTGTGCAACTAAGTATAGATCCCAAAAGGGATTAAATCATGAATGAGTGTGAGGTTGTTACAGACCGATCTGATGTTTAATAGTACCACCTGCAAGACTGGAAGGCATAGTGGATAAGCTACAGGTACATGAGCCAGGGGAGAAGGGCAGAAGAGAAACAGTTTGTAAACATCTGTAAGTGAGAGCTAGTGTGGTATAGTTCTTAGGTTGTTGGACTGGGACTCGAGAGATCTGGGTTCTAGTGCCACTCAGCCATGAAATTCACTGGGTGACTTTGGGTCAGTCACTGACTCTCAGCCCAACCTACCTCACAGGGTTGTTGTGAGGATAAAATGAAGAGGAGGAGGATCATGTAAGCTGTCTTGAGTTCCCTGCAAGAGGAAGAAAAGGCAGGATACAAATGTAAACTACAACAACAAAAAACCCTTTACTCTGATGTCCCAACCCCCTCCTCCTGCCATATCGCCTTCTGCCCCAAATCACAGAATAGAGCAGGGTGGGAGACACTCAGTCCCCTGTGGTGTCTGGTGTGACTTGAAATTCAGTGGTGTGGCTGTAACCCCCCCCCCCCAGTAGTTTGCCACTGAAATTTAGCAGAAAACCACTAAAGAAACTAAATGTTTTCAAGCTAAACGTGGCCCCTTTGAGTCTCCATAGCGGCTTGCCACCACATTTTGATGGGGAACAGCCAGGTTTTTTCCTACCACATCACTGAATTTCAAGCCGTGCTTGAGGCCCTGGGGAGGGTTCTAGGGGTTGGCCCCAGACCACCCAAAGTTGCCCACCCAAATTTGTCCACCAGCTCCACAGGACCCCCAGATCAGAGTAATCCAAGTAGATTGTTTTCATTACCAGAACTGAGTTCACAATCAAGTCACCCAAAAATCCTCTCCTGGTCTCTCCACTCAAGCTTTCTTCCATCTCTGCAGCCTAATTTGGGGGGCAGGGGGAGCAAGCATTTTTGTTGTTGATGTTGTGAGTCAGAACACTTAGTGATGTACTGCAGACTACAGAGAGGTCTATCAGTAGATCCAGATCTACCTTCTTCCCACCCCTGACTTAAGTTGAGTCCTGCTGATTTCAATAGGAATGAAGTGCAGGTAAAAATCTGGAATCCGCTCTAAGTACTTATATTGTAATTACCATTTGCAAGAGTTGCTTGTTATTGTTGATTTCCACAGCAGTGATTCAGCTAAATTTAGCAATTTCAGCATGATTTTATAACAGCTGGAAAGAGAGATACAGAGGGAGAGGTATCAATTACGCGCTGTATCAGCGCGGTACGTGGGTTTATTTAATTGAGATGTATGTGTTTTAAATAATTTAGCAGCTAGATATTAAATAGACACCACACAAACCCCAGCGGGACTCAAGCTGTCAGTAGCCCAAATCTAGACAGCAAAACAACGGAATCCAAACTGTCACCGTAATGGAATCTGTAACTGCCATGTCAGAATAGATTACGGGCCTGAATGGCTGTATTGCATCACCAGTCCAGAGGACAACTGTAGGCAGCGGTGTTAATATTGAATCCCAATATTATTGTCAGCTTGATAGGATTTCTGTTGAGAGTTATCCAGATGTCTGTAATGATGCTCGAAGAGTGCAAGTTGTCTGCTGTATTTGAGCAGCTTAAGATTTGCCTCCGAGAGTTACTGAGCCCCCTTCGTCCTCCCCTGCCTCATGAATGCTAAGAGAAAGGGCTTCTGTGAGGTTGCTCCACTCTGTGTCCCAAGTAGGACCATTGACAGTGGCCCGCTCTCTGTCCTGGCCATCTCTACAGGTTGTCTTTATTATCGCAAGCGGGAGCCCCCAAGAAAGTGTCTCTTCTGTGTGGGGCAGGGGAGCCTTCAGAGATCATCTAATTCACATTATGGATGATCCGTGTTCCACGTAAGGAAGTTTGAGATTAAGATTTTCCAACTTAGGTTACCTTAGAGCAGGGGTGTGCACCATGCTTCCCATGGGCCGCATGCAGCCCTCCATGGCTGGTTTTTTTCTGTGGGGCCTGCCCTGCCAAGTGTGCCACAAAAAAGTGGTGACTGAAAGGAAACAGGGCCCCTGGGCAGCATGCTCCTTGTTTGCAAGCAGAACTGTGCTCCCAGAGACCTCCTGGGAGCATGATTCTGCTTGCAAACAAGGCATGCATTCTTCCTTGTAATATCGCAGTGGGTTTTGTGCTCCCAGAGAACTCCTGGGAGCATGATTCTGCTTGCAAACAAGGCATGCATTCTTCCTTGCAATATCGCAGGGATTTTTGCTGCCACCACCAGAGTGGCAAGTTTAGCACCAGTTGTGGTGGCAGGCATAGGGTGTGGCTCCTGGGGGGGGGTTGGGGGGAGGACAATAGAAGTTGCCCACCCTTGCCTTAGAGAGTAAATTATTTTGTTTCTTTTTATGCTACCTACCTGTTTTCCCCCGTAGCCCTTATGTTTCCATCCCTAATCTTAATACATCTTTTAAAATTTGGCTTAGCTGTATGCTTTTGACAATGCAGGGATCTTTCCCCTGCATGCCAGACTGCACTTTCACGTTATAAGTTTTGACCAAGGGCAGGTGAGGGGAAAAGAGGCTGAACTCACTCAATGGTGAGTGACTGGGGATTTAGCTGGTAGTTCATCGAATCACAGAATAGTAGGGTTGGAAGGGGCCTACAAGACCATCGAGTCCAACCCCCTGCTCAATGCAGGAATCCAAGTCAGAGCATCTTCGACAGATGGATGTCCAGCCTCATCCTGAATGACTCCAGTGTGGGAGAGCCCACCGCCTCCTTAGGTAATTGGTTCCGTTGTCGTATTGGTCTCACAGTCAGGAAGTTTTTCCTGATGTTCAGCCGGAATCAGACCTCCTGTAACTTGAGCCCATGATTCCGTGTCCTGCACCCTGGGATGTTCGAGAAGAGATCCTGGCCTTCCTCTCTGTGACAACCTTTCAAGTACTTGAAGAGTGCTATCATATAGTTGCCTGCCCTCAGGTTGAAAATTAGCCGCAACTCTTGGCATTCCTCTCAGTTGGAGTGAATTAAGAGGTGGTGGTAGACATAGGCTGAGATGTTGCAGTCTGGCCATGGCCCCATGGCAGCTAAGAAATCTCTATGTAACCAGCCACTATCTTCTGCTCTTGGAATATGGTGAGAAAAAATATAAATAAAGTTACAGGGGGAGCAGCTGTCAACACAAGGGAGGCCTTCTTAGGAGAGCACCTTTCTCACACATGGAAAACCACTGTTAGAGCTGAGCTGTAGGCAGCCAACAAGTAGAAGCCAGGATTGATATTAGGGGTCAACCTGGGAGGTCAGCCAGAGAGCCAGGAAAGACTTCTTATTGCCTTGACAAAGTCCCAGCCTCAACAGGAAGCCTTTAGAGCACTTCCTGTTGCAGTGAACCAGTAGTGAGCCAGGGTGGGCAGAGTCACTCCACTACCTGGGAATCCTTTACTTTCCAGGGAGATGCTCCAGCTTATAACTCTAGCAGCTCACCACATGGGAGAGGTCAGTGGGGCAGTGAATCCACCCTGAGTTTCAGTCAGAACCAGTCAGAACTCTAAAGGAGCTATTTAAGGTGCGGAACCCTATCCAAAGCACCTTGGATAGCTCCTTTAGAGTTCTGACGGGTTCTGACTGAAACCTGGAGGGGATTCAATGCTCCACTGACATCGGAGCCACCAGCCTCCACTGAGTATGCACAAAGCTGTAGGCGCCATCCTGGTTCAAGTCCCATCAACTCCTAACAGTCACTGCCTTAAGGGCTCTCTCATTCTTCATTTCTGTCTTCTCAGGTGAAGTGGTGTTCCTGGTTGCCATGCCCGCAGACGACCCTGATCTGGTCCTGCGGCCTTTGCCTGATGGAAGAGCAGCCACACCAGCTACTTCTTTCACTCAGCAGGACATCAACGAAGGTGTCATATGGTATTGGCACTCTGGATCTGAGACAGAGAGCGATTCCTTCCGCTTCCAGGTACATCTTGTCACCATTATTTAACTAATGTTCTACCAAAGCTCTTGCGTTTGGGCTTTTTTATTTGCATAGCCACTGGTACCACTTTCCTACACCGCAAGAGCAACAAAGAGTCTTGTGGCACCTTAAAGACTCACACATTTATTCTGGCATAAGCTTCCATGGATGCTTTCCACTTCATCAGATGCATGAAATGTTAACCTCAAACTGGCAGATTTATATACACATGCTGGGGGAGTGGGTGGGGAGCGGAGAAGATGTAAACTGTTGCCAAACTGGGAACTGATATGCAAAAAGGACAGACAGTGGTGATTACCATAACAGTTGCCATTCAGAAAAGGTTGTTGGGTGATACCACAGACATCAGAAGCTATTGCAATGGTGAGCCAATGAACATCTGTAGTGTGATTAAAAAAAACCCACTTTGTCCTTATTCAAACCACAGGAAATAGGGGAGAATCTCTTGTTGAATTCTACTTCAGCAATTTCACATTGACCTACAATTCGTTCTTAGGTTAACTGTGGGTTGTTTTACCCATGAAAAACCAAGTGTCCGGGTTCACACATCATGAAAGAACCTTCGATAGGGTCGATTGAACATTGATTATGAAAACTGGCAATGGCAGATGTCAGGCATGTGATCTGGCAAATCCTGGGTTAATTAACCCAAGATTTACTGCCATTACATGCAAACTGGGTCAGTAGTGTCTGGTTCCTGCACAGAAGTCACTTGTCAGAAATGGCATGAATCCCATATGTCAAGTTACCATAAGGCTAGTTGTTATCAAGTCCCCGCAGAGATACATAATTATTTACTACCAACCCCCTTCCCAAGAGGCAAAGATGCCAAGCAGTATCTCCTAGCAAGGCCTTTCTCACTCACCCAGAAGGTTCAACAATCTCCTGAAAGTCTAAGCTAATTTGAACGCTTGCATGCAATATTTTGTACATTTTGGTTTACCGTGTAGAAGCTATTACAGTAGCACTAGGGAGGCAATTAAGGTAATTTCTGAGGTAATTAACATAAGTGATAATGAGGAAGTGTTGAAGTGCCGGATGTTGAACAAGCTAATCTTTAATTTAATGGCTGTGGTGCTGTTAGCTTGTATGCATTTTGCATGACTGAAGGGAGTTGTGTTTTTTCACAGTAGCACCTTCCTGCGGCAGCCATAATGGTATGGTAAACTGTACTGGGGGAAAGAAGCCACATTTAGCTGGGTCCTATCACAAAACAATAATCCATCTGCTAGGCAACTGATGAATAAATTGTCACTGCAGAGAAAATGCAGATGAATTATTTTTGTTAGCATTCTGGGAACGGTGTTTCCAATGACCTCTAATCAGATGGATCCTGCAAGTCATTTTATGTATTTATTATTTTCTTCCTGGGTTTTTTTTTAATGTCACCATTTCCCAGGGGTTCAGTAAAGCAAAAAGGATTTTGTAGAAAAGGGCTATCAAAATGATCAAGGGGCTAGAGCAACTCTCCTATGAGGGAAGGTTGCAACGTTTGGGGCTTTTTAGCTTCGAAAAAGGGTGAACAAGAAGGAACTTGACAGAGGTGTATAACAGTATGCATGATGTGGAGAAAATGGGTAGATAGAAGTTTCTCTCTCGTAATACTAGAACCTGGGTTCATCCCGTGAAGGCAAATGGTGGGAGATTCTGGACAGATAAAAAGAAGTACTTTTTCACACAGTGCAGCACATAGTTAGACTACAGAATTTGCTAATGTAAGATGTAGTGATGGCCACTAACTTGAATGGCTTTAAAAGGTGGTTGGACAAATTCATGGAAGATAAAGCTATCAATGGCTCCTAGTCATGATGGCGATATGCTACCTCCAGCATCAGAGACAGTATGCCTCTCGGTATCAGTTGCTGGAGAGTGCTATTCCACTCATGTCCTGCTTGTGTCCTTCCCATGGGCATCTGGTTGGTCACTGTGCAAACAGAATTCTGTCCTAGATGGGCCTTTGGTCTGATCTCTTCTTATGTCCTTATGCTGATAAAAGCCTTGGCGGCAGTCCAGAACACTGCACTCACCTGGTGAGCTCTGTGTTCCTTTCCGTGAGAGGGAAAGGCTCCATATACCCATAGCCTTTCCGCATCATAACATGCCATGTGTTCCCCTCTTGCAAAAGGGCACAGTTTGCTAAGCTGTCTTTCAGGACAGCTTATGTCCGCCAGTACTGACCTTCTCATCAAAGAACCCTTGATGAGCTTCCAAAGAACCACAGAATGCACTTCGTAAGCCACTGACTTAGCACAATGCTGAAACATATGCTTGAAACTAGCCTTCTTTTCAAAAGCTTTCAGTGCACACAGGTTCATAGAAACGAAAGATGATAGCATTAATTAGGTGTTGTTGATGATGATGATAGATTAAGAATGAGGTTTATAGTGGGTCATACCACTGGACCTTCTAACCCAACATTATCAAATTTCATAGAGGTATTGAATCTGGCTCTTTGGGATTTGGGGCAAAGGTCTTTCCTGCTCTATTGCATACAATCCTTTAACTGGAGTTTACAAGACAATCAAACCCAAAACCTTTTGTATGCAGAGGATGTGCTCTGCCTCAAAGCTAAAATGCAGTTAATCTGCCAATTCATTAATTGCATATTAGGAAAGTGAGCCTTCATCAAATTTTAATGATGGCTTTCGTTGGCAAAAGGGTGGTGTTGACAGCATTATCGATAAAACAAAAAGAGCCATAACCTAATTCATAAAGTATATGCTCCAAAACTCAGAATTAGGGTCAACAATAAACCTCACTACAATTCAAGTTGCGAGTGTGTGTGCATTTGTATACTTCATAGAAACAATTAAACTTGCAGCACACCAATTTGTGCATGCTATCAAAAATACATCTTCTAAAAATTGCTATTGCAACACTGTAGAATTATAAAATCAACCCACACACCAGTGGTGTAAATAAATTAGCACAGGAGTAAGATTTATTGCTGATCCTAATTCTGGGTTTTAAGCATTATCCATCAGACTGATACAAAGGAGGCACAATGAGTGATGAGGAAGGAAACTTTTAGTTTATTAACAGTTTTTAGAATAAATAGAAATTGTTTTTTTTTAAACCATTTTTGGTGCCAACTAAAACACATACATAGTGCTGAATCCGAAACACACTTACTAGGGAACATAGTGGACCACTGAACATAATGGACTTAACATCTGAGTAAAATTACACTGCACTGTTATCTTTCACCTTGAATCTAAGGTCAAAACTCTTCTGCTATTGAGATTGATCAGTAAAGATACGCAGAGACTAACCAAATTAATCCTATATCTTGAAATGGAAGCAAAGCATTTTGAGAGTTACGTCAAACATCCTGGTGGTTTACTGTATATGGGCCAACTGAATTTAGCTTATTATTACATTTCGTTATTTATTTAAGCCATATTTACCTCACTCTTCAGCCAAAGAAGGTTCCCAGAGTAGCGTACAAAGATAAGACAGGATCTACCCTCAGCCTTACAGTCCAAAATATACAACATGAAAGGAAAAGGGATTAGGAGGGAGGAGGGAAAAAAGCAAACAGGCACTAGTTCTTAGCTACACATTCTTATCATGACTAGCAGGAATGGAAACAGTTCAAGGAGAAGGAAAGCCAGAAGTTCTGGGTTTCTCAGCAGGGCTGATGGAATGACTCTGCTTCCTGTCCCCACCCATCCCTCTGCTGTAGCCTGATGGAATGGCTGGTGCCGAAGACAGTTGATGCAGTGAGGCATCTGATGGAGTGGGCTTCTCTGCAGAGCCAGTGGGGGCCTTGCTTCCCTTCTCTCCCTTGCTGCAGCCTGATCTGGGATACAATAGATCTGGGATACAAGCAGACACTCTAGCAAAATCTGGAACAGACAGGAACTGAGATTGTCCTTGGAGATAAATCATTATACATCTGTAGATAAAGCACTACAACTGTGTATTTGTCAAGAGGAGGCTACCAGTTGGTTTATTGCTGTGTTCTCCTTCCCAGAATGTTTTGCCTGTAGGAAATTATGCTGAGGATATTTTAAGAGGTCAGTTTTGGGAGACACACAGATTAGCCTCATCTGCTTTGGCAATCACAAATTGCACAATAAAGCGAGGAAAGCAGGTGTGATGTATAAAATGCTCATTGCCTCGGCCTCATTTGTGTGATGTCCCCGTTGCAGGTATCTAGCGCTGCCTCTCCACAAGCCCATCTGGATACCCACCTGCTCAGCATTGTCATCTTACCGCATGCGCTGGAGTCGCCTGTGCTCTCCCTTGGATCTTCTTTCCACATGACTGTGAGTCCAACTGAATGCCATAAATAGAATTTTATTTCCCCAAACAAGCACGTTCCTTTATGGAAGCTTTCAGAAAACAGGTCCCTCTTTTTCAGTTTCATGGTTTTAACCATGTATAGAGAATTTTCAGAAATGAAGACTGCAATCCAATGTCCACTTACCTGGGTGTAAGTCCCACTGAACTCAGTGGGACTTACTTCTGAGTAGACTTTTTAAAGGATTTCTCTGTTACTTTGGAAAATTCTAAAGAAAAGTACTGTTTGTGCCATTTAATGTCATATGATCCTAAAGTTTTCAGAGTACTTAAAGCGAATCCTTGAAAAATAAGATTTGGAACTTGTGGGAGGGGAGGACATTTAAAGAGTCCCCCTTTCCCCTCTCTCTTCCCCATTTCAGCCTCCATGTGGATTATTCATCAGGAGACCTTGTATCTGTGGCCAGCAAAATGGTCTTATGCACTGAGTGTCTATTGTAATAAAGTGGAGCTTTGCTCATTTCCCGGGACATGCTCCACCTACTTTTGTTAGCATGGTGACATGTGATGCAAAATGGATGGAGCTAATAGCTAAAAGAGCCAACAACTCTGATTGATGAGCAGGGGGCAGATATTTGAACAATACAGCTACAGACAATGTCAGTGTTTGTCATGCTGCTGAAATCATGAAATATGATTCTGGGGCTTCTTTAGGGCACCTCTATTGTATATTTACTTATTTTATTTATTTCATTTCTATTCAGCCCAATAGCTGAAGCTCCCTGTGCAGCTCGCGAAAATTAAAGCCACAAAGTATAGCATAAAACAATATAAAATATGAAATCTTAAAACCACAATATAAAAGTATAACCAGAATAAAACCTAGCAGCAATGCAGAGATTTAAAATACAGATTTAAAACACCAAAGCTAAAAGACTAGGAAGCTAAAATACTAAAATACTGGGAGATTAAAAATGTCTTCACCTGGCGCCGGAAGGAACCTCTCTAGGGAGCTCATTTCACAGCCAGGGTGCCACAGCAGAAAAGGCTCTCTTCCTGGTAGCCACCCGCCTCACTTCCTTTGGCAAGAGCTCCCAGAGAAGGACCCCTGAGGATGATCTTAGGGTCCAGGCAGGCACATATGGGAGGAGGCAAGCCTTCAGATAACCTGGTCCCAAGCCGTTAAGGGCTTTGAATGTTAATACCAGCACTTTGAATTGGGCCTGGTATAGTAAAGTACCGGAGTCTCTCATCTAAGGTTCCTCCTCAGGGGCTGAAGGCATCACAGCCTTGTACAAGTAGGGATCAATAGTGCGTGAATCCATAGTTGTCTTTGATCCTTTTACAACTAGGGTGCAGAACCTCAGGCCCGGGGGCCAAATCTGGCCTGCCTGGGTTCCTAATCCAGCCCTCTGGGATTCCCAGATGGCCACACCCCTTTCCCTTTTCCCCACCCCTTTCTCTCCAACCACCAATCATTCGGTGATTTTCTGGCTTTTGTGCAGTTTTCTCTGTATTTGAAAAAGTTGAAATGTCTCTCCTAAGCCTTAGTTACTGGCAGTTAGAGCTTTGAGCTAAAATATGCTGGTATGGGGGGAGGGGGGGAGTTGGCCCTGCCCCTTTGCCTCTGGCCCTGCCTCTTGCCTTTGACCCCACTCACCACTGGGATGCGGCCCCCACAAACTTTCCGAGATGGAATTTGGCCCTCAGGTGGAAAGAGGTTCTGCACCCGTTTTACGAGGTAAGAAATAATGTTGGTTGCTCAGGACAGTACTGGAGTTTCTATAACTAATTGCTTGCTATGGATTTTGAGCATTTAATGAGATATTATGCTTTACTGATCAGATTCTTCATGCTTTCTGGCATGGGGGAGGAGAGAGTGCAAAAGACCATGCCATCCAATCTCTTCTTCATAAAAGGCTCTGGGTTTCCTATATTGGTATGATCCAGTCTGTGTAATTCCTTCCTGGATTGGACTGGCTGCAGCACTAAAGAAGGTGCTTAGTACCATAGCAAACGACCTCTCCTGCCACTTTCCACCCCCCAGTTGCACCCACCAGGAGCGGTGTTCCCTTCCTCAAGACCAGTTGCTGAACCCTTTGTTGTATGCCCTTTGGTGTAATGTATAGTTCATGCCTCAGGCAAGGTGTACACTGTGGAAAAATGTCTGCACTCTTCCTCTATGAGCACTCATGTTTTCAGAGTGCTTCGCTTGGGAAAAGCTCTTTACGGTTTAATGGTGTCTGACTCCTCAAGACAACATTTGTAAAACTGCACCACAAATGTATAATTTTCAGTAACGCCATTTTCAGAAATGAACTTTCTTTTTAAAGAAAAAAAATCACTTGGATTTTTCTGATATTTTTACCCTGCATATCTAACCCACGGTCACACCACACAGTGCTTGTTAAGTGACCCGGAAGTCTATTGGAAAGATCTATATATTACTTACCCTTCTGAAAATCAGCTCTCTCCCCTTAATTTGTTCTGGATAACTCTCCTAAGCCTCTCAGTCTCTGTGTGCACCATATCATCTCTTCATTTCTTTCAGGCCCTAGAAGATCGTGTGACCCCTATAGAGCCATATCATCTTTCCTTTGTCAATGCGGAGAGTCCAAGTGGGAAAGTTGTGTACAACGTGACTGCGCCCTTGCCACCAAATGAAGGCAAGAAAATTTAATAACGAAGATTCTTTGTATTGTTTTATTTACAGTTGAAACCTGGAGGCTGGTAACCAAGCAGCAAGAGGGACACCAAGTGCACATAGACCTGGGAAATGTAGTTTCCCAAAGGGCTACTGGATATCAGGGGCTGGCTGAGTGAGAATGAGGACAATATTGCATTTCTTCTCTGGTTGATATCAACATCTACACTGGAGAAGTATTCAAGGAGCATACTGTTCCCCTCATATTTGAAGCGATTCCAAGAGCTGTATTTCCAAGTCCAGAAATATAGTAACATCTCTTCTGAGCTCTTGCAGTGCCATTGTGCAAACCAGAAGCTTCCTGATTCACCACCCCATAACAACGGACCGTTGCTTAGTCATAGGTTGAGATACGGCGAAGTCACCAGAGCCAGACATGACGTTATGAGGGGAGCAAGATGGCAGACTTCGTTAAAACATACTTGTTAAAAACTTAATTGAAATATAACATATATTGCACATTTAAAATGCTCTCTTTCAATCTCTGCAGGTATTGTGGAACATAGGGATAAGCCACTCTCCCCAGTAAAATACTTTACACAGGCTGACATCAACAATGGCAAAATTGTGTACCGTCCCCCCACTGCAGCCCCACATATCAGAGAAATGATGGAGTTCTCATTTGCTGGTAAGAAGCTGATCCAACTGTACTCAATTGGAGTGACAGATGCTTGCGGCGGGGGAGGGGTGTCTCCACACAGCAAGTTCACGTAACTCAGTGTTTATCTATGTTAATAGATAAAGCAGGCAAAAAAATAACACCATTCTTGCTGGGAGGGTAGCTTTCCATGTGATGATTCTGGGGAGCACATGCAGTCCCCAACAACAGCCTATAAGTGATACAGTCCATCTTCCTGGACGGCACCATGCGCTCATTTGAAATTCGTGAAATTCGTGAAATTGGGGCCCAGTGCTGTATTCCTAAGCATGCATATTCATGACTAAGTCTTAGTGAGTTCAGTGGGTCTAACTCCCTAGGAAGCATGTTTTGTTGTTGTTCAGTCGTTCAGTCGTGTCCGACTCTTCGTGACCCCATGGACCATAGCACGCCAGGCCTTCCTGTCCTGCGCACTCTCCCGGAGTGTGCTCAAGTTCATATTCATTGCATCGGTGATGCTATCTAGCCATCTCATCCTCTGCCGTCCCCTTCTCCTTTTGCCTTCAGTCTTTCCCAGCATCAGGGTCTTTTCCAGAGAGTTTTCTCTTCGCATTAGGTGGCCAAAATATTTGAGCTTCAGCTTCAGTATCTGTCCTTCCAATGAGCACTCAGGGTTGATTACCTTTAGGATTGACTGATTAGGAAGCATGCTTAGGAATATTATTATTCATGAATTTGGGTTGTTCTTTTAGATATGAATTGATGTTTCAGGAGGAGGCAGTTACTAAAGTGTGAACTAATTTTGACAATACATATTATGCAATGCAGGAATAGTTCTAACTTAGCTAGGATGTGCTAATAACTGTTCAGGCTTTCTCTGTGGAGCTCCAGGAGCTTCCATGAAAATGTACAAACTTCTTGGGCAAAATAGCTCCCAGAGGGGTTACCAAATGTCAGGAACAATGAGTGGAAGAGGATGGGATGAATTCAATATTTGCAGTGGATACAATCCTGGAAGCCTTCTCAAATGAAATAGCATCATTTGAGAAAAGGTACCAACAGATGCTAGAAGAGAAGGATGCACAGGCCCGACATCAGCAATCGGTATGGGCAGGCACTTGCAAAGGGCCCCAGATGCTCAGAAGGGCCCATCCCTGTCCCCAAGGCTGCTGCCCTTGCCCTCTGCCTCCTCCCACTCCACCCCCACCTGGCTGCTTCCACTGTTGAAAGGAAGGGCTATGGCCAAGCCTGTAGGCCCTGCATTGTCCCATTTAATTTTTTTTAACTTACATTTTGAGTAGCAGCAATCTGAATCAATCAGATGCTGCCTTTGTTGGAGGAGGGCACAACCCATAAAGACGCTGGGCGGTCTTACATTGTTCCTGGGCCCTCATTGGCTGAGTCCTCCACAAAGGCAGCATCTAATTGGTTCAGATTGCTGCTACTCAAAACGTAAAGTTTTTTTAAAAAGTTTAAATTGTGCGCGGGACCTACAAACTTGGCTGACTGGGTGCCAGAGAGTTTTCCCAGTGGGGCAGGCCAAGGGAGGAGGAGCCACCATCATCGCCCCCCACCAGGTGAAAAAAACCCAGATGGAAGGCTGGCCGGCAGGAGGGTGAGGGGGGTGGCTTTGATGGCTGCCAGCAGCAGCGGGCAAGCAAGCGAGCAGGTGGGCAGCCTTGGTGGGTGGTTTCGGTGGGTGGCAGTGGAAGCGGGCAGGTGGGGGACTTCAGCAGTGGGGGCCCATCGGCAGCACTGTGCCAGGGGCCCACTGGAGTCTGACACCAGCCCTGAGGATGTGCAGTTAGACAATGTATTCATGGAAAGGGATAAGAGGTTGGATATGAAGTTTGGTGGCTGAGGATTGAAACGTCAATGTTGCATGCATGACTCCATTTAAAAGAAAGGGAGAGAGGGAGGTTCTTTGGAAGGGGCAATTTGGAACAGAGAAACTGAGGGAGAAGAGTGCATAATCCTTTCACTACCTACTGCCTCTCCACAAAAATTGCCATCCTTATGAGATTTCGAATGGCTGTTTAGCCTTGCAAAAGTGCTTGGAAGCCTACGGGGGTGAGAGGAGGCAGGTTTGGGAGGAGTAATTTGGAGCAGGAAAAGGTATACACTGAAACACACGCACATATCCACACAGACTTCTGCCCTCCAAATCTCGCTGTCCTATAGTAGCGGCTTTTCTTGGGCTGTTGGGTTTCATTACACCTGTTTGCAGGTAAAATTTAGTTAGGCCCTAAGAGAATCAGTGTAGTGCATTGGGTAGAGTATAGGGTCTGTGCATGGAAGACATGGGCTCAAATGCCTGCTCAGCCTCAGAGTACCCTATATAAAGTCTTGTGCAAATCAGTATCTTTTCAGCCCAATTACTTTCACAGAATTGTGGCAGAGATCGCTTATGTGACTTTGCCCTTGCGATAGGACTGGAAAGTCATCTGGATCGATTCTTCAGAGATGCTTGGAGAATTAACACTGCGTGAAGTGAGACCTCAACTGTCCCCATGTTTGATGGTGAAACTTGTGCTAAGTCCAATACTCTGAGAATGAGAGTTTCCATTTACAAAGGGGCAGTGGGGAGGCAGAGTGGTTTAAGCACGGGCACCTTCCTGTCATGGACATCCATTCCACTGTGTTAGAATGGGTTTCTTTCCATCTGCAGTGCAATCAACTCATTATAATTCTTCTCTCTATGATATGTGGTGGTTCTGATGATATATGCAGTCTCTCATTTCTTGGACTGCATATTCCAGGGCAATGAAATCTAAAAGCAATTATATTACTAAATCATTGGATTTTACCAGGAGATAAAAAATATCAGTTCATGACACTCCCTGGAGTACTATCAAATAGTTCATAGCATTGGCCATTAAGATGTAGCTTGCTTGGGTATATTATAATGCAAACAGCTGCCATTTTTGAAGGTACAAAGCAATCAAACAAACAAGCCAATTCTCCCATTAGGCCTATGAAATGAGAAAATGGCTTTCAAAACCAGTTTACGGATAGGAAAAATGAGACTTGCTGTGCCTAGCACTCTTGGCACTAAATACATGAGGCACCAGGAAGATCTTTTACTAAAGCGCCATTAAAATGAATGGGAGCCATAGCGCACGAGGTTGCCAAAAGCTGTTTTTCAGGAATGCTGTTTGTTCCCTTTTGTTTGTATTGGCACTCAGTTGCCACAATTAAGCTGGTCCTGAGTGGATGTGTTATGTTTTTATCCGTTTTAAACATCTGGGTTCTTTTTTTTTTTAATTTGAACTTTTAAATTATTCTTACCTGTCTTGCATGGAAGAGGCAAATGACAAATTTAAACTAATGAGAGTTCCACTTGCTCAGGAGGCCCCTTCTGATCCTAGAATGGATTTTGAGTGGAAGAATGTGTTTCAATGTTATCTGTGAGCAGCACTGGAATTTGAAGGGCTTTGCAGTTCCAGATTCCAGTGCCAAAATGTTTCTATTTTTAAGTGATCGGTTGTGAAAACCTTGACAGTACCGAGAGAAATAAAGAGAGAGAGAGAGACCAGAGAGAGAGAGAGAGAGAGTTCTTCCTTACAAAGAGTCAGAGAAATTATCTAACTCAGAACCATAAACAGGAATGGAAGCAGTTCTTTGTGGATTCTCTTATCCAGCTCCTACTTCTCAAGGACCTTTAGCTGGAAATGCCAGAGATTGAATGTGTAAAACGTATACTTGACCCATGGAGCTTTAGAGAAGAGCTGTAGAACCTCAGGCCCAGGGGCCAAATCCGGCCCTCCACTGTTTCCCCGGTAGCCATGCCCCCTTTCCCTTGCCCCAACCCCTTTCCCCTCAACACCAGTTGTTTGGTAGTTTCCTGTTTTTTATGCAACATTTTTCCCCATTCTAAAAGGGTGAAATGCCTCTTCTAAGGCTTGGTTACTGGCAGTAAGAGCTTAAAGTTAAAATATACTGGTATTTTTTTTGTATTTTGGCCCCATCCTTTTCACCTTTTGCTCCGCCCACCACTGAGATGCAACCCCTGGGAGCTTCTCCAAAATGGAATTTGAACCTCAGGCTGAAAAGGTTCAGCACCCCTGCTTGAGAGGGGTTACTCAGTCCTGTGAGACACAGACTGCTTGAGTCTTGCTAGTCGTAAGACCCAGTAGGCACCCCGGGGTTTGCCAGAAAAAAATATTTTAAAATCTTTCACCCCATTCCACAGATAGTTATGAATGGGCTTAGAGTTAAGCCTAGTGGCTCTGGCAAACTACAATTCCCACAGATCTGTGCACAAGGAACTTTTTTTGTTGCTAAGGCTTTAGGGCCTCATGACGTCCAATGAGACACCTTCCTCCCCCCCCCCACCCCCAAAATGGTTCTACTGTAAGAGGAAAGGGAAGGGAAAGAGCAGCTTGGAGTGGGCTGTTTATTTACGAGGTGAGCTGAAATTCAAAGGCATCTTGGCTTGAATCATAAATAAGCTCAGTATTTCCAAACAGGGGGAGTTTGTTGCTGTCACACAGGCTCACATGCACACGCGCACACACCATTCTGAATCTCAACAACGTTGGTAGTTTACATGGCTTGGGGATCAAGTCAGATAATATTGTACTTTTTCACATGCTGAAAACCATTGTGTTCTCTTTCTGCGTTTATTTCCTGTAGGTCTTCCAGAATCGGTCAGCTTTCATTTTACAGGTACAAGGATATCTGCTGTTCATTGTCCAGATTGTGTGCTTGTATAGAGCTGTATGTGTTGTTGTTCTTGTTGCTGTTTTTTAAAAAGCCATTGCTTCTAGTACACAGGAATCTTAAGGCTAGAATAGGATGCTTGGATCAAGGTGTGGGGGGAGCCTGTATCATCACCCAGTAGCGATGTCCATCTCCCGGAAATCTGTTTCTTTTTTGGCTCAGCTGACTTCCGCAGCATGCCCAACTTGGTTCACATTTGTGGGCCAAGCCACAGGCCTTTCCTGAATCCCAAGAACTTCTTGTGATTTTTAAAAATTTGCGCAAATAGAGATTTCAGCTGCAATTTGCGTAAATTATAAAATACGGAAAATCCGTGAAGGGGCCCAATTCGATGCAGATCGAGTCAGACTCTGCAGCGGGAGAACGGACCAAAGTCCAGGGGCCAAACCAAGGGAAGCCTCTGACATCCCTATCACTAAGCAGAGGCAAAATGGCAGCAGGAGAGGGGAGAATGTGCCGGTAGAAAATTGCAGGTGCATTTAACCCATTCCCTTCTGTTATTTCCCCCCAGAAACCCCCTTCTCTCCACTACTTTTCTCTGCAGTGGATCACTCGCCTCCAGCTGGGGCAAGGGGGATGCAGGGGAAAGGTGTCAGGCAGGAGAATGGTTTAGTGCCGCCTTCTCACCTGCTTTTTCAATGCAGATTGCCCCTCTCCACCCCACCCCAGTGCTTTGTAGCTGTTCAAAGGCAACTCGGATTCCTGGCCTGCCTCTGCCACCAAACATGGATTTCTAGAGTAAGACAGTAAAGCTTTGACTTGCCATGCATGGGTTGCTTTTCCTCAGATGGCAGGGGACATCTTTACTGAAATTATAACACTTTTTTTTTAAAGAATTCCACATTATATTTAAAAGTATTAATTTTATAATAGACCAGTATCATGGCTCTCGTTATGATGGGCAAAGAGGGAGTGGAGGGTGGATTTATATTTCAGAGGCACGCATGTGCACACACTGTGTCCTACATTATTATTAATTATTAATTTAAAAATATGATATCCCACCTTACTATTAAGTTGTCTTACATAAAGAAATGTCAAGCAGAAAACCCCCAAATACAAATTAGAAAGCAGTGGTGGTAGAAGAGATACAGCCAAGCCCGTTGCCAATTAAACCCAGCAGAGACATTGAAACCATTGTCACCTGGTGCTGAAATGATAGTAAAGTGGGTACCAGGTAAGGGTGTTTGGCAAGGGTGTCTCACAGCCAGGGTGACGCAACCAAAGAGGTCCTGTCCCTGGTAGCCACCCACCTGACCTCTGAGGATAATATTGCGAAGTGTCTATGAAATGAGGCAGCCTTTAAGATACTCTGGTCCCAGGACATTTAGGGCATTATAGGTTGAAACCAGCAATTTGAATGCCAGTGAGTTGTTTATTTCACTTGCAAGGAGGGCAGGGGGAGGAGATTTTGTATATAAGACTGATTCTTATGCATGGCGCACTCATTTAAATATTTTCCTTTCAGTGTCGGATGGAGAACATACGAGTCCTGAGATGATGTTTACCATCCACTTGCTCTCCATAGATGAACAGCCCCCGTCACTGCAGATCACTGCTCCCATCCTCCAAGTCAACCAAGGGGGCAGAGCCACCATTGGTAAGGAGCAGCAATTTGATACCCAGAACACCCTTGATACCCTTCCTGCTGCTGTATCGCATCCCCCTTCTGCCATCCTGTGGCCTCTTATTTCTGCCAGCACCACCTACCCTCTGTTTGCTGTGGCTTGTGGAGAGCCACACAGCCAGAAGAAATGGCTGCATGGCTTTCATGAGAGCTTGCCAAATGTCATGAGAACTAACCAGGGTCTCAAGACCAAGATACGTTCTCACAACACCCCCACAGCCACTTCTTCCAACCATGCGATTTTCCACGTGCTGAGGGAAACGGGGTGGATGCTCTAGAGAGCCCCAATGGCCGCTCTGTCACTGTGGGGCAACAGTGGTGGCAGCAGCAGGCACCTCACCCTATTTCTTGGGTGGGCTGGCCCTGACCCAGCAGATTACAGTCCACAACCATTGTGTCATTCACACACAATGCCGTTCAGTTAGGATCTTTCCATAATTTACTTGGCGGGAACTGGAGGAACTGGATTTTTTGGTTAGAGGAACTAGATGTTTGATTAAGAGTGCAAACCTATGGACTACAAGCCCGAGTGATGGAGTGCTCCAGTGTCCAACATCCATCCATTCAAAGCCCTGCCAGGCTCTTGCCAGCAGGGCAGGAAGAGCGACAGAGTCTTTTTGCCTCCCGTCCCTCCAAAGAGGCAATTTTCACTAGCTGGGCCTCAGAGCCCTTATAGGTCTTCCTCTGTGCTGGGGGCAGGGATAGGGGCTGAGAGGGGAGATCCACGACCTCTCCACTCCTCACCCACTGGCATGCCCCCACCCCCCCATTCCCCCCCGTTCTTGTCTGACCTTGGGAGTGGGAGCACTGCAGAGCTTTCTTCAGTGGCTAAGAGGGGCCAGGATTGTGTGGGGGAGATTCACAGTCAGAACTCCTCCTCCAGTGTTGGACCTCTGACTCTGCTGCATCCTATGGCCCCAGGACACTGTCTAGGGGCCACAGGATTGCACGCTAAGAGACCTGGATCTGGAAACTTGGTTCACCACTGACATCTAAGAAGCTGTAGAAGAGACTGCAGGATTCTTGCAGGGCCGGTGAGGAAGAGAAGCAGTGGGCAGGGAGCATAACCCTTCTTCATCTTCTTCTTGTGCTGCCTCCTTCCAGCTGCGTTCTGCCCAAACATGTGTCTGAAACCCCATCTTGGGAAAGTAACATGGAGAGGAGAGCATAGGGGAGAACTCATAGGTGGGGGGGAAATTATCACCCCCTCCCTTGCTCGCTCCTTCTCCAGTGCAAATTGTCCCCTGCTTCCCATTCTTTTTAAATGTTGAGAGGAGGGTTGACTGACATCTCACTCATCCCAGGTGCCCAGTCAATATGGAAGTCGACTCTCTGAAAAGTGTATCTGTATAATGTCTGTGTTCCCATCATTCATTATCTCATTCACACATGTGCTTATAAAACCTTAGGTGGGCTCCTAAAAACATAATGTGTAAGCTGGCCCTTACGTTGAATCCGTATTTATGCAGGAGAATGTGCACAAATGGATAGCATAAATAGGGTACACACACTGCCTGGTCACTAAGCATGTTCTCTGTGCTTGGTCAATGTGTAAAATCATAATGTTCTCCAGCATCACCTGGAGACTCTGCACATTAGCTGGACCATATGTAAAATCCCATTGGTGGTGTGCACTTATAAACGTTCTCTGTGTTCTGTGAATTTGCACAGTGGCCATTTTTTATGCACATTCTCTGTTCAGCTGGCATGAATCCCCACAAATATATGATTTTGCATTTAACTGTCATCTTAACATGGTTCTCTATAAATCTAGTCAAATACTATGTCAAGGAACTGGTTCCAGGACTGTTGGCATTGGTGGATGTTTATAATGCTGCTCTGTTTGTAATGCTGCTTTTGCGTCATACAATTCACTCTTTCCCTTTTACAACCTGTTTATAAATGGTATCTCACCCTGCTCTCTGAGATGCTAAATATCCAAATAAATGAACTTTGCTCCCCCTCACCTCCACCCCTGGATGGTTCAGGGATACAGTTGACTATCAGTGATGTGGACACAGCTCCTGAAGACCTCTTCTTTGAGCTGGTGGAACCTCCACGCCATGGAGCTCTCCTCAAGCACGGCTCTGGATTCCCTAAACACATGAGCACAGGTAAGCAGAGCAGAAGCCTTGGGCTGTTAATATGTGTAATTACTTTTATACACCAGGAAAAGTCCCTGGGCAGGAAAAAGCTGTGAAGTCTGGGGCAAACAGCGAGTGTTTATTTTGCTGTCTGCACGTATGTCACCTATGTGTGACAGCTTCTCGGCCCATGTGTTGTTGACAGAGTAAACCCTTGTACAACCGCTCGCAAGTGACCATGTACAAGTATTTTCCTATGTGAAGATTATCTGTGGACTCTGAGTTTTTTCGGAGAGAGTAGACACTAGGGCAGAAGGCTGTACTGGCCATGAGAGATGTAGTTGTCCCAAGGGCACCTGCAGTGTCAGCCCAAGAGTTGCTGAAGCCTTTTGTCCTACTGCACTTTTAGGCAGTATGCCAGGAGACAAAAGGTGGGGAAGGGAAAGACCTCCCTCTTGCCCTCTCACCCCAGGAGGCTGCTACCGGCCCAGCTGAGTAAACTGAATTTAAAGGGGATGGTAGGGATGTATGAGAAATGCATTTCAGTTCGTTTTTGATCAGGATCTGCCTCGTTCGCACTTTCCGGGCCAAACACTGACTCAGAATCTGTGGTCAATGTTCATACATTTCTGAGCTTGTGAGGTAACAGCATCCATACATTTGAAAAATGCACTTGAAAAAAATACATACTTTTCATAAATGTGCACAAATACACTTTAATCCATAGGAGAAGAATTTGTACATTTCAAAGATGCACATAATTGAGGCATCCATTTGGGAAAATATGCACGAATTTTCATACAAAAAGAATAAAAACCAAGGCTTGCAATCCGATATGGACTTGAGTCGGAATGAGCTTCGAGATGGAATTTGGAGAACTTGGCGAGCTTGAGTTTTGCCGATTCGCAGATCCCTAGGGGATGGGGTCTGGAAGATCACAGGGGAGAAGGAGGGAGGAATGGTAGTGCTGGGTGATATTCAAAATCAGATTGACTTGGAAAACAAGCCAAGCTATTTCTGATTGGGGCTGGGGGAAGTAGCTTGGCTTATTTTCCAATCAGGGCCGGGGGAAGTCCAGCTCTATTCTTAACAGACTGCATTCTTTCCAAGTTTGCTTCAAGGTGACATGTTCAGAACACAAACAGACTCAGTTCAATAAACTGAAATGAAAGCTATCTCAGGTATCTGCCATTAAGGAACAGCGTTAGGACTTTGGTGGGCTGTGGGGGCATGTTTTGATTCATGATTTATTTTTCTGCCTGTTTATGGAACATGCAGTTTCATTTAGCCCCAGTCAAAGTCTTTGCCTTCACATTGCATCCAGGTGCAAGTTTACCTACGGGACGTATGTAGGAATGGGAGGTTCTCCAATTTTCACTTCTGAGCTGGTTTCATCTAGTTCCTGAACACGAGCTTCTTTTTCTTTTTGAACTGAAAGTGTGCATTTCAGTGCTCATTTTAAAAGTGTGCACTCAACATTTGCACCTTCTCCCCATAGACTAAAGTGTAACATTTATTTTTTAAAATGCACATTTTTCGAGTGTTCATATTCAGAGTGGTGAATGTCAGGGTGGACACTGAGCCCATAGAATCCCAGAGTAGTTCTGATTCTGAGGTGGAGCAGCCGCTCCTGGGAGAGGAGCACGCTCATCCTTCCCAGGGCCAACAGCTGGCAGAGATTCCTCCCACCAGCATTCCTGACATAGATAGCAGTCCCGGGAGTGAGAGAGCGTGGGAAGAAGACTTGCTGGATGCGCGACGCCAACGCAGGGAGCGGCGCCAAATGGAGGGCGGGGAAAGGAGGCGTAGTGCCCGGTTGGCGCGCAAGCAACGGTTGTGCCCAGAGGATCCAAGGGAAAATGGGAGGGACTCTCCCTAGCCCATAAGTTCAGGGTCTGCCAATGATTCTCCTTCAAACAGGGGCCAACTGTTCCAACTGAGGGCATAGGTACTCTGCTGCTCATAGCTAGTTGCTAATAGAGTTGTTAAGTTGTAAAAAAGGAATAAAGCTTTGAAAAGAATCCCTCTGTCTGTGTCTGGACTTGGCTACTGGATTAGACTGAAAGAGGCCACCAAGGAGCCCTTGACAGTGAATGGGGCAAATTTGAAGTAAAAGCAAATCCAAACAAAATTTTCATACATCCCTAGATGTACATTTAGATATATCTCTGACTTTACTAAATGGGAACTTGGACCACCATAATGTGAATGGTGTGTTGTAACGGAGAAACTCCTGATTTCACTTTTTCTTTCTGAGAAGGTGATACTTTCACTTACGAGGAGCTCACCAGGAATGCTTTGCAGTATATCCACGATGGCTCATCTGCAGCAGAAGACACAATGGAGATTTCAGTAACTGACGGCATGACCACAGTAACAGCTGTGCTGAAAGTGGAAGTGATGCAAATAGACAGTGACGGTCCTAGACTGGATCCTGGCTGTTCACTGACCATCACGGTGGCTGGTAAAAGCTCAGTGATCATCACCCGGTCCCACTTCACTTACACTGTAAGCATATCATCCTTTTCCAGCTGCTCTGTTTGACCTCTTAGCCTCAACATGTACCTGTATATGCTGGTATCTTTGGTGTGTCCTTATGCGTGTTAAAACTTGGCATCTCAAGTGGCAACACAATTGCTCAAGCCACCAGGCTGGACTAAACTTCATAGCTTTTTTATTTAGCAGGTTGGGGTGGAGTGTATGTGTGTTGGGTTGCCAATTGGCCAGAAGGTGGGGGAACTAGCCTAGCCCACTCCTGTCCCTATGAGAGTTGTTATGCAGAAATCAGCAGTGAAGCTTTTCATAGCATGGAGGGAAATAGGACCAGGTGATGTGCTGCAGGTTAAGCTGGAGTTAAAGGGACTGCAATGGGGCAAGTTCAAAATTGGCAACCGTAGCTACATGGGAGTTCTGGTAGAGGAAACATTTCCAAAGGCTGTGTAAAGCCATGAAGGGTGGCATCTCTCTTGCTCCTTGAGAAATGCAGCTCTGACTCCCATGCAGGTGGAAACTTGGCCAGTTCTCTCTGCCGTTTCAAGGAGCTGCTAACAAAATCCAGGCACGTAGCCTGTTCTCTGTTCACGTTTTATATTCACAGACAAAAGCTGATCTCGAGCCAGCAGCTGCTTTCCAAAGTAGTAAATGTGCGCAGGAGAAGGCTGTAACATAAACTACTGACATCTCTCTGAATGTTCTTATTTGGCAAAAGTTTTAACCTTTTATATGGTGTCCTCCACAGCTGCCAAAAAAAAAGTGGTGGAGGGAGGGGAAGAATGAGTCATTGCTTTTTAACCAGGTGTTGTGGACTGTGCATGTTACATTGAGGTGGAGGTGAAGTGCAGAGGTAAAGTGGAAATTCAGCTAATCTTGGAGTCAGGTGCTGTTAAGCCTCTCTAGTTTACTAGCCCCCCTGTGTAGGCACCAGAGAACGTGCTTACTTGTGCGTGGAACAGATCGCCCTTGGTTATATTTTTTATTTATTTTATTGCTATTATTTACCCCTCTCCCCATGCACCCTGTCCACCCCACCCTCCTGGTGCTGAAGCTGCACCGTTTCTTTCATTTATTAAGTTTTTATACCGCCCCATAGCTGAAGCTCTCTAGGCGGTTTACAAAGATTAAAAACCATCAACAATACGTTATATGTAGTATAAAAACCCATATACCTAAAAATATATAAACAGACAGCATGCACACAGACACGCATATATATGAATCATTTTTAGACAATCAGTAAGACTATCCAGGACCTGATTAAAACCTCATTGTATGCTGCCAAGTGCCCGAGAGAAGAGGAAGGTCTTAACCTGACACTGAAAAGATAACAATGTTGGCACGTCTTGTCAGGAAGATCGTTCCATAATTGCATATCGTCCTATTGAACCATCCTCATCATCTGCTGCTGCTGTCTCCTCTAGTGTGTGTTGGGGGGGCACAGGTCCCTAGATTTGCCCCCCAAAGCCATGTCCTATAGGAGCCCATGGCAGGCCCTCTCACTTTTTAGCTGCCTAATCCCATGTGTCTGGCAGCAGGCTGAGGAGACTAGGTCAGGAGGCAAGACCGTGCTGTGCACAGGTTCAGAGGCACTGGAAAGCAGCTGTTCTATCTTGGCTCCACTCTGCCATGCCTGTGAGATGTAGAAAACATGTGGAGGAGAATCACGTGAATATTGTGGCCCATCGTCATCAGACTGTTTCACGATAACGTGGTTCTGGCTTAAATTTAGTTTACATGTCCAGCCCCCTGGAAGAGGCCATAGCTCAGTGAAAAAGCAAACGCTTTGCAGCAGAGGCTTCCAGGTTCAGTTCCCAGCATCTCCTGTTGAAAAAAAGATCAGGTAGCAGGTGATAAAGATCTTTCTCTACTTGAGATCTTGGAGATCCAGAGTAGTAGACAATACAGGACTAGATGGAGTAATAGCCTGACCCAGTATAGAACAGCTTTCTGTGTTTCCACATATAAGAACAGCAGTGTTGAACTTCTTTCAGCCAGAGGGCCAGATTCCATTTTGGAGAGGCTTTTGGGGGATGCATTCCAGTGGTGGGCAGGGCCAGAGGCAGAAAGGGGTGGGTTAAAATATCTGTGGGTGTGGCCAAAGGCAAAGTGGGCAGGACCAAAATGTGATTCTTAACGATTTTAAGCTTGCTCAGAAGTATGCAGGACTGAATCACTCAGCAATGCTTTTAGACAGCGTCCCAAATGCCAAGCCTCTACATGTCTTCTCGGCAGTAAGCATGAGCAGCATCTCTGCCTATAAGTAAGCGGGGCAAGGCTCACAAGTAAGCAGGACTAAATCGCTCAACACCTTCTTTCCCAGGCCCTGCCCCACCCCGCTGGGCTGGGCCTCCCGGGAGGCAGAGTGAATCCCCTGCTCAGATGGCCAGATTGGGAGGGGTGGCAGATTGCTGCCCACCCCCACCAGGAGGACCCTGCAGCCACTGCAGCTACCACACCAGCCCTGCTCACCCACAGTGGCAGAGTGGCACTCAGGGATCCTTGAAGAAGCACCTGTCTTCCCCCATATCTCTCACTCTGACCCTTCTCCCAAAGTGAGTGATCAGGAGGGCACGTCTTCCGGAAAGGCCGCCCACCCTCTCTCTCACTTTGGGAGAAGACTCAGAGTGAGAGATCAGAAGAGGCCCCCCGCTCACTTTCCTATACCCATCATTAAAATTACTTAGGTCAGCAGGCGTAAGAGACAGGTCCTTTTCCGTGGTGGCCCCACAGCAGTGGAGCTTTCTCCCAGATTTGCTGTGTATGGCACCTTCGTATGGTTGCAGGCCTTTTAAGAGGCCATGAAAGATGCATCTCTTTCAGGTTGCTTTTTCTTAAACATACTTTAGTCCTATTGATATTAACTGGTACTGAAATGGTTAGCTGCTTTTAAATAGTATTTTGCTTGTCTGTTACTACTTTTACGGCTACAATTAGTTTTATGATTGGTTTATTTATGGTTTCCTGATGACTGATACAATGTATTTTCATTAATTATTTTACTTTGTAACGATTCTTTTAGTGTTTTTTTTTTTAACGGAAGCTACCTTGTGAGGGCAATTGCCCTAAAAATGCTTCGTAAATATTTAAAATAAATAAATACAAATAAATGGCATTTTTAAAAAATTGCTAATAAAATCAGGGGCATCTTTTTTTCATGGATCAAAATAATTTTAATCCATTAATCTAATGGAGTAATGGACTAAATGTCACAGACCTAGAGAGTCCTTTAGACTATAGGCCTGCCCAGACTTCGTATTCTGGGCCACAGTTTTGAGCAACTTAACTGAGATGTCCTACCAGTTACAAGCAGGACTGTTTGTACACTGCACTGATTAACAATTCTGTGGCCAGGCAATCAGATGCTGTTGTACCCAGAAAAGTTGCATTCTGTGACCTGCATAAAATTATGCAAATCGAGGGAATTGGCACTATCCCTTTTATTTTGCCTAACTGGATATGCAATATTTAGTATGTTACATAATTTATGTTGCTTCTGGGACAAAGCAGCAAGAGGGAAGCCACAAAATGAGTGCAGCAGAAAAAACAAAATGGGATGGGAGCAAGTTTATCCCAAATTTATTCCACTGTTTATCTTTCAAAGTTAGTAAAATTAGAATCGTTGTTTATACCTGGACCTTTTCACCTCATTGTACCCAATAAACACCAGTGTTAATCCTACTCTTTTGTCTCACCTTTCGCCTTAGGATAATAACTCCCCTGATTCCAAGATAAGGATTCAGTTAATTTCTCTTCCTATATATGGCACTCTTGTGAAGATCATCTCCGGACAACATTCTGAGGAGTTTTCTCAGGTCTACAATTTCACCATGGAAGATATCAACAATCAAAGAATCAGGTAATCCTGAGAAATTCTACAAAGTTCTTCCCAAAACCTACACACAGCCCTGAGCCCAGCCCGAGCCCTCCCAATTCATTCAGAAACCCACAGTGCCACCTATGGGGAAAAATAAGTACTTAACATCAATGATGCTTTTATAACCTGCCAGAGAGAATACTATCTAATGAACTATTTATCATTTGAGATTTAGTGTGTTGAGTTACTACTGCAGGTAAGCACAAACAAGAGATTATAAAATGGATGCTCCCAGAACAAATGCAAAGGATGGAACAGGAAGAGAAAAGGAAATGGAAACTCTTTCTTCATGAAGAAAGGTTTAAGCTGTTGAGGAATTTTAGCTTAGAAAAAAGATGGTGGATGTTTGTGAAATTACTAGCTGAAATGCCACTCCTAAGAAAGGCAGGAGAAAGGGCATATCAGAGGACTCCAGATCTTCCGCTGCCCCCAATTCCTCCTCTGAGATTATAGTGTATATAATGTAGCACTGGAGACGCACAATAATTTAGAGAGTTTGTTTAAACTATGGTTTCAGAACATGCCTGGCTTTAAAACCACAGTTTGATCCTGGCTTGTTCTAATGAACCACAGTTTAAGCAAGCCACGGTTTCCAGGGTTTAGATGTAATGGGGAACTGTAGTTTGCTTAAAAGTGGAAGCAAAAGTTTCCAGTTTCCTCTGCTTGGCATGCAATAAGAGGGGAGAGCCCAAGACTTGTGCAGGTTCATTCACATAGTGGGAAACCATGGCTTCCTGTTATGTCAGAACTGGGCCAGTATGGAAGAGATATTTTGTGCCCATGATCTGTACAGCATCCCATTTCCATATCTTGTAAACAGGTTTTTTGATTGTTCATAAGAATCTGCGAAACCTGTTTGACCAGAGGCAACAGTGAAACAAAAGAAACATGCGTGTGAACCATGTGATGCCCTCTCTCAAATCACTCTGAACTTGTTTATACACTGTTGTCCACCTGCACAAAACTGCACAATTTTGGTTTATCGTTGGACCTCCTTAGTTTTGTCATGGCTTTTAATTTTGCTGTGCAATCCGAGTATATAAAGTGGTGTCTTCATTATGGCTGGCCTTTCTTCAAAAGATTTCCCCAATCAACACGTCTCACCCAGTAATATGAAAGTGCAAGTCCCATGTTCAGAAGCAGATGAGATGGAGGTAACGAAGATTAAATTGTCACCTCACGAGTTCCTAAGCCCAAGATATGAAAGGCTTTTATCTGCCTGCCTCTGCAACTCAACGTCTCTCACCCTTGCTGTGCAGATATTTCACAGAGTTCGAGACCACGGATCAGGCAGTCACAGACATTTTCCACTTTGCTGTTTTTGACGCTGACAACAACCAGCTTGACAGTCAGATGTTCACTATCACAATCACGGCTGTCCAGAGCAAGTCTTCGGTTATCACTTTTGCCGACCACATCATGGTACGTAACTAGCCAGAGGGATTCAAAGTTGTGAAAGAGGGATGTGCTTAACACAGGTTGCTTGACAGAGAATGTAAATCCATTACAAATTGCGAATGGTGCTTAACACAGGAGGTACACAATTAATAACTGGAATGCCAACATAAGAACATAGGAAGCTGCCTTATACCATGTCAGACCCTTGGTCCATCTAGCCCAGTATTGTCGACACTGACTGGCAGTGGCTCTCGAGGGTTTCAGGCAAGATTCTTTCCTTGCCATACCTGGAGAAGCCGGGGATCAAACCTGGGACCTTCTGCATGCAAAGAGAACTTTGACATACACTGAGCTATGGCCCCAGTCATTGCTAAGGAGCTGCCTTATATCTGTTTGTCCATCTAGTCCCGTACTGTGCTTCAGGGGTTCAGAACTGGGAGCCAAATCTGGTCCTCGTGGGGTCCCAATCCAACCCTTCAGGATTCCCCAGATGGTGATGTGCCCTTCCCCTCGCCTCTCCCCCTCCCCCTGACCACCAATCGTTTAGTGGTTTCTTGGCTTTTCTGAGGTTCTTTCCCCATTCTAAAAGGTTGACATGCCTCTCCTAAGGCTGACTTACTGGCAGTGGGAGCTATAAGCTAAGATATGCTGGTATTTTTTGGTATCCCCTTTGGCCTTTTGCCCCGCCCCTTTTGCACTTGGCCACACCCACCACTGCAGTGCAGCCCCTGAGAGCTTCTCCAAAATGGAATTGGACCCTCGGGCTGAAAGAGGTTCAACACCCCCAGTCTGCTTATTCTCTACTCTTGACTGGCACTGGATAGAGATGTGAAGGCCTGGGAAAAAAACAGAAAAAGTCAGGAAAAAATGGTTTCCCCCCGTTTTTTTCCGAGGACCATTTTTGTGTTTTCCCCCAAAACTGGAAAAATTGAACAGCTTTGGATTATGAAATGATTTCTTTTAGAATTTAAGACAAAGTATTTATATGTTGTTAACCAGCCTTTACTCCCCCCAAAATGATTTCTAAAAACTATGTAATAAGAGGACCTTTGTAAAATGTCTGGAAATAATGAAGCCATGGGGAAAAATATTTTTTAATCCTCTTTGTAAGATTCCCAGCATAGTTCTTTCATTCCTTATTAAAATTATTGATCTGAAGTATATTTTACTGATTGACATTTATGCTCAGTTTCCCCACATGTGAGTAGAGTCACCACTGTGCATTCTTGACAGTAAACGTGCCTTCCTGACAGTTGGGTTTTGTTCTATAGAGTCCTGTGTTTCTGATGCTGTAACAGTCATGGAGGGAGCAATCCTATGGCACTAGACAGCGGCTAGACGGCCATAGGATATGCTGTTTTCTGGGAGTCAACCTCGGAGCCTGTGCTCCAAGGTCGGTTCCCGGAAAACCAACCTCCCCCTGCTTCCGTGCTGCCTCGGAGGCAGCGGGGAACAGCCCCATCCTCCATGCTTGCAAGAGGAGCGCGGAGTGGCTGGAAAGGGGTGTAGCTGGGGGCGTTCTGGGACGGGGAGAGCGTAGCTGCCTGTATGACACATCCAATGTGTCGTACAGCAGCCTCCTTCCCCGCTCCGTGCTCCCACGGCTAGACAGCTGCAATTGGCTGTCTAGCCGAAAAAGCAGGGCAGGAGAAGTGCGGAGGGAACGATCCCCTCCATGCTTCTCCTGCCCTGCTTTGGATAGGTGCTCGCCTCCGAGTTCAGAGGCGGCCGCCTATCTAGATAGGATTGCGCCCTTAATGTAGTTCTACTCTATTCAGACAATAATTACAAATGTACTGAATTTACTTTTAAAAGTTTTAAAATATAATGGTAATTTTATGAGCAAACTAAGTCATTCCTAAATAACCTTAGGAACAGAAAGGCTGTAGTGCCCAGCATTCCTGACCATTGTTCATGCTGCCTGAGCCTGATGGGAGCTGAAGTCCAAAATATCTGGAGGGCACCAGGCTGGGGAAGTTTGTCTTGAAGCAACAAAGTGACTTTAGATCTGTAAAGAGGGCCAATAAAGATTATTGCTTATTTTTCAGTTTTTCCAAAATTTCCGGTTTTTCCAGAAAAACATTTTTTTCCCATGGCCTCAAAATTTCCAGAAATTTTACATCTCTAGGACTGGATCTCCATTGTCTCAACAGAAAGGTGTTAGCCCATCACTCGCTATCTGACCCTTTAACTCAGGGGCAAGGAACATACGGCCTGCTAGTTGTTGTCGTTGGACTACAACTCCCATAAGCCCTAGCCATCATAGCCAGTGGTGAGGGATGATGGGAGTTGCAGCCCAGTGAGATCTGGAGAACCACATGTTTCTCACCCCTGATTTACCTGGAGATGCTGGACGTTGAGCCTGAAGACCTTGTGTATGCAAAGCATATGCCTTACCGCAGAGGAATGATTCTCCTGATAGCATCGGGGGGAAGGGTTACCTCTCTCTTGCCCATCGATTCTTCCCTACAAGTATCTTCAAATTAGTATTATGATAGAAACATAGCTTGGGAACCCCACATGTCTCTGTAGTGACTTATTTGGCCAGGTTTGGTCCTGCTGGATAAGCGTATGAAGGGTAACTTGCGGTGGTTCTCTTTTAATCCCTTAATTGTGGCCAGGTGCATGAGGAAGGATGACTGAAGTTGAAATACAGAAACCTATAGTTGCCCTCTATCCATAGACATCCTGATTCCGTCCGGCAGGAAGGAGCTTCTGGTGAAGAGGAGACAACTTGTTTTGCTCCTCCCCCTTCCCCAAGTATTGTTAAGATTGATGTGTGAATGGTAGCTGTTAAGGCAAGGGTCAATAAACAATAGATGTGGGCAGGCTCCATGCTTGTAGGGCCTACTTTGTTTTTACCAGCACTCTGAGGTCCACCAACTGGAGTCAGGTGCAGCAAAATGGTGGCGCAGGCAGCTCGGGCCAGATACAAAATGGAGGCTCAGGGTGGAGCCAGTTTCCATGAGCCATACCATGAGATGGCCTGAGTCCGAGTTAGTACAGATCAGGGATGCCATCAGCCTAACCGAGGGGGAGGGGGAGGCCTTTTTGTTGTTGCTGTGCTAAATGATTAGATGTCTGAAACCCTTGCAAATCTACTCCAAATCACCTGGAGATCTAACAGTAGCTCCTTATTGACTATCCACCTACACTTGAGCTACAGAATTGTAAAAGCCAACTGCAGATGTAAACCACAGTTCTGCTTTTGTATTTTCAGGTGGATGAAGGAGGACGAGTGCCCCTTAGAGCTCACCACACACTATCCATTGGCTCTGATACTGCTCAAGAAGGCCCAGTGGTGAAAATCATGACTTTTCCAAAATATGGATATATTGAAAACACCAAGACAGGTAAGATATGAGAGGACAGCAGTGTGGGGCAGGTTCCCAGGAAAGCCCTAACTTTCTAGGCCAGGCATGTACAAGCCGTATGAGAATTGCTAGTGTATCATAAAAATAAATTAATTGTGTGCTCCTGTGGAACTCAAACTACACACTGGCAGAGGAGCCTGCCCATTATATCTCTGCATGATTCACTGCTCTGGCCTTGCCTACTTTCACTCAGCCTCTGGGAGGCTGGGTCACTTTGGCAAGTATTCACATTGGCCTTCTTCAAACATAGTGCTAAACCATAATTTAGAGAGACAAGAATGAGCTGAAGTGACCCTTGAGCTTGTGTGTTTCCCCCCTCCCCTCCTCCAGGGTGGCCATGAGGGAGAGTATCAAAGCTTCCGCTTCCTTTTTAGATCAACTGCAGTTTGATGAAATTGGCTTGATTCTACTAACCATAGTTAAAATGAACCACAGTTTAGGGTCTGGACATCCTGCTAAACTGTGGATAATCTAAAACTGAAGCAGAAGCTGGTCTAGATAGGCCCAGTCCAGTATTTTTTTATGTCAGTGGGTAGGTCTCCTGGCGCTTGCAGGCCATGTAGATATTGGCATGGGGGCACACCCACCTGTGACTTCGGAAGAAGGATTACACTCAAGCAGGGAAAAGTACTTTTTAAAAGAAATGATTGTACTTTTTTTTTTATTAGATTGGTCCTCATGAAGGACGCAGCTGTGGATATTGGATTTTTTTTTCTCATGGACCAGCATGGCTGTCTCTGCTTTTCTTTTCTTTTTTTTTTTAAGGCAGGAAGCCTATGGCCCCAGGACAGCATCTGAGGGGTCTTAGGATTGTTTGTAGTCTCCACCTCTGAGGTCAGAGATAGCGCTCCAACCTTGGAAGGGGGAGTTGGAGATCTGACCCCCTCCCCCCACCCCACAGCTGGCACTGAAGGAACTGTGCCGGCTGCTCTCTGAGATCAGAAAATCAACTTTGGAGAGGGGTGAAAGGGGGCATTTTGGTGGGCAGGGAGGGGAGGAGACTGGAGAGGCCAGGGTATGAGTTATCCTGAGGCCTCTTTGGCCTCCATCCCTTCCCCTCCAAAGCGCCCCAGCTAGACGGGCAAAAAAGCCCATCTAGCGAAAAATGCAAGGCAGGAGGACAGAGAGGTGAAGATTGCCTCCGCTGCTCCACCTGCCCCTCATAGGGTGATCGTAAGCCTCTGAATCCGGGGGCTTATGATCATCGGGGGCATAATCGATAGGATTGTGTACCCTAAATGAGCACTATTTTCTTGACTTGCAGAATAAAGTGAATCTCAGATTATTTTAAAAGTGTGTATGGTAGGGATCTGTGTGTATTGCTCACCATTACCTTTATGCACGTCCTGGAACATTTTTCTCAAACCCGAGAAAATCCATCTTTATACAGTTCATAATTAAGCTAGAGAATTCAGTGCTGCAGGATGTTTTGAAGTTTGCTGTGTTTAATAGTGATGCCTTTTAAGCATTTAGATAATTTAGCTGCTCTTTCTGCCTGATAGATCAGGATATTTTTGTTTAACATTAAGGGTGCAATCGTATGCATGTTTAGACAGAAGTCCTAAAATTCCCAGCTATGCTGGCTGGGGAACACTGGGAATTGTAGGACTGTTTTTCTGTCTAAACATGCATAGGATAGTACCCTAAATATCCTTTCACATAGACACTGCTGTGTTTGCAGGTAGGCGACTTGGCCCTGGAAGCACCACGAGCTCAGATCTGTCATTCTCGCTCCAAGATGTGGTGGACAACCATATTTATTACTTTCAAAATGTCCACGAAAGTATTGAACCATCAATGGACACCTTTAGCTTTTATGTCAGTGATGGCTTCAGCCAATCAGAAACTAGCAGTGTCAACATCACTATTAAGGTGAGTGAGTTCATTTGTTGGTGTTCAGTTCATAAAACACCACTATATTAGAGATGATGTATTTGTTATCTCCCAGCTGTCTGCGCCCTCTCCTTTGTTTAGCCTTGCCTCCACAACAAAGAGGGATTGCACAAATATTAGTAGGGGAAATGTATTCAGATTGCTACTGGCTATGCTGGCTGGGATGATGGGAATTGCAGTTCAACGCATCTGGAGAGCACCAGGTTGAGGAAGGCTGTTTTAAGGTTTTTAAAGCTTACAAGTAAGTTACCATTCAGATTTACCCAAGAAACCTTGACCCATGAAGGGTGTTCTGGACTGAAGTGTAAGCTGTTTGAGTTTACTACATTTGCAGCACCAATTCTGAATGAGGTGATGCAGTTTCTAGTTCCATTTCCAATTCCTTTCTTCTTCTCCTTCTCTTCCTCCTCCTTCATGGCATATCCCACTCCATCGCACAAGCATATTTTTCCCCATGCATTTTTTTCTGGTATTCTAGCGTCTGAATGATGAGCCCCCTGAAATGCAGCTGGAGCCCATCCAAGTACAGGACAGCAAAGGGGTGGTGATCAAAAATTCCTCCTTGAGCATGAAAGACCTGGACACTCCTGACCATCAGCTGGTCTTCGTAGTGACCAAGAAGCCCACTCATGGTAAGGTCCATACTGCTGATAGGGCTGAGTCATTGTACTAGAGCAGGGGTGGGCAGAAGGTAGATCGTCACATCTTTGGGACTTCAATTCCCAGATTCCCCTGCCAGCAATGGTCACAAATGCTGGGAGTTGTAGTCCAAAATATCTGGACTTCTTTCTGTCACTAGAGTGATTTTTACGATATTTCCCTATTGGCAGCAAGCAAACTTCACCAGGCCTTGGCATAGACCACGGGAATTGAACCTTTTTAAGCCCAAAGGCTGAATTCCTTTTCAGAGAAACTCTCAGGGACCTCATACCAGCGATGAGGGACACCTATTCTGTGTTGTTTACCCCTTGCATATGGTAATCAGGAGTACACCGTCTCTGAAGACAAAATCTTCATCTTCATGGAGGCTCTCCATTTCTGGCTGTCATGACTATCCACTGTCATAAATGTATCTGATCCTTCTGAAAAGCTTCCCAAACATCTTGCGGTGATACGTTCCATAGGTTAGTTAAGCATTGCATGCAACGCAGCCTTCCTTAATCTGGTGACCTTCAGATGCTGTAGCACTACAACTCCCATCAGCCCCAGCCAGCATGGCCAGTGGTCAAGGAAGATGGGAGCTGTAGTTCAAAACAAGTAGAGGGCACTAGGTTAGGGAAGACTGGTGTGAAGAATGAGTAAGAGGGGCAGGAAATATAAGTGGGATATTGGGGGAATGGAAAGGAAGCAACCTGTGAGGTCTTAACCCAGCAGGACTGAACCTCTGTCAGCCCGCAGGCTGACTTCCTTTTCATAGAATCATAGAAGAGTAGGGCTGGAAGGGGCCTAGAAGACCATCGGGTCCAACCCCCTGCTCAGTGCAGGAATCCAAGTCAGAGCATCCCTGACAGATGGCTGTCCAGCCTCGTCTTGAACGCCTCCAGTGTGGGAGAGCCCACCACCTCCCTAGGTCATTGGCTCCATTGACGTATTGCTCTCACAGTCAGGAAGTTTTTCCTGATGCTCAGCCGGAATCTGGCTTCCTGTCACTTGAGCCCCTTATTCCGTGTCCTGCACTCTGGGATGATCAAGGAGAGATCCTGGCCTTCCTCTCTGTGACAACCTTTCAAGCACTTGAAGAGCACTCTCCTATCTTTCAGAGAAGCTCTTGGGAGGCACATTCCAGTGGTGGGTGGGCCTGAAGGCAAAAGGCCAAACTGCCAAAACTACCAGCATATTTTAGCTTAGAGCTCTTCCTGCCAGTAACTCAGCCTTGGAGAGGCCTTCCAACCTTTCAGAATGGTGAAAAATCTGCACAAAAGCTGGGAAACCACCAAACGATAGGCGGTCTGGGGAATGGGGGTGGGCCAAATTTGGGATCCTGCGCCCCTGACCTAACCCATAGCATTCCTCCTATTCTCAGGTTATCTCCGCAAGAGACAGTCTCACTTGGATCCCCTGGAGAATGGGCAAACTCTCTCTGAGGGCTCGGCCTTCACCTACCAGGATGTCCTGGATGAACGGATTGTTTACACCCTGGACAGTTCAGGAGTCCAGTCTGATGAGTTCAGCTTTTCACTCTCGGATGGTCTCTACACACAGACTGGGAAGGTGGAGTTTGCCATATCACTGCCAACTATGGATCCACCTAGATTAGTCGTGAACAGGGGCCTGCAACTTTCTGCCGGTACAGAATGAAAGAGTGAATGCTAACCATGATTTTTGCAGGGATGGTAGCAGTGCTGATAGCAAAACTGCACACTTGGAACATACCCTCTCTGTGAAACCCTACATTTCTTTAAAGAATGTAGTGAATTATGTGTGTGAAGATCCATGACCCAAGCGAAAACAAATTCGTTCCCTCCGCGCTCCTCCTGCCCTGCATTTTCGGCTAGACAGCCAATTGCGGCTGTCTAGCTGCAGGAGGGCCGAGCGGGGGAGGAGGCTGCCATATGACACATTGGATGTATCGTACAGGCAGTTCTGCCTGCCCCGGAACGCCCCCCGGGAATGCCCCATTTTGACCACTCCATGCTCCTCTTGCATGCGTGGAGCACAGGGCTTTTCCATGCCACCTCGCGGAAGTGGGGGAAAGTTGGTTCCCGGAAAACCAGATATCCTATGACTGACTAGCCGCTGACTAACAGCCACAGGATTGCTCCCTTAAAGATCTTTCTTAGTTCCCTGTGACAGAGCTACAATTCTCAGGGTCCTCTGGGCCTTCTTAAGCCAGTTTTAAGCCTGCAGTGTGAAGATGCCCTGTTTGTCCTGGCACACTTGCCTCTTCTCTTCCTTCAAATTGTTCCTTCAAGACTCATTCCTTATACAAAGACCTCTCTGAAGCTTACCTAGCCCATGTTTCCATTACAACCTGATTCTCCCATACTCTGTTCTTCTGACTCACTTTTCCTCAATCAGTGCCCTACAGATGGGGTTGGACTACAGCTGCCATCATCCCCACCCAACATGGCTGAGGATGATGGGAGTTGTGGTTCAGCTTGAGGAAGGCTGGCATATTAGCACTTAGGCGCCTGTATGCTTTTCATAAATGTGTACCAGTATTCATTCATTCATTCATTCATTCATTCATTTATAGTATTTATTGGCTGCCTTTCAGGGCAGCAAGCCTCCCAGGGCAGCAAACAACAGTAAAACACACGTAATAAAAATGATGCACTAATGAAATAAAAACAGCAACAGTAGCAAACATTCTAAAAAACAACAAACACCAGCATAAAAAAACGCTACAACACATAACTGCAGCTAGAACCCAGTCCAGTAAAATATAATCAGGTGAAGGTACTAGTAATATTCTCTCTACTCATTGAAACCCTTCCTTCAGTGCCCATCGCCCATCTAAAACTGCAGTCCTGTTCATCTGACATTTGAATCATCTGAACATTTTGGTGGGCCTCCCTTTGAGTCAATGAGGCTGTATTGCAAATACATTTTCAGAATGACTTGGCAAGAAGGAAGAGCAAGTTTTGGGCTATGTTCTTTTACCACCTAGGCTCTGTGGAAATCATTACAGACCAGCACTTAAAAGCCACAGATGCTGACTCAGATGACCAGATGATCAGATACATCATGAAGAAGGATCCCATCCTTGGAGTTCTGCAGATGCACAAAAGGGATTCCTTGGTACAGATCTCTGTTAAAGGACCGGTCAAAAGTTTCACCCAGGCTGATATAAATAAAGGTGGGTCTTTCTGGTTCTGAGACGTAAAACAGATTTCTGGCATTTCATCATGGTTCCAGAGCCAGGTTGTGAGGCGCACGTGTGTACAGCTGCTTCTCATATTCTCGGATTGATGCTATCACTTAGCAGGGAATGGTGAATGAGGCCCCTGCCTCAGTTGAGATTAGGGTCAATGAAGACTTTTAAAAATTATTTTAATCCTTGTGTGGAGGAGGAGGGATTTCAGGAAGCAAATGGTAGGGAGAAGGGAGGTTTAATTCTCTCCTCCCAGTGCGTGGTCGTTCCAATCCAAATTGCGGCCATGAGCATTTACTCTAGAGTAAAAAAAAGATGGTCTTCAGCTACACATTATGCAATTTATGTCATGTGTAGTTTGACCCTCAGTGGTAAACTTATATTTAGGCTGTACCACTTCAGTCTCCAATTTAAAAGAGGAACAACCACCACCCTCATAGAAAACTAGAACGTCAGCAAGATACTTTTGTATGGACGTGTATTCACTTGTGGTCTGAAGTGGTACAGCCCAAACACAGGTTTACCAGCAGGGTGAGAACTTGGCCATAGACTTCAGGAAAGGCAGTAACACAAGCTAAGTTCAGATTCTCTGAGTATTATTTTCATTCTTTTTCTTCTGCCTTATCCCTACAGGACAGGTGGAGTACAGCCATGAGAAAGGGGAGCAAGGAGGGACAGTGGCTTTCCTTTTTGATGTGGCAGATGCAGAAGGAAACAAAATGGTGGACCAGGCATTTCCAATCAGCGTAATAGGTAAGGCCAGGGATCTTGCCTCAGCCTTGCTTTCTTTGGCAAGAAAGTTGATGTGGCTTTTGTTAACTGGAAACAAGGAAACTGTGGAGAAGACTTGAGCCAGAGAACACAATTTAAGCAGAAGGGAAGATGCTGGTATCAGCAATGAAGGGGACCAGGCAGGGACTACAATTCAGTAAACATTTGGGTATTACTGGCCTAAAGTTCAAGGACACCAATCACCACATCGTTTCTCCCGTCACCATATCATTTGTCAGGGAGTTCCATAGGTTAATTGTGCATTGTGGGGTATATAGATAGAGATACATTTCTCCTGTGATATCTTAGGTAATGCATTGTTCAAGGCACCAACAGAATGTAGTGATGGGCAAACATATTACGTTTCTTGAGAATCAACTGGGGTGTGTTTTTTTTAAAAAAAATGTGGCTTAGAATGTAAAAGTTTAATCAGTTAGATTAATTAGCTGTGATCAATTAAAAACTAAAATATTACTTTTAAATTCATATAAAAAGTGCAGCTGGCAAGCACCATCTTAGGAAGAGGCAATCCCCCTTTTCTCTCATGCAGGAAGATGGCGATACTTCTTCTGAAATGATTCCGGCTGCCTGCAACACAAGCATGCATCACTTAAAAACTGATAAATTATGTGTTTTGCTGCAAAATTATTGTTCTTAAGCAGATGCAAATTTATGCGAATTTAATTGATGGCCTAAAATGCATATTTAAATTTATTTTACTTATATAGAAATTTATATCCTCCTCTTCTAGTGCCTGTGAGCTATTCAGAGCAGCTCACAATTTAAAACCATAATACAATATTAAAACTGCACATACAGCGGGTTAGATCCAGATGTATTCATACTTCGAGTAGGCCCACTGAAATCAACAGAACTTAGGTTAGTCACAACAAACTTGGTTCTTATTGATTTTTCAGTGGGTCTACTCTAAGTATGACTATGTCTGGATCCAACCCAGTAGACAATATAGTAAAAATACAAGGGTGGAGACCACAGATAAAACAACCTTTAAATGAACACTGAGCAGGCAAAAGGCTGCTGGAATAGGAATGTCTCTACCAGCTGGCGGAAGACTTCTAGAGGGGGGGCCGCCTGTGCTTTGCAGGACGAGGTGTTCCACAATATTGTTGCAACCACTGAGAAAGCCCGATTTCTCATCACCGTCAGTTGTGCCTCCACCCTAGGTGGGATATGGAGAAGAGCATATGCTTCATTGACTACGATTTCTTTAATCTGGTGGCAGGTAGCGTAGTTTAGAACATTTGTGTACGAGAGAGAGGAACACAGCAAGGAGAAGAAGAGAAAAAAGCAAGCTCTAAACTTACCTTTTTTGTCTTGGGTGCTTCCAGAGGATCAGTTGCCTCCATACATTGTTGTCAACACTGGACTGACCCTGGATGAAAACTCAGTGAAGAAGGTCACCACCCTTGAGTTGTCAGCCATGGATCAGGACAGCGAGCCAAGTGATCTCCTGTACAGGATCGCCACACAGCCCCAGCTGGGACACCTGGAGCATGCTGCATCACCAGGTTTGCGGACATTCACAGTTTGCAGGGACAAAATCAAGAGAAATGCTCTCATCCCATGGAATCCATGCAGACTTGGAAGTGTTGAATTGTGTGCATTGGAACTCACTGGCACATGCATGCCCCTAGTTTTTTCAGAGTGTCATCCACTTCCGTGTGTGTGTGCGTGTGGTCCAGTAGATACAACGTTGAGCGTGAACCTGGGACACATCTGGATTCAAATTACTGCTCAGCCATGAACTCAGTGGGCTAGTGATGCTGAAAAAGTTCGAGCGGGAAGGGCTTGAAATGGGAATTTTCCCCACTTGAAAAGTCACGCCTCATTTTGAGAAGACCTCAGACCCCCTCACTTCTGGGGCCGATGAAATGGGGCCCATAGGAAAATAAGAAGAGCCATGCTGGATCAGAAAAAAGGGCCATCTAGTCCAGCATTCTGTTCACACAGGGGCCAACCAGCTGCCAGTGGGAAACCCAGAAGCAGGACGTTAGTGCAATAGCAGAGCTTTGGCTATTGGGTGGTATAGAAATGTAATAAATAGCAGCACCCTCCTGCTCGTGAGCCAAGTGACTGGTGTACATGGCCTCCTGCCTGTGATACTGGAAGCAGCACGTAGCCATCAGGAACAGTAGCCATCGATAGCCTTATCCTCCATGAGGATCATCATATTGCTGCTTCTAGTCCTCTGCTGACAGTTCCCCCATCTTTACTAGCAAAAGAAGCTTTACAATTGCAAAGGGGGAAGTGGTAACTGGTGGCAACCCACAGGGTACCAATCGGCTTGACTTAAGCTGAAAATGAAGCTCCCATTTGGGATTTTCCCACCTTTCTTTCAAATGCTTGAAAAATATCTCAGGTTCTTCAAAGCGAGCTGGGGGTGTGGGTGGGGTATTCACATCTCAGTAGCGGCCTTGGGCAAACAACCATCGCTCTGTTTCAAACTCAGCTCCCTGTCTGTAAAATGGGCATAAGAGTGACAGATCTCACAGGGGAGTTGTGCAGCTGAATGAGATAAGCATTCAAAAAGAAAGTTTCCAGTCCATGGCTTTCTTCACACGGAGCTTTCATCCGGCGATTGAGATGTCTCCTTCGTGGAAGTTTGCGGGCTCTTTACACAAGGCCGTGACCCTCCAAGGCGTCTCCTGCGCTAAATGCCCTTTGCTCCGTTTTTAAATAGATCGCAGATAATGAGCTATCAAATACCCCCCCCCCGTTGTGTTCTGCTTCAGTTTCCTCCGTGAAAAGAGTTAAAGCGGCAAGAAGAGGAGTGAGATAAATGAAAGATAATGGAAGACTCAGAGAAGGGGAGAAGGAGGGGGGAAGGGGAGGGGGGAAAGGAAGCCGGTGAAAAGGGGAGTTGTCATGATCCTACATTTAAAACAGGAAGCAGAAAGCCTAATTTTAAATGCAGGATGTCAGGCTGGTGTAGAGATGCCCCATATGCGCATCAACTTGCTGCCATTTTTTTTCCACTGCTGTTGTTTTTCCACTCTAGGCAGAAGGATCAGCTCCTTCAGACAGGCAGATTTGGTCTCCCGCAGCATACATTACATCCATACCAGTGAGGCAGAGAAGCATTCCGACACAGTCACCTTCTCTGTTTCTGATGGCGTGAACAAGGTGAGAGGGTTTCTTTTTGCTATCAATAAGTACGTAGTAGGCAGAATTGGTCTGTGGAAAGACTGTGGCAGATGGGATTTCTTTTCTTGTAAAATTCCCTCCGTTTGTTTCCCCCAAACAGGTGAGCCAGAATTTTTACATCACCATTAACCCAATAGATGACTCTTTACCTGTTGTGCAGAGCCCTGGAATGAGGGTCCAGGAAGGAGTGAAGAAAACCATCTCGGAGTTCGAGCTTAAAGCCACAGACCTTGACACAGAGGTATAAGAGGGAGGCCTTTCTGTGTTGCTCATGCTTGAAGTGCTACAAAAAGAGTGGGAAACATTTTTTTCTGTAGAGGGGCAAATTTCCTTGAGGGAAACTGTTGAGGGGCGCAAGCCCACAGTGGGCAGGGCTGAAGCCATAAGTGAGCTGGGCCAGAGCTGGAAGAGGGACAGATCACTCTTTCCAGAGGTTTGAACTATCACTTGCAGAGGGCTTTTGAAAATAGGGCTATATACCATTGAACCAAAGGCCGCAGGTTGCCCACCCCTGTGCTACAGAATTCTGCTAGCACCGTTTGACATATAAGAACATAGCAATTGCCCTGCTGGATCGAACCCAAAAGTCCATCTAGTCCAGCATTCTGTTTCCAGTGTTGTCCAGCCAAGGTTGTTCTGGGAGCTCCAAAATAGGGAATGAAAGTGATGGCCTTCCACTGCCATTTGTCCCCAGCACCTAGTATTTGGAGGTGTACCATACAAGGAGGCTCCATTTTGCTGACATGGCTAGCAGCCATTGATAAACCTGCCTTTCGTGAATTTAGCAAATGCTTTTTCAAGGCCATCTAAGGGAACAGCAGACAGTACATCTCGAGGTATGGAATTCTATAAATTAAGTTTAGCATGAAGAAGTAAAGGCTGGAGACCATGGAGGGATACACCCACTGGAGGCATTTCTTGCCTGCACAATGCTGTTCAGGCTTCCCCAACCTGGTGCCCTCCTGATGTTTTGAACTTCAACTCCCATCAGCTGTAGCCAGCATGGCCAGTGGCCAGGAATCCTAGGAGTATTAGTTGAAAACATCTGGAGGGCACCAGTTTGGGGAAGGCTCATGTTGTGAGAAAACTCTGTGACTTACCCTTTTAAACAGCAATCTGGAATTTCAAGTGTTTGATGGTCTCTTGGGAAAAGTTTCCAAGAGTTTCCAAGGTTTTGCCTGACTCCTTGTGTCCTCCTCCCATGTTGCCATCTGGGCACAGGCCAAATCCATCACATTCACCATTGTGCAACCCCCACGCCATGGTCTGATTGAACGTAGCAGCGACAGGCACCATTACCAACAGACCCATGCCTTCACGATGGAGGATGTCTACCAGAACCGAATCAGTTATAGTCACGATGGAAGCAACTCACTGCAGGACCACTTCACCTTCACTGTGTCTGATGGAACCAATCCATTTTTTGTTGTGGAGGAGGATGGGAAAGAGGTAGGTGTGGAAACCACAGCGTCTCTGAGGTCACAGACCTCAAGCCCCACCTTCTCCTCCCCGCTGCTTCTCACGGAGGGGGGTAAGGATGACGCTTCATGCCCGGCCATCTGGTGGTTGGTAACCTGAGAAGCACACCTATCCATATCTGAACTGGCCTGTGAAAAAACCTCCCTCCGTTCTGGCTGCTCCTCTTCTGAATCTGAGCTGCTAACTATCTCCCTGTGCCCAGAGTCAATCCTGATAGTCAGGAAGTTTTTCCTGATGAAATCTGGCTTCCTGTAACTTGAGCCCATGATTCCGTGTCCTGCACTCTGGGATGATCGAGAAGAGATCCTGGCCTTCCTCTCTGTGACAACCTTTCAAGTACTTGAAGAGCACTGTCATATTTCTCCTCAGTCTTCTCTTCTCAAGGCTAAACATGCCCAGTTCTTTCAGTCTCTCCTCATAGGACTGTGTTTCCAGTCCCCTAATCATCTTTGTTGCCTTCCTCTGAATCCTCTTTAGTTTGTCTGCATCCTTCTTAAAATGTGGTGCCCAGAACTGGACACAGTACTCCAGATGAGGCTTAACCAGTGCTGAGTAGCTTCTCCTGGCTTGTATCTCTTCAGATTGCAAGCTGAGAAATGCATATTTAAATGCTTCTGGATAGGGTAGCACTCCCTCTGAGGGATCAGGTATCCAGCTTGTGAGTGAGCCTGGATCCACCACTACTCTTTAGAAGGCCAGATGGCAGCTGTGGCCAGGGGTGAATTCACTCAGCTTTGACTGGTGCAGCAGTTGCACCCTTTCCTGGGGAAGGAAGATCTGGCCGCAGTGGTTCATGTCTTCATCACCTCTCGTATAGATCACTGTAAAGCACTCCGCTTGGGGCTGCCCTTTAAAAATAGTCTGGAAACTACAGCCAGTGCAAAATTCAGCAGACGTCAAGCGTACGTTTTACAGATGATATAACACTTGGATTTTCGGACCAATTGAACTGGCTTCCAGCAAAATACAAAAAATATCAGCCTATTTTAGGTTGGCACTCTTACTGCCTGTAACAAAGTCTTTGGAGAGGCACTTGAGCCTTCGAGAATGGGGGAAAACTGTACAAAAGCTGAGAAACTACCTAACGACTGGTGGTTGGGAGGAAAGGGAGTAGGCCCAGGGCAAGGGGACATGGCCATCTGGGGAACCCTGGCCACGTCCCCCTGGAAGGTGGATTTAGCCTCCAAGGCTGAGGTTCTGCACTCCTGCTTAAGACCTTGCATAAACTCTGTATCTGATATGCCAAATTGCATGGCATGGTAATAGATGCCTCATTTCCTCAGATTGTGACTGCCATGCCTCAGTGGTTCAGAGTGGAAATTCTTCCTGTGGATGATGGAACCCCAAGAATTGTCACAAACCTGGGCCTCCAATGGCTGGAGTACATGGATGGCATGGTAGGCTTTTACTGTTGGTTTGTTTTCAAGTCAGACAGTCCTTTTTGACACACACACAAAGTCGGAAGAGACAAGAAGAGGCAGAACAGGAAATAGGCCGCTTTCTCGGTTCTGAGAGCTGTGCTGGAAATATAGAATGAACTAGAGGGCTGCAACTGCAGCCCTGTCCTCCAGCCCTGGGTATCATTACCTGCTCCACTCCTGCATTTGGTCTGGTGGCAGGCAGGTGTTTCCAGGGAGAGCTTGCTCTTTGCGCCACCGCCAAGGACAACCATTCACTCTTTGGGATAACGTAAAGCAGTGTACTTGAAGACATCATTAGCTTCAGTGCTGAACTATTAAAAATCAGGCCTGTTCCACTGTGTATAATTCCACCCCAGGTTCTGTTTCTTGGTCACACTAGAGTGTGATAGACGTTTCGGAGAGTGGGATGGAATGTCATTAATTGGCTTTTATATCTGTGTTGCTAGTTTATACTTCTGTCTGGCATTTTCTTTAGAATACTTAGAGTGGCTTATATGGGCTTCCAAATTGTTTACCATTCAGGCACTGACTAGGTCTGCATCCACTTAGCTTCAATGGTGCCACAGCATTGGGTGCTCCCTGATCATTCACTGAAAAGAACGGTTTACATGCAAGGGTTTTGACATGTACACAGAGCTCTACGTGGACCAGGGCTGTTGAACCTCTTTCAGCCCAATGGCCAAATTCTGTTTCGGAAAAGCTCCCGGGGGCTACGTTCCAGTGGTGGGCAGAGCTGAAGGCAAAAGGGGACAGGCCAAAAGTAAAAAAACTCTCAGTCTTCTTTGGAAGAAGCAAGGGAGGGGGAATCCTCCAAAAGAATCTCCAAGAGTTTTCCCCTTGATAAAAACCAAGTGTCAAAACACATTGGAAATGTAATTGTGCAGCTGTTCCTTTTCTTACTTCGGTTTCCAACCTTACAGCTGTTTTTTCTGGGCCCTATTGGCACTGTTGCAAGGCCAGCAGGCCCAACCTACCAAATATACCAGCATATTTTAGGTTGATGCTCTCACATCCAGTAATATGGCAGGCCGACATTCATCAGGCTTAGTTTTACAGATGGCACAACACTGTTTTTTTGGACCAGTTGCACTGGCTTCCAGTTTGCTTCCAGCCCAAATACACAAAATAGCAGCATATTGTAGGCTGATGCTCTTACAGCCAGTAACTAAGCCTTTGGGGAGGCATTTATTTCAACCTTTCAGAATGGGGGAGAAAGGGCACAAAAGCCAGGAGACTGCTAGATGAATGGCAGTTTGGAGAAAGGGGATGAGGCGATCAGGGGAACCCCAGATTGGGACCCCAGCTAGGCCGAACTTGGCCCACTGGCCTGAAGTCCAATACCCCTGATAGAAGCAAATGGTCTATGTTTGCATTGGGATGCATGTGCAGAGCATTTGCTAACCATTTAAAGAACGCAGAGCTGCGGATTGTACATAGCCCCAACTGTGTATCAGCTCCTTATAGAGTCTGGAACGGTTGACAGTATGTTTATTTAAATAGGACTAAAAAATCTTGAACAGAGGGATCAAGGGGTGTGGAGAAAATGCTAAAACCCATAATACCAGCAGGAAATTCCAGTTTAGACTCAGGCAGGCATAGTGCCTCACCTCTGCTTACCGCCCCTTCCTTCAGAAAGACAGGGGCGGGATTTTTTTGCTGGCATGGGGGAAAACTGGCAGGGAAAGGCTAGTAGCGGCAGGGTTGGTGGGCAAAATCCATTTTGTGTGAGCCCAAATCTCAAAGGGGTCTGAGGTCAACTCAAAATGGGGTGCACTTTTTTGAGCAGGGTTACTTCATGTTTCAGAACACCCGTCCCAAACATTGTCAGCACGGTTGGTGAAGGACTGAACATAACCTCTTTTATTTTGGAGAAGTGAAGCTTTTCCAGGTTAAAATATTGAAAGGATTGAAATTTTTGGGTGGAGAAACGTTCAGTCTCCCCTCTGTGCTTCATCTGTAACTAATCTCCCCGTACCACCCGTGCATGAGTGTGCAGGACTTTTTTACAGCCACGTCTCGTTGACCAGATCCTCTGGGGCATGACATTCATAAACCTTGCAATGTGGTATTGACTGAAAGAGTCCAGGCTGGAGTTTGAGTACTCTAAGCCGAAGGGAATTGGTTGGGGCTCCCCCTCCCGCCCTTGGTGCTGCCGACCAGTATGATGGATGGAACAGACTTCTGCTGCTTGTTTCATCAGCAGCTATGGCTAAACTGAGCCATCGATCTTAAACTGTGGGGCTAAAGTCCCTGATAGCACAGCTGCCCCCACTCCCCCCCCCCAGCTCCATAGACCTGCACACTCTGATGTTTTACTCTGCTATTGGCATTTGCTTTCCTAAAGTGGGAAGCGCTCGTAGATTAATCGCTGCAATTAATCAAGTAATTCTTCCATCACCGATGCAAAGGTATGATAGTGAAGCCAGATTTTCATTCCAAGCTGTGCTGTGTGAGTAGGTGGTAATGGCAACAGACACACACACACACACACACACACACACACACACACCAATACCTCTTGGTGTTTAAAAAAAAGGGGGGGGAAGCCTGCATGTGTTCAAAAACTAACCCATGGACATAAATGGCTTTAGGGACATTTAATAGATTGGCTTTTAGAGGGTCTGGGGTCTGCCTCCATCCTTCCTCTCCACTGTCTCCCATCAGGTGCTTTTAGTTGTTCTCCAGGGAGCTGAGGAACAGGCAGCAGCACAGCACTAGAGGGTCTGAAAAGACTGAGGACCCCGAAAGGTGGCGTAAAAAACATTTAGATCAGGAGGAGGCAACCCAGTGCCTCCAGATGTTTTGGACAACAACTCCCATAATCCTCAGTAATTTGGCCATACTGGCTGGGGCTGATGGGAGTTGTAGTCCAAGAACCATCTGGAGGGTGCCAGGTTGCCTACCCTTGATTTACATAAACAGATAAATAATCTAATTGAGTTAGATTATTGGAGCCCTAATTTTCTTAACTACTTTCTAATGCCCCCATACCCCAGCCCAAGCTTTTCCCCCTCTCCTTCCAAAGGTGCTCCTTCTTTTCTTCTTCTGCTTGAGCGTTTGGAGAAGCATAGCCATTGGAGCCCCACTACAGAGGATTGTCAAGGGATGGACATGCAGGCTTAGAGACGGAGCCTAAGGGAATAGCCTTTAGCTCTTGGAGTACACTAGTATAGCCTTCCTCAGCTTGGTGTCTGCCAGATGTGTTGGACTACAGCTCTCATCATCCACAGCCAGCATGGTTAACCAGGTTGGGGAAGGCTGCACTAATATGTTTTCAATGTATTAATACGTTTTAATACGTTTAACTAATACGTTAACACTAATACTTTCAAGCTCAAATCCACGAACTCTCGATGCCATCTATGTCATTGGCTTCATGTCTTCAATCCAGCCCAAAAACCTGATCACCAAGAAGGAGCTGTTGACTATGGATCCTGATACAGAAGACAAACAGCTGATCTATGAGATAACAGCTAGGCCGAAACATGGTTACGTGGAGAAGAAGTTGCAGCCAGGAATGGCAGTGACCACATTTACGCAAGGTAGGAAAGCACGACTGAGCAACGCATTTGCTTTATTTGCCCCAGTGTGCATCACTTTACACTTACAGGCTGAGAAAACATGGAACCATTTCCAAGCAACATCCATCAGGAGTCTTTCTTATTTCTTGTAGTTGTTCTTGGTTTATTCTAACATTTTGTATTAATTATAATCTTTGTCCAGAAATAGGTCAGCATGGAGGCTATCCCTATGGCTTATATGTATGCAAAAGTTATTATTTAGTTGGATTAGTTCCATGGATTAGTTCCCTAAAGAGTCTCTTCTTAACAGAGGACGTGAACCTGGGATTGATCTGGTATGTGTTGCATGAAGAGAGGACTCAAGAGACTGAAGACAGTTTTGAGTTTCTGGTAAAGGACAGCAAACCCAGTATGGTCACTGACAATGTCTTCCATATCCAGTGGTCTCTTATCAGCTTTCAGCACTCCAGGTAAGTAACTCAACCCAGCACTGGCTTTCACCCATGATAGCACAGGAAATTACGTTGCACTTCAGTGTGCGGAAGAAGCTAACACCAGCCTGGCGCCTATGAGCTGTTTCAGCCAGTGGCTGAGCTCTTGCTACTATGATGTCATGGAATGTTCACAAACAGTCCAAGGCTAGAATGTTGCTTGTTTTTACAGATTGTTGATATAATTGTTTGTAAGCCACACCTGAGCGTTATTTTAACAGAAAAATGGCCTCTAAATATTTTAAGTAAATAAGTGAGAGAGGTGAAAGGTCACTTTGAATGGGAGCAAAAACTTCTGGAGCCCAGGGGTACTGGGGAGGCAGGCAGGATTAGGATGGGCAGCTGTGTGGGGAAAAGGCCAAGAGTCATGTTGGCTGAAGGAAGTAGGATAGAGACAGTAGAGGCTGATGGCTCCGATGCCAGTGGGGTGGTGAATCCGCTCCAGGTTTCAGTCAGGACTCTAAAGGAGCTATCCAAGGTGCTTTGCACCTTGGATAGCTCCTTTAGAGTCCTGACTGGTTCTGACTGCAATCCAGAGCAGATTCACCACCCCACTGACATCAGAGCCACCAGCGTCCACTGGATAGAATAGACTGACAAGGGTGTGGGGAGGAGTCTGAAAAGCAAGGGTCTAAAGTGTGAAGGGAGAAAAGGGCAGAGGTGTCAGGAGTTGGGAAAAGAACGGGCCAAGAAAAAAGAAAAACCAAATCACAAATGTCCGACACCTCGGGAGGTTGCAGGTGTACTGTGGATGGGGAAATGGGATTGATTGCCACACACTGACTTGAACTAACCAGCCAGATTATTGCCCACAGTTTCAGCCAGCATGTGTATGTTTTATTGGTCAATAATGTACCACATGCTCTAGGACGCATTATTTAACCAGATCTGTATTACTGGGTTTCTGCCAAATTAAATGTTGTTATTGCACTTTCATTCCTTTCTATTTTTCTGGAGTTGAATTAAACCAATTTGATTAAATTGAATTACCACCAATGAAAGCAGATTACACATTCTTGACTAAATGATAGGAAGGCTAATGCACTGAAGTTGATTAAACTGAGACAAACTGCAGCTCCAAGTCTGAATTTGCTGATCCTGGGAATAAGTGGCTAAAAGCACATGGGAAGCCCCCCTGAATACAGTGGGACATAAATTCCCAGCAGAGGAGGATTCATTCCTGCTGATTCCTGAGCACTCCATGTTCTCTGGAGAGCACCTTCTCTGTGACCTGAAAAAGCCTCCTAGTGTTGACTCTCCCTGTTTCCAGCTACAATGTCACTGAAAAGGCTGGCTCCATCAGTGTGACGGTGAAGCGGACGGGAAACCTCAAGCAATACGCTATTGTTCTGTGCCGTACCGAGCAGGGAACGGCCACCTCCAGCTCCGGTCCACAGCCAGGAGAACAGGATTATGTTGAGTATGCAGGCCAGGTGGGTTCAGGAAATGCACTGCTTGCCCAGAAAGAAAGCTCTCGGGTTGAGTTGTCTTAGGCTAAGGGAGAAAGGTGGGTGGCAGCGAACCAGGGAAGCTTCATGGGCTGAACCTCTTTATGTCTCACAGCTGTTAAAAGCTCTGCAGAGGATGTTGAGCCAGGAGCCATCATTTAAAGTCAGCCACTCAAATGTCTGGCTGCTTGGGGCTCTTGCCCTGTGTCAGGGCTAGGCCAGCCGGACCCAAGTCCAAACATGGAAGGGGAGTTCTCCAACTTGGGGTTCCTGCAGTCAGCTGCCAGACTTGGGTAGAAGCTGGTGTTTGGGCTGAAGGCTTGGAGGCTAGGCCTGAAGCTTGACCTCCAGAAGGCAGGAGGTGCTGTTCTGTTCAAACAAGGGAAGAACTCCAGGCTTCTGAGGCTTATACCAAGCCTGGCCAACTCAGAGGCTTTCTGCAGCCTGCCAGTCACAGGGACTGGTGTTGCACATTTCTGTTCCCCTTTGTGCCTGCAGAGAACTCTGAGCATACTCAGTCAGCAAGCGTAAGTTCCGTTCTCAGCCCATGAGATTCCCAATTCATACCTCGGAGCCCCTGACATACCAATGGTTTGCTTTATCTCCGGGGTGGGGAGATGTGTCTCAATGGGGAGGAGAACCAGAGCATGGGATGGGGCTTAACAGAGTCATGAGTAGAGCAGCACATTGGGCAGCTTATGGGGTTATTTGGTTTTGGGTGTGATTTGGCTCCTGCAGCATTGGGGCTTTAATCCTAATAATGGGATTATAATAATCCCCATTCTCCAGTAATGTCTCACTGCCCTGGAGCTCATAGAGGAACTGTGCTACTGCAGGGTTAGAAGCTGGCACTTCTTGTTGAGGTATGGTGCACCCTGGCTCTGAATAGCCTCTTCATACCTCTGCATATAATCATCGCACAATTGCTGTTGCTTAAGGATGATGGGGAACTTTGTTTTTGCTCACAAAACATGCGAACATGCCCGTTCAAAGCTTTGAATGTGAGCACATGGCCACCAAAGACATTCATAAATTGTCAAACATGTGCTCACGTTCATCTCATTCCTGATTCCGTTTGATTTGTGCACATTTCCTCTGTTGAATGGATCAGCCTCACTTTAGTCTATGGAGGAAAGTTGTGTAAATTAGGAAATTTGGGGAAACTTGCACAAATCTCCAGTTTGATCACTGCTTGATTTGTGCAAGTTTCCCGTACACTCAGAGCAAGTAGCAATGGCAAATGGGAATCAGGCACGAGACGAGCGGCGAGATGATGTCCGGAGAATCCTGGCGATGTTGAACATCGCTCATTCGCACATCCCTACTGTTGCCCCACCAACACATAGGTGCAGTTCGACGAGCGGGAGGACACTAAATTCTGCACTATCCTTATAAATGATGATGACGTTTTTGAGAACATGGAGAGCTTCTCTGTGGAGCTGAGCATGCCAGCATATGCCTTGCTGGGGGGTATCACCAAGGCCAAGGTCTTCATCAGCGATGCGGAAGATGAGCCCACCCTGCAGTTTGACAAGAAAGTCTACCACATCAGTGAGAGCGCCGGCATCCTCTCTGCGCCCATCGAAAGGAAAGGTGCGTTGCACTGGAGCTTAGAAAGGAGACAAGCCAGCTCTTCCCTCCTCCTGCTGGCGGAACGTTGTTTAGCCTGGGCTGTCAAGTGGTCACCTGGGCCCTGTTCACATGAACAGTTACTTTAATCCTTTGGTCTTCAATTTCATGGGTTCCAAGTCAGCACTCTGGGCTTCCCCAGAAGGCCCTGCCCTCTTTCCCCAACTACTGGCAGAAAGTTGCAGGGCCCTGTTCACGACTAATCTGGATGGATCCACAGTTGGCAGTGCTATGGCAAACTCCACCTTCCCAGTCTGTGTGTAGAGACCATCCAAGAGTGAAAAGCTGAACTCATCAGACTGGACTCCTGCACTGTCCAGGGTGTAAACAATCTGTTCATCCAGGACAACCTGTTAGGTGAAGGTTGAGCCTTCTGAAAGAGGGTGTTCACCCATTCTCCAGGTGATCCAAGTGAGACTGTCTCTTGTGGAGATAACCTGAGAATAGGGAAAGTACTGTGGGTTAGATCAGGGGTGCAGGATCTCAAATTTGGCCCACCCTGGGTTCCCCAGATGGTCATGCCCCCTTCCCCAGGCTTCACTTTCCCCAGACCACCAATTGCCATATGATTTCCAGGCATCTCCATGCAGCTTTTTCCCATTCTAAAAGGTTGAAATGCCTCTCGTAAGGCTTAGTTACTGGCAGTAAGGTAAAAAATGGTGTATTTTTGGACCCTTCCCTTTTGCCTCCCCACCCCTGCCCCCCTGGAATGCTACCCTTGAAAGCTTCTCTGGAATTGAATTCACCTCTTGGGCTGAAAGACATTCTGTACCCCTGGAGTAGATAGTTCCCTACTAGATGAACCAGTCATCATCAGTGTATTTGTGTGCAGCCACCTTTCCATCATAAGCCACATCCAAAGTGGCTCTCAGTAAGAGTACAATAATATTATACTTTACAAAACATAACCAGTAGCAGTTGGTGCCCATTGTGACCAGCAACAGATAACAGGCAGTGGAGCCGAGGATAATGGGTAGAGCCAGGGGTAACAGGCAGGTTAAGAGAGCCAGTGTTCTGTAGTGGTTAGAGATGGGACTGGGACTCGGGAGACCTGGGTTCTAGTCTCCACTCGGCCATGAAGCTCACTGGGTAACTCTGGGCCAGTCACTGGCTCTCAGCCTAACCTACGTCACAGGGCTGTTGTGAGGATGAAATGGAGAGGAGGAGGAGGACCATGTGAGACACGTTAGGTGCCTTGCAAGAGGAAAAAAGCCAGGATATAAATGTCATAATAAATAAATAAACTTGACAGAGGTTCTGTTTACAAGGGAGAGCCGGGGTTTCAGCTCTACGACATATAGAATCACTCGTTCGAATCCACATTTTTCTTCATTTAAGCTGTCAGGGTGGAGACTGAGCCCATGGAGCCCCAAAGCAGTTCTGATTCTGAGGAAGAGCAGCAATCCGTGGGAGAGGAGCTCGCTCATCTCTCACAAGCACAGCAGCTGGCAGAGATTCCTCCTGCCAGCATTCCTGGGATAGATAGTGACCCTGGCAGTGAGAGAGCGCTGGAGGGGGGCTTGCTGGATGCTCGGTGCCGACGCAGGGAGCGGCACCAGATGGAGGGTGCCAAGAGGAGACGCTCTGCTCGTTTGGCGCTAAAACAACGGTCGCGTCCCGAGGACCCAAGGGTAAGAGGGAGGACCTCTCCATAGCCCCATAAGTTCAGAGTCTTCCCGCTCTTCTCCTTCAAACGGGGACCAACTGCCTTACCTGGAGCTTAGGCTACTCTGCTATCTGCCCCAGTGCAGTTCCTTGCTTAGTCGCTAGTGATTAGTATCTGTAAGAGTCATTAAGTAATAAAGGAATAAAGCCTTGGAAAGAATCCTCGTCGTCTGTGTCTTGAGTTGGCTATTGGAGGGGACTGTATGAGGCAGCTAGGGCGCTCCTGACATAAGCAAAATATAAACAAACATAGAATCAACACTACAATAGATTAATCAAGCATTTCCTAAAGAAATTAAATATACTGAGGCTGCAATCCTATATTCACTTATCTGGGAGTAAGTCCCATTGAACTCAGTGGGGCTTTTTTCTGAGCAGATATGTATAGGACTGCACTGTAAGACTGTGCAAGACTGTACTAAAGCCTAGTAATGATTCTCCTTTAGTAATCCAGATTAACAACAAAATAATACATCAACCGAAGCTAAATAACAACAAGCAGATGATAAGTATGAGGCAAAGCATGAGATCTCGTTTCTAACAATTCATTAACAACTCATTTTAAGACAAACCGCCAACGTCAATGGTCAGACACAGTATAAAGTAGTACAAAATTACACATTTTAGCAGGTGGTGGTGGTAGTCTTACAACAGATGGATTTGCTCAACCAGTGTAATTCCTTTTCTAGAAAATAACCATTATACCACTTTGCTGTGCATTACATTATAGGAGATTCTAGCAGCATCGTATCTGCAGTTTGCTACACAGTCCCCAAAAGTGCTAAAGGCAGCAGTGCGTATGCCTTAGAGTCTGGTTCAGATTTCAAGTCCAGGGGGATGTCCAATGAGAACCGCATCGTGCTGGGGCCTGGCATCACGATGACGACCTGCGACGTGAAACTGATCGACGACGGCGAGTATGAGGAGGAGGAAGAATTCGAAATTGCACTTGCTGATGCATCAGAGAATGCACGCATCGGGAGTGTAGCTTCAGCCAAGGTGATGATCAGCGGGCCCAACGATGCCTCAACCGTCTCCCTTGGGACAGCTCTGTTCACTGTCAGCGAGGATGCAGGTAAAATTTTTGTGTTTTTTTAAGACAGCTCTGCAGAGCCTGCGAGATCTCAGTTAAATCAAAGAAGGTACCAAAAGTCCCACTCCCAAACATCTGGCTGGCTTGTATGATGCCCACTTAATGAGGGTGCATGTGTATTCAAGTTAGGGGTGGATGGATCTGTCAATTTAGTTTCACTCTGTTTCTAATTTTTCCAGTCTTCAGTTTGTTTAGTCCTGTTTCTGCATCAGTTTGCTTTAAAAGAAGAAAGAAAAGAAGTCCACACGAAAAGTTGCATGCATTTTTGTGTGCATTCCTGATATATGCATTTTTCTACAAAGTTTTCATAAATTATGCATTTTTTTGCAAGTGTCCAGAGAGCTTCACCTACTGGGCAGTTAAGAAATGTAATAAATGAAAAGGAAATGAATTATTTCCCCTAATCTATGCCTTCGTTGATTGAAAACCTGCATTGCAAAATTTTGAAAAGGGCGAATATCGATGTATAACTGCGTTTTGATTTGTATAGTGCGAATTAGGTAACTTTGCATTAAAATGCAATCTGAACTAATCTCTCCCCCATCTGTAATTCAAGTTTCACCGAGTCCTTGGAATGTATGGTTCCTTGTGACCTTTGCCTTTTATCCTTTAAGGCTGACTTCCTAGCAGCTATTACTTCTACAGGGAGAGCTAGCAAATTCTGCTCATGGAGGCATGATCCCTCATTGCTACATATGCATCCTAATAAGATAGTTCTCCATCCAATTTGGTTTTCCTCCCAAAGGTAGTGTCAGAATGCTGTCTAGGTTAGGACATCTCTATCACAGTGTTGTTCCTGGAATGAAAGGGAGTGGGTCTTACACCAGAGGTTCTCAAACTGTGGTCCATGGAGGACTGGTGATCCATGAGTTCCATTCAGGTGGTCCACAGAAAGGTTGTGGAACAGTCAAAAATATTTGTACTCAGCCCTGCATGATTTTTTTTTTTCTGTTGACGATGGAGATCAAGGTTGCTTTGACCAGGGCATAGACCTATGCAAGACGAGCCTTTCATCACTTGCTGCCCTCAAGCCCAAATACAGAAACAAGGCAAATGCCAAAGCTGACCTGAGGCTGTTGTTGTTTATTCAGTCAGTCGCTTCCAGCTCTTCGTGACTTCATGGACCAGCCCATGCCAGAGCTTCCTGTCGGCCATCGCCACCCCCAGCTCCCCCAAGGTCGAGTCCATCACCTCCAGAATATCATCCATCCATCTTGCCCTTGGTCGGCCCCTCTTCCTTTTGCCTTCCACTTTCCCTAGCATCAGCATCTTCTCCAGGGTCTCCTGTCTTCTCATGATGTGGCCAAAGTACTTTAGTTTTGCCTTTAATATCATTCCCTCCAGTGAGCAGTCTGGTTTGATTTCCTGGAGTATGGACTGGTTTGATCTTCTTGCAGTCCAAGGCACTCTCAGAATTGTCCTCCAGCACCACAGTTCAAAAGCATTTATCTTCCTTCGCTCAGCCTTCCTTATGGTCCAGCTCTCACAGCCATAGGTTACTACGGGGAATACCATTGCTTTCACTATGCAGACCTTTGTTGTCGGTGTGATGTCTCTGCTCTTCACTATTTGATCAAGATTTGTCATTGCTCTCCTCCCAAGAAGTAAACGTCTTCTGATTTCTTGGCTGCAGTCAGCGTCTGCAGTAATCTTTGCGCCTAGAAAGACAAAGTCTGTCACTGCCTCCATGTTTTCTCCCTCTATTTGCTAGTTATCAATCAAGCTGGTTGCCATCATCTTGGGTTTTTTTGAGGTTTAACTGCAACCCAGCTTTTGCACTTTCTTCTTTCACCTTCATCATGAGGTTCCTCAGCTCCTCCTCGCTTTCAGCCATCAAAGTCGTATCATCTGCATATCGGAGATTGTTAATGTTTCTTCCAGCGATTTTAACTCCAGCCTTGGCTTCATCAAGCCCAGCACGTCGCATGATGTGTTCTGCGTACAGGTTGAATAGGTAGGGTGAGAGTATACAACCCTGCCGTACTCCTTTCCCAATTCTAAATCAGTCTGTTGTTCCATGGTCTGTTCTTACCGTTGCTACTTGGTCATTATACAGATTCCTCAGGAGGCAGACCAGATGACTTGATATCCCCATACCACCAAGAACTTGCCACAATTTGTTATGATCCACACAGTCAAAGGCTTTAGAATAGTCAATAAAACAGAAATAGATGTTTTTCTGAAACTCCCTGGCTTTCTCCATTATCCAGCGGATATTGGCCATTTGGTCTCTAGTTCCTCTGCCTTTTCTAAACCCAGCTTGTACATCTGGCAATTCTCGTTCCATGAATTGCTGGAGTCGACCTTGCAAGATCTTGAGCATTACCTTACTGGCATATGAAATAAGTGCCACTGTTCGACAGTTTGAACATTCTTTGGTGCTTCCCTTTTTTGGTATGGGGATATAGGTTGATTTTTTCCAATCTGTTGGCCATTCTTGTGTTATCCAAATTTGCTGGCATATGGCATGCATCACCTTGACAGCATCATCTTGCAAGATTTAAAACAGTTCAGCTGGGATACCGTCATCTCCTGCTGCCTTGTTATTAGCAATGCTTCTTAAGACCCATTCAACCTCACCCTTCAGGATGTCTGGCTCTAGCTCACTGACCACACCGTCATATCTATCTCCGATATTATTATCCTTCCTATACAGATCTTCCGTATATTCTTGCCACCTTTTCTTGATCTCTTCTGCTTGACCTGAGGCTACAGCTGACAAAAGTTACACCCAGGTTCACAGAACTTTGCTCACAACTTCTGATTGGAACCAGTGTCGCTCTGGCAGCTTCCCACGGGTTCTTCCGTGGGAGCTTTCTCAAACAGCTTTTTAAAAGGTTGAAAAACCTTTTCATCTCCCCCCTGGAATTAAAGGGGGGCAAGGCGGCATCTGGACAACATCTTGGAGAAAAGTACCCCCCTCGAGACAGTGGGGGGGCTGGATTCCAGGATTATCTCCCCAGAGCTTTACCATCGCAAAAAGCTGTGATGAGACTCCTGTTTCATAGGAGAAAACAGGGCTGACATGTTCCATAATAATATATGCTTCAAGAAATAACAACTCCTGTGGAATGATTTAAGAAATATTAACATCTGAAGAACATCTGAGGACCTGTAAGATCTGTTTGAGAGAAACATGAATGCACCGAGGAGAAGAAGGGGGATGGCTTCACCGCCAGCTCCCCCCATACATCCTGTGTCAAAAGTTTCGAAAACAGAAGATATAGGGGAATTAGTTACTCTGATAAAGACTTTATCTTCGTAATTTACGGAGCAAGCCAAAAGGTTGGATTTAATCCAAAATTCCATCATCGCCTTGCAAGGAGCCGTCGATTTAATTAATGTGTTATGGCAAAAAATGGAGACGAGAATTAACGAGCTAGAAGACCGAGTAGCAGGGAATGAAACTTTGACACAAATTTGTTTTAAAAACACCTCTGACAGAATTTCTCAACTGGAGGCCTTCACGAGAAGATCCAATGTACATATTATTGGGATTAAAAACCTTTCTAATGATGTAAAATTGCCTATTTTTGTGGATAAACTTTTGCATGAGATACTCCCTATCCCATCTGATTATTTACTTGATATTGAGCAGGCATTTCATGTGCCAATTGCGAAAGGGACTGTCTATACCATCATAGTCCAATTTGCAAAAATCTCCACAAAGAATTATACCCTGCGTTTGGCAAGAGAGGGTGGAAGCCTTAAAGAAGGCAATTTATCAAAGCAAAAAAACATGGCAAAAACATGGCAAAACAAATGAACTTACAACATTACTTAAAATATCCTGCTACACTTTGCATCATGTCTGAAGGTCAGATGAAGAAGTTTATAAATCATGAAATGGCAGAGGTTTGGTTGAACATAAAAATGTGCAAGATTCCTGTTACAACCCCATGAACTGGAATCTTTAAACAAGCTTTGTTAACTGTTTGTGTTTAGTCTACATGATCCAGGCTAGGTCAGAAGATAAATGATTATACATATATTCGTTTATTCTCTTTCATCTTTTGTTTTTTCTTGCTTTTCTTTATATTTTTTATTTCAAAATAGATATGGTATGCTGCATTTAAATTTATTGTTTGAGGGTAATTGTGCACATGTATTTATATATCTAATATAAAATATATTACTGACTGTTGAAGGTTTATTTTAAGTTTTCTTATTATATAACACTATATTCCTGTAGTAGTAGTAGTGGTGGTGGTAATCTAGGCTACTGGAAATGAACTGTAGACCTGTTTCTTGGATATAAGATTGATGATATGATATAGAAATGTAAGGTTGTTTATTAAACTGTAAATTTGTTAAGGTTATACATATAGTTTGTAAAACAGAATGGCATTGGAGGCTGAGGGGTATTGGAGTTTAAATTTAATTCTTTACGGGGGAGGGGAGGAAGGGGAAAAGAATTGTCTTCCTTTTTCTTCACCTCCTTTCCTCCTCCCTTTGCCTTTTTTCCTTTTTTTTTTCTTTCTTTCTTTTTCTTTCTCTTTTTGTTATTATGGTGTCCTCATCAGAATATTGTATTGTTGGGAAATTCTAGTATTGATCAGGTTTGGGACGTTTGGTATTGTATATTTCAGTTATAAAGATAAAATAAATAAAAATATATTAAAAAAAAGAACTTTGCTCACAAAAACAGGCATATCTGTTGCATTAGAGAGGCAAGAGTACAGCTATTAAAATATGACTGATGTATGTGCTTTGATTTGTAGAACAATAAAGACGTTTATTAAGACGTCCACCAAGACCCCCAGCAATTTTCAAGTGATCCACAAAAATGGGGTGGGTGGGGGTTGAGAACTGCTGTCCTGGACAATATGGCATTCTAAGGGCCCTGACTTACTCTGCCTCCCCACCACCACCACCTGCAATCAAGCCCATCTCTGCCTCCCCTTTCCTTTCTTCTGGGCAGCTATTACAAGCAGCGGCAGCTGGAGAAGACCTTCAGAGAACTTGCTTGCCCCTTGCCTTGCTCAGTATGACTAGCAAGGACAGAGCTCACCTGGCCCTACACATGTCCATCTCCATCAGCATCACAAGCTGCTATTTATTGGTTCATGCCATCTCCTTGCCCCTGGCTGTGTTTCTTCTTCGTGGACTGATGCTTGTTTGTTTGGCTAAATTTGTATCCCAGATCTCTTCCATCATGAAGCTCCAGGAGGTGTATGTAGGGTTCTCAGGCAGTCTCCCATCCAGACTCTGACCAGAGCTGGGTGTCAGGAGCGCCCTGGCGGCCTCTTTCAGTCTACTCCAATAGCCAACTCAAGACACAGACGAAAGGATTCTTTTCAAGGCTTTAATCCTTTTACAACTTAATGACTCTTTCAGATGCTAATCACCAGCGACTAAGCAAGGAACAGCAGAGTAGCCTATGCTCCGAGTAGGCAGTTGATCCCTGTTTGAAGGAGAATCACTTGAAGACCCTGAATTTATGGGCTAGGGAGAGATCCTCCCTCTTTCCCTTGGGTCTATGGGAGGCGGCCATTGCTTGCGCGCCAAACGGGAGCTACGCCTCCTTTCCGTGCCCTCCATCGCTCATCGCTCCCTGCGTCTGCGTCAAGCATCTAGCAAGCCCCCCTCCCGCACTCTCTCACTGCCAGGGTCGCTATCTATCTCAGGAATGCCAGCAGGAGGAATCTCTGCCAGCTGCTGTGCCTGTGAGGGATGAGCTGGCTCCTCTCCCACGGATTGCTGATCCTCCTCAGAATCAGAACTGCTCTGGGGTTCTATCGGCTCCGTTTCCACCCTGACACTGGGCCTGCTTAGCTTCAGTAAACAAATGGGAGGAGTCACCCCCCCAACTGTTTAGGGAAGATCACCCATCTCCAGCCCTTCTGGATGTGGCGACCTAGATATCCCATACCAACCAGTTCGTAATGGCTTCCTTGATGCGGGGATCATTTTGAAATCTTTCCCCAGGTTTCTTAAAGGATACAAGCAGCAACCATCTTTTCCCATTTTACCTTATATTTATTGCTTTCCCCTCCCCCCTTCACCCTTCTTTTTTTCCTTGCAGGGATCATTGAAATCCCAGTCACCAGGCACGGTCCTGATCTCTCTACCCCTACCTCCGTGTGGTGTGCCACTCGGACATCAGATCCACCATCTGCTACACCGGGGATTGATTACATACCCAGCTCCAAGAAAGTGGAGTTTCGCCCAGGAAGAACCGAAGAGGTATTGCTACTTGTCTTGCTTGTCCGGGGCAAATAGCACCTGGGGCCAAACTAGGCATCATATATTGTTGGAACACAGGAAGCTGCCTTTTCCTGAATCAAACTGTTCTGTCTAACTCAGTGTTGTCTACAGTGAGCAGCGGCGGCTCTCCAGAGTTTCAGGCAGGGGTTGGACCATATCATATATATCGGAAGAGGCATTCCAATGTGTCTATGTAGTCTTTCATATCTGTTCTGTAGACCAGCCTTCCCCAAGCTGGTGTCTTCCAATGGCCATGATGGCTGGGGATGATGAGACTTGTAGTGCAAGACATCTGGAGGGCACCAGGTTGAGAAAAGACTGTTGCAGACCATGCAGTGTCTCACTTGTCTGTTCTGTACAGGGACAGTACAGATCAAACTCAGAGTCAAATAAGGTGTTGCTTGTGAATAATTTGCTACTGTACCTAGAAAGCACAGTATCAAACTGGACACATTTGAAAGCTCCTAACAAAATATATGAGTTGACTCATTTCAGTCCTGTATCTTTTTTGGTAACCTTCAGCTGCTTTTTCCCCCCGAGTAAAGTTCATACGTTATTGTTGCATGAAGAACAGTCCTCTTGTCCTCTACAGAGCACTGACTCCCAACCTGCGTAGTGGGAGACATTAACATGTCATGAGAGGGACTGCAATGTACCTTGAAAAAATTAAGTGGGTGCATCGACCACTCTCTGCCTCTCAGAGGGAGGCCATTTGTTTGTTTTATTTACAATTATGTTCAGGCCACCTTTAAGGTAAAACTCTCTCATATGCAGCATTTATCCCCCTTCCTCTGCCAATAAACAGGCCATGACATCATCATGTAGCATCATTCTTGGGGGCTTTGGGGGAAAGAAATGGTGGCTGTCCATGGGCAAGAAGCCAGCGGCTGTTGGGAGGAGCTTTAGATAACAATGAGTTTCACCCACCCACCTAAAATTTAACTGTTTTGGTCCCGTTTCACTTCCCATGCTCCCTAACATTCTTGCTGAAAGTTCTCATTGGTTCAATGTTATATCTGTTACATAATCCAGGGGAAAGAAATTATGTCCCAGGTATCAAGAGTTTTCTCTAGAGCATTCCTGTGTTCTGATACATCTAATGATCTGAATGTTTTGGGTTCTTCCTTCATCCATCTCAGATAAGCAAGCATGTAGAAATTAAATCTATTGTTATTTATGAGTCTAGAAGAACCCAAAATTGTAACTTTCTCCCACATCAACTGGAGCATCTTTACATGCACACAAATACACGCACACGCACAATCAGGATCGATAGGTTTTATATATTAAGAAGGTAGGCCCTTTTATTTCTTTTATCTCCATTAGTACTGCACCTTGACAATCCTGGATGATGCACAGTACCCCGTGATCGAAGGGGTAGAAACCTTTGTAGTCTACTTGAGTTCGCCGCAAGGAGCTGAACTGGCCAAACCTTTCCAAGCAATGGTGGCCATTAATGACACGTTCCAGGATGGTAAGTAGATCGGTGGATCCTTATTTAAGTGTAGCTCAGACTCCTTTGGAAACACAGTTTTCTTGCAAACTGAGGTCTGAGGACCACTTGGAGTACTTGTGTGCAGTGGATCACAGTGTATTAGAACACACTACATACGGGTTTTTTTAATGCAGTATATGGTGGCATGCAAAGGCTGCATGTGGCAGCTGCCCATGGGCAGGAAGCCAACAAATGCAGCAATGTTGAGCGTGGGGATTGGCTCTGTCAGGATTCCCTTTTGCCCCTGCTGTAAACTTCAGAACCCAAATCAAAACACAGACAAGAGGCTTCAATTCTCGGCTTTTCCTCCACTACTTCAGTGGGTCATACAGATGCAAATGGTCAGTGACTCACAGTCTACAAACGAAACACCTTCAGGGAGTTCAAAGAAAAGCTATGGAAGTTGCCCACCATTTGAAGAAAAGGCAGGCTACTGTCCTAACTTAAGGGGGGGGGAATCTCCCTCTCTCGCGCGAGGCCTCTAAGCACTGCTGTTCACGCTGGGCCAATCAGGCAGACTGTCTAAGCTCCACCCCTGCCATCTCTCTCTTGGCTCCGCGTCTGCGCCTGGTGCCTAAGAATTTGGGCTCTCCAAGCCCCACCTCTCCTTGTTCGCTATCTCTCACAGGGGTGTGTGAAAAGAGGCCCTCCGTCCAGCTGGGCCTTTGATGCCTGAGGAGTCTGTGTCTCTGTCTCTGGACAAGCCTGGGAAATTTCTTCCTCCACCTCCTGCAATTCTTCTTCATAATCTGAGCCACTCCCTGTGCTCAGAGGCAACCCTGGCAGGCTCTAATGTCAGGGCTTGTGACCAGGGGAGTGGCTGCTAGTTCTGCAGCTTCTGTAACGGTTCCACTTGCATGGAGCAAGAAGTTGCTCAAACAGCACATAGTTAACCTATGGGATTCACCTCCACAAGATGCGGTGATGGCCACTCGTGGCATCTTGTGGCAGTGAATCCCACGCATTAACTGTTTGAGCAACTTGTTGCTCAGTGCAGGTGGTTTTAAAAGGGGATTGGACAAATTCCTGAAGGGTACACCTGTCAGCGGCTAGAAGTCACGATGGCTGTGCACAGCATTGCGGCTCAGAGGCACTCTGCCTCTGAATTTACAGTTGCTGGGGGTCAACCCTGGGAGAGGGGAGGGCTGGGCTGGCCAGGCTGTTGAGCTGCAGTCTGAACTTGCATCGTCCGAAGCAGATGTTCCATCCAGCATACAGTGCTGGCTTCCTGGAAGGAGTAGGTCCTGTTGCTGCAGCAGATGCTGTAGTCCTGGTGTCATTCTTCAGCATATCACAGACCCGTAGAAGTGGTGTTATGGTCATTCTTCTTCTTCTTCCTCTTCTTGTGCCTTCTGCAGTACCACACATGAAATTTAGTAAAGATTTGTACCCTGTGAAAGAGAAGGACGGGATCCTGCATGTTCCTATCATTCGTACCGGAGACTTGAGCTATGAGTCCTCTGTCAGGTGTTATACCCAAAGTCAGACAGCAAGAGTCATGGAGGACTTTGAGGAAAGGAGAAATGCTGAGGAGTCACGTGTCACTTTTCTGAAAGGGGAGAAGGTGAGCAAATCCAGCTGGCGAGGAAACAATGATCTAAGACAGGGTGGGCAAGCTATGGCCCACAGCCTAATTTCAGACCTCTGGGAAGAACGATCTGTCCCTCTCCCAACAACCCACTGGGTGTGGAGGAAAAGGCAGGGAGAGAGAGAAGGGGGGATTCTCATGCTCTTGGCTCTGCCCACTTTTGGCTCTGCCTCCAGCCACTGCTGGATCCAGCCCTGCCTGCTACCAATACGGAGCCCTCCCAACAGATTACCCCCTAGGGAAAGTGGCCCTCAACAGAAAAAGGGTCCTGCATCTGTAGTCTAAGAGGAGTACTTGGCGAAATGGTTCTTCCCCCTTGGTTTTCTGTTTAATGGCCTCCTTACAAATGGGGTTTTCCCTGGCTGTAACCCCCCACCTTTCACAAGAGTTAATTTTAATCTAATGTCTCTGCTTCAGCATGGCAGTACCTGTGATTATTTACACAGCAAAATAATTCAATTACATAACAATGCGTTATTTTTTATGGACTGCATCAGTGAGTAATAGTCCCAAATGGCCTGTAGTACCTTCAAACATTATTAGTCTCTGGTCATAATCCATTTAGAGTCGAATGGCCAAGTTAGAGACAAACACACTGCCTTCTGGACCATCACTAGTGATAATACTCTGTGATGATAGGATGAGGAATGGTCCAGCTAACTTAGGTGAAGGCCTTCCTTTGTGTTCCACCAACATCTGATGTATGTCTGGTTGGGATATGGAGAGGGTCTTTTCTGTGGCTGCACCTAGACTCTGGAATTCCCTACCGAGGGAGGTCCACCCCCTGATGACTATCCATTGCCCCGTGAAGTCCTTTTCTTTTTTAGGCAGGCATTTGGTCTTCCTAATTCTGCCTTCCCCAATTTGTTGCCCTCCAGACGTGTTGGACAACAACTTTTCCCCCCCCTGCTGCATCCATCTTCTTCTTTTTAAAACTATTATTACTTATTTCTGATCTGGCTTATTATTCTGACCTGGCTTATACTGTGTGCCATCTTAAACATATCACTGGAAAGGCAGGATAGAAATATATTATAAAAAAAATGAATAAGTTGCCCAAGTTGCTTTATAGTCCTTAACTGGTAGTGTTCTTGGCTCTAGGTGAAGAACTGCACTATCTTTATTACCGATGACTCTGCATTTGAGCCGGAGGAGAAGTTCCAGATACATCTGAGTGACCCCCTTGGAAACCACTGGAGTGGGGCTACAGTTGGGAAGAGCAATATGGCCACCATTATAATCTCCAACGCTGAAGACGGTAAGCCGAGTTGGCCTGTTTTTAAGGAACTGTCAGCCTTAAGTGCAGTGGTTTAGTGAAGCCATGGCTCACTGGGTCGAAGCACTAGAATTTTTTTAATTAACAGGGATGATGGCCTCATCTGCCAGGGGGACTGACTCATCTGAGTCCCCTCAGACTCCCCTGTACCCTTTAAGCTTAGCTGCAATCCTCACAGTAGCTGGGCAGAGGAAATGGATGTTTCCCAGCAACAATATATGTCGTTGTGAGCTATTCCTGTTGTATTGCTAAGTATTTTGGATGGCTTGGTCTTGAACGGGCAATTAGACCTGTTAGCTTTACAAAAGACCTATAAACACATCTATAGTACACATGCACAGAGACGGATCAACACAGCTGCCTGTATTTTTGGACTCTCCTTGGGGGCTTGGTGATGAGCGCTGTCATGGTGAGTGCCGGCAGTTCAAAATTTAGCACTACACCACGACTTAAGTGTATTGAGCATTCTATCTCCCTGGTTTTTTTGTTCGTTTGTTTCTTCTCATGTATGTGTGAGTGTGCACTTCCACACATGCGCGCACACACGGAATTCAGAGGACCACTGAGTCTGGAGATTCCATTTAACCATCAAGGCTAATAGCCATTGATAGACAGATCCTCCATGAATTTTCCCGGTATCCTTTTCAAGCCATCAAATCCAGTGGCCATCACCACATCTTGTGGCAGCAAATTCTATAAATTAATTAACGCCTTGTATGAATAAGCACTTATTTTTCTCTGTCCTGAATCTCCTGCCATTCAGTGTCATTGTTTGACTCCAAGTAACTCTCTCCACACTGGACTGGCTGTGCCATTAGGTAGACTATGGCAGCCACCTTGGGCAGTAGATACCAGGGGATGTGGGACTGCACCGGTGACAGCCCCCTGGCCATTCCTCTTGAGCCCCCCTGGCCATTCCCCCCTCTTGGAGGACAGAGCTCTGTGTGCCACATGGCCTACACTGTACCCCTAAACTAGCCCACTGTCAGGGTGGAAACTGAGCCCATAGGGCCCCAGAGCACTTCTGATTCTGAGGAGGAACAGCAATCCGTGGGAGAGGAGCTCGCTCATCTCTCACAAGCACAGCAGCTGGCAGAGAATCCTCCTGCCAGCATTCCTGGGATAGATAGCGACCCTGGCAGTGAGAGAGCGCTGGAGGGAGGCTTGCTGGACGCTCGGCGCAGACGCAGGGAGCAACAACAGATGGAGGGCGCCGAAAGGAGGTGTACCGCTTGTTTGGCGCTCAAACAATGGTCGCGTCCCAAAGACCCAAGGGAAAGAGGGAGGATCTCTCCATAGCCCATAAGTTCAGGGTCTTCCCGTGGTTCCCCTTCAAATGGGGACCAACTGCCTTACCTGGAACTTAGGCTACTCTGCTATCTTTCCCCAGTGCAGTTCCTTGCTTAGGAGATTAGTATCTGAAAGAGTCATAAAGTAATAAAGGAATAAAGCCTCAGAAAGAATCTTCGTCGTCTGTGTCCTGCGTTGGCTATTGGAGGGGACTGCAAGAGGCAGCTAGGGCGCTCCTGACACCCACTGCCCTCGTGTGTGGTGGAGGACGCTGTCCCACCACCAGTATTTTTATCATCATCATTATTATTATTATTACATTTCTATCCTGACTTTTTTCCTCTTGCAAGGAGACCGAGGCAGCTTACACAGTCCTCCTCCTCTCCATTTTATCCTCACAACAACCCTATGCAGTAGGTTAGGCTGAGAGCCAGTGACTGGCCCAAAGTTACCCAGCGAGCTTCATGGCCATGTGGGGACTAGAACCTCGATCTCCCAACTCCCAATTCAACACTCTAACCACTACACCACACTGGCTTTCCTGTACTGAAGTAAGATTCAGCTGCCAGTCTAGTAGTTGGCTTCTGTATGTGGAATTGGAGGGGGGGGGAGATGGCGCCATCTTGTCCTTCACCTCAAGCAGCAACATGTTTTGGGCCAGCCCTGTCTTCACAACATAACTTAATTTTATAAACCTCTGCCTTGTTTTCCCCCCACACACACTTAATTGTCTTGTTTCCTAACTATTTTAAGTATAGGAATGTCCCAGATGTCTTAGCCTTGGTCTTTACACCACTTGAGGTGCAATAATTGCAGGAAAGGGGCATATAAATAAACCTGACTTGACGTAGTGTAATAATTTAAATGCTGTTAAATTTTAGCACGGCTGTCAAATGTTGCTGCTATACTCTGTGGAGAATGTAATCTTTCATCTTGTGTCTTGACACTAACATTTGTCACTCTAAAAAAACCTGTGCTATTAACAGCACAATCCTATTCATGCTCACTCAGAAGCAAGTTCCATTGATTTCCATGAAGCTTACTCCTAGGTAAGTGGGCATAGGATTGCAGCTGCAGTTAAAGTGTTCTTCACATCTGGATACAGATGAATGGCTGACATGGGGCTCCTCTCCTCCTTGTTCCGTGTCTCCAGCACCCACCATCGAGTTTGAAGAAGCTGCCTACCAAGTCCGTGAACCTCCTGGGCCAGAGGGCGTTGCTTTCTTGAACGTCAAGGTCATCCGGAGAGGGGACCAGAACCGGACCTCCAAAGTTCGCTGCAGCACCCGCGATGGCTCAGCGCAGTCTGGCATCGATTACTATCCAAAGAGTCGAGTCCTCAAGTTTAGCCCTGGTAAAGCACAGAAAGTGCATGCAGTGAACAGGAGGCTACTCCAGATCTATAATAATAGGCATTCTTCACTGGCGAAAACATGTTAGTTGTTGCTTAGTAATCATGTTTATGCCATCTGGGGCACCGGGGCCAGGGGTGTCCATAGAGGTAATGCCCAAAAGCTGAGGCACAAACTGAGATACACGTAGAATAAATAAAATCAAACGTGCAAGCCATTTCAGCAAATACACAATAGAAGATTTTGCTGGTTGCGATGTATCAGTGTGTGAAATTTAGCCTTCTCCATACTCCTCAAGAGCTTAAAGCCCTTCCTGTCCCTGAACCCTTTCCCATCTGCCTCCTTGGCCCTGATGCTGCCCTCAGTCACTAGCCCATCTCCCAGCCACCTGCAGAACACATCGAGCGTGATCCTATTGGAATTACACATCTTAAAGCAGGGGTGTCAAACTTCTTTCCGCCCTAGGGCCAAAGTCAATTTCAGAGAAGTTCTCTGGGGGCTGCATCCAAGTGGTGGGCAGAGCCAAGGGCAAAAGGGGGCGAGGCCCGAATACAAACGATGTCAGCATGTTTTAGCTCGAAGCTCTTGCTGCCAGGAACTCAGCCTTAGGAGAGGCCTTTGAACTTTTGGGAATGGGAAACAAACTGCACAAAAGCTGGGAAGCCACCAAACAACCAGTGGTCAGGGGAAAGGGGGCAGGGCCAGGGGAAGGGGAGAGGCCATCTGGGGAACCCCGGAGGGTCAAATTTGACCTGTGGGCCTCCTTGACGTCCCGCTAATTTCAGTGAGGAGATTAATAATGTGACTTAGCAGTGCTTCACTGCAGCTGGAGCAGACCCCTTGTTACCTATCTCTAGGCTCTGTGACCTTTCTTTCTTTCTTTCTTTCTTTCTTTCTTTCATTCATTCATTAATTCATTCATTTCCGTACCGCTCAATAGCTGAAGCTGTCTGGATGGTTCACAAAAATTAAAACCACAAGTGCAGCATAAAAACAATATAAAATATAAAAGCATTAAAACTACAGGATAAAAGTGCAACCAGCATAAAACCTAGCTGCAACTAATCAATTTTATTACGGTCATAGATCAGCAAGAACCTAGCAGTGAAATACAGTAACAAATTTAAAACAGCAGAGCTAAAAGACTAAAACACAAAAATGCCTGGGAAAATAAAGAGGTCTTCACCTGGCCCTGGAAAGAGATGCTAGGCGAACCTCTCTAGGGAGCTCATTCCACAACCGGAGTGCCACAGCAGAAAAGGCCCTCTTCCTAACCTGTTCCTTCCCCCTCTGCTCCCCAGCACACAGCTACCTCATCCTGTCCTCTTGCTCCCTTGTCCTCAGCTTCCTCCCAAGGCTCCCTCTTCCCAACCCAACTGCCGTACACAGCCCCAGATCTTCCCTAAGTCCAATCTGCAGCTTTTCTGCTAGAACAGGTTTTACCAGCTCTTGTCCGAGCATCAAATCTATTGCACAATCTCACAAGACCAGCTGCTCTGTGCTTATCATAAAGAATCAAAGCAGACACACTTCCAAGCAGGAATAGGGGAGATATATTTCGGATCATAGATTTTTATTAAAGTTAGACAGGCACCATTAATCCTCGCATGGCATCTTTTAGTAAATCTGTCAAGCAATCCATCAGAGTGCATTCTATGTTTGTTTGTTTTTTAAAGGCTCCTTGGCCAAATGACAAGAGCCAAAGGGGTAAGATAAAACCTGTGTTTGCTTTCATCACAATGATTGACTGGGTCCGACCTCTGCGTTGCTTTATGGAAGCACTTAAAAGTCCCGTCAGATGACAAGTTGGTTTGACTCAACCCTCTCTCATTTCCGCTCACGCAGGTGTGGACCACCTTGTCTTTAAGGTGGAGATTATGTCCAATGAAGACCGGGAGTGGCATGAGTCCTTTTCTTTGGTGTTAGGGCCAGATGATCCTGTTGAAGCTGTCCTGGGAGAAATCACCACTACAGTTGTGACCATCCTGGACCAAGAAGCAGCCGGAAGCCTCATTTTACCAGCTCCTCCTGTTGTAAGCAGCTCAGCTTGAATGATCAGCCAAGGATCAGCTCTCATGTGCCACGTTTTCCTGTGACATATTCCTGTCATAAATATGCAACAGAACGAGGTGGTTCTGTACCTGAAGCTCTACCACTTCAGATTGCGTTGGGTGTGTGTGTGTGTGTTTTTAATGATTCCCTGTGTAAATAAAACTTTCTGTAAGTACAAAACTAGCACAGCAGAGAGCAGAGTAGTCTGGAACCTTTGTCTCTGATGTACTAGCTTTTTACTTGCAGGGAGTTGTGGTTGTTTTTACATGGAGGGTCATTCACAACCGATATCGCCCACCTGCAGCCTGAAGTGGTACAGGCCTCTCTGCCATCTCAGGATTCTATCACCTCATTTTGATGCAGGTGTAGACCCAAGCCAAGGTGTGTGGGTTTTACCACAATTATGTTGTATGGTCAGTATTTTGTGCAAAGCATAGAGTCAGCCTGGTTTGGGAAAACACCGGCTTGCTCACGTTGTGGTGTATTGAAAATAAATTACACTGCAAAACAAATGTGTGAAAATCACCTTGTGGTGACCTTGCCCGCAGCAAAAAGTAATGCAAGACTCTGGACCACATATCTGGAAAAGAACCTGCAAGCTGGTGGATAGTTCTCTCATGCATGCAGGTGTGGAGTTTCGTGTTGAAACGGAGGTGATATTCACCTTTTCCTGGGGCTGGCCCACCAGGTTTCATCATATATCCTTCTGCTCCAGAGCCAGTGTGGTGTAGTGGCTAGAGTGCTGGACTGGGAGTTGGGAGATCCAAGTTCTAGTCTCCACTCGGCTATGGAAGCCCACTGGGTGACTTTGGGCCAGTCACAGACTCTCAGCCCAACCCACCTCACAGGGTTGTTGTTGTGAGGATAAAATGGAGAAGAGGAGGATTATGTGCTCTGCCTCGGGTTCCTTAAAGAGGAAAAAAGGCAGGATAGAAATGTAATAAAAATAAATAAATTACCCCAGAATTCTTCTTGACTCTAGCTACAACACAGTATCTGCCGTTGCAGCCAGGTAGGGTCCTAAGAAGAGCCCTGGTCAGCCACCAGTTTTGAGGGAAGGCCCCATTGAGAGCAGAATGGAGGGCAGCAGGTCAGATCCCTACACCCAAAGCAGAGTGCCACCAAGTGCCATTGCCAGAGTCACTGCTCCCTCCACACTTACCTCTTTAGCAACTGGGGGACTAGCTGGTCTTCCTCTGTGGGCCAGATTTAGCCCTGGGGCCCCTAGTTGCAGAACCCTGACTTAAAGATTCCATCCTACTTGTCTGACTGACATATTCCTCGCAGACAAAGGCAAGGGTGACTTGCCAGCGAATGTGGGGGTGATCCAAGGAGAGACATTCAGCCCCTGGCTACCCAAAGCTACATTGGGGGAGCTTATAAAGCAGGGGCAGAGAACCTCTTCCAGCCCGAGGGCCAAATTCAGTTTTGGAAAAGCTCTCGGGGGCCACATTCCAGTGGTCAGCGGGAGCCAAAGGCAAGAGGGGCTGAGCCAAAACACCAGCATGTTTTAGCTTACGGCTCCCAGTGACGGAGCTTTAGGAGCGGCATTTCAGCCTTTTGGAATGTGGGTTGGGGGTGGGAACGCGCCAGAGCTGGGAAGCCACCTAATGATTGGCAGCCTGGGGAAAGGGGTGGGCCAGAAGAGGGAGGTGTGGCCAGATGGGGAACCCTAGGCCCCAGGTGGGCCGGATTAACACCTCTGATGTAAAGGCTTCAAGGCCAATAAGCAAGGAACGGTTTAATAGGCCACAAGAATTCAAATGTTCAGACTCTGTGCTGCAGTTCCTGTACCTAGATGATGCAACCCCATAGCAGCCTAGTCAGAGCTACCAGGTATGAGCCATTAGCTGTAAGGGCAAGTCTTGCACAGTACAAGAGCTATGGTTGGCCCCTTCCCCAGAGCCCCAACTCTTGCATTGTGTTCCTGCAGGTGGTCACACTGTCGGAGTATGACCATGTAGAAGAAGACACCAAACAAGGTGCTAAGAAGTCCCCCTCTCCAGGCTACCCACTGATCTGCGTGACCCCTTGCGATCCTCACTTCCCCAAGTACTCAGTCACGAAGGAGCGCTGCAGCGAGGCCGGGATCAACCAGTCCTCCATACAGTTCAGCTGGGAGGTGGCCACCCCCACCGACGGAAGCGGAGCCAGATCCCCCTTTGAAACAATTACGGACAACACTCCTTTCACCAGCATCAATCACATGGTATGTATGGAAACATTGCTGAGCTACAACGTCAGCAGAATCACGTGGGGTGGCTTTCGATGGACCGTACATAAGAACATAAGAAGAGCCATGCTGGATCAGACCAAGGGTCTGTCTAGTCCAACATTGTGTTCCCACAGTGGCTGACCAGCTGCCCATGGGAAACCCACAAGCAGGACATGAGTGTAACGGCATCCTCCTGCCCATGTTACCCAGCAACTGGTGTACATAGGCATCTTGACTCTAATACTGGAGGTAGCATAGAGCCATCAGGACTAATAACCATAGATTGCCTTCTCCTTCAAGAATTTGTCCAATCCCCTTTTAAAGCCATCCAAAGTGGTGGCTATTGCTACATCTTGTGGAAGTGAATTCCATAGTTTAACTATGCGCTGTGTGAAGAACTGCTGAATCTCCCACCAATCAGCATCATGGGATGACCCCATTAGGTTCTAGTATTATGAGAGAGGGAGAAAAATGTCTCCCTATCTACTTTCTCCACACTGTGCTTTTGTACGCCTCTATCGTATCTCCTTTTATTCATCTTTTTCCCAAGCTAAACAATCCCAGCTGTTGTAACCTTTCCTCATAGGGGAGTTGCTCCAGCCCCGTGATCATTTTAGTTGCCCGTTTCTGCAGTTTTTCCAGCTCTACAATGTCCTTTTTTAGGTACCACGTCAAGATGGGGTGGAGGAGGTGGGGTGCTGCATGTTTAAGTGCTCCTTCTTATATAAATCATTAAGTGCATCTAGTGAACTAGAATGTCAGGGCAAAAAGTAGCCAAACACATGGAAAGGAGTGAAATTATGTAGCTAATGGTATCACATGGCTTCCGGATCTGCTTCCCTGAAAGGTGGTGGAAGTGGCAAAACTGAGTACAAGGGAGCAAATACCTTTCAGAGTCCCCTCTCCCAGTCAACTCAGTCTTCCTGCTTCCACTACTGCTGCTGCCCCTGTTCTGAGCCACTTGGTTTTTGGCATGCTGCTAAATGTTAACTGAAGCTTTTCTGGGGCATGCTGCCTTATTCTGAGTTAGATCATTGCTCCATCCAGCCCAGTATTGTCTCCTTTGACTGTCAACAGCCCTCCAAGATCTCAGGCAGGGTTTCTTTCCCTGGCCTGCAACCCGTGGTCTTTTCCACTGGAGTAGACCCTGAGAACTTCCACTGAGCTACAGCACCTCCCCAGAGGGCTAGCTAGGTGTCTGCTGCTTCTCGGATCTGTCTCCATGTATATTTTTATGCTTGTTTTTAATACGTTGGTGATTTTATTAAGTCTCCTTGAGTATCAGCAGCCAGAAAGGCAATCTGTTTTCATTAATATAATAGATAAGTAAAATAAGAAATTAAGGCCATTGTGCAACATTGGTGTTCGTGCCACACCCAGCAGGGCCGAGGTCGAGGGTAGGCATGGTTGGGCACTTGCTGGGGGCCACGCTGCAGCAAGGGCCCACTGACAAGAGCCCCCTGGACTCGGTCCTCCTCTTCTCCACCGCAACCTTCTTGTTCACCTGCTTCTCGCTCTGGCCCAGACAATGGTGGTGGTGAGAAGGAAGGAGGAGCAGAACGTGCCACGGCCTGCTTGCTCTCTGGCTCTCTGCCTGTCAAGCAAGCACGTGGGAGCAATGGTAAGGAAGAGGATGAGGAGCAAGAGCGGCTGGGGGCAAGGGTGGTCGAAGGTAGACTCACTGAGGGAGAGGGACCGTGGAGGGTTTCTTGCCCAGGAAACTTGGCACTGTCGACAAGGGTGATGGAAGGTAGACTCACTGAGGGAGAGGGACGGTGGAGGGTGTCTTGCCCAAGAAACCTGGCACTGCCACCCAGAATCCATCTCTTTTCCCCCGCCCCCCTTTGTTCTTCCCAGGTGTTGGACAGCATTTACTTCAGCCGGCGATTCCACGTGCGTTGTGTGGCCAAAGCTGTGGATAAGGCCGGCCATGCAGGCACCCCACTGAGAAGCAATATAGTCACTGTAGGGACGGACAGCGCCATCTGCCACACACCCGTGGTAGCCGGAACAGCCCGGGGCTTCCAAGCACAGTCATTCATTGCCACTTTGAAGTACCTGGATGTCAAACACAAGGAACACCCCAACAGGTTAGGGGGCCAGGGGACACCGAGCCTGAATGGGTGGGCTCAGGGAAATTCTGCTCCCCGTTGACTTTCATAAGAAAACAAAAGAGAGAGAAAGTAAAAAAAATGAGATGTAACTAGCTAGTTGTATTGATCTGGGGTTCTCATTCTGTCAAGGTCCAGTCAAAATAGATACTTGTAGATTACCAAGATGAAACAAAGCCACTTGTGCAAAAGGATGACAGTTTATCCATAGAAAGTAGATGCAGAATATATATGCAAAGAAAGCTCACCTCTCTTCAGTTGACAAAGCAGTTCTCTATGACACCGTTTGTACCCTGGGGCCACCCAGCAGAGCACAAGAAGTCATTCTCCTATGACCGGCAAAAGTTCTCCAAGCTGGTAGTGTGCACATTGCCCCTTGGAGTGAGACCAAAGCACAAAGCCTGCCGATTGGATCTTATAAGCTTCTCTGCTAGATGCCTCTCCCCAGCTCATGAACTGACAGGCCAACAAACATGCATCCAGGAGAAGGGGGGGCTTCTCTTTCCAGAGGTGCTCAAAGCATCACAGGCTGGGAAGTCAATCACCTCTTGAGAACAGGCCTTCTCTGCAGTGGCCCCACACCTCTGGAACAAGCTGCCATCATTGCAGACTTTTAAGGCCTTGAAAACATATTATTTGACCTTGGCCTTCTCATTATATGACTGCTATTGTTGCTGGTACTGATTTCCCACCTCACCCCTCCTGGCTGCTGCACAAACTCTGCAGGAGCACCTGCTCTGAGGGTGCTGTTCCAACCTCAGAAAGGGGGTCAGGGAGGGAGGGAAAGGGGCATGGCAGTGGTTGGAGAGGAGAGATGTGGATCTGCTAGATCACAAGCCTCTCCTTCGCCCATCTCACCCACGGCAAAGTAAGGCAGCTGTCTAGCTGGAAATGATTCTTAAAGTGATACCGGAGGCAAAAACGCCTCCGTCATTCCACCCACCTTGCTTGGCTCTTCCAGCAGGGCCATGGAGGGGCGGAGGGCTCCACTTTTGGAGCCCTCGGCCTGAAGAGCATCAGTCCAGTAAGATTAATCCAGTTTAAGCAAAAGCTTGTGTTCAAATGTTCCATCTTCTGAATCAGAGCCTAATTCCCACTTCATTATATTCTTGCAACATGTGTGCCTTTTGTCCAAGGTACCCCCCTGCCTCCCTGCTTCAATTTCTGCCTCTTTGTGATGTTCCAGGATCCACATCTCAGTGCAGATTCCACACCAGGATGGGATGCTCCCCCTCATCTCCACCATGCCTCTGCACAACCTGCATTTCCTGTTGTCGGAGTCCATCTACAGGCACCAACATGTCTGTTCCAACCTAGTCAGCATCCAGGACCTTAAAGGCATCTCAGGTGATAAATTATTGGCATCTGCAGCCCAATGCACAGACTCATTCATCAGCCATTTCTCTCTCTGACCCCTGTAGAGAGGCCCAGTGAGGTAATGTTAGACTCTAGACTTAATAGTCTTTCGGAGGGATGGGGGGACCTCTTTAGATGGTAATGTGTATTACATCCTGAGATTCAAAATGTGGCAAGTCAGCCCTTTTGCATTTGGGGCAGGGCTGGCCCAAGACATTTTGCTGCCTGAGGCAAAGGACAAAATGGCGTCCCCTCCCATTCCATGTACAAAAGCTGACTGGACTAGCAGATGAATCTTGTCTTCACCACTAATGATGAGACAGCATTCTCCACGAATTTGAAGGTAGCAGGCTAACATAGGGGCTGCTGAGTAGGCTGCATGGCACACAGCTCTCTCCTCGAACACCTTGCTGCTGCCTCCCTGCATCTGCCACCTGAAGCGACTGCCTCACCCTGCCTAATGGTAGGGCCAGTCCTGATTTGGGGAAGCTCCTGCTTGTTCTGCCGAATGGGACCTGGACTTCTGCCCCAAAGGCCAGCTTTCAATGCACCGCTGGCTGGATAAATGGACGTAAGGAAAGCCATTCTGAGATCCCCTTGAGCACCACATCTCAAATAACCCATAGCATTTGCACATCGATGCAGGCGAGCAAAGGCAGTCCTTCCCAAACGCACAGCCCACCCTCACTGGTGAAAGGGTGGCAGTTCCACACACGTGAGCTTCCAGCTTCTCTCGCTGAATCATTTTAAAAGTCTTCTCTCCATTGTGGGATTAAGGCTCCTGTTCCTTTGTTATATGATAAAGCAGCAGCTGTTATTTCCTCAGCAGCAGAGAACTGTAAACATGTCCTTTATTAGAAAGCCAAGGAGAGCACACATTCGTTAGGGAGCTGTGTGCTGATTCGTTAGGGCGAGGGCTGTCCAAGAGCAGATCGTGTTCTGCTTGTTGGACCACTGACCAATTTTTGGTGGACCACCACATGCCTGCTGGTTGCTGGGATGCTTGCGAACGGTGCTGGCCTGGGTGGATCTTGGCTTGATCCAGAAAGGCACTTCTTCTGTTCTTAAGCAAAAATTCATACTCAAGGCCGCTTAACATAGATTAAGCTGTTAAACAACAGCTTCAACTGTTGAAAGATTTTGACTGGGTTCACACAATCACAGTGGGGAAATAAGTCATGGTGGCTTATTTCCCTCACTGAGCAAGCTGTTCATATGCTGGGGGCATTTGCATAATTACCTTCACTGGCACAGCTTGCTACGTTATGCAAACCTGCTGAGGGTGGCTTGTTGCTGTGGTTAACAAACCACCCAGAACCCGTGAGCTGTTGTAGGGTTCTGAGGTAGCTTGTTAACCCCTCCTGAAGCCCCTTCCCTCCCACCCAAGCCCCTCCCCCTGACATCATAGGGCCCCTTTCTCTGTATATAGAGAGAAGCACAGACCATTTGCCCCTGCCTCTCTCTGCATGGAGAAAATAACCACCCCTTTCTCCATCCAGAGAAAGGCATGGAGCCATCGCTCTGTGCTTGTCTGTGCATGGAGAAAAGAGTTCCTGCCACTCTCTGCAGAGAGAAACAACAGTCCCTCTGAGTGCTAGAGAAAGGCACTGGACGGAGAAAACAGCAGGATTGTCTGTCCCAGTGCTAATAGAAGCCGTCTTTCTATAGCTCTGGGAGAGAGGGGGGCGAGGCCTGGGAGGGAACTTCCACGGACTGCATGGGGAACCTCCGTGGGCCAGATTGGGCTCCTAGTCCACAGGTTCCCCACCCCTGGACTACAGGGGTTCTAGTTTTTTAAAATGTAGACCACCCCTCCTCCCCAAATTAAAGAACTTTCTAATGACTTAAACCTATCAGAGACTCTGACTTGGTTTGGGCTCTGTTGTGTAGTTTACAGCAGATAAGTGATATTGCATCCAACCCACATCCCACCCCCTAAATACGTATCCCTGGTAATGTTTTAAGAAATAAATGCATGATGTGACATGACATGACACTGCGTTTAACATGTCCCTGTAAACAGCAGCCTCGTGAGCTGGGGAAGTGGGATGGAAACCCTGAACATAATAAGCAAAGGTAGCATATTGGCCATAAGAAAAATTCCAAAATCCCTATTAGTGTAATACCTTAATTTGACCAATTCAAAGATCACAAAAATGTACAATTTTTTAAGATCTGCAGATGTCTTCATCAGGCAAGAAGTTATAAAAACAGGTTTGGGGGGGTTTGGGGGGGGGAGAATTAGGAGTAGGAGGAAAGGCTGACTTGATGTTGCAGTTAGGATGCCTGGATAGGCAGATTCTTAAGGTGATATGGAGGAGGAGGAGGAGAAGGGTCTACCGACGTTCAAATTCGGCTGTGATGGTTTCAGTGCCCCTAGGACCACTGGGAACAAGAAAGCAGCAGACAAGTGTTGATCCTCCATTTTTGAAAATACAAACTCCAGCTGTTAACTAAAAACTGAAAATGATGTCACATCAGATGTTTCTTTTCCAAAATGTTACTGGGAAGATGCATGGGGGACCTGTTAAGGGGCCTAACGAATAATCCATCCCTGTCCAGATTCCCTTGGTGTGGCTCCTTCTCCCCACACTTTCCCTCTTACCCCCTAGCAAATGCTACTTCCGCTTGTGGCCCAGTCATACCAACTGCTAGACAACTGTGAGGTGTGCCCCATAACTGCAATAGACCCTTCTTCTCAGCAGGATAGGAAGATTGGGCCTAGGATTTTGAATTATCAGTGACAAGCCAAGGGTGATGGAAAACACAAAGCAGCCAGTTCCTGGAGAGGTATGCAGGAGCCCTTGATGCTTCCTGCAGAACTGGAGGTTGGGACAATGTTCTACACTCTGCTATGTTGCAGTCCTTGGCTTAATTTCATTTCATAGAATAGCAGGGTTGGAAGGGGCCTACAAGGCCATCGAGTCCAATCCCCTCAGCCTAATATCTGAAGCCTTCTATGTGCAATAGAGTTCAGACCTCTGGCAAGAGCAATCTGTCCCTTGCCTGGCAGCCTGCTGCGTGGGAAGGAAGAGGGAGAGAAGGAAAAGGGGGGGGGGGAGAGAAGAGGGTGGCAGAAAGTGAAAAGGGGTGACCTACTCACTTTGGGCTCTGGCCCCACCCACCACTGGCTTTGGCCCTACCCACCACAAAAATGCAGCCCCCAACATATTCCCCATGAGGGAATGCAGACCTCAGTCAAAAAAAAAAGTGGCCCACCCCTTTTCTGTGCATTCAGTGGGGCAGTTTGGTCCTGACACTCACTGAGTAGTGTCCAGTCTTACATAGAATAGACCCATTGAAATGAATGGCAGTCATTAGTTGTGACTAATTTAAGTCTACTCTGTGTAGGAGTAACATTGGATGCTACCCACTGTAAACATTAGTATTTATCTGCTTGTTTAAGCATGAGGTAGGTGTATTTCAGCAGCAGATCCGATGATCCTTCAGTGCAACATAGAAAAAATCTCTGTGTATTCCCCTTGCTTCCATCCTAGAAGCTGGATTCTTAGATGAAGTGACCTACAATAGCATTGTTCTGGGGCCTGGCTATGATCGGCCGTACCAGTTTGATCCCAGCGTGAGAGAGCCAAAGACCATCCAGCTTTACAAACATCTCAACCTGAAGAGCTGCATCTGGACTTTTGACGCTTACTACGACATGACAGAATTGATTGACGTCTGTGGAGGGTCAGTCACAGCTGACTTCCAGGTAATGCTCTGCACTTGGGGACGATTCAGTTAACTTTCAGTCGGGGAAAATCTCCTCTTGAGGTTCATGGATTCAGTAGGAAACACTGCAGCTGCAACCCTACATGCACTTCCCTGGGAGTGAGCCCCACTGAACGCTGTCAGGCTTACTTCTGAGTAGACACATGCAGGATTGCACTGTAAGAGAAACAATCAGGGGAGGCTGGTGGCTCCGATTTCGGAGGGGCTGTGAATCTATGCTGGGTTTCAGTCAGAACCAGCCAGAGCTCTAAAGCATCTATCCAAGGTGCTGAACCCTAGCCCCAAATGTAGGTTCAGCAGCTTAGATAACTTCTTTAGAGTGCTACCTGGGACTGACTGAAACCCAGAATGGATTCACAGCCCCACCGAAATCGGAGCCACCAGCCTCCACTGGAAACACTAATCAGACTATATGGGCTTCAGCTCACAAAATGGCTGAAATCCACCAGCAAGATGCGGAACCAAGTCTCGCCTTGTCACCGACTTGTGTGGCCTTGAGCAATTCACTTTCCCTCTGTTCCCCAACTCTACATATGTGTCGAAAGGGCTTAAGGGCAGGGCAGTAATGTAAAAACGTAAGTGTTTTCTCTCTGCATCTGTTGATAGGTCCGAGATTCGGCTCAGTCCTTCCTGACAGTCCACGTCCCACTTTATGTCTCCTACATTTACGTGACCGCCCCTAGAGGATGGGCCTCTCTGGAACATCACACTGAGATGGAATTTTCCTTCTTTTATGACACTGTTCTCTGGAGGACAGGTAGGTGGCCAGTTTTTTTTCCCTGGTAGCAATAATCTGAAGGAACATGATGTAGCAATCCTGAGATACTAAGCAGATCTGGGTCTGGTCAAAGGCCTGGATGAGCGACTGCCTGGGAACTCCGTTTTGCTACCAAAAAATCTCCATGCAGGATATTTTATTTGTTTGTTTGTTGCATTTATATCCCACTTTCCCCCCAAGGAGCCTAAAGCAGTCTACACAGTTCTCTGCCTCTCCATTTTATCCTCGCTACAACCCTGTGAGGTAGGTTAGGCTGAGAGTCAGTGACTGGCCCAGAGTCTCCCAGTGAGCTTCATGGCAGAGTGGGGACTTGAACCCAGATCTCCCGAGTCCCAGTCTCTCTAATCACTACACCACACTGGCTCTCTATATCCTAGATATAAACCTAGTAAACTAGCTGTGCCATCCTATGCATGATTATCCAGAAGTCACTGTGTTCAGTAGGGCTTGCTCACTAGTAAGTGGGTTTAGGACTGCAGCCTAAATTTTAAGAAAGTGAACTTCATCAGAATCAAAGATAGCAAAGTGGAGGGAGGGAACCTGCTGATAACAAGACAACCAGTTAATCAGCATGACAAATTTAAAGCTAGTTTAGCGACCACAGATTCTCTCTCCTGGCTGCAGCCGGATTGTGACAAGAGGGCTGGTGCAAATGGATTAATGCTGCTTAATCCCCTGCTTTTGTCCTCTCCTCTGGTGGCTTTTGTGGTGTCCTGCAGGTATTCAGACAGACAGTGTCCTTTCTGCCAGGCTGCAGATCATAAGGATTTACATCCGAGAGGATGGCCGGCTGGTCATTGAATTCAAGACCCATGCCAAGTTCAGAGGTAACCAGCTCTTGATTTCTACAAGGACAGGTGCTGGGGTGAAGCCTCTTTGAGAGAAGGCCACAGTTTCTGCCCTGGAATCCCTGGGCTAAGCCCAGATGTGCACAGACACTGGTTCTGGTTTTTCCATGGTGGAAGGAAGGTGCTTTACACATGCTCAGAGGCATTCCTCTTTAGCATTCTTTCACTTGGTCCAGGGTTAAGCCCTGATATTCACAGATGGCCCAGAGGCTACATTCTGATAAGCCCTGGGTTAGGCTAAATCCTGGAACGATTCTGAATATGACGATTCTGAATATAGGAACAATGCAGTCTCCATATTGCTGGTGTGCCAAAGTGCAGAGCTCAAAGGGTAATGACTGCCTTCCTTTTATGGATCCTTCTTTATTTATGTTCCTTGTAATTCAGGGCCGATGTCCTGATATTGCTGCTCTTCCATTGCGGTGGAAGATTTGGGGTTTGGTGCAGCGCAGCCTAAGACATCCTGGGCTGTGCTAGACCAACCTCCCATTTATTTCCAGAGCAGGCCCAGAACACCCACCCCCCCCGAAAGTGGCTGGTCTTGGGTCCACACTGCAAATGCTTCGGCTCTTGCCAGAAACTATAGCACAAGCCCAGATTCTGGTTGGGTGGGTTTCCAGCTCGTTCTGGATTGATATCCTATGTTCAAAGGATGTATATCTCTTGAGTACCAGATACTGGGGAGCAGAAGAAGGTGGTTGCCTTGATAATACTGTAAGTCAACCTTCTAGTCCAACATCTGGAGGGCACTACGATGGGGAATACTGCTGTATATATTGCTGAGATTATGCATGTCTGTGCCCTCCAGATGTTTTGGACTTCAATTCCCATCAGCCACAGCCACCGCGGTCAGTGGTCAGGAGGAGTAGGTAGGTAGGTAGGTAGACCAGCTTTCCCCAACCTGGTGCCCTCCAGATGTTTTGGACTACAACTCCCAGCATGCATGACCATTGGCCATGTGGTCTTCTTGTTATTGACATGTTTGTTTCCTATCTGCACAGGACACTTTGTGATGGAACACCACACCTTGCCAGATGCGAAATCTTTCATCATGACTCCAGATCACCTGGGAGGGATCGAGTTTGGCCTGCAGCTTTTATGGAGCGGCCAGACTTTTGACTCCCCTTATCAGCTCTGGAGAGCAACCAGCTCATACAGCAGGTAAGAAGGAAAGCTGTGATGAGTTGCCATTGAAGTCCCTGTCGGAGGCAGCTCAGGGGAACGTGAGGGCGACCCTCCGTTCTGGTAGGCAGAAAAGTGTAGAGCTGGAGGTGGAGGAATGCTGAAGCAGGATGTGCCCAGCACTAGGAGACTGGAGGAAGTGAAACAGGGCAAGCTTTGCAAGTTATTAGGGATCTGAGGGCAAAGATCTTTTAAAGTGTGGTGGGAAGCCTGCAGGAGAAAAGCAAGGGCAGATGTGGACATGGATCCCCATTCATGGAATCCTAGAGTTGCAAAGGCTGTTGGAGGTCATCTGGTCCAATTCCCTGCTCAGTGCAGGATCCTGCTCAATACAGGATGCAATTCCAGCATCCTGGATAAGTGGCCATCCAGCCTCAGCTGAAGTAACTCCAGCAAAGGATAGCTCACCACCTCCTGCGGCAATCTGTTCCATGGCCGAAGAGATTGTCCCATTACAAAGGTTCTCCTCTAGATGCTCAGTTAGGTGATGTATCTGTCCACAGTGGAGTCACCATTTTACCACATCACCCATAAATATTGAAAGAAGATGTGCAAGTCACTTGTGCATCCTTCTGTCAAGTTCAAAGGCATTCTAAGTTGCTCTGATGACAGAACCAAGCTCCACCTGGATGTTCTAGAGTTCAGGATTTGCCACATGACCTGCTCTAGCCTGTCTGGGGTTCAGATGGCTTCCAGCAAATTGTTAGTCCTTAACCCAGAAGTCTGTTCTGTTTCTGTGTTTGTGTTTTACTCGGCCAACCTTCCTCTTAAAGTAGCAGCTGTTTTGTCCCATAAGCAAAGGTCTTTAGGATATAAATAGCATGCAAATCAATACAGTTACTACGGTGCCTCCTCTCTGTTTCCAGGAAGGACTACTCAGGAGAATACACCATCTACTTAATTCCATGTACAGTGCAGCCCACACAATCATGGGTTGATCCAGGAGACAAACCTTTACCCTGCACTGCTCACGCTCCAGAAAAGTAAGGAGATTTTTATCTTATTCATAGCTTGATATGCCATGCCTGGGAATATTCATCACTATGTATGAATAGAAATATAGCTTCCAAATCATGTGAAGTACTCGTTCCCCTCTACTCAGCAGTGCTTAGGCCTCATCTGGAGTACTGTGTCCAGTTCTGGGCACCACACTTTAAGAAGGATGCAGACAAACTGGAGAGGGTTCAGAGGAGGGCAACGAAGATCAGGGGACTGGAAACAAAGCCCTATGGGGAGAGACTGAAAGAACTGGGCATGTTTATCCTTGAGAAGAGAAGACTGAGGGGAGATAGGATAGCACTCTTCAAGTACCAGAAAGGTTGTCACAGAGAGGAAGGCCAGGATCTCTTCTTGGTCATCCCAGAGTGCAGGACACGGAATAATGGGCTCAAGTTACAGGAAGCCAGATTCCGGCTGAACATCAGGAGAAACTTCCTGACTGTGAGAGCAATACGACAATGGAACCAATTCCCTAGGGAGGTGGTGGGCTCTCCCACACTGGAGGCATCCAAGACAAGGCTGGACAGCCATCTGTCAGGGATGCTCTGACTTGGATTCCTGCACTTAGCAAGGGGTTGAACTCGATGGTCTTCTAGGCCCCTTCCAGCCCTACTATTCTATGATTCTATGACTCTATGACTCTATTATTATAATTATTTATTAATACTTAAAATAATTATGTATTGCCTGTTATCAAATCACAGGGTGGTATGCAAAATGCATTAAAGCAACAATAAAAATAAAATACTATGATAAAAACAACAACCTACTCATTTAGGTATTAAAATCAGCAAATGCCTGAATATATAGGTAAGTTTTCAACAGCTGCCTAAACACTTTCAGTGAGGGCACCTGTAGCATTGCAGGGGGGAGAGAATTCCAAAGGCAGGGGGCCACAACAGAAAAGGCTCTACCCCAGTTGCTATCAGATGTACCTGTGCAGGCAGGCAATGGGACAACCGGGAGGCCCTGATCAGTACATCTCAGTGAATGGCCAGGTTCAGTGGAGGCTGGTGGCTCTGACTTGGGTGGGGCTTTGAATCCATTCTGGGTTTCAGTCAGAACTGGCCAAAACTCTAAAGGAGCTATACAAAGTGTTGAACCAAGTGCTGCTATAGATCATCCAGATAATGGTAAGCATGTATAATTCCTATGGATTTCAGTGCAGAGGGGAATTCTAGATGGCCCTAGAAACTCCGCATTCAGTGGGACTATGAATCCATTCCGTGTTTTAGTCAGAACCAGACAGACTTCTCAAGGGGCTATCCGAGGTGCTGAACCCTGTCCTCAAAATAGGCTCAGCACTTTGGATACTCCTTCAGAGTTCTGGCTGGTTCTGACTGAAACCCAGAATGGATTCAGAGCCCCACCCAAGTCAGAGCCACCAGCCTCCACCGGGCAGGTCAATGTGGGAGTAAAGGTGAAAAAAGAAAGAAATGTAAAGAAGAAAGAGGAACCTACACATCTTTCCATACATACAAAATTTCCCACTGTGACCAAGAAACAGGTCTTCCAGAGCAGATTGGGGTGGGTTTGGATCTCCATGACTGAGGTTATCTGGGGCAGGGAACAAACCTAGCTGCAAGCGCATCAGTGTCCCCAGGTGAACCCCTTTCCTTTGCAGACAACAGTTGGCTCAGTCACCGCTCACAAGGGACGTGTGGGGTAGGTGCGGTGGGGAGGTGGTCAACAACCCATTATGCGCAAAGCACCAGTGGAGGCTGGCAGCTCCGATGTCAGTGGGGCGGTGAATCCGCTCCAGGTTTCAGTCAGAACCAGCCAGCCTCCACTTCAAAATGCACGGCACCCTCAAAGTTTCTTAGCAAATACAAGCCCTCCTCCGCACACAGCTGCCTGCCCCCAATCTTAACCGTTTTGCTAGTTTATAATAAACCACAAAAAGGTTACTTTAAACAAAAAGCTTGAAGAAAGAGGATCTCATGGCCTCCTAGGCAGCTCTATTTCATGACTGAACCGCATGTTTCCAGATATTCTTATTTGAATAGGGGACCTTTTGTTTGTTCAGGTAATAACAAATTACGAATGTAAAAAGCAAACCTCTGTTTGTTTGTTCATTAAAAAAAATGACTGGAACAAAGGGCTGGGGGGGGGGGGGGCTGACCAAAAATCCATAAATCCTTCTTTTCAAGACTCAAGAACATTATGGTTCCTGAGATATATAATGTTCTTTTCCCTGCTTCTGCTTCAAAAGGATATATTGTCCTGTTCCTTGTACTGTCGTTTGGCTCAGGCTAAACAAAGCCTTTGACAATGTTTCCTTGAAGGCAGCTGGCTGTCAGTCCCAATCGGCTCCTAAAAAGCCAGCACTGTGCAGGGTAACAGGAAGCTTAAAGCTGTGATCTTGGGATCACAGCCTTTCCTTTGTGCTGTGCTTCAAACAGCCCTCTAAGTGCTTCTTTGGATTATTTCCAAAGACATGGCAGATGCTTGACACCATTGGTATGCAGCAGTCAATTCGAAAAGGTGAGGGGAAGGAGAAAAAGTTGTTAAGAATTCAGAATCGTGACAGTGGATGTTTCCAGATGAAGGCCTTTTTCCCAGAAGGGCAATGCTGCTGGTTGTTAACTCTTTATTCATGCCTAGAAAGTCCAGTCGGAGATCACACAATGGAATGGAAGGAGGCATGGCTTACCTTTCTACAGGGGAAAAACTGGTTGACAGTTGCTCTCTGTTGGTTTCAAGGTGTTGGTTTTAACCTTTAAAGCGCAATCCAATTCAATTCAAGGTGTTGGTTTTAACCTTTAAAGCGCAATCCTGTGCATCTTTAGACAGAAAAAAGGCCTACAACTTGCAGCATTCCCCAGCCAGCATGGCGAGCTGGGGAATGCTGGGAATTGTAGGACTGTCTCAGTATGAACCTGCAGGTGAGGCCCTCTTGGGGACACCATGGCCTATTTGCTGGGACCATGCAAAAGGGTTTTCTCCAGTGTATGCGCTCCCACAGGAAGTACGATTGGCCCCCACTCTTTTGGCTTTTAGAAAGGGTGTGAGGACACCTCTTTTTAATTTAGCCTTTTAAATTATCTAGTTGTTTTAATGTTTTACTGTTTTAATGTTCTTGTTTTTATTGTTCTTGTTTTTATTGTTCTTGTTTTTATTGTGTTACAGTTTTCTTGTTATAAGTTGTTGTGCACTGCTTTGATGGCTTTTTAGCAAATACGGCACTATAAAAATGTCAGTAATAAATGAATAAATATTATTACTTTTCTAACTATATTGTGGGAGGCCTGCATTAGAAAGTCTGAGCATACAATCACTTACGGCAAAAAGAGGGGAATGGGGAAGAAAGCCTAGGCAACTCGATGCCCTCCAGATGTTTTGAACTACATGTCTCATCCCTGACCATTGGTCATGCTGGCTGGGGCTTATGAGAGTGGTAGTTCAAAACATCTTGAGGACACAAGGTTGCTTGCCCCGTGGCCTAGCAGAATGGCAGGGACTGCAAAACAGTACAGACATGTAGGGGGCAAACTTGTGATATGCTTGGTCATAATGTCATGCATAGCATCTGTAGGAGTATGGATCTGAATTTATATTGTTTTCCATATATTCATATTATATTTATTACTATCATTATCATTCTTATCATTCTTAGTATTACATTTATATCCTGCCTTTTTTCCTCTTGTGAGGAACCCAAGGCAGCTTACATGGTCCTCCTCTCCATTTTGTCCTCACAGTAACCCTGTGAGGTGGGTTAGGTGGAGAGCCAGTGACTGGCCCAAAGTCACCCAGTGAACTTCATGGTCAAGTGGGGGACTAGAACCCGGATCTCCTGAGTCCCAGTCCAGCACTCTCACCACTACACTATGCTGGCTCTCCAATGTGGCCCTCCACTGGCTATTTAATCTTGAAGGCCTGTGATTTCCCAACCTGGCTCTTCTGTGCCTGACCTAAACAATCCAACATTTCTAGTTTGCCTGTCAGGATCCTTCTGGCTTCTGTGTGGTTTCTATCAAACACACAAGATCTATTTTCTCTTACGACCAAAGTTTACTTAAGGTGGAGGTGGTATTGAATTATTTCCCTGGGACTGGAGAGCAGAAGGGAAGCACGCTTTGGTTTCTGCCATCAGCCAGCGGACCTGGGCCCACTGGGAGGCTGATCCCAGGAATAACGTCAAGCCAAGGGGGAGACTAACCTGGCCCATCTATTGGCCAGAGAAGGAGCAGTAGCAGGGAACTCACTTCCCCCTCCCTGCCAGAAAGAACATTCAGCTGCAACAATCAGTTGCCCTGGGACCAAGTGAGGGGGAAAGAATTCTCTGGCCCCGTCTGTTGGCCTAAGGAATAACAAAATCATTCAAGCGAGGGAAAATCAGCCTGGCCTGTAATACATTTCAATGCCCCCATATAGCTCATAGCTTTATTCTAGCCTTGAAAAACCAATGTCCTTCCACTTCCTTTCCGCCTACTCCCATAAGAACATAAGAAAAGCCATGCTGGATCACATCAAGGGACCAACTAGTCTAGTGTTCTGTTCACAGAGTTGCCAACCAGCTGCCCACAGGAAACCCACGAGCAGGACATGAGTGCAACAACACCCTCCCACCCATGTTTCCCAGCAACTGGTGTACCTAGGCATAACTGCCTCTGATACTGGAGGCAGCACATAGCCATCAGAACTAATAGCCATTGATAGCCTTCTCCAGGAAGTTGTCTAACCCCCTTTTAAAGCCATCCAAATCGGTGGGTGTCACTACTTCAATTCCCTTCCCTTGTGTCTTGTCATTTTAGTTTATAAGCCTGATAGCAGGGCCTGTCTCTCCTTATTTTTAATTGATGTGAGCATGTTTGGGAGACAAGTGGGATATAATGCAGTAAATAAAATAAATAAGATTTTGCTGCCTGCTGAAGAGAGAGTATTCCAGTTGTTAATTAAGGGCGCAATCCTATGGCCACTAGACAGCAGCTAGATGGCCATAGGATTGTTCAGTTTCTGGGAACCAACCTCGGAGCCACACTTCGAGGTTGGTTCCCAGAAAACCGCCTCCCTGCCCCTCCTCCGCTGCCTTCTGGCAGCATGGATCGTCCCCAGGCTCCGCGCTCAACTGAGCAGCATGGAGCGGGACAAAAGTGGGCCTCCCAGGAGTGGGAGGGGCGGGGAATGCGGAAGTGCCAGTATGACGCTTCCTATGCATCGTACCGCCTCCCCCCACCCCCCTCTCCAAAGTCCCACGGCTAGATAGCCGAAATTGGCCATCTAGTCATGAGTGCAGGTTGGGTGGAGCACAGAGGAGAAGATCCCCTCCGCGCTCCGCCCACCCTGCATTAGATAGGAGGTCACTTCAAAGTTCAGTGGCAGCCACCTATCCTGATAGGATTGCTCCCTAAAAAGCTACTGCATCATATGTAGAGGAAGTGAAACTACTATTTAAGGGTGCAATCCTATGTATATTTACACTTTTTTTTCTGGCTAAACATGCATAAGATTGTGCCCTAAGGAACAGAGACATTTCTTGGAACACCATTGAATGCAGAAGTTGCCACTGAGAAGGAACTTTATGACTTTAAAGCTGTCATATAATTTAAAGATGATTTGGCCAAGATAGGATGTGTACATTCTTGCTCAAGACAAAAATATATTAGCAAGCCTGGGCTGTTTGCTAACTATTGTTTTCTGGGTTGGTTTTCATGGCTGCTTCATGCAAGATCAAACATATAATGTTAATATTGTTAGAAGCGCACACCCCAATTTTCTAATTGGTGAGGACTCCAGGGATTCCAACCTTTACCCAAGATTTGGTTTCCTTGGAACAAGGTTACTAGAGATTGACTGGCAATTTTGCAATAGTTTATTTATACATTATTTATTTTGGGCCCACCAGTCCCATAGGCTCTTGCAGAAAAACACTCAGGTCTCTGTGAGTCTCTTTCAGTCTCACCCCCAAAACTGCAGACTTCTTCACAGATACACAGCTCGATGGGCTCATCCCCAGACAGAGAAAGAGGGCAAAGGGGGAGGAAGAAAGACATGTCCCCTTATAGAAGGAGTCTTTGGATGTTTCCTTAGCCTTTGTCAGAGTTAATCTCCTTTTAAAAGGAGCCACTTTACTAGGATTATTAGCAAGTTGAAGGCTTTGATCAAGTGTTCCTCAAGCAACCTACCCTGACAGAAGACCCATTCACAGAAATCTTAAGAGCCAAGAACCACTCCGTTGGAAAGGTCCCCAGGAAGACATGAAGACATGCAGATGAACCGACCACACACAAATGTACAGTGATATGAAGTCTAAAAAAAAATGACTTGTGTACTCCAAACTGAGATCCAAGCTTGTGCCAGAAACACAGAGACATTCTGGTTTTTACAGCTTGTTATCGCCGTTCCTATTTTATTGTATTGTTTTCAGTTTTGGTGTTGTAGGCTACCTTATGTGTGATGAGGCAGGATAAATATAAATAAATAAATAAGGTTAATACTTATAAATAAAAATGTATGTGCATACTTATAACTGAATAAAAGTGTGCATTGTTTTCTGCACAGTGTGCATCTCTCAATAAGGCCAGTGGAGGTATTCCTGTACCACCTGCAATCCCTGCCTGTAACCCGCCCCCAGCATCTGCCTTCCATAAGGGGGGAACCCTGAGGCTGAGCTGGACAGTTTTGCAGACCATAGATCACCCTCCCCAACCTGCACCTTCCAGATGTTTGGGGCTACAGCTCCATCAGCCGCAGCCAGCATGGCCAGTGGTCAGGAATGATGGGGACTGTAGTCCAAAGCATCTGAAGGGCACCAGGTTAATGAAGGCTGCCTTAGACCGTAACAGAACATGTAGAAAGGGTGGCGCCATATAGCTCAAGATGATCAAAATCAGGTGATTAATAGGGCTGTGCAGGGACCCCACCCAACCTGCTCTGGAGGCTAATTTGGAGCTTCTGGATTGGCCCCAACCCGCCTTGGGCTGATCTGGAGCTGGCCAACCCACTTTGGACTCCGTATCCGAAGTGAGCTCTGGACAGCCGAAGTGGCCCTGCCCACCCGCACCCACCTCGCACCCAGCCATGTGAGCCCCCTGCTTCTCCTTACCTGGGCCCGTGGGGAGCGCCTGCAGCCATCACCATCTTGGAGGGAGTCTCCCTTTTCTTTCGAAATGGTGACTCTTCTTCTTCTGATAAGTGAATGATGTGTAGATAGCGGCTGTGAAGGGGCCATCTACGCAATATTACAAGCACGAATGGCCCGTTTACGGCCGCAATCAGTACACTAGTTACTTACTGGAAGAATCGCCTTCCTCCAAGACAGTGAGGGCTGTGGGCACTCCCCATGGGTCTAGGTAAAGAGCAGGGGGCTCACACAGTTGTCTGGATTGGGCCAAAGCAGCCCGAAACGCTTCGGAGCAGTCCAGCCAGCTTCAGGCTGCACCCAACTCGCTCCGGACCTAGACTGCTTTGGCCCAAATCACCCCAATCTGCTTCGGGATTCAGGATTTGGGCCAAAGTGGAGCACAGCCCAGGTGATTAAGTGGCCAAATTAACAGAGGCTAGTGTGGAGTTGCAGGGAGTGGGGATGGATCAGATCAATCCAGGAGGAAAGGTGTGACTGCCACTCTGTCCTGATTTTGAAGTTGTTTCATTGGCCCTCTTTCTCTTTATTTCCTTTCTTCCCCATTTAGATTTTTGATCCCAATTGCCTTTCAGCAAACTAACCGGCCAGTTCCTGTTGTATATTCCCTGAACACTGAGTTTCAGCTCTGCAATAATGAGAAAGTGTTTCTGATGGACCCCACCACATCAGAAATGTCGATGGCAGAGATGGACTACAAAGGAGCTTTTTCAAAGGGTACAGTGTGTGTTTCACCCTTGGGCTGGGGGCGCAGTTATTTCATGTAGTCCATTACCCGACAGAACTGTAAAAAGCACTGAGCAGGGTGATATAAAATGGACTGTATTAATATGCTATACATTGGATTGCAGTCTTGGTAGGGCCTCATACTCTCCTACCAGAAGCCAATTTTATAGCGAGGAAAATATCAGAAGGCTGAAATCACAGGCAGTTGTTTGCTGTTGAGCAAAGATGCTCATCTTAAATTGGCGCTGGTGACATGCAACTGGGCCAAGATGCATCCATGAGCTGTGCTGCACTGGGTCAATTTAGCCCAGAAAAGACAGGCCATATATACCCATGAGGGCAAGCCTGCAGTCCAGAACGTCATATAAAGCCTTCATGCAAAGTAGCAACAGTGCTCTGGAAGCTGGGCACTCACTGTTAGCTTTTTTAGAGCCGTGGTACCCCAGGACCTGGAAATTAAATTCCACGAGGAAATGCTAGAAGGTCCCCCTAAGACAGCCTTCCCCAACCTGTTGCCCTCCAGATGTGTTGGACTGCAACTCCCATCATTTGCTGTCTTTGCTGGCTGGAGATGATGGGAGTTGCAGTCCAACACATCTGGAGGGCACCAGGTTAGGGGAGGCTGCCCTGTGATTCATGCAGTGGGCACCATTACAGAACGACAGAATTTCAGAGTTCCTTGCTTGGCCGTGTGTGTTGTAGGGAGCCATAAAAGTTGAACCCTTCTTTTAATGTTTAGTTGGGCATGTTTAGCCTTGAGAAGAGAAGACCCAGGGGAGATAGGATAGTGCTCTTCAAGTACTTGAAAGGCTGTCACAGAGAGGAAGGCCAGGATCTCTTCTTAATCATCCCAGAGTGCAGGACACGGAATAATGGGCTCAAGTTACAGGAAGCCAGATTCCACCTGAACATCAGGAAAAACTCCTGTTAGAGCCATACAACAATGGAGCCAATGACCTAGGGAGGTGGTGGGCTCTCCCACACTGGAGGCGTTCAAGACGAGGCTGGACAGCCATCTGTCAGGGATGATCTGACTTGGATTCCTGCATTGATCAGGGGGTTGGACTCGATGGTCTTGTAGGCCCCTTCCAACCCTACTATTCTATGATTCTAATGTGTAATGTACATGTACCCTGAGAAAAGATTATAGGAAGCTGTGGTGGTCTCATGAACCCTCACTTTCCTTCAGGGCCTCTCTGCACTTTCCCACCCTCAACCCCCCAGAAGATACTTCACCATCCAAATATTGCCTTGCTTTTTTGTACCAACACTTGGTTCTTCCGGCCCAAACCAACCTGGACACACAAGTAATCCTTGTGCCTATACAATAGTGGTGCCCATGACATAGCACAAGACCCAAGAGTTGTCCCGCAGTGTCTTCTATGACATTGCAAAGGATCAGAGGTATGGCATCTCTCAGTTGGTGCAGTGCAGCTGCTGCGTGCCGGCCCTGATTCTAAAAATCTCCTTTCTCTTTGCACTCTGTCATTAAAAACAACAACAACAACAACCTCGCATCAACCTGACTCTTTGCGTATTTACTTTCCATAGGTCAAATCTTGTATGGCCGGGTGATGTGGAATCCTGAACAAAACCTCAACTCTGCCTACAAACTGCAGCTGGAAAAAGTATATCTCTGCACTGGGAAGGATGGCTATGTGCCATTCTTTGACCCGACTGGAACCATATATAACGAGGGACCCCAGTATGGCTGCATCCAACCCAGCAAGCACCTGAAGCACAGATTTCTACTGCTGGTACATAGTATGATTCTAGCATCCTTGAGAGATGTGTTGAACTGTGATTTCCCTGGACTTAGGATGGATACAATCATTGCACTATACATTTGGCAGGATGGTACAGAGGATGAATACAGACTTTTACCAAGTGGTAACTTGCCACGGTGTAATGCAGCTATTTGCTAAACCACAGGTCCAGCCCTACCATTAGGTAGAGCGAGGCAGTCTCCCTCAGGTGGCAGATTAGGGAGTACTTATTAAAAGGCAACAAATGGCGATAATTTAGATGATGCTGGTGATATCTTTACTGCCATGGAATAGAAGAGCAGAGAGACCATTTGGTTTTTCTGCTTCAAGCAGCAGAATATGTTGGGCTAACTCTGGTAAAGCAGTTCTCAATATTGTTCTGTCAAATACTTACGGGGATTTCACCACATGTCAGGTGCAGATGCGAGATTTAAACAGTCAGCTACATCCCGCTGGCAATGATTTCAGAAGTTAAAAGGGGTTAGCTCCTCAAAATCTAGAATTCAGTGTTTTAAAACCTCATGCTCTGGGATCAAGAAACAAAGATATCAAATCCAGATCATATAATTGCAGCTTAGCACATGGGCAAAAATATAGTTAGGTATGACTACATAATGAAAGCATATAATTTGAGGCTGCAGAATTTGGAGTTCATGTCCAGTTAATTTTACATCCACTGAAGTTCGTTAGAGCAGGTCCTTAAGTCCTAGGTTCAGTCCAATAGGAAGGTGCCTTAGACCAACCCATCCTCTGGTCCAACTAACTCAGAATTGGCTCTACACTGGCTGGAAGCAACTCTACAGAACTTCAGACAGGGGACTTTCCCAGTCCCGACTGGCGATCTTGGGGCTGAACCCGGAAGCTTTTGCAACCACTGACAAGAGCTCCCTAGAGTCGCTCCTCCTCTTCCCCATGGCAACCTACCTCTTCCCCTGCCTCTCGCTCTGGCCCAGGTGATGGTGGTGGTGAGAAGGAGGAGGAGTTGATGCCATTGCTTACTTGCTCCCTAGAACTCTGCTGTTGAGCAAGCAAGTGGTACAATGATGAGAAGGAGGATGAGGCACAAGAGCAGCTGGTGGCAATGGCGGTGAGGAGGTTGACGCGCTGAGGGAGGGGGCCCACTGAGGATGCGTTGCGAAGAGCCCTCAGCAACCTGGGGCCAGCACTGCATGCGAAACATGCACTCTATTAAACCATGGGCTCCCTACAGTTAAGAGGATCTCCAGTAGCAGGCTGGAAACGACCCTTTGCCTGAGACCTTGAAGAGCTTTTGCCAGTCAAGAGCGGATAATACTGAGCTAGATTGACCTGTGGACTGACCCCATATAAGCAGCTTCCTATGTCAATTACTGGGAAGAACTAGAAGGTGAAATGAATTGAGAAGACACACCTTGCTGACTACGGAGAACTGCACATAGACCTTAGAATTACAGAGTTGTTCCAGATAAAGATCCTCACTCTGCATCTAGCAATTCAACTGCTTTTAGTACTTGGGTTACACAAATGTCTTACTGGCTAGTTCCAGTAACATCACAGTTCTCCCACCATTTGGGGAGCACGTTCTTTTTTAATTTTTCAAAGTTAGCATGGCATGTATGAGAATTGTCTTGATCCAAAATGTCCCTTAAGCAGCTGTGCCACACCACACTAGCAGCTACTGCTGTTGCAGTGGGAATAACATGTATGCAATGAAATTGGAGTTTGGACACAATCGGCTACCTCTGCCAAGTAAGTGAAGACTTGAAGACCGTAAAAGTACCCCTTAAAGGGCGGGGGGACAATTCGTCTGGAATAAAAGCCATGGATCAAATTAGGATAATCATAGGGATGTCAGAGAATTTCGCCACGAATCTCGGGGAGGCCGAATGCCAGCGCATTCGGCCCCCCGAAATCGGTGGCAAAGCGGTCTGCCCCCCCGCCCCGCCCCCCCCCAGGACAGGACTTACCTTTGGCGAATGTCCCTGGCGGCAGCGTTTCGGTGGCAGTGGCTGTGGCGGCCGGTCTTCCGACCGGCTGCTGCCACGACCATTTCCAGTAAAAAAAGAAAAAAACGTGATAGGCTACGTAAAGATTTATGTAGCCTATCACGGCTAGATTTTCAAAAAATACCGTGATAGGCTACGTAAATGTTTACGTAGCCTATCACGGCTGAGTGGGAAAAAAAACAAACGCACGTACGCAAATGCGTTCCTTATTTTGGCACATGTAGTCTACGTAAACATTTACGTAGACTACGGTGAAAATAAGGGGAACGCAAATACGCTAAATGTTTACGTAGACTACACGTGCCAAAATAAGGAACGCAAATGGCGGCACCCATGGGCGCCGCCATTTGTGTACGTGCGGTTGTGTTTTTTTTTTCCACTCAGCCGTGATAGGCTATGTAAACATTTACGTAGCCTATCACGGCTGACTGCAGGGACGCAAACGGCGGCGGCTACGGCCACCACCATTTGCGTTCCCGGCCAGCTGGGATTCGCAGTGGGAGGGACGGGGCGCCTCCCCCCCAGCCAGAATTTCGGGGGGAGGGATGGAGCGCCTCCCCCACACCACAAAGCAAATTTCGTCAAAGGTAAGTGACTTTCGTACATCCCTAGATAATCATCCCAAATCTTAGATTGGCACACAGTAACTGGATATTGTGCCAACTTGTTTCCTTCTTCTCCAGGACCATCTTATATTTCTATGTGGGTCCGGTCTAGAAAAGTTGCCTCTCATCTCCATGGACTTAGAGCATAGAGTTATCTATTGACTTTTTCCTCATGGGCTGTTTTCTTCGAATTGCAGGACCGGAATCAACCAGAAGTGACCGATAAATATTTCCATGACATCCCTTTTGATGCCTCTTTTGCTTCCGAGTTAGCAGATTTCCATCTGGTTAGCAACATGCCTGGAGTAGATGGGTTCATCATGAAAGTGGATGCACTCTATAAGGTCTGTAGGATACAAATCAAAATCCAGATTGAATTTCATTATTTAAATTCTGTAAGTCGATGATGTGATGGAGCCATGGAATCTCTTCTTCCTAATGGCTAATGTGAGGAAGTTAGGATTAAGGGGGAGGTGTTTTGCTTATGCTCATAGGTGCTCTCATCTATATTAAATGAGACAACATGGAGGTACTATGAGTAGGTAGTTCATTTCCCAGGAGGTGGTGTTCATCCTGTGCCATGGCTGCACTCCCCCTGAAGGAACAGGTTCATAGTTGGGGCTGCTCTTTGTTCCATCTTTGTCACTGGATGTGTAAATTGCTTCTGTAGCACACAATGTATTTTACCACCTGAAGCTAGTAGTATGCCAGCTGTGACCCTACCTGGATAGAGATAGCCTGGCCTTTAGTTATCCATGCTCTGGTAACCTCTAGATTAGACTACTGTAATATGGTATATCTGGGGCTGCCTTTGAAGACTGTTGATAAATTGCAGTTAATGCAGAATGTGGCTGCTAATAACCAAACTAGGGCTGGGCATTATGTTGATATGACACCTGTGCTATGCCAACTGTACTGGCTTCCAGTCCATTTCTGGGCAAGTGCTTTATTTTTTTACCTTTACAACCCTTCATGGCATAAGACCAGGGTGCTTCAAGGACTGCCTGTCTTCATATATAGCTACTTATACATTAAGATCTTCAATTAATGGCCTCCCATCCGAGGTAAGGAAGGTGACAACTACAGAGAGGGCCTTTTTGGTGGAGACAGCCCAGTTACGGCATGCTCACTCCAGAGAGGCATTCACCTGGTGCTTTACTTATTGTTATTTTGGCACCAAGCAAATACTAGTTTATTTTCCTTTTTATTTTTATTTTTAGGTCCAATGTTGAACGTACAGGGTTGGATCCAACCCTCATACAAGCAGAGAACTGCTCACACAATGGGACTATCACTTGCGCAATGGGACTTCTCTACCCTCTCATCCCCACTGCAGCCACCTGTGTGTGCCCCCAATCTGCTTTAGAGGGCCCCCCAACGCTGGAGCAGAATTGGGGGCTGCAGGGGGCTGCAGCAGGAAGGACGAAATCCATTCCATCAGCTATTTCCTCCCACTGGCAGAACAACACCATTGGATATGGCCCATATGACTTTGTGGTCTCCCCCACCCCCATTTTCTTATTAATTGCATTAGGGAGCAATCCTATGGCTGCTAGACGGCCGTAGGATATGCTGTTTTCTGGGAACTGACCTCAGAGCCTGTGCTGGGGGGAGGAAAACTGACCTCCCCCCACGTCTACACTGCCTTGGAAGAAGAGCACGGATTGGCTGAAAAGGGGCTGAGGGTGTTCCAGGGTGGGGAGAGCGGATCTGCCTGCACGACACATCCTATGTGTCATACAGGCAGATCTGCTCTCTCCACCCTGGAACACCCCCATCCTATGTGTCGTACAGCAGCCTCCTCTCCCACTCCCCCCACCCCTGTGGCTAGACAGCCGAAAATGGCTGTCTAGCAGAAAAAGCAGGGCAGGAGAGGCGTGGAGGGAATGATCCCCCTGTGTGTCTCCCGCCTTGCTTTGGATAGGCAGTTGCCTCCAAGTTCGGAGGCAGCCGCCTATCTAGATAGGATTGCACCCTTACTCTTTCTTATAAGCTGCCTTTGAAATAGGATTGAAGGGTGGTGCCTATTCTACCTACAGTAAACAGGTATTATTAATTCAAGTTCATCCAGGGCTGAGTTCCATAATTGAAAAGTTAGCTTTGGGGTTTTTTTAGTTAAAGCAGCTGTTGCTGTCCTTTGATTTTTGTGCCTCTTCTGCCTTCTTCAACAGGTGGAAACCGGGCACCAGTGGTGTCTTCAAGTGATCTACATCATTGGCCCCGAGAACATTGCTGGGCCCCGGGTGCCACGTTCTCTCATTCACCAGCTGAAACGCAGCCGCCGGGATCTTGTGGACCACAGGGCGGGCCTGCTTCTGGACGACTCCTTGATCTACGACAACGAAGGCGATCAAGTTAAGAACGGCACTAACATGAAGTCTCTCCACCTGGAGCGGCAAGAGGCAGCAGCCGCTGCTTCTCTGTCGCAAACGGGAGCGTCCATCGGCAGCGCCTTTGCAGTCATCATGCTTCTGCTCCTTGTGCTGTTGGTCCTCTGCTTTGTGACCAGGAAGTGTCGGAAGCACAGGAGAAAGAAAAAGGCAGCCAAAGACATAATGGAGCAGTGCCCTCTCAACACCAAAGTGGAGGCAGCCAAGAAGAACATGGAGAGGGTGGAGAAGAATGTAAACAGACAGTACTGCACTGTGAAGAACCTGAACATCCTCTGTGAAAACGAAGGCGCCTACAAGGTCAAAGGGGCAAAGGTCAAGCAAGTGAACTTAGAGGTGAAAGTTCACAACAATTTACAGGAGGGGACAGAGGTTTAATGGGATGCACACTTTTCTTGTTTTTGTTTTGGTAACACATCTTTTTATAAATTGTAAAAAGGAAAGAAAGAAAGAAAAAGCTTCTATAAATTTTTTTAAAAACCATCCTGGTATTTTTATAACGATCTTGTGGGAAAAGGGAAGAACGAAACCGTTTTTGCGTTTGTGTTCTTGAGCGATGAACAAGCAACGCGTCTTGACGCGCTTCCACTCCACAACGGAGCTACCTCATTGAAAGCAGAACCGTGCGAGGCTCCCAAAACAGAAGATGCTGAATCGCGTCTCCTGGATCACCTTAGAGCGGCATTCCATTCACCCGACCCGTGGGGCTCCCACATCTCTTCCATTCTCCACTTGCTGGCTGCTCGCTGCAGAAGCAGTTGGTTGGCGCCATATGCAAATGAGGCTTCACTGGAGGTAGAAGAAGCACAATGTAGTCATTAGGTGTGCAACCTTTCCCTGGGATGTTTCCTCCTTACAGTTGGCCATTATAGGATTTGCGTTTCCTCTGGTGGGCCACTGGTGGGCCAGTTATGCTGGACCTATTTACACTGGAACATCTTCACACCAGTGCCTCCCATTTTTCCATGAATGTGAAGCATGTTACAGCTCAGATGGAAGCAAGAAGCAATTTAATCACTTCTCTTTGAGCCAGTTCACACACAGTAGTCATCCTGGGCAATGGTCTCATGCAGGTTCTCTCTACCAGACTGTACTCACATGAAGAAACAATTTGTGTGAAATGGAGGATCCTTATAGGTGGCTTGTATAGTGTTGCTGAGATAACCACAATGCCAGCAGCTCAAAAGAATGTCCCTCCTATCACTAAAAGCTTGATGGACACATAGACATCATCTTCATGGAGGCCCCGGTTCACACAAAGGTCACCTCCACTTGAGTACCCCCCAATGGGAAGTCCAGCCATGGACTCATACACTCTCAAGGCAATCAACTGAGGACCACCATGATGTGCAAATCCCAAGAGACATTGAAGTAGAGTAGTTAGAGTCTGTCTCCATGTAACCCAGTATTGTCAACATTGACTGACAGCAGCTCTCTAGTCTGGAATTTATACAGGCCTACCTGGAGTTGCCAGGGATTGAACTTGGGACGTTATGTATGTGAAGCATATGCTCCACCACTGAACCATGGCCCTGTAATCCAGGGGCACATCTCTTACCGGGAAAGGAACAGAGCCCCCTGTGTCCTTGGGTATTTGTCCAAAGAGGACAAAAAGGTCCACTGTATAATTCGGGTACCTGAACAGCTGGACGTTGCCCTGTAGCATACCATGCGCAACCTCCCTCAGATGGCTTGGGTCGTAGAGGGAACTTCTTAAGAGGCATAAATTGTGAAGCATACATTGGCTTCCTACTTCAGCCACTCTTCCCCATGAGACATAGGGACGTTCATCCTGTTTGCCATGTGCTAATTCTAGATAAGTGGCAGCTTGGTTGGTTGTATGAAATGGCTATTAGGTTATTATAGATCACCTTTCAGGCGCAGGCCTTTAATCAATGGAGGCAAGCTAATCAAATGGATGAACGTTATCAGGTGATTTACCATCCCCTCAACAGATTGCGTGAACTGGCCAAAAGAGACAAGAATACATTAGTTCTTCTCACTGTCCATTGTAGGAGTTCCACTTTATTTGGAAAGAGCTGCCATAATAAACACTGAAGTGGAGATAAAAGCATCCCTTTTTTGGTTGTAAATGCTGATTCAGAACAGAATTGAACCTGTTAATAATTTCTTTATAAAACAGCCATTGACTCTGGAAGCAAAAACCTTCTGTGCCAAAATGGTTGCTAAGCTCAATTTATAATACAATAGTATCTGAGACTTCTTAGTTAGCATAATTTAGCTTCAAGTCCACACACCCAAGTAGGGTGCAGGCCACAACACTACAGCCATGTGTAGCAAAGTGACTATTGAGTTGTGTGCTTTGGGTCATGATAAGCACAAGAATGTATTGCAGCATCATGTTCACTCAGGCACTTGATTTGAGCCTGTTCACATGACCATCATTTGATGTGTTGGAACTAGTTAACTTTTCCCAGCAGATTTTGGCACACCAAACTGCTCTTGTGAATACTTAGATCAGCCTTTCCTAAGCTTGTGCTCTCCAGATTTGTTGGACCACAACTCCCATCATTTCCAGCCAGCCAGTAGCCCAGCTGGCTGGGGATGATGGGAGTTGCAGTCCAACAAATCTGGAGGGCACCAGCTTAAGAAAGTCTGGTTTAGATGCTTCTCAAGATCATAACTCTCAGAATATCATCATCCAAACTACTTTCTGAAGCTTATTGAGGATGAGGGAAGATGCAAGTTCGGTGCATGTTGAAGCATCCAGAAGGATGGTTCAACATGCCAAAAAACAAAATCCTTTGAAACAATAAACGCCCATTGACTCTATGAAAAATGGCTATGTAGGAATCACCTCTTATATCAGAACAAGCTTTTTCACATGTGACGCTTTTTCACATGTGAAAAATGTGTTTTCGCTTTTTCACTTAACAGCCAGTGCCTTTGAGCTTCTCCTCTGCTGTTTGTGTGAATATCACTAATGTGCATGGAAGAGCACCATTTTTATAAGAAATGAATTCTTGCCAGCAGTACATTCGCATTACAGGTGATTATGTCATGTGTGAAACTGACCTAAACCCCAGCATTTTAGTTCATTTTAGTTGCTAATCATCTCCTCTTTTTTCTCTGTCTGTTCACGGGGTAGGATCATATGTTAAGGCAAATGTATAGCATGTTGTCTCTCTGACCAAAAATGAGAGCTGGTAGCTGCTGTCACTAGGATCACCACTAGCACAAAATTGTATTTTTAGTGCCAACAATGTGATGAGTGCTGTTAAATCCATCTCTACATAAGCAGAAGCAGAGGTCTCTTCCCCCAGAGACGTTTGCACTCCTCTTCCGCTGAATGTTACATTTTCAAATGACTGAACAGAACACACTTGCTTCCAGTTTGGAAATAGTTCCCATGGACAACAAGGGACATGTTTCTGAATAGGCCAACATAAGATCAGGTTGCATATATCTAAAGACAGGGATCTCAGGAGATGAACAAATATTTGTAGATATTGAAGCCAGTCTCATCTGATTTCAGAAATGTTGGGTGTAAATGCATTTGTATGAAGCGCTAATCTCATTATTCTGTTTTTGTTTTTTTTTTAAATCTTACACAAATTTGTTACTACAACCTCATCATAGTGACGAACTGAACAGTGTGGTAGAATCCTTCACTTGCCTTGGTTGCCAATATATTATCTGTGGCTACACACTTGTAAATGTCAAATACCTGAAAAATCATTACTTACTTGGTTTGAGTCACACAATCCCTTTTTCTGTGTTTTGATTAATACCAGCTGATGACCACAGATAGTATTGGGTTTCCATTATATACGCAGTGCCTGTTTATTCTCAGTTTCAGTATTCTGTCATTAATAATCATGCAACTTTAGTGATGTATTGAAGGAAGTCTTGTGAATGCCTCGACACATGTTCAGAGTCTGCCTCAATGTGTCCTGGATTGAAGGATTTTTCCTAGGGCTCATTGAGCTATAAAGTGGGCACATGTTGGACTATTGACATAGAAGGGCTCAACCCAGGGGAAAAGACAACATGTGTTGACCTCAGCACATATAGCCATCATGCCAACTAGAATTAAAGCTTGTTGTACCGGCAGAGAGATGCTTAGGATGGTGTAGGAGGACTAGATAGGACAGTATCACAACCCAGGGTCCCAATTCAGACTCCCATGCACAAGACAGAGCTCCTGCATTTGTGGACTACCCGATTTAGCTCAGTGAAGGGAGAGCTTCATATGCTCATAGAACTATGCCCTCCATTGAAGAGAATGAGGGTAGCTTTTCTGGGTGGTGGTGAGCAGTGCATGCATCAAGCCGCTGTGCCACAGCAAATGGCTGGATTGGCCTGCATGAAAACTGGTGTGGCGCAGTCAGCTTGGCCTGGGTTCAAATCCCGGCTCTGCCATCAAGCTCATCGGGTGATCTTGGGCATGTCACACTTTTTCAGCCTAACCCACCTCACAGGATTGTTGTGAGGTTAGAATGGGATAACTCCAGTGTACAGTACCCCAGGCTCCTTGGAAGAAGAGTGGGATGAAAAGCTAATAAGTCAATGATGTCACAAGGGACATGGCAGGCAGACACCTGTGTCAACATATTTAATATTGGTGTGCCAACATGCTTTATGCACCATGTTCCAACCACAAAGAAACCATGAAAAATCACTCTCAGTGGTATAAACTATAGTCACGTTCATTGGTGTTGTTGTATAAATAATACCTAACAATAAATACTAGAGAAACAAGAGACAACAAGCATACATACTTTCTCCTAAGCTGTACAACTACTGGCACATCGATACTGTATCTCTTTATTACAAATGTTAATGTTAACGTTAATAGCAAGAATACAACTCTGGCCCCTTTTGATTTGCTTTTGATTTCGATTTGCACCATCCATTCCGACAAAGTTCTTTGAGTTGCTCTGTGTTGATCCCACTTGGTGCTTTCAATCTCTTTTCTTGAATCGCACTGTTTTATGTATTTTGGAGCATCAGTCAATTTGTTACAGAGCCAATGGTTGATATTTCCATGATGCCCTTTTGTTGTTGTTTTTGCTAATAAAGAACCTTTGGTTACTTTTTAATGGAAGCTACCTTTCAATCTGAATCAATTGCACAAATCTACCAAATTCTGTAAGACTTCTGAAAAACTACATTTTAATATGGGGACAGATGTCACCACATGACATCTTTCAACATTTCACAGAGCAAAAGAGCAACGTTCTTGTATGCTACTAACGGCCCAATTCTTACATCAGAGACCACAGACCAAAACGCTCTCCCACCCCAATTACCCGTTGCTGAGACCTTTTCTCTGCTTGCTACATTTGCTTACTCTGATATAGCCTGTACTGCACTCGCTTTTCTGACACAGGCTGCTGTTTATTTATTCATAAAGAATCATGCACGTGCATTGTGCTTTACAGAGCACAAGAGGGCAAATTCCTGCCCTGAGGAGCATACAACCCAAAATTTGACATGGGAAACAACAGAGGAAGGGGAGGGAGGTGGAGGCAACAGGGGTAAACAGAGAAGCAATAGGTGAACTTTCCCAACCTGGTGCCCTTGAGATGGGTTAAACTGGAACTCCCACCCATGCTGGCTGGGGCAGATGGGAGTTGTAGTCCAACACATCTGGAGGGCATCAGGTTGAGGATGGCTGCAAGAGGCGGTTGTTTTGGTTACTAGTGCTTAGACTGTGTTACAGTCAGGCGTGGGACATAAGAGCTTGTGCCAAAAGCTTTACAGGAAAAGCTGGGTTTTGTGGAGGGATTTGAACAAAGTAAGAGACATGGCATCACTCAGATGTTCCATGAGGCAGATCCAAGTATATGAGGCAGCCAGAGAGAAAGGGAGGACTCCTTTGAGGGAGCAGCAGTGGCTACTCTGGGGCTGGGCTTTGGGACACAAGTCAAGGACCCTGCAGTGCCCCCTCCCCCAAACAATCGCCAGAGGAGACAGCAGTGGCTGATGACCTGGGGTGGGGACAGCAGACAACTGATGCTGCATCAGCACCCGGCATGAGGAAATTCCTCTGTTTTTTTCAGCTCACCCTTCCCAGAATGTGTAGATACTCTGAAGACCAGAGTACAAACAGACAGTAGACGCTGCCCCAGCTGACAACCTCACTCAACCACAAATAAAGGAGGCTCTTTTGCCTTCATGGACCAGTATACTACAGAATTTGTCCACTCAGGAGGTGAAATTCTTCTTCAATATTATCAGTTCCTGCAGTTTGTTATTGAACATGTTATGACTACAGGAGTACCTGACGAAGACTTTATAGAATCGAAATGGAAACACACTGGAGTCTCGTAGACAGATGAGCATAACTGATATAGTTGTTTTGAAATATTGACTGTTAAGCGTTGCTTTGTAAAATCAGTTGGCATAACTGTACCACTAATCACTACACATTTTGCAATTAACTGGTCTGGTGCAGTTGTGCAGGTCTCTGACACTGGAGTGTTCGTTATTTGGGACCTTGTCCTTTTTGTTTTATATATGGCTTTATATGTCAGCCGAAGCACCTTGAACTTGCCTTGGTAGCTTACATGTGCGTGTCTGTGTCTGCGTCACAGTTCAACTGTGGCTTCCCCCAAAGAATCCTAGGAATTGTGGCACAGTGAGGATGCACACAATTCCATTGGCGGTCCTAATCCCCCTCACAGAACTACAAATCCCAGGAGTGTTTCCTGGCTAGACGGAATGAATGTCAAACCAGTTTGATTCTGTACAGTACACACTAGACTTCAACTGGCTTGACAATCTTTTCTCTTAAGACAACATAAACGTTTGCTTAGCTGAAAGAAAGAACTGGGCTAGGCAGACCAGAGAGTGTTGTTGGGGGGGGGGAGGCAGACATTACTGCAGCTAGCTAAGCTCTGTAACTGTTCACATAGACTGTCTGGTCACATGAGCAGTGTAACCTGAAACAGACCCACACAGAAGATTTCAGTGGCTACTTCTGGCCTCATCCATCCATTAGCCAGGGGACCATGAGCCACTAGGAGTCTTCATGGAAAACTCAAAATGTTTTAGCCTTTCTTTGTAGATGCTAGTAATCCTTTTAGGAAAGAGGAGAGGAACCAAAGCCCATGCTTTGTGTGTGGAAGAAGGTCCTGGGTTCAAATCCAGTTCAGAGGATCTCATAAGAACATAAGACCCATGCTGCATCAAACCAAGGGTCCATCTAGTCCAGCATTCTGCTCACACAGTGGCCAATCAGCTGCTCATGGGAAACCCACTAGCAGGACATGAGTGCAACAGCACCCTCCCACCCATGTTCCCCAGCAACTGGTGTACATCAGCATACTGCCTCTGATACTGGAGGTAGCATATAGCCATCAGGACTAGTAGCCATTGATAGCCTCCTCCTCCAAGAATTTGTCTACCCCCTTTTAAAGCCATCCAAAATGGTGGCCATCACTACGTCTTGTGGTAGCGAATTCCATAGTTTAACTATAAGCTGTGTGAAGAACTTCCTTTTCTCTGTCCTGAATCTCCCACCCATCAGCTTCATGGGGTGACCCTGGGTTCTGTGTGAGATACTCCACTTTCTCTAGCATTATGAGATTATCCACTTTCTCCACACCATGCATAATTCTGCACACTTCTATCATGATTCCCTTTTTTCCAGGCTAAACAATCCCAGCTGTTATAACTTTCCCTCATAAGGGAGATGCTCCAGCCCCTTGGATCATTTTAGGTCACAATCCTATGCATGCTTAGAAAAGAGACCTACAACTCCCAGCATGCCCCAGCCAGTATCTACAATATCCCTTTTTAGGTGTGGTGACCAGAACTACACAGTATTCTAAGTGTGGTCGTGCCATAGACTTATATAAGGATCTCAGGGAGAAGGTGATGGAACAGCCCGTGTGAAGCCCTGAAGAGTTGATACCATCATGGCAGGGGTGGGCCTGCCAGATGTTGTTGGTCTGCAACGTTTATGTTTTATTATGTGTGTTTTTAAAAATACATTTTATGATTTATGTTTTAAATGTGTTGAACATCGCTCAGAGAACTTGCATTATTAGGTGGCTTAAAAGTGAAATAAATAAATCTCCCATAATCCCCGATCGATGCCCATGCTGGCTGGGGCATGCTGGGGGTGGTAGGCCTTTTTTTCTGTCGAAACATGCATAGGATTGCCCCCTTAGCTGGAAATGCTGGGGCTTGAACCCCAGGCCTTCTGAGTCAGGTGAGCCCAGGGAAACAGCTCAGTCATCTACACCGAACTCATTCACCTCTAGCCCAGACTACCACCCTTCACCTCAATAGCCAATGCTGGGCTGGACGGACAACTCATCTGTCCCGCTCCTATGTTGTTTATTTTTATATTTATATCCTGCTTTCCCTCCAACGAGTTCAAGGCAGCGTACACGATTCCTCTTCCAATTCATTCTCACAACAACCCTGTGAGTTGGGTGCAAGTGAGGGGGGGGGGTTACTACCTGAAGGTCACCCAGTGAGCTTCGAGGCCGAGTAGACTCATGTCTTCTTGTCCCTGGACCAACACTCTAACCACTACACCATACTACTTTCCCCAGCTCTGTGATGCCTTTTTGTCTTTCCTTTTTGAGATGGCGCGACCAGAGCTGTACCCAGGCGCCAGGAGCTGGCGAGGGACAAAAACGCCCCGCAGATGCCGCCACTCGCTCGTTCTTGCTCCGTACGATTTCGGGCTTTGCCCCCCAGGTGCTTCTTAGGTTTTTCCTTTGGGCACTTATGCCTCGTAGAGCTACGTGAGATCTCACCAGCTGCTCCGGCCGGTGGCGAGAGGCAATGCCAGGGCGGCGGAGGGGAGCGCTCCCTGTCGAAGCTCTGCCTGGCGGGAGCCGCGCCGGCCGGGGAGGGCGGCTGCTGGGAGGGGGCAGCGCGGCCGCTCGAGGCACGCCCCGGGCTGGGGGCGAGCCGAGCCGAGCCGAGCCGAGCCGGGCCGGGCCGGGCCGGGCCGGGGCGGGGCCAGAGGGGGGCGGGTCGCTGCCTTGGCCCGCCGCCGCCGCCGCCGCCGGACGGGTTCGCGGCTCGTGGGGCTTTTCCTTGCGGGTAAGTGAGCTCGCCTTGGGCGCAACGCGTGGGGAAGAGCCGGGGGCGCGCGCTCCCCGCCCCGCTCCCCGGCCCCGCTCCGCCTTCAAGCTCCCCACCCGCGCGGCTGATGCCCTCGCCTCGGGCGCCACAGCCGCGCCCATCCCGGGCTTCGTAAGTAGCCCCGTCGCGGCGCTTTCCCTGCTCTCGGGGGGAATCGCTGTTCTGGGGGGGGGGACGCCCAGCCCCCCGGAAAAGCAGGCTTGCCCTGGGCACCTGGGGGGGTTGCAACTCCTCCTCCTCCTCGCACTCTCCGGTGGCGCCTTGCAGAACGTCGCCTGATGAAGGTTTCTGCAGAACCCCAGAGCTTAAGAACAGCAGAAGAGCCCTGCTGGCTCAGACCAAGGGCCCATCCAGCCCAGCACTCTGCTCGCACAGCGGCCAGACAGCTGCCGACCGGGAACCCGCGAGCAGGGCAGGAGTGCAGCAGCACCCTCCCGCCCACGTTCCCCAGCGACTGGTGTGCATGGGCTGGCTGCCTCTGGCGCTGGGGGTAGCCTGGAGCCGTCAGGACTCGTAGCCGCTGATAACCTCCAGGAATCTGCCTAACCCCCTTTTAAAGCCCTCCACACTGGCGTCCGTCACTATACCTTGCGGAAGTGAGTTCCAAAGTTTAACTATGCGCTGTGTGAAGACGGACTTCCTTTTATTGCTCATGGTTTTCCGAAGTGGGGTAGGCTCCTAGGAGCTCTGTGGTCGAGCACGTGCCTTGGTCCCAGGTTCAGTCCCTGGCATAACTTTGCGGCACTGCTGGGGTCGAGGGGGCGCCCAGCAAGGGGCCCTCTGCTCCGCCACCCCTGCACTGCCCTGAGTGGCCTGCCTCCCCTTCCTTTCTTCCACCACCTCCCTGGTCACTCACCCTCTGCTCTGTCCCCCTAACTTGCTGCGGTAAGGGAGGGAACAAATGGATCTGGCCCTTTTTCTGTCACTGGCTGGTATGGTTGGCAGCCCGATGACTTCTGTAAAAGGTTTATAAAAAAGGACTACCTGCTTCCTTTCCCACCACCCGGGCGCCTTCCCCTCTACCCTCCCCCAACCTTATCAGGTGCCTGCATTGTCTTTCCTTCAAAACAAAACCAAAAAACTTCTTACTGTGTTGGACGGGCTGTGCAGCTCTGCAGCGCACCTGGCCTCTTTTTGGCCAGGGTTCTAGTCCCCGCTCAGCCACGGAAGCGCATTGTGTGACTTTGGGCCAGTCGCGGGCTCTCAGCCTAGCCTACCTCACAGGGTTGTTGTGAGGATAAAATGGAGAGGAGGAGAAGCATGTAAGCCGCCTTGGGTCCCTTGCAAGAGGAAAAAAGGTGAGATATAGATGTAATAATAAATAAATTTGACAGAGATCCTGTTTGCAAGGGAGAAATGGGGTCTGAGCACTACAGCATGTGGAATCACTCCTTTGAATCCACAGTTTTCTGCATTTAAGCAAAATATAAACAAACATAGAATCAACATTGTAATAGGCTGATCAAAAATTTCATAAAGAAATTAAAAATTACAATGAGGCTGCAATCCTGTACTCGCTTAAATGTCCCATGGAACTCAGTGGGGCTATCTTCTGAGTAGGTATTATAGGATTGCACTGGGTGACTTTGGGCCAGTCACTGACTCTCAGCCTAACCTACCTCACAGGGTTGTTGTGAGGATAAAATGGGGAGGAGGAGGGCCATGTAAGCTGCCTTGGGCTTCTTGCAAGAGAAAAAGAAGGCGGGATATAAATGCAACAGATAAGTTAATCAGGAGCAAAAAAAGATGGGTGGAGAAGCAGTGCTAAATCCTCACTGTCCCGCTTGCCTCCGTGTAATCTGTTAGTTTATTGATTTTATATATAACATTTCTATACCACCCAATAGCCAAAGTTCTCAGGGTGGTCCACAGATTGACCTTTTCTTGGATACTGAAGTGAGCTCAGCTGAGAGAGAGAGTAGTGTTGAAGGGGGCAGGGGCGGGGTTGTGGGGAGGTAAGCAATGACTGTGGCAGGGTTCAGCCCCCTCACCTGTGTATTCCTTTTGTCCCTGAAGCCAAATTCCCAGCCCCGGCCCTGCTGTATATGTGACTAAGGGCTAAATGACATGCTGCGTTAAATACATATCATACCGGTGACCCATGCCATTTTGTTTACCTTCGTGTAAGTGAGTGGGGCCCCAATCAGGATCCCAATCATGCACAGGTAGGAGAGGTTTAAACCTTCCCACCCAGCCTCTTCTTTTTCCAAAATTCACTCCCACAAGCACACACACTAAAAAAAGAGATGGAAAACTCCCGTGTGTGTCTATTGTTTCCATAGCTTCAGGATGGGTGGAAAAACTTTCTCCCAAGCAAAACACTGAGCGAAACATTTGTGTTTAAAACTCTGTGTGCTTGAGCCAAAAGAAGGTCCCATTTTTAGGTCCTGACTCAAGATTCCTTTCCTGCCTTGCCTTTTTGAGCTTTGTCTTCCTCCAGAGTGCGCCCTTCTCTGGGTAAACATTCCCTTGGGTGGAGGAGTTTGGGTTGGAACATTTTCCCTCTGTGTCTCACCCCCCCACCCCCCAGTCTTTTGGCGAAGGCCCAAATGAGATATTAGGACCAACACGGGTTTCAGAATAACAAGAAGCAGAGACAGTGGGAGCTGGTGGCTCTGATGTCAGTGAGGCGGTGAATCCTTGCCAGGTTTCAGTCAGAACTCTAAAGGAGCTATCCAGGGTGCTTCCCCCTTCCCAGCTGGGCTCTGAGATGCAAAAGAAGCTCAGCTGGCAGGCAGCGAAGGCTTGTGTGCACCATCTTCCATATGCAAGGGGGGATTAGAAGCATCTGCTTCTAGTTGGCTACAGTTTGCTGTTGTGTCTGTATGCAGCAAACTGTGGTTTGTGCAAACCATTATTTATTCTCAAATCGGGATCTGAAACTCTGGTTTGAGAGCAAACAATGGCTTGCAGATGGAGGGGGACAGAAAGCCTCTTGCCTGGGCCCCCCTCATTCCTGGTGGTTCCTCCCTGGGTTCCTGTGACAGTAGCACCAACTGTGGTCAGTGCACTTTAAAACAATGAAATGTACCTGGGATCTCATCTTACTAATGCCTGGTTGCTTTTCCAGAGTCTTGCTGAGAGAAGATCATCATGGCTTCTGTTTGGGTGAGTAAAATCGTGAAGTCCCTGTGCAGTTTTGGTTGGGCTACAGCATGCATAATGAAGGATCTGGGATCTGGGTCTGTGTGCATCAAGTCATGTGCGTGTGTGATCGGGTTGTGTGCCTAGTGAGGGATTGGGCATGCCGTGTCCATAAGGAAGGATCCGGGATCAGGCCTGTGTGTCGAATTTGGCACATCCCAAGTAGGCCTTTGTGGCTAAGCAGCCAGGTCTTCCACATCAAGTGATGGGTGTGTGTGTGTGTGTGTTTACCTGCCAGTCGATCTCCTTGCCAGCAAACTGCCAGCCTGCCAGGTCAAATGACGTACCAGGAAGCCTAGTCACAGGCAATTCCTCTGTTGTTCTTTGCAAAGAGAAAAGTGCTGGGAAGAGGCTGGGTGATATTCCGAGGCTTTTCCTCCTGTGTCTATTTAGGAGGGCTGCAATGTTTAGTCAGTTAGTAGGTTAGAGTCATCAATGTAAAAACCATGTAATTGATTAGAAAAGGTGTTCTCGGCTAATCAGGGAGCAGAGGTGATTTTGGTGGTTGTGGGGGAAACAAGAGTCTGGTGGTACCTTAAAAGACTAGGACATTTATTTTGCTTAAGCTTTCATGGAGTAGAGTCCACTTCATCAGATGCTTGGAATGTTATCCTAAGTTGGCAAGTGTGTGTGTGTGTATGTGTGTTTGTATATGTGTCTATACACATGCATGCACATAGTAGCGGGGACAGGGAATTGTAAGCAGTGAGTTCAGAGGGAAATGAAATGCAAAAAATACAGACTGACAATTACAGGAAAGCTTAAGGGAGCAACCCTACGGCCCTTGACAGCATCCGAGGGGCAATAGAATGGTTCAGATTCCCTGATCCAAGGTCGGATATAGTGCTCCAATGTCAGAGGGGAGGAATTGGAGATCTGACCCTCCTCCCCCTTGTAGCTGACTTGGAAAGAATCATGCCAGCTGGCCTCTGAGGTTGGGAAATTGACCTCAGAGGGGTGGAAAAGGGGGTGTTTTGGTGGGTGGGGAGGGGAGGAGATGGGAGAGGCCAGGATATGAGTTGTCCTGAGGCCCCTACAGCCTCCTTCCCTCCCCCTCTGAAACGCCACTGCTGTTTAACTTTTAATACTAATATTTATACACACACACACACACACACAGAGGTTGTCTTGGAAAAGGTATCTCCCTTTTCTCACACATGGCATGGTGTAGAATTTTGATTATTTGTTCAACAGCCCTGCGTGCTATGCATCATCTTCCCATCTGGTCTCCTCTTCTAAGACGGGTACCATCTAAAAATGTGGATATCCTCTAAAAATAGAGTGTGCCTTTTCCTTCTTGAGAATATCATTTTATTTACATGAAAATGTTATGTCAATGTCTTTCTTTCTCAATGTGTGTCGCCTCTTGGCCAAAGGGTAATGGATGGAGTAAAACTTGTACAATTAGACAATTAAGGTGTCTTTAATGGGATATATGGCTGTGAGAGCTGGACTATAAGGAAGGCTGAGCACCGAAGAATTGATGCTTTCGAACTGTGGTGCTGGAGAAGACTCTTACGAGTCCCCTGGACTGCAAGGAGGTCAAATCAGTCAATCCTAAAGGAAATCAACCCTGAGCGCTCATTTGAAGGACAGATACTGAAGCTGAAGCTGAAATATTTTGGCCATCTAATGTGAAGAGGAAACTCCCTGGAAAAGACCCTGATGCTGGGAAAGACTGAAGGCAAAAGGAGAAGGGGACGGCAGAGGATGAGATGGCTAGATAGCATCACCGACGCAATGAAGATGAACTTGAGCACACTCCGGGAGAGAGCGCAGGACAGGAAGGCCTGGCGTGCTATGGTCCATGGGGTCACGAAGAGTCGGACACGACTGAATGACTGAACAACAACAAACCCTCCTATTCAGTCATTCAGTCATTCATTCATATTTCTGTATTTTATTACACTTTCCAGTACTCAACAGGCCTTCTAAAATTATCTTATAGACGAGTCACTTCCCATTCCAGAGGAGGGGAGAAAAATCCCACATTAATGCTGTGGCTGCCAGACTGTCATGTTTGTCTTGGGGACAAGAGAGTAAGCTTGTAAACCTAGGAAGGCTTTGCCTGTCCCGTGGGAGGTGTTCTTGACTCTAGCAGCCGGAGTCTTGGCTTTGTAGCAAATGCTTCCCAGTCATGCTAGTTCTCTTTAGGTAAATATTGATGTGGTGGAAATTTGAGAACTGGCTGCCAGAGTGAAAGAAAATCAGGTTCAGGGCTGAGTTGGAGGGGCTTCTAGGTAACATGACTTCTGGTGGGCCCCTCTTTACATCAGTGCGCTTTGGCTGGAAGCTGCCACTTTGTTTTCCCATATTGTCCTAGAATAGCCAATGTACTGTCCCTCCAGGACATCATGGAAAATTAAAATGGAGGCTCACAGATTCAGCCACCCATCATGGAAGGTCCAGGGCAGGGGTCACCACCGGTGGGCCCTGTTGGGACCCCGTCAGCTGACCTGGGATACAAGGTGCTGACACCAGGCCTCGTCCAGTCACATGGGCTGTATAGGATGCACAAGAAAGTGGTTGTTTTAAGATACTTATCAACAAGGAAACATGACCAGAAAAACTGGCCATTTCTTCAGAATCCTGGAGAAGGATTTTGAGATATGTTTGGAATGTGGCTGTGATGTTGTGTGTTTAACTTCGCATTCGTACACAGTAGATACAATGAGGCTGTATATCTGGCAGAACTGTCAGCCCCTATATGTGATCCCCACTGAAATGAATGAGGAGCAGAAGATGGTTCTTATGCTGTGATAGTAAAGGGGAGAAAAATAATCTCAATTAAATAATTAATAACATTTACCTACTGCCTTGATTTGATAAAAAGCCATCAACGCAGTGCACAACAATTTAAAACAATAAAACCTTAAAACAAGGGTCCTCAAACTTTCTAAACCCTGAGGTTCTCTTGAGAGACCTGAAAATGACTGAGGCCCACCAGTCACAAAATGGTAGTGCAGGGGTGGAGCCAGTCACAAAATGGTGGCAGATTGGAGCGGAATTTGGCATCAACTGGCAATTACTGAAATAATTTTATATTGATACCTAATCCCTCTTTGGAAATGGCAAAAATCTTTGCCACAGCTATTTCCTTGTGGCAGGGAGTTCCATAGTTCAGCTATCCTCAAACTGAATACAACTTGTTTAACCCAGGAATTGCTGGGGATGAGTGGAGTGCACGAGCTTTTAATTAACAGGAATGCTCTGTTCCTGGGTTATTTCTTGATGTGCAAGCCTGGAAACTCTGGGTTGTTTATAGATTAAACAATCCAGAGTTAACCCATGGTTTGTTATTGGGTTAACTCTGGGTTGCTTAATCCATAAACAACCCAGAGTTTCCAAGTTCAGACATCATGAATTAAAAAGGATGAACAACAAGCAGATGACTTGAGCACTTCACTCACCCCCACAATTCTTGGGTTAACCAACCCTGGAATTGCCACCATGACATGTGAACTGGGTCATTGGCTCTAGGGGTATCATTATTTAGCTTCCCCATTTTAGGCAGAATTTGCTGATCTAGAGGCTCTAAGTGGAAGACTTTTTGATTTATATTGTCCTCCCCCTTTCTTCAACATGCCTCTCAAAGTATTCTTACTCATTTCCTGTCATTTTGTTTCTGCTTCTCCTTTCGTACTAAACTTGTACCTTGTTCGGTTTCTCCTGCTGCTTTTAGATTCACCTCCTCTTGTAACAACTTCCCTCTCTTGTCCCATTCCTCTTTATTCCTAGTGTTAAAAAAAATATTATGAAAATATTAGCCTTGCCCTCCGACCAGCTCCCACTGCCACACCTGCGTATGCAGGTCATGGCACAGGGCGGTCAAGCAAAGAGGCACTGAGACCCGCCTGAAAGTGGGGGTGAGACCACTGGTGGGTCCTGACCCACATTTTGAGAAACACTGTCTTAAAACAATGAAAAGCAAGAACGTTAAAAACTGTAAAACATTAAAACTACATGATTTAAAAGGTGGGGAGAGCAATCTTATGGCCCCTAGACAGCATCTGGGGGGCCATAGGATTATTTAGTTTCCTGGCTCCAAGGTCGGAGACAACCTGCGCTCCCTGCCCCATCCCCTTTGTAGCTGGTGTGGAGCGAACCATGCTGGCTACCTCTCTGCACTTGGAAGACGGAGCGTAGAGACAGGGAAACGGGGGCCTTCCCAGGGGAGGGGAGGAGATTGGGGTGGCTGTGGTATGGCGTTTCCCGAGGCTGCCCCAGCCTCCTTCCCTCCCCCTCCGAGGCACCACTGCTACATCGCCTGTCTAGCAGAAATGCAGGGTGGCTGGAGCGTGGAGGCGAAGATCAACTCCACTGTCCTCCTTCCCTGCACAGGATGCTCAGCAAGCTCTGAGTTCAGAGGCCACAGACTATCCACATAGGATTGTGCCCTGAATTAAAAAGATGGACCTTCACACCCTTTCTAAAAGCCAAGAGAGTGGGACCCAGCTGTAGTTCTTGGGAGCGACCCAGGAGAAGGCCCTTTGATGTGTGCTCAACAAACAGGCTTCTGTGGGCCATGGTGCTGTCAAGAAGCCCTCTCCTGCAGATCTTCATAGCTGGACTAGTCCATAACAAAACAGGTGGTCTCTCTTAGCATTTCAGCCTATAAAAAGTTTGGTCCAAATGATCTTTGGGCATCATGTTTCTTTTCTTTGGTTTTGGTATGGCAGAACATAAGCTGCTTATGCACAGAGACATCTAGAGGCTAATCTTTGAGCCATGAAACTCTCCTTGTGTGTGTGTTTTAAAGATTTCTTTTAAATATTTTGAGTCCGCCTTTTAGGGCAGAGCCCTCACAAGGGGCTTACATCAAACATCCATCAAACACAATGTCATATTTCAATCAAACACAATAATTTAAAATGGCAGTCTTAAAACAAATCGGTGACCAGCAACACGCCTTTGTAAATGAACCAGAACTATTTAAGACAGTTTTAAATTGTCAGCACTATAATTCCTCAACTGGGGTTGGACTCGATGGTCTTATAGGCCCCTTCCAATCCTACTATTCCATGATTCTATGATCTCAATTAAAAGCAAGATCATCCTGAAATAGATGGGTTTCTGAGGCCCGTTTAAAAGGCTGCATTGATGGGGCTATATGCATATCACTTAGGAGAATTCTACAAACATGGGGCTACTGCCAAAAAGGCTCTGTCTCTTGTGCCTGCCACATTTAAAAAACAAAGGCAACAAGGAATGTTTCATCAACCTGTCCAAATGGGGATTTTAATTTCTCTAATTGCATTTGTATCCCACCTTTCTTCCATCCTGGAGCTCAAGCCCACATGTGTGGAGTTCCCAGCTGATCTCCCATCAAGGCTCTTACCAGAGCCAGAGGTGCCCTTAGCTTCAACAAAGTGACTATAATGTGCTGTGGGGCTAAGGGTGCAATCCCATGGGGATAGTCTGAACTCGGAGGCAGCCGACTATCCAGTGCAGGGCAGGCAGAGCACAGAGGGGATCCTCTCCTCTGTGCTCCGGCCACCCTGCATTTGCGGGTAGATGGCCGATTTCAGCTGTCTAGCCAGGGCGCGTGGGGGGTGGGGAGAGACCAGACAGTGCATAGGAAGCATCGTAATGGCGCTTCTATGATCTCCTCCCCTCCCAGCCCCCAGGAATGCCCCCTTTTGGCCTGCTCCATGCTGCTCTTATGAGTGTAGAGCCATGGATGAACCATGCTGCCTACTAGCTGGGTTACTGGGAACCGAGCTTGGAGCCCTGGCTCCGAGCTCAGTTCCCAGAAACCCCAAAACCCTATGGCTGTCCAGACGCTGTCTAGCAGCCATAGGATTGCACTTGAAGTGAATTATGGGCTTTGACCTGAGGAGGGAACAGAGCAGACTTGAAATTGGCCAGACAAAGAAACTGTTTTGAGATTTGGAGTGATCTGGGAAAGATTGGTGAGAGTCTTTCAGGTGACTTAGAGCCTTTCTGTGCAAGGCTTTTATTGTGCACTCATGATTGCTCAGTTACGGTAGGTTGCAGGTCGTTTACATGATGTTGTCATCCTCCAGGGCCTTTCTCATGCTTTTCAACCATTATTACATTTTTCCCCTAATGAGGAAAGTCTGGTATTATTTAGAAATGGTGGAATGAGAGTCTCGTGTAATTGCACAATTCCATTATACCACAGTGCCATCTAGTGTTTGTGTAATGAAACGTACAGAAAGGCAGAGAAAGAAACCCCCTGGAAAAAAGCACGTGTAAAGAAGCAATCTTAATCCCTCAAACAACCCGGAAGCAGAAGCCTCGGTAAACATGTGGGATAAAAGCCTCATGTAGAAATGCCCTTAGATATTAAGTTGGTGGGCAGATGTTGCTTTGGGTCTAGTGCTCCCTGCCAGTGTGCTTGCTTGCCTGCTTGCCGCCTGTTCAACCCACAGGGGTGTTGCTAGGTCTGGACCCAAATCTATTGACTAGGCCCCAGATCTTTCCCCCAGTGCTCTTCGTGTCCATTGGTACCAACAGAGGATTCCCTCCCCCCAAGCTTAATTGCCATGCAGGGGGCAATTTTCACCCCCCCATCCCTCTGCATGTCAATTAAGATTAGAAAAAGAACCTTCCATTGATGCCAATGGAAGCTTTTTTCCTAAGCTTTATTGCTGGAATGTGTATGAAAGGGCTTGTGATAAAACTTACCAGCCTCCCTTTTTTATGCATGTTTTCCCACCTGTTTACAGCCATTGCAAATTAATTGTAACTAAAGATAAAACTACTGGCTCAGGATGATCTGGGGGTGGGGTGTAAATTAATTAAATAATTTCTTTTCTTTGGTGTGATTCCGATGGGAAATTGATTGGCTGGCTTTGTGAAATTTAAATAAATCCTAGAAATTATTTCCAAATTTGAAACACCACAGTCCTCACAAGGACCCCCTGATTCTATAATCTGGCCCCGGAGTGTCCTAATACTAAGAGAACTAAGACACAGCCAAGGCAATTTTACTCCGTTAGAAGAACAGGAAGTAGACGGTGGAAATTGCAGCACATGACTTCATCTAGGCAAACATTCTTCTGAAGCCAGCAAATGCTTTGGGCTTGTTTGTGGAAAGCGTCAGGTCACACCCATTTGCTAAAGTTCCCTGATTCACTGTTGATCCTGCTGCAGCCCCATTTCTTCACCCTAGACAGAGTCTTGATTCAATCCTTAGATAGCTCCTTTAGAGTTCCAGCTGGTTCTGACTGAAACCCGGCGCAGATTCACCACCCCACTGACATCAGAGCCACCAGCCTCCACTGCTTGATTTGTAGTTTTGCCATTTGTGTGCATTTGTTTTTATAGAATGCTCCTCCCTTAACTATGCACAATGCGCACTGTTGCACCAAAGCGCAGGCGAGTCGGGACAGTCTCAGGAATGTGCTGGCTGTGTGCATCTTTTATTGTTCTCGGCTGTCGTTGAATTTGAGCATGCAGGATTTTGGTATCGGGGCAATCTCTCTTTTTCTTTTTAAATAGAGGAACTGCCAACATTCCTGAAAGGCTGAGCTCATACAAGCTTTTGGTTTTTCTTCTTCCTCCACACCCAAGTGAATTTCCTGTGCCCCTATCTAGCTACATCAGACATTATCAGCAAAAGGCAAGGACTTAAATTTATTTGCAGATGTAGTTTTGTTTTGTTTTGTTTTGTGATAGGAATAAATTGCATTTCCGTGACCACGGCATAACTGGCAGAAAGGAGCTTATATTGTAGCATTCAAGCGACTTTTTTTTGTCAGTATCCCATTTCATTTTTTAAAAGTCATGTTTCTAGTCCTCATGATTCAGGGGCAGGGGGAAGCTGAAAACTGTTTCCTTGTCAGTGCAGCTTTGTTGTTGTTGTTCAGTCGTTCAGTCATGTCTGACTCTTTGTGACCCCATGGACCATAGCACGCCAGGCCTTCCTGTCCTGTGCTCTCTCCCGGAGTGTGCTCAAGTTCATATTCATTGCATCGGTGATGCTATCTGGCCATCTCATCCTCTGCCGTCCCCTTCTCCTTTTGCCTTCAGTCTTTCCCAGCATCAGGGTCTTTTCCAGAGAGTTTTCTCTTCGCAGTAGGTGGCCAAAATATTTGAGCTTCAGCTTCAGTATCTGTCCTTCCAATGAGCACTCAGGGTTGATTTCCTTTAGGATTGACTGATTTGACCTCCTTGCAGTCCAGGGGACTTGTAAGAGTCTTCTCCAGCACCACAGTTCGAAAGCATCAATTCTTCGGCGCTCAGCCTTCCTTATAGTCCAGCTCTCACAGCCATACATTACTACTGGGAAAACCATAGCTTTGATTAGACGGACCTTTGTCGGCAAGGTGATGTCTCTGCTTCTTACTATGCTGTCTAGGTCTGCCATAGCTTTCCTCCCAAGGAGCAAGCGTCTTTTAATTTCATGGCTACAGTCACCATCTGCGGTGATCTTGGAGCCCAAGAAAATCTGTCACTGCTTTTCTTCCCCTTCTATATGCCAGGAAGTGATGGGGCCACATGCCATGATCTTAGTTTTTTTAATGTTGAGTTTCAAACCAGCTTTTGCACTCTCCTCTTTCACCCTCAACAAGAGGCTCTTGAGATCCTCTTCGCTTTCTGCCATTAGGGTGGTATCGTCTGCATATCGGAGGTTGTTGATAATTCTCCCAGCAATCTTAATTCCGACCTGTGATTCATCCAACCCGGCGTTTCTCATGATGTACTCTGCATATAAGTTAAATAAGCAGGGTGACAATATGCAGCCTTGTCGTACGCCTTTCCCAATTTTGAACCACTTGGTTGTTCCATGTCTGGTTCTTACTGTTGCTTCTTGACCCTCGTACAGGTTTCTCAGGAGACAGGTAAGGTGGTCTGGTACTCCCATCACTTTAAGAATTTGCTACAGTTTGTTGTGATCCAACATTGTGTGTTGTGGAAACTGCCTTGGTCGCCCTGTGGGATGACCTCTGCCGGGAGAGGGACAGGGGGAGTGCGACCCTGTTGATTCTCCTGGACCTCTCGGCGGCTTTCGATACCATCGACCATGGTATCCTTCTGGATAGGTTGTCTGGGTTGGGAGTTGGAGGCACTGCACTACAGTGGTTCCGCTCCTACTTGGATGGCCGATTCCAGAAGGTGGTGCTGGGGGATTATTGCTCTGTGCCATGGCAATTGTGCCATGGGGTTCCACAGGGCTCTATTCTATCCCCCATGCTGTTTAACAAATACATGAAACCGCTGGGGGAGGTTATCCGGAGGTGTGGGCTGAGGTGCCATCAATATGCGGATGACACCCAGCTTTACCTCTCTTTCTCATCAAAACCAGGTGAGGCAGTGGCTGTTCTGAACCAGTGCCTGGGCACGGTAATGGACTGGATGAGGGCTAATAAACTGAAACTCTATCCAGACAAGACGGAGGTACTGTTAGCGGGTGGTTCGTCTGCCCGGCTAGGTGATATTCAACCTGTTCTGGAGGGGGTTGCACTCCCCCTAAAGGATCAGGTTCGTAGTTTGGGGGTGCTCTTGGATCCAGAACTGTCACTTGAGGCACAGGTGAACTCAGTGGCACGGAGCACTTTTTATCAGCTTAGGCTGGTATACCAACTACGCCCTTATCTGGACAGAGATAGCCTAGCTACAGTTATCCATGCTCTGATAACTTCTCGTCTGGATTACTGCAATGCGTTATACGTGGGGCTGCCTTTGAAAACGGTCCGGAAACTTCAGCTGGTCCAAAATAGGGCAGCAAGATTGTTAACAGGGACTGGCCTGCGAGCTCATATTACGCCAGTACTTTTCCAGCTGCACTGGCTGCCAGTCCGTTTCCGGGCCCGATTCAAAGTGCTGGTGTTAACATTCAAAGCCCTTAACGGCTTGGGGCCAGGTTACCTGAAGGATCACCTCCTCCCATATGTGCCTGCCTGGACCTTAAGATCATCGTCAGCGGCCCTTCTCCGTGAGCCCCTGCCAAAGGAAGTTAGGCGGGTGGCTACTAGGAGGAGGGCTTTTTCTGTTGTGGCACCCCGGCTCTGGAATGAGCTCCCTAGTGAGGTTCGCCTGGCGCCTACATTGTACTCCTTTCGGTGCCACGTGAAGACCTTTTTATTTTCCCAGGCATTTTAGCTTTCTAAATTTTTATCTTTGCTGTTTTAAATCTGTATTTTAAACTCCTGTACTGCTGCTAGGTTTTATTGTGGTTGTATTGTTATATTGTGGTTTTACTGTTCTATATATTTTAAATTGTTTTATTGTGTGTTGTTTGGTTTTAATTTTTGTGAACCACCCAGAGAGCTTCAGCTATTGGGCGGTATAGAAATGAAATAAATAAATAAATAAATAAATAATAAAATCCACACAATCAAAGGCTTTAGCGTAGTCAATGAAGCAGAAATAGACGTTTTTCTGGAATTCTCTTGCTTTCTCCATGATGCAGCGAATGTTGGCGATTTGATCTCTAGTTCCTCTGCCTCTTCGAAACCCAGCTTGTACTTCCGGTAGTTCTCAGTTCGCATACTGCTGAAGCCTAGCACGGCATGCAAATAAATTTCATGAAGGTCTCTAAAAAGTCATGGTAGATTGGCAACAAGATCTAGAATGTATCTGGCTTCCATGCTCACTACTCACCTTTTCCCCCTCTAGTGGTTAAGTTTGCAGTCCATTTAAAAAGAAAAAGACTGGAGGGTAGATCTGGACCTTTGTCAGCCATCTTCCCATTCTTACATTGGTGCGTTCTGGGTCTTCTTCCCTCACAAGGTTTTTACCCATCTTTAAGGCCTGCAACCCCTTTCCTGCCTCACATCCCTGTTGCCAGGGCTATATAGGATCTATGGAATCACACATTTGCTGTTGGGCACAGAATTCAGCATCTTGAGATTTTTTTTTTAAGTGTTGTTCAGTTTTATTATTTCTAACTCTATCTCATCACCCTATAGCAGAAAGAAAATATCCAGAATATTACAAAAGTAAAAACGTATAAATTATATATAAAAATAATAATATTCGGAGCTGATGAACTAATTATGAAAATCTCCTGATACTAATTTCCAACTTTTATAAAAGTGACTGTTGACCAAACCAAAATAAAACAAAAAAGGCTCACTTAAATTTTAAACAGTCTTCTCTGATACAGCCTATTTCATCTGCCTTATTAAGTCTGGTGCGGACTTTGGCTAATGCCAGCAGGAAAGTGGCAACTCTTCGCACGATCTTTATGTCCTTGTAAAGCAAGACATTTTCTTCTGGCAAACTGACTCGTGTGTTCCAACTTTTAGCAAGCCACCAAGCTATTTTCCCATCATGTCTTGTGTCAAAGAACAATTAAACAAATAATGAGGAAGATTCTCTTCCGAACCACAGTGAGAAAAGCACAAGTGATAAGATGACTTGACTAGTCTACCTTCAAGGGCATTTACTGAAACTTGGCAAGAGTTCGTTCTTTCCTCAGACTGAACTTTTCAGCGATGAATAAATAGTCCTCTGGACCTGAAATATATTTAAATAGATTAAACCACGAGGATATCTTTACAGTTTGCAGTGATGCCAAATCTTCCCAGTGGAGGCTGGTGATTCCTAAGTCAGTGAAGCGGTGAATCCTCTCCAGGTTTCAGTCAGAATTAGAAAGGAGCTATCCAAGGTGCAGAGCTCCTTTAGAATTCTGACTAGCTCTGACTGAAACCACTCCACTGACATCAGAACCACCAGCCTCCACTGAATCTTCCTTCCCCCCACCCCAACCCTGGGTGCATAATTTAAACTCCTTTTTAGCCTTCTTTTCTTTTTTGTTTAAGAAGAAATTTCTAGCCCTTATGACTCAGAAGATAGGCTTGGAAATGTGTGAGCAAGGCCAGATGAGATCTTAAAAGCCAGATGTGGGTCTGGGCAGGATTTCCAGAGGCTGCTGACCTTGGTGCTTCTCACCCATCCTTGTCCCTCCCAAGTAACTAGCAGAAGAATGATTAATGTAACACAAGCATAACGACAACACACAGACACATTTTTAATTTGCGTAATGTGCAGGTGTTGCACAATTCAGCCACGCTGGATAGTGTGAGTTGTTTGTCTTGCTGTAGAGCTTTTGATTTTCTTCTTAATGTGCCTCTGGTATCCCTCAACTTCCCATCCCATATGCCTCTCCAATACCTCTGTCCTTAAAAAAAAAAAAAAAAATTATACTGTGCAGACGGAGACCATTATTACATCAAGCCCATCTATAATAATAAAAAGGATCTCTGTCTATCCGTCAGCACCATAGTGCCAAGAGTGTGACATCTAGACACCTGAAAGGTGGCATGCCTATTAAGGACACCCTAGGAGTGTGCACCTCAGGGTTATTTTGTTTTTAAAATGCATTAATTAATTTCAGTTCATTTAAAAGTGTCCACGTGGCTGAAGCTTGTAGTAACGTCTTCAGCCATGAGGAGGAGACTTCCCTAACTAGCACACAGCTTTGCAGCCCACACAGTTTGAAACCAGGGGAGAGTAGTAGTCCAAGGGACATATGCCTACCACTTCCCCTCTGCTGTGGAGCAACCCCTGTTCAGAGGAATGGAGTGGGGAGACCAACCTCTCTGGGGATTCTAGGGGTGCATCATGACAGGGGCCATGACTAGGGGTGCCAGCAGACATGCCTTCACTCAGACGGGGCAAGCACAGTGGGTCCGACTCTGACAGCTGCGTGCATTTGCTTCGAAGCTTTGCTGTATCAAGCTAAGGGCTATTCCAACCTGTGCAAAGCCAGGTCCATTTGCTAGTAAGAACATAAGAAGAGCCATGCTGGATCAGACCAGGATTCTGGTCCCACAGTGCCTGTAGGAATCCCACAAGCAGCATATGAGCACAATAGCACCATCTTCTCATGTTCCCCAGCAACTGGCATTCAGAGGCACACCGCCTCTGATACTAGGAGCCATTGATAGCCTTCTCCTCCAGTGATTTGCTGAATCCCTTGGCAACAGTTCTTGAGGGCCTTGGGCAAGGGGTGTGTCCTCTCCTTTTTTTTAATCATGAAATTTTATTTCATTTCATAATAAAATTAACAAAATACAGGCAACAAAAAGAAGAATGCACATAATAATACATCAAAATCACTAAAGAAACAAAGGAATTCACTAATTATAAACCTTCGTCTATAACTGATATGCTTATGGAACATCTACTTAAACATGGCCTAAGTTGGAGCTCAACACCTAATGAAAGTAAACATACAAGCACTGCAGCATATAAAAGGAGCATGTGCGAGTGTCTGTCATTTTGTGTGTATGTGTGTATTATTCAGAAAAAAATATAGGCAACTCTTCTTGGTTGGAATTTGATCAAAGGTTTGAAGAGCTGCAACACAGGAAATGAGTGGAAACCATGGTGCCATAATATCCTTGTTTGAGCTAGGATTGCTTGCTCACTGCACCTCCTGAGTAAGTTTATACATACTCATAGACTGGGCTCACATGATTGCAGGGGTAAAAGAAGCCATCAGGGCTTCTCCCGCTGGCCCCATGCGTACCGCACGCACACCAGTTGTTTACTTAAGTACCCGCGCTGCAGCATGGGTTGGTGTGTCATCCGAACCTGGCATGCGCGGGGTGTGTGGCTTCATACCGACCCCACAACCCCTACTGCATGTCGTGGGTTGTAGGGTGGGTACGAAGCCAGTGCACTGCACACTGGGTTATAGAATCATAGAACCAAAAAACAGTAGGATTGGAAGGCACCTAGAAGACCATCAAGTCCAAGTCAAAGCATCCCTGACAGATGGCTGTCCAGCCTCATCTTGAATGCCTCCAGTGTGAGAGAGCCCACCACCTCCCTAGGGAATTGGCTCCACTGTCTATTGCTCTTAACAGTCAGGAAGTTTTTCCTGATGTTCAGCCAGAATCTGGCGTCCTGCCACTTGAGCCCATGATTCCGTGTCCTGCACTCTGGGATGACCAAGAAGAGATCCTGGCCTTCCTCTCTGTGACAACCTTTCAAGTCCTTGAAGAGCTATCATATCTCCCCTCAGCCTTCTCTTCTCAAGGCTAAACATGCCCAGTTCTTTCAGTCTCTCCTCATAGGGCTTTGTTCCCAGTCCCGTGATCATCTTTGTTGCCCTCCTCTGAACCTTTTCCAGTTCATCTGCATCCTTCAGGTTCGGATGACATGCCAACCTGCATTGCAGAGTAAGCGATTATGTAAACAACTGGTGTGCTTGTGGTACACATGGGGCCAGTGGGAGAAACCATGACGGCTTCTTTTACCCCCCGTGATTGTGTGAACCCAGCCAGTGTCCTAAATTTTTTCAATCCAGTGCTCCTTAGTTGGTTGCTTTGGAGACTTCCAATAACATGCGAGGCATAACTTTGCAGCTGTATACAATTGCTTAAGAAGGTCTTTATGCAGGAATCCAGGATCATTAGGTTCAAAAAGATGAAGCTACATTGCTTTAGGAGTTACCAATGGTCGAACATGAAGAAATTCTTGACAGTAATCAGCAACCATGTTCCAAAACTCCTGTTCTGTTTGGCCTATCCTGCTACCTGCAATCTTTTTTTACTGGAGATGCTGGTGATTGAACCTGGTGCCTTAGACATGCAGAGTATGTGCTCTGCATCTGAACTTCAGTCCCTTTCCTACTAATTTTGCACTTTGTGGGTTTCTTAAGCCTTAAACCAGTGGTGTGTGTTTGCTGTACAACACCCTGTTCTGTGGTTTCTTGAGGCTGAAAGCTGGTAGCAGGATCAAGGTAGGAAGAAAGCAGGACTTTGGATAGCTCCCAAGTGGGTCCTGCTGGCTAGAACTACTAGGACAATAGGAGGATGTTGTCTCAGCAGGGAGCTGTAGCCAACTGAAGTCTTATGTAGGCTGACAGGACCTGTAGTGTGGTCAGCTGCACCCCTCTTGGAGGAACTGACTGGACTGTTAATGATCCCTTGCCTGATTTTGTAGCCTGAGACTACTGTGGGGCTGGGGATATGGAGATCCTGCTGGGATTCATCCTCTGAGCTGGAGGGCAATGGCAGGGCTGTGTCCTCTGGCCAGGCAGGCCCTGAGCAAGGCACTGACTGTCCTACCATGAAGGAAGTAGCCTTTGCCTCATCCTCATCAGAATCATCTGCTACACACTGGGAGGTGTGAGGCCTGGGGGTCATATTGTACAATCTGACACTTACTTTCCATCTCTCTCTTCTTAGGTTGGCACTAGGGGAACGATACGGGATTACCCTGGCTTCAATGCGACAAGAGATGCTGAGGCAATTCGGAAAGCAATTAAGGGAATAGGTAAATGGTTCCCTTGGCCCTTGACCCAATAATTATTTGCTATGGGATGGGCGATAAAGGCGTCTTGAGGCTCAGTTGCCAGCCCACGTTGTAACTCTTAAAAATCAATAAACTGTTACCAATTTATTATTACATTTCTATCCTGCCTTTTTTCCTCTTGCAAGGAATCCAAGGCAGCTTACATGGCCCTCCTCCTCTCCATTTTATCCTCACAACAACCCTGTGAGGTAGGTTAGGTTGAGTGTCAGTGACTGGCCCAAAGTTACCCAGTGAGCTTCATGGCCAAGTAGGCACTAGAACTTGGATCTCCCGAGTTCCCACTCCAACACTCTAACTGCTACGCCATACTGGTTCTCAGAATATTGGGATAGCCACCTCCTGTAGCTAATCCCCAGCATCAGGTATTCAGAGAGACACTGCCTCATTAGAGGCTTTTAGTCAGACACTGGATGGACACCTGTGAGGGATGCTGTAGCAATGGTTTTCCTGCATCAGTGGAGGGGTGGGTGGGGATGGACTAGATGACCTTTGAGGTCCCTTCCAATGCTGCAATTCTGTGATCTTCCCATTATGGCCACTAGCTGTAGACAGAGCCTCTTCTGTGAGTTAGTTGACCTCTTAAAGAGCCGTCTAACCTAGACACTGTCACAGAAGTGCCAGCGGCTGGTTATCGTACCGAGGCTCCGACTGGTGTCTGTTTCTGCCAACCATGCAGTGTTGCCCCAGCAAGGAATCAGTAGCATCCAGTCCTGCGTAGCCCAGCTCATTCAGAATGCCTGTTATCAGGATGAGGTTGCTAAGGAAAACTTGACAGTGGGTATCAACAATGGAGATATTTCTGTAGCATTCTAGTTTGCAATGGGTTTATTGCTCGTCATCAGGGTGCAAATGCAAAGCTTTTCACTTGGGAGCTCAGGCACTTTTAAGTTGACTTTCTTTTTCTTTGGGGTGTAAATTTAGGCACAGATGAAAAAACGCTGATCGACATCCTTACAGGGAGATCCAGTGCTCAGCGACAGCTGATCGCTAGAGAGTACAAGGCAGCGGCGGGAAAGGTAAGGTTTAGGAAATACGGTTTGGCAGGAAAGCGCTCCATCCTTGCAGGCTGGCTCTTAATTGGAGGCCAACCTCAATTTAAATGCAGCCGCTGATTTGTCACAATGATTGACTTGCCCCCCTTGGTTCTGCTGCTGGGGAAAGAGATGTCACGGCCTCTCTCCAGAAAGGCGAAAGGAGCCGGGGGAAACAGTTCAGCCTTCCCCAAGGTAGTGCCCTCCAGATGTGTTGGACTGCAATGCCTATCATTCCCAGCCAGCATGGCCATTAGCCATGCTGGCTGGGTATGACAGAAGCTGTAGTCCAACACATCTGGGGGCGGCAGCATGTTGGCTGGGCATGATGGGAGTTGCAGCCTGACATCCGGAGGGCACCAGCATGCTGGCTGCGAATTATGGGAGTTGTACTGACTGCTCATTGGAAGGACAGATACTGAAGCTGAAGCTGCAATATTTTGGCCACCTAATGCGAAGAGAAAACTCCCTGGGAAAGACCCTGATGCTGGGAAAGATTGAAGGCAAAAGGAGAAGGGGACGGCAGAGGATGAGATGGCTAGATAGCATCACTGATGCAATGAATATGGACTTGAGCACACTCCGGGAGAGAGCGCAGGACAGGAAGGCCTGGCGTGCTGTGGTCCACGGGGTCACGAAGAGTCGGACATGACTGAACGACTGAACAACAACAAAGTCTCACACATCTGGAGGGCACCAGCACGCTGGCTACAAATGAAGGGAGTTATAGTCTGACACCTGGAGGGCACCAGCATGCTGGCTGCGAATTATGGGAGTTGTAGTCTGACACCTCCGGAGGGCACCAGGTTGGGGGAAACTAGTATAGTTGATGGAATGTCAGACCGGGAGGACTAAAGCCCGCGCTCAGCCGTGAAGCTCGCCACAAGTCGTGTTGTCTCATCCCGATGCACCTTGCAGGTTTCTTATGATGGTCTAGTGGGGGTTTGTGACGGTCCAGCATCCCCGTCCTGAGAGGGACAGATCAGCATCCAGAACGCAGCAGTGTGGTACAGCATGCGGAGATGAAGTTCCATGGAAGGAATGGCAAAGGGTGCAGTCGGACGTAGGGCTGGATCGGGACGTGCAGCATGCCTGCTGGCCGTGGTCGGGGTGCTGCGTGCTGCTTCGCGTTGAGCAGGAGAGGTCGGGGCTCTTCAGTTCTGAGGGAGATGGTGGTCTAGTTCTCGCTGTGTTTGGACTGTACCGTTTCAGAGTGTAGGTGGGGCTCACATGATGAAATGCTCCTCCACACATATGGATTCCCTCCATATAGAAATTTGTATGTCAAAGAGAACTCTTCTCCTTGACAGCTAGTTTTCTAAGTGCAAGGAACCTTTAAATATAGAGGAGCATCCAGTCATCAGACACGCCCCCCCCCTTCCCAGACATGCAGTCTGCAGTGGCACGGTCCAGACACGGGTTTAGACAGCCCCCAGGAGCCTGTATAGGATTTTTGGCAGTGAAAAGTATTCACAGCTCCATTTCTTTTTTTAAAGGAACTGAAAGATGCCTTGAAGGGTGATCTGTCAGGCAATTTGGAGTGTGTAATGGTGGCTCTTGTAACACCTCCAGCAGTGTTTGATGCTAAACAACTCAAGAAATCCATGAAAGTAAGTCTGCAGAGATGCCATTGCTTCTTCTGTTGTTTACTCATTGACAAATTCAGCCTGCCATGTTTACTCATCTGGTGCTCGTTTGAGAAAATAGAGATTGCCATATGATACTGAGAGAATGTCCCATTTCAAAAGCAATTATCTCAATATAGCCGCTTTGGGTTGAGATCCCCCTCCCCCCCAAAAAAAGAGGCACATGGATATGGGAGATGCAACCCCATACCTAACTGGAGCTCTGCTTGCTATTTTCCTTGCAGCAGTCATCACTTAATGAAGAGACAACCCACTTCATAAACCAAGCAGCGGCTAGCTTCTTCAGCAGTTGTAATGGCTGCAAAGGAAGCAGCAAGCAGAGTTACCGCTCTCCATTCCAGTACCTCTGACGTTATGTCTCTTGTTTGGATCTCGGTCCTAGTGTACACACAGGTGATGTGATACATACCTGGAATTTTGTCCATGCAGGGACTGTCGCATTTGTGCCAGTGATGTGGCATGCTTCACATGCACTGTAAAGATCTTGTTTTGGGGCCATCAACACTTCACCCTTTCACACAGAGCAGCTCAGTTTTAAAATCCATATATTTAAGCAGCAGTTAATGTACTGATCAATTAATTGACCAGTGCTTTCAGCCCCCACTTTTAGCCGTTTACACCATTAACCAACAGTTATCTGATGCTTACATTAATCAGGATAGGAGCAATCGAGCTACTCTTAAGTCTCAGTTGTTTAAGTGAAAAAGTAAGCACTTAAGGGCACAATCCCATGCATGTTTAGCCAGAAAAGAGTCCTACAATTCCTCTGGGGAATGCTGGAAGTTGTAGGATATTTTCTGTCCAAACATACATGGGATTGTGCCTTTAATCTCTCATATTGAAATCAGTTTAAGAATTTGTACAGTTCCAGTCACCACACCTAAAAAAGATATTGTAGAGCTGGAAAAAGTGCAGAAAAGGGCAACTAAAATGATCAAGGGGCTAGAGCATCTCCCCTTGGAAGAAAGGAGGGGAAGGGGAGACATGATAGAGGTGTACAAAATTATACATTGGAGAATGTGTGGAGAATGCGGATAGGGAGACATTTTTCTCCCTCTCTCGAAATACTAGAACCTGACGGGGTCATCCTATGAAACTGATTGGTGGAGATTCAGGACAGATAAAAGGAAGTTCTTCACACAGCACATATTTAAACGATGGAATTCGCTACCACAAGATGTAATGATGGCCACCAGTTTGGATGGCTTTAGAAGGGGGTTGGACAAATTCCTGGAGGAAAAGGCTATCAATGGCTACTAGTCTTGATGGCTATGTGCTACCTCCAGTACCAGAGGCAGTGAGCCTGTGTACACCACTTGCTGGGGAACATGGGTGGCAGGGTGCTGTTGTACTCATGCCCTGCTTGTGGGTTTCCCATAGGCAGCTGGCTAGCCACTGTGCGAACAGAATGCTGGACTGGATGGACCCTTGGTCTGATCCAGCAGGGCTCTTCTTGTGTTCTTAACTTACAAGTTCCTAGCTTGGCTGGGTTGTGTTTCTCTCTCTCTCTCTCTCTCTCTCTCTCTTTCTCCTGCTTCTGGGTTTTAATATCACTTTCAACATTTTATCTTGCTTAAAAATTTTCACTAGACTGTTGCAGCTTCTTTTGTAGTTTGCTACGTGATGTATCCGCAAAGAACTCTATAATGAAACCTCCTCTTAATATGACTCTTCCGCCCCGCTTCCCCAGGGGTCTGGAACAGATGAGAAGGCGCTTATCGAGATCCTTGCCTCCAGGACCAGCAAGCAAATGAAAGAAGTCTCCCAGGCATATTATACAGGTAACGATAGTTTTGACTGGATGAGTATTAGACCCCAAAGTCATGTCCCTAAGGAGAGTCTAAAACTGCAGGCACCTGTGTTCATCCATCCATCCATCTCTCTGACTCGGTTCACACGATCGCCAGCACGGTTAACAAGCCACAGTGGCTTGTCAACCACACTGCTTGTGCCAGTCATGTCCCAGCCCGATTTGCTTAATTACCCTCGCCAGTGTGGCTTACCATTGTTGCAGAACCCAGAACTGCAACACCATGTCTTCTGAACCCAGTGAAGGTGAGTGGTTAACAAACTACCCAGAACCCATGGCTTGTTAACTGCCCAGTGATTGTACAACCCAGCCCCATCTCTCTCTCGCTTTTAACCATGCTGCGTGTGCTGGTCACATGCTGGCTGATCTACAGTCATTATGTCTGAACCCGGTGAGGGTGAGTCATGGGTGGTTTGGTAATCACCCCAGCCATTCAGCTTTGCTAGGGATGTTGGAGAAATCCGTTTTGGGGGAGGGGTTTGACGGGTTTTCCTGGGTTCAGTCCCCTGGGCTTCTTTCCGGTTTCTGCTGCAGTGCCCCACTTGGTCTGCAGCAAGTTGGGCCAATTCACAGATTTTCCAGGCATTTTGTGCATTATTTCCTCTGGTTCTGCAATTTGGGCAAATTTCTGAGCAATTTGGGCAAATTCAGCCATAATTTGTGCAAATCGCTCGGAAAATTGTGCAGATTGCTCAGAAAATTTTCATATTGCTCAGAAATTTGCCCAAATTGCAGAATCTGTAAAAAAATGTGCAAAAAAAGTTTCCAGTGTTTGGGGGAAAGCCTGCAGCTCACAAATGCAAATTGTCATACACACTGTGGAATTCCATCAAGTCAAAAAAGAACTGGATTTCCCAGCGATGGACATCCCTAATCATCACCAGATTCAGACAGCACAACAAGCTGTGCTGGCAAGGGTAATTATGTAAATCAGCCGGCATCCAATTGGCATACACATAATGAGCCGCCATGGCTTATTAACCACCCTGCGTTCATGCGAACCAGCCTACTGTGAGGATTGCAGCTTAGCTGAGAGGGAACAGGGAAGCCGGCAAGAGTGGCAGACGATGTCAGTATCCCTGCTAATCAAAAAGAGCTGGTGCTTTGACTCTATGAGCCCTGGTGCCATGACACCATTGGCTATGAATCTCTTTTCTTGGTGGTTATATTGTCTGCACCAGCCGGTGGAGGCTGGTGGCTTCGATGTCAATGGGATGGTGAATCCAGTCTGGGTTTTAGTCCGAACTCTAAAGGAGCTGTCCAAGGCGTGGATGAAAGCGCCTTGGGTAGCTCCTTGAGACTTCTGACTGGTTCTGACTGAAACCTGGAGCAGATTCACGACTCCTTCAACATCGGAGCCACCAGCTTCCACTGGCACCTGCCGCCAAGCCTATGGCTTGTTTTGGGAAGAGCGATTGCCGGCACTTTCTGTTAGACCTTCTCCAGCTAAACACAATCCTGACAAAGCCCCTTTGAAACCAATGCAACAAATGAGCCACAATGAACTTGCATCCCATGTACTTTGTTTCAGCTGACTAGAGCTGGATTGTGGCCTGCTTGCCAGAAAGCTTGGCAGTCGCTCCCCTTACACTCTCTGCAACCCCTCCCAAAATTGCTTTAGTTTTGAGAGGTGGTTTCTGGAAAGGGTCCTGCTGCGTTTCAGGAAGAAGAACTGCTGAGCTAGCGAGAAGCTGAATAAGATGGATTGGAGAGCTTAACGCTGCCAGCCCAGCGAAGTCTATACTTGGGAGTAGGCGCAGCTCGTGCGTAGCAACGGAGCGGTGGCTCTGATTAATATCTGGAAGATTTATGGCTTTTTTCCTGGTGAGATGGATACAGCCCAGCCCTGGGAGTAGATTTAGCGTCCTGCTCCAGTACATTGTATTCTACTGGGGAGCCGTGCCAGCAGAGCAAAGCAAATAAACAGAGTTCGAAGAACAAGCTTACGGAGCCACGCTGGACTTGTCCAGAAACCTCTTTGCCCAGCTGGCACTGTGAGTGAATGATCGCCAGTTAATTGTTCGGCGGCGTCCTCTAAAGCAACTCTGATGTAGCAGGCTGGACTGCAAAGGCCTGATCAATGCTCAACATGTTTGCTTAGCACTTTCCATGGTCTGGAGCATTTCGCATCCCTTGGGTTGAATCCAGGATCTCCCTATTGTTGACGGAAGGTGCCTCTGCCCATAGAAGTTGCCTCTGCCCGATTTTCAGGGATATCCGCCTTTCCCCCCCTCACACCACAGCTCACCCCATTCAGCAGGGTCCCCCGGCCCTTTGTTTGGCATTTTCGGGGGGCTGGAGGGGCTGCTGTGGGGAGGAGGGGGGCAGAATAGTCTGCTTCTGCCAGCTCACTTGCAGATGCCAAAATCCGGATCTGACCTTGTAAAGGTGGTTAGTACTAGTATCCCCTATGCTGCAAGTGGGGTTACTGAGGCAGAAAGAGGGCTGGTTTGCACGATCACAAGGAAAATAAGCCTTATTTCCACCACTGCACATGCCAGTCATATGCCAGCTGGATTTCCCTAATTACCCTCACCAGGGCAGCTTGCCATGTTGTCTGACCCTGGGCGGCCTGGCTTGTTTGGGCGGGGGGGTGGGCTGATGGGCAGCAACCCCTAAATAACCCAACAACAGCCCATGGGTTAATTGAGGGTTGCTGTCCCTGCAAACAAGCCATGCCACCTGGGTTCAGGCAACATGGCAAGCCGCATCAGCGAGGGCAGTTAGGGAAATTTGGCCAGGACGTGCAGTGGGGTTAACAAGCCGCGATCGTGCAAACTGGGTCAGCGTGGCTTGCGCAGGGTCACCTATCAAGTTCATAGCCGGAGGAGAGTCGAACCATGGACTTTCTGATCTGTAGCTCTTATTAGTAATGATTCTTTGGAGACTTCAGTTCACCTGGGATTGAACCCGAGACCTTTTGCATGCAAAGGAGGTGCTGTCCCACTGAGCTACAGCTCCTCCCAATTGTTTTTCAGTGTCCCAAAATAAACAAACTACTCACTGAACATGAAGAATGGAAAGAGATTCAAAATCTTTCCAGCCTTCACATTTCACAGTCCAGATTTTGATGCTGAAATTTGATCCCACCCCCTTCTTTGAAAAAAAGGGGGGGGAATCAAATCAAAGTTGATTTTCCTCCAACCCCCTTGATCTTCAGATTTTGGTACTGACATTTGATGTCAAAATGTGCTTGTTTTTGGTTGGTTCATCAACTTAGGGCGCAAAACATGCATAGGATTGCACCCTTAACCATTTCCTTGAATGGCTGAATGAAACTTGCAATTGCATTTCATCAGCCGAGCATCAGATATTGTCAAAATATCTGATGGACATGATGGACATTCAGAGAATTTGGAGTGTGGATTTTGTTTTAGCTTTCCAGTATTACCTGAAGTCCTGTTAATTTCAATGGCTCTACTCTTGAGTATGACTAAATCTGGATCCAACCTGAGAAATGGAACCAGTGTGGTAGCAAACTTTTAACTGAACCAAACAGTGTTTATGGGCATAATCCTATGCATGTTTAGACAGAAAAAAAAATCCTACAACTCCCAGCATGCCCCAGCCAGCTAGGTGGGAGTTGTAGGACTTTTTTCTGTCTAAACATGCATAGGATTGAACCTTAAGATTTTGAAAACGCGCCTTCTGTTATGGGGCAGTCTCCCTGCACACTGCTCTCACATGGGCTGGATGTTTGATTTTGGTGAGAGGCCCCTATGTGAGGCCGTGTGTTGGTGCTCCCGTGACCTTAACAAGACTTCGGGTGAAGACTGTTTGGCCAGGGCATTTGTAATAGACCAGCCTTCCCCAATCTGGTGCTCTCCAGATGTCCTAGACTGCAACTCCCATCATTCCAATGGCCATGCTGTCTGGGAATTATGGGAGTTGCAGTCTGACACACCTGAAGGACATCAGGTTGAGGGAGGCTGTAAGATATATTGGCCTGTGCAACTCACATACTGTATTCCTCATTGCATTTGGTTTGGGTGTAGGGGGCTGATTTCTTGTTTGTTGGGGTTCTCTTCTTGTTTACAGTTTACAAGAAGAGCCTTGGGGACGACATCAGCTCCGACACATCCGGCGACTTCCGAAAAGCCCTGTTAACTTTGGCAGACGTAAGAGATCGTTCAGAGTATCTGTGTAATGCCTTGCCCGTTCACAGCTGGATTGGGACGCCACCATTCCCGAGTCAATGAGTTTATTCTTTGTATTAATTAGTAGTTTTACTTCTTTGGCCTGCAGGTGCTCGTTCCAGTAGCTTGTCTCGCCACTAGCCAGTCCAAGGGTGGGAAGAAGGTAGACCTGGATCTACTGGTAGATCTCAGGGTGATCTGCCATAGATCAAGAAGTGTTTGACTCCCAAGCAATTCACAATCACAGCAACAAAATGTCTCTGCCCGCCTACATTGCACCCTAAATTTTACCTCTGAATCGAAGAAAGCTTGGGGTATCCAGGTAGGATTTTGTGTGTGGATTGACCATGAACTCCACTCAATTCTGGCACCCAGAACAAATTCCTGGGCTCAGCATTTTTTCACTCTATGTGGAACCTTGGTGGTGGACCTTGGTATTCTAGTAATAAAAGCAAAGTAGATTTTACAAGCCTGAAGTCTCCCCCCCCCCACCGGGCTAGGGGCAAGTGTTGGGACCACATCCTGTGGTCCCTGTTGCCAGGGAACGCTCAGTCTGGGTTGAGTACCAGCTGAGGAAGCATGTTCAGAGAGGGAGGGTCATGTGACTACTCCCAACAAATGCTGAGCCCTGCAGTTGTGCCGGCTTTTATCATTGTTCGCAGTGGCACTGATAAATGCCCCATTCTTCATAGGCTTTTTAACGAATGCTAAGCCCAGCTCTGAAAGTAGCCAGGCTGCCTTTGCTTCTTCTGCCCCCCTCTCTCTCGGTGCTCTATAACCATAAGGTCCTGTTATCACTGGTGGTATAAGTATCGTGCCAACGGCATTTTGTTCCTTAATAGAATGTGTATTCTTCTACTTCTGGAGGAGTAAATCAGGCCAGCTGACATAGAGTAGAAAGATTATGGCCAGTAATAATTGGAAGGCTCTTGTGTTAGAGGTGCAAAAACCTAGGCCCAGAGGCCAAATCCAGCCTGCCTGGGGTCCCAATCTGTTCCTCCAAGTCTCCCAGATGGCCACATCCCCTTTCCCCTGACCACTGTTTGCTTGGTGGTTTCCCGGCTTTTGTGCAGTCCCCCCCCCCTTCTAAAAGGTTGAAATGCTTCTCTGAAGGCAGGGAGCTTGTCTACATGAAGCATCGTGCCCTTGTGATTCCTAACTCACGCTTGTTTACAGGTCCTTTAGACAACGCTGTGACTCTCCAGTGTCGCTTCTGTTTTTTCAGAGCACTTTCCCATTGTTTTCTTAAAACAGAGAAAATGGGGTATTACTTCTGAAAGTGGTCTTTGTTCTTGGGTATTTATGCTATTCTGCTAGAGCACAGCTCCACCTAGAGGTTATGTAGTGGGAAAGCAGGAAAAGAAATGCTCTTTATGTAGATCTTGGCTCTCAGTTCTGCTATGAAACCAAAAGTAGATACAGCAGCTAACAGCCTCGTGTAGAAAAGCTCTTAGTTACAGGCAGTAAGGGCTTTAAATTAAAATATGCTGGCATTTTGGCCCTGCCCCTTTTGCCTTTAGCCCCACCCACCTCTTTGCCTTTGGCCCTGCCCACCACTGAAAAGTGGCCCCCAAGAGCTTCTCCAAAATGGAGTTCAGCCCTGGGGCCGAAAGAGGTTCAACACCCCTGTATTAGACATATTCCCTTACCGGAGACCAAGGCTGTTGCTCCGAGAAAACTCTGGCTGGCTCTTGGGGGAAACAGGATGCTAGACTAGGTGGACCTTTGGTCCGATCCGGCAAGAGCATGCCCACCGACCTGCCAGGGAGCGACCACGGCCAGAACCATACATTTACAGCAGCAGCGTGGGCAGTGCTTCCTCGCAGATTCTTCCTCTGCTCCTCAGCTTGCACCGCTTCTTCCCAGGAGAGGGATGAGTGTCACGCCGAAGAGGGCGAAGACTTGTTCTCGGTTGCCCCAGAGGACAGGATGAGATCTGGTGGGCTTGCATTACAGGAGGGCAGATTTCGGTTGGACGTTAGGAGAAGCGTCTTGGCAGGAAGAGCAGCTTGATGGTGGAATCAGTTCCGTAGAGCTGTCGGGGATGTTCTAGCTCTGGATTTCCTGCACTGAGCAGGGGTTGGACCAGATGGCCCTTAAGGGTCCCTCCAACTCTGTGATGCTAAGATTGATCAGCACCCCACTGCAGCCTGCAGTGGACCAGAGAGGCCCGGGGGGGGTGCATGGTGCGCCTGACCCTAATCCTTTCACCTTGCGCAAGGCTCTCAGGGACTGGGGAAGCTGCACAGTCTCCTCCCTTCTCAGATGCCCGTGACAATAAAAGGGTTGCACCTGCGGAGGCAGGATGTTTCCTTGAACCTCCCCAGCAGTAGGAGGTGATGGTCGAGCTAACAAGTGTGGGGCAGGGAATCTTCCAACCCGTCTTCGTGGCACGCCTCATGGCCAGTTCAGCTCTTGACCTCTTCCATTGCGTCAAGCAGAGGATTGTGGGGAGGCCCAAGCGAGGATGGGAATGCTCTGCCACGTCTTCCTTTCCTAGCCAAGCGCTGTGAGAGGCCTGCAAGTTTCCTTCAACTGGTCCTTTCCCCCTGCCCCACCCTGCATTTGCTGCTGTGGTGGGCCTGGGCCTACGGACACCTGCTCCACCTGTATACTTACAAGTAAATGGATTGCCCCAGAAATGCCCTAAGTCTCTAGCGCTTTTTTGCAAAGGGAATCCACTCTGTCATGGCTGTTTTCAACTTCCTGTTCGCTTGGATAGCGCCAAGCGGTGCTTAATTGGATTGGAGCTTCCCTTGGGTATTAAAACCTTCCCTCTTCTCAATGTTATTGCAGAGCCGAAGAGATGAAAGTCAGAGAGCGGACGAACAGGTTGCAAAGAAGGATGCACAGGTAAGGGCAGTTTTGAAAGGAGCGAGCCGTGGGTTTCAGTAATTAGAACGTTTTGCAGCTGTTAAAAGGTGTCTTCTGCTTCCTGAACTTGAACTGTAGTAGACAAATCTGCAGGGTGCTGAATGCTCCATCATGCCGTCCTTTTAAAAACATGGGGTGCCTCTCTCCAAAAAAAGGATACCCCCATTCAGTTGGAAGAAAGTGCAGAATAGGGCAATAAAATGGATCCGGGTTAGAGCACCTTCTGTATGAGGAAAGGCTGGAGCATTTGAGAATTTTTGTTTCAAAAAAGAAGACTGTGTCTGCAATCCTGTACACACTTTCCTGGGAGTAAGCTTCATTGGAAGCAATAGGACTTGCATCTGAGTAAATATGCATAGGATCATGGTGTAAAGGTTTATAAAACCTTGATAGAAGTTTACAAAATGATGGAGTATGGAAATTGTAGACTTTTTCTTCTTTTCCAGAACTTGGGGTCACTCACTGAAATTGATTGGCGGGAGATTCAGGACAGACAAAAAGTCCTTCCATATGAACCTGCCCATAATTTATGACCATCAGCAGCAGCCCTGTTATATGTCCCACCACATAGTGAGGCTAGGTTGGTGGGCATTCAGGACAGGGCCTCTTCGATAGTAGCACCCAGTTTGTGGAACTCCTTCCTGAGCTTTAGACAGGCAGGAAAGACTGTTTTGTTCCGTCAGGCTTTTAATGTTGTTTAATGTTCTGTCGCTCTTTAATTTTAATGCCACTTGTGATGTTACACGTCTGCGTATATGAATCTGTGAGTATAATAATGCATTCATGTTATAAGTCTGTGTTTATGGTGAGTAACTCTAGGGTGAGAGTAGAATAAGTGGCCAGAAGAATGGTGGATTTGTGTATGTGTGAAGACTGGCTGAGTGAGTGAGAGGGGGGTGAAGTGTGTGTGCTGTAGAAGCTGGGTGCTGTGCTTGTGGAGTCAGACAGGGATATGATTTGAGATGGGGATCAGCGATAAGGAATTGATGTGTTAAGATTTTGGAAATGGGAGAGAGAGGTCTGTGGTGATTGTGAAGTGTTTGATTTGAGAGCGTGCTCTGGTGTATGGTGTACGTACATTAAGAGTACCATTAAGAGTTGCTTATTTGTGGTTCAACAACTTATTTGATATAACTAATAAAGTTTGTTTAACCAAATCATACGCCTTCTGCTCTTGGCTACGTAAGGGGAAGGTAATAAAGGAAACAATGCAGGTGATGTAGACAGGTGTGTCCTCACAAATAGAGGACTGAGTGTAGGTTGGACCTGAGCCTTAAAGGTCCTGGTGGCCGCGTGATCGTGTGTGGGGAAGGTGTTTCCTGCTTGGGGTGAGAAAGGCCTTAGAGAAGACGTATTCTCACTGGGAAGGGGTAGGAATACCAATCACTCTTGCATTTAATGTATGGGATTTTTTTTGGGTTTTTGCTCCTGTGTTTTTTTTGTTTTGTTTTATGGGAAGTTTGTTAAGTTGTTTTTAATGTTTTTAATTGTACAGCGCCCCAAGTGCCTGGTAGGCAGAGGGTGCGATTTAGAAATGTGACAGATAGATTAATGGAGCTTCCCAGTTCAGGGATAGTATACCTCTAAATATCAGTAGAAGGAGGACAAACAGCAGATAGAGCTACATATTTCCTTCACACCATTGGTTGTGGGCTTCCCAGAAGCATCTAGTTGGTCACTGCTGGAAACAAAATGCTGGACTTTGACGGATCAGATCTAGCAGTGCTGCTCTTGCCTTGTTAAAAACAAAACCCGCTATTCTGGGTCAAGAAAAGCCCATTCTGGATATATCGTATGATTTTAGTTTTCAAACACTGGCTTACTTTTGTGTTGTTTTACTTCTGCACATTATGGAGAGGGGCAAGAACCTATCCAGGGGACTGTCCAAGACTATCTGCAGCTTTGAGGGCTAGAAACTTGCTTTTAAAAATTAAAGCTGAGATTCTCAGGATCCTCTGGCCAGTTTTACAATTTTTCATTTGAAAGGTGTGATTGCAGATTAGGCACAGCCCTACCTGGGAATTGCTTCCTATAAAGCAATACCCATGGAGTTCCCACTGACTTCAACAGGACATGGGCTGGTTTGTATGAACTTTGCTTTTTATTTTATTGTTTTTATTTTTAAATTTATTTTTAAAATTTAAAATGTTTAAAGTTTTAAAATTTTGTTTAATTTTCTATTTTTAATTTTCTATTTTATTTTGACATGGCTAAATTGCCACACACAGCAGCAACCGACCCATGGACTCTTTTTCCCAGCAAACTCTGGAGTCTGTTGAATGATGAAATGTCTGCCTAGATCATGGCCATCCACATCCTGAAGAATCTGGATGACTAAATCTGGATGTGGATGAATTTCATGTTCTGGGCTTGTGATGGAGTCTTTGTAAGATGAGTTTAATGCCCTCCCGAAATCGCTAGCAGCCAGTGGCGTGGTGGAGCCCAGGCTCACAAGAATATGGGGTCAGCCCCTTTTTGTCAGCAGGGATGTAGACGTCACCTGTCATCCTGCTCAACCTTCCCTGCTCCCTCTGAGCTGAGCTGCAGGCTTCACGTTAGCTGGGGGGAAATGAATTTTCCCAACAATAACATATGGTTCCCTGTTGTAATGCAAAGCATTTTGGGGTAGCCTGGCCTTGAATGGGCGATTAGGACCCATTTGCTTTACAAAAGACCTGCTCCTGGTGGAGATGGAAACCGCTAGAACTGCTGTCCTGCATTTTTGGCCTCTCCTGGGGGGTGTGGCTTCAGGAACCATCATGATGAGCGCCTGCACTTCAACATTTACCTCTGCCCTTGGCGGGGGTTGGGAACGTTTCAATGTGCATTTGCAAATGGTCACGTGGATAGTTTGGCTGACGATTGCCCCAGAGAAACACCTTCTGCAGAACATTTCAGAGATGAGGCAAAGAGTACAAGAGCCAGTTCATACCTCCATCAATCCTTTTTTCCAGATCCTGTACAATGCTGGCGAGAAGAGGTGGGGAACAGATGAAGACAAATTCATTGAAGTCCTGTGCTTCAGCAGCATTCCCCAGCTGAAACTGAGTAAGCGACCGCTTGGGAGCTGCTGTGTTCGAGGGGTTCAGTAAAGGAGGGCTGTCTCTGGCGGGCAAAGATATGTGGATTGTACATTTTATAAGAGTTGGACATGCTGTCATCCCTATTGCATTTTTTGATACCTTGGTGAATTTTTGCAAGTTGCTTCTGTCTCCAGGGCTGGCCCCAATCCAGTGGGCAGCAGAGGCAACTGCCTGGAGCTTAGAACTGAAGGCTCCAAGCTAGAACTGGAGCAATGTAAATCCTTCCTACAACCCCCACCCCACCCCTACACACACACACACACACACACACACACAGGCCCTTGGAACACAACAGCAGAGAGGGATGGGCAATTACATCTCTTTGTCTCCCTTTCCCTTGCTCTGTATAGGTGAGTGGAGAACACAAGCATCTGATTCCATACATGGTAGAGGGAAAAGATTCTGTATCCAGAGAAACCCCTTAACCATCGCCCCATGTACAACAAGATGCAGTGGGATTGGGGAGCGGGAAACAGCGAAAGTAACCTTTGCCAAGAGCAGCAAAATAGCTCACTTTGGCCCTGCCTGTCTGTCTGCAAGCATACGCAAACAGCGTGAAGACAACAGAGCACTGAAGCCCTGCCTCTGACATATCCAGCACCCTCTGTGCAGACACTTTCAAGCCAGCCTTTGCAGTCTTAAGGACTAGAATCTTGCTTTTAGAACAAGCAGTGAAAGGTTGGCTTTTCGGGATGCTGTGACCTACAGCTGATATTAATACTTGCACGTGTGTTTTGAGGGTGCGGGGGGAGGGAGATGGTGAATTGCCAAATACAACGTAGCCTTTGGTATGGAAATAAAAATGCCTCAGACCGTTGTGTTCAGATATTTTAACATAATGCCATTTACACTGTTGGTGAGATTATCTTTTATTATGTCTAAGCCTTTGATGAATACAGAAACATCAGCGGAAAGAAAATAGAAGACAGTTTACAAAGTGAACTATCAGGACACTTTGAAGATCTACTGTTGGCAATCGGTAAGGAGGGCTTGAGCTAAGCTGCCTTGATGGCTGGGGATGATGGATGTTGTAGTCTGGAGGGTGCCAGCTCAGGGTAAGTCTCTGTTAGTGTTGCTTTGAGGATGCAGGAATTCTCCGTACTGAACGCCAGAAGAGTCTGTTGCCTCCAAGGAAGAGCAGTGCATCTCAAGATGCACTGGGCCCAATAAGCGCTCTTTGGAGCGAGGTTCATAAATAAATTTTCCCACACCTTGGCATTTGCTTCCTTTTTCCTAGATCTATTTGTCCCTGGCCTCAGATAGAGACACCTTGAGTCCACCACACTAAGTAAGGGCTTTTCTACATGAGGCATTTATCCTGTGCTCATCATTCCTTATTCACAGTTGTTTACGGGTTCTTTAGACAGCGTTATTTTGCTTCTGTGTCTAAAGAGCACTTTTGGCGAGTTTCTTTTAGATCAGAGTATTTAATTGTAAAAGTGAAAGAGTATGTTTTTCACTTCTGTAGTTGCGCTCTTCTGCTATACCACAGTGCCACCTGGAGGTTATGTAAAGGAAAAGCAGGAAGGGAATCTCTCTTTGTGCAGTGCTCGGATCTCAGTTCTGCAACGAAACCAAAAGTAGATATGGAGGATTAACAGCCGATTAACAGCCTCATGTAGAAAAGTTCTAAAATGCAACTGGGAATTACTTGGAATCTTGGAGTATGATCAGTTGTTGCCCAATTGGCTCTTACCTTTATTGATGGCTATCATTAGTGCCTCCAGCTTACCTATTGTAGCATTTGTGCTTTTATTTCTGTTTAACAATGCATGCTAGTTTTACAGTGGGCTTTTTTTTTTTTTTTTAACAAGGGCAGAGTTGAAGGAAATACTGGACTCACAAGCCTAATACATCTCGGGAGGCCTTGAATTTTTGAGTTGAGAATCCTGAAATTCGAATTCTTTGATGCTTCTTTTGCACTTGCGTGCCTGTGTGAAACTCTGATGGTTGGGGCAAGTGTAGCTTTCCTCATCCCCCCCCCCCCCCGCAAACCTTCAATTTCACCACCAACATTTGGAGCTTCACACTGTATGCTTTTTATTTTATTTTCTGGCGGTGTTCTGACTGTGCCATGGTGTTACTTTTTTGTGGGGGAAGCACATAAATACTTTTGTTCAACCTCCCCCCCCCCCCAATCCACTTTTGTACTTGGACGAAAATGGAAGTTCAGTTACGTTTTCATGGGCCTGTGTTCATCTAAGGAATCCTGCAGGAACAGCCGTGCAGATGCAGTTAATGCATTTACCCACAAGGGGGCAGTGGCGAGAAGAAAGGCCTAAGAGAGCCCCGGGATGTTTTGCGAGCACAGCGCTCGCCTCCCTCGGCGTGCGCTTTCAGGAAACCCTTTCTGTCAAACCTTGGCTTCCCCTCCTAGCTTGCCCAGCTGAGAAAATGTAGCCATGGTACACGGGTCAACCCTTTTAACCTTCCTTTCTTTTTCTTTGGGTAGTGAAATGTGCCAATAACACTCCTGCATTCTTTGCTGAAAGGCTGAACTGGTGTTTGAAGGTAGGAACAGAGGAAGCTGCCTTAGACCGCTGGGCCGTCTGTCTCCATGTTGCTGCACCGGGGATGGTGAAAGTGTGGCCCTCCGGATGTTGTTGGACTCTTATCTCCTGTCATCCCTCAGCACTGGCTATGCTGGCTGAGGCTGATGGGACAAGCAACGTTTCAAGGGCCACACAGGCCCCACCCTGCTGCTTTTAAAATAGCCTGCTTTTAAAAGTCAAAAACGCAGTTTGCTGCTGAAATTCGGCAGCGCAGCTCCAGCGAAAAGAGGCAGTTTTAAAACAAAATAGCCTCTTTCCCCCTGCTGTTGAATTTCGGCACGTTTTTGGATTTTAAAAGCAGGCTGTTTTTCCTCCTTGCTGTCACACCACCAAATTTCAGCAGCAAATTCAGTAACGCTGGTCTGGCTTGTGATGCATTTAAGGGTGCTGTCTTGAGTTTAAAGTATTCTATTTTTTAATATACTTTTCTATGTTTTAATTATTCTTTATGACATTGTTTTAAATGTATGTATACTAGTTTGGTTATGTTGTAACTCACTTTGTTGAAGCTATTTCCCTGAACAAGCAGGCAAATCAATAAATACTTCAAATAAATAAATACATGTTTCATAGAATCATAGAATAGTAGGGTTGGAAGGGGCCTACAAGGCCATCGAGTCCAACCCCCTGCTCAATGCAGTAATCCAAGTCAGAGCATCCCTGACAGATGGCTGTCCAGCCTCGTCTTGACCGCCTCCAGTGTGGGAGAGCCCACCACCTCCCTAGGGAATTGGTAGGTTTACTGGTAGCCCATTTGGAACAGAGCTAGGGGTCCAATCTGTTTAGTGGTGATTGATACCACAGCTGTTTGGTTGTTAAATATCTTATTTCCTTCCTTCCTTCCTTCCTTCCTTCCTTCCTTCCTTCCTTCCTTCCTTCCTTCAAAGATTTAGGATACAATCCTATGCATGTTTAGATAGAAAAAGGTCCTACAGCTCTCAGCATGCCCCAGCCAGCATGGCTGGCTGGGGCATGTTGGGAGTTGTTGGACTTTTTTCTGTCTAAACCTGCATAGTATTGTGCCGTTAGAAGCCACCTTTTAGGGTAAACTCCTTCCAAGGCAGCATGTAACAAAATGTTTTTTTAAAAAAACACAAATTACAATAAAACAATAAAACCAGACAGAGCCATACAGGTACAGTAGAATCCTCCCTCAATTTATAGGCCAAAATAGGGCCTTCAAAAGAGGGTTGGGCAAATTCCTGGAGGAAAAGGCTATCAATGGCTACTAGTCCTGATGGCTATGTGTTACCTCCAGTACCAGAGGCAGTGAGCCTGTGTACACCAGTTGCTGGGGAACATGGGTGGGTGGGGGGTGCTGTTGCGCTCATGCCCTGCTTGTGGGTTACCCGTGGGCAGCTGGTTGGCCATGGTGTGAACAGAATGCTGGACTAGATGAACTCTTGGTCTGATCCAGCAGGGCTCTTCTTAAGTTCTTATGAGTTTTTTTGTGTTTTGGATATTGATGTTGTAATTTACTTTATGAGGTTTTTCTTAACAAAATGTTGTATTTATTGTGTTGGTGAAGTACAGAAGCAATTTATAAAACTATAAATGAATAGTTTGTCCTTTTCATTGTTAATAGGGAGCTGGGACCGATGAGTTCACGCTGAACAGAATCTTGGTGACGAGGTCAGAAATTGACCTTTTGGATATTAGAGCTGAATATAAGAAGCTGTATGGAATCTCCTTGTATTCTGCTATTAAAGTGAGTACTTTAATAATTTCTCCAACAATGTTCCAAATGGCTGCAAGCGTGCATGTCTCCATCTCTTGAACTGTGAGCAGGAAAGATACTGGCCACATTTGCACACAACAGTAGGCCAAGATTCAGGAGGAACCTGACTTCTTGTGAACTAGCCATTTGGTCCCACTTTTCTTCTGCCCCTAGCAGGAGTGGCTGAACAAACCAGGAATGGTTGGTTTAATGTATCATCCAAACTGGGGATCCCAGCTTGTTGCTCCCAGACAAGCCAGGCCATAAACTAGGTTTGTTCTTGGCTTACAAATCCTGGCTTGTTTGGTGGTAACAAGCCAGGATCCCTAATTTGGATGGCACACTAAACAAACCATCCCTGATTTGTTTAGCCACTCCCATGAGCAGTAGGAGCCCAAGTTAGGGGAGCTTTGTCCTTTCACCTGGGACCGACCCCTAAATGCAGCAGCAAGGAAAGGTCCTCTTAATTCTGCACCAAGGGCTATTGTGACATCAGGAAGCAGAGGAGCAATCCACACTCTGCCCTAAATGCATGTGTGAACATTCTAAGCTCTAAATGGCAATTTGGGGGCATACTGCAGATTTAAAAAATTCTACTTGGTGGGCTTTCACTCTAGTCATCAAAGAGTGCTGCGTGTTGAGGGTTTATGTGATATGCTAGGGCCAAACCTTGGTTTTTGTAGCAGCAGTGTCATGGACAGGCAATACCCTGTTCCATAAGTGGAAAGGAAAACAGGCAAAATAGTGTGTCCAAACTCCTTTTTGCCCTTCCCTTCCTATGGCCTTTTCTGCAGGTGGAAATCGTTTTCTCTCTGATTGCCTCCACCAAACCAGCTTTAAAACTCTCTAGGTCTCAGGTATCTACTTTAAGAAGTGTGGGGCTTGGCTATTAAATCTAGGGTGGGTAGGAAAGGTAAGAAAGGTTCCTCCTGTGCAAGCACCGGGTCATTACTGACTCCTAGAGTGAGGCCGCTTGCGCTGGCGTTTTCATGACAGACTGTAGCGGGGTGGTTTGCCATTGCCTTCCCCAGTCATGACTACTAGGGTGGGTAACCACCCCCTTAAAAGAGAGCACAACATTTCAAATAACAAAGTTTTAAAAAATTATTGAAGAAAAATGTGAATAGGCAAAAGTTTTAAAAATCTGGATGCACGTGCACAACATGCTACAAACCACAAGAGCAAAATTTCTATTTATTTGTTTATTACATTTCTATTCTTCCCATTAGCCAAAACTCTCTGGGTGGTTCACAAAGGATAATAAACAGGAATAAATGCAACCAGCTAACCTCGGTAGACTGTGTGTCTATTTATCCAGGGTCTTTATGCAAGCAATATTTTACTGTCATTGGTCCAGCTCTCTCAGCCAGTTGTCTTTTTTCCCTCTAGGACTCTGGCTTGCTTGCCTGCTTGCTTTCTCTCTTCTTCTGTCTACCTCTCTGCCTTTTGCTTTTATCTTCTTCCTTTTTTCTTTCCCCAACTGCAACCAAGGAGGAGGGTTGTTTCTTGTTCATTTCTGCCAAGTAAGTTAAAAAAGTTAAAACTTTTTGTCTCTCTTCCTCTGATCTTCTGTTGAACTTTATAATATCCTTATTCCTGAGCTTAACTTCTTGACCACTATATCTGAACTAATCCTTTGACCTCTAAACCTTTTGGCTGAAACTGACCAGCAGCTGATACACAAAAAAGATTTAACCCCATAATATCGTAAAGCCAAAGTAAATACAAAAATTGAGTTCAGTTCCTTTGCACACTGGCTGCAATCTTCAAAGAGCAGAAGTGAACATTATAAAATATTTTCCTGAACTGGACAATGGGTATAATTTTTTGAATTATTTTTAAAAAGCCGGTTTCTGGCTCATACTCATGGAAATATCCTTGAAATTGTCCAGGCAGAATTCCCATTTAGAGCGATCATCTGCTTGACCATCTCAGGCAGGATATAAATCTTCTAAATAAGTATAATTCATTTTTTGATAAAGCAAATATTTTTTTTTTAAAATTGTAACGAGAAAAAAAAAACGAGTAAAGAATACAGGTAGAAAAATTCTCTGCAAAAATAATGTTTGCATATATAGATGCACATAATTTTACTTTGAGTGGAGAAATTGGCGTTTCCTTGAGATTCTGCAGGTACCGCCTGGGGGAGGCAGGGCTGCCGTCCAGATGTTTGCTGATAATTAGGCCCTCCTCAGGCTATTCTGTTGAGTGCAAAACAAGTTCACTGCCGCTTGGTGGTTATGGGGATCCAGGTGTCTTCTCTCAAAATCGCATTTTCCCAGCACTCTTAAGAGCCATGTTTTGTTGCTAGGCAGGAAAGCCATTGCACAGTTTAAAGGGCCTTTATGTGGCCAGGGCAGTCTCTAGAGCATAGTTCACTTAATGGGTAATCTGGCCCAGCCGACACACTGCAATTCAAACTGTGAAACTCTGCAACACCTCTGTTGCTGATAAGTAGTTTTCCATTTTAATAAAGTATGCCTTAATGTTACTCTTCCCCTCCCCTTTTCCTTGCAGTCTGACACTTCTGGGGATTATGGGACCACGTTGCTTCGGATTTGTGGTGGAGATGACTGATGCGAACAAACCTGGGCAGAAGCGCTGAACCATATTGTTTCCTGCTGTGCTCTCCAGTTCTCAAATTTTTTGTAGAGCTTTTAAATGTTTAAGCAAGTGTACAATTGTCACCACTCTTCTGATTGCTTTCTCATTAAGCATCACAACAAACAGATGCTTATTTTAGCGCATTCCTCCAGGCAATTGATGACACTCATTTCACCACACACTGTGATTCTGGATGAAACCCACGCTTGAAATTGTAGAGGCCAAATCTGCCAGCGCTGCAAAAATAATTGATGCCTGCGAGGCTGGAGTCTGTCTGGATATAGTTAAAAGATATCAAAGCAATGAATCATATTTATCTAGCGTCTCTCTAGGAATGCCCATGATTAGAATGAAGCTTGTTTTTTTTATCCTGTTCCCCAATTATTGTTTCGTGGGTTTTGTTGGTTGGTTTGCAAAGTTCCAGCTTCTCAACCAGAGTTGAGGTTTCTCTGATGTGGCATCTAAGACAAGGATGGTGAACCTCCAGCCTGTAGAGGTCCCTTATCCGGCTCAGAGAGGTTTCCTGGAGGCCCCTCTCCTCCCCAAGGCTGCACCCTCACTCCGAGCACTACAGAAAAGCAGTCTTTCTCTCGCGCTGGGAGAGGAAACCCCACTGTTATCTCCAGTCACAGTTCAGAGAGAATAGTGGGGCTTTCCTCTACCACCAGAGAGGAAAGGCTGCCTTTCTGTAGCACAGAGAGGGACTGTCCTTTCTGCATGCAGAAAATGGGGTCCCTGTCTCCGTGCCTCTGTGTGGAGCGATGGCTCAGTGCCTTTCTCTGCATGGAGAAAGGGACCCCTGTGATGACAACTGGCATGACTCTGGGGGAAAGGAGGGGCTTTGGGTGGGAGGGGCCCACCCCCTAATGTAATGAGGCCCCTTGGAGAAGAGCCAGAAGGCAATCAGACCCGCAGGGCTGGAACAGTTCCCCTTCCCTGATCTAAGGTGTTGGTTTTCAAGCTATATTCCAGAATAGGTGTACCTGATACTCAGTATAAGGCACATTCTTACAGGGGCAGGGACCATAAGTTCCATGGCTGTATAGGCTGTACTCAGAAGATTGCAGTCTCAGTCCCTGATGGCGCCGGTGAAAAGGGTCAGCTGAAGCAGGGCCTGGTGGGAAGACCCCTGTCTGGAATCCTGGAGAGCCACTGGCCATTGGCGTCGATGGCTGGGGTAATGGACCAGTGGCCTGGATCTATATAAGGCACTTTCCAGAGGGGTGGCCAGGTTAGCCTGTTGTATCAAAAGCAATGAAGAGTTGTGGCACCTTAAAGGCTGTATTAATTATGCTGTAAACTTTCATATGCCATAATAAATTTCTAAGATTGCACGGCTGGCTGGGGGACACTGGGAGTTGTAGGACTTTTTTCTGTCTAAGCATGCACAGGATTGTGCCCGTAGTCTTTGCAGATGCCAGAGCATTCTCTGTTTTCAGTATAAGACCATTTCAGATGTTCATATGGACTAGAGTGGGGATGGGGGACCTATGGCCTAATTGCCCATGGCCTAATCTCAAAAGCCACCTGCCAGCAATCAGTTCAGACCTTGGCAAGTGTGATTGGTCCTTTCCCCAGCAGGCTGCTGGGTGAGGAGGTAAACCCACTTTTGGCTGTAACCCAGCCCACTGCTGTCACGTGGCCCACAAAAGATTGGCCCTGAGGGAATGCGGCCTCCGAGAGAAAAAAGATTCCCTACCCGTGCAGTAGAGGAAGCTGAACCCAGATACAACCCAGAGGAGAGCTGTGCTTGATGGAGGAAAGGTGGACTGAGTGCAACACACTCTCACGAGGAAGAAATGGGGCTTCTTGATTCACGTATGTGCAAACCCTGTATTTTAGGTCAGAGGCTTCTCAGAAAAGAGAATGCCGCTTGAATTGGGCTAGGCTTAATATGAAACCCAAGCTTAACCTTCCTGAAGCTGTTTATGGTGCCGAGGTTTCAGATCTGGAACATCTGTAGTAAGAGCATGTCCACAGCCTGTTTGACTTTGCCACCAAGAAACCACACAAAAAGCACGCTTGTGCATCTAGGAAATACCTTCCAGGGCCAAATGCTACAGCTCCTGGTTTTGAGCTCTGTTGCCCCTTAATTTAGATTACACTTGAGAGGCAAATACCTGCTGAGAACAAAAAGGTTCTACAAGGGCCTACGGGCTGCTTGGCTATAGCTTGCACTGCTCCCATTCATTTCGATGGGGCTGGTGTGGGAGACCTTCCTGTTGGATTACAGCCCTTGTACGTTTGTGAGAATTGCTTTGCCCTTAATTCAAGATACCTCTGTGTCACATTTTTTTCCTGAAAGGCGTGTTACCAATTCTCCCCCTTCCCTTGCCTTCCGTGAACTGTAAAAAACAGAAGTTGCAACTGCTTCAGTTAAACTTCTCTTTTTCTTCTTCTTCTTTTGCATTTCTTGCTTCCTCCTTTTGCAGCTGTGTCAGCCAAACACAGTGAAATCTGAATAGTTAACACTGAAAAAAGTACTGGGGGAATTTCTTTTTGTTCCAGTAAATGCTGAGGTTGGGGCTGGGGGTTCACCTCCCACCCACCTTGCCTCTTGTTGGCCTTGTTTTTCCTGCCTCTCCACTCCCAAATTACCATTCCACCTAGGAAAAGTAGAGCAAAGCTTAGGAGCAAGCACTTTAGATTTGTGGCTAATGTTAAATGAATTTGTTGGCAAGGGCTCTGGCTCTATTTGTTGTTGTTGTTCAGTCGTTCAGTCGTGTCCGACTCTTCGTGACCCCATGGACCATAGCACGCCAGGCCTTCCTGTCCTGCGCTCTCTCCCGGAGTGTGCTCAAGTCCATATTCATTGCATCGATGATGCTATCTAGCCATCTCATCCTCTGCCACCCCCTTCTCCTTTTGCCTTCAGTCTTTCCCAGCATCAGGGTCTTCTCCAGGGAGTTTTCTCTTCGCATTAGGTGGCTCTATAGCCCTTCCATAAACTGCCACCAGGGGGTAGTGTGTTAACAGGAAACCCTGGTTTCAGGCCCAGTTTGATACATTCAGCAGAAACAAGTGGTAAAGTCTTGCTGGGGTGTTCCAGGTTGGAATACTCCCCTATCAAAAAACAGCAAAACCTGTGTATGGTAGACAAGTATGTCAGGGAGACTTGCTCAACTGAATTTTCTCTCTGGTGTGTTACTTATATGTAAGAAGTCGCTGAATGGGGCGGGAGGGGGAGGGGAGACCATGGAATACCACCATTACGAACACCTGAAGTGATGCAGTTTAGGCAAGACTATCATTCAGTTCTGCTGAATGTAGAAACTAGGCTCTGGATTAAAGAGGAGGAAATCCACGTTACGGCCTGTCGTGGCATCAACCACCACGCTGCTGTTAACTTGGGACCTTTTCCTACGTATAGCGGGGAATATTTTCTCCAGGTCATGGGAATGGAAAGGGATGCCCCCCCCCCCCCCGCCACCATAATGCAAGAGTTCCTCTCTTCCTCTTAGCTAGATATGTGGTATTGTAATAATTATCCATATATATTCCTGGGGTGAAGTTGTACCCAAGGAGGAGTGAAAAGGTTGGGGTGCCATCAGTGTGCATGGAACCTTCCAGAGTTACATAGGCAAAAGTAGATCCTTGCCCCCTGGGATGATACAATGTAAAGGAGAACAAAGTGAAAATCAGTGGGGAGTACGTTAAACAGAGAGGTTATCTCCTGATAACCCCCTCAGCTACAGAAGGCAAGGAATGAAAGGAGCATTTCAGAGCTGGCGTACATGTTACAGCTGGCAAGAATATGCTGCTGGAAATTGCTTCCTTGTGGCACCTTCTCTGCTCTCTAGCCATGGTGCTTACACACTCTTAGCCTGACAGGGTCATCACATCACAAGTGTCTCTCTGGCCCTGCCCACAGCTGCTGTTGATATGGTGCAAGAACTTACACTATAGGATGACGTCACACTGTGAGATGGGGGTAGGCAACTTGTGGCCCTACAGAAGTTTGGGCCTACAACGCCCATCATTGGCTATGCTGGCTAGTGCTGGTGGGAGTTGTAGGCCAAAGCATCTGGAGGGCCACAAGTTGACCACCACTGGTGTAAGAGCTTCTCGACGTTGCAGGTGTGGGAGAAGCAGGGCCCGACCCAATCCAATAGGTCTTCTAGGCAGCTCCTTCGGGTATCAGAAATCAAGATGAACAGGGAGTCTATGTGCAGGCGTGCAGACACACCAATATTCCCAACTGTGTCCCACTTCCGGTGCTTCTAGATGGAGGGCTGTTGGCACTACCCAAGAAAAGGTGTTGTGCAGGTATTCAGTTCCTTCCTAACTCACAGATTTTTTTTGTTCTGGTAAGACACAAGATGAAGGAAGTACTAGGAGAGCTACAAATTGAAGATGCCCTCATCTGGACCAGGCACCTGTGCAAAAAAAAAAAAGCCTCATCTAGAAGCACCCTTTGCTACCTTAGAGAAGCTTTCCCCAACCTTGTGCCCGCCAGATGTTTCAGATTACAACTCTCAGCATTCCTGACCATTGGCCATGCTGGCTGCATTTGATGGGTGTTGAAGTCCAAAACATCTGGAGATCAAAGATGATCTCAAACAAAGATGATCAGAGGACTGGAAACAAAGCCCTATGAAGTGAGACTGAAAGAACTGGGCGTGTTTAGCTTGAGAAGAGAAGACTGAGGGGAGATATGATAGCGCTCTTCAAGTGCTTGAAAGGTTGTCACAGAGAGGAAGGCCAGGATCTCTTCTCGATCATCCCAGAGTGCAGGACACGGAATAATGGGCTCAAGTGACAGGAAGCCAGATTCCGGCTGAACATCAGGAAAAACCTCCTGACTGTTAGAGCAATATGACAATGGAACCAATTCCCTAGGGAGGTGGTGGGCTCTCCCACACTGGAGGCATTCAAGACGAGGCTGGACAGCCATCTGTCGGGGATGCTCTGACTTGGATTCCTGCACTGAGCAGGGGGTTGGACTCGATGGTCTTGTAGGCCCCTTCCAACCCTACTATGATTCTATGATTCTATGGAGGGCCTCAGGTTTGGGAAGGCTGCCTTAGCAGGAGCAAGGGGCAGCAGCTTGGAAACCTCTCTGAGAGGAAATGCCATCACCTTACCCCTCCATACAAGAAGACATTGAGGAAGGACAGTGATGTAACTTGAGCCTGAGATGAAGAACTTTCCCCAAGTATGCCCATTTCAGAAGTAGCCGTGTGGCAAGTGTAACATATAGACCAGCTCTTAGCTGTATCATTAGGGCAATCAACTTACACTATAATTGCTATACATCCATTCATGTTTGGGGTATGTCAAAAGTAGAAATGGTGGCAGTGTCTGAGGCTTTCTCAGCCACTTCCTGGCAACTGTACCATCAAGCAGGACCAGGCCTGTTACAACTTTCTAGGTCGGGAGCAGAACCTCTTTCAGCCCAAGGGCCCAGTTTCATTTCAGACACCTTTCGAGGGCCACATTCTGGTAGTGAGCGGGGCCAGAGGCAAAAGGGGCCGGCCTCGGCTGGCACAGCAAGAAAGAGGGAGCAAGGACACACATGAAGTCTTCCCTGCGTGATATTAATTGGAACTGGAAATGTGAAAACAGGAATCCCCCTACAGAGACTGCACAGAGAGGGGGGCGGGATAAGAAGCAGGACTAACCCTACTATTAGGCAGGTTGAAATAGTCTGATGATTTGGGGGTGCCATTGGGTGTTGAAGCTCTTAAGAAAATAACAGCCCTGCTCAATCAGGCCAAGGGTCCATCTAGTCCAGCATTCTGTTCACACAGTGGCCAACCAGCTGGCAACCAGGAACCCATAAGTGGGACATGAGCGCAACAGCACCCTGCTGCCCATGTTCCCCAGCAACTGGTGCACACAGGCATACTGCCTCTGGTACTGGAGGTAGCATGGAGCCATCAGGACTCGTAGCCATTGATAGCCTCCTCCATGAATTTGTCTAACCCCCTTTTACAGCCATCCAAATCGGTGGCCATCACTGCATCTCGTGGTAGCAAATTCCATTGTTTAACTCTTTCAACCCATGGCCCGAATTCAGTTTCAGTGATGCTTTGGGGGGGTCATATGACAGTGGTGGGCGGGGCCAAAGGCAAAGGGGGCAGGTCAAAAATACCAGCATATTTTATCTTAAAGTTCTTACTGCCAGTAACTAAGCTTTAGGAGAGGGATTTCAACCTTTTAGAAGGGGGGGGGACTACCCAAAGACTAGGAAACCAGCCAAGGATCAGTGCTTGGGGGAAAGGGGGTGGGGGCAGTGGAGTGGTGTGTGGCCCTCTTGGAAACACAAGAAGGCCAGATTGCGACCCAGATTTGGCACTCAGAAGTGAGGTACTGCTCCCTTGCTCTAGGTGGAGGGTGCACAACCTTTTTTTTTCTGTTGAGGGGCACATTTTCCTGTGGGTAACCCACCGGCGGTGTGCAGGCCTACAGGCAAAGGTGCATGGTCGCCCTTTTCTCTTCCTGCCACCTCTTTCTCTCCTCCTTCCTTCCCACCCAGTGGGGTGTCAGGAAGACAACAGACCACACAGGTCTGAACTGATCACATGCAGAGGGTGTTTGAAGTTAGCCCGAGGGCCGCATTTAGCCCTAGGACCACTGGTAGCCCATGCCTGCTCTTGTTGCTGTCTCATCGACTAGCCTGCAGCCCATGCCATTACGGCCTTCCTTCCCATCGAGAATGTTAAAAGCCACAATTGTGTTCCTTTACAGCAAGATGCTTCTTTTTTCCAGACTGCAAGACAATCCCAATTAAGCAATGGTCCTGATTATGGTTGAGTGTTGGGAATACATTTCTGAGCGAGTTCACTTTATGCATTGCTCTCATAATAATACCAGCAGGAGCCATGCGCTGTACGGCATGCAGTGGCTCTATTCAGATTGGAGCACGCTTTTGAACGGAGGCAGTACAGCAGGGAAACATCACTGAAGGGAGCAAAAGCCCTTGGCAACGGGGGTCTGGGAGCCGTTAGTAAATGACTCTCTCTTCGGTTTCTTCACACAACTTATAATTAACATATGGACTTCACTGCCTCAAAAAGGAGGGCTCCTCGCTTAGATGGTTTGGAAAGGGACTGGACAAATGCATGGATCGGTCAATGGCAGTTAGCTATGACCACAAAATAGAACCTCCATGGTCAGACTCTGTGTATCAGATGCCAGGAACAAATGAAAAGGGGTGGCTATCACATTCGGGTCCTGGTTGTGAGCTTTCCAGAGGCATCTAAGTGCCTGCAACAGATTTAAGAAAAACCCTGCTGGATCAGACCAAAATTCAATCTCAGCCCTCCCCCACCTGGGGCCCTCCAGATGTTTTGGGCTTCAATTCCCACCAGCCCCACCCAGCATGGCCGATGGTCAGGAATGCTGGGAGTTTCAGGACAGGTTGGGGAGGGCTGTACTAACCTGTCTTTCAGAGTTGTGTGGATTACAACAGAGATGGGCAGACTTTGGGCTGGCACAACCTACTTTCCTTCTGAAGTAAAACCCCCAAATCCACCAACTGGAACCTGGTGCAGAAGTTACACATAGAGCATTAAACAATTGGGAGGCCAGGAGTTTGTTTTGAGGAGACGACCAAAACTGAACTAAGTTCACAGTCCTTTCACAGACACCAAATCCACTCCCGGTTTCCTCAGGCTTTCTTCCATTCAGCAGTATAATTTAGGCCAGGAAGGTGTGTGTGGGGGGTCATCATAGTTAAATAATTGGGAGTCAGGAATCCTGCGGGGGATCTAGTGCAAACCATCCAGAAATCTACCAGTAGATCCAGATCTACCACCTCCCTAGCCCATGGTTGTGTCTTTCCCTCACAGTTGAGCAACTACAGCCTGTCCCCAACATGGCTTACCCTGCAGGCTTTGGTGCTAGCCCCCCGGCCCTTTAAACAAAGACATGAATTCAAAATATGAAGCTCTGGTCCCATCTCCCTGGACAGAATACTAAGACCTGAGTATTAAGCTCTCCCTGGACAAAATATTTTCTGAGTATTAAGAGAGTATTAAATACTCCTGAGTATTAAATACTCTGAGTATTAAGCTCTCCCTGAATATTACGCTCTCCCTGGACAAATTATTATGCTCTGGTCCCATCTTCCTGGACAGAATATTAAGATCTGAGCTCTCCCTGGACAAAATATTTTCTGAATATTGAGAGAGTATTAACATACTCTGAGTATTAAGCTCTCCCTGAATATTAAGGTCTCCCTGGACAAATTATTACGCTCTGGTCCCATCTCCCTGGGCAGCTCTGGTTCCATCTCCCTGTTCTGAAGGGTCTCCCAATCCTCCAGGCCAGATCTGAGGTAGGGGTGGGGGAAATCACTGAAAATGGGGCCCCTCTCTGTTCCGCTGGTGGATGCCTTCCATCAGTGTAGCATGACACCAATTGGATGCCACCGAATATTTTCACTGGGGACGGGGAAAGGGAGGGAGGGTAGTCCTTTGGAATTTCTCCCTCCCGTTCCAACAAAATGCCTTGGGCCTTCTCCGCAGGTGGCATCCCTTTGTGCCCAGGGGTGGCATAGGTTTTCCAGCTAGACCAGATTCTCTTTAAAACGCCATGGGGCACAGGGACGTGATGTCCACAGAGACTCTAGCGTTACTAGCACAGAGTCACTTGTCAAGGACAAAAGCGGCTGGCAGAGCCTTGACATGTCAGCATTAGGAGGCCTGCCAACGAAAGCAACACCCCTTGTTGGCTTGCGCAATGCAGCACCACTTGCGTTTGCCACTGGCGGCCATCTGAAAACCAGGTTCTGCCAGGGGCGAAGAGAAAAGGGCTACTCAGCAAAATGCATAATGGGCTCCTATATACCGCACCAACAACTCCCAGGGGCCGGGGAGAGAAGCTGGATGGGCTGTGCTGCGTGCATGTCTTAAAGCCAACTTGCCCTTGCAGTAGTCGAAATCCAGCACTTCAGGCAACAAAAGGGTTGTTCTTTAGCAGCGCGTAGGAGCTGGCCTGGAATCGTCGCGCTGATGAGAGCAACCGACAAAGAGCCTTTTTCATGCCTCGGATAGAGAGTCTGCCTCTGTGTGCTTGAAATTCCACCCACTCGTTGTTACAGAAATCCCTGGATTAGATGCATTGGCTTCGAGGCGCTGGCCCACTTTTGCAGCAAAAAATGAAAAACATTAAAAAATCCCCTGGCAATTAGTGCAGCCAAAACAAATGGAGCGCTGCAACAGCTGCACCTGAACTCTTAATTATTTCCCTAAGTATTTAAGATAGGGGTCGGGGCATAAATAATAAGCGTCTTCTAATAAACACCCAGTCCTGTTTTCCATGGGGAATATTTTTCTCATGAGCCAGGTAGGCAGGTAAAGCCTATCCTGTGATACAGGTGGTGGGGGACCAGTGGTCCTCCAGATGGAGCTGGACTTCAGTTCCTATCAGCCCCAGACAGGATTGGCTTTTGAGTGCCTGTTATCAATACCAGGTACATCCATAGCCACTAAAAATGTGTCAGTTTCCAAAGACGGGAATCCCAGCGTGAGAGCCGTGTCTCGCTGGACCGCGTCTCGCTGGTAGAGCATCGTGGGAGCCCAGGGGTGTGCCGCCCCACCACTCATGATAGATAGCTACCCTCTGCTCACATGTGACAGCTCTGGCGATGTGGAAGGCGTACATATCCTCTGTGCTGACATGCTTGCGTATACCCCTGAGCCTGAGCTCTTCATCTGCTCTCCTGCGTGAGCCAAGAGGCGGGCCAGGGAAGGGCTGTCGCTCAACGGGCCGAGCATCTGCTTTGCATGCAGAAGGTCCCAGGGCCAGTCCCGGCATGTCCAGTCCAATGGTCAGGTCATTGGGGCTGCCACGGAGCCACAGCAAAGCCAGAGCAGACTAAGGGACTAGATGGACCGATGGTCTTACTCAGATTAAGGGAGTTCACAGACGTCTGCCTGCCCCAACCTGGCGCCCTCCAAAGGCGTTAGACTACAATTCCCACTTGGCTGGGGATGCTGGGAGTCGTAGTGCAACGCATCTGGAGGGCACCAGGTTGGGGCAGGCTGACACAGGAATAAGCAGACACAACCTCACCCGACCACTCGGGGCCAGTCCAAGATATGTTGCTGCCTGAGGCAAAGAACAAGATGGTGCCCCCTCCCATTCCATGTACAAACGCCAACCCAACTGGCAGATGAATCTGTCTCCAGCACTCATTTTGGGACAACATCCTCCACTGCAGCTGGAGACATCAAGCTAGCTAACTTAGGAGGTGCAGAGCAGGCCACATGTCACACAGGTCCCTCTACAGTATAACCTTGCCGCCGCCCCCCTGCATCTGCCATCTGAGGCCACTGCTCGACTCTGCCTAATGGTAGGGCCAGACCTGTAGCCAAGGTCACTAAAGGTGTCTAATGAATTTCTCTCTCTCTCTCTCTCTCTCTCTCACACACACACACACACACACCTTACATGACAGCTGCTTCCACACTGTGCCATCCCAGGAAAGCTGTGCCGTACTCAGTGAAGGCTAGTGGCTCCCAGTCCCCCAAATAGGTTCAGCACCTTGGATATCTCTTTCAGAGTTCTGATTGGTTCTGGCTGAAACCCAGAGCGGACCCCCCACTGACATCAGAGCCACCAGCCTCCACTGGCTATATGTGCAAGAGAATAAAGCAGATACAGAGAACAGCTGGGCCGGGGGCCAAATCTAGCCAGCCTGGGGTCCCAATCCAGACCTCTGGGTTTCCTCAGACAGCCACACACACCCCGGCCCCTCCCCCTTCCCTCCCCATTTGGAGGTTTCTGGGTTTTGTGCAGTTTTCCCCCCATTCTAAAATGTCGAAATGCCTCTCCTGAGGCTTTAAGTGAAACTATGCTGGCAAGTTTGGTATTTTGGTCCCACCACCACAGGACATGTCAAAGTTAAGCACATTTAGGGTGGAATACTACGCATATTTAGACAGGAAAAATGCCTACGACTCCTAGCGTGGTTGGCTGGAGAATGCTGGGAGTCGTGGGACTTCTTTTGTCTAAATATGCATAGGGTTGCACCCTTAAGACCTATCGGTTTGACGGGCAAGATTTAAGCACATGCTTAACTTGCTCATTGTGCCCATTCCTTCATAATTCATTATTTGTATTTTATATCCTGCTGGCCAGGCAAGAACCTGGCTCCCAAGGTTGCTTAAATGAGACTTAAATGTTCAAAATTTTCAGCACAGTGCTTAAAACAAAATGCTTATTTGGAATTAAGTCGTGTTTGTTTTAATGAGATTTAATGGACTGGGGTCTGCTAATTGTTTCACAGCTTGGTCTCCTAGTCAGTACGCTACAGTATAACACTACAAAAACCCCAAAGTGATCATAATGTGCACAGTGCTAACATGGTGTAGAAGCAAACATTTCATAAATACCTGAATAACTCCCAAAGATCATCATCATATTAAAAATGAATGTTAAAACTATGCATTGGCAGTCCAGGAAGGATTCACCATAGTTCCCTTCTGTGTATCAGATTGAGAACAATGCAGCTTTTTAAAATGTGGACCATAATATATATTCTAAATATTGGGATGGTCTTTGGGAGTTCTTACTCAGGTGTTTATACACTGTTTACCATATCATCATGGGAGTTTAGAGTTTTCTGCACATTTTAAAGCGAACAGAATTATTCTTCCCTCGCTGTCACAATATGTATGGAGTTGTTGTTGTCGTTCAGTCGTGTCCGACTCTTCATGACCCCATGGACCATAGCACGCCAGGCCTTCCTGTCCTCTGCTCTCTCCCGGAGTGTGCTCAAGTTCATGTATGGAGCCTCAGGCGGAAAACCAGCAATGGCAGGGAAGGTGCTGTTTGAAGTAAGAAGAGGAAGTGAGGACAGGGTGGTCATGTGTCCTATGTTACAGGGGGCAGTTCTCTATTTGAAGGCCCGTCAGAGGACAGCATGCTTCCGCATTACCAGTTGCTAAAGTGGCCACTTGTGAATCGCCAAAAAAGAGGACAACAGAGGATAGCAATGTGCATCCAATTAGCATACGCAAATTTGTATTATATATGCAACTTTATTATTTATTTAGTACACATATATCCCGCACTTTTTCTTCTTGCAAGGACCCCGAGGCGACTTACATGGTTCTCCTCCTCTCCATTCTATCCTCACAACAACTCTGTGAGGTAGGTTAGGCTGAGACTCAGTGACTGGCCCAAAGTCACCCAATGGGCTTCATGGCCGGGTGGGCGCCAGAACCTGGATCTCCCGACTCCCAGTCCAACACTCTAACCACTACACCACACTGACTTCAAGGCTTAGCTCTTCCTTCTGATAGTTCTTTATCTTTATACCTGACTTGGTATAAAGGGCCTTCGAACAGAGGATGCCTTCAAAACAGAGAGTCCTCTGATAGCCCTCCAAACAGCCAACGGAGCTCTGTAAAAGAGGACACATGGCCACCCTACCAGTTCATGGGAAGCAGAAATGGGCTAGGGTTAGGGCCAGGGTAGGCAACATGGAGCCTGCGGGAGCTTTTCTTAGCACCCACCTCCCTCCTTTTTTAAAGAAACCAAAAGCAAGTTCTCTTACTGGCATTTGGAGTTGCTTCAAAGCAAAGTCAGGGCCTCCAGCTGCTGCCATCTTCCTTTCCCATTAGGGCTTCTAGGCCACACAGGGGGCCCAGACCCCACCTCCGCCTTGTACCCAGTCTTTGGGGCAGGTGACTGGTCCTTTGCAACTAGCCATGCCTTCAATAGCAAACATTTTGTGGTAGTGCCCAGCAGTAGAGGCTGCTGGCTCCGATGTCAATGGGGTGGTGAATCCCTCTGGGTTTCAGTCAGAACCAGTCAGAACTTGAACAGTGCAGAACATCCTTGGAGAGCTCCTTTAGAGTTCTGACTGAAACCTGGAACGGATTCACCGCCCCACTGACATCAGAGCAACCAGCCTCCACTGTTGCCCAGGACAGTTTCTCAAATTGCCAACACACCCACAGGCCCAAAAAGGCTGCCCACGCCTGGGCTAAGTGCCCTGTGTGCTGGCTTCCCCAGAGCGTCTGGCTGGAAGCAGGATCCTAGGTTAGATGGACCTTGGGTCTGATCCAGCATAGCACTTCTTATGTTCTTAAAACAAACTGGCTGGGTTGTATTTTTTTCTTGGCCATTTAGCAACCCTGGCATGGCTCAGATCAAAATCATGATATGAATACCTCAAAACCACAGTTACATGCTAAACAACGTGTGTAAACAAGAAAGGCATGAGTCCAGCCAGGCGGTTCATCTGACCCAGTATTTCTCTTCCTCTCTCCCTTTCCCCCCCCCCTCTCTCTCTATATATATAACTCAGGGGACTCTTCCAATCTTACTCTTCCTTCTAGGACAGGGGTGGGGCCAGAGGCAAAAGGGATAGGGTCCAAAATACCCCCCCAAATTAGCATATTGTAGTATAAAGCTCTTTACTGCCAGTAGCTAAGCCTTAGGAGTGGCTTTTCAACCCTGCAGAATTGGGCAGGTGGGGGACCCCGCACAAAAGCCGGGAAAAGGAGCATCTAAACAACCCTGGGGAGCTGGACTGGGATATCAGGAGGGCAGGATTTTGCCCATGAACTCGAAGTTCTACAACTCTGTTCCAGGACCTCCTCCCAGACCCTGAATTATTCGATTTTGGGGGTGGGGTGGGGGGTGTACAGAGCATTTCACCTGCAGCGACTTAGATTTTCCTGCTGTGAACGAGACTAGGAGGAGCAGGGCAAATGGACATGACATGTTCTTGCAGTGCGAGTTGCTTCTCTCTCCTCCCTAGTAAGAAGGCAAGCCAGCTGTGTCAGGCTCAGGCATTGACCAGATGGGCAGGAACTGAACTGTTCCTTCCTCCAGCTGCTGCTTGCAGAGTTTCTGCTGGGGGTCACCATCTCACAGGAAAGGAGAACGAGAGATGAAGAAAGAGAAACGATCCCGATGAGCTGCTGCCCATTTCCCAGCAGCAGTGCATCTGGGAAGTACCACTAGCTGTCCTACATACAGGTCCTGGCGTTTGGTTTTTCTAGACATTAGAAGGAGAGAGAGGAGGAGGAGGAGGGTTGCCAACTCATCAGGAAAACAAACAGCTGGTCTGGGGTGGTAGTGGTGGTTTTAAACCTGGACTGGGCCAGTTACCATTTGCATCTGCATGTATAATTATTTACATGGTTATCTTTGGTTTATTTTTTAGTAAGCCAAAATCTTTAAAGTAAAAGTTGATGGGAGTTATTTGGTATTGCTGCTTCCTGTTAGGAAGGCAGTTAGCGGAAAAAAAGAAAAAGGCAAAACGGAATGAGCATTTGCCAGTCCCACATGCACAGAAGGCTAAACAAACAAACAAAACAAAACAGGGACACCACCCCCTTCTTTAGTGAAGAAAAGGTAGAAGTAGTTTACTCACAATGTTCTTGCCTATACAAATGCCGGTACAGCACAGAGTTTCAAACAAAGTCCATTCAGTCCATTGTGTTCTATAACTCCAGCAGGAGCAAGAGAGAGCAAGCGCGTGGGCCCTCAGCAATGGGGAAGGGTCGGGGGGGGAGGGGAGGAGCAGGAAACCACACAGCAGGCTTTAGAGATCCTAAAGCTAGCTTATACACAAATGCCCGTGAGCTAACAGCAACACCCCCCCTTCCTGTTAACTTGCAGAAAAGGTTGCAAGATTCCCAACAAAAGTCCGCTTCATCTATTTCCCTTGGTGTGCATGCTTGGACTATTCATCCCGTGCATGCACGTTAGAGCGCTAGGTTATTGAGCTCAGCCTCAGTGCACTTTTTCATCCCATATTTTTTTTTCAAGGGCTGTGGCTCTCAGTGGTAGAGCGCACACTTTGCATGTGGAAGGCCCCAGGTTCAATCCCTGGCACCTCCAGGTAGGGCTGTCAAAACTCCTGTCCAAAACTGTGGAGAGCCACTGCTGCCCGTCGGCGTCGACAATACTGGGCTAGATGGACCAAGGGTCTGACTCTGTCCCCATGTTCCACCTGCACCAGGTTGGCCTATTTGTCCTTCCAGAGCAGTATTGTCTGCTCTGAGCAGCTGTGGTTCTCCAGGGCCCTGGGCAGAGGTCTTTCCTCTCAGAACCACTGCCTCCCAATATCTTTCATTGGGGATGCCAGGGAGTGAACCTGGGGCCTTTGGTATACAGAAGATGTGCTCCACCACTCAGATCTAGGCTGTTTCTGGGCGAGGCTACTATTGTGCAATCACACTGCCTCATTACTGGTATTTTACAGGGCTCCAGACATGGTCTTCAGTTTGCAGCCCTCTCCTGTTTTCCCACCACTTCCTCCCTCTTCTTTACCAGAAAAGAATCTGTTAAGGAAGGAAGGAAGGAAGGAAGGAAGGAAGGAAGGAAGGAAGGAAGGAAGGAAGGGAATATCTGCTCAATGGTTTGTGATTGTTAGAAATAGGAGCATTGTGTCTGGACTCTGGAAGCACCATGAGACTACAGGGTGGGTTGTACTGGACGTTAGTCCTACTTAGAGTAGACTGGGATGGGCAACCAAAAAATGGGTGGGAGGCTGGATGGCCCCACCCAGCCCTCCGTGGGTCAAAAAATATCAAAGGGGCGTGGCTACGCCCCTGACATAAGAGGGGAAAGCTACTCCCCTGGGATACTTTGGCTCCTGGTGGGTGCACTGGGAGGATGTTCCACCCAGCACGTGCCAGGAACTGGCTTTGCTGTGATGGAGTTTCTCCCATTTGGAGTAGGCCTCCATGCAGCAAATCCAGTTCCGCCCTGTGCTTCCCACCCTTGGACTGAGGACACAGGACAGGCAAAACTGACCAGCCTGGTTTCACTCATCCTTTACTTTATTTTTATGATAACATTTATATCCGGCCTTTTTTCCCCTTGCAAGGAACCCAAGGCAGCTTACATGGTCCCCCTCCTCTCCATTTTATCCTCGCAACAGCCCTGTGAGGTAGGCTAAGCCAAGAATAAGTGACTGTCCCAAAGTCATCCAGTGAGCTTCATGGCCAAGTGGGGACTAGAATACAGATCTCCCAAGTCCCAGTCCGCTACTCTATCACACTGGTTCTTGCCTGACTATCCAGAGGGGGAGTGACACGTAGGGAATCCCACTGGTATCTCTGATCACAGATCAGCGATAACAAGGGGACTCCTCTCCCAAGCCTCCTCCCGAAGCCCCTGAGAGTCTCCAGGCAAGGGGCCGGATCCTGGAGGGGAGGGCGTGAGGCCTGCAGAGGGAGCCAGATTAGGCCTGTGGAATACACCCATAAAAATTAATGGAGCTTAAATTATGTCCCATTCATTTCAATGGGTCTGCTTTAACATTTGATACAACCCAGTGTTTCCTCCAACGCCACTCCACACAAGGTGTGTGGTGGCATAGTGACATCATAGTGGGTGCTGTGGAGACTTCTCTGAGGCCAACATCTCTGCTCAGCTCTACCCCTATTTCCCCACCCAGGGAGAGGCGGGGGAGAGAGATGCAAATCTACATGTGAGTTACTAGAGATCGTGGATTCTAAAACCGGGTAGTTGAGCTGAGCAAAGACCTGGTCAAAAGCAACCAATTAATACTGTTATTTTTACAGATGAGGAACACTGAGGCTGGAAGATAAGCAATTGGCAGAATCTCATCCAATGAGGATGGCTTTAAAAGGGGGTTAGACAAATTCTGGGTGGAGAAGGCTATCAATGGCTATTAGTCCTGATGGCTATATGCCAGGGGTCCCCAACTCCCAGGCTGTGGACCGGTTCCGGTCCATGGTCTGTTAGAGACCAGGCCACAGTAGGGGTGTGGGAACCACCCCTTACCTTGGGTCCGCGGGGGGCAGAGGCAATCCGTCCCCACCCCACCCCAGAATCCTCGCTGGCCCTGGCCGGCTCGGCGACGAGTCCACGGAGCTGCCGTCCGGCTCCGGCCCTGTTCTTTGCAGTAATAGCCTATTACTACAAAGAATAGGGACACAAATGGCATCTGCCACGCGGATGCCATTTGCGTCCCAGCAGCTGGAAGTCCGCCCCTGGCCGGAGCCGGCTGGCAGCTCCACAGCGAGTCCAGGGCCAATGAGGATTCTGGCGGGGGGGAGACGAATGCCCCCCCCATGGACCCAAGGTAAGGGGGATTCCCACACCCCTACTGCGACCCAGTCCCATCCCCCCCGGTCCGTGGAAAAATTATCTTCCATGGACCAGTCCCTGGTCCCAAAAAGGTTGGGGACTGCTGCTATATGCTACCTCCAGTATCAGAGGCAGTAGGCCTATGTACACCAGTTGCTGGGGAACGTGGGTGGGAGCGTGCTGTTGCATTCATGTTCCGCTTGTGGGTTTCCTGTGGGCAGCTGGTTGGCCACTGTGTGAACAGAATGCTGGACTAGATGGACCCCTGGTCTGATCCAGCGTGGCTCTTTTTATGCTCTTATGTTCTGCTAGCCATGATAATAGATTTTTTTTCCCTTGCAATTAAACTTATTCTTAACCTTAATGGTTCAAGCTGCCTTCCCCAACCCTTCAAATATTTTGGACTACAGCAATGGTTTTTGGAAACCATTGACCACACTGCCTGGGGCTGATGGGCATTATAGTCCAAAGCATCTGGAGGAAACCAGGTTGGAGAAGGCTGGGATAAAGTACTGGAAGTGAGAAAGCCTTGGAGATCTACTGCACATCACCTTTGAGATCTACCCAGTAGATTCCAATCTTTATCTTCTGCCTGCCTCTGCTCTAGGTAGCCAGGAAGGATGCAGTGGAGGCTGGTGGGTCTGATGTCAGTGTGGTGGTAGATCTGCTCCGGGTTTCAGTCTGAACTTTAAAGAAGCTATCTAAGTTGATCCTTTAGAGTTCTGACTGAAACCTGGGGCAGACTCACCACCCCACTGATGCTCTTCAAGTATTTGAAAGGTTGTCACAGAGAGGAAGGCCAGGATCTCTTTTCGATCATCCCAGAGTGCTGGACACGGAATAATGGGCTCAAGTGACAGGAAGCCAGATTCCGGCTAAGCATCAGGAATAAAATCCTGACTGTCAGAGCAATACGACAACGGAACCAATGACCTAGGGAAGTGGTGGGCTCTCCCACACTGGAGGCGTTCAAGACGAGGCTGGACAGCCATTTGTCGGGGATGGTCTGACTTGGATTCCTGCATCGAGCAGGGGGTTGGACTTGATGGCCTTGTAGGTCCCTTCCAACCCTACTATTCTATGAGAACCACCAGCCTCCACTAGAAGGACAGCAACATTTTTTGCAGAGAAAAGATGACTGACACCCTTGTTTTTGTCCTCAGCAGCTGGTGAAACGTAGCCTCTCATTTTGCTGCCACTCCATGCTAAACCCATGCAGCTGTAGAGCTGGACCGGCCTCTTGGCCAGCTGCTATCATTTACTGGCCATTACTCAACTTACCCCCCTTTTTCTTCCAGCCTGTAGCCAAAGATGGTTCCTGAGGTCACTGTAATATCAAGGGGTGGAGGAAGGAATCCAGGCCCATAGCCAGAAATGTGGTGGTGATGAGGCCTTAGAGTACACACTGGGGTAGGGCTGGATCTTGAGTCAATGCAAAAGAGCAAACAAAAACATACATTAACACCCTCTAACTACAAGTCATCTAATGGCTACATTACAGTTATTTGTGCTGCAGTCCTATACATGCTTACCTTTGAGCCCCATTGAACTCAATGGAGCCTGCTTTTGAGGAGACATGTATAGGGTTGCGCTTTTTAATGTACTACTTTCAATAAAAGAGGTGTGTGTGTGTGGGGAGGGGAATAAAAGTAAATGCTCAGTACGCTTGTCTGTCTTGCTAGTACTTTTGCACTCATTGGCCAGAAGAACACTGGAAGGCAGGAACAGGTTTGCTTCTTACTGAGTAGTTGTTGGGTAGAATGCTGCCTGTGCATCAACACTCCATCTTATCGCAAACTCAGATGAATGTGAAGATTGGAGCCAAAACAGGGTCCTGAAGAGACAAGAGGGAGGTATCACTATGCTTGGGAGAACCCTGAAGTTTGCATGAGTACAAAAGAAAAAGCTAAAACAACAACCCTAAGTGAAAATGGACTAATGAGGAGTAAGCATGCTCAACAGCCACAGAATACTGGGGGCAGGGTTGATGGAATGGAGTATTCTTGAGGAGGACATGGCTAGTTGGAAACCTGAACAGTAGCTATCCTAGGGCCAGCCCTACCATTAGGCAGTAGGGTAGGCATGCAGTAGCATTTGCCTTAGGGAGGTGGCAGCAAGATGTTGGGAGGAGAAATCTGTGTGGCACGTGGCCAGCTCCCCCCCACCCCGCCTTCAGGTGCAGTGGAGAACGCTGTGCTATCATCAATGCTGAAGACAGATTGATCTCTCAGTCCAGTTGAGGTTTGTACAGGGAGTGGGAGCCATCCTGTTCTTCTCTTCAGGCAGCAAAATGTCTCAGACCAATCCTGAGCACTCCTGTTAGCAGGTAAGGATACACTGCAATATTTTGTGAGAGGTCCCATGGGTTTCTCTCAATAGTTTTCTAAGGAAAAGGGCTAACGACATGCAGCCCAATCTAAACATGTTCAGAAGTTGCATTGAGTTCAGTAGCGCTTACTCTCCTGGAAGCATGCATAGGATTATATCACCTTTAGGCCTTAGCCACTTAGGTTTAGTCTCCACAGAACCAACCTATTGAGACTTGTTTCTGAGTAAACATGCAGAGAGCCTGGCAGTTACTTTTTTAAATTTCATTTCATTTTTTAACTTTTTAGTGAAAACTGAACATTCAGGTAGGAAGCCTGGAAATCTGGAAATAATAATAATAGCAATAGCAACAACAATAATGACAACAACATTTTATAGTCAGGTGGCAGCCAGGTAATTTTATTATTACTTTAAAATAATATCCTTTTCTACATTATTCCCAAGTCGATGTGTTTAGCACCAGGGCAGCAGAAGCAAACTCCATTTTATCCCTGTCATATGATGGTGTTGAGTTTAAAATGCAAAATGCACACGTGCAGAATCTTTCTTTTTATTTTTTAATTAAAAAATAAAATAAAATCAGGGTTGGCAAACGCTTGGCAGTGTCTAATGCTAGCAGCCTGCCAGCTCTAAACACATTGTGCTAGTGGGAATGACCACTAGTACAATGGGAAAGTAGGGCCTGGTAGCGCAACCCAAGAAACCACCCCAAACCACCGCTTCCGGAATGGGACAAATCCGCAGAGCTCCCTCCCGTAATCTCCACTGACTTGACTCTTTCTGGAAGAGGTTGTTTCAAGGAGTTTCTGGTTGCATTAGCAAACGCTACTTTCCTTTGTGCTGGCAGTCATTCCCGCTTGCACAGCACCCGTATTGCATATGACTGGCAAGGTTCACCTTATGACCTGGACCCCCTGAGTGACTCCTTAAGGATCTTTTGCCTCCTGAAGAGTCTCACTTTCCTTCTTTTACCTTCCCCTTTCCAGTAACGTGGGGTGAAGGCTGTAGACATGGAGTGATTGACACTCTAGACACAGGGTTTAACGACAAGAGTTTACTGGTAAATTAAAGCAAGCAAATCACAACTAAAGGTATTTACACAATACAGCTGAGTGATACAGAAGGCCTTAAGAGAAAAGAAAAGTTGCAAAATGCAAACTCCTTTACCCTAGCTGTACTTAGACTTCCCCAGGCTGGTTCTTCCTGCTCTTTCTTCAGGCTCTGGTCTTTCTGACTCTCCTCTTACTGGCTCTCTCACTCTGTTTAGATATCCTCCTCCCTCAAAACTGAAAGTACTGTTTCAAACCTGAAGAAATGAAATTTAACTGGGGAAATTAAACTGAAACTTAACCAGGGAAATGAAACTACTCTCAGGGATACCCCCTCACAACAAAAAATTCCAGGCCTCTGAAGCCTGACCGTTTTCTTTCCTTTTGCCTCTGTAAGCTTCAAACCTTCACAACAACCCAGTTTGTTTGTTTTGCTCTAACATATTAGGAATGTAGAAGCAGTTGTAAAGAATGGAATCGTGGGGTGGGGGAAGAAGAGAAATGTTAGTTGTGTGCTTCACAGCTGAAGTACTTCACAACTGAAGTGATACATATGTCCCTGTAAAGTGCCCCTCGACCCTTCATATTACCATTAAGGGAGAAATCCTATGCATGTTTAGACAGAAAAGCTTCCCACAACTCCCAGTATGCCCCAGCCAGCAGGAAAATAAGTCCATTGCTCCCATTAGGCTGGTATTGTATATACACATTTTCCCTAACAGGATTAAATAATAGCAGCTGACCAGGGGAGGCCATTCTCATTGGGAAAAATGGGGGGGGGGAGAGCATTTTTAAAAAACCCTCTTCCAACTCCATGGTCCTGATCCAAATAGGATTGCCCTGCTGTTTTTTCGCCTAAATTTAAAGAGATGGGGGACCTGTTCTCACTTGCTTTGTCCCTTGTAAATAAATCCTTGGTTTGACTGAAACAGCAAAACAGAGGGACAAATAATTTCTCAAGAATGCTGCGCGGGGATGAGTAATACAGTGACAATTCTGGGGACCGCGGTTCATTTGCTTGTTCTGTTTTCTTGTTCTTCTTTCTGCCCAGCTGTAATCCAATCTATAAAGTCTCTTTAAATCTATACAATGATAATTTTCTAGGGAAATGCTCTTCACTGTGCAATCCCATACTTTTCTATTCAGAAGTAAGTCTCATGGAGTTCAGTGAGACTTAGGCTTACCACCACAGGTCAGTGGGTATAGGATTGCAGCCTTAATGAACCGCCACAACGGGTTAGGAGGTAGATTCACAAATAACTATGTATCTATTTACTGTCTCTTCTTCGCACTGTAGGAACAGTCCGCAAGATGTTTTAGACAGCAATTCAAGAATTACAAAATAAAGAAATAAAAACGGTAAAAACAAGGTCTAAAAACAATGAATTCAGTACCACAGGATGTTGTGACGGCCACCAAGTTTAAAAAAGGATTAGACAAATTCATGCAGGATAATGCTATCAATGGCTACTAGTCATGATGGCTGTGTATTACTACCAGTATCAGAGGCAGAATGCCTCTGTATATCAGTTGCTGGGGAACATGAGAGGGAGGGTCCTGTTGCATTCTGGTCTTGCTTGTGGGCTTCCCACAAGCATCTGGTTACTCACTGTGGGAAGAGACTGCTGGACTAGGTATGCCTTTGGGCTGATCCAGAAGGGCTCTTCCTATGTTCTTAAAATTCCTTAACCTCACAGGTAAAATGCCTGCTGGAATAAACATGATTTAGGCACGGCAACGGGTAGAAGGGAAACGGGGCTGAACCAACTTCCTGAGGTAGATAGTTCCGCTGTCTAGGGACGGCCACAGAGAAGGTCTTCTTCTGCATCCCGACCAGTTATGCCTCTGAGAGGAAATGGCTGTAGGCACTATTGGCCATAAATGTCAGGATATACTATTTCCCCTCTTACGTTTCTACTCTAGGGATCATTGCAGGAACTCCTTAACAAGAAAGTCAGGGTACGGCAGTGAACAGCAATAGCTTTAAGGAAGAGATAGAAGAGATTAACAGACAACATAGAGTTCAGGAAAACTGTAGCATGTTTTCCTTCCTTTCGTGTTTAGGCTTCTATGCCAGTCCTTCAGATCCTAAGAACTGCATTACTAGGTGATACCAGTGGTCTGCACAGAACTATCTGATCAGAGATAAGCTGCTGAAGGGACATAAGAGCTTCTCCCGGCCAGGAGAGAGGGTAGGGCCTGGGGAAAAAGCTAGCAGGCTGGTTGGGGAACCAGGCCATATCTGGCCTGTGCACTAAAGGTTCCCCACACCTGAACTATCAGCTCAGCTCTGCCTTGGTCTGATTTGACAGACCAATTTTATACGAAAAGCAGTTCAACTATTTGTGAAGCAGACCAGCCGCAGAGATTTCATGACAGCTGTGACAGGTTCCAAGCGGCTGTCTTCTGTGGCCGTTCTTGCATGCAGGGACTGTTCAATAATACCTTCATCTTGAGCTTTCTATTATTTATCAGAAGGCTGGCAATTTCATTTAAAGGCAGTTTGATTTAATGATGGGGCTGTCCTTAACAACAACAACAACAGCAACAACAACAGGAAGCTGAAAAAGACACTGGAAGGGAGAAGGTATCTGTGTCTTCAAAATAATTGTTTTGCAATTGCTTTGGTGTCTCCAGTCCTCGAAGAATCTAACAGTGCGGATGCAAAGGCCACCAGTTTGTAACTAAACTGACAGGAAGGGAGGAGGGGAAGGGATGAAGTGCAGAGCAAGGCAGACCGCAGAGGGTGGGGAAACAGGAAATCAGGGGCATGACAGACATCCCAGAAGGAAACCCACAGCTGTTTGGCTTGCAACCTCTTTACAGGGAGCATGGTCATTTCAATGTGCAGCTGCCCTATTTTTGGAAGGAGAGAGATCTCCTCCTCAAATGCTACTGTTGGGAACAAAAATCTGCAAACTAGAAAGTTATGAGAAAAGTCCTGGTAAAGGGTTATCTCCCCCCTTTTTTTTTTCCAAAGTGACCCCTCTGATCATTTGGTTGGCAATGGAGGGCTCCCTGGACGAACGTCATGCCTTCACAACTTCTGTGATCCACCAAGCTGAAAGGAGCCCAGCAGACTTCTGGTCCTCCAGGGGCAGGGAAAACCGCTGGTTCTTGCAGCATGCCTGGAGCTCAAGAAAAATAATAGCAACAGGAGATGGGTTCAAGCAGCCACCAGGCCTGACTGGTGGGCTGAGTTTGAGAGAGGGGGGAAACCTATATCTCTTGAATAAGATCTCTAGTGGTTATACAGAGAGAAAGAGAGAGAGAGAGATCTGACAAGCTCTGCAGGTGTGGTTTTAGGTAATAGCCACTGCTCTTCTTCTCTGACATTCATTAGTCTAGGTCAGGGGTGGGCAGGTTGTGACCCGCCAGATGTTTTAGACTGCAATTCCCATCTGTCCCAGCCAGCATAGCCAATGGTGAGGGGCCATGGGAGTCAAAGGCCAAAACATTTGGAGGGCCACAAGTTGCCCAGCCCTAGTCTGGATGCACTCTTCCCACTGCTTTGAAGGCAACTTTCCCCAACCTGTTGCCCTCCAGATGTGTTGGACTACAACTCCCATAAGCCCACCCAATATTCTTGTTGTTATGTCCTTCATAATCACATGTGGTCTGCAACACATTGCTGGCCTCCTTAAACAGTGCCCATGCTTGTTTCCTCTGTCAAGTGAATGGGGTGGCCTTTGCAGGTGAGGAAGACCTGTTGTGTGCATGTTGATGCTCTCATTCCCACCATAGGAAGTTGCTCAATGGGAGCAACAGCTTCCAGGTTACAGAACCAAGTGACAGCCTGAGCTACGCCGCCTCCGTGTGCTAAATATATCTATTCAGGTGTAGTAGCCCATCTTCCGGCCAGGGAAATTGCTGGCGATGTGCAGTGTCTAGGACTTTGTTTCTGCCTGAACAGCATTTGGCTTAAATGATCCCCATTCATCACCTATAGCAATGAACTTTTAAAAGGGTTTATGAAGTGAGCTTGGAGCTAAGGCTATTGCTCCCACACAGTGCTGTCTTAAAACTCCATAAAGCAAAGTTTTCTGTGAGTTGCTTTGACAGTTACAGCCTACAAAGAATGTGGCACAGACAGGCAAGGTGTCAGATATATTATCTTCTTTTCTCTTAGGCCAGACTAAGAGACACATGCATGGCGGCGGTCAAAGGCAGCAGCTGCACAGCCCCTCTTTGGATTTCAAAACATCTGATAGATGAACAGGAGCAGGGCACAGAACCTGGGGTAAAAGCAGGGTAAAAATGCTGTAAATAAATAAATAGAAGCTTCCAGAGCAGCTTTGTTGTTGTTGTTCAGTCGTTAAGTCGTGTCCGACTCTTCGTGACCCCATGGACCATAGCACGCCAGGCCTTCAATGCAAGATTGACAGGCCCTGCTCGCAGGATGACAACCTAAAAGACATGATACAAAAGGAAAAGGAGATGGGGAGGGAAGAGAAAAAAGGCAAACGATTTCTTAAAGTTAAATAGTAGTTGTTATAATGACTCACAGCAATGGAAACAGTTCTGGAAGAGGAGAAGCCCAATGAAGTTGGCCTTTCAGTAGAGCTGCTGGAAAGGTGCTGCTTGCTATCTCCCTCTGCTGCAACGGCTCAGCGTGTACATCCCAAACTACAGTTCACAGAGTGCCATAGTTCAGGGGTGGGCAGAAAGTAGATCTCCAAATGTTTTGGACTTCAACTCCCAGCATTCCTAACTGTTGGCCATGCTGGCAGGGGGGTTGGGGAGTTGAAGTCCTAAACATCTGGAGATCCACCTTCTGCCTACCCCTGCAGTGGATAATTGACTCTGCCTCCTGGGAGAACATTTTGTATCTGGCTCTGGTTGGTGGCATCAGCATTCTAGTAAAAAGCAAAATAGTTCCTGCAGACCTCAAGTCCACCCACCCCTGATCTAGAGCTTCCTGAGCTGGCTGTTTAGTTTGCCCTCTTTCATTTTTGTTTCCTTGGGGGTAGGGATGTTGCAGAAATCCCCAACAGAAACAAATGAGTTTGGATTTTCATGAATGTGACCTGCGGATTCCACAGCAAATGGGCTTTCCCCCTGTCTGGCAGATTCTGAGAACTCGCAGAGCAGTTTTCTAACTTTCCCAAATTTTGCACAGATTTCGTCATAGAAAAATGCACAAAATAAATAAAAAACCCAGCCAAAATGTGCATTTTCCCCATAGGCTAAAGCATGAAAATATGCATTTGGGGGGAATTTGTGCATTTTCAAATGTGCAAATTTGCGCAGCTGTGCATTTGTGCAAATGCGAATTTGCAGAAATTTGGAAACAAGAAAAATCCGATTCCATCGATGCGTGAATGATGGAATGAAAGGCACCCAGCCATCCATGAAACACAGATGGAATGGATTCTTTAAAAAATCTGTCCATCCCTATTTGGGGGCCAGTCTCTCTCTCTTACACACACACACACACACACACACACACACACACACACCTTCTTGTCAGCATTATATTGCAGAGCAGAGAGAAGGAATAGTGTACACTATCCTGCATTCCTTAGAGGAAGGGTAGGAGATAGATAGATTGACTGATGGATGGATGGATGGATGGATAGATAGATAGATTCATAAATAGACAGGGAATGGCAAAGAACTGCATGTATATGACAGGATAGTGTTTGGCTTGACAGGCAGAGAGCCAGCGAGCAAGTAGGCAGTGATATCTCCTACTCCTCTTTCTCACCACCACCATTGTATGGCCGGAGCAAGAGGCAAGTGAACAAGCAGGCTGCAATGGTGAAGAGGAGGAGCTACTCCAGGGGGCTCTTGTCAGTGGGCCCTGCTGGGGTGTGGGTCCTCAGCAGGTGTCCAACCATGCCTACCCTTGATGCTGGGCCTGGAAGCAGGATTCAGCTACTAGCCCAGTCAACTCTGTACATGGAATGATGTCTGTGTACCACTTCAGCCTTCACCTCTGGCAGCAAAGTGTCTTGCAAAGTTGATTCTCCAGAAAAAAAAAAATAATCCAGACTTTGACCACGGGATTTTGGCCTACACATGTGCGATTCTACCCATGTTGGCTGTATTCCGACATTTGGTCCATAGATGGACATGTGGCGACTGGAGGTGGTTCACACTGCCAGGGCGGGGGGGGGGGGCAAGCATGCTCCAGTTCTATATGATTGGCCAGAGTAGAAGAGAAGTATCATCCAATCTGGCTATGTCTGGAGTAAGTAGTGTTTAATTTAATGTTGGTTTTTCTTAAGTTGGAAGGAAGAAAGGAGCAAGAACTACTGACTGCCATGTTTCTGCCACATCCTAATCCTCTCCTAGCCCACATTAAATCCATACTAAACTACTGGTTATTGAGCTGGATGTGATGATTCCCAAGAATGGATCCGTGATGGCCAGCTTGTGATATTTGTGCTTAATATCTGTGGCTTGGCCAAACAGAAACTCCACTTGTATGAGATTTTTTTTCTTGCTGATGTAATGCTGACACTTGAGGAGAAAGCCCTGGCTGCGCTATGATTCAGATTTTACTGCTGCTGGTTGTTGTTTTGTTTGATGTTCAATCAGATTTAATTACCACTAGAAGATTAGAGTAGCCCTTCCCAGCATTCCGGTGGAACCCCTGTTAAAGTGATAGCACAAAGTCCTGATGTGGAGTAGTGACATGACCCAAGATCCCAGTCACCTGGTTCCGAATGCAAATTTGCCCAACCTTGTAATGCTTGTTTCTTCTAGTGCTTGACATATAAATGTCTGTTTCTTCTAGAGCTTGAGATTCTGTACATACGCAGACTATACTTTTCATGCAGGTGTTGGACAAAAAGTAGATACAATGCTACAAGGCATTACAAATCAATTTAGAATGCTTGAAAAAATTGTGGTTTTTGTTTTCATTTTTAGTGTTGTCCAACAATGCAGTGGGCCATTGGCAGCTCCCAGTCACCCCAAGTGGGGCTCTCTGCCCGCCCGCCCACCCGCCTGCCTGCCTGCCTGCAGCTCTCTAGCTTTGTCTTGTTGCTTGCTGTAGGAGTGGGCCAGCTGCTGTGAACTGGGCTACCGGAGGAGGCTTCAGGGGTGGGAAGCCAGGAAGAGGAGCAATCAGCCAATTAGCTGTGGTGGGAGAGGAGAGCACTGTGATTGGCTAGCTGCAGCAGTGCACTGCACAGGTTCTGGAAGTGGCGGGGAAACTGAATGCACAGGCAAGAAAGAAAGCTATGTGGACCTGTGCTGAGAGATTTTGCAGCACTGAAAAGAACAGAGCACACTTTCACTGAGAAGAAAAAGTCCCATCCCAATCCAAGTGAGCCTATCGGATTTTGCCTGACTGGTGACTGGCTGATAAGGCCTTGCTTGGATGATGGGGAAGGGGAGGAGAGGCCTGAAAAGGCCTCAAGCTGAGTCCAGTGCACAGTGTCACCACTTGACCGCAGAGGGTGGGGAGAGGAGAAGCCCACTGCATCCTTTGAATGGTGGTGCCTAGAGCCAAAGTGGTTCCTGTCTGGAAAATAGTGAAGAGTGCGGCAATAAAGTTTGCAATTGCTGACCTGATTTCAAAATGAGCTATGTGGAGTTTATCCATCGCTAATTCAGACCAACTGTTTCTGTTATGCTGGAGAGATCGATCAGTGGACAGAGTGTCCTCACTTATCAAAACCACCACTCCTCCTCGTAGTCTTTACTTGTTGCCGAGGTACTGAGATTCAGATTGTCACAATATTTTTCTTACATTTTCATGTCTCTAGCGAGCAACAAACGCAATCCTTTGCATCTTGTACTTTGAAGGAAGGAAGTCCCACTGTGTTCAGTGGGGATTGCTCCTAAGTAAGTCTGTTCAGGATTGCACCCCAGGAAAGGTGGTGAATAGGGAGCAAGAGCTTAACGGCGCAAATGTGGTAGATGTGAAGTTGTTTATACTGACGCTAGCATGGGTATAGAATGAAAAGTGTTCAAAAAGAGATGCATGTGCATTAAATGTGATGCTTGCCAAAAAAAATTAGGAAAATTTCATAGAATCATAGAATAGTAGGGTTAGAAGGAAGGAGCCTATAAGACCATCGAGTCCAACCCCCTGCTCATTGCAGGAATCCAAGCCAGAGCATCCCTGGCCGGTGGCTGTCCAGCCTCGTCTTGAATGCCTCCAGTGTGGGAGAGCCCACCACCTCCCCAATGTTTAGAGGGAAATTCAAATAAGAATTTCCCTCTAAACATTGACTTGAGCATTTAAGGTGCAACCTTATGCATGTTTAGATAGAAAAAAAAGGCCTACAACTCTGGCTGGGGCATGCTGGGCCTTTTTCTGTCTAAACATGCATAGGATTACGTCCTTAAGGACCTAGCCAATTGAACCACTAAGCACTGGTATCTCCCCTACTGAGAGCGAGGTAAGGGGGGAAAAGGTAGGTTCAGTGCATTCTTCCCCAACCTGTTGCCCTCCAGGTGTGTTGGACTACAACACCTATCATGCCTGGCTGCACAGCTGGCTAGGAATGATAGGAGTTGTGGTCTCACACATCTGGAGGGCACCAGGTTGAGAAATTCTGGTGTGGTGTCTCATGTGTGGATGAGAAAAGTTGTAATCAATGAACCCCTCTGATGGCCGCTCGGTCCCCATGTGCCACTGCAACTAAGCCCCTAAGGGAGAAATCCTATGGGGATAGGCGGCCGCCTCCGAACTCAGAGGCAACCGCCTAGCCAATGCATGGCGGGAGAAGCGCAGAGGGGATTGTCTTCTCTGCGCTCTAGCCGCCCTGCATTCGTGGCTAGATGGCCGATTTCAGCTGTCTAGCTGCAGGATGTCGGTGTGCGGGGTGGGGAGGCCGGACAACACATAGGAAGTGTTGTACTGGCACTTCCGCACGCCCCACCCCTGGGAATGCCCCCTTTTGCTCCACTCTGCGCTGCCTATGAGGCGGGGGAAGGGCGGGGAGGTGGTTCTCTGGGAACTGACCTTGGAGCGCAGGCTCCGCGGTTGGTTCCTGGAAACTGACCAATCCTGTGGCCATCTAGCTGCTGTCTAGCAGCCATAAGGTTACACCCTAAGTATGTCTAACTGAAATAATTGCATGGTAGTCTACATGGTTTGCTTACAGAAGGCCTCAGGTTCACCCCGTGGCATCTCCACATTAGATCAGGTCAGTGGAGGATGGTGGTGCCCATGTCAGTGGGGCTGTGAATCCATTCTGGGTTTCAGTCAGAATCAGCCAGAACTCTAAAGGAGCTATCCAAGATGCTGAACCCATTCTAAGGACAGCTCCCTTAGAGTTCTGGCTGGTTCTGGCTGAAACCCAGAATGGATTCACAGCCCCACTGAAATTGGAGCCACCAGGCTCCACTGGATCAGGCAACTGATGAGAGAGACCCCTCCCTCGGACCCTGGAGGGCAGCCCCCAGCCCTAGTAGGTACTAGCCTCAATGGACAAATAGCCTAGGATAATTTATTACATATCTATCCCATCTTTCCTCCAAAGAGCTTGCGGCAGCGTACATGGTTTTCTCACTCCATTTTCCACCCTCTTTTATCCTCACAACAACCCTGGGCAAAGTCCTGCACATTTACCAAGGCTTCTGCTCCCAAATTCTTTTCGGGATGAAGATTAGTTCCTTTACACGTGCTTTTTTCTGGGAGTTTTCTTCCTCTGCCTTCCTATATGTTTCATTGTACAACCACTAGATGGCATTGTGGTATGGTGGAATTGTGCAATTACATGAGACTCTCATTCTGCCATTTCTAAATAATACCAGACTTTCCTCGTTAGCAAAAAACACACACCCCATGATAATGTTTGCAAAGCATGGGGGAGGACCTGAAGGAGGAGGATGTTGTGTAAAGGACCTGCAAAGTACTGTGAGTGAGCATTCATGAGCGCACAATAAAAGCCTCGTGTAGAAAGGCTCCCTGTGAGGTCGGTTGGGCTCAGGGATAGCGGCTGGCCCAATCTCAGTTGCTAGTTCTTACGCTGCCAAAACGGCATCACCAGTGCACAAGAGGAAGGCATCAGCATGCTCAGGGGAACGCTGAGGTTTGCAGAAGTAAACAACAACAACAACAAAACTGTAGGGGGGAAAAAATCCAAGCAGGCAGGAACCCCCTAAAACAGCCAATGAGGACTGAGTGTGCTCAGTGGCTATGGAATGCTGACAGACTGTTAGAGGGAACAGGAAAACAGGAGGGAATTGAGTATCCAGAACAGGGGCATGCAGCATTCTACACAGCAAGATTTTGTTGCAGGTCTCACTTGTAGATTAAAGTGAGAAAGAGAGAGAGAGACAGGCTGACAGACAGAAATTGAATTCTTTTTATCCAACTACTAACAATACAGGAGACTCTTTTTCACTGCACTGGAACTTCTAGCAAAGTTCCCCCAAATCAAGCCAACAAGGCACTGGATATCTAAACAATGCTCTGAATATCAAAACACATGGTCATTCTGTCTCAGGTACCAAGTAGCACAGAACTAGCCTCTGCCTGCCCCTTAAGCACAAACATTATCTTCTTTTTAAAAGAATCTATATTGAACAATGCATCTAAGGGGGACGGAAGGCAAGTGAACGTGTATAGAAAGGACAACGTTGTCTCCCTGAGGTTTGTACAGATCGGCCTTTTATTATATTTGGCCTCCCCGATGAGTTTTTGCAATCTCTAAAAGGTTTTCCATTCACAGCATATTTCAAAGTGATTTATACAGACGGCCCAAAGCCTGGAAGGCTGGCGTTGGATGCAACGTTTTCCAGCCTTCAGAGATATTCAAGTGCTTTCCTGGGCTTTATTAACTCAGATCCAATCCTTGCTTGATGTTTCAAAAGAAACAGTGCGTGATGATGCCAGAAGAAATCCAGGCAGCCAGAATTTACAAAAGATTGTGGAAAACAAAGCGCTCTGTCAGTGTTCCTTCTCCCTGTCTTTGGCTTTTTCTTGTTACTGTGATAAGGCCACTTTAGTAACCGATCAGCTGATGGGCTCAGAGGAGAAGTAGCAGCCTGCCGATAACAGGACGGGTTCCAGTTTCCACAGGCCTTTATTCATTGTTTTGGGGACTATTTGTTGACTCGGCTGTAGATCAAAACAGCTGCATTGGAAGAAGTGTTTAATAATAATAACAACAACAACAACAACAACAACACCTCACACAGGCCAGTCTGTGTCTGCTGGCATGTTGTTTGCCAAACTTCTGATGAGAGAGGGTTGCAGTTTTTAAAGTATAATTAAAAATTTGATTAAAATTGGAGGAAAATTGGAAGTATTTACTTTTACAGTATGTAAAAGTAAAAATCACTCATCCTCAGTGAGGGTCCATCCTGTCTGTCACTATCCTGGGCATATCTCCGGACTGCAAGCAGGTGTCACAGGTTTCCATCTCGTTCCCTGCCCTTTTAAATAGCTACATAAAACCGCTGAGTGAGATCATTTGGGGTTTGGGTGTCATCAATATGCAGATGGCGCTCAACGCGATCTCTCCTTTCCATCAGAGTCAGGTAAGGCAGCACCGCTTTGTTGCCTAGAGGCAGCAGTGGACTGGATGAGGGCCAACGCACTGAAGTTCTCTTTCCTGACAAGACGGAAGTGTTGTGGGCGGATGGTTTGCCCATCCAGGGAGGTGGTGTTCAACCTGTTCTTGGCGAGGTTGCACTTAAAGGATCAGTTCCCTGTTCTGGGAGTGCTCACTCGCTGTCAGGAGCGCCCTAGCTGCCTCTTATCGTCCCCTCCAATAGCCAACTCAAGACAAGGCTTTATTTTATTTTTCCAAGGCTTTATTCCTTTACTACTTAATGACTCTTTCAGATACTAATCACCAGCGACTAAGCAAGGAACTGCACTGGGGTAGTTAGAAGAGTAGCCTAAGCTCCAGGTAAGGCAGTTGGTCCCCGTTTGAAGGAGAAGTGCGGGAACACTCTGAACTTATGGGCTATGGAGAGGTCCTCCCTCTTACCCATAGGTCCTCGGGACGCGACCATTGTTTTAGCGCCAAGCGGGCAGAGCGCCTCCTCTCGGCACCCTCCATCTGGCACCACTCCCTGCATCTGCGCCGAGCATCCAGCAAGCCCCCCTCCAGTGCTCTCTCACTGCCAGGGTCACTATCTCTCCCAGGAATGCAGGCAGGAAGAATCTCTCCCTGCCGCTGTGCCTGTGAGAGATGAGCGAGCTCCTCTCCCACAGACTGCTGTTCTTCCTCAGAATCAGAACTGCTCTGGGGCTCCATGGGCTCAGTTTCCACCCTGACACTGACCTAGCATGGACCCAAGGGGCCCAGCTAGCCTCAGTGGCACAGAACACCTTCCACCAGTTAGCTGTGTCCCCTTCTTGATATGGGGAGGCCATGGTTAACCATGCTGTGGTAACCTCCAGGTATGACTACTGCAATGGGCTGCTTTTGAAGACTGTCCAGAAACTGTGGTTAGTTTGAAACACACGCAGAAAAAAGGTAATATCCTAAACAACACAAAAAAGCCACCAAACAATATAGGTTATAGGAAACTGACCATTCTAATAAACAATTAAAAACAAGGTTTTAATAAAGTACAAACAAGGTTAAAAAGATCTAGAAACAGCCCTCAAGTATTCCCTACATACATCTTATAATAATTGGTATCTCTGTCTGGGCTATACACGCACCATGGGCTACTCACAGCATCTAAGTCGTACGGTGGAGTAGGACGTAGTGTTAAAACTCTTCTTTCTTGGAATAGAGTTAGAGGTATATAACAGTCCTGCTCAGTATATATTGATGGAAGAACTTTACCATTTTGGGTACGGGAGGAAATGTTTAGACTACCTTATCCAGCAAGCGTACGTACATACTGCTTAGTGAGAAGCCAATAATCTTACTAGTTTGAAAACTGTTGGCTTTATGTAGAATCTCTGCAATTATGAGACATTATTTGTAACTGGTGATTATATGGGCTGTAATTTGTGTTTATTTTCCTACTGATGAAGATCGTTTAGGTCAAAATGTATATGGGACAGGGGTATTGCAAAATTTGTATAGCCCAGATACAGATACCAATTATTATAAGATGTATGTAGGGAATACTTGAGGACCGTTTCTAGATCTTTTTAATCTTGTTTGTAATATTTTATTAAAACCTTGTTTGTAATTGTTTATTAGAAATGACAGTTTCCTATAACCTATATAGTTTGGTGGTTAGTTTGAAATACAGACACCGGGCTACTAACTGGGACCAGTCGCTGGGATCACATCTTGCTGGTGTTTGAAGAGTGTCACTGGCTCCCAGCCTGTTTCTGAGCACAATTCAGAGTGCTAGTGCTTACCTTTAAATCCATACATGGCTTGGGGCCCAGGTGCATGAGGGAATTCTTCTCCCACATCAGATTGCCCACACATTAAGACCTTCTTTGGTGGCCCCGCTCTGGGTGGCTTTTGCCCTCTGAGTTGAGGCAGGTGGCAACCAAGGAGAGAACCTTCTTTCATCTGGCTCCTACACTGATGTCTTTTAGCCGCAGGGTGGGCATGTGCCCTTTGAACAGGGCAGTCTTCTAACTGAAGGGCTGTCAGAGGCCCACCAGCAGTGAGCAGGCTCACACCAATGTCATCCAATAACCGTCTTCGCCACTACAGTGGGATGTACTGTATTTTTATTTAAATCATACTAATTATTTCTAAATTTGTATATATACATATAAATTAGCACATGCAGTTTTTATGCTAAGCGGTGTCCTCTTCTTTGGTGATGTATAAGTGGCCACCCTATTTAGGTCACAGCCGAAGAGAGAGATCTGGATAGACCCTGGAATGATGCTTGGGGGTGTATGTATTAGAGGAACTAACCCCGAATACCTTCAGTATCTCTACATTACATCCTACACCCCCCACCCAAGATAGAATCATAGAATCTTAGAATAGTAGGGTTGGAAGGGGCCTACAAGACCATCGAGTCCAACCCCCTGCTCAATGCAGGAGTCCAAGTCAGAGCATCCCTAACAGATGGCTGTCCAGCCTCGTCTTGAACGCCTCCAGTGTGGGAGAGCCCACCACCTCCGCAGGTAATTGGTTCCATTGTCGTATTGCTCTAATAGTCAGGAGGTTTTTCCTGATGTTCAGCCGGAATCTGGCTTCCCGTAACTTGAGCCCATTATTCCATGTCCTGCACTCTGGGATGATCGAGAAGAAATCCTGGCCTTCCTCTCTGTGACAACCTTTCAAGTTCTTGAAGAGCGCTATCATATCTCTCCTCAGTCTTCTCTTCTCAAGGCTAAACACACCCAGTTCTTTCAGTCTCTCTTCATAGGGCTTTGTTTCCAGTCCCCTGATCAACTTTGTTGCCCTCCTCTGAACTCTCTCCAGTTTGTCTGCATCCTTCTTAAAATGTGGTGCCCAGAACTGGACACAGTACTCCAGATGAGGCCTAACCAGTGCTGAATAGAGGGGAACTAGTACTTCCCGGGATTTGGAAGCTATGCTTCTATTAATGTTGAATTACATTTACATGTAATTCATCATATGTTGAATTACATTTTAGCTGCTGGATGTGGTTTTGTACTACAGCTCTGAGCTGTAGTAACATTCTCCAGAGGCTTAGCATTTAGGGTTTTAATACCTTTGAACTAGTTATTTGGGCTGGGGCTGGGGTGCAAAGAACTAGGCCCATCTTCAGGAGAGCGGTGTGGGCAGAATATATGTTTGTGCCATTAAGAAAAAAAGAATCTGTATCCATCTGTAAATCAGCTCAAAATTAGCAGGCAAAATGCTCCCCATACCACAGTTATGATATGCTGCCTGCAGCCACTTTCGCCTTTCCTCCACATGAGAAATCCAGAAGTAGAGGAAAAGCAAACTATTCCGTGTACCCATACCCATAAAAACACATGGCAGTGTCTAAAAGACATTAGATAGAATGGATCTCAACTTTCCTAACCAAATATGGGGGAGGAAACCAGAGGCAAAGGAAAATTAAAACCATTTTGAAAAATGGATTTCCGTTTACCTGCTAAAGCAACTCACTGATAACGGAGGACTGGCCTGCAGCTTCAGCACATAAAGAGTTAATCCATGTTAACTTGTTTGGATTTTTTTTTTTAATCATGTGTTTCTTTGAATTAAGATCATGGGGTTCTATCCAGGTGAGGTTTTACAACTGGAGGTTTTTGGTGGTCAGGAAATCATCTTCTCTGTTTAACCTAAGGTTTACAATTGTAAACCTGTTGGAGCATGCCAGGGTTTACAGTGTCTGTACCTGCACAGGCTTCACACCTGGACTGAGCCCTGCCCAGCCCTCCTGCAGACGGAAGAGTCATCCAGTCATGAATCCTGCTGATTAGACTGTACTGCTCGAGTTATCTACACCAGGATCAGGAAGCAAGTATCATTTTTATTATTTATTTATTTTTACATTTCTATACCGCCCCATAGCCGAAGCTCTCTGGGCAGTTTAGAAAGTAGATCTCCAGATGTTTTGGACTTCACCTCCTAGCATTCCTGACAATTGGCCATGGTGGCAGGGGTTTCTGGGAGTTCTAGTCTCAAACATCTGGAGATCCACCTTCTGCCCACCCCTGATCTACTCATGGGATGAATGGGAGCATTCAAGGTCACTGTGCAGACTTAGAGCTTTTCTACATGAGGCTCTTAATTGGCAGTTAATCTGCTGTATTTACTTTGAGTTTCATCGCAGAATTGTGATTCAAGCGCTACACATGGAGCATGTCCTTTCCTGCTTTTCTGCTACATAACCTCTAGGTGGCACTGTGGTATAGCCGAATAGTGCAAGCGCACAAGAGGAAATCACACTTTCTTTTGTTTTCACCATTAAACGCCACATTTTCCCTGCTCTAAAGAAACTCGCTGAAAGTGCTGGTTAGACACAAAAGCAAAACTGGGGGGTCACAATTCCTCTAAAGAACCTGTAAACAACTGTGAGTAGGGAATGAAGAGTGCACAGTAAATGCCTCATGTAGAGAAACCCAGAATGCTGGGGTGAGCTTCCTAGAAGGTGGCCAAGATGTCATCAGCATGTGCCAAGGCCATGCAGAATGACATCCATCACCAGAATAATGAGCGATCAGGCTGTCAGTGGCTACTTGTCATGATGACTATATATTACTTCTGGTACCAGAGGTAGTATGCCTCTCAATACCCATTTCTGAGGAACATGAGCGGGAGAGCGCAATTGCACATATGTCCTGTTTGTGGACATCTGGAGAACACCAGGTTAGGGAAGGCTGTTTTAGAGGAGGATATTTATTTTCCACCCCAATGTGAAGGATCGTGGAGGAGAAAGCTATCGATAGCTAGTAGTCCCAATGGCTATATGCTACCTCCAGTATCAGAGGCAGTATGCCTATATACACCACACAGTTGCTGGGGAACATGGGCAGGAGGGTGCTGTTGCACTTATGTCCTCCTTGTGGGCTTCCCACAGGCAGCTGGTTGGTCACTGTGGGAACAGAACGTTGAACTAGATGGGCCTTTGGCTATCTTCTTATGTTCTTAATAATGAACTAGATGCCCAACAAAACACCGCCACCCCCCCCCCAAATATAATATGGTTACATGCACGTCATAAAACTCCCAGTCCCAAATACATCCAAGTTATTCACTTCTGAGAATACACTTCTGAGAATAGCTGGACTGTATATTCCACAAAATGGAAGCTCCAAAACCCACGCAACCTTCTTCCCAGCGTAACCAAAAGCAGCATAATTTTCCCATAACCATCAGCTAATGTTGATTCTGCAGACTCCTCCCACATTATGCAGACTGCATAATGCAGACTCCTCCCACATTATTCCTCGGGACTAGTCCAAACTTGCAGACAATGTGACTTCACCATCAAGCTGCCTTCCTCCCCACCCCCCGCCTGCCTTTTATATCAACTTGGCTGATGAAGAGATCTGGGGATCTCGAAAGCTGGCACAATTTTGGTGATGTTTTTGTTAGCCTAATAAAGGTATTAGAGCAACATGGATTTTGGAAACTTTGTTTTGTGTCATTCCAATGCATGGCTGAATTGACCTCAGAACATGAGGAGATACCCGGTGCTTAATCAACAATGCCAGACTGAAGCCATGATCTCTGACTCCGCATATCTCGGCTTCTTATTCCTGACTATATAGAGGCTGCTGCTGGCTGTGCAATATTGAGGGGAAGGCATTCTGCACATGCCTCAAAGTACTCTCTTCGTTAGTCTCACTTGGCATATTCACAAGTTCCAGGATTGAGCCCAGGCATTAAAAACAGGTATCAAGAAGACTCTGTCATCTGGGCTCAACTTTATACCAAGACATGATAGGAAGAAAGTTCAGACATATCCTCAGTGAGGCAGTCTGAAAACAGCCCAGTTATTTCATGCCAATCTTGTCCTGCAAAGTTGACAAGGGCATTTCCTTCTCTGGCAATTTCCTTCCTCCTACACAAGAAATCATCAAGCCCAAATCTACAGCTGGGGACAGATGATAGTCCTGTTTTGTTTTGTTTTCCAGAGAGCTGAAAGTGGCTTTTGTGGTGTACTTGCCCATTTATTTTTGTCTTAGAAATGCCATGGACAAATAGGACTGCCAGGTTTTTGTAGTGCTTCAAAAACCTACACAACCTGTTTGACAGGAGTTGATAGTGGGAACAATGGCAGCTCCAGATTTTTGAAGGCCCTTGGGCAACGCAGCTGCAATAGGCCCCCTCTCTCAGTGCAGTAGGGGGCCTTCTCACCGCCATTGTCACCAGCTGCCATTGCTCCTTTTTCATCATTGTTACCACTTGGTCACTTGATGCACAGAGAGCCAGTGAGCAAGGAAGCAGTGACATTGCCTGCTCCTCCTTCTCACTGCCATTGTTGTCAGGCCAGGGCGAGGGGTAGGTGAACAAGCAGGTTGCAGTGGGGAGGAGCAACTCCAGGGGGCTTTTGTCAGTGGGCCTCTACTGGGGCGTGGCCCCTGGCAGGTGCCCGACCATGCCTACTCTTGACGCTGGCCATGAATACAAGATGCAAGTGTGTTCACTTGGACTCATTTTAAAACTGTTGCCTTATGTATGCAACAACAACTGCTCTTCAAGATTTGGTATTCTAATTTCCTGTGATTCTTCCTGACTGATTGGAATCTCACGGCTAACAATCCATGCTTTGGTAACTTCACATTTGGATGATTGCAACTTGCTCTGCATGGGTCTGTCTTTGGAGATGGTTTGGAAGCCTCAGCTGGCACAGAATTATTATGGTTCTTTGTCCTTCCCTCTTTCCTGTGCTCAAGGAACTCTGGGACTGGTAGTTCTTGAGAGAGCAGGTCACATAGGGATGCACAAACCTCTCTGGGCTTCTTCATACGGCGGTTTTATCCTGCTATTGAGATTGCTCACTCACGGAATTTTGCGTGTTCCCTCTGTAAATGCGGAAAGGCTCCACAACGGGAAGACTGCGGTTTTTTTCTTTAATGTAAAGGCAACCTCTGCCTCTCAAACTAAAAGTCCTCGATTATCTGCACAAGCAGCACACTCGCCGTTCTAGAGAAGGCCCTGGACCAGCAAGCCACAGTTCAGGATGTTGCTTCTTCTGCTCTCACCGCTTCTGATTGGCTCCAGCAAATCTCACAAGATCTGGACATAGATCCTGGGAAATCAGTGTCCGTAAACAGCTGCAAGAATTATCTACATCAGGCCTCCCCAACCTGGTGCTCTCCAGCTGTGTCAGACTGCAAGGCCGATCCAGGGAATGTGCAGTTGGGTAGGGAACGGTTAACCCTGCATGCTCTGCCCCACTCCAAATCTGCCCCCTTTGGGATTTTTGTGCATTTTTTCACATCTGTTCACAGCCCTTGAAAACCAATTGTAATTGAACTACTGATTTAAGAAGATCTGCAGGTGGGGTGCAAGCTAATTGAATAATTTATATTGTTTGGTGTGATTTGGGTGGGAAATTGATTGCTTAGCTTTGTCTTCTTGAAATTTAAATAGATCCCAGTAATTATTTCTAAATGTGCATGTGCATCTACATTTTATGTGGATTTGTGTCCCATAGGCCTGAGACATGAATCTTTTAGGATGCAATCCTATGCATGTTTAGACAGGGAAACGTGCTACCAGTCCCAGCATTCCCCAGCCAGCATACTAGGAGTTGTAGAACTTTTTTCTGTCTAAACATGCATAGGATTGCACTTTAAGTGTCTAGCAATATCCTTGATACTGCTCCTGACCATGGAGGTTCCATTCTTTCCTATTGTTACTCATAGCCCACAGTCATTAGCGAGGGACAATGGGAGGTCATCACACATACGTGGAATGTTCAAAAACCAATTTAAGCCACTCTTTAGGCTTAGATGCACTTATGACTGCTGGCTCAGAAGCGAACATTTGTGGTTTTCAGAGTAAAGCAGGAACAAACCTTGCCCCATATCTTTGCCTGTGAGAGGTGTAAACAGCTACTGACTCTTTTGCTGAATCAGCAGGTGGAATCAAGCTGTCCAGATGAGGCTTCTTTCCTGCAGTTGTTTTTATTATTTGTAAAGTTGGGCCAGCTGCCTCGGGATAATGAAATCATGAGGTTGATATTGACTGCTTATTGGCCGGCCTCAACGGATGCAGCGAGAGAGAGGCAGAGAGGGCACGCGTGAAGTCTTCTCTGTATATTATTAATTGGAACTAGAAATGTGAAAACAGGAATCTCCCTACAGAGGCGGCGGTGTGCGCGTGTGCATGTGTGTTCAGAGAGAGAGAGCGGATAAGAAGCAGGGCTAAACATACTCTTAGGCAGATGGAAATGGTCTATAGATTTGGGGATGCCATTGGGTGTTGGAGCTCTTTCAGTCCAAGGGCTGAATTCAGTTTCAGAGAATGCCGAAGGTCCCAGGTTCGATCCCTGGCATCTTCAGGTAAGGCTGGAAAAACTCCTGCCTGAAACCCTGGAGAGCTGCTGCTGCCAGTCAGTGTCGGCAATACTGGGCTACATGGACCAATGGTCTAACCCAGAGTAAGGCAGCTTCCTATGTTCCTCAGCTTTTGGGAATCCTGTTCCATTGGAGGGCAAGGCCAAAGGCAAAGGGGTCAGGTCAAAAATGCCAGCCTATTTTGGCTTAGGGCTCTTACTGCCCAGTAACTAAGCCTTAGGAGAGGAATTTCGACCTTTTTTTTGGGGGGGTGCACAGAAGCCTGGAACCCACCAAGTGACTGGTGGACAAAGTAAAGAAGTGGGGCCAAGAAAGGGTGTGTGGCTATCTGGGGAACCCCGAAAAGCTGGATTGGGACCCCGGCATTAAAGGGTAGCAAATACTGTACTTTCACCACCATAACGGGCGCGATTCAGATTTTCTGTCTCTGGCACCAAAATGCTTTGGGCTGTCTGTGAGGAGAGGGGACACACGGGCTCCCATTGACACAGCAGCATCCTAGGGATTGGAGGGGAGGAACACGAAGACTGAACAGCCCAAAGGGACAATGCTGCCATCTTTTGAAGTTATGGGACAGCATAGTAATGTCATACAAAATCTTTACTGGGTGGCCACTACAGTGGGTGGGCCTCCCGTGACACAGGCACCATGAGTGGCATGGGCAGGAGGGATTTGTTCCACTCCTGGTGAGAAGCAGGAAGGCCTGTTTGGGCCTAGCCGTGGCACTGATTGAGGCTTACATTCCTGCCAGCCTCTGACTCCATTGTCCAGAGGAAAGGCTTATTCAAAGTTCTCAGAGCTGCGTCTGCACAGTGTAGCACTTAAAAACATAAGAAGAGCCCTGCGGGTCAGACCAAGGGTCCATCTCATCCAGCATTCTATTCACACGGTGGCCAACCAGCTGCCCACGGGAAACCCACAAACAGGGCGTGAGTGCAACAGCACCCTGCCACCCATGTTCCCCAGCAACCGGTGTACATAGGCATACTGTCTCTGATACTGGAGGTAGCACAGAGCCATCAGAACTAATAGCCACTGATAGCCTTTTCCTCCAGGAATTTGTCTAACCCCCTTTTAAAGCCTTCCAAATTGGTGGCCATCACTATGTATTGTGGTAGTGAATTCCATAGTTTAACTATGCGCTGTGTGAAGAAGCCCTTCCTTTTATCTTTGCTGAATCTCCCACCCATCAGCTTCATGGGGTGACCCCACTGGGTTCTAATATTACGAGACAGGGAGAAAAATGTCTCCCTATCCATGTTCTCCACACCATGCACTTGGTGGAGGGGTGTGGCATTAGGGTGGTTTGTGTCCTACTTTACAGTCCTCTATTTGAAGGCCTGTCAGAGGACAGCCCTCTATTGGAAGGTGTCCTCTATTTGAAGTCCTATCACAGGACAGTCCTCAATTGGAAGGTGTCCTCTATTTGAAGGCCTGGCAGAGGACAGTCCTCTATTAGAAGGCGTCCTCTGTTTGAAGGACTGTCCAGTCCATTTCTAGTTTAAAGATAAAGAACCATCAGGAGGGATAGCAGAGGCCTTGAGGTTGGACACCTCAGTTAGCACCTTGAGAGCAGACTGAGCAAGGCACACTGGCCACCTGGCCACAGCCATTTCCGCTACGGTGAAATGTATTGTATTTCTGTTTAAATTATAGTAATTATTTCTAAATGTGCTTCAATACATATAAATTAGCACATGCAAATTTTAATGCAAATTTGCGTCCTCTTTTGCTACCTTATGTAGCATTATCTCATATTTTGGACTTGTGGCACACGCTGGTGCCACAAAGGTTTCTCACCCGCCACTGGGATAGAATCCTTCTAAAGCTGGTGCTGCACATCAGTTAACCAGGGCCAGCCCAAGACTTTTTGTTACCTGAGGCAAAGGATAAGATCTCCCTCTGCCCCATTTCTTGTACAGAAGCTGACCGCAGGACCTTGTCAGGACATTGCCCTCCACCACACCTGAGGGCAGCAGGCTGGCTTAGGGGTTGCAGAGTGGGCCATTTACCAAACACAGCTCTGTCCTCCCAACACCTCGCCACCCCCCAGTATCCACCGCCTGAGGCAGTTGCCTCACTCTGCCTAATGGGAGTGCCCGTCCTGCAGTTAACAGCATGCATCATAAGCAGAGCCTTCGGTTCAAATCTCACTGTTCGTTCAATCCTTGAACCATTTCTTTTTCTGTCATTGGAAGTCATGCAACCTTTCGAAAGGATAATTAAGAGAATCCAGACAGCTCTCCATATGGAACTCCACTGTGCCTTTCATCTGGCATTTAAGACACCTTTACCACCGCTGCTTTCTTGCCTACAAAGAGTAGGGAAGAGCCTGGGAATGTAGGTGTTTACCTGCACCCCTTCTGTACTCACAAAGTCACCTCACATTGTTGAGTGTCTTCCCCACTCCCTGTCACTCGATGTCAGTGTTCAAGCTTGACCCGTAGCTCTTTGATGGGTGGGTGGTTACAGTGTGGCTTTACAAGAAGGAACAATGTGTAATTGTTGTTTTGGACGTAAACACAAGCAGAACAAAGACTTGGGGGGGGTGTATGTGTGCGTGTGCGCGTGTGCAAGCAGCCTTAAACTTGTTTTATTGGCTCTCGGCATGGTGGTTAGAGCCTGAATGGGATGCAATTAAACAGGATAGGTAAGGTGGTCAACAGGGACAAAGGCAACAGATGTGGAGGACAGCAAAGGAAGAGACAGTCAATTAAAGGGTTGTTTTAGTTGGTTAATTGTGGTGCTTTAACTGATTAGCTGAACAATTGATTGGATTTTTTTAAAGCAATGTAATGAACAGAACCAGAAGAATCCACCAAATCCTAAATGGCGGCAGCCAAATGTCTGCCTTCAATTAATTTGAGCTCTGCTGTTAATATTGGAATTATATTATATGGACTGGCTAACTACTCCAGCTTCCCTTACTGTCTGGAATCAGGCATGTAGGGATAAGGAACAGCCCTTTTCTCTGCTCCCTCACTTTTAGGCTTCTTCCCCATAAAAGGCTTGGCTGGCTGGTTGGATTTTTAGGGGGTTTCCAAGGCCTTTGGGGTATGTAGTGACTGTTGCTTTCATTACTGGACTTTTAGTTTCTGCAGAATTGATCTTGGTTTGTTGTGTTTTAAAAATTATTCTTGAGCATTTATAATCTATTTATCTATCACTGCCTAAGCTGATGCTTTCAGGAACAATGATGCACCTCATTTGTCTCTAGGGCTTTCTTTGCACACACAATTACTTGTTTCCCTCTCCCCATTCCCTGTAAGGTGGCCAGATGAAGCATTCTTGTTCCGTTCATAGATTTGGAGAAGAATTTTCACGAGTGCACAGCTGATCTCATGCCTCTTGCACGGAAATCTGCACCTGCTGAAATTCCCTCTTCTATCCAGTTGTTACAGACACTTCTAGCCACCCTCCAATTTCCTGAGTGGTGGAAATTCAAAAGCACTCTTTCCAAACCTCTGTGGAGGAGGTAGTGCTGGAGGCTTATGGTTTCATTGCGGGCTTTTTGATCATTGGTGTGTATGTGCATGAGTGTGTGCATGCATGTGTAATTACCCGTATATTTCAGGCCTATAATAGCCACTTGCCTGATCTCCTATGGTGATTAATAATCATCTCTAGGTGACCAGGCAGGAAGACAGTTGGTTCTCTTTTTTTGGTTTATGCCAGTCCATCAGTGTGCTGCCAGTTACTAAAATTGATATATGTAGGACTAAAATTAATATCCATAATCACTGCACAATTATTTCAAGCTGACTCCAAACTCTACGACTTCTTTCCTACAGCTTCTTTCTTTGCATCCACCATGCCCCATTCAATGACAGACTGGGCAAACCTGTTTGCCTCCCACTCTGCGGATGTACATAAGCTGACCATTCAGATGGCTGAGGCGATCCTGCAATGATTGCATGTTAATTCTCATCTATTCTTGATGAGCAAGCCACATCAAAGGGAGGGGAAGCTTTGAATCATAGCAAAGCATGACTCGTAACATACTGTTTTTCCCTCCACCCACAGTGTGATAGGTGTTCAAGGTAACTTTTGTAAGGTCAGTTTCTTTTGAAGGAGCAAATGCTGGTTATTTAGGATGACTTTGTAATCACCTGTTTATTCACAGATTTACAGCTTAAGAATTAATAATTGGTGACCAGTAGCAATCAGAAAAGGATTAATTCCAAATAAACTAAAGACCTCTCCCCTGCTTTCAATAGAGTCCTACAGCCAGCCTTTAACACAGAGGGCTAATCATTGCTTTTCTTGGCTCCTTTCCACCCATTTCTGCCACTTGAACCATCCTGGCTGATCCTCAAGCTATATACCTAACAATGTCATGTGTGAATCTGACAAGCACATGTTTGCAAAGTATTATACAGGGACACTGCTCAGGGAGCTGTGATTGGCTTCATCTTCTGGTTTAGTGTTCACTCAGCAGCAGACCTGGGTTTGTCTCTGCATGCTGCATGACATAGCTGTTAAATAACCTCCTGGAATCCTAGCAATAAGACTAGTCTTGTCCTGTGGGCTGTGAGAGCACTTACAGTGCAGTTTTTCCAATGGAAATATCTTTTCAAGAATTAAGATAGCAATCCTAGAGTCCCCAGGAGAATGCCGCACAGAACATAGGATTGTTGGGAGTCCCCCTTCCGGGGCCATAGACACTGCTACAACCTTGGGCAAGGGACTCTTGACTTCTGATCCCCTGCCCCCACATCTTCTCAGCCACCACAGAAAGAACCACGCCGGCTGCTTGCTGAAATCACAAATGTGGTCTTGGAGGGAGGGGAAAGAGGGTGTTCCAGTGGGCAGAGACTGGAAGGCAGAGGAGAGGCTGGGATATGAGAAATCCTATGGCCGCTCTGGCCCCAGCCTAAGCCTTGGTAGCGCATCTGCCCATCTAGAGGAAAAATTTGTAAAAGGAGGATGGAGAGGCAAAAATCACCTTCATCGCTCCTTCTGCCCCACTGACAGCAGCCAGGAAAGGCACTGGATATTCAGAAGCCTCCAAAATTGGAAGCCACCTTCAAAGGGGAACACAATCCATAGGATTACTCTCTCAGTGTCCTTGGTGGAGTGAAATAGCATGGTTCATAGGGAAATGCTCCCTTTAGGATGTTGTTCTGTAGCCACTGGTGGAACACGGTCATGCATATATGAACCTTTGGCTGTGGAATTGCTATCCCATGTGCATCAGCCTTCACTGCCACCACAAATCATTGTTGTTACGGGCCAGTCATGTAAACACAGCAGACACTCACTGGTTGAAGACCTGTGGTGTTACTGACTATGGAACGGGGTAATGGGTAAGAATCTGTGGATTAAGAGACTGAGCATTACCAAGGCAGCAGGCACTTTGCCACGTGCTCTTCTGAGCATAAGAGAGAGGTTTCCTTCAAGGGAGAAAGGAAAGGGGTTGTTTTAGGCAAACCAAAAGGGACATTGCTAAAACATTTAATTGGGTAGAACTAAGAAAGCAGCTAAGGAAGTAAAAGGAGCCAATCAATACTAATAGGAGAACGGAGGCTGTTCAAAGAAGGTTCTTTGTGTCAGTGACAAGAGTTTTGCCGCATGGAAATAAGGCAGCAGGGTCACTGTGGAGGGATTTCTACTACCTCAGAATTAAAACTGTGAAGTGCAAACATGTTGTTAGAGGAATACAAAATATTCTCCCCTCTTCAATCTCTTCACCTTCACTTAAGTCAGACTCTAAAGGCCTAGTCCCTAGTCACCAGCTGTGAAGTAAGGGCTACCTCTTAAGGGCCAGGTTATACACTGTGGCTATGTGAAGGCCATTCGGACTCTCCACGTGGTGACCGTTCTCCCTGGTGAGCTGTTGATGTGCAAGCAGCACATCCGCACATTCGGGTGCTTTTCAGTATGCTGTTGCTAATGTCTGAAGGACAGGCTTGTTTCGATACGAAGAAAATGATCAGAGTAAAATTGGTGATCTAGTAATAATAGCTATCACACAAAGTGATTTAGGGCATGTTTATATCCCAAATGGTTGTTTAATAGTCATTTCCCTCTCCCACCCCAGAAAACACTGGGAACTGTTGCTCTATGATTGGGGCAAGGGATCTCTTTCAGAGAATCCTCAGCACTCTCACCAAACAACAATTCCTATCCCATGACTCTTTTGGGGGGAGGGTTGCTATGACTGTTAAACTGGTACAAAACAAATAAAAGTTTGTAGTACTGAGATGCCCTGAAACCAGGGGGGTGTCTCCATGAGCAATTTACTGCAAATTTGCTGCATTTGGAGGTCATTCAAGGCACATGACACCGTGGCCATCTGGCCATCTCGCAGCCATCCCAGAGATTTTCACAGAAAACCCAGTTTTTCTGAGACTATTTTTGTCTGATTGTTTTCCTTAATTTGGCTTGTCTGTGCTTCTGTTGAGGTGTGTACCAACCCTCCACATTTACTTCAGCATGATAGCCCTGCCCAGGGCTGTGTCTTACACCTGGCTGTGACCTCACGGCCAATCTTTAACATTTTCCCCACCCTTGTGTGCATATTTACTCAGAAGTAAGAAATAAATCTCACCCCCCTGCAGTGAAATGGTTAAAGGCTAACTGTAGTAACTCGCCCTAAAGTGCTGTTTCGCTTCTCCAATGCTCCCTTAGATCGCGATTGCAATGTTGTGTTTCTTTGATGTTCTGTAGTTTCTCTGTTATGTCAAGTCACTTCTCCACTTCCTTGATCTCAGTAATAAGATCTTGCATTCGCATTGTGAGCAGGGGAAGGAGGTTCAGTGGGGCTGACTTCTGAGTAGAGATGCATAGGATTGCACTGTTCCCCATTTCTAGCTCCCCCCACCCCAATGTTGCTGCATCCCAGCAATCTGCTGCAGTTACTGCTCCCTACCCCATTCTCCCCCATGTGTGCACTTTTGCCTACAGCTTCCACCCCCCCCCTTACTCCCTTTCTCCTTCCCCCGCTCGCAATGCAAAGCCAAGATCTTTGTTACTGTGATCAAGCAAGCGGAGAAGTGATTTTACATAACATAGAAACTACAGAACATCAAAGAAGCACAACATCGCAATCATGATCTAAGGAGCACCAGAGAAGTGAAAGAGTGCTTTAGGGCGAGTTACTACAGTTAGCCTTTAACCCTTTCTCTGCAGGGAGTGAGATTTATTCCTTACTTCTGAGTAAACATGCACAGAAGGGGGGAATGTTAAAGACTGAAAGCAGGCTACCTAAAGTGATTGAGTGACTGAGTGTCCCCACTAATGCAGCAATGTGAGGGTTTGTTGCTGCACATTTAGTCCTGCCACTATTGCAGTTTTAGAGGGAAAATACATTTTAAAAAATTGGGTGGGGAGGGTCAGCATTGGTTGGGGAGGGAGGGACACTAACACACACACACTGGCCAGAGAAAGCAGAAGGGGCAGAACAAAGAGAGAGTGGGAGGGAGGGAACAGGCTCTCTAAATGATGAGGTGGATGAGACTCCACCCAGTAGCCACCCAAACAATTCGCAATAAACTGCGTGTGACCTGCTGAGAGCCCCAGGCTGGCTTTGGGCTAATCCGGGATTTTGACCCCCATGTGCCCCCAGACGGAGCAAATTCAACTCCAGGACAAACCGCAACAAAGTGGAGAGCGAACTAACCCTGTTGCCTTGGAGATTCCCCCCAGGATCTAAATGTAAAATATCTCTTGGAAATTATTAAAACCAGCTTCCTTTAAATGTTAGGTGTCATTTATCAACACGTACCACAGCCTGAGAGCCATTTTACATTGCTTTGACTTTGGTTTTCCCTTGTCTCTTGTTTACAAATCTGTTAATGCCACAGTGAAATTTCACACTGCTAGTTCAAGAAGATAGGATGAAGAGCTTGAGGATTAAACCCCCGCCCCCCAAACAGGGGGCTTTTTCATCAAAGAAGGTGTAAACAAACTGTTCCCTGAGGAAAATGAGAATGGATTACGGGGATGAGAGAGAGGGAGAGCGAAATAGTAAAGCACAATTGAAGTTAATGGCTGATCCTCATGTGGAACAGTACTGTTCCCTGGCAACCCCTCACAACTGTGTGAGAGAGTGAAAAGAAGCTTGTATGGAAGAAAACGCTGGAGTCCATTACAAATGGTTGACAGGAAGGCTTGCTATTCACTTGCTGCTGACCTGCCCAGTTTATTAATAATGCTTCATTCAAATTACTCTGCTGACACAAAACAGCCAAAGGCAGACGTATGTCAAGAGGAAATGGATGCCCACAGAGGTGTTGAGTAAAAGCAGTCTGGTTTCCTTTCACATTTAATATGTTTACTCAGCGCTCAAATTATTGGGTGGAGGGGGGGCACTAATGAAATCCACAAGCCTCTCACCCCTATAGTCTATGGGCCAAAAGGGGTGGTTGTTAGTATCTGGAGTGTTTCAATGGGATAGCCTTTTTTTTAATAGCCCATGATCCTATTAAAATTAGTAGCCATAGTAGCCATCTGTAATTAGTAGATTTCACCCTCCAAAAAATGTAATCGTGTGTGTGCGTGTTTAAAACGCTGAAATTGCTCAGTTTGGGGCTATATGTTCCACACTTTCAGTCCAAGTAGGCCCCCAGAGGGCTCAAACTGACCAGGGGCCCATCTACATAGGAGGTTTACTCTGGTGCTACTGTAGCTTAAGGTCGTCCATGTCACATGACGTCATTGCCCTTCTGCAGCAAACCTGACTTTTCTAGCTGAAACCCTGCATTTTTTGCAAAAGCGTTTTGTGCCACATTTTTCCTTTAACCTGGCTTCCATGCGGATCCAGTGCAGTATGCCCAGTATCCCCAAATTAAATGTGGCTTATTATGTGTGTTGGGGTGTGTGTGTTTCCATTTCCAATTCCTTCTCAGTTCTCTTATTTCTTTGCATCAAGGACCAACTGCTGAAACCAGGCCAATAACCATGTCTGCCCAGAAGTAAATCACACTCTGTTCAATATGCTTCAGCTTCTCCCTAAGCTGTCCATCGGGGGTTTGGAAATGCGTATCTCTGTATCTTATTCCCATCCATTGCACTTCACTGAGCACAGAAAGGAGGAGAGGGGTGGGGAACAAACCTGCTGTCATGACTGTGCGCGCATATGGAACAGCAAAGGTCTGCAGAACTTTTTATGATTTTTAAAAATCTGATATCCTGAATTAACCCTTACTCCCACCAAGAGAGGGTGGACATGAAGGGCGGTGTTTGCTAATTGTCCCCACTCGGAAGTAAATGTCCCCACTCATTCTCATCCATTGTACTTCACTAAGCCCAGAAGTGAGGAGAGTGGCAGGGAGCAATCCTCCATCTATTCGCTACCTGGCATCTACATGGTTCAAGTCGCTCGTCCTAGTCGTGGGACTCCACCCACTCAACCCTGAACTAATGCCGTTTCAGGTGCCATTTGGCCCATGCAAGCTTTTAAACAAAAATGTATACATTGGTTTACGGGCTACTGTCTGCTGCTGGAGAAGCAAACCCAAATGGATGAAAATCTGGATTTAAATGGAAACACATCATAAAGTGTCTCCATGTGGATAGGCCCCAGAAAAGATGTATTGAAACAATTTTGGGGAGCCTCACTGAAAAGATGCAGAACAAGACGGTGCAAAATGTGTAAATCATCCATGGAAAAATATCTTGCTTTTCAGATTTTGTTTATGGATAAAATCATTCATAGAGGCTAAGGTGTGGTCTGTCTTCTGCATATTATACTTTTTAATATGCCGGTATGTTGCTACTATACCTGCATTCACAAATCCACAAAAATAGCAAAGATGAAGAACAAAGTTTTAAAAAACATTTTAACTTATCATAAAAATCATCATTATCTCCCTCAAGGACAAATTCATCTTTGTTTTCATCAGTGGGGTTGTCACAAAGATGTACATGGCATATTGCCATGCGCATCCAACTACTCTTGATACAGGTAAGTGTGAGATCTGTGCAGAACTGCTTCCACCTGCAGGACCATGGCTCCAAATCTACCCCAGGTGCTGTTTTTCCAGTCATCTACTACATGGTAAAGCACCTCTGTCATCCTCCATCCATAGCCATCTGGACTGGGAATGTGTGAAAAGTGGGGCAAACAGTTTTTTCATACAAAGATTTGGTAACTGACATGACAAATATACTGCTGAAAGGAGCCCTGGCAAGTTGGCAGTTGGTGTGATTCTGCTGCTACATTCTTTTTGATACAGAAAGTGATGTAATGTAACTCATTTACATCTGCTGTGTTCTTAGAGCCATTGTATTGGCCCCAGGCCTGGAACCAAGGCACCTGCAGTGTTAGAGGGGCCTAGAGATTCCTTATGCTCTGTTTAGGTTCATTATTAGTGCAATTCCCTTGCTAGTAGGTCTCTGAGCATGTGAGATGAGTCCAAGGCTGATAGCAGCCTCAGCACATTCCATACTAATGAGTGGAGTGTCTTATCAAGATGTGCCTGGGAAGTGAACCTATGTTTATGCCAAGCTGCAGGTGTCTGTGCTGGGAAAGAGCCTGTGCTGAGAAAGTTGTAGGTGAATGCTAATTAACACTTGCTGTTGTCATGCTGCCTCACTGCTGACATGTATAGTATAAAACTCATTTTACCCCGTGGCTCTGGGTTCAGAGAAGCTGTCTGATCCAACCATTGGGTAAGCCTGTGTGCTGATTGTACTCAATAAAGTATCTCCTTGTAAGTAAACCTGGATCTGATTTATCACTATCTTGGCACCTCTAAATTAAGAGTTCAAAGCCTACTGCAGGGGCAATACAGCCATGCATGCAACATGTAAAAACTCCATAGCACTGTAAGAGTTCTGACAGCATATTGATTGTCGCAAAAAGGTCATCAGGAATTCTGGGGAAGTCTTTTAAAGTTTTAGTGCAGCAAGTTTGCCATGACCAGCAAAAGCACTTACTGTGTCACAGCCAGTGAAAGCATGTAGTCCAGGAAGTACATTACATACACTGTGTCCTATAGCAGAAGCAATTTGGTGTCAGGGATGAGTCCAAGCACCTTGAGATGTCTGACAGCTCTGATTCTGAATGAGTGTTGGAAGAGCTAGATCAGAGCCCAGGGAGGACCTTCCCTAGAGAGCCGAGGTGCTGGGAGAGACTCCTCCGAAGGCCTTGACAAATAGATGGCCCAGGATGAGTCCCTTCCCCCTCCCTCCACCGTTAGAACTCAAGTTTCCAAGGGGGAGGACAAAGAGGGGCATAACTGGAGAGACACTAGGGCGCATCACAAAGCAAAGTGGGAAAAGTTAGGGGCAGGGCTCAGATACCTCCAGGACAGCCACTCTTGGAAGCCAACATAGGAGGGAGCCACCCTAAGGGAGGGGCATCACTGCAAAGCAAGTGTGGCTGTGAGGTTTATGCCCAAACTGTCAGCAACTTCACTACCCTCCAGTTCACCTCCTCTGATTAAAGATCACAGATGAGTTGTTTAGGGCCTGAGGCAGTCTGAGAGCTTCCTGGAATCTGCATTTGTAGAGAGGCTGGTCTCTAGTAAAATAAACTAGTATTAGCCTGAAGCTTTGTCTCCTTGTGGTGTTGATTGCAAAGGGGAAGGATGATCCATTTCTGACATTTGGCTAATATGGGTGTTCCCTGATAATTGTAGTTTGTTTGTTTGTTTGTTTGTTTATTATTCATTCATTTTGTTTCTATTCTGCCCAATAGCTGAAGCTGTCTGGGAGGTTCACAAAAATTAATACCACAAACTGCAACATAGAACAATATAAAATCTGAAAGCTTAAACCACAATATAACAGTACAACCAGAATAAAACCTAGCAGCAATGTAGAGATTTAAAATACAGATTTAAAACGTCAGGGCTAAAAGACTATGAAGCTAAAATGCTAACATACTGGGAGAATAAAAAGGTCTTCACCTGGCACTGGAACAACGTAGGCACCAGATGAACCTCTCTAGTGAACTCATTCCACAGCTGGGGGGCCACAGCAGAAAAGGCCCTCTTCCTGGTAGCCACCGACTTCACTTCCTTTGGCAGGGACTCATGGAGAAGGACCCCTGAAGATGATCTGGGCAGGCACATATGGGAGGAGGCGATCTTTCAGATAACCTAGCCCCAAGCCGTTTAGAGCTTTGAATGTTAATACCAGCACTTTGAATCGGGCCCAGAATCCATGCTTCTACAACATAGGCTAGCAGATATGGTAAATTTCATTGCTTTTCTGAGTGAACCCTCACATGACGCTAATGACCAAGGAATTGCTCCAAGGGAGATGGCCATAGTTCAGTGGTAGAACACATGCTTTGCATACCAGGTTCAACTCCCCAGCATCTCCAGGTAGGGCTAGGAAAATCTCCTGCCTGGAACCCTGGGAAGCCATTGCTACCAATCAGTGTTGACAATACTGGGCTAGATGGACCAATGGTCTGGCTCAGTATAAGGAAGCTCCTATGTTCCTATAGATGGTTCAGGACATCTCTCATTGACAAATTATGACTTTGTGCAATGAAACCACCTGTCCAAACAGAGGATTCCAATTCTGCTTGTCAGGGGAGAGACAAGCCAAAGTTCCTGGTTTGCACATCACAGCACAGAGCATCCCTGTGTTGTTTAGCTGCTTCCACGTGCTGAGGGAGCGATTGTGGAGCATACACCAGCATTCTCCCTCATTTACAATAACCCAGATTTCTTTAATGATGTGCAAACCAGGCCACTATGTTGTCATTAACAGGATTAATATGTTCAAAGTGTTAAAGCTTCTTTACAGCTTTAATCTTTACTGCAGCAACAGGGCTTGTGCAGCCTTGAAACAGATCTCACACCATTGCCCCCAGGAGCACACGGGGGGACTGGGGAGGAGAGGGACAAGCTCTTGGGAGGCAATGCTGGTGTGAGTTGGCATCTCCATGGAGACCTCCCTGATTTCTGCTGGTGTCTTGAAAAGGTATGATGTGTATGCTAGTCCTCAGAAAAAAATCTGCACTGGGTTCCTCCACCTGCCACGCCCAAGTAATCAGGTGTGCTCATTAAAATAGAAGGAGCTACTTTAAACTGAATCAGATCAATGGTTTCAGTCTCTGTATAGCAGGGGTGGGGAACCTCTTTCAGCCCAAGGGCCAAAATCAGTTTTGAAGAAGCTCTCGGGGGCTGCATTCTCATAGTGGGTGGAGCCAAAGGCAAAGGAGGTAGGGCTGAACAAACTAAAAATACAAGCATATTTTCGCTTGAAGTTCTTACTGCCTGTAACTAAGCAAGCCTCAGGAGAGGCATTTCAACTAGTGCTGTGGTGAACATTTCTCCCATGTTTTTTTTTCTACCATTCTCATTCAATTTGATAGAAGAGAAATTGCTTCTGAAAAGAAATTCAAAGGAGGAGAAATTTCAGAGAAATTCTCACAGGTTGGGGTTGGGTTTCTTGGGCTTTCCTTACTTAGGAGGTGGCCAAGGAGTGAGCACAAGTGTCCCGTTTTTCATTGTACAATCATCTCTCTGGCAGCATGTAACCTCCTCAGCTCCCTACACTTCAATTAAAGCCCAGTTTAAGGCACCATGAGGTAATTCCTCCCAGTTTAAGCCCAATTTAAGGCACCATGAGGTAATTCCTCCCTGTTTAAGCCCAGTTTAAGGCACCATGAGGTAATTCCTCCCAGTTTAAGCCCAATTTAAGGCACCATGAGGTAATTCCTCCCAGTTTAAGGCACCATGAGGTAATTCCTCCCAGTTTAAGCCCAATTTAAGGCACCATGAGGTAATTCCTCCCAGTTTAAGGCACCATGAGGTAATCCCTCCCAGTTTAAGCCCAGTTTAAGGCACCATGAGGTAATTCCTCCCAGTTTAAGGCACCATGAGGTAATTCCTCCCAGTTTAAGCCCAGTTTAAGGCACCATGAGGTAACTCCTCCCATAGGGCTTTTTCAGATCAGGACATGCAGGCAGCCTGGGAGGCAAGTGGTGATTAGTTAAGGTCAAAAAACCACACAAATAAATCATAACACATCCTGAATGAGGCAGAACAATGGAATTCTCTTCCATGGGGGGGAGAAGAATTCAGGAAATTTGAGGACAGATTTTGGCAGAGCACCAACTCTCCCTCATCCCTGGAGCTAGACACAACACTGCCCCCACCTGCATTGCGGTGGATGCAAACTGGGGGCCGGCTTGCCAAGACAGTTGATACTGTTGCAGCACGAAGACCCCCCAAACCCTTACCAAAAACTACAAGTCCTGACAATGGGGAGCCCTACCTGGGAAAAACTGTGGAGAATTTCTCCTCCCCCTGGAGAAATTCAGTGACATTGTCTCCCAAATTTCTCTGCCCACAAGTAAGGTGGAGAATTGCAAGAGGCCATTTGCACACAGCTCTAATTTCAACTTTTCAGAATGGGGGGGTGGGGGTGGTCAGGGGCGGGGAACTGCACAAAAGATGGGAAAACACCTTGGTTGTGGGAAAGGAGGTGGGGTCAGGGAAAGGGGGCCAGAAAGGGGCAACCTCAGGAGGGCTGGATTTGGCCCCTAGCCTGAGGTTCCCCAGCTCTGCTGCATCGGTAGCCTTGACTGGAGATAGTGCCCTCAGATCTGAAGAAAAAGCCTTTCCTTGTCTTGTTAGCTATTGCCACATTTAACACCACACAAGAGATGCCAGGAACTGTATGTGGGTTTTTCTACAGGCAAAGCATGTGCTCTATGACTGAGCTATGGCCTTGACTTTGTTCAGTGCATCCAAAGTCCACAAGACAACATGGGTCCCAGCGTTCAGTACTGGGTAGTCCTCGAGTCATCTGAACTAGGGTCATAACATAGCATAATCATCTCCTATGCATCATCATAGCTTTCATTTATGGGTGCTGCTCCTCATACCTCGGTAGTTTAGCTCCGAAGTACCATCAAGAAGTATGGGAAACTTCTACATATGCAAATCCCACTGGGGGACTTCCGGTTTCAGTTCTTTAGTTCTTAACTTTTTTTGTGGTCCTGATTAGCAGATTTCCTGGGAAATTCTGTCTGCTGTTTTGAATTTAATCCAGTTCTAGCAGTGTGCTAATCCATTCTTTGCCTTGCTTTAATTTAAAGAGGCCTGGACATTTTTGTGATTGCAGGTTTTGCTCAACATTGCACTGAAATTGTGAATTTTGTCAGATTTGTAAAAATTAACATTTCAACTGCACATACAGTTAATTGTTCTTATGCTTGGGCATTTCAGTTTGGTGTATAGAGTTTGAATAACACGAGGCTCAAAATGGTGTAAAGGGGTTACAAATAATGAGAATAACTGAGGCCTGCAGCAAAGAACTTGTGCCTGAGCTTGCTGTTTTTTATCCTCCCACCCCATCCCTTTTTCCTTGTGTGTCATTTCTTTAAGACTGTAAGCCTGAGGGCAGGACTGTCTCATTACTGATCTTCATAAGCAGCTCTGGGAGCCTTTTTTGGCTAAAAATATGCTTTAAACAAACAAATAAATGAAATGTTGAGGAGTGTCTGTCCACATCCTCTAGGTAAGGAGCTGGGGGCTCATGTGGGGTGGCGGAGCAACATATGGGCATACTAAAAAGTATAATATGCAGAAGACAGACCAACCTCAGAGTCTATGAATGATTTTAGCCATAAATGAAGTCTAAAAAGCCAGGTATTTTTCCATGCATGACATATACATTTTGCACGGTTTCGTTCTGCATTTTTTCAGTGATGCTCCCCAAAATTATGTCAGTACATTTCTTCTGGTCAGTTTGAGCACTCTTGCAGCCCACTTGGACCAAACGTGTGGAACATATAGCCCCAAATTGAGTAATTTCAGCTTTTTAAACACGCACGCATGCACGTGCACACACACGCACACACTTAAGTTTTTGGGGGAGTGAAAACTACTCATTACAGATGGCTGCCATGGCTAACCCAACAGACCCACTTACACACCAAAGGCCTGCTTGAATGAAAAGGTGTTGTCTTGCTGGTAGAAGGACAGCAGAGAGGAAGTGAACCTTGCCTCCCTTGGCAGAGAGTTCCACAGCCTGGGAGCAGCTACTGAGAAGGTCCTCTTTCAGTTGCCACCAAATGCACCTCTGAATGTGGGGTTCTCAAAAGAAAGGCCTCTCTCAAAGATCCTAGATATTAGATCTGAATCCTGTTCTTTGAGAACTTTAGGATGTAGGGTGGTCATGTGTCCTCTTTTAGAGAGGACAGTCCATTGTTTGAAGTGCTGTCTGGGGACTGTCCTCTATTGGAAGGTTTTCTCTCTTTGAAGGACCATCCATGTTCAGTATAAAGACCAAGAACCATCAGAAGGAAGAGCTGAGCCTAGAAGAAGCCCATCAACAGCACCTGGACAGCAGACTGAGCAAGGCACATAGGTCACCTTGCCACAGTCTTCCACACTATGATATGTATTTCTATTTAAATTATAATATTTATTTCTAAATTTGCAATTATACATATCAATTAGCATATGCAAATGTTATGCACATCAATGTCTTCTTTTGCCCTCCTTTTCGGTGACTCATAAATGGCCAGTGTACTTGTTGCGGAGTCCTCTCAACCCTCTAGCCCAATTTTGGCTCCCTCCCAACATATACTTTTAACCTGGTCTCAACAGGGTTTAGTTTTTTTTGTTTTTGTTTTTTTTTAAGTTATGGCTCAAGTCTGCATCATGCAGTATACTGGAGGATTCTGGGGATGTAAAGAGTGCCTCTCCCTCTCCATTGACTAACCACAACTAGTCCAGACACACCTGGGATCACAGAGAAATGTGTGATGCTCAGACGGCATATCCTTTCCTGCACAAGGCAGTCCCTCTCACCACCTCTTCTTTTAGAAATCAAATGCTGTCCCTACCTTTTTCCACTTGGCCACTTACAATTTCTTGATGAACATATTCTATTCATTCTGCCCAAACCTGCTTTTAGGGTAGCTTCCCACAGCCTGTGGCTGGCTCTCTGTCCTTGTTATCTTCAATTTTTCTTCTGTTTAGATGCTGTCAGCATTTCAGTTACAAAACAAAACACCCCCTTTTCAAGAGGCTTTCATTCCGCCTAGCACCATTTCCAATCAGCACCGGCTCTCTTGACGTAGCCACAAGAGTGATATGCAATTAGAGGGGTCATGTGTGTCAAAATAGAAAGGCTGTGGTCCTTGACATGAGTCATGGAATGGCTGGGAAATGATGGGCGAGCCTGCTGGCTTCCACGTGACGCAAGGAAACGGGGCAAATGCAGAGGGGAAAACCCATCCCAGAGCATTCATGATGTTCAAATTGTGCAATGATTATACAAAGTAAAGGATAAGTCCTTCAACTGCACAGTCTTACAAATACAGTATTTATTTTCTCTCTGTTTGTGATATTCAGCAGTTTTGGAATTAATACTGACGCTTCTAGGCCACTTACCTTTTTCAAGGGGGAAAAGCTCCCAGGTTTTTCTTTTTGTATTTGTGCACTGTCCCCATATAAAACAAGGGAGCAGGCAGGAGAGGGGTGTTGAACCATCTCCTTCCCACATTTTACCTCCCCTCAGCTCCAGGCATTTCTCTCTATTTCTGGCTCACTTCCGGCATCGAAGGCAGGAACAAAGTAAAGCAGCTGAAGTGACTGACTGTAGGGAAGTAAGGTGCAGGAGGGGGAATGTTCAGCAGCCCTCTCGTACATGTTCTATTTACTGTTAAAGTGCCCCCTTGCCCCGCAATACTTTATGACTCACTTCACACATCACAACGGCAATCCCTGGGTTGTTTAACCAAGGAACTGCGTTGATGAGTGGAGCACATGAGCTGGGTTGTTTCGTGATATGCGAACCCGAAACCTCTGGGTTGTTTATGGGTTAAATAACCTAGAGTTAATTCAATAATTGCCCATGGTTTGTTGTTGAGTTAACTCTGGGTTGTTTAACCCATAAACAACTCAGAGTTTCCAGGTTTGCATGTCATGAAACAACCCAAGAATGGGGCATTCCTGGGTTGTGAATTAAAAGCAGAAGTGGCTGACCCATAGCTTACATGCTCTGCTCGTCCCTGCAATTTCTGTGTTAAACAATCCAGGAATTGCTGCCATTGTGACTGGGACAGACACATAAATGATGAGCCCATCATATCTAGGTTAGCTCTTTGACCTATTTTGGAAATGGAACTCAAAATCCTGCTGGCGCATAGTGAATTGTGAAGCCCTGAACATTTTAGGATTTGGGGAGCAAGATTTTATGGGAAATGTTTTTTAAAATGTAAAATACTATTCCAAAATTTGTATTAGGATTGACCTTTTTTAGACCAACCCAAAGGTCACAAAAATGGGCAAGTTTTCGAGATCTTCTCACAAGGAAGGATGGTTGCAAAAAGCAGTTTGGGCAGGGGGGTGGAGAGAAAAAGGGCTGATGTGATGTTAAAGTCATGAAGTCTGCACAGTCAGTCTTAAGATGAAATGGAGAAGACAGAAGCTGCAGACATTTGAAATAGACTCTACCAGGTGATGCCATGACTTCTGGGAAAGTCTGATTTAAATGTCTGCAACCTCCTTCCACATTTACTTGTTTGTTTGTTTATTAATGAATTTGATTTCTACCCTGCCTTTCTAGAAAAATGGCAGTTTACAATCATAAATAAAACTTGATTAAAACAAAGACATTAAAACACCATTAAAACACAACAATAACAGAATAAAAACAGCATCCAGCCCAACAGATCTGCTTACATGCCAAAGGCCTGCTTGAATAAAAAGATCAAATATTGAATAAATATTTAATTTTAAGACTCTGACCATGCAGACTTCATGACCTCCACATTGTCAGCCTTGTTTTACTCTCTCTCCTGCCGCCCCTCGCCGCCCCCCGGCCTGTTTTTTGTAACAGGCCAGGGGGCCTTCCCTGATCTGCCTTCCTTGGAGATCCCAAAAAACTTGCCCATTTGGGGGTGGCTTTTGAGTTGGCATAACTCATTAGGTATTACCCTAATATGGATTTTGGCATTTCTCTGCGGGCCAACATGGCTACCTTTTGCTTTTTGTGGGTCTTTTATGTGCCCAGGGGGATCCAGAAGATAGGGTGGTGTCAAGCCTATTGGCAAGAGAGGAAAGATTTGGGAGTTTGGCACGGGCCTAAAATAGCTAGCAGTGTCATGCAGGACCAGCCCCAGATCTATGGGAACCCTTGACAACATGCCCTCTGGTGGGGCCGTCCTGTGTTGGCAGACCCTAGCAAGCTTTTGTGGTGGTGGCGGCCCTGGCAGGCAGCAGCAGCACTGTGACAAACAGTGAACAGCCTGGAGCTGCCATTTTAATTTCCCACAATGCACCTGATGTGGTGGCATTCCAGAGCAGTTTGGGAAATTTAAATGGCAGGCAACTCCCAGATCCAGATTCAGCCCCCACCTCCCCAGGGCAGGCATCAGAGCAGCAGTGGGCCCTGCAGCTCCCAGAGGATCCTATGTTCGCATGACGCCCGGTCTAATGGTGTGGAAACACACTCACACGTGTGAATCAGACCAAGCTGTGCCACAAGTGGAAAGCAGATGCACTGCAAAGAGGTTTTTGCAGAGCAAATGGCTGCAAACGACCCAAGCTTTCCCTCTCTGTTTTGTCTAATGTAGTTTGTAGACCATCAGTGGAGGGATTCTGTGTCACTTCTTCATTCTTGCACATTTTGGACACCAAATAGGCACTTTGCACATTTTGGACACCGAAGAGGAGGAGGAGGAAGCAGCTAGCTAGGCAACCTGCCACTATCAGCTTCCCCACTTGTGGTTTCTACTGCACTGAGCTGGGCTGGCCCCCTCATCCTCTCACAGAGGCTATTCCAGCCCACTGCCCTGAAGAGGAAGAGGAGGTAAATTCTCTCATCATCACCATCTCTTCAAAGAGGCTTTTAAAACCATTTTTATTAGATCAACCTCGCCGCTCCCTATTCCTTACTCTTTGTGTGTCGTAGTTTACATTTAGATTGTAAGCCTGTGGACAGGGACTGTCATGCCACTTCTTTTTGTAAACCACTCTGGGAGCCTTTTTGGCTAAAGGGCTGGGGTACAATAAATAAATAAGGGTGCAATCCTGTGTGTGTTTAGACAGAAAAAAGCCCTACAATTCCCAGCATTCCCCAGCCACCATGTCTGTCTGTGGGATGCTGGGAGTTGTAGGATTTTTTTTTGTCTAAATACGCATAGCATTGAACCCTAAAATAACCAAAAAAAAGTTAAAAAGCAGTATTAAAAGTGTATGTGTGGGGGCAGCGGGGAAACGACCAAATGTAAAATATCATTTCAGTGGAAAAAGTAAAATGATATTTAAAATGTTGGAAGCCATGCATCTCAAAGTGTCTTTGGATTTCCCCGATGTCGGTCTAGCAGCTGTTGCTCCTGCACCATTTATGTTTTAAAGGCCGTTATTTTCCGTGTAGGGTTTCCCCCCTCAGTCCCCAGTTGTGACGACAACACGCAGATACCACCCGACCATGAAAGGGCCGACTTCCAAGACTGAAAACCGTAACGTTGAAAACCACTAACTGACTGTAAAATACTGGCTGGGAAAGAGGAACTTTCAGCTTGCCTTGGTTTTTAACGATGGTTAATGAAAGGGTATGGCTTAACCATTGACCACACACCAGCCGGCATTTTCAGAAGTGAACTAAGACAGCATATATTCTGTCTCTAAAGCATTAAAATATCATTCATTCAGTGTGCTTTGAAATAAGTGGCTGTTTTAAATTCAGACTGCAGTTCCTAAAATTGCAGATCAAAAGCAGGCAGCTTGTTTTGGCTATGAAGACACAAAGCATTAGGGTCACCACTTAGGCATCATCCTAGTGAGGAAAACAAAAAGGAGCACAAGCTTGCACAAAGGCGATGCAAGCAGGCAATAAGAGATGTGTTTGTTTGTTTAATTTCTATACCACCCAATAGCCAAAGCTCTCTGGGAGGTTCACAAAAATTAAATGCAAAAAAGCATTTTGAAGAGCATATCACTAACAACATCAAGGCCAACAATAAAGAATTCTTTAAATATATCAGAAACAGAAAACCAGCTAGGGAGGCAGTTGGACCATTGGATGACAGTGGAGTTACTGAAGGAGGAAAAGGAGATTGCAAAGAAGCTGAATGAATTCTTTTCATCCATCTTCACTGCAGAAGATATAGGACAGATACCTGCACCTGAACTGATATTTTCAGGAAGGGAGTCTGAGGAACTGAGGCAAATAGTGGTGACAAAAGATGAAGTTCTTAACCTTATTGATAAATAGAAAGCAAATAAATCATTGGGCCCAGATAGTATCCATCCCAGAGTTCTCAAAGAACTCAGATATGACATTGTTGACCTTCTAACCAAAATATGCAACACGTCCCTAAGATCAGCCTCTATACCAGAGGACTAGAAGATGGCCAATGAAATACCAATTTTCAAAATGGGATCCAGGGGGGATCCGGGAAATTACAGGCCAGTTAATGTCTGTTCTGGGTAAATTGGTTGAAGGCATTATTAAAGATAAAATTAGTAAACATATAGAAGGACAAACCCTGCTGAAAAAGAATCAACACAGCTTCCACAAAGGTAAGTCCTGTCTCACTAACCTTTTAGTGTTCTTTGAGAGTATCAATAAACATACAGACAGGGGTGATCCAGTACACATTGTTTAGTTGGACTTCTGAAAGGCTTTTGACAAAGTCCCCTCACCAAAGACTCCTGAGCAAATTTAGCAGTCATGGAATAAGGACAGGTCCTCTTATGGATCAGTACCTGCTTAAAGAACAGAAAGCAGAGAATAGGAATAAATGGCAAATTCTCCCAATGGAGGGAAGTAAATAGTGGGATCCCACAGGGATCTGTATTAGGACCTATGGTTTTCAACCTGTTCATAAATAATCTGGAATTAGGAGTGAGAGTGAAGTGGCCAAGTTTGCAGATGACACCAAATCATTTAGGGTGGTTAAAACAAAAAAGGGATTGTGAAGAGCTCCAAAGGGATCTCTCCAAATTGGGAGAATGGGCATCTAAATGGCAAATGCAGTTCAATGTAAGCAAGCGTAAAGTGATGCACGTTGGGGCAAAAAATCCCAATTTCAAGTATAGCCTGACGGGATCTGAGCTAGCAGTGACCGACCAGGAAAGAGATCTTGGGGTTGTGGTGGACAGCTCAATGAAGATGTCAGCCCAGTGTGCGGCCACTGTAAAAAAGGCAAACTCCATATTAGGCATAATTAGAGAAGGAACTGAGAATAAAACTGCCAATATCATACTGCCCAATACAAATGTATGGTGCACAAATCTATAGTGTGGTGACCAGAACTGTGTACAGTTTTTTAGTCACCATACCTAAAAAAGATATTGTAGAGCTGGAAAAAGTGCAGAAAAGGGCAACTAAAATGATCAAGGGGCTGGAGCATCTCCCCTATGAGAGAAGGTTACAACAGCTGGGATTGTTCAGCTTGGAAAAAAGCAGGGTAAGGGGAGATATGATAGAGGTCTACAAAATGATGCGTGTTGTGGTGAATGTGGATAGGGAGCCATTTTTCTCCCTCTCTCGAAGTACTAGAACCTGGGGTCATCCTATGGAGCTGATTGGTGGGAGATTCAGGACAGATAAAAGGAAGGACTCCTTCACACAGCGCATAGTTAAACGATGGAATTTGCTACCACAGATGTTGTGATGGCCACCAATTTGGATGGCTTTAAAAGGGGGTTGGACAAATTCCTGGAGGAAAAGGCTCTCAATGGCTACTAGTCTTGATGGCTATGTGCTACCTCCAGTACCAGAGGCAGTGAGCCTATGTACACCAGTTGCTGGGGAACATGGGTGGGAGGGTGCTGCTGTGCTCATGCCCTGCTCATGGGTTCCTGGTCGACAGCTGGTTGGCCACTGTGTGAACAGAATGCTGGACTAGATGGATCCTTGGTCTGATCCAGCATGGCTATTCTTATGTTCTTAAATATATGCAAGCAGAGTGCATAGAATGCAAATAGACACTCCTTCAGCAGGCAGCAGATTCATAGAGAAGAACTTGTACTGCACCCCCATTTCCAGCTAACTTCAGCTAAACATTCCTAGTTCTCTCTCCCTTTTTCTTTGTCAGTCTCTATCTATTCAAAACTGTTGTTTCTCTCTCATACCTATACCCTTTGCAGAGCACATGTCCGAAACCCCACCCTGGCAGGTGAATTGATCACATCAATAGCCACTAAAGTAGAGATGGGCAACCTGCGGCAAGCTTATGCATACTTACCTGGGAGTAACAAATTGATCACCATGGGATTTACTTCTGAGTAAACATGCACAGGATTGCTCTGTAAAGTTTATTTGTGAAATCCCTGACTCCGATTAGGTGACACTTTAGGCAAAACAATATTGGTAGACCCATTCACAGTAATCTGACAGCCAGCCCAATCAGATTGATGGGTGCCAGAGAGGACAGGGTCTTTTCAGTGGTGGCTCTATGGTTGTGGAACTCCCTCCCAGAAGAAATCCAACAGAATTAGCCCATTGCCACATTACATGTGCTTTTTCTTTTGCAACATTTTCTATGACAACATTTAACTGTCTCTATGCTGACTCCTAAATATGAATTTAAATTTTTTCTGGTGATTCCAACTTCTCTGAAGTAGCTTTAATTGTTCTTTACTATTGTTTTTACTCACATTGTAAGCCCCGACCCCTGAAAGATTTTATCTTGAAAGGTGGATGTAAATGAAATAAATAAATAATAAACTCCACAACAAGATGGATAAATTGATGGATAGACAGACAGACAGACAGGTGAACATACACACAATTCTTTTTCATTTTCCAAGCAATTTTGAAATTTGGAAGATTTAAACATTTTAAAAACCACTCAGTGTGTTTCCTAATACAGAAGTCTTGTCTAGACACTCCATGACCATTTTTGAAATATTGCCACCACATCCTGTTGGGGTCTTCCCCCGCACCCCTCCCTGCAACCATCTCACAGTTGGCTTCTTGTCTGTGGTCCATATGGCTTTGAGAAATACAACACATTAATACATTATGGGCCTGTCAGGATGGAACCCTGTGCCAGCATAGTCACACTGATGGTTTTTGGCAAAGGAGCCCAGAAGAATCTTCTTGCCAGTGCAGAGACAATGAGATTTCCAGAACCAGTGAAAGTTTGCCTTGCACACAGATTGAATATTCCCATCCATAGGGCAAAATGCCGTGACATCTTGTGCCATTTCACTGGAAAGGAAAAACACTTGTCTTGCATGGTAGTTGTACAGTATCTGGGTAGACAGGGAGGAAAAGATGTCACATGCCTGGGCTCTATGAAGCTTGAAGTGAAACTTAACCAGTACAAAATGTAAAGCTGTTATTGTATAATTTTGAGGTCCAGAATGCCCAAGTTCTCAAGTAAACTAAAACACATCTTTTATTCACAGTCATAAGTTTGTGTAATTAATCCTGACTGCAACATTTGTAGATGGGGTTGCAGTACTGTGGAGCATGAGCAAACTCTGTGACACAACCCATTCAGGAATTTCTGAAGCCTTATGTATGTATTTTCTATACTGCCCAATAGCCGAAGCTCCTGGGTGGTTCACAAAAATTAAAACCACAAAGTGCAACATAAAACAATATAAAATATGAAAGCTTAAAACTACAATATAAAAGTGCAACCAGAATAAAACCTAGCAGCAATGCAGAGACTTAAAATACAGGTTAAAAATAGCAGAGCTAAAGGTGCTAAAATGCAGGGAATTTTTTTTTTAAGGTCTTCAACTGGTGCTGAAAGGAGTACAATGTAGGTGCCAGGTGAACCTCTCTAGGGAGTTCATTCGTTCCACAGCCAGGGTGCCACAGCAGAAAAGGCCCTCTTCCTGGTAGCCACCCGCCTCGCTTCCTTTGGCAGGGGATGCTGGAGAAGGCCCCCTGAAGATGATCTTAGGGTCTGGGCAGGTACATATGGGAGGAGGTGATCATACCATGAGCAAATCAATCCCAACCTGATTGGGAAGGGGCCATAGCCATAAAGTCAGGGATTTAAGAAGATTGACAAAATGGAACATGCCCAGAGGAGGGGGGCAAAGTTGGCAAGGGCTTTGGTGACCAAGTTCTTGAAGACACTATGTACATCTAACTGGGAGAAAGGCCAATTAAGGGGGGAAGGGGGTGGCTGGCTGGTGGGGATCCAACGAGCAGCACATGACCCAGACTGCTGTAAGTGTACTTACCCCTAGTGCTATGTTCCTTTGATCTGATGATGCAACAAGCAAGAGCTTCCAATTTGTTTCCAGTATGAATTCAAGCTGCTGATTCTTACCTATAAAGCCCTAAATGGCTTGGGGCCTGTGTATCTGAAAGAATGCCTCTTCCTGTATGAGCCTGCCCCCAATTTGCAGTCATTCTCTGAGGCCCTGTTGTGTGCCCCACCTCCTAGAGAGGTGAGGTTGGTGGGTATTTGTAAGAGGGCCTTTTGTATAGTGGCACCTCAGTTATGGAACTTCTCCCTAGGGAGATTAGGCTAGCCTCCTCTTTAGTGTTCTTTAGATCAGGGGTGGGCAGAAATGTTTCTGGGACTTCAACTCCCAGAAGCCTCTGCCAGCATGGTCAATGGTTAGGAATGCTGGGAGTTGAGGTCTAAAACATCTGGAGATCTATTTTCTGCCCACCTTTGCTTTAGATGGCTAGTGACAATGCCTTCTCATCATCCTGTGTGATTACTGAGATCTTCTGAGGAGGCATTCCCTATGGTCCCACATAGGCTGGAGATCTGCTTGGAAACCACCAGGAGTAGGGCCTTGTATGCCCCAGCTGTGGGCTTCCAAGATTTAGAGGTGCTGAGAAAGTGATAAGTCAGATCCAGGTTTGCTTACAAGGAGATTTTATTCAGCACTTACAGCGCACAGGCGTACCCAATGGTTGGATCAGACAAAGCTCTGAACCAAGAACTCTGCTACAAGAAGGCTTTTATATCATACATGTTATTCAGGCCTAGCAGTGAGGTAGTGTGACAGGTGCAAGCATTAATTAGAGTTCACCTACAACTTTCCCAGCATAGCCTAACAGTGCTTAGTAACATATCTGGCAGAAGCCAGACTATCATAATTTTCTCAGCATGGACACTTGTGGCTTACGATAAACATAGCTTCACTTCTCAGGCGCATCCTAGGCTCTGATAAGATAAACGGTACCAGAGCCTGTTAGCATGGAATGTGCTGAGGGGGCACTATGCTGGCCTTTGACTCATCTTGTGAGCTGGGAGGCCTAACTGTAAGGAGCTGCAGTTAATAATGAACTGAAGCAGAGAGCATTATGGATCTCTAAGCATCTGTAAAACTACTGTTAGCTTGCTTACAGGCCTGGGGCTCTACAGGCCTTTACTGTGGTGGGTCCCATCCTTCCAGCTGAGATCAAGCATGCAACTGCACTACTTTGTTTTCAGCATTTGCCAAAGACTTTTCTTTTCAGGCAAGCATTTCCTGACTGATGAGTAAATTCCAGCCACTGTTTTATTGATCTGTTTGCTTTACTGTAACATTTTGTGTTTTAATTTGTTGGACATCATTCTGAGGTTCTGGCAAAAAACAGAGCAGATTTTGTTAGCCTGAAGTCTGCCTAGCCATGTGCTGGAGGATATGGTCTCCTGATCTCTGAGGCACTTCAGTGCCATCGCCAAAAGTGGTCAGGGGATACAAAGGGCCAATCAGATTCTGCCTGGTCCTTTAAAAAGCTGCTGACTCTGGCCTGGCTCTTTAGTATGAGATACTTGTTGCTTAGGTGCAAACTGGGCTCTTCTTTTGCTTGCCTGCCTCCCTGCTTTCAGTCCAGTCTGTCAGACGTCAGTGCTGAAAAATAGGGCATTTGGTATGGTCATGCAGTGGTGTATTTATTTACAATATTTGTATACCACTCCATATCCAAAACAGATTTTGGATTGGTGAACATAAAAGGTAAAATAGTAAAAGGATAAAAAGATTAAAACACCATATTAAAATTATGCTTTAAAAAAACACACCACAGTATGCCAATAAAACCGTGGCTGGTCGGTTAAGGAATACCTCCTGGAACAGTGCTGTTTTCAGGAGGCTCTGGAAGCAACACAGTGTTGGGGCCTGCATGACCTCCAGAGGCAGGGAGTTCCAAAGAAAGGGGGCCACCACACTGAGGGCTGTTCTTCTGGAGGACTCCAATCAGGCCAGAGGTCCATGTGGAACCACCAGGAGCAAGCTCTCCAATGACCTCAGTGACTGGGCAGGTTGGTAAGGGAGAAGGTGCCCTCTCAGGTATCCTGGTCCCAAGTTGTTTAGGGCTTTTTACATTAGTACTAGAACCTTAAACCTGGCCCAGTAGCGAATAAGCAGCCAGTGTGGTTCCCTCAGCAAAGTGGTGTGATGGAGCCAGGACTTGCAAGGACACCACACCAGGACTTTTTGATTAGCAGGGATGCTGCCATCCCCTGCCACCTGCTCTCAGAATTCCCTGTTCCCTCTGAGCTTCACTCATAACTGGTGATGGGGGTGGACATGAATTTTCCCAGTAACAATATATTGTTCCCTGGTGTGATGCAAATATTGGCTTGGCTTGGTCTTGAATGGGGAAGGAAGACCCATTGGCTTAAGACCTGCTCCTAGCAGATGTCAACAAACCAGTTCTAGGAGTTTTCATGGATCAACACAGCTGCCTGCATTTTTGGACTCTCCATGGGGGGGTGTCTATGGAGACTTTCATGACGAACATCTGCACTTCAGAATTTACCTCTACACCACTGGTGAGTTGCCCATCACTGCATTACTAATGATTTACCAACTGGACAAGTGTAGACTTGGTAAGCTGCAAGTGTACTGCTGTGTAGTGTAATTTTAGTTATTAAAAGAACTGTATTCTATGGACCTAGGAGGAATCCTTGTCAGATTTTGTTTTCATAAGAGAGCTGACCACACACACTTGAGAACTGGAGCATCAAGACAGGGCATGGGACAGCTTGGAGCTAAGTACCTGGCAGGAGGAATAGGGCTTCGTGTTTCTCTCCTGGCTGGGTTTCACTGAGCAACTGAAGCACAAGCTGACTGAGATGAGAACCTGAAGGTATCTCTATTTTAATGTCAGACTCAGAGGTAACTAGTCAGATTAAGTACTGTTGTAACCTCACTGGTTTTCAAGATATGTCAGCAGACCCTATTTTCGTAATGCAGATGTCATCTTCTTCTAAATTATAGCATATGTTCAAAACTCTCCACTTCTCTGACTGGCAGGAGATTCCTAGGCAGCCCGCTTACTATGTCAGCTTCCTCGTGAGGAGAAAGTACTGGAGACTTAATGATGCTTCTTCTTGTACACCACCTATTTATAAAGGTACAGGTTGAGGAGGTGGAAAGCAAGCATGCAGACAGGTGGTGCTAGGCTCTCAAAGCAACATCAATCCTGCACCCAAGTGTGCTGGCAAGCTTTTTTTGCAGGTCAGGAACATCCAAACATGGGGAAGGCTTAGGTAAGACACCTCTCTGTTTTCCACCCAGGCAGTATGGAAACCAAAGATCTAACTCTGTTGTCTGGAACAGCTTTTGATCCAGATGCTCAACTGTGGGAATGGCTGAGGTGTGGCCAGGAGCAGATTGGTTAAGGAGTTGTTTCTACCTCTCTGCCTAGTCCTGCGGTGCTGTTGACTGACTCATGGTTGAGTTCCTGCTCACACTGCTCAATTCCACTCTAGAACCTGGGAAGGAGGTTGAGAGAATGTCTGGGGAAGAAGGAAGATTTGCTATTTTCTTGTTGCTACCACTACCACCACTTATGTCAGGCATGTCAGACCTCTGGCTCATGGGCCAAACCTGGCCTACCTGGGTTCCCAATCCTGGTCCATTCCCCCGGTCCCACTCCCCCACCAATCATTTGGTATTTCTGGGCCCTTGCACAGGTATTTTCCCTCCATTCTAAAAGGTTGAAATGTCTCTCTTAAGGCTTAGTTACTGGCAGGAAGAATTTTAAGCTAAAATATGCTGGCATTTTTGGCCACTCCCCTTTTGCCTTTGGCCCTGCCCAACACTGGAATGCAGCCCCCAGGAGCTTCTCCAAAATGGAATTCAACCCTTGGGTTGAAAGAGGTTTGACTCCCCCTGACTTTTGGTGTCACACTTTTTTTTATGTTGTTACACTTAGGAGCCTAAGAGCATCTCTATACCAGCCCATAATCCTGCATTTAAAATGGGACTTTCTGCTTCTGTTTTAAATACAGGATCATGACGGACTCCCTTGACATGCTCTTCCTTCTCCCCCTTTCTCCCTCCTTTCCCCCTTTATCTGAGTCTTCCATATCTTTCATTATACAGCCACTAGATGGCACGGTGGTCTAGCTCCTCTTATTGCTAGTTTTCCTTTTTCTCAAGGGAACTCAAGTGGAACTCAAGCACTGTAATTTGATAGCTCATTATCTCCGATCTTTTAAAAAGTGGAATAAAGGTAATTTAGTGCGGGAGATGCCCTGGAGGTTGATGACATCATCTAAAGGGCCCTCAAACCCCCGTGAGTAACCAATCTCAATAGCAGGATAAAAGCTTCATGTGAAGAAGCCCTAAGTCTGTGATTAGAGGAGGAGAGGAACCACACCATCATGAGCCCCATTTGAGTTAAGTCACTGCAAAAGAAGGTAGAGGGAAGGGGAAGAGATCCACGCCCTTCCCCAATGTTGTCTGTCTCTCCTTCAGGACCAGCTGCAGGTTAAGGACACAGGAAGAGTCCTAATCAGCCAGACAAAGGGGTCACACAGTCCAGCATCCTGTTTCCAGTGGGAAGGAAGATGGGAGAAATGGTGAAGCCCTGGGCCTAGGAAGTGGTCAATGGAGGCTTCCCTCTTGATACAAATGGCAACTTCAAAGGAGTGATTTACATCAGGATTTTGGTGGGGTCAGGGGGTTAAACCCTCCCTCCCTATCTCTGCAGTTCCACTGCTGCTTGGGTGGGTGGCCTTTGGCAGTTGCTTACATTTTTATAAACATGTGCATTAATTGTATTCATGCACTTATTAATGTAGCATCCAGTATGTTTCTTAAATGCAAAAAAGCTGATTCAGCCAAGCTCAAAATGTACCTAATAGCAGCCCTTGGGTTTTACCATCCTCAAAGTCCATCACTGGCTTCCCATCCCCTTCTGCACCAAGTGCAAACTCCTCTCCCTTAGCACTGCAAGCTGGCCCTGTGCTATCTCTCTGCTTTATCTATGGACATGTCCTTGCCTATGACCATTGCTCCTCCAACTCCTCTACTCTCAGCCACCTAAAGCTCTGTTGCTGCCTTAAAGGGCTCTTCCCATTTTCCCTTTCCTTCCCCTATGCCTGGAATTCCCTCCCAAATACTTGCGTGGTGCAACCTCTCTCTCCTTTCCTTCCAAAGCCTCTGCAACACTAGGTTTCCAAGAAGCCTTTGGCTTAAACTCCTATTTTCCACCCTAAGTATGTGCTTACATGCATCCCTTGTTACTCTTGCCTCTGTCTCTCCTCCCCTACCACTGTTGTCCCTGCAATGTTGAAATTTAAGTTGCATGCTCCTTGGGGCAGGGACCTGTTTTGTTTTGGTTTTAATCTGCATATTGATGGCATTGTATACTAAATAATAATTTTAAGCCTAAGGCTGTGTGGAGAAAAGTCAACCAGTTCAACCAAAAGCCATGGCTCCTGTGGCACAGTCATGAGAATGAGCCCTGGATGAGCAGCCGATTTCTGCTATGTGAAAGTCCTTAAAATGAAATCTCCTGCACCATTACAACTTAGCTTGCAAAAATGGTTTCCAGCTGGGGCATCCTGATCCTGTTTGCAAAACACCATGTGTTCTGCCCTCTGATAAAACAGAAGGTATGTTTATTTATTTATTTTTTAATGAAGTGTTGTGTGTGTTCTTTGCCATATAGTTAGGAAAATGGCCATGACTGCAATTATATGCACACTTACCTGAAAGTAAGCTTCATGGAACACAGTGAGAGTTGTGTACAAGGAATGCATAGGATTGCAAACAGACAGAGCAATCCTATGCATTCTTCCCTGGGAGTTACCCCCCTTGAACACAGTGGGATTTAATTCTGAGCAAACCTGCACAGGAATTCACTGTAACGCTTCACCCAAATGTAGCTCAAGGACAAATATGTGTTCATGGACACACTGCATCGTTTGACACACTGAATAGTGAAATAAATATACAGATAATAGTTTTATTTTGTCTGCATGACATTCCCGGGATTCAAGGTTGTATTTTAGGAGGAAACAAAATTTACATAATAGTGTGCTTGCAGCCTAAGTGCTGGCTTCCAAAGAGGTTTGAAGGCCATGACCTCTTGCCTGCTGTGAGTAAGCTCCTGTTTGCTACAGTAAGTGATGGATGAAAAAAACAATGGGAGAGGAAGTGTAGCAGCTGTCTTTTCCACTGCCTCAGAGTTCTCAAAGGGCCTTTTCAGATGTTTGAAAATGGTGAATAATCTAATACGAGGAATAGACGGCATTTGCTATCTCTGCTCCCAGCCTCCAACCATTAATATGAAGATCTGATTAGAGCATATAGGTGGTGTAAAGGTGCTATTCAGACCTTGGGATCAATGCGTGGAGATTGGGATCGAGGACAGCAGACAGTGCTGGCTCCAGATTACTGAGGGCCTTGGGCAAGACACCCTGAATGGGGCCCCTCGCTCAGTGATTCTACCTTCTCACCACCATTGTCACCAGCCGCTCTTGCTCCTGCTCGTCTTTCTCGTCATTGCTACCACTGGCTTTCTTGAGAGGCAGAGAAACAGTGAGCAAGTAGGTCATGGAATCTACTGCTGCTGCTTCTCACCACCATTGTTGCTTGGACCAGGGCGAGAGGCAGGTGAACAAGCAGACTGCAATGGTGAAGAGAAGGAGTGACTCCAGGGAGCTCATTGGTGGGCCTCGGCTAAAGTTAGGCCTTCAGCTGGTGCCCAGCCATGCCTACCTTTGCTGCTGCCCCAGCCCCTGCTTTCCCTTCTTAGGGCTCTTTATGTTTAAACCAGACATGGACTGGACAGCATGTTAAACAAAGGACACCTTTGAAAGGACTGTCTGCATCCCAGGAAAATGCTTTATGATTCATGACAGCTGACTGGGCACAGGAATGGAGCCCCTCATGTCCAAACAAGGCAAAAGCTTGGTTTGTTATAACCACAGGGCCCCTAGTAGAGCGCTGAAAATCTAAGCCTGTGATGAGCAGGAGAAAGAAGAGCTTTCATTTTAGGTAGACTTGTTGCCAGAATTCAGAAAAAGCGGAATTCTTCCATCATCATCATCATCATCTGTATGCCACTTTTCCACGGTAAAACCACGCTCAATGTGGCTTACAGCAATATCAAGAGAAATACATGAAATACAGCAGCATTTCCAGATGACTAACTATTACAAATCCTAGCAAAATTTAAATAATCGTACAATTAGGCTAAAGATCTCACAGTAAATATATACCAGAATCAAATGATCCACTAATGAAAGTGAAATACAAAACAATTTCAATAGGAATACAAATAATTTATCTTCTCTAAAGCTAAAAGTTACCCCAGCCACCAAGTCTACTCAAGACCACCTTGGGGTCCCATCCTCCCAGGCCAGGTGGAAGAGAGCCAGGCAGAGGAACAGTTTCCCAGTCTGGCTGGGCTCACAGTGGGATGTTACATTTGGATTGAATAATGATGTTTGGAATGTTCCAAGGCTTCTGCTAGTCATGCTGTTTGCTTCTAGGAGAACTGGCACTGCTTTAAAGACAAGCGCTGTCTGAGTAGTTGCCTGCTCTCCCAGGCTCATCTTGTGTAAAAAAGGTAAAGGTGTCCCCAACCAGTCGTGTCCGACTCTAGGGTGCGGTGCTCATCCCCGTTTCTAAGCTGAAGAGCCAGCGCTGTCCGAAGACACTTCCGTGGCCATGTGGCCGGCATGACTGAACACCGAGGTGCACGGAACGCTGTTACCTTCCCCGCCGAGGTGGTACCTATTTATCTACTTGCAATTTCTTGCTTTCGAACTGCTAGGTTGGCAGGAGCTGGGACTGAAGACCGGAGCTCACTCCGTCACGCAGCACTCGGGTCTCGAACTGCTGACCTGCTGGCCTTCCGGTCTGCAGTTCAGCATCTTAACCACTAAGCCACCGCGGCCCCTCATCTTGTGTAGTTGTAAACAAACAGATATTACAAAATGCATGCTGTCCTCTGAAATCTTCCACTGCCCAGGGGTTTGTGAAAGCCACAAAGGAGGATCCTTATTCTGTTCTGACCTTACAGCTTGAGCCGACCTTCGAAGGCATACTGATTGGGATGCAAGATGAAGACCCCCCCCCCCCGGTCACAGTGCCAAGGCTTTGGAACTCCCTGCCCTGGGAGATCAGTCTGCTCTCTATCCTTCTGGTGTTTAGACAAAAAATTGTCTTTATTCTGGCAATCTAATGGTTTGGCTGGCTCTTAAATCTTTCTTGCACCGTTGGAACATTTGTTTGGTTTTATGATTGCTGTTGTTTCTTTTTATGATTGTAAACCACCGTGAGGACATTTGCTAGTTGGGCGGTATACAAATCTAACAATAATTAATAACAACAACAATAATAATTCCTATTGTTGCATTACTCATTTTTTGTTGTTTATTCGGTCATTGATTGCCTTAACATGCATTGGTGTTAGTTGGTTTCAGTCTCTCCTTATGACTCGGAAAGAGAGTGATATCTATTTTAAGAACTAAATAAGCTTTATACGATGAAGCCTAATCCCAATGAAGGGGTGTGGGTGTGGGACAGCAAAATCTACTTCTGGCCTGCAGACTACTGTTTGGAGAACAGGTGCTGCCCCTGAAATTCAGATGCTGGCCATTCTTGTCTTATTACCCCACTTTTATTTGCTTGTGGGTCAGCTTCCTATCAGGATTGCATTTTAACAAGGACTTAAGTACTTGGTGCTACAATCCGTATACATTATTTACACAGCAGTCAAGATTATGTCATTAAAAAGTTCCTTAGTGACTTGTTATGCAACACATCCCAACACTGATGGTTAATTGCAGGTATTTGCCAGTAAGACTTGTTATTTTGTTTCCTTCCTCTCTCATTTAACAGTTGCAGAAAAGGTTATTAGCCTTCCTCTTTCCCCTACCATGCCTCTTGTTTTTATCATCAGAAAGCTGAGGTCTAGCCAGTTTAGTGGGAAAGTGTCAGGAAAGCTTGCTACCAACTCCTTGGCTCAAACATAGTTTTGGAATGGAAATAGAATAGAAATGGAATTGTCTATGTTGATGAGTGTGTGAAGTGAGAGTGTATGAAGCGAAGTCACTGAAGTGAAGTGAGAGTGTGTAACTGAAGTGAACTGGGAGTGTTGTAGTGAGGGTGTGTAACTGAAAATGTGTATCTAACTGATATACATTACACAAGTTGTAAATTATGGAACAGTATGAAAACACTGTGTGTGTGTGTGTTCCTCTAAGCTCCTGAGGTTTCCTTCCCTGCTATAGATCACTAAAACAGTGTTTTCATACTGTACTGTATGTATGTACACACACACACACACACACACACACAGTTTTCATACTATCTATTATTAATTTTGTTTTGATACTGCCCAATAGCTGAAGCTCTCTGGGCGGTTCACAAAAATACACGCCACAATGCAAGATAATAAAAACATAATATAGAATCTCTAACATACAGAATTTAAAACAATTGAAACAGCTAAAACAGTTACAATAAGATACTGGACCTGACAGAAACAACTGATATAAATGCCCCATCATATGCCATCAAATGCCTGGGAGTCAGGACAGTCTTAACCTGGCACCAAAAAGATGGCAGCGTTGGTGCCAGGGGGACCTCTGTGGGAGAGCATTCCATATATAGTATTATCCTGTGTCCTCAATGAGCTGTGCACTCCTGACACACAAGTATACATGTGAAACCAAATGACATATATAGGTATAGGTCTTGGGCCTAGAGATGAGGTGCCCCATGGGGAGCTTGCACTTTACACTTCTAGGAAGGGGATATTAGGGACTGAAACAGACCAAGGCTGGAATCAAGACATATGTCAGACTAGTTAAGATGGGGCTTTCATACAGAATGGATAAGTTGGTTAGATAACACAGTTAAGGCTGGACCATCGAGGTATCTAGGACTAGAAAGCAGAAAGAGAGCAAAAGAGGTGGATGCATTACTGTTGCCAAAAACAGGCAAGAGGAGGTGGCTTGGGATTTTGGAGGTGGTGCTGGGGGCTGAGATACAATGGGGCAAACTCAGAATGTAAATGATATGGGGCTGGGCAAGGGGTAGAATAAGGAAAGAAGGAAGACAGAAGAGCAGATATTTACCAGTTTCAGAAGAAAAAAGCAGTCCAGGAAGGTCTTTCCCAAAGGTTCACAGTGATCCAGGAGTTTGGCAAGGGGGACTGGATAGCAGGGCTTCTGAGGGTGTGGTTCACAAAGTAATGGTGGGAAGAAACCACATTGCCTCCACATAAACAATCAGTGGGTTCATTTGATGCCCATGAAGACAAAGGCTGCAATGGGGCACTGAGGCTCAGTATGTGTTTTAGGCCCCCTTGAGCTCCACACGGTGCAGCAATTAAAACCAGTGGAGGCTGGTAGCTCTGATGTCAGTGGGGTGACACCCCACTGACATCAGAACCATCAGCCACCACTGATCAAAACACAGAAACTGAACCGTCCTGAATTAAAGGGCTTCATCACATGGAGCTTTTATCCTGCGACTGAGATTGCTCCTTCACGGAAGTTTACAGGCTCTTTACATGACACTGTCATGATCCTCCAAGGTGTCTCCTGCACTAAACGTCCTTTGTTCCATTTTTAAATAGATTGCGGATAATGAGCTATCAAATTACCCCGTTGTGTTCCGCTTGAGTTTCCTCCGTGAAAAGAGTTAAAGCGGCAAGAAGAGGAGCGAGATCAATGGAAGATAATGGAGGACTCAGAGGCGGGGGGCGGGGGGGGGGAGGAAGTGCGTGTAAAGGGAGTCAGTGGTGATTCTGCATTTAAAATGGAAGCAGAAAGCCCTGTTTTAAATGCAGAATTTTAGGCTGGTTTAGAAATGCCCAAAGACAAAGCAACTGGCTACGTGGCTGAAGGATAAATAGACTTGGAAGAACTCAGGTGATGAATCCACTTGTTTCCTTTTGGGCAGCTCTATTTAAAACCGTGGGCTACTGTAGAGGAGCTTTTACCTAAGGGTAAAAGAACAAAAGGAGCCTGATCTTAAACTTCACCAGGGGTTTCTCTGTCCAGACATTGGGTGGAGGTTCCTATCCTCAATGGATGTTAACAACACCTCATGAATGGAGCATTTCCCCCCAGTGGGGCTCTTGTGACGTATGCAGGGGTTCCCTATGGGGTTCCTTATAAGACCTAGGTCCCTAGAGATCATAGAGTCCATACTTTCTTTTAAAACTCCTCAAAACACCAGCTGCCACCACCTACTGATTCAGAGAGAGCGTAGTAGGACACTCCTCTTTAGATCCTTAGCTGAGTAATTCAAAGCCAGCATGTAGGGTGAGATATGCCAACCTTCAAATCCACCAAGACCAGAATATATGTATTTAAAAGAATGATCATGTATTTATTTATGTAACAGGTCAATACTTGGGACAAAAAGTAACTGATAAATCGAAATAACTAGTGGCTCTAAAAAATCTAACACTACATCTCTGTTTTCAATCATTTCTCTCTCTCTCTCTTTCTTCTCATCCACACCTTATCTCTGATTTTACTTACTTAGGGCACAATCCTACGGTCCTGAGAAAGCGTCCCAGGGAGCACAGAGTTTTTTGGAGTCCTGCTTCTGAGGCTGTAGACACTGCTGTACCCTCAGGAGGGGGGCTCTGAGTTCTGATCCCTTCCCCTCCCCCTTCACAGCCCCTGTGGAAAGAACCACTGCTACAACCTCGGGAGGGGGACTCTGAGTTTATGTATGTATGTACATACTGTATTTTTATCCCACTCCTCAGCCAAAAAGGGCTCCCTGAGCGGCTTACAATCAATGAACAAAGAAGACAGTCCCTGCCCGCAGGCTTACAATCTAAAAAAGACACAACACACAAGGAAAAGGCAATGGGGAGGGAAGAGGGAGAAAAAAATAATTAGGTAGACTGTCAGCAGGGCTGGTGGGATGGCCCTGTTCCCCCCTCTCATCTCCCAAAGGAGGGGCAGCCCAACTGGAGCAGGCCCTGATGTTCCGATCCCCCGCCCGCTTGCAGCCACCACAGAAAGAACCGTGCCGGCTGCTTCCCAAGGTTGCAAATGCGACTTTGGGGAGAGGAAAAAGGGGGCGTTCCAGTGGGTGGGGATGGGAGGGAGGAGGAGAGGCCAGGATATGCTCCATCCTATGGTCTCTCCAGCCCTGCCACCAACATGGAAAAATGTAAAAGGAGGATGGAGAGGTGAAAATTGCCTCCGTCGCTCCTTCTGCCCTGCTGGCAGCAGCCTGGCAGGGCACAGGAATCTCGGAGACTTCCATCTAGCAGGCAGCAACTTGATAATGTTGCGCTCTAACTACCTTAACTAATTCTGGCTCCTAATTCCTCTTAGTATTTCTCTCCATCCTAACACGACTACCTCTTCCTGACCTCCCACTAACTCTTTCTGTGCTATTTCCAACTGACTTTTTCCAACTGACACTAACTCCTTCACCCATCATTCTATTCTGGCTGCAGCCATCCATCATCCCTCTAATCATTCTCCTGTTACCGCTCTGGATTGGCCAGTTCAGAATTCACCTTGTGTAGCCTGGCTAGAGGCATGACTCAGCAATCGAGAGACCTTTGCAGGTTCTGGAGCTGCCACGCTGTGTGTACCAGCCAGGGTTGCTCCTGGCAATTTAATTAGCTTAGAGATCAGCAAGCGTAAATGAGAGCGTTCTTGCCTTGGCTGATCCTAATCTCTTGTTTTACCAGCCTCCTGGAACAAAATGTAAATTCTAGAATCAAGGTGCGTGAGGCAAACCTCAAAAATTCAAAGCCAGCTGAACGCCTTGGTAACAATGGACTTTATTAATTTCAGAGTTAATGCTTAGTTTAATGTGCTTTTCAAAAGAAGGATACCACATTTATGGTGTGTGTAGTATCCTGCTGTTTTTCAGCATTCATGTGTCTGTTACATCTTATCTTCCTAACAACCTTGCGAGAGGGGTTAGGGTGAGAGAGAGGGAATGGGTCAGGGTCACCCACAGTGTTTTATAACTGAGCCTGGATCTTAACTTAAATTCTTCACACTCTCTAACCACTCCACCACCCTGCCTCTCATGTTTGGGTTCAATACTTCATTCTAATCAATGTGCTTAAAAAAAAAAAATCATACCGAGCCAGGAAATACAAAAATCACTTTCATAGAAGCCCTCTTGTTGGAATCAAGCCTATTTTCAATTGTGGCTGGCCACTTAAGCATCACCAAAAAAGAGGAAATGCATCACCATCCCTCTGAAAAAGGACATGCATTTGCATAAAATTTGCAAATGCTAATTTATATGTACGGATGCTAATTTTGAAATAATTCCTACACTTTAAATAAAAGTACAGTTTAAATAGAAATACCATAGTGGGGAAGACTGTGACCAGGTGACCTGTGTGCCTGCACAGTCTGCTGTCCTGGTGATAACTGCTGGTGGACAACTTCAAGGCCCCAGATCTCTTTCCTCCTTATGGCTTTTTATCTTTAACCAGGACTTTGGCTGGACAGCTCTTCAAATAGAAGACACCTTTAAATAGAGCAGGTGTGGGCAGACGGTAGATCTCCAGATGTTTAGGACTTCAACTCCCAGAAGCCCCTGCCAGCATGGCCAAGGGTCAGGAATGGTGGGAGTTAAAGTCTAAAACATCTGGAGATCTACATTCTGCCCACCCCTGAAATAGAGGACTGTCCATTGACAGCCCTACAAATAGAGGACTGTCCTCTGTAAAACAGGACATGTGGCCACCCCTAGTTTAAATGGAAGTTGAGGAGAGCACTTTTTCTGTTGCTGCACCCAAACTTTGAAACTCCCTGCCTAGGGAGATTTGTTTTGCCCCATCCTTGTGACCTTCCATAGCAGCATTGGGTGCTTGCAGTTTAGGAAGGCCTCTGGCGTTCAGAGGCTGGTCTTTACCACTGGTATATAATCTTCTGACTCTATTATATTTTTACTGCTGCTGCTTTTAATTGCTTTTATTTGTTTGCTTGGTTTTTCTTCTCTTTTGAAGGGTTTTATTGTGTTTTATTACCCCTGTTGTTAACCCCCTTAAATTGTATGAGGAAAGATAGGATGTAAGGTTTTTAGCAAAACAAACAGCAATGTTTAATTGTCATGTGTGAAAGTGCCCAAAGCCTTAGGGTTGCTGTGTGGCATTTATTAAAGTAGGGTTATTCCCTCCTAGCCCCACAAAATGTAAGGGATGTCTCATATTCTGGAATATCATAGCACCATGAAACATAATGTTCCTTATTATTCCTCATGTATTTGGCTTGGAATATGTAACGCTCATCTTTGCCACAAAATCAGTTGCCAGATAACCATGCAGTTGGTCAGTCATATCATTGCAGCTGGCTCACATATTGGACAAAGTAGTTGCCAAGGTCTGCTGATGGTCCTATGGGGCATGTAGTGACTCTGCTAGGGCTGGACTTTGAGCCACAAGTCCAGGGCTCAGGAACTCCCGAACAAGACAGCAATGACAGATGAAGGGAGGTGACAGCATCAGGAAACAGGGGCAAGTGTCCACTCCCAGCATGGGCAGATGCATAGCAAGGCTAATGGCTGTCACCACAACACAACTCCCTTTTTTCTCTTTCTTTTTAAACATTTAGTCGAGCAGGAATGCTGCACAGTGAAGTACCTGCTCCTGAAACTCCAGCTGCACCTGCCTTCTTCAAATAATAACAGTAATAATAATAATGTATTTATTTATTTATTTATTACATTTTTATATCGCCCAGTAGCCAAAGATCTCTAGGTGGTTCACAACAATTAAAACCATAAAATACAACATAAAAGATACACTATAAAAGTTTAAAACTACAATATAAAATAGAAATAAAAACCAAAATAAAACCTAGCAGCAACGCAAAGTTTTAAAACACAGTAACAGATTTAAAACAGAAACTGAAAGACTAAAATGCCTTGGAAAATAAGGGAGCAATCCTATGGCCACGAGATACTGTCTAGAGGGCTATAGAGCTTTCCGGTTTCTGGGAACCAAAGTTGGAGCCAAGGCTCCAAACTAAGTTCCCAGAAAATGTCTCCCTGCCCCCACCCCTAATAGCCAGCATGGTTCTCTCTGCGCCGGCTATGTCTCCCACACTTGGACATGGAATGCAGAGATGGGGAAAAGGGAGCAGTCCTGGGGGAGGAGAGGGGAGGAGACCACGGAAGTTGAGGCACATAGCTTCCTGTGTGCCAAGCAGCCTTCTTCCCTCCCTGAAGCTGACATTGGCTGTTGAGCCAAAAACACAAGGTGGCCAGAGCACAGAAGCGAGGATCGCCTCTGTGCTCTGGCTGCCCTGCCTTGGATACTCATCAGCCCCTGACTTCAGAGGCTGCCGACTATCTCAACAGAACTGCACCCTAAGAAGGTCTGCACCTGGCGCCGGAAAGAGTGCAACGTACGTAGGTGCCAGGTGAACCTCTCTGGGAAGCTCATTGGGAAGCTCTTTGGGAAGCTCATAATAATAATATATTATTACTTATTATTTTTTCCTCATGGGGAATTGGTGGACAGAACCAGACCTTCAGCATCAGGCACTTTGCTGTACAGTGCACCCCTCTGACTAAATGTTAAAAAAGAAAAAAGGGTCCTCTTCGTGCCACTGCCTGGGAAGCTTGTGGGGAGGGTACAAAGAGTGATGAGGCACCAGGGGAGGGGGAGAAGAGGGTGGAGCAAGGGGAACAGAGACGGTGGGGTGGCAGCGGTGAAGCACTAGGGTGGGGTGGGGAAGACAGTGGGGCAGCAGCTGCGAACCATTAGGGATGGGTGAATCTGTCACTTCTGCTTCCTCCTGCATTCGATTTTTTAACATCTCAAGTTCTTTCTCTCCTGAATAAGGAGAACTTTGCAAATTTTGGTAAATTCATATCAAAAACAAACTGAAACAAAACTCTTGCCCAGCTGCCCCAGCCAAATTCAATTCATGCTGTTCCCAGCATGGAAAGGACTATGTTCTACCTTCCTGTCATATCGCAGTTAAAGATGAGGAGCTTGTCAGGGGAAAAAAGTGGCAACCCTAATTAAGCACCAGCATGGCTGAAAACACAGGGGTTCAAAGCCAGACTTTGAAAAGCAAAGCACTCAAAGCCCTGGGCCTGGATGGATGAATCTGCTGGTTTTGGTTTGTCCTGCGTTGTTTTTTAAAATTTCAAGTTCTTTTTGCCACAAATATGGAGAACTTTGCAAATTTTGGCAAATTCTTATTAAAAGTGAACTGAACCAAAATGGTCACCCACCCCTAAGAGTATCCAGGGTGTCTCATGGGGGGCAGGTAGGCTCGGGTGGGGGCACTTTGCCCAAGGTCCTTCAAACTTGGTAGAGCCACTGGGGGCAGGCCAGCCTACAACTTCACCAACCCCATTCTTGGGTTGCTTTAATCTACTGCAAATATGATGGGGAAGGGTATAAAGAAGACTTTTGCTGCAGCTTAGAAATGGCAGAATGGTTACTCTTATTCTTACTACAAGGACTTGGTGTTGAGGACCCCTAGGATGATGATCCTGGGGGATCTCAACTTCCATGCCAAGGCCGATGTATCCGGGGCGGCTCAGGACTTCATGGCCGCCATGACAACCATGGGGCTGTCCCAACATGTCATCGCCCCAACACATATAAAAGGACACACGCTTGCCTTGATCTGGTTTTCTCGACTGGGCAGGACGATGGTGATCTGAAAGTGGGGGAATTAACATCTGTCCCTTTGTCATGGACAGATCACTTCCTGCTGAGGTTTAGACTCCTGGCAGCCTTCCCCCTCTGCAAGGGTGGGGGACATATTAAAATGGTCCGCCCCCGGAGATTAATGGATTCCGATGGATCCAGAGGGCTCTGGGGGATTTTCCTGCTGGTATGGCTGGTGCTCCTGTCGAAGCCCAGGTCGCTCTGTGGAATGCAGAGATGACTCGGGCGGTTGACACGATCGCGCCCGAGCGCCCTCTCCCTCTGAGCAGAGCCTGGCCAGCTCCTTGGTATACACCTGAGCTGAGGGCAATGAAGCAAGAGGGGAGACGGCTAGAACGCAGGTGGAGGAAAACTCATGCTGAGTCTGACCGAGCACAGGTAAGAGCCCACTATCAAGCCTACTCTGTGGCGGTGAGGGTGGCAAAGAGACAGTTCTTTTCCACCAGCATTGCATCTTCTCAGTGTCGTCCAGCGGAGCTTTTCTGAGTGGTTCGCGGCCTGTTACATTCTGGGCCAGGGAGAGAGATGGTGGAACCCTCAGTAGCATGCTGTGACAAGTTTGCACGGCACTTTGAGGATAAAGTTGCTCAGATTCGTCATGAAGTGGACACCACCATTAATGCAGTTCCATTGGTAGAGGCATTCAGAGCACCGTCTGGTCCAGTTTTATTGGATGAGTTTCAGTTACTGAGGCCTGAGGATGTGGACAAGGTGCTTGGCCAAGTCCGATCGACCACTTGTGTGCTTGACCCTTGCCCTTCATGGCTTATTAAATCAAACAAGGAGGGGATGTCTGGCTGGGTCCAGGAGATTGTAAATTCCTCCTTGAGAGAGGGAGTGGTGCCTGCCGCTTTAAAAGAGGCGGTAATTAGACCACTCCTGAAAAAGCCTAACCTGGACCCAGAGGATGTTAACAATTATAGGCCAGTGGCCAACATCCCCTTCCTGGGCAAGGTGCTTGAGCGGGTGGTTGTAGGACAACTCCAGGCACTGTTGAATGAAACGGATTATCTAGATCCATTTCAATCAGACTTCAGGCCTGGTTTTGGAACGGAAACGGCCTTGGTCGCCCTGTGGGATGACCTCTGCTGGGAGAGGGACAGGGGGAGTGCGACCCTGTTGATTCTCTTGGACCTCTCAGCGGCTTTCGATACCACTGACCATGGTATCCTTCTGGATAGGTTGTCTGGGTTAGGAGTTGGAGGCACTGCACTACAGTGGTTCCGCTCCTACTTGGATGGCCGATTGCAGAAGGTGGTGCTGGGGGATTATTGCTCTGTGCCATGGCAATTGTGCCATAGGGTTCCACAGGGCTCTATTTTATCCCCCATGCTGTTTAACATCTACATGAAACCGCTGGGGGAGGTTATCCGGAGGTGTGGGCTGAGGTGCCATCAATATGCGGATGACACCCAACTCTACCTCTCTTTCTCATCAAAACCAGGTGAGGCAGTGGCTGTTCTGAATCAGTGCCTGGGCACGGTAATGGACTGGATGAGGGCCAATAAACAAACTCAATTCAGACAAGACGGAGGTACTGTTAGTGGGTGGTTCATCTGCCCGGCTAGGTGATATTCAACCTGTTCTGGAGGGGGTTGCACTCCCCCTAAAGGATCAGGTTCGTAGTTTGGGGGTGCTCTTGGATCCAGAACTGTCACTTGAGGCACAGGTGAACTCAGTGGCACGGAGCACTTTTTATCAGCTTAGGCTGGTATACCAACTACGCCCTTATCTGGACAGAGATAGCCTAGCTACAGTTATCCATGCTCTGATAACTTCTCGTCTGGATTACTGCAATGCGTTATACGTGGGGCTGCCTTTGAAAACGGTCCGGAAACTTCAGCTGGTCCAAAATAGGGCAGCAAGATTGTTAACAGGGACTGGCCTGTGAGCTCATATTACGCCAGTACTTTTCCAGCTGCACTGGCTGCCAGTCCATTTCCGGGCCCGATTCAAAGTGCTGGTGTTAACATTCAAAGCCCTTAACGGCTTGGGGCCAGGTTACCTGAAGGATCGCCTCCTCCCATATGTGCCTGCCTGGACCTTAAGATCATCATCAGCGGCCCTTCTCCGTGAGCCCCTGCCAAAGGAAGTGAGGCGGGTGGCTACTAGGAGGAGGGCTTTTTCTGCTGTGGCACCCCAGCTCTGGAATGAGCTCCCTCGTGAGGTTCGCCTGGCGCCTACATTGTATTCCTTTCGGCGCCAGGTGAAGACCTTTTTATTTTCCCAGGCATTTTAACATTTTAGCTTTCTAAATTTTTAGCTTTGCTGTTTTAAGTCTGTATTTTAAACTCCTGCACTGCTGCTAAGTTTTATTGTGGTTGTATTGTTATATTGTGGTTTTAATGTTCTATATATTTTAAATTGTTTTATTGTGTGTTGTTTGGTTTTAATTTTTGTGAACCGCCCAGAGAGCTTCGGCTATTGGGTGGTATAGAAATGAAATAAATAAATAAAATAATAAATAAAGTGGGGGAACCACAACAAAATGTTGTAGTATATCCCCAGCTTACGTTCAAGGCTCCGTTCAGCCTGAAAAAAGGAACCTTTCAGAATTCTTCTGGGTTTGTGGGGGGAGGTTTGTCTATTATTTGATTTATTTATTTATTTATTTATTTATTCATTTATTAATTTCATTTCTATACTATCCAATAGCCGAAGCTCTCTATATCCTGCCATTACTCCAAGGAGCCCCTCTTATCCTCACCAACTCTGTGATGTAGGTTAGGCTGAGAGATGATAACTGGACCAAGGCCACTTGGTGACGTTCATGAATGAGTGGGATTCAAACTTGGCTTTCCCTGTCCTAGGCAGCTTCTCCTCCAGGAAGAGGAAAACCACACACATTTTCCCTTTGATGGAGGGGAGATGCAATTTCATGGAAGTCCCTGTTCTGACCAGTGCCATGATTAGCTGTTGTGTGAGTGACCTTTTGCCAAGTGCCCTGAAACAGTTCTGTCTGCCTATTGCTGTTCCACACCATCTGTCCAACCACATGGATTGAACATGTGGGGTGGGAGTGAGATCGTATCACTGTATCTGGATCTATGTCAACAGCAAGAGCTGCACTGTAAATAACCACTGTCACCATCGATAATTTCCTCATTGAATTTCCTTCTGAACTCACTGTTTGCAATTTGCTCTCCACCCTGTATGTACTGTATACAAACCTGAAGCTCTCCGTAATACCCCATGTACTGAATAGGGAGACTGTAGTCCACAAAAACCTATGCCAGAATAAATTTATTAGTCTTTAGGGTGACACAAGACCCTTTGTTGTTTTTGCTTCAATAGACTAAGGGTGCAATCCTATGTATGCTTAGACAGAAAAAAGTCCTTACAACTCCCAGCATTCCCCAGCCACCCATGCTAGCTTGGGAAAGCTGGGAATTATAGGACTTTTTTTCTGCCTAAGCTTGCATAAGATTGCACCCTACCGAGTTTTTCTACATGAGGCTGTTAATTAGCTCCTAATCCTCTGTATCTACTTTTGGTTTCGTCACAGAATTGAAATATGAGCACTCCATGAAGAACACTTCCTTTCCTGATTTTCCACTACATATAACCTCTAGGTGGCACTGTGGTATACCAAAATAGTGCAAATATGTGAGCAAAAAAGTGGTTTCTCTTGTTTTCACAATTAAATGCTACCTTTTCCCTGCTCTACAAACACTCACCGAAAGTGCTGGTTAGACACAGAAGGAAAACTGGAGGGTCATGTCATTGTCTAAAGAACCCGTAAACAACCATAAGTATGGAATGATGAGTGCACAATAAATGCCTCATGTAAAAAAAGCCCTAACATGGCTACCCCTCTGGAAATTATATCTGCTTATGTATTTATTTGTTACACTTTTTAGGGAACCTCCCAAAAACCAAAGTTCTGTGGGCAGTGCAAAAGCAAATTAAAAAAACACCATGATATATAAAATAATAAAACAAGGGTAAAAACCAGTGCAGAGCTATAATAAAACCAGACCTCTACCCATTCATTGGCTCTTCATTGTAGATTCTGTATCTTTGAGAAGCTGCTGAAGACCTTTTCATTTAGTTTTATCTCTCTTTATCCTGCCTATGGCTTGGCTTAAACAGAAAGGGGGCAAAGCTTTAATCTCTATTAGGTTCTATTCATATGATATTAACTGGGGTGTGTGTGTGTGTGTGTGTGTGAGAGAGAGAGGGAGGGAGGGAGGGAGGGAGAGGGGGCGTTCAAAAGGTCATGTTACCTGCCCAAAGCATTCCAGATGGAATAGGTTAAATCAGCCTTCCCCAACCTGGTGCCTTCCAGATGTGTTGGACACATCTGGATGGCAGCAGGTTGGGAAAGGCTGGGTTACACAGACTATTTCCTATTCCAGACATCCCTCTTCTTATCCCTTGGAGGCTACAACCCCATGCATGCTTACTTGGGAATAAATCCCACTGGAATCAGTGGGACTTACTTATGAAATTACTTGTATTTCTCCCTGCTCCTGTCAATGCCACCCAGGCTTTCTGTCCCTCAGTATAAAGGCTGCATATCCAGATATGACCAAAGGGTTTTCCAGCCTCTTTCTTGTGCCATAATGGGAGAAAATAAATGACCTTACCTACCATCCTGCTCCCACTGTACTGTATATCCCTATACCATAGTACAACAGCTTATTTTTTTTTAGAAGTCCACAGTTTCTGATCCCAGCTCAATTTCCTTTGAGCACGCAGAGAGTCACATCCTGAGAGGAAATCTCTTCCAGGTTGCCCATTTCCTTGTTTTCCTATTTGTCTTTCCTGCATGCTTTTTGAGACTTGCGGGCTGCAGAGTGTAATCCCATGCATGTTTCGAAGTAAGCCCTTCTGAATTAAATGGGTCATACTCCCAGGTAATATGTATTTTACATATGGAGACTTTTTTCAGTCCAAGGGCTGAATGTGAATCTGAGAAAGGCTCAGGGGCTTCATTCTATCTGTGGGTAGGGTTAAAGGCAAAGTAGGCAGGGAAAAACGTGATTACCAATTAAAGTTGTAGGACAAGCTTCTGCATGTCAACTAAGAAGTAAGTAGGACAATATCCCTCATATATCCCTATCCCTCAGCAGCACTTTCCTAAATACCAAGCTTCTGCATGTCTACTCAAACGTAAACACCAGCAGCTTGCCTACTCACAAGTAAGCAGGAGAAGCCTCTGCATGTCTACTCAAAAGTAAGCAGAGCTTCCCAAATTCCAAGCCTCTGCTTGTCTATTCAGAAGTAAACATGAGCAGAGCATCTACTCAGAAGTAAGCATGACAAGTCTCAGTAGTAAACAGGGCTGAATTAGTCATGGTAGTCAGCACTCCCCTCCCCGCACCCCGCTGTTCAGATATAAGAGCTTTTCCATGCCAGAGAAAGAAGCTGGCAGGCCGGATGGAGCATCCTGGCAGGAAGTATCCAGCCTATGGACAAGAGGCTCCCCCATGTCTAATATATTGGGTTACCACCATAATTGTGTACTTGGCCTGCAGACCCAGTTGCATGGGATGACAAGGCATGGAGCAAGATGCAAGGGTCCAAAATGTGACCGAGTTCTTTTATTGCATCAAACATCCTTTTTCTACCCCTTTGCCCTTGGTTCTTCTGGCCATTCCTGTGGTGGTTTCCCTTTTTTGTTGGTTTTGCCATTTGTAACCATGCCTTGACACAGGCTGTCAGGATTCCCCTTATGTCCTAGACACCCTGAACAACCCCTTAAGGATCTTTTGCCTCCTTAAGAGTCCCACCTTCCTTCTTTTAAACTTCCCCTTTCCAGTAACATGGTAGTTAGGCTGCAGACATGGGGTGATTGGCACTGCAGACACCTGAGTGTTAACCACAACAGCTTACTGGTAAATTCAAACAAGCAAATTACAACTAAAGGTATTTATGGAATAGAGCTGAGTGAGACAAAAGGCATTAATAGCAAATAAGAGAGCAATCCTATGTCCCATAGACAGCATCTATGGCTGCAGTGTGGTATTCAATTTGGCCTCCGTATCCAGATTAAATGGAAATAACAATGGAGGTTGTGTAGGACCTCCTAGACCTTACAAAAAATACTTTGCATCATTTTCATTGATATTGGCCTCTGTTGGCATGGCAAGCAATGATAATCATAATGGCTTAACAATAGACTGATTGATTCAACCCCCTCTGAAGTGGCAAACCTGTGTCTCAAGGTGGTTTCTGACTGCAGGTGGGTCTCACATGCTGGAATGCCCTTCTATACTCTTGAACACTCTTCCGCCAACTTCTAGCTTTCTGTTTCCCCAAAGTGTGCAGTCATCTCTTTGCAGATGTAATTGTTCTAGTATGTCCTCTGTACTCCTCCATGGAGATCTATGCCTACTTCTAGTCTCTGGGGGGAGGGTGGAGTCCCTCTTCAACTCATTGGATCCTCCTTGCCAGCCTCCGCTACTCCTCAGATGATGTCCTGCTCAGCTGCTCGGATTTGTTGGGGGCGTTGTTACACAACACCCCACAGAGCAACAAAAGGCTGCGTTCTGATTGGCTGTCTCTTCCCAATCATAGTGAAATTGGGCTAATTAGAGAGTATTCAGTCTGGTGTCCTCCCTGAGGCTACATGATAAAGAAAGCAGAGAAGGCTCTCATAAGAAGGAAGACGCATGCACAGCCAATGGTTTCTGCTAGCCAGAATAAAGCTGAATACAGGTGTGGGGGGAGATGGGAGAAATAATGGGAGGAATAATAGGCTCTGGGTGGGCAGTGCCCCACCTGCACTTAGCAACTAGGTGCTACTGGAATAAATGCCTTACCCACCATTTTGCCTGACAGAGCAGGCATAGCTGGTTGCCTGAACTGGAGCAGAGAAGGAATTTTTCCCTGTTGAATCCAAATTGGCCCTCAGGGAGAACAGGTTTTGGCTTTCTCTGTATTGCTTTCCTCTTGGGCTTCTGCACTTGCTACTCAAGATGAGTTAAAATGGAAATGTTTTAGAAACTCTTCAGAAGGTATCTGGAGTTTGAAGATTAGACCTCATCATCCAAGTTTATCAAAAATTAATAAAGTTGTGATAGTTTAAATCTATATGGTTCTCTTGTCTCTCTTGTAGTCTGAGCTTAAGACTCCAGCCTTAATGGGCCTGACCAATGGAAATCAATGTAATATAGCTACAATTTAGACTGCGGTCTCATGCATATTTAATTGGAACTATGTTCTATTGACTAGAACGGGACTTACTCTTAAGTAAACATGCATAAATTGTGTACACAAATCCCATTGAAATCAACGCAACTTACAGCACCATCCCATGCATGGGTACTTCGAAATGAATGCCACTGAATTCAAAAGGACTTACTCCAAAGCAAATGTGTTTAGGACTGGAGCCTAAGTTACAGCTGTCATTGAGATCGAAGTGTTGACAGAATCGTGGGTATACAGTTGGCTGCCTTTAATGGGACTGACAATGCACACGTACTTAGGAGTTTTTAGCTTTCTAAATTTTTATCTTTGCTGTTTTAAATCTGTACTTTAAACTCCTGCACTGCTGCTAGGTTTTATTGTGGTTGTGTTGTTATATTGTGGTTTTAATGTTCTGTATATTTTAAATTGTTTTATTGTGTGTTGTTTGGTTTTAGTTTTTGTGAACCGCCCAGAGAGCTTCGGCTATTGGGCGGTATAGAAATGAAATGAATGAATGAATGAATAAATAACATAACCCCCACTTACCATATTGGGATTTACTTCTGGGTAAATAGGCATGGGATTGGGCTGTGGGAGGGCACCCAGTGGGACTTTCCAGAGTAGCCACCACCCGCCCGATTCTCTCAGAGCGAGCTGGTGGCTGGGTGGTCAGGCTCACTCTCTGAAGATTCACATTGACCATAAAAAGCTTATACTGCAGGCAGTCTCTCCAGGGACACCACCACCCACAATGTCTGGCTCTGAGGAAGAACCCCTCAGAGTCAGGCATTTGGGTCTGGCCAGCTCTCTGTAGCAGTAGTGATGGCGATGGGAAGATAGGGGGGAGACATGGTGGGTGGTGGTGGGGAGACATGGGGGGGTGGGGAGGTGGGGGAGATGTGGCAGCAGGTGGGGGGAAACATGGTAGGAGCTGGGAGATGGGGTGGGATAGGAGACGCAGTGGGGGTGGGGGAGACGCAGCACATTGCTTTGAGACAGGGGCAGGGGGAGACATGATGGGGGCGGCGATGGGGGGTGGGTGGATGTGGCAGAGATGTGTGTGTGTGTGGTCTCTCACCTCAGGCGAGAGGACAATATTGCCTGCAGGACAATAGCAGCCACTGAAGCACCTTCCAGTTTGGACTCGCTGACCTGATTTTTAAAAAAGAACAACACAGCAATCCACAAAAACCTTGATTCATATCCTCCATTCACTGGGACTTGTCTCAGCAGGATGTACTGGGGACTGGAATGCCCAGGTGTTTACATAATCACCTGCTCCCTTTGTTGTTGTTCCTAAGGAGACAATCAGAAAGTTAATGGGCCAGGTAGCACGAAGATCTCATGTAGCCTTTGATGAGGGTTGGAATATAAAGATACAAATAGTGTGAGAACACGTTTAGGAGCGCTGTTCAATTGTACCTGTCTAAGGCTTCTTTCGGGGAACAAGCGCTTTGGATTCCTGTAAAAGCACGCATGTTCTGGGTCGGGCCTGAACAACTTATCACCCTTCAAGCCAAATGCAGCTTGCTAGCCATCTAAGGGCTGCCAAGTGAGCAGAAATAAAACAGCCTGCCTAACTTTTGCACCATTAATAGCCGATTGAAATACAGAGATTAGCTGGCGAAGCTGTTCACGTCATGGAGACAGATAAACATGATCAAATGCACATGCCTGCACATCAGGTTGCTGCTAAAGGCACAACCACAGTGGCCAGGTAAAAATTAGGACCTTCCAAGTGTTTGACACCCATGATAGGTGTCATAGGACAGGATAAAGGTGCGTGAAATTATGCAGGGTGGTGTGAAGGAAATGGATAGGGTGATGTTTTTCTCCCTCTCATGGGGAGAAACCTAGTTTCATCCAATGAAGCTGTATGGAGGGAGATTCGGGACAGATAAAAGGGTATTGTTAAACCGTGGAATTTGCTACACAACATGCAGTGATGGCTGTCAACGTGGTCGGCTTTAAAAGGGGATTAGACAAATCAGTGGAGGAGAAGGCTATCAATGGCTGCTGGTCCTGATGCCTCTATGCTACCTCCAGTATCAGAGGCAGGATGCCTATGTACACCAGTTGCTCATGCAGTTCTATGTAGGTTTATTGAGTTTCTGGTGGGTTAATATATATGGCTACTGAGCTGCACTCAGTTTGCTCCAAGCCCCAGTTGCCTCGGGGTTGCAGAGTTCGAGGAAGCACACTCTGGTCCCATTCACCGGCCAGGGGACTAAGGGCTGCAGGGCTGTGTGGGAGTTGTGCATGTCTGTGTGTGTTTCTATCATTACAATCTGTTGTAAGCCACCTTGAGAATCATTCTATAGTCAAGTTGGGTTAGGGTTGCTGGAGAAATCCGCTGTGGACCCAAATAAGGTCAATTTCCCAGGAATCCGATCTCCAGATTCCACAGCGGACTAACAGCCCCTTACCTGGCACATCCACAATAGCTCGTGGGGCTGCTCTCTGGCTGTCTAAAGGGCGCAAAAGGCTAATGGCGGCTGCCATCAGCCTATTGTGGGGAAATTACGGCTGTAAATTGTGTAGTTTATGGCATTTGTGCCCGTAAAGCACTTCCTTCTAGGTAAATTGTGGCGTAAAGGGCCTGGACCGGATGTCGGGAGGGTTGCCCATCCTTAAGTGGGATGTAAATCTTCCAAACAAATAAATAATTAACAAATAACCTCTGCCCATGCTGGTCCTTCACCCATCTGCATAAATGGGAATAAAAATGGAGCCAGCACAAGCTCTGTGACAAAATCAGCATGAGGCGCTGAAGTCCAATGGCAGAGCACGTGCTTTGTATGCAGGAAGTCCCAGGTTCAATCCTGACATCTCCAGGTAAGGCTGGTAAAGTTTTATGTCTGAAACCCAAGATGCAAAGCTACCAATCAGTGTAAACTAGGAATAGGCAACCTGATGCCCTCCAGGTGTTTTGGATTACAACTCCCATAATCCCAGACCATTGGCCATGCTGGCTGGGGCTGTTTGGAGTTATAGTTCAAAACATCTAAAGGGACATGGAGAGAGGGACATTTTATTTATTTATTTATTTATTAGAATTTTATACCTCCCAACTGGCAAACGCCCTTGGGGCGGTTTGCAATCATAAAACCAAACAACAACAGCAGCAAAGTAAAAACAACAACAACAACAACAACAATAAAAGTACCAAAATAACATAGTATTAAGAACATTAACAATTATTAAAAACATTGAGGAGCCAGCAGTAAAATTAATAATCAAGTAACAGATTAAAGATTAAATGCCGGCTTAAAGAGGAAGATCTTAACCTGATATCTAAATGTATACAATGAAGGTGCCAGCCAGATCTCCCTGGGAAGGGCATCCAAGAGACAGGGGGCCACCACAGAGAAGGCTCTTTTAGTGCCCTCATTAATCTAGAAAAGGTGGCTCATGCAAACCCATGCCGCCTCTTCTCTGACCTTTCTCACTCCATGCAAAGCTGCTGAAGGTGGGGGTGAGCCTTTTGTTGTTCTTGTGTTCCCCACAAATTCATGGCCCTGCCACTCTCTGGAGCTCTCCTTGGTGAGTGGGGATATAGCTCAGTAACAAAGCACATAGTATTGCATGCAACAGGCCCCAGGTTTAACCCCTGGCGTCTCCTCAAAAAGGATCACAAGAAACAGGGATTGGATGAGAAAGACTTCTGCTGAGACTAGGGATGGACAAATCAGTCAATCAATTTCTTATTTTCCCAATCTTAAATTTGTTCCATCCCATTCCTGATTTTTTAAAACTTTGCATTAAAATTTGTATGCATTTTTGTCTGCATTTTATCAAATATATGCATTTTTAAGGAGCAGTTTTCCTTGATATAATGCTATTTTGAATGTGTATGTTTTAAACTAATATACACATGTTTGTGAGCACTTTCCCCTAATATACACAGTTTCGTATGCATTTTCTGCTCAGCAAACTGCATTGCAAAATTCTGAGAAGTGCAAATACCAAAGGATAACTGCGTTCCAGTTAGCCTATTCATTCATACTGAAGTGTGAATTTGGTATATTCTTATCAAAATGTCAACCAAAAGAAATTCTTCATCATCCCTAGCTGAGACCTTGGAGAGCCAGCCACTGCTAGTCAAAATGCACTTCCTTCTAGGTAAATGACATGAGCCAGTAGTCTGAAACTAAAGATCTATCTCCTTCTTTATATTTAAATTTTACCCTGCACTAGGGAGATAATTTATAATTATTGTATTTATTATTAAATGTATATTGTGCCCTTTTTCCTCTTGCAAGGAACCCAGGGTGGCTTACATGGCCCTCCTTCTCTCCATTTTATCCTCACAACACCTTGTGAGGTAGGTTATGCTGAGAGTCAGTGACTGGCCCAAAGTCACCCAGTGAGCTTCATGGCTGAGTGGGGACTAGAACTCAGGTCTCCTAAGTCCTGGTCTAACAGTCTAACTACTACAACACACAGGCTCCCTAAGAGCGCAATCCTATGGGGATAGTCGGCCACCTTCAAACTTGGATGCGGCCGACTATCCAACACAGGGCGGGCAGAGCACAGGGGAATCCTCTCCTCCATGCTCCAGCCGCCCTGCATTTGCAGCTAGACAGCCCATTTTGGCTGTCTAGCTGGGGATGTTGGAGCGGGGGAGGCCGGACGGTGCATAGGAAGCATCATAATGACACTTCCATGGTCTCCTCCCCTCCTTGCCCCTGGGAAAACCCACTTTTCGCCCACTCCGTGCTGCAGTTATGAGTGCAGAGATGGGAAAGAACTGTGCTGCCTATGACAAGGTGGAGGAAGAGAGGAGCGTGGTTTTTTTTCGGTTCCCAAAAAATCCTAGATGCGTCTAGTGGCCATTGGATTGCTCTCCCCAACAATAAATTAATAAGACAATTGACTTAGTATTTTAAAATGCTTCATTTCCCTATTTATACATACCAGAATTTTTTTTTACTAGTTAGGAAGTCAAGTAATATCATTATTAGGTCATTTGTTAGATGGGCTCATTTGGCTACTGCTATCCAATAACAAAAACAAAGATTTTGTGGACACTTAATATTAAGTTTATTGCATTCGATGTCACAATTTCTTCATATTGTACCTGTGAAGTGCTGCCCTGCATTGCCACCTTTTTATTCACCCCTTTCCCAAGGATGTGTCCAAAATTAAAATGCTTGATGACTGCAGATGGCGTTAAAGATGTAAGCGGCTATATAAGTGTTTAGTATCATTATGCAGGTGATACCCTGTTTTAACCAGTGATGGGCTGAACCACACCTGGTGTTCTGGAGTCCAATGAAAGATGAAGAAGAGTTGACAGCTCATCAGGCTACAGTGATGTCTTTGCTATTATAAAGTAAAACAAGAAAAATACAGCAGGCAGAACTTTAAAAATGGATGAGGCAATCTTTTAATATTATTTTTTTACTGTCTGTTCCTGGCCTTCCTGGGTGGCTTTTAAAATGAAGCTCAGAATTAAATTTTCAAAGGCTTCTTTTAACCAGCAGTTCAAGCTGACTGCATCCTTTGATACCTGGCCCAGAAAGCGGCAGCTCGCCTCTTGGTGGGAGTAGGTCACCAGTGCTACATAACACTAGTGCTCTTTTTCACAGGTTCCCTCAAGTCTCCCAGGAACAATTCAGTGCCCTGGTTTTGATCCAAAAGCACTTTAAATGGGTGAGGGCTTACATTCTGTAGATTCTAGAAGCACCCTGAAGTGGCAGCTCAGTCAGGAGCTGGCTTCGCTCACCTTTCCTGAGAGGAAAGGTGAGGGCTGAGCGGAGCCCTGGGGAACTGCTGCCTCATGGCTTTCCCAGCATCCTCTCTTTGAAGATGTCCTCTGTTTGAAGGGTTGTCCAGTCCAAGTTTGGTGTAAAGATAGACCAAGTCTGGCCCAAGTCCAGTCCAAGTCTGGTCTAACCAGAAGAAAGGAGAACACAGACTTGAAGTTGCCCATCAGCAGTGAACACCTGGCAGAAGAACTCTCAGAACCACTGTCTATTATCTTTGAGCAATCATGAAGGACGGGTGAAGTGCCAGATGACTGGAGGAGGGCTAATGTTGTTCCTATCTTCAAAAAGAGTAAAAAGGAGGAACCTGAGAACTACAGACCAGTCAGTCTGACATGAATCCCTGGGAAAATTCTGGAGCAGATTATAAAGCAATCCATCTGGAAGCACCTTGAACACAATGCAGTGATTACTCGAAGCCAACATAGATTTCCCCTTCATGGATCACTGCCTTGTTGTGGCGAAGGGGCTTGCATAACTCAGTGAAGCCATAAGCTATGCCGTGCAGGGCCACCCAAGACGGACAGGTCATGGCAGAGAGTTCTGACAAAATTTGGTCCACTGGAGAAGGAAATGGCAACCCACTCCAGTATTCTTGCCAAGAAAACCCCATGGAACGTATCACAAGGCTAAAAGAGATGACGCCGGAAGATGAGCCCCTCAGGTCGGAAGGTGTCCAATATGCTACTGGGGAAGAGCAGAGGGTATTTCCAAGTAGCGCCAGAAAGAGTGAAGCGGCTGGGCCAAACCCGAAAGGACACTCAGCTGTGGATGTGTCTGGCGGTGAAAAGAAAATCCGATGCTGTAAAGAACAATATTGTTTAGGAACCTGGAATGTCAGATCAATGAATCAAGGTAAGCTGGAGGTGGTCAAACATGAGATGGCAAGATTGAACATCGACATCTTGGGAGTCAGCGAACTCAAATGGACAGGCATGGGCGAATTTAATTCAGGTGACCATCATATCTACTATTGTGGGCAAGAATCCCTTAGAAGAAATGGAGTAGCACTCATAGTCAACAAAAGGGTGGGAAAAGCAGTACTGGGGTACAATCTTAAAAATGATAGAATGATCTCAGTACGAATCCAAGGCAAACCATTCAACATCACAGTAATTCAAGTCTATGCCCCAACCACTGAGGCCGAAGAAGCTGAGGTTGATCGGTTCTATGAAGACCTACAACACCTTCTAGAACTAACACCAAAAAAAGATGTCCTCTTCATCATAGGGGATTGGAATGCTAAAGTAGGAAGTCAAGAAATCACCGGGATAACAGGCAGGCATGGCCTTGGTGTACAAAATGAAGCAGGACAAAAGCTAATAGAGTTTTGCCAAGAGAACATGCTGATCATAGCAAACACTCTTTTCCAACAGCACAAGAGGCGACTCTACACATGGACGTCACCAGATGGTCAATATCGAAATCAGATTGATTATGTCCTTTGCAGCCAAAGATGGAGAAGCTCCATACAGTCAGTAAAAACAAGACCTGGAGCTGACTGTGGCTCAGATCATGAGCTGCTTCTTGCAAAATTTCGGCTTAAATTGAAGAACGTAGGGAAAGCCACTAAAACTTTCAGGTATGACCTAAATCATATCCCTGATGAATATACAGTGGAGGTGAGGAATAGATTTCAGGGATTAGACCTGATAGACAGAGTGCCTGAGGAACTATGGACGGAGGTCCGTAACATTGTTCAGGAGGCAGCAATGAAATCCGTCCCAAAGAAAAAGAAATGCAAGAAAGCCAAGTGGCTGTCTGATGAGGCTTTACAAGTAGCTGAGAAAAGAAGGGAAGTGAAAAGCAAGGGAGAAAGGGGAAGATATACCCAACTGAATGCAGAGTTCCAGAGAATAGCAAGGAGAGACAAGAAGGCCTTCTTAAATGAACAATGCAAAGAAATCGAGGAAAACAACAGAATGGGAAAGACTAGAGATCTCTTCAAGAAAATTGGAGATCTCAAGGGAACGTTTTGTGCAAAGACGGGCATGATAAAGGACAAAGAAGGCAGGGACCTAACAGAAGCAGATGAGATTAAGAAGAGGTGGAAAGAATACACACAAGAACTATACAGGAAAGATTTGAATGTCCCTGATAGCCATGATAGTGCGGTCACTGAACTTGAGCCGGACATCCTAGAGAGTGAAGTCAAGTGGGCCTTAGGAAGCATTAGTAACAACAAAGCTAGCGGAGATGACAGTATTCCAGCCGAGCTATTTAAAATCCTAAAAGATGATGCTGTTAAAGTGCTGCATTCAATATGCCAACAAATCTGGAACACTCAACAGTGGCCACAAGACTGGAAAAGGTCAGTTTACATTCCAATTCCAAAGAAGGGCAACGCCAAAGAGTGTTCAAACTACCGCACAATTGTGCTCATTTCACATGCCAGCAAGGTGATGCTCAAAATCCTACAAGCTAGGCTTCAGCAGTATGCGAACCGAGAACTACCGGAAGTACAAGCTGGGTTTAGAAGAGGCAGAGGAACTAGAGATCAAATCGCCAACATTCGCTGCATCATGGAGAAAGCAAGAGAATTCCAGAAAAACGTCTATTTCTGCTTCATTGACTACGCTAAAGCCTTTGATTGTGTGGATCACAACAAACTGTGGCAAATTCTTAAAGTGATGGGAGTACCAGACCACCTTACCTGTCTCCTGAGAAACCTGTACGAGGGTCAAGAAGCAACAGTAAGAACCAGACATGGAACAACCGATTGGTTCCAAATTGGGAAAGGAGTACGACAAGGCTGCATATTGTCACCCTGCTTATTTAACTTATATGCAGAGTACATCATGAGAAATGCCGGGTTGGATGAATCAGAGATCGGAATTAAGATTGCCGGGAGAATTATCAACAACCTCCGATATGCAGACGATACCACCCTAATGGCAGAAAGCAAAGAGGATCTCAAGAGCCTCTTGTTGAGGGTGAAATAGGAGAGTGCAAAAGCTGGTTTGAAACTCAACATTAAAAAAATGAAGATCATGGCATCTGGCCCTATCACTTCCTGGCATATAGAAGGGGAAGAAATGGAAGCAGTGACAGATTTTACTTTCTTGGGCTCCAAGATCACCGCAGACGGTGACTGTAGCCATGAAATTAAAAGACGCTTGCTCCTTGGGAGGAAAGCTATGGCAAACCTAGACAGCATAGTAAGAAGCAGAGACATCACCTTGCCGACAAAGGTCCGTCTAATCAAAGCTATGGTTTTCCCAGTAGTAATGTATGGCTGTGAGAGCTGGACTATAAGGAAGGCTGAGCGCCGAAGAATTGATGCTTTCGAACTGTGGTGCTGGAGAAGACTCTTACGAGTCCCCTGGACTGCAAGGAGGTCAAATCAGTCCATCCTAAAGGAAATCAACCCTGACTGCTCTTTGGAAGGACAGATACTGAAGCTGAAGCTCCAATATTTTGGCCACCTAATGCGAAGAGAAAACTCCCTGGAAAAGACTCTGATGCTGGGAAAGACTGAAGGCAAAAGGAGAAGGGGACGGCAGAGGATGAGATGGCTAGATAGCATCACGGATGCAATGAATATGAACTTGAGCACGCTCCGGGAGAGAGCGCAGGACAGGAAGGCCTGGCGTGCTATGGTCCATGGGGTCACGAAGAGTCGGACACGACTGAACGACTGAACAACAACAACAACATGAAAGAAGGGAAGCGAAAAGCAAGGGAGAAAGGAGAAGATATACCCAACTGAATGCAGAGTTCCAGAGAATAGCAAGGAGAGACAAGAAGGCCTTCTTAAATGAACAATGCAAAGAAATCGAGGAAAACAACAGAATGGGAAAGACTAGAGATCTCTTCAAGAAAATTGGAGATCTCAAGGGAACGTTTTGTGCAAAGACGGGCATGATAAAGGACAAAGAAGGCAGGGACCTAACAGAAGCAGATGAGATTAAGAAGAGGTGGCAAGAATACACAGAAGAACTATACAGGAAAGATCTGAATGTCCCTGATAGCCATGATAGTGCGGTCACTGAACTTGAGCCGGACATCCTCGAGAGTGAAGTCAAGTGGGCCTTAGGAAGCATTAGTAACAACAAAGCTAGTGGAGATGACAGTATTCCAGCCGAGCTATTTAAAATCCTAAAAGATGATGCTGTTAAAGTGCTGCATTCAATATGCCAACAAATCTGGAACACTCAACAGTGGCCACAAGACTGGAAAAGGTCAGTTTACATTCCAATTCCAAAGAAGGGCAACGCCAAAGAGTGTTCAAACTACCGCACAATTGCACTCATTTCACATGCCAGCAAGGTGATGCTCAAAATCCTACAAGCTAGGCTTCAGCAGTATGCGAACCGAGAACTACCGGAAGTACAAGCTGGGTTTAGAAGAGGCAGAGGAACTAGAGATCAAATCGCCAACATTCGCTGCATCATGGAGAAAGCAAGAGAATTCCAGAAAAACGTCTATTTCTGCTTCATTGACTACGCTAAAGCCTTTGATTGTGTGGATCACAACAAACTGTGGCAAATTCTTAAAGTGATGGGAGTACCAGACCACCTTACCTGTCTCCTGAGAAACCTGTACGAGGGTCAAGAAGCAACAGTAAGAACCAGACATGGAACAACCGATTGGTTCCAAATTGGGAAAGGAGTACGACAAGGCTGCATATTGTCACCCTGCTTATTTAACTTATATGCAGAGTACATCATGAGAAATGCCGGGTTGGATGAATCAGAGATCGGAATTAAGATTGCCGGGAGAATTATCAACAACCTCCGATATGCAGACGATACCACCCTAATGGCAGAAAGCAAAGAGGATCTCAAGAGCCTCTTGTTGAGGGTGAAAGAGGAGAGTGCAAAAGCTGGTTTGAAACTCAACATTAAAAAAATGAAGATCATGGCATCTGGCCCTATCACTTCCTGGCATATAGAAGGGGAAGAAATGGAAGCAGTGACAGATTTTACTTTCTTGGGCTCCAAGATCACCGCAGACGGTGACTGTAGCCATGAAATTAAAAGACGCTTGCTCCTTGGGAGGAAAGCTATGGCAAACCTAGACAGCATAGTAAGAAGCAGAGACATCACCTTGCCGACAAAGGTCCGTCTAATCAAAGCTATGGTTTTCCCAGTAGTAATGTATGGCTGTGAGAGCTGGACTATAAGGAAGGCTGAGCGCCGAAGAATTGATGCTTTCGAACTGTGGTGCTGGAGAAGACTCTTACGAGTCCCCTGGACTGCAAGGAGGTCAAATCAGTCCATCCTAAAGGAAATCAACCCTGACTGCTCTTTGGAAGGACAGATACTGAAGCTGAAGCTCCAATATTTTGGCCACCTAATGCGAAGAGAAAACTCCCTGGAAAAGACTCTGATGCTGGGAAAGACTGAAGGCAAAAGGAGAAGGGGACGGCAGAGGATGAGATGGCTAGATAGCATCACGGATGCAATGAATATGAACTTGAGCACGCTCCGGGAGAGAGCGCAGGACAGGAAGGCCTGGCGTGCTATGGTCCATGGGGTCACGAAGAGTCGGACACGACTGAACGACTGAACAACAACAACAACATGAAAGAAGGGAAGCGAAAAGCAAGGGAGAAAGGAGAAGATATACCCAACTGAATGCAGAGTTCCAGAGAATAGCAAGGAGAGACAAGAAGGCCTTCTTAAATGAACAATGCAAAGAAATCGAGGAAAACAACAGAATGGGAAAGACTAGAGATCTCTTCAAGAAAATTGGAGATCTCAAGGGAACGTTTTGTGCAAAGACGGGCATGATAAAGGACAAAGAAGGCAGGGACCTAACAGAAGCAGATGAGATTAAGAAGAGGTGGCAAGAATACACAGAAGAACTATACAGGAAAGATCTGAATGTCCCTGATAGCCATGATAGTGCGGTCACTGAACTTGAGCCGGACATCCTCGAGAGTGAAGTCAAGTGGGCCTTAGGAAGCATTAGTAACAACAAAGCTAGTGGAGATGACAGTATTCCAGCCGAGCTATTTAAAATCCTAAAAGATGATGCTGTTAAAGTGCTGCATTCAATATGCCAACAAATCTGGAACACTCAACAGTGGCCACAAGACTGGAAAAGGTCAGTTTACATTCCAATTCCAAAGAAGGGCAACGCCAAAGAGTGTTCAAACTACCGCACAATTGCGCTCATTTCACATGCCAGCAAGGTGATGCTCAAAATCCTACAAGCTAGGCTTCAGCAGTATGCGAACCGAGAACTACCGGAAGTACAAGCTGGGTTTAGAAGAGGCAGAGGAACTAGAGATCAAATCGCCAACATTCGCTGCATCATGGAGAAAGCAAGAGAATTCCAGAAAAACGTCTATTTCTGCTTCATTGACTACGCTAAAGCCTTTGATTGTGTGGATCACAACAAACTGTGGCAAATTTTGAAAGAGATGGGAGTACCAGACCACCTTACCTGTCTCCTGAGAAACCTGTACGAGGGTCAAGAAGCAACAGTAAGAACCAGACATGGAACAACCGATTGGTTCCAAATTGGGAAAGGAGTACGACAAGGCTGCATATTGTCACCCTGCTTATTTAACTTATATGCAGAGTACATCATGAGAAATGCCGGGTTGGATGAATCAGAGATCGGAATTAAGATTGCTGGGAGAATTATCAACAACCTCCGATATGCAGACGATACCACCCTAATGGCAGAAAGCGAAGAGGATCTCAAGAGCCTCTTGTTGAGGGTGAAAGAGGAGAGTGCAAAAGCTGGTTTGAAACTCAGCATTAAAAAAATGAAGATCATGGCATTTGGCCCCATCACTTCCTGGCATATAGAAGGGGGAAGAAATGGAAGCAGTGACAGATTTTACTTTCTTGGGCTCCAAGATCACCGCAGATGGTGACTGTAGCCATGAAATTAAAAGACACTTGCTCCTTGGGAGGAAAGCTATGGCCAACCTAGACAGCATAGTAAGAAGCAGAGACATCACCTTGCCGACAACGGTCCATCTAATCAAAGCTATGGTTTTCCCAGTAGTAATGTATGGCTGTGAGAGCTGGACTATAAGGAAGGCTGAGCGCCGAAGAATTGATGCTTTCGAACTGTGGTGCTGGAGAAGACTCTTACGAGTCCCCTGGACTGCAAGGAGGTCAAATCAGTCCATCCTAAAGGAAATCAACCCTGAGTGCTCATTGGAAGGACAGATACTGAAGGTGAAGCTCAAATATTTTGGCCACCTAACGCGAAGAGAAAACTCCCTGGAAAAGACCCTGATGCTGGGAAAGACTGAAGGCAAAAGGAGAAGGGGACGGCAGAGGATGAGATGGCTAGATAGCATCACGGATGCAATGAATATGAACTTGAGCACGCTCCGGGAGAGAGCGCAGGACAGGAAGGCCTGGCGTGCTATGGTCCATGGGGTCACGAAGAGTCGGACACGACTGAACGACTGAACAACAACAACAAACATAGATTTGTCAAGAACAAATCCTGCCAGACAAATCTGATCTCATTTTTTGATCAAGTAACCTCCCTTGTGGGCTGTGGGAATGTTGTGGACATCATATACCTCGACTTCAGCAAAACTTTCGACAAAGTGCCCCATGATATCCTGATGAGCAAACTAGCTCAAAGTGGTCTAGATGAAACAACGATCAGGTGGATCCACAGTTGGCTACAGAACTGGACTCAAAGAGTGCTTATCAATGGGACCTTCTCAAATTGGGGAGAGGTAACGAGTGGGGTACCGCAGGGCTCAGTCCTGGGCCCAGTGCTCTTCAACATTTGTATTAATGATTTGGAGGAGGAGGTGCAGGGAATGCTGATCAAATTTGCAGATGACACAAAATTGGGCAGGATAGCTAATACTTTGGAAGACAGAAACAAAATTCAAAGTGATCTGGATAGACTGGAGCGCTGGGCAGAAAACAACAGAATGAAATTTAATAGAGATAAATGCCAAGTTCTGCACCTAGAAAAAAGAAACCAAATGCGCAGTTACAAGATGGGGGATATGTGGTTCACGCACACTACAAGTGAGAAGGATCATGGAATTGTTGTCGATCACAAGTCGATGAGCCAACAGTGTGATGTGGCTGCAAAAAAGGCAAATGCTATTTTGGGCTGCATTAATAGAAGCATAGCTTCCAAATCCTGGGAAGTACTAATTCCCCTCTACTCAGCACTGGTTAGGCCTCATCTGGAGTACTGTGTCCAGTTCTGGGTACCGCACTTGAAGAAGGATGCAGACAAACTGGAGAGGGTTCAGAGGAGGGCAACAAATATGATCAAGGGACTGGAAACAAAGCCCTTTGAAGAGAGACTGAAAGAACTGGGCATGTTTAGCCTTGAGAAGAGAAGACTGAGGGGAGATATGATAGCGCTCTTCAAGTACTTGAAAGGTTGTCACAGAGAGGAAGGTCAGGATCTCTTCTTGATCATCCCAGACTGCAGGGCACGGAAGAATGGGCTCAAGTTGCAGGAAGCCAGATTCTGGCTGAACATCAGGAAAAACTTCCTGACTGTTAGAGCAAAAGGACAATGGAGCCAATGACCTAGGGAGGTGGTGGGCTCTCCCACACTGGAGGCCTTCAAGACGAGCCTGGACAGCCATCTGTCAGGGATACTCTGACTTGGATTCCTGCACTGAGCAGGGGGTTGGACTCGATGGTCTTGTAGGCCCCTTCCAACCCTACTATTCTATGATTCTATGACCTGGACAGCACACTGGGAAGGGAGGCAGACAGTGGAGAGAGGGTGGGTGAGTTGGCTCAGTCCACCTCTTTTGTGCTGCAGTGCCCTCACTGGCTGTGTAGCCCCAAAGGTGGTGTCTGATTGGTAGAGGCCGCTCTGGGGAAAATTGTTTCCATTAAAATGCAGCTGCCAGCACAGCACTTTCTCTTCCTAGAACACTGTGGCTTTCCTGTGCTGTGACACTGCCTCTTCGGTGTTGTTTGCGGGCCCTCCGACTGCTACCAGGCTGCAGGACCCCAGAGTTCTGCCCAGTGATCCACTGGTAATGGCGCCATTGGTTGCAAACAGATTGAACATATGAAGCTGCTTTGTACTAAAACTGTTGGCCTACCTAGCCCAGACTGTCCAAACCAGGTACTCTGCAGATGTGTTGGATTGCAACACCCATAATTCCTAGCCAGCATAGCCAATGGGAGCTGCTCTCAAAGATTTCAGACAAAGATCTGTTACTCGAGACCCTTTGTCCAGAGATGCCAGCAATGAAACCTAAGACCATCTCCATACAATGCACGGGCTATCCCACTGAGCAGGGCCTCTCCTCAAACTGGACTCCTGATGCACAAGCTCCTTGGCAAATTAGATTCGTCTTCAGTGCTTCATTAATTTTTCAGAATCTAACCATGCTGATCTGGAAGCCCTTTTCCTTAATACCTGATATCTGGGAACCTTCTTTAGAGAGGAATCCTATGCTCTCTGAGCTGAGCCTCCAACATCGGAGGCTCCGTCCTTCCTATGCCCTGCCAGCAAGAGCCGATGAAGAGGTGGCTGATTCCTCTATTTTTTCCATCCATGGATTGAGGAGGAAAAAAGAAGAAACACTTAGACCAGTTTTTGAGCTGGTTTTCTGTTTCCTGAGCATGGAGACATGGTCGGGTGCTGAGAAGATGTTGGACCCATCAGATCCATGTGCTCTCCTTCCTGCTTACCCCAGCACACCTGGTTTCCCCCCTTCTCAAGGTCAGAGTTCCAACCTCAGGAGAGGAAGCCACTGTGGCTGAGCAGAGCCAGGAGGGGGTCTCCAGTGTCAGGAAAACCCCCCTGAGGTCGGAGCATTAAGACTTCAGAAGGTTTTCCTACACAATCCTATGGTCCCTGGGGTGCTATCTAGAGACCATAGGTGATAGTATTTATGTATTTATTTATTACATTTCTATACCACCCAATAGCTGAAGTTCTCTGGGCAGTTCACAAGAAGCATGGATATACAGGGGGCAGGATGACTTGGAGGTGGGAACTTTGGGGTGCCAAGAGCTCCTCCAGACCCCAGCAACTGAAACTGTAGCATGTTCAGCTGAAAAGGCTTCGTTTTGGAAGGAAAAGTGGGGTACAGATATTAAATAAAATGAAAATGAAATGAAAAGTAACTCCATTTGCCTTTGTTGTTGGTGGTGTTTTTTAAATGATCAGGTATGATGTAAAGGAGCCCTCAGACCAGGAGTGTAGCTGGGTGGCTCCAAGGCTAAAGGCTTGTGTCAGTTCCATGGCAGGCTAGCGAGGCTTTTGCATGCCCCCTTTGTTGACTTCTGGACTTTATTGCACAGGAAAGCAATGAGGTTCTCAGTCCTACCACCTCTGCTGCCCTTGGAGTCTCTTCAGGGATGGGTCCAATCACTCACTGAAGCAATGCCAGTGGCGGCTGGTGCCTGTTGTGGCTGTTAGGGTGGGGGGTCACTGCCCCTCTTGCGCTCAATACAGAACCACTTCTGAGCAATGCAAGTAATTTATGGGCATTTTATTAAGGGAAGGGATCCTCCAAATCCATTTGGCTGGCCAGCCATGAGGGTGTTCTGGAGTTTTATAGTTATTAATCACAAGGAGGAAAGATGTAGCCTAGAAGAAACATTGAAACTGGCTCTTATGGGCTGCAACAGCTTGGCAACAACAATTCGGTGGGTTTTGTGTGTGCGTGTGCGCGCCTGTGGGTGACCCATAGTGACTGGGGCTAGCACTGCCTGTGCTGACAGCTGCTTCCCATTTATTTGATGAGATCAACATGTTGAGGCTTATAAAGGCTTATCCATACATGCGTGTGAAAGAGACCTATTCTGTGTTTTTTTTAAGTGGTTTGGTGCATCCCCCCGCCCCCATTTCTTGTGCTATACTGTTTTGCATGAAACAGAAGAAGCCACTTTCAGCCAGGTCAGGCTATTTGTCTATGTAGCTCAGTATAGCCTTCTCTGACTAGCAGCGGCTCCCCAGGTCAGGGGTCCCCAGCACGGTGCCCATGGTGCTCACGGGGACCTCCAAGGGTGCCCATGAAGCTCTCTCCTCCCTGCCCCTTTCAAAAAATTGTTTTAAGAAAAACTTTGGAAAACATTAGGGCAGTCTCCTTTCTCTCCCTTTCTAGCCTCTACTTTTTCTCTCCCTTCTACCCCTTTGCCTTGCTGTTTCTCCCTCCCTCCCTCCCAGCCTCTAGCCTTGGTCTTTCTCTCCCACCTTTTTAGCTCACTTTTGACTAACCAGGCCCCATGTGACTAGCCACATTCACTGTGGGAGCCATTTTGTGGTGGCACCCACAGCAGTTTCTCAAATTCCCAATATGTCCGTGGGTCCAAAAAAGTTGGGGACTCCTGCAGCAGGGCCTTCGACAGATGTCTTCCACATTACCTGCTAGTTGCTCTGTGAAACATAGACTGGATGCTTCTTTCCATTTTATAGATGGGGAAAATGAATTTAACATGTAGTAAGTCATTGAAAGTCATCCAGAATGTCCATGGCTATAATGCCCAGTGTCTTATCTCTTGGACTACACGGGCTCTTTAGGACTATGTTCTCATATGAACATAAAAAAAGAGCCATGCTGGATCAGACCATGGTCCAGCATTCTGTTCACACAATGGTCAACCAGCTGCCCCAATGGGAAGCCAACAATTAGGACATGAGTACAATAGCAGCACCCTCCCACTTGTGTTCCCCAGCAACCGTGTACATAGGCAGACTGCCTCTGATACTGGAGGTAGCATATAGCCATCATGAACTAGGAGCCACCGATCACTTTATCCTCCATGAATGTGTCTAATTCGCTTTTAAAGCTGTCCAAATTGGTGGCCATCACCAGGGGAAAGAATTCCATAGTTTAACTATGTGCTATGTGAAGAAGTACTTCCTTTTATCTGTCTTGAATTCTCAATGTAAGCAAACCCCATATAACCCCTACTATGCGTGCATTTTGCTACTTGCTGCAATATAAGTAAACATTTGATCTGGATGTTAGTAACTGTATCTAAATGAGTACATAAGCCAGGGTCATCAGCCGAGGAGCTAAAGAAAGAACATTTGTTAAGATAGGGGAGAGCAGATTTCACTGTTAGTGGTTTGTTTGTTTTTTGGTAGATAGGCTTATTTTTGTTTTGTATTAATGCTTTTTCTGAGACAACAAGGAGGAAATACAGAAGAGTGATCATCATTGTCATCCATACTAATAAGAAAATCAGTGTTCTAAGTGTGGATCCTTATGAAGCCAAAATTGCACCATCCATGCACAAGAGATGAATATGGGGAAACCGTCAAGGTTTTCAGAAGTACAAAAAATATTTAGAAAAAAATTGAAAGGTGGGGGAGAAATCCCAGAATATCCCAGTGAGGACTGATCATGCTCAGTGTCCATGGAATGCTGACTGACTTCTGTGGGAGGGAGAGAAAACTGGAGATGGTGGTGGATGGTGTGGTGTCTCCTGAAAGAAGACATGGCTAGCTGGAATTCCCCCTCCCAGTTTCTTTAGTGGACTAGCTAGACCACTATACAATGATCATGGCATGCTGTAAGTGAACTGGCAATATTTTGGAAACCATCTTCTTCTCATTGACCTATTATAACCCCTTATAATGGGATAAGCATCTTTATCTAGAAATAAGTTGCATGGATTTCAGTGGGACTCCATGAAAGAAGTATGCCTAGGACCAAAGCCTTAGATCATGAGTGGGCCAGATATGACTCACCATAGCCATTTGCGTGACCCCAACCTGGTCCCTGCCTTTGCCGCCAGCCCCCACCCCCTGCAAATCCCAGCAATTCTGCTGGGGAAACAAGGCATGTGGAAGATGTGTACCTTGTTTTGCAACAGAATCGCTGGGATTCTGGCAGCAGTGGCTACTTCCACCAACAGTGTGTGTGGGGTCTGTGTGTGCCCCTTCGCAGGGCTCCTTGGGGGTAATGCAGTTCCCAAAGCCCCAGACGTTGCCCAGCTTTGCCTTAGAAAGACTGAAGTGTACATTCAATGACTACCATGCACCTGGCCTAAACACAGAGAACACAACATAGAAAGGGATTCTACTATACAATTATAGAATCTCCTTCCTCTGGAGTTTTGCCAAAGTCCTAACTGAGCTCATTTCAGAAGCATTATAGAACTTAATAATGATTTATATAGCACCATCCACACACATGGTATATAGTGTCAGATAAGCAAAAAAAGACAAAGTCCCCAGCCTTAATGAGCGTACAGTCTATGTTTACTCAGATATTTGATAGCTATAGGTTTTCACTTTATTTATTTGATCCTATACCAAGGCCTTGGAGTAGGTAACAATGCATTAATTATCCTATCCTATCCTGTGGCTGCCACAACCCACTTTGAATGAAACTGTTAAGGCTTTGTATTACTTCTGTGGTTGTTGCCTGATAATGTTGACAGAAAAAGAAGCTCTGCGGTGCTGTGGTATATGAAGGAAATTATTCCCATTATGCCTTGTGGAACTCTGGCATAGAGAGACAATCCTTTTAAATAAGGCACATGCACCACGAGCCATAACATTCTTGCATCCTCTGGCAATGAGTCATACAGTGTCTCATCTAGTATCTGCATGCCCAGTGAGGTCTATCATGATGATGCTTAAAAATAATCTTGTGGAATGTAAGGGGAATGAGTGGGCCAAATAAGAATGCTGAAGCTCTTTCAAGAGTTGGGTGGACCTTGGCAAACCAGAGATCCCAGGGATTGGGGTTGAAGCTGATTCAATCCTTCCCTTCTCTTGGCAAGAAAGGGGATGGATCACACTCCCCAAATCTCTGGGGATCACTTTCCTTTCAGGGGCTGTAGCACTTTGACAACCAACAAGAATGTATGTGATTTCCCCCCCAGTTGTTTTTTTTAACAACAAAACCAAAAATGTGATTTAATAGGCCTCCAAGAAACTTGGGCACAGACTCTGGCACTGATGAAATGTTATTACCTGGGAACAAAACAAGGGTCTATCCACATGGGGGAAAAGAAGGAAAGGAAAGACCTGTTGGCAGATTGACTCTTTTAGACAGCTCAAGTCTAGACATCCAATATGAACTATATCACTGTTCTAGCAGTTAAGACCTGGGATGGATAGATTTTCTTTGTTATTAATCAATGTTTATATTCCCCTTTAGAAATCTGAAATACTATATTGATGCTGTTTGGAGAGATTTTCTTTTTCTGACTGAAAGCTGTGAGGATAGTTATCGAAATGGTCATAACCTTGGCAAGTATTTTTAATGTGCATATTGGCAGGAATACTGAAAGTATTGCAACTGAAGTGGATATTTTGGAAAATGTATTTCCACCCCCTTCCTTCTAGGAAATCTAGGGATTCTCGCGTTAATTTAGCTGGCACTAGAACGTGGGAGGATCTATATAAGTTCAATGTCAACATTTTCAATGAAATGAATCCCCTTGACAGTAATGGTTTGCATGTATTTCTGCTATCAGAGCTAATGGCACAGATTATGTCTATGTTCCCCTCATATGTAGGGTGGCCACTTATGAATGGTCAAAAAAGAGGACGAAAGAGGGCACCAATTTGCATAAAAATGCTTGTGCTAATTTATGTGTAGATGCAAATTTAGAAATAATTATTATAATTTAAATAGACATACAATTCATCTCACCATAGAGTGGAAGATCTGTGTGCCTTACTCAGTCTGCTGTCCCGGTGCTGTTGATGGCCACCTTCAAGGCCCAGCTCTTCCATTTGATGGTTCTTTATCAGACGTGGACTGGACAGCCCTTCAACTATAAGATTTATTCAAAATAGAGGACAGTCCTCTAGCAGCCCTTGAAATAGAGGACTGTCCTCCATAAATACCTGGCCACGGTATAATAATTTGGGGGATTACGAGGTACTACCCAATGGAAGCAATGACCATTAGCCCATCAAGGCCGATATAATCATTTGTTCAGCTTACTGGAAGTTTGTCATTCTAATTGTGATGATGCCAAAACACAAGGTATCAGGTTCTAAACGTCTATAGTGGGATGGGTCTGTGGAAGATGTATTTGGGAATCCATTGACATCTGATCCTATAATCCTCTTGTATATCATGTTTTAAAATCAAGACTGTTGTCTTTTTCTAATCCTGTAGGTTTTTCCAAAAATGCTGGATAAGACTAAGCCAGCACTTGCTCAAACAAACGATTCAAACAACAATAAGCCTTTACGATTTGATAATGAGTGCAAAATAGCTATAAAAATTAGTCTGCTGTGCTGCTAAGAAAATTAAGAAAGATAACTCTTCTTCAGCTGTGAGAATGCTCATGAAAGCAAAAAAGGAAATACAAATTCCTACTGAAAAGGAAGAAGTTTCTTTACCAAAGGACTCTTTGGGCTTCTCATCATGTTGAAACTCAAACAAAAGACAGTGTCAACATCTGAGAAAGTGTTATGTTTTTCAAGATTGTAATAATATAACAAGCAATGTTTCACAAACTGCTTGGGAACAACATTTCCTGTCGATATTTGATAAGACTCTTCCTAATCCAGCTTTATATGATTTTACTGTTCACTTCTGTGATCCATGGCTTTCTATAGCTGATCGTGATACAGAGGAGCTAATTATGATGCTCTCTTCTAATGAGGGTCCTGGGAACCATGGAATCCCTGGAGAGGTATCCTATATCATTTCCTCTGTTTCCAGTGTTCAGGCATGAGCGCTTGTGTAGCCAAAATGGCACCACCCACCCACTTCATGTATCACACAAGTATCAACAGACTTGGGGGATCCCAAGCTTTGTAGCAGTACAAAACTCTTTTAAGGGAAAAGAACACCTAAGGGGGGCATCCCCAAAACAGCCCAATGAGGAGTGAGTGTAGTCAGTGACCATGGGATATTGAGTGACTATTGGGGAGGGGGGATGGAATGGATTATCATGGAAGAGGGTATGGCTGCCTGACTGGAACGGTGAACAGGAGTACGCCACACTGCAAAACATTTCTGCTTTTGTTATTACAGAGTAATTATCTGAAGCCAGTGTAATACCCATGCATTCTCAGAATTAAGTCCCAGTGAGCTGAATGGGATTTACTCCTAAGTAAGTGTGTATACGATTGCACTCTTAAAAGTCAGTATTTGATAATATTGCCAAGGAGTTTCTCTGGATATAGATAGATACTAAGAAACATTGAGTCTTATATTTGGTATAAGCCCTTTATACTTATACTTGTTTGAAAGTTAGGCTTTCTTCTGCATGATGTCTCTAAAACCGTACCTGTTACATGGAAAATGAAAGAGGGTTGTGTTTGCTCCATTTTTATTTAGCTTCTTTATTAATGATATTGTTCTAGAATTTAGGGGAACATAGTTTTTCCCCATGTACCTGGGAATAGGGAACTGACAGTGGCCCTTTACCCAGAGAATGTGGCCTTGTTTTTCTTTGCTCAAGATTGGTCTCAGCTGTGGGAGAGAAGTATTGCAAAAAGCATGTATTGGTAATTAATTATGAGAAAACTAGGGTGAACAGTTTTAGATGTAAAGCTAACCTTTATACACAGCATCTCAACTCCAAGGCAATTGAGTAGGGAAAGTCAAAGTACCTAGCTCCTTTTCCCAGCGGAGCTGGAAAAACTGTGTTAAAGCTCACCAAACTGAAAATTGCTGGAGAGATGTTGAATAATTGAGGGTATACAGGTGTAATCAGTTCTAAACTTGATCCAAATCAAAGTTGTATCCTGAGCTGCTTTTCACCACAGAGATTTGGTGAGATATGGAACAACATATCTTAATCGTTTTTAGGACAAATATTGAATACTATTTACAAAGTTTCTAAAGGCAAAATTGAAAAAGTCTGACCCATAAGGCAGTTCCCCCAAATGACAGTGAACTTGGTTTTGTCCCAGATTTCTTTAAATGAGTAACAGCGCAATCTTATGCATTTCTGTTTGGAAGCAAGTTCTAATGAGTTCATTTAGACTTATTCCTAGGTAAGTATGCTTAGGACTGCAGCCTAAATCTAATATATAATAATTTCTAAAATAAATTCTAGTGCAGTCCTATAGTGGGGAGGGACAGAGGAAGTGCGACCCTGTTGATTCTCCTGGACCTCTCAGTGGCTTTTGATACCATCGACCATGGTATCCTTCTGGATAGGTTGTCTGGGTTGGGAGTTGGAGGCACTGCACTGCCATGGTTCTCCTCCTGCTTGGATGGCTGACTCCAGAAGGTGGAGCTGGAGGATTATTGCTCTGTGCCATGGCAATTATGCCATGGGGTTCCACCTAGCTCCATTCTATCCCCTGTGCTGTTTAACATCTGCATGAAACCGCTGGGGGAGGTTATTGGAGGTGTGGGCTGAGGTGCCATCAATATGCGGATGCCACCCAGCTCCACCTCTCCTTTTTGTCAAACCCAGGTGAGGCAGCGGCTGCTCTGAATTAGTGGATGGAATTAGTGGATTGGATGAGGGCCAATAAACTGAGACTCAATCCAGACAAGACGGAGGTAATGTTAGTGGGTGGTTTGTCAGCCCGGCTAGGTGATATTCAACCTGTTCTGGAGGGGGTTGCACTCCCCCTAAAGGATCAGGTTTGTAGTCTGGAGGTGCTCTTGGACCCTGAACTGTCACTTGAGGCACAGGTAAACTCAGTGGCACGGAGCACTTTTTATCAGCTTAGGCTGATATACCAACTATACCCTTATCTGGACAGAGATAGCCTAGCTACAGTTATCCATGCTCTGATAACCTCTCGTCTGGATTACTGCAATGTGTTATACATGGGGCTGCCTTTGAAAATGGCCCGGAAACTTCAGCTAGTCCAAATTAGGGCAGCAAGATTGTTAACAGGGATTGGCCAATGAGATCACATTACGCCAGTACTTTTTCAGCTGCACTGGCTGCCAGTCCATTTATGGGACTGATTCAAAGTGCTGGTATTAACATTCAAAGCCCTAAATGGCTTGGGGGCAGGTTATCTGAAGGATTGTCTCCTCCCATATGTGCCTGCCCGGACCCTAAGATCATCCTCAGGGGTCTTTCTCCGGGAGCCCCTGCCAAAGGAAGTGAGGCAGGTGGCTACCAGGAAGAGGGCCTTTTCTGCTGTGCACCCTAGCTGTGGAATGAACTCCCTAGAGAGGTTCGCCTGGTGCTTATGTTGTACTCCTTCCGGCACCAGGTGAAGACCTTTTTATTCTCCCTTTATTTTAGCATTTTACCTTCCTAATGTTTTAGCTTTGGTGTTTTAAATCTGTATTTTAAATCTCTGCATTGCTGCTAGGTTTTATTCTGGTTGTACTGTTATATTGTGGTTTTAAGTATTCATATTTTATATTGTATTTTATGCGGTATTTTGTGGTTTTAATGTTTGTGAACCGCCCAGAGACCTTCAGCTATTGGGCAGTATAGAAATGAAATAAATAAATAAAATGTCTACTTTGAAGTAAGTCCCATTTTCAATGTGGCTTAATCCTAGGTAAGTGGGTATAAGATTGCCTTAATAATGACCTTTGCTCAGTTCCAATGTATTTGCAAAGGGGAAAGAGGCAGGGATGGCTCAGTCTCCCTTATTCTTTGATCTTGTCCTAGAGGCTATTGTGTGTGTCATTAGGCAAGATCCTGAGACACAAGGTCCTGAAACTGGAGCTCAGGATTTTGAAAGCCACCTTTTAATTGATGATATTTTCCAGTGTTGGCATCCACACAGCTTCAGACTATATAGACATTTAGGTCATTCTCAGGTAATCAAATTCATTGGACCAAATCTGTAACACTACGACCTGGTAAATAAGTTCATAACAAGAACTGAACATGTGTCACTTGGAGGTGTCATTTAAACGGCAGTCTCAATGGCTGAAATATGTGGGAGTTAGGGGTTCCAGAAATGTTTAATATAATTTACAACCATCTTGATCTACTCTTACAGGTCAGACCTAGATAAGTGGCAGACATTGACTCTATCACTATATCTGAGCAAAGGGCTGGATGCACCCATCTTGTTTGATCTCGGAAGCTAAGCAGGGTCAGCCTTGGTTAGTACTTGGATGGGAAACCACATGGGAATCAGACTTCCTGCACTGAGGAGGGGGCTGGACTCGATGGTCTTGTAGGCCCCTTCCAACCCTATCATTCTATTCTATGGACTAGTCAATAGAATTAAAATGAGTGTGATAGCCATGGTAATGATTAGAGGACTAACCTTAAATACTCCCCCAGTTATTTCAAATGAATAATCAGTTATTTAGATCCTTCTTATACGGTTGTTTTTGCCAAACTGCCAGTGGTTTTGTGGTGGTTTTAGCCTCCCTAATCTTCAGTGTTATCATACTGCATAGTTATTGGTACAAATAATGAGATGGACTCAGCTTGCTGAACAACTTCTGGCTGGTTTAAATTTGAATCAACACTTAAAGAGCTAACTGCAATGGCCTCCAAACACAAAGCTGTCTCACATATTAACAGGGCAACCCTTTAAGTCTCTACTCAGAAGTAAGCCCCATTCAGTTCAATGGAATGTACCCTTGGGTAAGCGCATATAGCAGAGGTAGCCAACTTGCAGTCCAACAACATCTGGAGGGCCACAACATCCATCAGTCCTCACTGTCGGCTATGCTGGCTAGGGCTGAGGGGAGTTGCAGTCCAACAATATCTGGAGGGCCACAAGTTGCCCGCCCTGCTGTCTATGATTGCAGCCTAAACCTCCTCTGATAATTGTTGCTAGAAATAAGTGGTTCTAACTGGGTAACAGAAGCTTCATCCACATAAGCATATACTAGCCACCAGATGGAAGAACCCATCCCGCAGCTTTCAAAAACATCCTTTATCTGGGAAGCTTGTGCAGATAAAAGTTTCAATATTCCTTTTGTTTCCTGAGTTACAGGAAAGTTTCTCAGATTCCCAAATGTGCCCACAGGACCAAAAAGGTTGGAGACCCCTGAGATACTGATGAACAAAAGTACTGACAAATGCAGATAGCTATGTTGGTCCATTCCAAAAAAGTCCAAAAGCCACTGTAGAGAAATATCTTTGTTAGAACCACCCAAAATGTTGCAATTGTGAGTAAACTTTCAGGTTCTCCAGAATTTGGACGCTTGCTCATGACTTTGTGACATTTTGGTTGGTCCTAATAAATAAATATTCAGAGATACCAAGAGAGCTGAAAATGTGAAAGAATTTGAGGGAATTGAGGGAGAGGAAAAGTTTGGAAGAAGAAAGGGAAAAGAGGGGAAGGATTATTTTATTTCAATCTTGCTTTTAAGAATAAACGATTCCCTTCCCTTTCTCTCAGCGCCCTTGAATGTGTCTTGGTGAGGGACCAAGGGGGAAAGCGGTGGTGCCGCAGGCTGAGATGGCTGAAACTTGGCTTCTCTCACACAAACAATTATTTTTACCATAGCTTTTTGTGTGTGCAAAAATCACATAACACACAGTTATTAAAACACAGCAGTATATATAACAAGCACAAAATAAAACGGCATATAAATATTATATATATATATATATATATATACACACACACACACATACACACACATACGCATAAAATTAAGAAGGCCCTAAAAATAGCACAAAAATAACACTGGCAAGAGAGTGGACTTAACAGAGTTTCTGGCACAGGTGGCCACCAAGAAGGCCCTTTCTCAATTTCCTGCCAATCTAACTTTCCTTAGTGACAGACCAGATAGAAGGGTCTCTGAAGCTGATCTTAAGGCCTGGGTAGGCTCATATAGTGCCCGCAATCCTTCAAATAATCTGGCCCTAGGCTCTTTATGGCTTTGGAGGTTAGTACTAGAAAGGAACAGTTAAAGAGCCTAACTAGTGCAGGATTTGTGTAATATGTGCCAACTGCCTTACCCTACCAGCATCCCGGTAGCTATATCTTGAACCAACTGGAGTTTCCAGGCTGTTTTTAAACTTGCCCAAGTAGAAAGCATTGTTTAGCCTGGACATAATTAGTTCACTGCATGGGGTAACTGAGGCAAGGTCTGCCTTCTCCGAAGAGGGCTGCAGTAAAAGGGGCTCCTGGCAACTGAGGCCACCTGAACACCCACATATAGCACCAGGTCAAGGAGAATCGACAGACACGACAGTTTAGGGGAGAGCAACCCATCCAAAATAGGTCACACACCCCCTTCCAGATCAGCCGAAATGAGTTTTATATGTCCCCCTACACAACTTCGAAAATGATTTATCTAAGTGATCTGTCACGGCCACTTTGAATATTGTTATCTTTAAAATAAATAAAAACAATCCCGTGGCTGGGAGTGCCACAGCTCAGCAGCCCACGGAGGATTTTGTTTTAGACGTGACATCCGAACCAGAACTGAAAGAACGGAAGTCGTATCCCAACCCAAGGGCTATGTAACGCCGGCACAGAGGCGTGACTATCAGCCTTCCCCAACCGGGAGCCCTCGGGATGCGTCGGGACTCCAACCCCCATGATCCCCGGCCAGCGTGGTCCGCGTGCATCTGTGCGGGAGGAGGAGCGGCCCTGCTGGCTGGGGATCATGGGAAGGGCAGTCCAATACATCTGGAAGGTGCCAGGTTGGGGGGAGGCTGCCTTACACCGAGAGAGAAACGGCCACTGCCGAGGTCCAAACGCCGGACCCCTCCCCCGCTCCTCTGCCCAACGGCCTTTGCCCAACGGCAAGGTCTCGAACGTTCGCTTCGGCAAAAGCGGGAGGGGCCCGGGCGCGGCCCTGGAGGGTCTCCTCCGCGCCCCTCTCCTCTCCCCTACCCCACCTCCTCCTCCTCCTCCTCCCCCCCCCCTTAGCACGTGCTGCTCGGGCACGGCAACCTCACTTCCGGCAGCACCGAGCGGAGGGAGGAGGAGGGGAGACGAAGACGACGAGGGAACGGAGGAGGGAGAGCCCAAAGTAAGCAACGCGCGTGCGCGGCTTATCTTTGGCTCTCTCTCTCTCTCTCTCTCTCTGCCCCCCCTCCTCAGCCGTGCCCCGCCCCTCCCTTAGCCTGCGAAGAAAACCAAGCAAGAGCGTTGCGAGTGGGGAGAGCGCGAGGAGGCGGCGGCGGGTGCGAAGGCCGCCTCGTGTCTTCGTCGCCGTCCGCCCCGGGGCGCGCGCAGGGCCAGCGGCAGAACGCTAGCGGGCGGCGCGCGAGCACCTCCGGCCTCGTTCTGGAGCTGGAGGCGGGAGGGGTCTCTCCCCCTCCCGCTTTCCCCCTCACCGCTACGTCGAGTGTGCAACTGAGAGCGAGCGAGCGAGCGAGCGAGGGAGGGAGGAAGGAAGGAAGGAAGGAAGGAGAGAGAGACGGCGCTGCAGGCGGGGGCGGCCGAGGCTCGGCTTCCCTCACACGGGCTTCCCGCTCGGAATGTGAGGCGCGGCAGCCGGCGGCGGCCCCTCGTCGAGCGCCGTCCCCACAGCAGCGGCCTCGGGCTTCCCAGCGCGGGGCCGGGCGGCTGACGGGCGGTGTGACTCTCCGCGCTCCCAGCCCCTGAGGGAAGACGGGGCGGCTCCTTCGGCGGCGGCGGCGGCTCTCCTCGCGCCGCTCCTCCTTCGGCCGCGTCCTCGCGCTCCTCCCGAGCTTGAGACGCTCCTCGCCCGCCATGAAGAAGTTTTCTCGGATGCCCAAGTCCGACGGCACCGGAGGGAGTAGTAGCAGCGGAGGCGGCGGAGTCGGAGGACCGCTGGCGGCGGGCTCGAGCTCCGCGGCCGGAGGCGGCCCGGCCGTGGGCAGCAGCAGGGTCTTCTCTGTAGGACGTTTCCAGGTCACTGTGGAGGAGCTGCTGGCGGAAGGTGAGCGGGGAGAGGATGGCTGGGGCCTCCCTTTCGGGGGCACCGTAGATTCACCCCTCGAGGGCGGCCTTGGAAAACGCCTAACAGCCTCCGCACGTCACTCGTGGGTTCTTGTAGGCTCGACTGGAGTTGTGGTACATGCCGCTGGCATGTTCTCTCACCCCCCCCCCCACGCTTTTCTGATGTAAAAATCTCGCACCCGCTACGCTGGGGAAAGAGAGGTGCTTCTACCAGACGCTTGCTGTCAGCAAGACTACCTGCCTAACGCATCTCTGGTAGGGCTGGTCATCGTTACCGTCTTAGCAAGACCCTAGGGTTGCTCATCTATAAAAAGCAAGCCACGGTGTGAATGCATTGGGCTCAGACTTGGTTTTCGATGTGCACAGGACCCGTGGGCTCCTTCCCGAGGGAGGTATGAACTGGGGTGTGGGTGCCAGCGTTGTAATTATCCTCTGGGGATAGGGGGAGAACCTTAGGCACACAAATTAAGGTAGGACCCCATTCCCTTTTTCTTGGGCCCTGTGAAAGCCACCACAGAGTCCGTTTTAATTGGTTCTATCTCAGAGGATTATGTAGGCCTTTGGACGGTGGAGTTAGGTGCGTTTTAAGTTGGATAATAGTCAGGTTCAGACTCTGGCTGTAAATATGGATTTAATAGTATGATTATTCTCCAAGATATTTATAAGTTGCTTTTTAGGGCCAATCCCTTACATATTGGCATCTGGAAGAAGATTGATACAAGATAATTAGGCTCATCAAATAATGATGTAAAATACAGGAACAGTTGCTGTGAACTGCATACTTTCTTCATATCCTTGAGGAAAGGCTATGGTGAAGAAACAAGTTTCTAAGGCGCTCCTAAAGGCCTGTAGTGAAGGGCCTAAGAATACGCTGGCAGGAAGGGAGCTCCATAACTGTGGGGCTACAACTGAGCAGGCCCTGTCTCCTTGCGCTTGCTAGCCTAACTGGTTTTAGAGGCAGGCACTCAAGCAGGGCCACTGAAACAGAATTCATAAATGGGTAGGGGAGTACAGTACAAGTGAAGGTGTTCCTTGGGGTAATCTAGTTCAAAGTTGTTGCCCAGCATTTTGAATTAGGCCCAGAAGTGGGCTAGTAACAAGTTCAACTGGTGCATGCTCAGATTTTCTAGCCCCATTTAAATCAGTTCGACTTCTGGTGAACATGTTTTAAGACCAGGCTGTGTGTGTGTGGCGGGGGGGGGGAGAGTCCCCCCTGGACAAAACACTGTGAGAAACAAACAGGAGTGTGTTCCCTTGAAGTTGCTCTGTGTGGTGCCAAACCACACTAATCCTTATGGGGGGAAAGGGGATGACTGTGTGTAGCGTGTACTTCTGAAGGAGAGTTTTCCCATATTATGGATTTCGCTCATGTATGTTCTCTAGTCACACCTGTAATTAAATAATGGAACTGAAAGGATTTATCTTAAAATAGTGGTTTATGGGAGTATCTCAGTGAGCAAAAATTAAAGAGGGAAGTAGCCCTGAAACTGTGGGTTTGGCTCTTTCTAGATATGTGTATTGCTTATGGTGCAATAGTTAAAAAAGGCAGTAAGTTTTCAGACAGAAAAAAGGATGCATAGCCTCTGCCTTTGGGACATAGCTTAAGTTTATAAATGACATGTGTTCTTTCCTGTTTTTGTTTATTTTTCTTTCTTGAAGGGAAAGGTGCTATTCCAGGTTTGCAAGCACTCCACTCATTTAGGGGCATTATCCCCTTACATAAACCTGAGAGTCTGTTTAGGGGTCTTGTGGGCACATTTTTCATTTATGACTATAATCCTGTAAATCCCTTTGCTGTAGTGGGACTTCTTTCTGCCATCTACCCTGTTGACTTGGAAAAAAAGTTTGAATATGTATTTTATTATTATTAGTACTGATTTGCCAACCTACACAAGCTTCAAAGCCTGTGAGTTCCTTTCCTTCTCTTCTGAGGAGTTAAAAGCTATTATTTATATTATAAATAATAGCTCTTATTTGATTTATAATCCCTCTTTCTCCAGGGCTGGGATATCAGTTAAATCAAATGTGGAATCCCTTTAAAGGACTTCTTTCTTTTAGGGGTGCCTGTTCCTAAGTTTAAAAAACCATAATCTATAAATTGTCTATAAACTGTCATAGCCTTGTTAGAGATGTTAACACAATATCTTGTGGAGTTTTTTCAAATGTTCACTTCCCTTCTGTTGATTCTCCTGAAATCTTATCAGTTCCCGCTTATAAATGCTTAAGTATCTTTTTCCAAATACCTCTTCCTGTGGTCATGCAAATGCTGTCCTCTGTTAAAGTCATAAATATATAGCCAATATATAGATATCTTGTGTACTCATTTAAGTTAGGAAAAAAGGCGAAGGACATGCCCTTTAAACTTCCTTAACTTTGAGCTCCTGAGCATTCTTCAGTTGAGAAATACTGATCTACTTGCACCATGGACACAGCACCCATACATGTTGGATCTGAATTTATTCAATAGAGCCCTGTTTCTCCCCTGCCTACATACATGCAGGCAGCTCAGAGGATGTTAGGAAGGATGGGAAACCTATACATGGTTTCCATGCATTCATCCAACCCTTCCTCTCTGCCTGTGGGATTGAAGTCTTGAAGTACTCCTTACTGATATAGTAGGTGATTTGTACATAAGAACATAAGAGAAGCCATGCTGGTTCAGACCAAGGGTCCATCTAGTCCAGCATTCTCTTTGCACAGTGGTCAACCAGCTGTTGACCAGGAACCCACAAGAAGGGCATGAGCGCAACAGCACCCTCCCACCCATGTTCCCCAGCAACCGGTGTACATAGGCTCACTGCCTCTGGTACTGGGGTCGCACATAGCCATCAAGACTAGTAGCCATTGATAGCCTTTTCCTCCAGGAATTTGTCTAACCCCCTTTTAAAGCCATCCGAAATGGTGGCCATCACTATATCCTGTGGTAGAAATACTTCCTTTTCTCTGTCCTGAATCTCCCACCAGTCAGCTTCATAGGATGACGCTAGGTTCTAGTATTTTGAGAGAGGGAGAAAAATGTCTCCCTATCCGCATTCTCCACACCATGCATAATTTTGTAGACCTCTATTGTGTCTCCCCTTACCCTCCTTTTTTCCAAGATAAACAATCCCAGCTGTTGTAACCTTCTGTCACAGGGGAGATGCTTCAGCCCCTTGATCATTTTGGTTGCCCTTTTCTGCACCTTTTCCAGCTCTATGATATCTTTTTTTTTAGGTGTGGTGACCAGAACTGTACAGAGTATTCCAAGTGTGGTCGCAACATAGATTTGTATAGGGGCAGTATGATGTTGGCAGTTCTATTCTTGATCCCTTTTCTAATTATGCCTAACATGGAATTTGCCTTTTTTCCAGTGGCCGCACACTGGGTTGACATCTTCATTGAGCTGTCCACCACAACCCCAAGATCTCTTTCCTGGTCAGTCACCGCTAGCTCAGATCCCATCAGGTTATACTTGAAGTTGGGGATTTTTTGCCCCAACGTGCATCACTTTACACTTGTAATGTATTTTGCTCTTCTTTTTTATTAGTCTTCATTAGTAATCTTTGACCATACAGAAGGACTGAAGTAGGCAACTAGCCCAGTTATATAATGTTTTGAATACCCATTTTAAAGGAGAAGAACCTCCTAGAGCATAATTTGTCACCTGCAAATATTTAAAACATGTTAGCACTTTTCTGTGTTGCTGTTAGCAGAAATTTTATTCAAGTTGCACTACATAGGATAATGCAGTTTACTTAGTTTATAGGTTTAGAGAAAATATTAGCAAAGATAATTTTAGCAGTGTATTTCAGATGCATTGAAAATAGTTAACTTTAAGCTCTTAAGTCCTAGTGATGTTAGTGAGACAAATTTAAACACATCCCATTGAAACATAGAGTTGGTTAGCCTTGTCGAGAACAGCCGTAATAAGAATAAGATACCTTAAGTGCATCTTTCACAAATGCGTTGGAAACACAGAACATTGCCAGAACTTGAGAATAATATGTACATTTTCAATTCCCTTAAAGGATTAAATGAGATGCAAAGAAGTTCTGGGCATTTTTCTGTCTTGCATGACTGACAGTATTTGAGTCGTCATCGCAAAGCTGAAACTGCATATGTTAAAATAAAGAAAAATACTGACGTGTGTGCATGGGGGACATATCTGCCTCCTCTGTAAATGGCATCTTGGCATTTGATGGCCTCTGGGGTTCTTTAGCTTCAAGATTTAAGATGTCATCTTTGTCCCCGCTTTCTTCCATCCAGCTCACTTGTGTCACACTATGGCTGCCTTGTCATTCACTTGGTTGAGAGGCTGACTTCAGCTGCAATCCTATACACTTCTGGGACTAAGTCTCATAGAGTTTAATGGGAATTACTTCTGAGTAGACATGCATAGGATTACACTGTTAGTTGACTAAATTCACACATCCAGTGTATAATTCCTTCCTTAAAGTACTAGTATTGAATTTGTTTTGGATGGTCTGTTGCAGAAGATAAGGTTACATTCCACATTGGTAAATAAATGCTGTAAAATTCAGTAGTGCTATGATGGCCAGTCTTGTGATTCTTTATAACTCTAGTCAGCAACATGTTTTCCCAAAAGGGCCAGTCTGAGAAGAAAATGAGAGCCAGTACCTTAACCATCGCTCCTTGCATCATCAGTATTATTATTAAATTTATGAGTTGCTTCCCACAGCAAAAAGGAGTCTCAAAATGACTTTTACACACAATACATAAATCTGTGTTTAATATAACCGAGTGGGGTGGGCGATCAATATAAACCCACTTTGACCTGCTAGCAAATTCTGTTGTCACAAAAGTCACTTTCATTTATAACTCTTTCATCTTGGGGTTTGTATGTTTTATTTTGTTTATTTATATAAAGACTTATAGCCCACCCTTCTTGTGCTTACACACAATTAAAACCAATTATAACATACAAGAATATTCAATAAAAATAACTATGATAAAATAGAGTTTCACCAGATGAGTGAAGACATTGGACAGGAAATTATTTACCTGGTAAAACAAAGGCCTGCTGGAATAAAAATGTTATTATAATCTGGCATAACACAGCAAGTGAGGGGACCAGCTGGGCCTCATGGAGCAAAAAATAAATAAATAATAATTTGGGTATGACCAATAAGAAGGCCCTTTCACTTGTCCCCATCAACTGAGTTTCCGTCATAGGGCATAGAAGGGCCTGTCCCCCCAATTTTAGGGCATAAGTAGGCGGTGGTTCCTATGGTGTTGAGGTCTTTAAATGTTGAGAGCTAGGAAACTATGGGGTTGGATTTGGCCCAGAGGCCTTCAGTTACAAACCCTTATCTTACTGGGGTAGGTCTGAATGACTCTATACTTTCTGAAACTCTTCAGCCTTGTTACTTATAAGTGTGTTATGTGAGATGTGGCAAATATGTATATGGAGGGCTTGTTAAACCAATGGTCTGATTCAGTATAATGCAGCTTCATACTTTCAGATGTTAACTGGTCAAGAAACTGTGATGTTGTCATAGAATAGTAGGGCTGGAAGGGGCCTACAAGACCATCGAGTCCAACCCCCTGCTCAGTGCAGGAATCCAAGTCAGGTGTGATGCAGCAACAAGTTAATCATTTTTTAATGTTATTACAAATTCTGTAGTAATCTGTATTGGGTTGGATCCAAACCTACATGAGCGGAAGGAGCTTACTCATTAGTGCTGTTGTACGAACTTTTGAGTAACTAATTATCGGACCTGTGTTGCAATATGCCTGCTACTATGTGTCAATACATATGGTGCATGCAGTTTCCCTGTAGAAAGTAAGCCCTGATGGCTGGGGCACATGCAGTTCCCCAATAGAAAGTGCAAGCACAGCTGCAGAGCAAGCAGTGAACTGAGAAGTGGGAACCTGAGGGAAGGGTTGATGATGCAAAATGAAGCATGTTCTTTTTGCTTTTGTTTGCTTAGTCTGGAATCTAGACCAGGGGTCCCCAGTCTTTTTGGACCTGTGGGTACATTTGAGAATTGGAGAAACTGCTATGGGCACCAGCACAAAATACCTAATCAGGGGATCACCACTTTGGCATCTACCTTTCACATCTATGGATTTAAGGCTGCATCTTATTCAGCAAAAATGTTTGCTTCGTATCTTTTGGACAACGTCTCTTTAATAAGGGATTGCCTAATTAAGGTAATTGCTGGCAGCGCAGTACAGCTAATGCTTCTTTTAAACATATCTTTTGGCAATGTCCAATGGTAGCTTCTTTTTGTGCGGAGGTTATTACACAGAAAAAGTTTGTACAGGAACAGACTTTAATATTCACGCTGTTTTATTTACTCGCTTCATGGAAATTAACAAATGGTCAGTGTAAATAGATTCTCTGCACTCTTTTGACAGCCAAAAGACTGATATTACAACACTGGAAGGATAAACACTTACCTCCTATAATGCAGTGGATTGAGGACCTTACAACGTTTTCAATATTTGAAAGGGTAGCATATAGATGATACCTTCAGATGGTTACTTACTTGGATGTTTGGTCCAAGTTTTTGTTGAAACCCATGTATAATTGCTAGAAAGCTATATGCATTTCATACAAATCCAGGTATACATATTAAAAAATGGGGGGAAATATTGTCGGGTGCCCATGGGTGCCATGTTAGGGACCCCTGGTCTAGATAGTGAGCTGGTTTGCATGTAATGGCAACAAATCATGGGTTAATTAATTAATTCGTTAATTAACCCACAATTTGCCATGGCACATGTCAGACGCATTCTGTGGCCATTTTGAATTTTCCCCATTCGGGGGTTACTACATGATGTCCAAACCCAAACGCTATAGGTTAATTGTGGGTTAAACAACCCACAGTTAACTTACAATTAGTAGTTAGGTTAACTGTGGCTTGTTTAATCCATAATTAACCTATAGTGTCCAGGTTCAGACATCACTGCGGAATGTGCCTGGCACGTGCCACCAGCAAATAATGGGTTAATTAATCCATGATTTGCCGCTGTTATATGCAAATAGCCCCAGGGCTGCTATAATTTTCCAATTTGCACAAAGAGATTCTGCCAGTTGGCTTCTACAATCACTGCAGCCAATTGTGACCAGGTGCTTACACAGGAGGAACCTTTCTTTCAACCCTAAGGCAGAAATGGTGACCAAGAAGCAGGTGTGGCAGCTGAATTCACATTGACTGGGTTAGCAGAACATGCTAACCCACACTCATTGGTTGAGTGTGGGTTGTTGTTGAACTGTGGGTTAGCGTATTGTCTGAACCCAGAACATTTTCCACAGGGGGGGCTTGTTAACCATGCAGTGTGGCTTATTTTTCTCGACAAGGCACCTTGAGAACCCATGGTTTGTTGTTAAGTTGTTCAGGATGGTTAACAAGCCACATGCATGGTTAACAAGCCACCTGAGGAAAATGTCCTGGGCTCAGACAACATGCTAATCCAACAAACAACCCATGGTTCAACAGCAACCCACACTCAACCACTGAGTGTGGGTTAGTGTATTTTGTGAAGAGCCCCATTGATTTGAACTAACCAGTTGATTTTCTGGCTGCCAGCTTCTGATTCACTAACACTTAGCTGAGATGCCATCTGAAATATGGTGCCCTTTCTCATATTGTGTTTATGATATTTGTGTGCTGCCTCATAAAACAATCCCCTGGATGGCTTGCAATAAATTTGTACATCACTTAGAACACATAGCTTCCAATTCTCTAGTCTCTTCTAATGGTTAATTGTTCAGCCCTCTGGACTTTGAAGTGCAGATATGCTTGATGCTCTAAAATCTCATATTCAATATAAGGTAATAAACTAGATGAGATGTGGGAGATCTGTATGGTTTTTCTTTTAGGTCTGCTGCGAAGAACCACAGGCCTGGGTTCCCATTCTGATCCTCTAGGCGTCTCCAGATGGCCATGGCCCCTTTCCCCCAACCACTGATGGTTGCTGGTTTGTGCAATTTCTCCCATTTTGAAAGGTTGAAATGCCTCTCCTAAGGCTTTAGTTACTGGCTCCTTTTGCCTTTGGCCCTGCCCACCACTGGCATCCTTGAGAGCTTCTCCAAAACAAATTCAGCCCTTGGGCTAAAACACCTCTCTTTGAGAGCAAAGCAGCTGGGTGTGTGTCCCTGGATGGGTATAGGGGGTTTAAAACTTCCTTAGATTTCCCCGTTTAAATGGCCCCACATGCTCCTCCAAGTACCAGCTGAGTCCTGACTTGGGAATCCCTGCTGTTATCTCGATCGCTGATTGGAGATAACTGAGGGGATTCCCCTCCTGGACTGGGGTTAGGACTTGGGAGAGGTGACAAGCCATGAGATGAAACCTCTGTAGGTCAGATCATGACCCTCCTTCAGCCGCCTTTGGTCTCCAGGTTTGAGGTTCTCACCCCTGGTATAGGGCAATTTTAATTAAATGCAATTGCAGTTTACCCGTAATGTTTATGTCACCTTAGTTTTGGGGAGGGTGGATTGATTTTTAAACATTTTTTTAAAAGACTGATTTAAATAATAAGTTTAAATCAAGTTTTCCATTTGGACAGTCTTTACTATTGTTTAACTGAAGTATTTGCTTGCAACAAAATATGCTCCTAGGTGTGTAGATGCCCTAATCTAGACCCTTAGTCATTTAACCTATATTCCAGTTGTATTATGGAATTCATATTTACTTAGGATGGAACTACACATAAAAAACAATGGTTAAAGCATGTATGTCTATCCCATACATATACAAGGTGTTCGTGAGTGAGAGAGAGAGAGGGGTGGGGATGGGAGAATTAAAATAAGGAGTACAAATGTGATAAATCAGTTTCAGGTTCTTATTCTTGTTCAGTGTGTTTTGAGTACCCTTTAATTGATATACATTGCATCTTTAAAGGAACCCCTTTGAAAGAATTGTTCGGTTTGTGGGCTGTAGTGTTGCAACAAACTTATGTGAAACCTAAAGATGCTGCCAGATTCCTTTACCAACAGACTTTGGTGGTGAAATTTCTGTTTGGCCTGCAGTATAACTGCAGCTGAACAGGCTTGGCCCTTACCTTACGAATAAGGTAGGCTTCTTGTAAGGTTTCCATAAGAACTGAGGCTTCTGGAATACAAAATACATTTTGGAATGGAGGCGCAGAATTGTGGCAGATACCTATCAAAGTCTTCTAAAGCACAAGCTGGGCGATTCAGCTAATTTCTAATCAGAAGTCACTTCTGGTGGTGATAAACTGTTGCATCCTACTGCTATCAATGTATAATGGCAGTTACAAGGAAATAATGACAGAACTTTAGTTCTTGGATTTAGCAACAAAATTACTGTTTTTTTTAACTAGAAGCATGTCAGTAGAGTGAAAGCTAGTTTGGGAGGCATCAAATCAAGAATTGAGGGAGATGAAGGCAGAATGATTGTTAGATGGCAAGTGAATACAGATATGCTGAAGGCAGATGTAAATAATAAATCATAGTGGAGTTATTGCAGAACTACACTGAAAACTGATCTAGTGTGGCAGCCCAAGAGTGTGAGGTATGATCTGAGAAGTCCTAGATTCAGAACTCTCCTCTATCAGGAGTTCATTAGGTAGCCATTCTCTCTCACCCTCCCATGAGCAATATGGAGATGGTAATATTGAGGTAATTTGTTGGGTTGTTAGGACTGTTGAGAGAGCATCTGTGAAGCACTTGAGTATTCAAACGGCCAAGCTAAGTGAGCGTTCTAGGTAGAGGTCTCGTAGCACTACCAGTCAGAAGGCATTGTGCAGCTATTCTACTTTTTGTCCTTAACAAATTTCCTGCAGCAACAAAAAAAGGTGGAAGAAGTAGTGGGAAAACACAGAAGGGTTACAAGTGTAAGAGGATGACAACTCCCCCCCCTCCAGTTTTTGTGAATGAGGCAGGGAGACATTGCAATAAAAGCCTTGTCTACAAGCGTCCTAAGTGCATATTATGGGGTGGTGGTGGTTTTAAAATAATCCCCATGATACACTTACATTTTTGCACTGATTGCGCTTTTTAGTGGGCTGCAGTATCAAATGAGTGGCCAGCTAGGAGAAAAGCTCGTAAAAGGAGGGGCTAAAGAGAGGTAAGCGAGTATTTTGCACCCCTCGCCTACATATCCCTTTTTGGCTTTTGAATCGGACCCCTTTACTCCTACTTTAAACTTGATTGGGGCAGGTGTGCATTTAAGGAGATACATCTGCTCCCACTGAATCTTATTTGGCCTTACAGTACTAAATACATGTTGCTGTTACTATATTGAGGGAGTTCTCAGTGTGAACAAGCTGAGGAAGGGGAAAATGTCTTAATGCTCTATAATGCTTTGAAAGTTTATTATTTTATTATTACTTTATTACAGTTATCTTTCCGTATTGTAAACATTGCCATTAAATATGACATGGGAAAATTTAAAAACAAGTTATAACTTTGAGAAAACGTTTCCCCAAGTTTATAGAATCAGTCAGACGTACAGATCTAAACTAACTGAAATGCCAAAAGGGTTGGGGCTTAGATATTGCCAGTTTTAATTAAAGCATTTTAAACAGGATTCAAAAATATTGTAGAGTTATAATGGGTTGGCTATAATAAGTCAGTATGATCTAATTTTTAGCTAACAGATGACTTGTGCCTCTACAGTTACCTTAAGTTAATAATGCAAGGTAGACTGCAATCTGTAGATGTTTTGGACTACAACTCCCACAATTCGTGGCCATTGGTCATGGTGGCTGGCACTGATGGGAGTTGTAGTCCAAAACATATGGAGGATACCAGGTTGCCTACCAGGTTGGGGTATGGGGCTCCAAACCACTCTTTCCCCAGGTAGAATCTGTAGGTAAAGTAACACCTGAACTGGCCCCTGAACTTGTCGTATCAAGAGTAGGTCTTCTTGGTGGTGGCCCCCCAATTGTGGAATGATCTCCCTGATGAGGCCAGCCTGGTGCCAGCATTGTTATCTTTTTGGCACCAGGTTAAGACCTTCTCTTCTCCCAGGCATTTGGCAGCATATGATAAGTTTTATTTGATCCTGGATTGTCTTATGGTTGTTTGCTTGAGATTGCTTGTTTGAAGTTGTTTCAGATATGTTCTGTTGTGTGTGTTGTCTGTTCATCGGTTTTTATGTAAATGGCTTTCAATCTCTGTATACTGTATTTTTAAAGTTTTTAATCTTTGTAAACTGCCCAGAGAGCTTTGGCTATTGGGCAGTATAGAAATGTAATAAATAATAATAATAACAACAACAGCAACAGCAATAATAGATCTGTTCTGTCTGGACCACTGGGTAGGCGTAAGCTGTTTGCCTCTGAGTCTTAGGGATATTCAGCAGCAAAACCCAACAAATGAGATTATTCTACAGTACTCTGTTGGTTCTAACAATACTTGTTCCTTAGGGTGTGTGATTTTTATTTACAAAATTAAATAGGTTTCAGACTTGAACAATGTATTTGAATGCTTTCAAATTTTAGGATTTTGCTCTCACTTAAAAGCAAAAACCTAAAATTTATAGTTTGACCATAAACAAGGATTCCACTTACTTGGGAGCAAGCCCCATTGAAATCAAATGGGTCTTCTGAATAGTCATGTATAGAATTGCTCTGCAAGGCATTTTAGAAGTGCTTTTTGGTTGCCAGAGATGATAAAAATAAGTTCTTCTTCGTGGTCTCTGGGCATTGCAATATGGGCTTTGCATCTGTGTGTGATTTCAGGAAAAATTTCGGGAAACTTCTATAGCTGAGGAATTTTGGTGGGAAACCTCCCCCACTGTCACAGTGCACATGTCCCTAGTGGGTTCCCACTTATTCAGTTCCCTTTCAACTGCCAGTGTGGTAGCCTCGCTAGGCAACTTCTCTGTTCAGTCAATCTGAAAACATTTTTTGCTGAGGTTTTCTTCTTTCTTTCTTTCTTTCTTTCTTTCTTTCTATCATTCCTCCTCCTTTTACTTGATTTTTTATTATTTTATTGTTTAGCTTTGTGATGTAGAGATTGCCTGATGGGCTTATGGCCCGCCAGGCTCATTTTTGGAAGTGTGTCTGCTGTGGGAGCAAACTACCCCCAACTGACAGATATTCCTTGTGCCTTTTTTTGCCTCGGAGAGGGGCATAAGGTAGAGAAGCCTGTACACATTGCCAGGCTTTCATGAAGAAAGCCTGAAAGAATAGATCTGTTTGGCTGTGTGCCATTCTTTGGAGAAAGATATTAGAGACTGTGGAGGTGCCTAAGGAGACTATGGCTGAGTCTTCTCCAAGCCCTGCTGACGGTATGTCTGCCTCACCATGGCCTATACTAATGTTGGGATTGGAATCGCCCCATAGTCTAGCTCAGACCTCAGGACAAACAGACTCTCCAAGCAGACAAGACCCATCCATGCCAAGGTGGTCACTGACCATTTTGTTGGCAAAAAAGCTAACAAAAAAAGCCAGAACTTCCAAATTGTCAGCTACATCTTCTTCTGAGTCTAAGAACAAGAAAAAGAAAAGCTCAATAAAGGGGCAGACTCAGTATGGGACCAACCACAGTCACTGGCTCCAGTTGCAGCATTGATGGATGAGCAGGAATTGAAATCTTCAATACTGGCGGCTGTATTGGTCCTGACACAAGTCCTGGTTCTGATCGCATCAGTGTCAGAGGGTGAAATCAGTGATGCTTCTCTGGGCCAACCATCCCCTTTGCCACGTTGTCAAGATCAATACCAATCACCTCAGTATGGAGGGCCTCTGGAGTGATGCCCTGAATTCCATTATCTTGATAACGTCAGTACAGAGGGATCATGCCTCTAGACATTTCGAGTTGTGTCAGTGCCGATCCAGATCCCCTTCTCTGGGATAGGCGCTCAGAATGGGAAAAGCCTTACAGGAGATCTCAAAATTGGGACATGGGTTGTATGGACCAATACCACTGTCAGTGCTAGTACCCTTGCCGCGGGTACTAGCAATTGTCAGGCTCGTCGGCAGCAACCAGTGCCTTCGGCCATGGTATTGAGACCGCCAGATGGCGATGGAATCTTCCTGGCTCCCTTTCCAATTATAACTTCCCTACTAATGCCTCAAAGTATAACTTCCTATCCAAGTATAATTTCCAAAATGATGCCTCCAATACCAACTTCTGAACCAACGGATCAGCCAGCACCCTCACGGCCTCTGCCAGTTCACCACTTGAGCAAAGTGCCTTTGGGTTTGCAAGCTCCATCACACTCAACAAGGTTGTGGGACACACAGCATCACAAATCAGACCCTCCGGAGGCTTCCCCACTTTCGGTGACCAGTGGATTTTAGTCGGACTCGACTTCACAGTCTTCACTGCACCCATCCATCTCCTCTCCGGATGTTGCAGTGGGATCCCAGGATGCAATCTACCCATCAGAATATTTGGGGCAGTTCTCAGATCAGGTCATCCATATGGCCCAGTTGTTAGGACTTGAAATGCAGTAATCCGTCTCTACTGTCCACGACACGGTGTTTAATGCTGCGAATACTGAGCTTTTCTGAGCAGTGGCAATTCCACTCCTTCCAGCTCTGCACCATACTATAAAATAGCTGTGGAAGGCTCCCTCATCTATGCCTTGCATGTCTAAACAGCCCAAGGGGATGTACCGAGTTCAGGATAAGGACACTGAGTTTCTTTTCACTCACCCTCCTCGAACTCTATCATTGTTGAGGCAGCACAAGGTAAATCAAGGGGACTCCACTCTTCTCCAGTTAACAAGCAGGGTCGCCATCTCAACTTGCTCAGTAGATGGCTGTATTCCTTGGCAACCCTTGGACCTAAGGTGTCTAATTACCAGGTAGCTATATCGAGATATCAGCTCTTCCTCTGTGAAAAAGTTGGTTGCCTCTTGGACCATCTTCTCAAAGACAAGAAAGAGCTTGCTGGGGTGTTTCAAGGTGTCAAGGTTCCATTTATGATCCAGACCCCCTGAGCAACTTCTTAAGGATCTCTTGCCTTCTTAAGAGTCCCACCTTCCTTCTTTTAAACTTCCCCTTCCCAGTAACATGGGGTTTAGGCTGTAGACGTGGGGTGACTGACACTCTAGACACAGGATTTACCTGTAACAGTTTACTAGTAGATTTCAAGCAAACAAATTACAACTAAAGGTATTAACACAATAGAGCTGAGCGATATAAAAGGTATTAAAAGAAAATAAAAGTTGCAAAATGCAGGTCCCTTTACCTAGACTTTTCTAGGCTGCTTCTTCCTGCGCACTCTTCAAACTCTGTGCTCACTTCAGGCTCTGGCTGTCTCTGCTGTTGCTGTGCTGCAGCTTGGTCTTTCTGATCCTTACTAGCTCTTTCCCTCTCCTTATATACTGTCCTCCCTCAAAACCGAAAGTACTGCTTCAAGCCTGAAGAAATGAAACTTAAGTGGAGAAAGGAAACTGATACTTAACTGGAGAAATGAAACTACTACTCTCAGGGTTACCCCTCCCAACAGAAAACTCCAGGCCTCCCAGCCTGACCCTTTTTCCCTTTGCCTCTGTATGTCATGCGGCTAGCCAGACAACAGATCAACACCTCTTGGCTTCAGGTGGACTGCGATGCCAAAGTTCTTGTTGGGGGCAGGTGCTTTGAGGTGTCACGTCTGGCTGAAGTCTTCAGGCCTATACCAAGAGGCTTTGTCTCGTATTGAGGACTTGCCGTTAGATGGCCAAGGTCTTTTCAATTCTAAGACTGATGAGGCCATGGATTCGGTCCAAAAAGTGAGAAATACAGCACAGTGCATGGGGGTTGAGCCAACTGTTGCTAGTATCATGCCCCCACAATGCAGTATACCTACCAGTAGTTGGGTTTGCGGCAAGTGTCTCGACAGCAGGCTCCAGAGCCGAGAAAGCAGTACTTGGTCAAGTTTAGGAAATTTCACTGCAAAGGGCAACAAGTGTCACCTTTTACTCTCCCCCGCTCTTTCTTTGGCCCTCTGCTGTCCTGTTTTCGGAACTTGCCTGTCTTCTTTTCAGCCAGCCTGGACCAACATCACATTGGACTCCAGCAGGGGCTACAGGATTGAGTTAGGCACCCTCTTCTGCTCAGGATCTTCTGACAGCTCCATCGCAGGTCCTTTGGCAAGAACTACAGAACCTCTTGGCAAAAGGCGCTATAGATCCCGTCCCACGTTGTCATCTCAGCAATGGGTTTTACACCTGGTATTTCACAGTACCAAAGAGGGATGGAGGGCTTTGTCCGATCCTGGATCTCTGGGACGTCATCACCTATACTATGCCCAGGAAGTTCCACATGGTCTCTCTATCATCTCTCCTTTTTCCTGTATTAAAAACTGTGCAAGGGAGACCGGTTTGCCTCAATCAACCTGATATACACCTATTTTCACATAGTGATCAAGAGGTCATATCCACACTTTCTCTGCTTCATGATTGGGACAGATGTTTACCAATTTTGTGTGCTGCTCTTCCGCCTTGCTACCACCACAAGGGTCTTCATGAAGAGCATGGCAGTAGTCTGCTGGGTGTACAGTATGGAGATCTATCTGTATGTAGATGACTGGCTACTGGTAGCATCAACCAGGTGTCAACTTCTTCAGTTGACCAAGATGACCTGCAGTCTCCTGTGTGAGTTGGGCCTCTGTATCAATGAGGAGAAATCTCATCTGCAGCCAGTGCAAAAGCTCAAATTTATCAGGGCTCTCTTCAATTCACAGTCAGGTCAGGTGTTCCTTCTCAAAGATCAGGCCCATTCTTTAGGTTCCCTGGTAGCCCAGTTACTCACTTGGAGGACTGTTACAGCATTTATGGTCTGGCGCCTTCTTGGTCTAATGGCGTGAGTTGTGCATTACGCCCGCCTGCATACTTGAACCTTGCAGAACTGATTCCTCTGCAGCTTTGATATTGAGCTTTGACACTGAGCTATACCCAGCTTTGATTCCCTTCATGGATGAAGAGTTCGCTACAGTGGTGGATGGTGGATAATTATGTCTGGGTTCTAGAGGTGCCCCATCTTCTCACCCTGGAGCAGAGCAGAGTTCAGCACCCAGACCTTCGAATGCTTCGCATGCCAGCTTGGCTGATCTGTTGACTTGCCTGCTCTAATCCAGCGGATCCTCGATGGCACTGGACCCTGCTGTCAAGATGCTTTTTTTTTTAACAAGGGAGCAATCTTATGGCCCCTAGACAGATACTTTGGATACCCCGATCTGAGGTCAGAGACAGCTCTCCGATCTTGAAAGGGAAATGGGAGTTCCAACCCTCCTCTCCCTTGCTGCCATCACAGAAAGAACTGTGCTGGCTGCTCTCTGAGGACAGGAACCCAACCTTGGAGAAGGAGGTGTTTCAATGCTTGAGGAGGGGAGGAGACTGGAGAGACCATGATACGAGCTATCCTGAGCTCTCTCTGGCCTCCTTGCCTCTCCATCTGATGCACTCCAGCGACAGGCAAAAAAGCCCGTCTGTGCTATAGAACAGTGGTTCTCAACCTTCCTAATGCCGCGACCCTTTAATACAGTTCCTCATGTTGTGGTGACCCCCAACCATAAAATTATTTTCGTTGCTACTTCATAACTGTAATTTTGCTACTGTTACTGTTGCAGAAATCAGAGTCAGAGAGACCACGGAGTGAAGGAAAAAGAGTTTTTCTTTTCTTTATTAAAGGCGTGGGCTTTATGGCCGGGATAACTCCCAAAGTGCCAAAAGCCCTGAGGTACATCAGCAAATTGTTTTTATAGACATTATGACACATAGGAAAAAGCTCCCCCTCCCCTTTCTGTGTGGTTTTGCAGTATTCAGCATTTCTTCTCCTAGCACCATTGTTTATAACACAAGAAATGGGTTATAGGGTAGCCATGATTAGCAGAGAACATGATATACCGCTCTGACCTCAGCCTCAGCCTTGTTGACAAGATAAGAAATTCCTGCGTCTCTTTAGCTTGCAAAATGTATTTGAGGGAGAAAGAGCTCAGCAAAGGCATGAGGCTTCTTAGTCTGACCCTCTACATTATGAATCGTAATGTAAATATGGTTTGCTAATGAAAATAATATATAACAATAGCTTTAATAATACAAAAGATGATACATGGCATAGTTCAGTCAATACAGTTCATTAAAGTTTCCTATGATTTACCATTCTCTGTGTTGTTGTTTTTTACATACCTGTTACTATCACCAGGGGGCAGTATTCACATCAACCATAGCTGAATATAAAAAGACCGATCAGCATCCAGATTAAGTTCCCATGGTACAGATATATATTTTTTTGCAGTAGTTGATGATTTTACAGTACATGATTTTACATTTACCCAGTAATTATAATTCATGAAGTGTCGTTTTACCTCCAGGACTGCTGCTTTCAACACAGTAGCTGCTTTTAACAGAGTAGCTGCTTTCAACACAGCAGCTGCTTTCTACACAGTAGCTGCTCTCTACACATGTGTGACTGGTCCGCATAAGTACATTATGGCGCCAACCCTGTCACATACACCTGTATTTGTATGGGGTGTATGTGATGGGGTTGGCGCGATGATGTCATCACGCCGGGTACTCGTATGTGGGCGTATCTGCATGTGGGCGGACCCGCCTGGAGACGGATAGAGGAGCGGTGTCTCGGTTCCTAAGACCATCGGAAATATGTGTTTTCCGATGGTCTTAGGCGACCCCTGTGAAAGGGTCATTCGACCCCCAAAGGGGTCGCGACCCACAGGTTGAGAACCGCTGCTATAGAATCTCAGGGTTGGAAGGGGCTAGCGAAAAATGTAGGGCGGGAGGATGGGGAGGCGGAGATTGCCTTTGCCACTCCTCCTGGCCTGAATAGGATTCTCATAAGCGTTTGAATTTGGGGGCTTATGATCATCAAGGGTGCACCCCATAGGATTGCACCCTAAAATATCTTTTCAGCCTGGTAGGTAGCATTTGAGTGAAGGATGATAGAGAAGTGCAATGTAGCATTCTGAAAAATGTCTGGGTTGTCCGGATGTCATTTTACAATTTATTAAGCTTTTTCATAAAGTATATTTTTTTCTGAATTAAGTCAATAAAAGAGAATCAGAATTAGGAAAGAGATAACATGAGGAAAGTGGGTTGAGTACAGAAATGAGGGTATTGAGGTATATATCCATCACAGAATAAACAGCAAAAAGATAAACAGGTGAAGTGGACTCTACTCGACTTAGGCCATAATAAAGCTTATACCATAATAAACATGGTCTTTAAAGATGCTACAAGATACTTCTTGCTGCAACAGACTTAATGCTGTTACCGCTATAGAACTTGTATCCGTTATGGATATGCTTTTAAAAATATTTAGGAGAGCAGAATGGAGAACTTATGGATCAGTAAATGAGGCATGTAAAATTCTCATAGTTCTTCAAATCCACAGACCAAGAGAGATTGTCCTGATGGCTTGCATCTACTGTCCTGCCATGTACATACTTGCTGCACTTGTTTTTAATACAGGAAATGTAATTAATTGATCCTGCTGACCTCATTGCTTTAATAGTCTATAATATACATTCACTGCACTCATTGTAATGTGTTTCATCTTCTTGCTTAAACCATTTTCAAAAGCAATGGGAAGACAAGTCCTAGCTATCTCCCTGAGGCTTCCTTAAATCAGAATTAGAAAAGGGCATAGAAATAATGGCTTTCCAGCACTTAGCTTTTGTCTGCTGTTGTAAAACAGTCTTTAAAGCAAGGGGTGCATTTAAAACATAGGGGCTTTTGATAGTACAGTACAGTACCAGCATGAGCATATTGATTTTTCAGTGAGTGTAAGTTTCATAAACACAGCATTTTTTTTCTAGCTATGGAGAGGTTCTTGTGAGGTCTGCATTGAGTTCCCATAATTGTGTGACTTGCAGTGGAATTCTTTGCATGATAATATAAGAGGAACTGGATCAAACAAAAAAAGGCCTTATCTAGTCCAGCATTCTGTTTCACATAGTGACCAATGAGATGCAATAGCTCTCACTTCCTGTTGTTTCCAGCAGCTGGTATTTAGAAGCATGCTGACTCTGATCCTGGAGGGTAGTATATAGCCATCATGACTAGTAGCCATTTTTACTCAGAGGTAAACCCCACTGTATTCAGTGGAGCTTACTCCCAGGTATGTTTCTCTATTCAAGCCTAAATAGAGAAAGCCACACACCTATAAAACTGTACTGAATTTGGTACTTTACAGTTGTCAGGTATCTCACCAACATATGGCAATGTGAGTAGAGCGGACTTGGGTGTCATGTCAAAATTTGTCATGGTGTGCAATGCTCTGAATGGAATTTGCAGTGTGGGGAACTGCATTCTTTGAAGGTATTTGGGCACATATTTTAAGGGAATAAAAATTTGGTGTCTGGGTTTTGCCTAAATATGAGTATTTTGTCCAGGCTTTGTAGTAAGGAAGGGATTAAGGATAATTAAAATGCCCCCAATTCTCTGGCAAAAAGGGTTTTGTTGAATAGCAGATCCTTTATGCCACATGTGGGCAACCTTCTGTCTTTGGCTGTTCTCTTTGTGGTCTGCTGAACCCCTGGGGTGTCTCACTGCTGCCTAGCAGATCACCCATGCCCTAGGGAACAAGGAGCAGATAGTGTGGAAACAGCAATCCTAATCAGGATCATAGGGGAGGCAGGGAGTCTCTAACATTGCCTCCCCCACAGCAATCCTGATCAGGATTTCTGGGGTGTGGGGAGAGGCCTTAATCTTGCCGTCTACCCAATGATCCTGATGAAAATAGAGCGGGGAAAAAGCAATCTTTAGCAGGATCACTGTGCAAGCGTTAAGTTTAAAGCTTCCCCCTGTGATCATGTTCAGGATCACTGGGAAGGTGGGCGGGGGCAGAGAGAGTTCAGAACTCTCCCTCCTCTCAGTGATTCTAGTCAAGATTTCTGTTTCTCTTACGCTAATACCAGCGAAAAAACAAGGATCTAGATCAGGATTGTTGGGAGAGTGTGTGCATGTATACTGAGGGGTGTGGTCCTCGGGGGCAAAAAGGTTGTCCACCCTGGTTTATGCTCTTAAACTGTTATCCCGACAGTTCCTTTAAATATTAAGCCATTTGACAACTTTTCTTATATAAAATAGTTGTATAAAAACTTGACTGATTCCATTATCGGCAGTTAAACAGCACAATGTACATTTTTTTCTTGTTTACCAGAACAAGATACAATATTTTGACATTTTTCTGATTATTGCAATACAGTATCTGGTATTGTGATGGATTTAAAGGCCTCTGTGTTAGGATATGTTGCCACCTAATGGTAAAAGAGTAATGATGTGGATCTGTACTTCAGTGGTTTCCAAACTCCTCCATAGAATCCTGTTCCTTTCTCAATGAGATGAAAATGGTAGGCAAGCTTTCCTGAAAAACAACTTGTCCAGCATTACTGATTGAGCCTTGTAATGCACAGCCACAGTGAAATGTTGGATGTGTTCTGGTGCACATTTTAATTCGTTTATTTTATTCAAAGATGTGTATTATACCCTTCTAAAGTATTTGCATTATTTAGAGCAGCTTACAACAATCAAAATACTACAGTCCATAATGAAACAATATAAAAACAGGCTCAGAAAATAAAAAGTCCTAAATAGGGTTCACTATGTAACACCTTATCAGCCTAGGAAGACTAAAGCTTGCTGAAAGAATAAAGATTTCGCCAACTGACAGAAAGCAGCAAGGGAAGGGGCCAAATGAGCCTCATAAGGCAAATATTCCATAATCTGATTGCAGCCACCGAGAAGGCCCTTTCTCCACCACAGGTGAGACACAGAGAAGGGCCTCAGGGAGTGGTCAGGCTGGTAGGGGAAGAGGTGGTTCCTAAAGTATCTTCTCCTTCTTTGTTCTGTCCTCTTATTCTAGTACAAAACAGTGCTGTACGTGCTGTATTAGATTTGCCCCGTTATTCCCATGTTTCCCACTATCGCAGGGCATTGCATTGGTTGCCTGTCAGGGCAAGGGCACATTTTAAACTCCTTGTCTTGACTTTTAAGTCCCTGTGTCTTTTCCTTCCCAGTTATTTGTCGGAGTTGGTTGTGTGGCATGCTCCTCTTAGGAGAACTTGGTCCGCCGGTTCCGGACTCTTGGTGGTTCCTTAGGCTAAGGTGGCAAACGCTAGGCTCCAGGCATTTTCTCATCTTGCCCCATGATTGTGGAATTATCTCCCTTTATACCTCCATATGGAACTAGAGTTGGACAAATTTAAGTGAGGCTTGAAAACTTGTTTGAGTCAGGGCCATAGGCGTTGGTGCTTTGAATGAGGAACAATCATTTTGTAACTGGGTTTCAAATTGGTTGGTTGTTTTCATTGGTTGTAAGTAGTTACAATTTTGATTAGTAGTTTATTTAATGTTTAATTATTGATGTTTATATTATTGTGTTGTATGTTTTTGGGTTGATTGGAATGCGATCTGGGATAGAACACAGTATAAATTTGTATTATTATTATCTTGAACCCAAGCCATTTAATTTCTGACAGGTGATCATCAACAATTTGAATTGTGTTCAAACAAATTAGCAATCAGTGCACCTGTTGCAGTATAGATCAGATGATCCTGTGGGTAGATCCAGGCTTCCACATTCTGGACCAGTTGAAACTTCTGAAGGGTCTTGAAAGGTAGCCCCATGTAGAGCACGTTGCAATAATCCAATCCTCATTTAAGTGATGTGTGTGTTTGTACATTTTTGGTTCATTCAGGACAGCCAGGCGGTTCTTGGCAGATGATTTAATCTGAAAAAAGTCTGTTAAAATAGGAAGCTTGAACTTTTTCTGTAGCTGAGTAAGTATAATTTGTGCTTAAGCTTTTGTCAATGATTTGGGCTTCAAACAACATTTTTGAGAGCGTCAAGCACGTTCAGGTTCAGCTTTCCTAGAGATTTGCCAGGAAATGTAAATACAACTTTCTTCCAGGTTGGATTGATCAAGGGAATTTAAATCATCAAGAGAAAAGGCTGATTAAAATAATTATGGGCTCAGTCCTATGGCCACTAGTCAGTGGTTAGACAGCCATAGGATTGGACAGTTTCTGGGAACTGACCTCCACCCCCTCCTGTGCTGCCTCGTAGCCAGCGTGGATTGGCCCCGCACTTGGAAGAGCAGTGTGGAGTGTGAAAAATGGGGCGTTCCTGGGGGCAGGCCAGGGCGGGGAGGTCAGAAGTGCCAGTATGACACTTCCTATGTGTCATCTGGCCTCCCCACCCTGTGCTCCGAGGTCCCGTGACTAGACAGCTGAAATCAGCTGTCTAGCTGTGAAAGCAGGGCAGTGGAAGCGTGGAGGAGATGCGCTCCTCACCACTTCTCCCGCCTTGCAGTGGATAGGTGGCTGCCCCAAAGTTTGGAGGCGACCAGTGATTCAAATCATTGATACTTAATATTTCTTAAACAGTACAAATCCAAACAGTACAAATCCATTCACTAAACCATTTTAATTCATATCTAAACAGAGTATTATTTACACTGTGGTTTCATTCTTATAACCAGGCCTTGCATTTATATGTGACACTGCATATTTTGCTTGATTTCCTTAAAAAATGTCTTTAAAATGTTCTCATATAGGTTCTGCCTTATGGTTATCTTAATGACAGTTAAGTAAGAGACTATAGAAACTTGCTCACTGGACAACTTTTTCTTCTTTCCAGCGTTGCTCTTTTCTGCTCCACTCTGCCTTTGCCCAGCTCCACCCTCACAAAAACAAAGTAGGAAACAAAAGTGAAATGCCCATGACTTGACCATTTGAAATCATTGTTAGTTACTGGGCAGACTAGAGTTGTTTGTAGAGTGTAAATGTAAATATTGGCCAAACAATCAAATTGTCTTCATTTACATAGAACCGCCTCCTTTAACTGGAGAAGGCATTGATTAACTTACCTGTAGAGTGAACTTGCTTAGATTAACCAAGTTATTCTTTAAGAGAAACTTAGTACTTAAATTTAAAAATAAAAAGGATTTGTATTATTTTTATCCACCTTGCTTTCTTGATTGATGCATAATAAATTATGCCCTTTTACTTTACCTAAATCATGGATGTTGCAAGTAGCACAGGCGGCATAGTTTATACTGGGGCAAATGCAAACTGTAGTTTGGATAACAAACTGTGGCTTGCTGCAAACCAGGTTATGTAGTGCCAAGCCATGGTTTGATGTTAGTCTGAATCAGCCTAGTATGTGAAAAATTAAGTGAATCTACAGGGATTCATTTTGCTTTCAACAGTTTGTGTGTTGGGTGCCTAACTATAGGATACTAACTGAAATATGGAAGTGATCTAGATTATGGAAGCAGGCTGAAATAAACCCTACTGTAGTGTCCTCAGACATATTTCACTGACACTTAAAAATGGCTGGAGGTTTAAGTGGACCACTTTTTTGCATGTGTTCTATGAATGAAACAAAAGAGAGGAAGGGATTTTAGCCATTCACCCCACAATTCCTTGCAGGCTCTCACTTGTAACACACATTATTGTACCATGTCCAAAAGTCAGCCAGTTTTGAGTGTGTGTACTTGGCGCTGTGAACCAGAGACAGTCAGGATTAGAATTCTGTTGGTGTACTATTGACTTTGCTGCCTGGTGGTCTCCCTGCCTGAGCTGACAGAGGTGATCTTGAGCATGGTATTGAGGACCCCAAGGCTTGGGGTCTCGGGGAACTTTACCATCTATGCTGCAGCTAGCTTAGGTTCTCATGCTTGTCATGTCAACTATGGGCCTGTCTCAAATTATATCTGCCCAACACATGTGGTAGGACACACTTTAGATCTGGTTTTCTATACTGGACTAGGGGGAAAATCTGTGGGTGGGGAAGCCAACTCCATTTGCATGAACCAATCATTACCTGATCAATTTGGACCTTTGAGCCATCTGTAGCCTCTGCAAGGGTGGTGGAACAAATGTAATGGTCCACCCCTGGATATGGATGAATGCAGATGGTTTTCTGAGGACTCCTGGGGATTTTCCTGCAAGTTTAGCTGGTGGTCCTGCCAAGCCCTAGTATCTGCTTGGAATATTGGCTGTCAGTACGATTGCTCCCAAAGGCCCTCAACCCAGTTGTGGAGCCATGTCAGCCCCTTGTTATTCTAAGAAGCAGAGAGCAATGAAATGACTTTTAGAACACAAATGTTGGAAGACTCCTACTTAATTAATCCATGATTTGTTGCAGATGCATGGATCACGTGAGCTGCTTTGAGGTTGGAAAACAACGTACGAATACTCCATAGGGTTCTTAATCACTTGGAGCACCACCACAGATATAGGATGCGCTCCTCTTTAGCCTGTTGCCCTACACAAGTACAAGTACACAAAAACCAACATATGAGAAGGTGACGGAAACGTGTGAAGAGGGGGTGGGGCGGGGCTAGAGTGCTCCTTCTCATATGTTGGTTTTGCACAGATTCTGAATGCCCAAATAGGCAACTATAAACGTAAACTGATTCAAAATGCGTCTAATAGGTGCTGGTTGATAGGATCATGTGATACCTATATTGCACCAGTTGCAATGGCTGACAGTTTGTTTCTGGGCCCAATTTAAAGAGCTGGTATTGACCTTTAAAGCCCTAAATGGTTTAGGTCCAGTTTACTTGAAGGACCGCCTTCACCCATACTAACCTTCCTGTACTCTGAGATCAATATCGGTGGCCCTGCTTTAGTGCCTGCCTGTCAAAGCAATTAAGCTGGCAGGCACAAGGGATAAAGCTGTCTCGTAGTAGCTGCCTGCTTGATGTTGTCCAGGCCTCATCATTGCAGGCCTTCAAGTGGGGCCTGCAGTGATATTAACTTACCTTGACCTATAATTGAGTAAGGACTAAATTCAGTGCTGTTGTGTATATGTTGTTAACTGATTTTAATTGTTTTGATTTGATTATTTTTATCATTGTTTTATTGTGTTTTGTGTCTTTAAATTTTGTATGGCACATTGGGAGGATTTTCCCTAAAAGACAACTTATAAACCTGAGGGTAGTATCTAACAGTATCATTCTGCAAACTCAAATAGAGCTAGTGGAGCTCCACCAGTCTTTCCATAGTGCAAGCAGTTGCCCGTTACACTTGCACAAGTGTTTGCGCAATGGGCTGCAGAAGAGTTCTGTACAGCCAGTGACACAATAGGTTGTGCAAGCATAACTTTAGTTGGATTCTCTTCTTGCGCATTGTTCAGAACCTAGTTGCACTAATGAAATGACAAAATTGGGTACTGCTCTAAATTATTTTTATTACTACATTATAATATAATTTTATTAGTAATATAAATAGGAAGATTAAGGATAACTAGAACACTGTTAATGAATTTACTATTTTTAAATAGTGAAACTTGAGCTGCTTAAATTATAAACAGCTGAACTTGTTTATGCTTTAGTCTCTGTTCTTTCAGGTGGCTTTTCTACAGTCCTCCTTGTGCGCACACATGGTGGCATCCGGTGTGCATTGAAACGAATGTATGTTAATAATGTGCCTGACCTCAATATCTGCAAAAGAGAAATAACAATAATGGTAAGTAAAATCATTGGTACGTTGTGAATATATTTTTAGACAAAACATGCATTGGCTTCTTATTTAAAAGTTTAAAATCTGTTTGTTACCACCACTTGGGTTATGTTGAAAGGCACACTTGAGCTACTGAATGGGGCAATATGTTAGAATGTGAGAAAAAGTACACTTTGAAGTAGCATTTCTATTGGTGGGGGGAGTGTGTACTCCAGGACTCTAGAGCAGTTCTGCAATTTATTATTCTTGTCCAAAAAGAGGTTCAAACATATTTTTAGATGTGGGTGCTGTGAGTGCTTTCTAAGGTATGTGACAAGTCTTCAAGCTGTGTTGTTGAAAAAAGAAAGCATACTAGTGGTCATCATAACATTCAGAGGCAGTGCACCAACGCAAGTCATTTCAGTGGAGTGTTGTGAAAGCAACAACACTATAGTTGCCAGCCTTTTCAGAACTTGGACCTATCTTTAATTCCAACCTGTAACTTGGGGCTGAGTTTAACTTTTTAATGCATATGTCCTTTGTTCAGTTCTCTCACTTTTTTCCCTTCTGTATCTTTCTTAGAGCACACCTACATTCACCTAGATTTAACAGTTATTCCTTCTCCCTAGGGACCTCAGGGAATTGTGGTTCTGGTGGTGAGGTAGAGATCTCTCACAGCTCTACCACCTGCATCAAACTGGTTTTGTTTGGAGGGGAGAGGTCATGACAATTGAACTAGTATAGAATTGGTCTAAGTTTTTATTGTAAAAATTCCCAATGTTTTGCAGTCTCTTCTCCCCCAACCCACCTTTCTACTTAAAAATCCCAAAGGCAAATGTTGTGTTACTGGACCATCTTGAGTCAAGCATTAACCCACTTGAGGATCTTTACCCACTAACTGAAGACCAGTCATCTCAGGGTTACAAATTAATTCAGGAGAGACTAAGCTATTAACTTAGCCTCTGTGAACTGATTTTCAAATCCTTTAATCAAGATGATCATGAGAAGCAAATGTTTAAGTATTTTGGATGCTGATCTAATTAATACCATTGGTGGTTCCCATTGCACTTATTTCCTGATTTTCTCTGCTACATTTTTTTCAATCCCTTAAAAAAAAAAACTTTTAAAATTTACACTTAAGAGTGCTTTTCCTTTTTCAGAAAGAACTGTCTGGACACAAGAACATCGTAGGGTATTTGGATTGTGCTGTCAATTCTGTTAGTGATAATGTGTGGGAGGTGCTGATCTTAATGGAATACTGTCGGGGTAAGTCAATTTTTGTAACTTTAAATATAAATTGTGGTCTAACACACAGTGTTTCAGGCGAGACCAACAGCCTTGCAAATAAAGTTCCAGGGCTTGGGGGGCTACTCACTTCCCGTTTCACTTGCCAGAGCTCCTGCCTTTCACTGCTCCCAGAAGACAGGAGCAAAAAGGGACAGCTACAGCTTATTATGTATGACATTTCCCCCTGTTAACACTCTGCTATGTTTCCCTAGTGCTGAGCCAATGGTGATTATTTTTTATTTAGTAGACAGTTTCCAGAAAGCAGGCCTGGATTAAACAGGGCTGTATTATGGAGGCTGCAGGTAGTACTGTCTAGGCTTCTAGTGTGTTGCAATAGTTATTCTGTCCTCCTCTTTCAGGGGCTTCCCATCCAGGAGCCTGATCAGGTTGACACCTGCTTAACTTCAGCAGTACTGCAGCTTCAGATTTTTTTGGACCATTCTCTGGGGCTTATTTTCCCATATGAATGAGTTGGTAGCTCTATAATACTACAAGGGAGAATGAGGCCTCTCTAAGGGAGCCTGCAGTATACTTTGCTTTAGTCACAGTTTTGGTATTGTACCTAACTATAAATGGACTACGTTTTCAGTTAATTTGTTTTCATTGTAGAAAGAGTGTAGAGTGCACAATTCTATTCTGCCTCTGAAATGCTGAGGACATTTAGTCCAACTTCAGATTCCAATACACTTTTCAACTGACTCTAATGATCTGTGAATTATCTTATTTAAAACCTTCCAAAAGCACTCCTGAACCAGTGTAAACAAGCCTTTTTCCTTTTAACGTTTTTTTAAAGCTCCTTGTGGTTGGGACCTGATTTTTTGTATTTTGTAAAGTGCCATGCATAATGATAGTACTGTATTATAATAATAATGATGATGATAATATTTTTCTTGCCTCCTGTAATGGCATGTGGCCTATGCCGTGCTTGGTAAAAGATACCACTTTCATCAGTGTAGGCAGGTGCCTTCAGAGATTTTTGTGCTGCCAGACTAAGACTTGGTAATCAAAACTGCTTTGTAAAAACAAAAAAGTTTTTTTGAAATTTGAGACACAAGCCCAATTTGCACAACAGTTGGGTTCACTGTGGGTTGTTTAACCCCCGATGAGCTGTGGTGTGTGCCAAGCACCTTTTTGAATATGCAACCCCCAATTGGGGGGTTGCCATGTCCAACCTTGGCCACCATGGGTTAGTCGAGAATTGAACAACCCTTGATTAACTCTACTACAAACTGTGAGCCTGGTGTATCATGCTAACCAGGTGACAGTGCTAAACTTTAAAGGTACAATCTAGCCAAATTTGAGCACTTTGATTCTCATTTCAGTTGGGAGTGCTAAGCATGTGGTTACAGTTCTCTATTGAAGTCACTGTGACTTGGACATGGTTCAAATGTAGTGACAACCCGTAGGAATGAGCGTGTGTGCTGCCTCCTACCCACTTGCCCCTTCTGTTTTGCATCTGGTTTCTCAAACAACCCTAAATTGTTTGATGTGATGTTGGAACCTAGAACTCTGGGTTGTTGAGGGACAAATAACCCAGAGTTTGAACGCACGGTTTCTTGCTGGGTTAAAACTATGGGTTATTTGTCCTGCAGTGACCCAGGGTTCCAGGCTCAGATGTCGTCTCAAACAATCCAGGAATGGGAGGTTCCTGGGTTGTTTGAGAAACTCGATGCAGAGTGGAAGTGGCGGGCGGGAGGCAGAGCACTTCTGCATGGCCACAGCAATTAATGGTTGCTGTGGCCATGCCCATGAATTGGCATTATGTCAAGGGGCTTGGCATTTTCACCTGCCTCACCCCACCCACCACTTTGGAGCCTGATAAAGCCTGCTCTTTGAAGATCAGTGCTAGAAGGGGTGCTTTGTCAAAACTTTGTGGATGTGTGGGACTTGAAGGAGGACTGGCAGTTTTTACCTCCTCGGGTGAGAGATGGGGAAGGAACTGTGAGAGGAGCGGAAGGCTGCTGCAAGTGAGAGGTTTGGCTGCCAGCCTGTGCTTGTAGGCTAATTGTGGAGAACGCTCATGTGGAATGGAGATTTATTTATGTATTTTAATATTACTGTATTGTGCTTTATTCTCTCTCCTATTTAGTGCTCAGTTGTTGGATTAGTTTAGTTTATTTGTACTATTTTATTGGGTATTGTACATATTAATATTTCTACTGTGTATTTGTCTGCCAACATTATGGTTATTTGTAATTGTTTCTATTGCATTTTTTGAATACTGTTATATTTATTGCTGTTGGATATCTTGTAAATTATATTGTGAGCTACTTTGGGCACAATTTTGTGGAAAAGTGGCATGCAAATAAATAATGATGATGACTACATGTGACACTGGTCTTAACGTGCTTAGCTTTGGCTGGATTGTACCACCAAGTCTCTTGATTTTAATGACCCTCACTGAATTGGCAAAATCTGTTAACACTTCAGAAGAAAGCCCTTGATTCTCCACAACTTCAGCTTGCTGACAATTGCATCAATTTCATTGATCTCATTTGGCTTGCTAGAGAGATGGAACAGAATTAAACATGAGACTTTGATTCATATTATGTTATATTATGTCATATAAAGGCTATACTATTCATATTCACTTGTTTCTAGGTAAAAAGAATATCATATTTTCATGTGATGGTCTTTCTTTATTAAATATGGTACCTTGAAGATAGACTATTTGAACTCTTCTTTTAAAGAGTATTGCTGTTAGCTGGTCAGATTGTTAAATGTTTTAGTGTTCTAGATAACTAGTGCTTCCAGCCTTACAAAATTGTATCATATCCATTCTGTTTAAATAATTGTTTTTTTTACCTTCCTTTTGTAGCTGGTCAGGTAGTGAATCAGATGAACCAGAGATTGCAGACAGGCTTTACTGAGCCAGAAGTGCTAAGGATATTTTGTGATGCCTGTGAAGCTGTTGCTAGGCTGCATCAATGCAAAACTCCCATTGTTCACAGAGATTTGAAGGTGAGAGGAATCCCTGAGTGGAATTCTTGCTGTTCTTGGCTATGAATGAACATTCCCTTATTTGGTTCTTGTTTTCTTTGTAAGTATGACAATGCTAAGTTTGAATCAGCTTTAGATACAGCTACCCTTCTCCTTTGCAAGACTATTCACTCACTTGAAATCTCCTGAAGCAAGTATTTTTGTGATGAGGGACTAGGGATTACTTGTCAACGCAGTCACTCCCAGCATCCTCTCCTGTTTTGTAGAGCCCCACTAGCTCCCTTGTTTATCAGAGCTTGTGGGGTGTGCATGGGGATGAAACAAATAGGGTGACAACTATAATGCAGATGGCATAAGTATCATAGTGACTATGACCAGACACAAGTAAGAGCACTTTATTTTGCCTGCTGCATGGCAGTGAAGATGGCAAAGTGCTTTGGCTTCTCTGCTTTGATTGCATCCTCAGCTAGCCATCCAGCAGAGCTTTTTTGAGTGGTGAAAGGGCTGTTATACCTGGATCTTGGGGGAGATATGTTGGAACCCTTGAAGGCCTGCTGTGACAAGTTTGCTTGACACTTTTAGGGTATATTCACTTGTATTTGTTCTGACTCAGAAGCCATCATTGTTCTGGACACACCTTCTCTAGAACTGTATCACTATTGGGTTTGGCTTCATGGGATCAGTTTCAATTACTGCTGTCTGAGGAGAGTGCTTGGAGAGGTCTGACCAACCATCTGTATTCTCAAATCTTGTCCATCGTGGCTCCTTACATAAAGCTTAAGGGGACTGACTAGTATGTTCAGGAGTTTATTAATGTCTCATTGAGAGAGGGATTGGTTGGTCCTAGCCACTGAGGCTACTTGGATCTCTAGTGACAATGTTGGATCAAGGTGCATCCTCAAAATGTGCACCAGCTTTTTTAGGGGAGTGCAGCCCCCTCCAGAATAGGTTGAAAACCAACTTCCCTGATCCAGGAACCATCTACCCACAGTGCCTCCATCTTGGCAGGAGTCTGTTTTGGTAACCCCCAGGTTGGATTACTGTAATTCAGGGGTGGGCAGAAAGTAGATCTCCAGATGTTTTGGACTTCAACTCCCAGAATTCCTGACCATTGCCCATGCTGGAGATCTATTTTCTGCCCACCCCTGCTGTAATACACGGGGCTCCCCTTTAACAGTTTGGCAGGGTTGAGGATTCTGACTGGTTTACTTGTATGGAGCCATGGTACACACATTCTAAATGAATAACATTAGCTATTAACCCTTTAAAGTTGGGAGAGGCAGTTCAGATAGCCTTGTTGGTGCTACTCTGCCCAGGAAGCAATAGCTTCGTAGGAGCTGTATGCATAGACTCCACATTCTGGCTTTAAAGGCTACTGACCTTTAAGTCCTGGAGAGAGAGCTCCTCTGTAGCTTGAAAGGTCCAGGTATAGGCAGCTCAGATAGCAAGTTATTTTTGGGAGGGATATGTGGGCTTGGGCATATTGCGGGAGAAGATGTGTATGAGTGAATCTCCATAATGGTTTAGAGCAGGGGTGGGGAGCCTTTTTTCTGTCATAGGCTGCATTCTGTCAGGGGAATCTATTAGGGTCTGCATGCTGGAGTTGGGCAGTGCTGAAGCCAGTGCTGAGCAGGGCCAGAGCCAAAATCAGGTGCGGGGGGACGACGACAACTCCTCTGTTTTTCTCATTTCTGCCATTCTCTTTCTTCCTCTTCCTCTTCACCTAGCAGACTGCTGCAGGAGGGACAGATTGCCCTTTCCAGAGGCCTGAACTGATAATTTGCAGAAGGCTTTTGAAATTAGGCTGAGGGCCTCAGGTTGCCCACCCCTGGTTTAGAACATCTCAAACTTTTGACTATACCCTGAATACCAGTACTTTTTCTTGGTGGACAGACATTCAGATTTTGCCTGTGTGGAATGGTGGCTTAACACACATGCTGACTTAACACATAATATTTTGGCTTGTTTATCTAGTCAGTATAGAGCCTTTAATCATAGAATATAAAGCTTATGTGCATTTAACAGTACCATAAAGATATAAATCTTTCAGAATGTTGTTAAGTTTGGTCATCAGTATTGTTGCTGAATGTGTAAAGCACCACTTACCTGTCAAGTTGAGGTTTAAATAAGTAAGTGAAAGGTGACTTGCTTGAAAATAAGGAGTGTCTTTGATTTTTGTATATGTATGTGTTTTAAATTGACTTCTTTCTTTCTTAGGTTGAGAACCTTTTGTTGAATGACAGTGGAAACTATGTCCTGTGTGACTTCGGCAGTGCCACTAATAAATTCCTTAATCCTCAGAAAGATGGAGTTAATGTAGTTGAAGAAGAAATTAAAAAGTAAGTTGTATTTCTTAAGGCATCTATTTAACACCAGTGTTCTAACAATCCTAGAATTCTCTGCATATTAACATAAATAGAAACACATACTTTAAATGCTTAGCAATTTCAAAAACTAATTCTATGACGTATTTTAGGGGGGAAACTTCATAATATGGACAAAGGCCCTATTTTCACATGGACAGATTTCTACATCTGGATGCCAGTTGATGCCACGGTGTCTGTTCAGGCAGGATAAATATCTCTCTATGAGTATGGGAGTCCCAGATTTTCTGACCTTGTGTCTCATATATGTACCATTATGGTAACCCTTTTTGTGGTTTCTCCTTACATGGGCCCAGTCCAGGAAAGATTAGTTCAGTCCTTCACTACATGGTGTTGAAACTCTTCCAGCCCAAGGGCTGAATTCCATTTCAGTGAAGCTCTCAGGAGCCACATTTCTGTTTTGGGTGGGGCCAAAATATAAAAAATACCAGCATATTGTAGCTTAAAGCTCCTACAGCCAGTAACTAAGTCTTAGGAAAGGTATTTCAACCTTTTAAAGTGGTGGGGAAAACCGCATAAAAGCTGGGAAGCCAACAAAAGATGGTTGGTTGGAGGAAAGGGGCTGGGGCCAGAAGAAGGGTGCATGGCCATCTGGAACCCCAGGAGAGCTGCATTTGTCCCACGGAACCCATTTTACTATTTTAACACTAATTTGTATATGTTCAGTGACTAGCGGACTACTAGGATGATACATTATGGTTGTGTTTTGTATTTCCAGTTTCCTTTTTCGAATTAGATATTTCAAACACATATAATAACCCAATTAAAAGGAAATGTATTTGTGTAAATTTAGGAAAGATTTGGCCTCTCATAAGGGCACAATCCTATGGTCCCTGGGAGGGTGTTCCAGGGGCCATAGGATTTCTCATATTTCACTTCCTGAGGGCAGAGAGTGAGATCTGACCTTGCGAGCCTTCTACCTGCAGTGGTGGAAAGTAGGGCTGTGCACCACTTCGGTCCAAAACCCAAATAACAAGGTGAAGTGGGCTGATTTGGAGGTGCCTCGTCTTGCTACGAAGCAGATCAGAACAGCAGCAAATCACCTACGAGGCACCTTGGTCTGCCCCATATATTTGGAGCTCTTCTTATGCCTTCTGAGGAGCCCAGACAGGCTGTCTCCAAAATGTATCAATTTGTTATGCGGAGGGGTAGGAGAAGGGAGGGGGAAGAGGAGAGGAGGTAGAGGTGCCAGAGGCACCAAATGTATCAATTTGAGAGAGATCTGGCCATCAGGAGGGGCAAGACGAGGAGGGAGGGGGGAAGTGCAGAGGAGGAGGGAGTGAGCTTTGCTGGTAGTCAGCCTCCGTTTGCTCATTGTGAGAGAGGTGGTGTTATTGGAGAGGAGAGGACTATAAGCTAGAGCAGTGGTCTCCAAAATGGGGTACACGCACCCCAGGGGGGCGCAAGATGATCCATTGGGGGGCGTGAGCAGCCTCCTGCTGCCCTGACGAGTTGCCATTGTGTGCAGTGGTGGTGGTGGCAGCAGCGGCAACAGGATGGGATGGGAGCTGATAGGGAAGCTCCATGGCATTTCTATCTTGGTGCCAGTCCTATCCTGCCTCTACTGTGGCCACCAAGAGCAACTGTGCCAGTCTCTGCTAGGCATGGTAGAGGAAGCCTTAACCCTTCCCACTCTCCTTTGGCAGAACAAAACCCCCGGCCTTTGGTTGTATTTGCTTTTCTTTTGCACGTGTGTGCGTGCATGTGCATCGCTTGTGCTGTGTGGACAAGCAAACAGTGAGTGTCAAAGGAGTACATGCAGTCCACATTTTCAAAAACAGTGGGCAAAGAACTACATACACAACAGCTATTATTTAAATAATATAATAATACACTGTGTGTGGCAAAGCAAGCAAGCCCAATATGAGGCATCTTCAGGGTCTTGGCAGGGGCTGAGTTGGGCGAGGTGCTACTGTGACCTTCTGGCAGGGTTGCTGTGTTGCTTCCTGCTTCTGTCAGTCCAGCAGACAACTGTCATTGCTCTTTGTTCAAGTCAATGTGCCCAGCCAGCAGGGTTGCTATCTTTGTTTACTTCCTGCCTACCAGCCAGTGTTTTCCCAGGCAATTCAGCCAAACAGACCCTGAGGTTATTGACTGTGACTAGGAAAGTATTACTATTTGCACTCCAAAGAAACTTACAGCAGAGTTTAGGGATGGTGACCTCACTACTTCAACACCTAACTTGATGATCCCTTTATGAACTTTGGTCTGAGTTTCTAAGTACAGCGCATTTATACATCTAGTGGGCCAAACTGTCTGAATTTTTATGTCTCATGAAAAGTGAAAAAGTTACGTCCATTTGTGTTTTCCTATGCAAGTCAATGGGAAAACACCAAAAGCGAATGATTTGGATGTCCGAATCTTGCTTTGGATTCGGATCAGAGTCGAAGCGGATGGGGTCTGAATCAGTCCGAAGCAAAGCGGGGGGCCTGTGCACAGCCCTAGTGGAAAGGGTCTGCAGCTGGTCTTTTTCTGACAGAGGACAAAAAGGAAGCATGTTGGGAGAGGCTGTGGATCCACAGTATCCAAAGTCCCCCTATCCTTCTGACATGCTCCTAGAAGGTGGGAAATACTATGCCAGCCCTGGAGCTGCTGTAGTGTGAGGGAATTTTTTAAAATAGAAAACATTACCTCCCATTGTAGGTACTGTTGTAAAAGGCCAAATTAAAAGAGGGAAAAGCCTCTGCTGTTCCACCCTGTTGATGAGAGCAGGCAGGGTACAGGAAAAGGTAGTTCATCTGCCTCAATTTCTCCCTCTCCCATAGGATTGCTCTGTAAGGTGCCTTTGTGTTGCTAATGGCCTCTTTGTTGTAGCTTTCATTATTTTCTATTTTTAAAAAGAGAGAAGCTTTTTGTCCTCAAGGGTCAGTTTGAAAACCTGATTCCAAAAATGGTAAATGCATGAAAGTGAGTCAGGTAGAAAGCAAAGCAGATTTTATTGTAAGATAGCTGCTTGCTAAAAATACAGTTGCAGTTAAAAAAGTCTTCTAACTGCTTAGTTTCATATTGAGTATTAATCCAGAGAATAAGATTGTACATACTAAAAGATACTGTGTTATGGAGAGAGAGAGAAATATACCTGAATATAATGGATCAGTCTAGTTTATATGTTACAGTTACAGTTCCATGAAAATTCTTAGCTAGAAAGTTCAAAACTACACCTTACCTAGATACATTAAATTTTGAATGCTTTTTCAAACCACTGCAATGAATTTTGTTGTTCTAAATATGACATCACATAACTGCTCTGATTGGACAGTAAGTACACTAATTACTAATGGTTGGATTTCTTCTGAATTTTATCCGTAATGATAGACGATATTTAGCTCATGGTTCCAATTACATTTCACACTCCCGTAAAAAAGTGTAAGATCCTCCAGCGCTAATGACTTACACAAACACTCCAAGAGATGTTCCTTCTGTGTCAACTGTAGTCTGTCAGAGAAAGCTTGGCTTGCCAGGTAGAAAGTAATAGGGGAAAAATCTTTATAAGTTTTGGCTTTATAAGTTCATCATTTTTCTTCTGTTTTGAGGATTCCTTCTTTAGATTAAGAACTAAAATGCAATATACCCACTAACAGATCTTCCACGTCACATGGTGATAGGCAGACAATAAGCAAATCAGCTTTACCTCTTCAACTCAAGCTTAGCATTTTGCCTTTAGTTCTAATTCATATTGCCCCAGTATTCATACTGCTCCTTCAAGGTGAGTATTTAGTGTTTCATTCTTGCTACTTAAAACATGTTAGTCATTTTTGGATTTACAGTTAATCTTTATTCCAATTATGTGCTCTTAGGTATACTACATTATCGTATAGAGCTCCAGAAATGATCAACCTTTATGGAGGAAAACAAATTACTACCAAGGCAGATATCTGGGTAAGGAAAACTGGATAATTTTGCTATAGTTAGTAAGAAGTAATTAGTCCTGTGAAGAAATGCATTGGAGAAATGTCATGAGGTTGGGTCCAGACTTAGTCATACTTAAAGGTAATCCCATTTTAATCAATGGGATTTAAGTGACACTGATTTCAGTGGGTCTGCTCTTAAGTATGACTGAGTCTGAATTCAGCTCCTCGTATTCTAAAGTCTTTATAAATAAAAATGAAATGGCTAGCATATGTGCATCTTCTATTTAACCAAATATAGTGTAAAATACATCATTTCACTAAATAAAAAACATTATGCTCACTCAGTTACTTAACTTCCTTTGTTTAGTAATTAAATTCACAGAAATAAATGGATCCGATCCAATATTTTTGTAGAATGCTTAAGATGAAAGCACCCTTTGTAATTCTACTGTATGTTTGTAATGCAAAAAGTTAAGCACATGGCCATCTGTAAAGCTTCATTGTGCCAAAATGTAACAAAAAATACTAGGAAAGCTTTTTGTCATTAATGAACAATACTACCAGATTTGACAGAACTCCTCTTAATAAAATTGTGTAAACCAGATTACTGATTGAAGTTCATCATTGCTGTCAACAAGTGCCAAATGAGATGACCAAATTAGCAAAAAACAAAACTCTACCCCAAAAACACTTTAACAGTTTTGCTATTGCTTACATTTATTTGGTGTTGAAACACCTTTTGCTAATTAGTTTGAAATCTGTGATGATAGAGTTATAATTGAAATGTTAAGTTCTAAAATGTGTAGTCTTACATTTAAGTTGCTGTGGTGAAATACTTTTTATGCAGTCTTGTTGGTGCTTTTCTCTCTAACACTATGTTTCACTTCATAGGCCCTTGGCTGCTTGCTATATAAGCTTTGTTTCTTCATACTTCCCTTTGGTGAGAGTCAGGTTGCCATTTGTGATGGAAGCTTTACCATCCCAGACAATTCACGCTACTCCCATGGCATACATGGTTTAATAAGTAAGTAATTGAGCCAACTTTCAAACTAAGCTTTCTGTGAAATGCTTAGATTTTACATGGTGTGCTGGACAAAAATAGATTATTTGTGGGGTTGAAGATTTCATTGCTTAGAACCTTACTCATTACATCTGTAGCAATAGTGTGTCCTCATTTTCAAGCAAGGTCATGCCAGTTCTGGGGTAAAAGGAAAACTATTCATGAATTGAGATAGTATTTGGGGAAGGAGAAACTTAGGATGCAATCTTCTGGTCCCCAAGAAGGCATCCCAGGGGGCATAGAATTTTTTGAATCTCTCTCTCCAAGGGCAGAGAGAGAGAGAGAGAGAGAGAGAGAGAGAGAAGTCCATCCTCAGAGAGGGAGATCTGACCTTGCAAGCCTCTTTGCAGCTGTGGAAAGGTCTGCAGCTGGTGCTTCTCTGTAGCTCCAGCACAGCACAAAAAGGGAGGCATGCCAGGAGGGGCTGTGATACATAGGATCTAAAGCTCTCCTGTTCTCTCAACGTGTCCCTTGAATGGGGGGAAAAAGCTACACCAGCTCTGGACCTGGAGTAGTTTTTCTCTTCTGTTGGGAAAATACATAGGAAAAGGTAGTTCCTCCACTTTGGTTTCTCTCTCTTACATTGGATTACTCTGCCCATCATGTTTAGTGTATGGCTAATAGTTTGTAACTAGTCATTTGGGGGCAACCATACAATAAATTGAAAAACAATCATTTTTATTACACAGCACCTCAGTATCAAGTTAATTAATAATCTACGGACTTTCAAATTTTCAAAACAGCTCTAGAATGTCATACAGTGAGAGAGAGAGAGAGAGAGAAAATCAAAAATGCAAGAAAGCTTACTAAAATGCATTCATTTTTTATAAACAAGACTAAGACAAAAGAAAAACAACCTGTACTCCTTAACGTCTCTGCAGAAGTTGGTTACAGTTCTTTATAGCTTGGATTATAAACTTTGCAATTAAATCAGCTACATAAGGTTGTGTATCCATGATAAGGAAGGCAGGAAGGGAGCAATCAAGGACAAAAATCTGGTTCTTTGATTTCTATAAAAATAACGCAGTAATAACACATGTAGTAGAGTTTCTAACTTTTCACTATCGGACAGATGTACACGGTTCACTTATGGAATGCCATAGAATCTTGGCAATGCCACAGAATCTTGGAATCATGGAATGCCATAGAGTCTTGACTGTTCTTCTGAAGGAAGAACAGTCAAGCAAATTAGTATAAATGTTTTCCTTTATTTTAGAATATAGGTCCTCAAGTAATCAACATAACCTCTTTGCGGAACCATAGCAACCCGCAACTATAATGGAGATTAAATCTTCATGGCAGATTCTATAGAGCTCTGATAATATCTTTGACCCTCTGGGTCAACCAATTCTACTATGTAGAACCAATACCACTATGTAGCCCAGGAAAAAAAGTTTATTTGTTTTCCAGAGAGTTCTTCCAGTCACTTCTATAAGAGCCTTCACACACTAAATATAAAGAATTATAACTATCATCCAAGAATAGAAATCTCAAGCCAAGCCTTACCTTCTACTGAAATGGAACCAGCTTTTATCCAAAATGCTGCTGTTTACACACAGTTGGGCACAAAAAGTATTTTATGCAAAAAAATAATAATGGGAGAACCAACTCATGTTAAGAATTTACTGCTACAATCCATGCCTGCACCCCATACAAAACTTGTGCCAGGGATTTAGTATAGAAGACCTGAAAGGCATAAGGACGAAATTGCCTTCTTTTATAACCTAACTATAGATTTGCCATTGTTGGATACATTCTGTAAGCAGAAAGCTTGAGCTGACCAAGATAAGGAAGTCTAAAATATGACACCAAAGTACTTGAATCTCATCACATGTTCTATGGGATGCCCATCCAAGATCTATTGCCTTTTACAACACTTTTGGAAAATATAATCTTTATTTTATCATTTTTTATTTTATTTTATTTATTTCATTTATATCCCGCCTTTTTTCCTTTTGCAAGGAACCCAAAGCGGCTTACATTATCCTCCTCTCCTCCATTGTATCCTCACAACAATAACCTTGTGAGGTAGGTTGGGCTGAGAGTCTGTGACTGGCCCAAAGTCACCCAGTGAGCTTCCATGGCCAAGTGGGGACTAGAACCCGGATCTCCCGGCTCCCAGTCCATCACTCTCGCCACTACACTACACTGGCTCTCTTGGTAATTTTATATATTTTTTTTTATATATATATATATATATATATATATATATATATATATATATATGAATATAATTGATATTCACTAGTTCTTTTTGACAGTAGGAGGGAAAATGTATAAGGGCACATTTCAGTCCTATCTTAATTATCAATAACCATACTGCATTGTCTGTGCCAACAAGAATTTGTATCTTAACATCTGCTAATATATGGGGATGCAAATCATCAGCCATACAACAGGGGGCAGAATAATTTAAATACAGGCTAAATAGCATCTGCACAAAGACATACCCATTTTTAGTTATTGAAATATGGTTAGGTAACATGCCCTCTACTCCATAGTGTAACCATATTTGTAGAATTCAAATAAAGAGTTCTCATAAGAAATAACCTTTTTATCAATTGAGGTTTGAGAATTGTCCCCTGAAGCCTCTTCCTAGAGATGGAATCAAATGCAGATTTATGAAAACTGCAAACAATCTTCCTCTGAAAGTTCTAGAATATTTTTCTCCCAAATGAGCTAAAATTGTACGGTGTGGATCTCCCTTGTCTTAATCCAGCCTGTTCCATACCTTTAGTTTTCAGCCCAAGCCTTAAATTCATAATATAAAAAGCATGCGTATCGTTTACCAATAATAAACAGAAGCCTAATTGGCCTGTACTTATTGTGATCTTAGCCAGGTCCTCTCTTAAAACTGGGTATAATTACTGTGGTACTCCATGTCATAGGAGCTCTACCTGCTCTTGTTAGAATAACCAGCATTGGTGCTCACCATGATATATTAGACTTTAAGATTTCAGGTAAAAATAGATCATGCCCAGGTGCTTCTCCCATATTTAGCTGGAAGATTAAATCTGTAATTTCATCTATTGATAAGGGAGGCCAGGAAGGCAAGGCATAAGGCATTGCAGAAGAAGTGTTGGAGTTGCAACATTCCCTAGTTCCATTAAATGTTGTTTGAAAGTGTGTTTCCCAGACCTGTGCTGTAATATGACAATGAACTGTGCCCAGGCAATCCTTTAGAGACTCAAAAACCATTCCCCAGAAAGCTGCTGAATCATTCTCCATAGAGCTATTTCCACTGTAATTTTCATTTGAATGCAAAAGGCATGTGGAAATACTATTTTTAGAGAAGCTAAAGTAGAAAAGTCAAAATCTGCTTTTTTAAAAGTTCCATTTTTTGTTGTCGTGAGAATGCTTTTATTGATTCTCTTAGATTCTGAAAAATAGTACAGCTTTCACTCTAAACCTCTAAGTCCTGGATGCTTACAGGTGCTTGTCAGACCATTTGGGATGTGTTTGTTTTTAAAATCCTTTAATTTACAAATATCTGTGTACTTAAGGAGTCTGCCAGTTATGTAGAAACTGCTACTTTATTTTCAGTGCCACCATTTATCTTCCAAACAGAAAGACACTCAGTTACCTGAATTTGCTTTTAGAGGGAATTACTCTCAAATCTTGAATCTTGAAAGCTTAACACACTGACCAGTGCACACAAGGAAGCTTTTCAGCACTTTTGGACGATACATAGAGTTGAGCTGTGGAAAATCTCTGGAGAAGTTGCTACATTGCTGAGTAGCCACCAAAATTACATCTATGTGTGATTGCTATCCAAATGGAAGTACAGAGGTGTTCTTGGCTTGTCTGAGGGTGATGCAACAGAGAGAAAATGGTCTCCAGAGTATGTGGGCTCAATTAGTTTTAGGGTCTGGCAGACTAAAACCAATCTCAGGCATTTTGTAGCATATAACGAGTCTTTTGATCAGGTCCTGGATGGTCTGTGATGGTTTAAAGTTATTTTAGATGATGATGATGATGATTAACATTTCTATACTGCCCCATAGCTGAAGCGCTCTGGGCGGTTTACAGAGGAGGTGGTGGTGGTTGTTGTTGTTGTTGTTGTTGTGTGCTATCTGTTTTATGTCCTTATGTGAATGTTTTTAAACTTTATATAATGTATTTTAATGGTTTTAATTTTTGTGAACTGCCCAGAGAGATTTGGCTATGGGGCGGTATAGAACCTGAATGAATGAATGAATGAATGAATACCTTGAACTGGGCCTGAAAGACAGTGGGGACCCAATTCATATGCTGAAGCCCTGAACATTCTCCAAAGGCATATAATGGTGGCCTAGTCTTAAAATTATGGAGGCATGAATGAGAGTTGATAGGTCTGATTCAGAAAGAAAGGGCTGCAGTTTTTTCTTGGCAGATGAAGTTGGTACAGAGCACTCTTAGCCACTGCTGCAATCGAAACTTTGATTTAGGAATACCCAAGTACTAAATAAAGCATCAACTAGGACAAGTTGAAGCCAATCACTCTTATATTTGATCTCCTCACACCTGGCTGAAGGGTTGAAGAAACAATTTAATTAATTAATCAATTATACTTTTAATGCTCAGTAACTCAAATTCTCTGGGTGGTGTACAATACACTGAAACCATAAAATGCAAGCAATAAAACAATAACAATAGCATATAATAAAACCAAGATAAAATTAGCAACAAAGAGTAAAACATGATGGCACATAAAACCAGCAACAGTAAAAGTGCAGGGATTTAAAAGCCCTAAAAACAGTTCTTAAAATGCTTGAGAGAATAAAATGGTCTTCACCTAGTGCTGAAAAGATTATAAATACCAGGCAAGCCTCTCTGGGGATGCCTTCCACAGATGGAGTGCCACTACTGAAAAGACCCTCTCTCTTGTAGCCACCTGCCTCACCTCATTTGGTGGAAACACATACAGGAGGGCCTTCGATGATGACCTTAGTGACTGGATAGGTAAATATGGGAGGAGATTCTCTTTCAGGTAACCTGGCCCCAAGCAGTTTAGGTCCTTAAAGGTTAAAACCAGCACTTTGAATTGGGCCCAATTCTGGCAGCCAAAAACAGACAGCAGCCAGTGCTGATGACAGAGTTCTGGCATAATATGATCACATTGCCAACTGGATCTGGCCAGTCTAGCTGCCCTGTTTATGACTCACTGAAGTTTCTGGACTGTTTTCAAAGGCAGACCCACAGAAACATGTTGCAATAATGCAAATGGGAGGTTACCAGAGTGAGCAACTGTCACGAGGCTATCTCTGTCCAGGTAGGGTCATAGTTGGTATGTAAGCCTAAGCTGATAAAAGATGCATGGAGCCACTGTGGCCACTGGAGACTTGAGTGACAATGAAAGATCTAAGAGCACCCCCAAACTATAAACCTGATCCTTTAGGGGAGTGCGACCCCCTCCAGAACAGAACTGGATAGACAAACCACTCGCAAGTATCTCCCTCTTGTCTGGATTGAGTCCCAGTTTATTGGCCCTCATGCAGTCCATTACCCTGCCCAGGCACTGTTTCAGGACATCCACTGCCTCACCTGTTTTAGATGAAAAAGAGAGGTACAGCTGGGTGTCAATCAGCATATTGGTGACATCTTAGTCCGTATTGCTGCATAACCTCTCCCAGTGGTTTTATGTAGATGTTAAAAAGCATGGGGGTGAAATGAAACTCTGAGGAACCCCGTAGCACAACTGCCATGGTGTAGAGCAGTAATCTCCCAGAACCACCTTCTGGAGCTTACCCTCCAACTATGGGCAGAACCTCTACAATACAGTGTCCCCACATCCCAGCTCGGACAGCCTATGCAGAAAGATACCATGGCTGATGGTATTGAAAGCCACTGAGAGATCCACGAGAACCAGCAGGGTTCCACTCTCCTTGTCCCTCACCCAGTATAGGTCATCACACAGGGGTGACCAAGGAAGTTTCCATTCCAAATCAAAGTCTGAAACTGGATTGAAATGGATCTAGAATCTGTCCTGAGTGTGCAGCACAAGATACAAATATTCAAGATTTGCACTTAGTTGGACAGGAAGCCTGGAGAGGAAGATATAATCTCTATAGACTATAGTGACACCCCCACCCTTTAAATCTATGGTGGTACTACTGCAAATACCCAGGTGGACACAACTGGAAGAGACTAACTCCTCCCCATTCTCCGACCTACGTTGTTTATGCATACCAGGTTGGTCCCCTCATCCACAAATCGTGGATATGAGAGATCTTATTCTGGACTGACCTGACATTCAGCATCAGCACCAAAAGACCAGAAGGCAAGTTGGTAAGGCAACCAGGAATCTTTTGGCTGGGGGAAAACTGGAAGAGGAAATCGGTGTAAGATGTTTAATCACTCATCTCCTTAACTGGCCTGTTCATTCCCCAACACCATATCTCCTCCTGCCAATGACTACACTAATAGGCCCCCCCATCCCTCCCCAGGTTAGCTAATGAATCCCTCAGGTGTATAACAAACAGCCAGTGTGGCAGGAGAGGCCCCCACCTAGCAAGCCAACACACCACAGTTAAGCCAATAAACAGCTCAGCTAGTACACATGCAGATAAAAACTTTTAAAAGGCTCTAGTGTCATACTGGTAAAAGACGAAGGGCCACTAATTTTTTTAGGGGCCATTAAATAACTGTTCAGCAGTCCCACATCAGAGGAAAATAGGGTGGCCCTCACCTTTGTGCCACCTCCGAAGCGACACCTCCAATGTATTTCTCCCCCAGGAGTATGCTGCAGTGGGCCTCCAGTAAGTAATCCTCCCGCAGGAGTATGCTGCCACCTTTCACCTGGCAGGAGATACAATTACTCCATGGGGTGGGGCTTATCTAGGCTGGCTGTATTCATGCAAGTCCTGGCTTGTTCCTTGGTGCAGCAGCAGTGGGAGATCTGAGGGGGTGATGGTGCAAAAAAGTCATTCCGTAGACTCCAGTTATTTCAGCTACTGCAACTGAATCTTGCTGCTGTTTGCTGTCTGTCAGGACTCAAAATTTATCAGTGCCAAATCAATTTGTGAAACATTATTATTGAAATTGGTTGTCTTACTATAAATCTAGACTTCTAACTTCTTTGTTGTTAGAAACTTAATTTGCTGTAATCTACAGGGTACATGCTTGAACCAGATCAAGAACGGAGACCTGATATCTTTCAAGTATCTTATTTTGCCTTTAAACTTGCCAAAAAGGACTGTCCAATAACAAATATTAATGTAAGTAGATCTGTATTTGAATCTGCCTTGATACAATACATTTTTTTCAGGGTAGCTAAAAAGAATGGCAGGGAATTTAAAAATGAGAACTCGTTCTCCCCCGCCTCTAAATGCACAAGTGGCTTTAAATTGGTTCAGAAACTTCAGATAGCCTTTGCACTGATAATATTGCTAAAACACCTCCATATCTGCTTTGAAAATACTAAATAAGAAGATATCATATGAATATTTTTGTTGATCATATCAAATACAGTGTAAAATTATTATGGTCTGGTGAAAATTATTATTTCACTTGCTGTGCGTTTTCCCAAGAGGTGTTGAATGACCAAGTTAATAGCTATTCAACTGACTTGGTTCCCACCAAAAAGCTATGTAAAGTTCAAGAACATGGTAGAACAGAAGAGTTGCTATAGCAACAATCTAGAGAACTGCATGAATAATTCTGCATGCTCAGCAGGATTACTGACTTGACACCCCCCCCCCCCCCCAGCCTTCCTGGTCCTTGCCTCTAGGAAGGCCACTGATAAAACTTGGGGAAGTTCCAAAAGCTGTATGAGGTCTGCTGCAAGCTTCACTGGCAATAGGTGAGCCCTTGGGCTTGCCTGATGAAATTTTCTAGATTGTGGCCTAAGGATTTGATCCAGACTTCATTATATTTAGAGTAGATCCATTGAATTAAGCCCCAATGATTTTGATGGATCTACCCTAAGTACAATGAAGTTTGATGCCTTCCCTGGCATAACAGTACAAGTGTTTTGTTTTTGACCATGTAGGTATTACAATGTAGTCTCTTTCATAGTTAATGAATTCTATTAGTTATAAAACTTCCTCTCCTAGATTAACTGTGGGGGAGGGTTAAGTAATGTAGCTTTCTTCTCCCCCCTCCCCCTGAAATTAACTGCTTCTCAATGATGTAATGCTGCTCTTTCCCCATTTTAACAGGGAAGAGGGGGAACCTCTAGCATAGGTTTGTAGTACATTCATTCTTTCACTGGTCAGCGTTCTAAAGTATCTTCTCTGAGTTAGGATGGGTGGCTTTTCAGAGACTTCAGTTCTACATGTTGGGTCAAAAAGAAGATAACATCAATAATCTGCAGAATCTGCCTTATGTGGCATGCCTAGATTTTGGAATTCTCTCCCAAGGGAGGCATATCTTGTCACCTCTTTAATGGCATTTGGTAGGAAGTTAATGAAAACTTTCATTTTAAGGAAAGTTTGTGGATTGTTCTTATTCTGGTGTTTTAAAGTTTAAAACTTAAAACATTTACTGCTACTGTTGGTGTATTGCTGGGTTTTTTTCTATTGCTGTTTTAGTGCTTTAGAATTTTTAGAATTGATGTTTCTAAATTGGTTTTTTGGTTTTACTTTTGCCACTTTGAGCTTTTTCAAGGAAAGGTGAGATATAAAAGTTTTAAACAAAAATAAAATAAATGGACTCCGATCAAGACAAATGAAGGTTTTAATACAGGCTAGTTATAGCTAGCCTGCAGTAGGACTTTCAGTTGTTTTGAAATATTTATGTTAAAGGTATCTCCACAAATGTCTAAAACTAGCCATGAAAACATGGGGATAGTTTGTGTCTGTGCGTCTCAGAACACTATGCTTGGCTGTATACCTTGTTCTGGGAAGAGACCTCTGCTTTAAGTATGCTTTGTGCTCTGTTGGAGAGGATTATACTGTCCATGTTCTCCATCAGATAAGTCTATGATTGCTGTGAAACACACATCATTTGCTGTCACTCAGACATTTGGGATTTATGAAAACAAGTGCGGGCTGCAACAGTGTTGCTGTGTGGAGTGTTCCTGTTCAGGGTGCCAGCTAGCCATGCCCTCTTCCAGGATACTCAGTTTCATTCTTCCATTTTTCCAGTTGTTCCCCATTCCAACACACTGCATTCAGACTGCATTCCATGGCCACTGAGCATGTTCAGCTTTTACGTGGCTGTTTTGCCCCCCCCCCCCCCCGTAAGGTTCATTTTCTAAAGTTCATACTTCTGAAAACCTTGGGGCTCCCTCAGGCCTGCTGATAACTTCTTCTTGTGCATGGATGGTTCCCTTTTGGCTACAAATGACAGGCACTCAGAACTGAGTTGGCTATTAGTGTATATATGCATATTAATCTTTACTATTGGTGTCTTATTTTACTTTCAAAATTATTTAATAACATATGGTAATTTATGTTCCAAAGAATTCTCCTCTCCTTTCAACTCTTCCTGAGCCTTTGACAGCTAGTGAGGCTGCTGCTAAGAAAAGCCAAATAAAAGCTAGGTGAGTGTAATCTTTTGTTTAACAATATTATACATGGTTTGCATAATAATATTTCATTTAATATGCAAAAATGTATTCTTAATATAGCTTTTTCGTGTGGCAATACAGTTCGAAAGAACGTCAGAAGTTTTCTACTTAGTGAACACCAATGATGTTGATCCCTCTCTCATAATATTGGAACCTGGGGTCATCCGATGAAGCTGAATGGTGGGAGATTCAAGACGGATCAAAAGAAGTACTTCACATAGCGCGTGCTTAAACTATGCAATTCACCACTGCAAGATGTAGTGATGGCCACCAACTTGGATGGTGTAAGAGGATTAGATAAATCCATGGAAGATAAGGCTGTCAGTGGCTGCCACTGGTCATAATGGCTATATATTACCTCCAGTACTGGAAGCAGTACACCTTTGAGTACCAGTTGGTGGGGAACATGTATGGGAAGGTGCTATTGAACTCATGTGGGCTTCCCACTGACAGCTGGCTGGCCACTGTGTAAAGAAAAAGCAGGACTAGATAGGGCTTTAGTCTGATCCAGCATGGATTCTTATGTTCTTCCTATTGGGGCAAGATTTACCCACCAGAAGTCCAGTCCCCGGAGTACATAAAGCAAAAGGAACAGAATAAAACATAAGGCACAGCATACTTCTTTATCTTGTTTACTTTATATTATGTCAGAACATTATACAAATACAAGTGATCCTCACCCAAGTAGGTTTATAATTTCATCCCAGAGTAATTGATCTGTAGACCAAAAGTAGGCTAGATGTGTTGGGACCACTGTATAAAGACTGATATTCCCTCAATGCCACATCTAGACATTTATGTGTTAGCTCTAGACTATGGGCCAGTTTACACAATCACTGCAGCCCACCATGGCTTATGTAAGCCATGGTGGATTGTGGCATGTGCTAGCAGCCATTTTGAATATTCAACCACCACCGCAGGGTTGCCATGGTTTGTCCTGTCATCCAAACCAGGCAGAAGGGGTTGTTGGAAGTCGAAACAGCCCTCAATCCATGGTCTGTTGCAGAGTTATCTGAGGGTTGTTTCCTCCTCCAACAACCCATGCTGCCTGTGTTCAGATGACACTGCAAACCATGGCAACACCTCTGCTGGGGGTTGAGTATTTGAAATGGCTGCTGACGCGCATCATTAAATAAGCCACGGTGGGCTGCAGTGATCGTGTGAACCCAGGCGACGTGTTCAGAGCGAGGGAAGCAAGAGGTTGGAGGAGGAGGAGGGAGAAAGCCAAAACAAGAGTGCAAGACAAGGTGAAAAGGTGAGCAATGATGGGGGACATGGAGGAGAGGAAACTGGCAGATCAAGCAACAGAGCACAGAGGAGGAAACATGAATGAAATGGAAGGTGCAACACCAGCACAGCGGGGACGCTATAACATTTTGTTGCAGGTTCCACTTGTTACTTGTTAAGTATTAAACATTTAGGTTTGTTCTAAAGCTGTTTGTAGCTTCCTGTGGCATCCAGTGGTCTGGATCATGAAGATTGGTCAGTTTTGGCAGCTATTAAGGCTGGCTGTGCCTTTTTGTGTAGGTGATGGACTACATTCTGTGGCTAACAGTTGTGGCTGTGCTGTGCCTTTTTGTGTAGGTGATGGACTACATTCTGTGGCTAACAGTTGTGGTAGTATAACCAACATTTTAAAGGTGAATTGCCAATACTAAAGTTAGCAGTACTTTTTGTTTCAAGATAAGAATGTTGTTAACATCTTAGCTCTTAAATGGCTAGTTCAGATATTATTTTGTTTTGCCACTAATGTCTTCTTCTGACTTCATATGGTAATTCCTTATTTGCTTTGTGTTCACTTTAAAGATTTGATAATGCCACTTAATCATTAGCTTTAATGAAAAAAGCTGCAAAAATGAATAAGTGTAGATAAAGCATATAACACCTCTGGCAAAGAGGGACAAAGCTTCCAGTTAGAGGAAAGTAGGGACAAAATAGCCAAATTTTATGATTGAACCAAGTAAAAGGATCCCCAGCTATCCTTTTGGAAACTTACTTCTCATAAGAATTAGTGTGTGCATCCGGAACAGAAACTGCTGGGTAATTTTTCCCCTGATGTAGGTTTGAACGAATAATCCAGTAGCCTTATACATCAAGTGTTTGCTCCTGAATTGTTAAGAAAAACAGTTTTCTCTTCATTTATTCCTCCTACAGTGGCTTAGTTTTGTGAATAGCAACATTTTCCATGTGAGTGTGCATTTGTGTACTCACAAAGATGTGTTGAATGACACAGTAAAGATGTAAAATCATTCTGTTGCTTCTGGAAATAATATTGGATAAGCCCCCTCTTGTGGTAGTTATGCATATTGAGAGAATATCTGAAATAAAATTGAATATTCAACTTTGAAGAAATATAAAGTGTAACTTATTTATAAATAACTTTCTTAGAAGTTGTGTTTCTTAATTTAACCTTGTAAGCTAGCCGTAGAAGGTTACTAGCTTGCAAAATATTTTACTCACCTGCTTTCTATCATATAGGAGGCTGGTGGAGGATGGATTGAGCACTGTGTTCCTTCTTTGCCAGTCTGTCTTATGAGCAAAAAAACCAAAAACAGGTGAGAAAAACATTTTGCAGACTAGCAATGAGCACTTCCGACGTCATCCTTCAGCCCACTTGGTTTTTATACTGATTATGCAGGAAAAAGCATCTGCTCCCATGTGTCGAGCATAGAAGCACAGGGGACTGCCTTGAAAGGATGAAGCAATCCATGCCTTCAGTGCCATCCACTTGATTTCTGTGCTGGATGTGCATGTCAGGACTTTATATCCAGAAGAGAAACCAGCTGGGCTGGTAGCAAAGCATGGCTCATTTTGTTCCTTTTCCAGCAGTCTGCCATGTTGCTGTGCTAGACAGCCAGGAGGCTCATCTGTAAATCTAGCATAGAAACACAGCAGGGTAGTGATAGAGGAAAGGAACACACCTTCTCCTGCCAGCTCCCTCAGTTTCTATGCTGGGCATGCAGGAAGGAGCTTTGGCTCTTGTGAATCCAGTATGGAAGTGCAGTGTACTGCTGGAGGAGGGATGAAGTACTTCATGCCTCAGCCAACAACATGCTTGGATTCTTTAATGGGTGTGGTGAAGGGGGCTTCCTCTCCATGACTGTTATAGAAATGCAGTCGGCTAGAGGAGGAGGGGCCAAGCACACATTCCCTCTTCTGGCAGCCTACTCGCTTGCCTGGTAAGACCCCTAGACCCCTATGACAACTAGGTGAGTAGTTAAAAACAAGGCTGTTCTTTACTATACCGTGTTTTGAAGTATGGAAATTTCTTAGATCTCTTTCATTCTAGAATAACAGATGCCATTGGACCAACAGAAACCTCAATAGCTCCAAGACAAAGACCAAAGGCTAATACAAGCACTGCCAGTTCTAGTGTGCTAACGATCCAGAGCTCAGTTACACCAGTGAAGGTGCCAGTCCCTGGTGATTTTAACAGTGGGCAAAAAGGTAATTTCTCAAACTAATGGAGTAAGTTGAAAAAAGCTTTCCTCTTTCAATACTTAGTGAAAATCAAGTACTTAATAACTTTATTTTAAAATTTAATACCACCTGTTTGTGAGGATCTTGGCAATTGTAGATGCACATGAATCAAAGTAAATTTTTTTATTTATTGCAGCTTCATCCTACTTTTCAGACAATTATTGTCTCCCCAAATGGCTCACATTAATAAAAAATAAAAGAGACAGGCCCTGTCATCATGCGTACAAACTAAAATGACAAGACACACCGGGGAAGGAGAGTGAAGTGGAGGGAAAAGGAAGAGGTGGGCGATCAGGTTTTCAAGGCCAGAACAAGGTGGTGAGCTATAAGAGCATTTAAATGCAGTTGAGCCAGGCTGATCTTTCCTTGCTGGTGTTCTTACCTGAATGAGGCTCTTGTTCTTTAGGCCAGTGGATGAGGCCAGAGCGTTCTTTCCCCTAATTTTTGCAGTCCAAGGTCAACTATCAGGTGGAGCTGAGTGTTCTTTGTGGCAGGGAGGGGAAGTGAGCTTTTTGTCGCTGCTCCTTCTCTGGCTGATGGGTGGGCCATGCTGGTATTTTATAGTATTCTTCCTATACTCAGTTGCCTGGATTTCAACACAGTATGAGGAGAGATGACCCCACAGAGGTGTGATGACACAGTACTTGGAAAATACACAATCTCCTGACAATCTCTTCTTCTTCAGGCAATCTGTTCACTCACAAAATGACATGGAGATGGATACATATTTTTTAAGGAGATACGTTAAATTGCAGATAATTGTGTGATTTTCTGTAGTATGTGAGAACAATATGCATTTCCTTACAATAATTATTTAATAGCCAGTATTAACTGAAGCATAATGTTATAGAAACTTATTATAGAGTAAATTGTATCAGCTTATGGTGTTGTAGTTTTAACAGTTACAATGCCAGGAACATTGGCGCCTCGTCTTGACTTTCTGAGGCTTTACTCCAGAGCTACGGTTGGGATGTAGCCCCCACCCCAAGAAATAGATCTACAGTTGGAGAGTGCTTCATGGCTTAACTGAAGAAAAAAGCTTGCAAAATGTTCTGTAGAGAAATGCAACACAAAGTAAACATTTGCTATTTCTGTGGTTTTATTTTATTTTATTTTAATTTATTTATCACATTTCTCTACCTCCCAATAGTTGAAGCTCTCTGGGTGGTTCATAACAATTAAAACCATAAAATACAACATGATAAACCTAATGTAAATGTTTAAAACTACAGTATAAAACCAAAATGAAAAATAAAAACCCAAATAAAGTATAGCAGCAGTGTGAAGATTTAAAATACAGTAATATATTTTAAAACAACAGAAACTGAAAGATGAAAATGCCTGGGAAAATAAGGTCTTTACCTGGCACCGAAAAGACCACAATGTAGGTGCCAGGTGAGCCTCTCTAGGGAGCTCATTCCACAACCAGGGTGCTACAGCAGAAAAGGCCCTCTTCTTAGTAGCCACCCTCCTCACTTCCTTTGGTTGGAGCTCCCAGAGAAGGACCTCTGAAGATAACCTTAGGGTCTGGGCAGGTATATGTGGGAGGAGATGATCCTTCAGATAACCTGGCCCTATTTAGGGCTTTGAACATTAACACCAGCACTTTGAATCAGGCCTGGAAATGAAGTGGCAGTCAGTACAGATGGAAAAGTACTAGCGTAATATGATTACGTTGGTCAGTCCCCGTTAACATGTGATTTACTAGGAAGCCTTCTGTGTTTGTATTTTAGAAATGCATTAACCAGATAATGTTCTTTGAAAATATCCTAGGAGCCTCAAAGCCTGGAAACAGTCAAGATAATGTGTTGTCCCAGGGAACTAACCAGACCCCACAGCAAAATAGAGTACTGCAACAACTACAGCAAGGTGACTGGAGACTACAACAGTTGCAGCAGTTACATCACCAGCAACACCAGCAGCAACAGCAACAATTGCTTCAGGATGCATACATGCAGCAGGTACCAATGTGTCTTGGCTATAGTGTAAACTTGTTTGAAATTTGCCTCTTCTATTATCTATTCAGCCTATAAATATTCCCTCCTAAGACTTAGTGGATGCATTTTTCACACTGCCATTGGGAAGACTTTCACCCACATGAGGTTAGTGCCTGGGGCTGTTTTGACTTCCTTTGTAGTTTTAACTCATGTTAAGTTTTTTGGAGCTATTTGCTCTGCAAGCACCTTTCTGTAGTACATTTACTCCCTACTTGTGGCATATCTGGGTTATGTAGAGCACTCTGTGGGGAAAGCTTGAGGCCTCTTATTTTGGAAGACAACTGGATTGCCTTATCCTCTTAAGATGAAATGATTACATTAGAAAAGGGGTCTCAGCCTTCTTGGGCTCAAGGACATATTTGGAAATTTGAGAAATTGCTGTATTGCACCAGTATTCCTGCCTACATCTATTGCATCCTAAGATTGCATGCTTAAATAGAACTCAGTGGGGCTTACTTCTAAGTAAGTCTACATAGGATTGCTGTGTTCATTTTATACATACACAACATTTCCCCAGCCCGAAAGGAAAGACAATGCCCCCAATTCCAAAGGAAACTTCCAGAGTTTTCCCTACCTTGACCCCAGACTCAGCTACTCTGTTCCCCACCTAGCACGCCTGCCTCCTGGGAGAGGTGCTGTGTGTGTAGGTGTGTGAAGAGTGAAAGAAGGGGCTGGGAAAGGAGGGGAAAAGAGCAAGGCTAGGGGCTGGAAGGGGAGAAAAATAGTGAGGTAAAATGGGTGTGGGGAGAGAAAAAGCAAAGCTATAGGCTAGGAATTGGGGGGGGAGAAACAATGAGATAAAAGTGGAGGGAGCAAAAATGTTAAAGGCTAGGAAGGAGGGGAAATAATGAGGTAGAGGGGAGAGCAGGGCTAGGAACCAGGAGGGAGGAGAAACAGTGAGATAAAGGATGAAGGAGAAAAATAGCAGGGCTAGGTGCTAGGAAGGGGAGAGAAAGAAGGCTGGGAACAGGGAAGGGAGAAAAATAGCGAGATAAAGCAGTGGGACAGAGGAGAGAGAGAGTGAGGCTAGAAGCTGGGAGTGGAGAGAGCGAGAACGAGCAAAGAGGAAAGGGCAGCATGGGCAGAAGAGGATTGGGCAGGGCCAGGAAGCAACTCTTTCCTTCTCTACCTGCCTGCTGAATTGCTGACCAGCATCAAGTCCAGGAACAGGAAGGAGAACATGGCACTCCAATGTTTTTCAATTAAAAATACATTTTGAAGGGGGCAGGGAGTGGGGAGCTTTGCAGGTGCAGTTGGAGGTCCCCAAGGCTGCTGTTGTACCTGGAGGTGCTGCATTGGAGACTTCAGCATTAGAATATTAAGTGTGGCTTCTCCTTAAAGTGCTGCTCACGTTGCGAGGACAAGTGTGTGTGTGTGTGTGTAATTTTACTTGATTAGGTGGCATTCTTGATTTATAAGAATCTATCCCTTTTTAAATTATAGTATCAACAAGCAATGCAGCAGCACATGATTCAGCAGCAGCTTTTGATGCGCTCGGTGTACCAGCAGCTACCTCCCCCATCTCCTTACCCTGCCATGGTAGGTTATCTTTAAATACATAATTATTCTGCCTAAATCTGTTTTACTGATAAATAGGACTGGTACTGATAAAGATAAAGCAAAGTAATCATTAGCCATTAAAAAAAATCACTATCTTAAATAATCTGACTGGGTTGTTATATATTATTAGCTTGGTTTCAGTTACTGCTTTTTAGTTAGTTACTATACTTTTAAGAACCATTGGTGCTTACTACAGCAAAGAAATGAGCGGAGAGGGGACGTTAGTACTGTGTAAATAAAATGGGACCAGAATGAGTAAACCTGATGGCTGTTACTGGAGCCTCAACTTGAGGGAATTGGCCATTTTAAAATGCAACGTGAGGAGGCATACTGTTCCTGTACTGCTTTCTTTGCCTCCGTTTATGAAACAATAAGTACCTACCAACAAAATGGCATGCCTTATATAGTGCTTAACTATGGAAGGAATGGTTCACTTCCTGAAAAATTAATAAAGGCTTTAAAGATCTTGAGCAAAAGAAATATTCAGATTTTTATTTCAGTTCTGTTGTTTGCTTAAGATTATAACTTAATAAAGGAACTACTTTTTGTAATCCTTCAAAAAGGTACTTACTTGCTCTGTCTTCTATAGGCTAAAGATATCTGAGAGTGAAGAACTCATTTGTGTTGAATTTTGGTAGATATGTTCAGTATTCTTGCACATTTTTTTAAAATTAGTTTCTTCATTAGTCAAAGCATTTTCGCTATCTTACTCAGTGACCGTGTTTGGACATAATGGTGGCTTTCATCAGCAATTTGGAGGTTAACCCACCAATTGTGGGGCTGTGGCGCTGTACACGAGCCAGTTCCTAACAACCCTCGAATGCCACATTTGAGGGTGGTTACAGTGACATCCAAACACAGGAACTGGAGGTGGTTCATGGATTAAACAACCCCAAGTTAACCCAAGAATGAGCCATGGGTTAACTTGGAGTTCTTTAATGCATGAACAGCCCCAAATTCCCAGGTTTATACATCATTGTAACAACGCTTGAATGCCTCATTCTGAAATGCTTGAATGCTGTTGCTGAAAACAAGAAGCAGCTTGTGCATGGTGTGTGTCCCTGCAAATCGTGGGGTAATTACCAAAATTGGTGCCAAAAGCCGTGTTACATCTGAACTGCCCCAGTGTCTCATGTTGAATCAGTTGAAATATTTTCCATGTGTAGCTTTTCTCCTTGGTGAAAACAAGTGTAAAATTCTTTATGTCATTTCATGTTTAGCATAATATGTAATTAAATGGATGGCCAGCATTATTTAACTATACCACCCTTAATTGGTTTCCGTCTCCCAACAAACTTATTTTTATGAGTGACATATTATTTCTAAGTATTGGTAGTGGTATGCAGACTTTTGTGTTGCTGCTTTGGCTGAGTTCTGATATGGTAGTTAAGAGGTTCTCTACGAGGTGAAATTGAATGGATAACTGAAGGGCTACATCATGTATAATTTTGCAAGGTTGACTTTCTCCTCCGTTTTTCTTTGAGATGCAGCAGTACCAACAAGCTCTTCTACAGCAACAGGTTCTTGCAAAGCAGTTGCCACCACCGAAACATTCTCCTGAATTTCCTGCCTCTCCTCAGGAGTTCTCACCAGCCTTAATCTCTCATTCTAAATCCTTTCCATCTCATGTTGGTGCAGCTCTGGACACCTCTTATACTACAAATAGGCAAGCATCTTCAATTGATGTTAGTAATAACTGCATAGGCATAGTTTATGATTGTGCTTCCCAAATTGATTCTTAGAATGTCTAATTTTTATCAGACATCCTGCTTAATCACTGTTGACTAAAATACTATGTCCCTCACCTTTGCTGTGTCTTTTTTTTGGTTGCTTGTTACCTCTTTGTCTGCTTATTTAATTTAATATTTGTAGAGTGTGAGGGAGGTTCCCTGGTTAACAGCAGGGGTCTCTTGATAATAGTAGCTACTTTCAGCAATTGCCCACCCTGGGTTAGGGGTTTTTTGTGTTAGAACTGCTTCTTCTGCCCAGGGTGAGAGTCTGTGGTGGCGAGAAGTTGGTTTCCCTCCGAGTGAGAGACAGGGGCGAGAAGTAACTGTAACACTCCAGGTGAGAGATGGAGTGGAGTACACAGGAACCTGCAGACATAGCTCTGAATGACTTGGAAATAGTTTTTATTTTGCTGGTGGGTTGGCAAGCCTGATGTCCTTTATGTAACCAGTGGCTGGTTATTTCCACTAACTATTATCTGTGACTGTGTTAGGTTGGCTGTGGATGATTGATTGGATGAATGGAGTATGTGAGTTTTGAATGGCTGTGGGCATGTTTGCGTTGTGAGTGAGTGTGTGGGAAGCTCTGTTGTGGGAAGAATGTGCCTGGAAGATACAGGGATCCATGGAGATGGTGCCTCTATCCCATTGATTTGGGGCAGAAGGAGATTTGGTAGGAGGAGGGGGTCGGGACATCAGAGTAGAATGGGTCACATATGTTTATACTCTGTTCCCCTTCTCCCCCCCTACCCCAAGCTCTCATGTACCCAGTAGCTCATCCACTGTGCCCTCCTGTCTTGTGGTGCTGTTACTTAATACCAGGTCAGTCCGCAATAAGACCACACTCATCCACTACCTAATCATGGATGAAAAGGCTGATCTGGTGTGTATTACTGAGACCTGGGTGGGTGAGCTGGGTGTGGTTGACTTGACTCAGCTCTGCCCACCTGGTTACTTGGTGCAGCACCAACACAGTTTGGGGCGGGGAGTCACTATGGTTCATAGGACCAGTATCTCTATGACTCCACCTTGGAGTATGCCTTGAGGGGTTGCACCTGGTGTCGGGCCATAGAGATAGATTGGGGATGCTGCTGGTTTACTGCCCACACTGCTACCCAGCAGCCTCCCTGACCAAGCTGGTAGAGGCAGTCTCGCTGCAAAATTTCATCTTAAATTGAACGAAGGGAAAACCACTAAACCATTCAGGTATGACCTAAATCATATCCCTTATGAATATACAGTGGAGGTGAGGAATAGATTTCAGGGATTAGACCTGATAGACAGAGTGCCTGAGGAACTATGGACGGAGGTCCGTAACATTGTTCAAGAGGCAGCAACTCAATCCATCCCAAAGAAAAAGAAATGCAAGAAAGCCAAGTGGCTGTCTGATGAGGCTTTACAAGTAGCTGAGGAAAGAAGGGAAGTGAAAAGCAAGGGAGAAAGGGGAAGATATATCCAACTGAATGCAGAGTTCCAGAGAATAGCAAGGAGAGACAAGAAGGCCTTCTTAAATGAACAATGCAAAGAAATCGAGGAAAACAACAGAATGGGAAAGACTAGAGATCTCTTCAAGAAAATTGGAGATCTCAAGGGAATGTTTTGTGCAAAGACGGGCATGATCAAGGACAAAGAAGGCAGGGACCTAACAGAAGCAGATGAGATTAAGAAGAGGTGGCAAGAATACACAGAAGAACTATACAGGAAAGATCTGAATGTCCCTGATAGCCATGATAGTGCGGCCGCTGAACTTGAGCCGGACATCCTCGAGAGTGAAGTCAAGTGGGCCTTAGGAAGTATTACTAACAACAAAGCTAGGGGAGATGACAGTATTCCAGCTGAGCTATTTAAAATCCTAAAAGGTGATGCTGTTAAAGTGCTGCATTCAATATGCCAACAAGTTTGGAACACTCAACAATGGCTGCAAGACTGGAAAAGGTCAGTTTACATTCCAATTCCAAAGAAGGGCAACGCCAAAGAGTGTTCAAACTACCGCACAATTGCGCTCATTTCACATGCCAGCAAGGTGATGCTCAAAATCCTACAAGCTAGGCTTCAGCAGTATGCGAACTGAGAACTACCGGAAGTACAAGCTGGGTTTCGAAGAGGCAGAGGAACTAGAGATCAAATCGCCAATGTTCGCTGGATCATGGAGAAAGCAAGAGAATTCCAGAAAAATGTCTATTTCTGCTTTATTGACTATGCTAAAGTCTTTGATTGTGTGGATCTCAACAATCTGTGGCAAATTCTTAAAGTGATGGGAGTACCAGATCACCTTACCTGTCTCCTGAGAAACGTGTACGAGGGTCAAGAAGCAACAGTAAGAACCAGACATGGAACAACCGAGTGGTTCAAAATTGGGAAAGGAGTACGACAAGGCTGCATATTGTCACCCTGCTTATTTAACTTATATGCAGAGTACATCATGAGGAACGCCGGGTTGGATGATCACAGTTCGGAATTAAGATTGCCGGGAGAATTATCAACAACCTCCGATATGTAGACGATACCATCCTAATGGCAGAAAGCGAAGAGGATCTCAAGAGCCTCTTGTTGAGGGTGAAAGAGGAGAGTGCAAAAGCTGCTTTGAAAGTCAACATTAAAAAAACTAAGATCATGGCATTTGGCCCCATCACTTCCTGGCATATAGAAGGGGGAAGAAATGGAAGCAGTGACAGATTTTACTTTCTTGGGCTCCAAGATCACTGCAGACGGTGACTGTAGCCATGAAATTAAAAGACGCTTGCTCCTTGGGAGGAAAGCTATGGCAAACCTAGACAGCATAGTAAGAAGCAGAGACATCACCTTGCCGACAAAGGTCCGTCTAATCAAAGCTATGGTTTTCCCAGTAGTAATGTATGGCTGTGAGAGCTGGACTATAAGGAAGGCTGAGCGCTGAAGAATTGATGCTTTCGAACTGTGGTGCTGGAGAAGACTCTTACGAGTCCCCTGGACAGCAAGGAGGTCAAATCAGTCAATCCTCAAGGAAATCAACCCTGAGTGCTCATTGGAAGGACAGATACTGAAGCTGAAGCTGAAATATTCTGGCCACCTAATGCGAAGAGAAAACTCTCTGGAAAAGACCCTGATGCTGGGAAAGACTGAAGGCAAAAGGAGAAGGGGACGGCAGAGGATGAGATGGCTAGATAGCATCACGGATGCAATGAATATGAACTTGAGCACGCTCCGGGAGAGAGCGGAGGACAGGAAGGCCTGGCGTGCTATGGTCCATGGGGTCACGAAGAGTCAGACACGACTGAACAACAACAACAGAGTGTTTTCTGGTGCTCTGGGGGCTGTTAAAACTCCCCAGTGGATGGGGCCCTGGTCCCCTCAAGGACGTTCTGTGACCTTTTTGCACCTCACTTTGAGGATAAAATTGCTTGTCTCCATAGTGAACTTGATGCTGTTAGCCCAGTTCCAGTCAACGTGTCTGACACCACCATCTGCCCAATTTTTGTGGGATCAGTTTCAGTTGTTGTGGCCTGATGATGTGGACAAGGTACTTGCAGAAATGCGACCAACCACTTGTTCTCTTGATCCTTGCCCCTCCTGCCTAACAAAAGCTAGCTGAGGGGGTATGACTGGATGGGTCCAGGGTGTGGTGAATGCTTCTCTTTGGGAAGGGGTGGCTCCTGCTGTCCTTAAGGAGGCAGTAGTGCTACGACTCCTGAAGAAGCCCACACTGGACCCAATGGTATTAGACAACTACTGCCCAGTTGCAAATGTCCCTTTCTTAGGAAAGGTTCTGGAGAGGGTAGTGGTGGAACAACTGCAGGCACTCTTGGAGGATACTGACTATCTGGACCTATTCCAATCTGGGTTTTGTCCTGGTTATGTGACTGAATCAGTCTTTGTTGACCTGGTGACCTTTACCAAGAGAGGGACGGGGGAATGCAATCCTGTTAATTCTGCTCGACCTCTCATTGTCTTTTGATACCATCGACCATGGTATCCCTCTGGATCAACTCCGTGGGACAGATATCAGAGGCACTGTGTTACAGTGATTCTGGTCCTACCCGTGGGGCTGATTTCGGAGCATAACATTGGGAGACCATTCCTTGGCTGCTTGGCAATTGAGCTGTGGGGTTCCACGTGGTACTGTCTTGTCCCCGATGTTATTTAACATCTATATGAAGCCACTGGGTTTGGTCATTAGGGGATTTGAAGCCAGGTTCCATCAGTATGGTGATGACACACAGCTTTTTCTCTCTGTGACATCTGAATCAGGAGAGGCTGTGCAAGTCTTGGATCAGTGCCTGAACTCAGTAATGGGCTGGATGAGGGCCAATAAACTGAATTCTGGCAAGATGGAAGCCCTGTAGGTGAGTGGTTTCAGAGTCTGGGAGATAGGCTCATTCCCTGTTCTTGATGGGGTTGCACTCCCCTTGAAAGATCGGGTCCGTAGTTTGGGGGTACTTGTAGATCCATCACTGTCACTGGAGACGGAAGTGGCCAGGGCAGCTCGCAGTGCCTTTTACCAGCTTCAGCTGGTTCACCAACTACTGCCTCTCTTGGACAGGGATAGCTTGGCCACAGTGGTATAGGTGCTAGTAACCTCCAGTTTGGATTACTGCAATGTGCTTTATATGGGGCTGTTCTTAAGGCTACTCCGGAAGCTGGAGCTAGTGCAGAATGCAGTAGCTTGGCTGTTGTCAGGAACTGCCCCTTTTCAGCATGCAAATCCTTTGCTGAGGGAACTGTACTGGCTGCCTATTCACTACCAGGCCAGGTTTAAGGTTCTAGTACTAGTGTACAAAGTCCTAAACAGCTTGGGACCAGGATACCCGAGAGAGTGCTATCTCCCTTACCAACCTGTCTGGTCACTGAGGTCATGAGATGGCATGCTCCTGATGGTTCCACATAGACCTATGGCCCGATTGGAGTCCACCAGGAGAAGAGCCTTCAGTGTGATGACCCGTTTCTTTGGAACTCCCTGCTCCTGGAGGTCAGGCAGACACCAACACTGTGTTGCTTCTGGCGCCTCCTGAAAATACCAGTGTTCCAGGAAGCGCTCCTTAACTGACCAGCCACAGTTTTATTGGCATTCTGTTTTTAAAAAGCATAATTTTAATATGATGTTTTAATCTTTTTATCCTTTTACTATTTTATCTTTTATGTTCACTGCTTTGAAATCTGTTTTAGATATGGAGCGGTATACAAATATTGTAAATAAAATATATATTTTTAAAATCCTAATTTTTTCTCCCAGTTGCAAAAATAATTACATTAATTGTCATGTGCATGTTATGTATTGTTTAATGTACTTTAAATTATATTAATATCACTGTAACTCATTTTTGCAATCAACCTTTATAGGTCATCTTCCTCGGACACAGAGTCTGTTTCCAGCTATCCAAAACAGAACATCAGTAACCCCCCTGATATGTCTGGCTGGAACCCGTTTGGAGAAGACAATTTCTCCAAGCTAACAGAGGAGGAGCTATTGGACAGGGAGTTTGACCTTCTGAGATCAAGTAAGGGACGCTTGAAGGCTTATTTCACTTCACAGTAAATAAGAGCTCTTTAGGTACAACTGGCAGTGCCAAAGACTGTTCTGTTCAAGGGCCACACAGTCTGTTGTAGAGAGAACTCTTTCTGAGCATTTGAGGGCAGAACTAGGCCCGCTGTGTGTCTTGTCCTTCTGTTATAAAAATGTGTGCAATAGAAACTAATTGTTTAGCACTTGTAATACCACGGAAAATGTCAAGGTCATCTTTTGAATACTTACTTTTCTTGAGTGTCACATGCAAAAAGAAGAATAATAACAGAATGTCTAACAATGCAGAACACCAGTCAGCTGCTTGCATTGCTTCACTTTGCAGTTTTGTTCCCTTGCACACCAGAACAGGAGAGTCTGTGGGTCTGGAATACCTTTTGAAAATGCCTGAAAGAGGGAAAATGACCTAGTACATTATGTTAATGTTTTGTAATGTCTTTTGAGTGGCTTAATGTTAAAGGCTGCTTTTTGTTCTGACACAATAATAGTTGAATAAACTCTCTTCAAGTCAAAAAGCCAGCGTGTTTACTTGAAATCTCTTGCTCTTTTTTTCTGCAGTGGAGGAGGATATCCTTGAATAGGTTGCTCCTCCCACTCGCTGGAGGAGCAACTGATAGGCAGAAATATATAGATTAGACTTGGACCGCACTCCTCAGTGGAGGCACAACTTATTTCCAGTTTTGTTCCTGCCTAGTTCTGAGGCAGATGTTTCTAGACAAGATCCTGAGATCTCCATCCAAACAAACACGTTTCTGAGGAGAATGTTTTCGAATAGAACGAATGCCCCACTTGTATGCATGATGTCGGGCTCTTGATCTGAAGAATTCAACCTGGGTTTATCTGGTGATTCCCCATGCACAAGTCTGAGCCTCCTGATTGGGCGATCTAGCCCAGGGGGAATCTAAGGAGGCTAAGGAGCTATAGTGCACCCACGGGGTGTGACCCCCCCCCCAATCACTTAGCAGACTCAGTCGAGTTCATTTCCTGCCTTCACACCTCCAAACGTTTTAGGGATCAAGTCTACTGAAGTGGATGCCCCCCCCCCCCCAGCTGCCAGTCCATTTCCAGCCTCTCATCTGTCATAGCCTACGGGAGCAGGGTGGTACTAGCGGACAGACGCTTCCCGCCCTAGTGAGGCATGGAAACAGTTTTGAGGCGGCAGCATAGGCAGTAAGACGCAGGGCAGCATATAGATCCTGAATTTGGCAAAAAGCAAACCTTACCTCAAGTAAATTACAGTTGTAATTGATAAAACTCAAGCTGCATTTCTGGTGTATTAGTTTGAAAGTAACACTAATTTGAAAGACTCAGTGGCCAGTTCAATCATAATAACAATCCATGGTTTATTATGAGCACAAGACTTGAGGTCATACACTCCCCCTGACCTTTGCATGTGAAGAAAGGAAATTTAAACTGGTTCTTTGTTGTAGAAATAAATTGACTTACTGGCCAAAGTAACCAGTGTTCCTGCCGCTTAATGTTTTCCACATAAAGGAAAGTGCAAGCAAGCACGCACCCACCCAAGAAGACATTTTTCTAGGAAATGAAGCATGCATTCATCAAAGCAGCAGTTCTGTGAGCTATAGTTCTGAATTTAAAACTACTCAGCTTGGTAGGCGTGTTAAGAATATGATTGGGGATCTTTCACATTTGCATTGAAATACTGCCAATGAGCTGAATACAGCTAACTCTTTAAATGTTTAAATTACTTCGAAGAGTTGTCCACTCTTACTGTCAACTGCCTCATTTTAACATGCTACAGTCGGGGCCAGAAATATTGGAACAAGGATAACTGTTTTGGCAGTTGGCCTCCGTACACCACCACATTGAAATTGAAAGGAAACACACCCAGATGGGAGCGAAGTCAGTACTTTCAGCTGTAATTCAAGGGGTTTGACAAAAGTGGGGCACTAACTATTTAGGAAGTACAGCCAGTGGCATACCCCCCCCATCGTTGGTGGCTCATAAGTAATGGAATGAATGTCTGACAAGCAGCTGCATGGCCAGGTGTGGCCTGTTTCCAGGGTACCCCATGACCAATCAAGCAGATAAAAGGCCTGGAGGTGGTTCTGAGTTCCATTTGCATTTGGTAGCTGTTCACTGGAACTCCCAACATGAGGTCCAAAGAGGTGTCCATGCGAGTGAAGGAGGCCATCATAAGGCTGAGGAAACAAAATAAACCCATCAGAGAGATTGCAAAAACAGTGGGAGTGGCCAACACAACAGTTTGGAACATCCTGAAAAAGAAGGAATTAACTGGCAAGCTCAGCAACAGCAAAAGGTCTGGCAGACCATGGAAGACAACTAAAGTGGATGATCACAGAATTCTGCTCATGGTGAAGAGGAACCCTTTCACAACATCTAGCCAGGTCAAGAATGCTCTTGCAGAGGTAGGCATGTCATTGTCAACATCTACAGTCAAGAGAAGGCTTTATGAATGTAAATACAGAGGCTTCACAACAAGGTGCAAACCACTGGTAATGCTCAAGAACAGACAGGCCAGATTAGCCTTTGCCAGCAAACACCTAAAGAAGCCTGCCCAGTTCTGGAATAAGATTCTTTGGACTGATGAAACCAAGATGAACTTGTACCAGAATGATGAGAAGAGAAAAGTATGGAGAAGGAAAGGAACAGCTCATGATCCAAAAGCATGCCACATCATCTGTCAAACATGGTGGAGGCAGTGTTATGGCATGGGTATGTATGGCTGCCAATGGAACCGGGTCACTGGTGTTTCTTGATGACCTGACTGCTGATAAAAGCAGCAGGATGAATTCTGAAGTGTATAGGGCTATACTTTCTGCTCAGATTCAGCCTAATGCTGCCAAACTGATAGGTCGCTGCTTCATATTGCAGATGGATAATGACCCAAAACATACAGCAAAAGCTACCCCAGAATTTCTGAAAGCAAAGAAGTGGGATGTTCTTCAACGGCCAAGTCAGTCACCTGACCTCAACCCAGTAGAGCATGCTTTTCACTTCCTGAAGACAAGACTGAAGGCAGAAAGACCCACAAACAAGCAGCAGTTGAAGGCAGCTGCAGTAATGGCCTGGCAAACTCAGCATTGGGTCATGTCCACGGGTCCCAGACTTCAGGCAGTCATTTTCTGCAAAGGATTTTCATCCAGGTATTAAAGGCGATCCTTAAGTTGAAATGATGTTGGATTGTTCCATTACTTATGAGCCCCCAACGATGGGTGTGTGTGTATGCCACTGGCTGTCCTTCCTGAATGGTTAGTGCCCCACTTTTGTCAAACCCCTTGCATTATAGCTGAAAGTCCTGTCTTCACTCCTCTCTGGGTGTGTTTCCTTTCAACTTCAATGTGGTGGTGTACAGAGGCCAACTGCCAAAACAGTTATCTTTGTTCCAATATTTCTGTCCCTGACTGTATATTAGAATCCAGATGAAGTTTGACATCTGGTATTGCTGTATATTCTGAACAAATGTAACTAAATTAAAGTGTGATGAAGAGAACATTATTACAGGAGATTTGACAGACCTCATTTTTACAAGAATGTCCAGATGTAGTTGATTTAGCTGAACTCGAACACATTTAGTTGATTTAGCTGAACTCGAATAGCTGTTTATGCCTTGAGTGACTTAATAAAGGTTCCAGAGCATAACTTTGGTACTATTGGGAGCTTAATTTCAGGACCATATCAAGAGCTTACAGCTCTTTGCATTAGATCAGAAGAGAATCTACTGTTCCGTAAAAGAACAAGGAGACCAAAGAGTGGTCTCTGATCTTTTGGCCACTTATTAAAAACCCGAGTAAGTGTGGGATGGAAAGGCAGGATTCTTACACATGACAATACTTTTGTATTGGTTTTACAGCTTCTTTTGAATGTGTGTGTTTACTGTGTAATGTTAATGCTTTCTAATGAAATTCCTTCAGGCTTTGTGTTTTTAATACACAGTGACACTGATCCAGAGTTTGCTTCTCCTCTTTTGAGGCAAAATGCGTTAGATGTGCCCAAGTATTTTCCATTGCATGCTGAGAATTTTCTTTTTTTTTAGAATGAGAAACCTCTGTATCTTGGTATGTTCCTTGGTGCTGCTACATGAACAGCATGTTGAAAAGTCCAATATTAGTGATAAAACATTTACTCACTGTGGGAAAAATGTGCACAGATTAGAGGGTGTGTTAGATAGGACTTTAGAAATATTTTATTTTTCTAGAACCACTGTTACATCTGGAATTATAGTATGAGTCCTGGCTATCTCTATTAACAGATGATTCTTCCTAAATAGTGTATTTCAGCTATCATATAACTTTTGTGTGCTGTGCTACTAGTAATTGTATTAGGTTCTGGATCTATAAATTGAATGGCATTTAAAAAGGAGCTAGTACAACTACAGCATTCTTGCTGCACTGTACATATTCATTAATACACTCAAAATAAACTAAGAAACATATAGAAGTGGGGCTAGTTCTGATAATGGAGATAGTCATGATCAATGTCAATAACATTCTTGCCCACTTCTATCTTGTCCCTTAGGTTTAATTGTCTAAGAGATAGAAGAAAAATGGGTGCATGCTTTTTTGCTGTTCAATAAATGCATTGACTGAATGACTACTAGAAGAGATACGTTTTCTTACATCTTGGACTGAGAATAATTTAAGAGTCTGAAGAAGTCATCCATAGTTCTAGCCTCAAAATGTATACTATTTAAAAAAATCTTAATTACTCATGAGAACTTTCTGCATTTAATCTATGTTGTCCCTGCCCCTTTTTGATGATTGCAGTTCAAACAGAAATCCTATGATAAAATATCAATATTTTCTCCTATGGTTTTTGCAGTGTTTGGGTCTATAAAACATGAACCTTTTATAAAAGCCTTGGTTGATTATAAAGACAAAATTACTTTTGTATATTTAGCCATGTATTAAATTAATGCAGCGTAATAAACAAGCTGAAAGTTTTGAATATTACTGCTTGTATGTTGCACTGTGTACTCTCCTAGGATAACAACTGCAATTATTATACCCTTCAAGAAGTGTTTTAATTTGTATGTTCAAGAGTAACTTTCCTGTATTGAACACCAGTTTATTGAATATGTTAAGTTTTTTTTCTCCTTGTAGAAGAAGGAAGATTAAACTAGGGAAACTTAAGCATGGTTTTGCTTTTCCAAAACATGGCTTAGCTGTTAACTTATGTAAAGAGTTGCATAAGAACCATTTTTTATTCGCTGTGTCTAAAAAAAAATTGGAATTTACAACCTAACTTGTATTGTCCATTACAATGTATATGCTAATTAAAATATTTACATTTTGCTGTCTTCATTTATCACTACTTGCTGTTGATTCTGTGAATATTCAACATTTTTATTTCAGGTGGCAAATAGGCTGTACAAATTTGTATACAAAGTAATTGGCTCTGAGCAATTGGGCCACGTACAAAAAGGAAAACTGTACTTCTAAAGTTGCTTCTTAAATGTTGGTATTGTTACTATTTAAAAATTTGTTTTTGTGTGAGAGGTTGGAATCTGAATTTAAAGGCCAATGGGTTGGATCCAGAGTTCCCATGACTGAAATTCACAAGATACTCCTATTGGAAGAAGGCCATTTCTGTGGATTCCTCCTTCCCCTGTGCCCCTTGAAAAATGGCTCCAGAGGTTGGGGGACCCTCTGGACCAGTGTGGGAAATGGAACAAGGGACTGCAGAGGGATGGGGGGAATCAACTAAAATCCCCCCCTTGCCAAGAGAAGCTTCTGATGGATTCCAGGCCTTTTTGTGAGCAGAAGGAGCTCTTTGGTTTGTGGAAGGGACATTGGATCCCAGCCCAATAGCTTGGGTCCAGACTTGCTCAACTGGAAGGCAGTTTTTCCATTCAGTGCCCTCCATAAAGCTACTCCTGTGGGTTGGGGGATCCTTGAGAACCACATGGGATGGGACCAGGGGTGCTGTAACAGGAGGGGAATTTTTTGTAAAAACTTAGGCAGAGGCACCTTGCACTTGCAGGAGTATAGAAACCTCAGGAGTGGCTTTTGGGGGGGTGCACTGGAGGCTGCAGTAGTGAGGAGGGGTTGGGAAGTTCCCATTGTGTGAGCAGTCTTCTGCTTGCGTAAGTCAATATAATTAGAACTGAATATGTAATTATTTGGAATGTTTGGAAAGTACATGGGCTGGGATGCTGTAGACATGCCCAAATACTTGTATGTGCATTGTATTTGACTTTGAACAACAGTCTCTTGTGCAACACTTAGAACCAAGAGAAGAGCTGCTGCAAAACAACAAAAGGACAGAGCCAGTTGGTTCAAGAAAATAAGTTCTTCAACTAGTTTTAAAACCTCACACAACGCAAAACAAGTTTTGAATGACTGCAAAAACAGTTCCTCTGAGAATCTAAATAGTCTTTGTCAGTTCTAATTGATCCAGAATTATTTGTGCCCAGTTATGCCAAACTATGATCATTTGGATTTTCTTGACTTTTACACCTTCATTGTGAAGGCATGTTCTCTGTGGCTGCTCCATATTTGTGCGATCCCTTTGCCTTGGACACTTTCAGAAACCTGGGCAATTTCTGGAAGTGGCATTGAACCTTGCTATCTGGCTTGACTGAATTGTTGGGTTATGGGAAGCTGACATTGAGGTTTTGTGTTTGCTGTGTTGTGTGCTTCTGCAACTTTTTTATTTCAGTGGGGCTTCCAAGAAGTGTTCTGGGATATTGTGCCCATGAACCCCATTAAGAGCTGGTATTAGAAGAGACTTCTAAGTATATCTTTAACTGGCGTAAAAAGCTGCCATTTTTATTTTACTTTTTTGTTTTGTTTCATTTTTATTTTTGCAGACAAGCTCGTGGAGAGGAGAACATCCTCAGATAAGAATGTGGAGCCACATTCTGTTCCACAGAACCATCCTCCAGAAGATCCCTTTGGTTCTGTACCTTTCATTTCTCACCCAGGCAAGTTACTTAATGTAACATCACTTCTTTTCATGTAAATATATCTTGATAGAAAAGAAATGGGTCTGATTAGATGGCACAGGTTCTTTCCTGAAGTCAAACATTCCAGAGACCCAAATTAATTTATTTCTTCAGTATCTTGACTATTCCCAGTGCATATCTAGCCCAGCCTAAATCAAGATGTTTTCATGCCCAATGATTAACATTTGCTATCTACTACTGAATTTAAAAGGCTTTCTTCCTCTGGTAAGCTTACTGGAAATAATTAAGTGTATTGTGTTAGACCTTAAAGTATGTTTGCATGGTTTCCATCTTTTCTACTACAGTCACTATACTCAACAGCTAATAGCTATACAAGCTCTGAGAATACATTGTGCTTGTCACGTTTCTTATAACATGTGTCTGAAGCATCTTGGAGGAGATGGGAAAGATCCTACAAGTTGATATATACAGTCTTCACAGTTGGAACTTGATAGAATCTTGACTGTATTTCCATACTTGATTAGACTCCAGAAATTGTAGTTTCTGCCAACATCTACTGAACCCTAGCTACAAAGACTCACTTATTTGAAATCTTCTTATGTCCAATACAATTTTTGCTAACCTGTTCAGCTTTTGACAGACATCTTCCGCTATAGTCATCTTTCTGTTTACCATGAACCTTCCTTTTTCACTGTACTTTGCTATGATCAAATTGCATGTTACAGTATATTAGGTAGCCATATCTCTTAATTGGTTGAGCTTTATTATTTTCCATGCCATTTTGCCCTCTAGGCTCCTTTTTCCTTTTTTTTTTTTTGTACTGACTCTTGCTGTATTCCCAGGCTGCTGTCCCTATTGTTACTTCCAGCTTTCATCCATATTCTTTTAAAAGCTGAGGAAGGACTAGGGCTGCCATGTCATCCTGATTATACTAAAGTAACTAAGCCTTAAATGATGTCTTTTCAGTTATGGACTTTACCTTCATCAGATGGTTATGTTTGCAATATAATTTGGCTTTGCTTTCCTAGAAGGTAGGCAGCCTTCTTGATCTCATCCTCCTTGCCACTGGTAGTGGTGGACGATGAACACAATCATACAGGCTACTAGTCTTGACCATTGTGCAGTTTTGATTGTTTTGATTACAGTACTTAATGTCTTGAACACCTTTGTTGCTGATCTATATAAACCTACATTTAGCTCTTGGAAAACTGTTTTCTAGCTTTTATATCCAAACATAATCTTATGGGAATGGAATGATGGAGAAGTGCATAGGGAGGAGATATTCAGTAGGCATAGCTATTTATTATATTTGTATCCTGCTTTTCTGACAAAGTATTGGCCCCCAAACAGCTCACATCATTTTTTTAAAAATGAGATAGGCCCTACCCTCAGGCAAGAGAAGACACAGAAGAGAAAAGGGAGTAGAGGGGAAAGGTAGAGGAGGGAGATCAGTTTGACAATGCCAAAACAAAGTGGTGTGTTGTAAGCAGGCATTTATTTCCAGTCAGGGCTAGGCTGATCTTCTCTTGCTGGCGGTCTGGCATGGATAAAGTTGCCTCAACTGACCTAGCTACCCTCATTCTTCTGGTTGATGGCAGAGGCCAGAGTGTGCTTCCCTGCATTTCTGCAGTCTGAGGGCACCGAGGGTAACTTGCGGTTGGAAGCCAGCTTTCTGCAGCTGTTCCTTCTCTGGCCAGTGGTTGTGGTCATGCTGGTCTTCCTCTTGCTGGGAGGCAGAAGCTGCAACCTCCCAGTGACCCTTGGGTCCCCTGGCCAATGACAAAGACCAAGATTGTGCATCAGATGCAGGATATCTTGTAAAATGTCCAGGTGAAAAGGTACTATTCTTTCATGATATTCTTTCATGATATAGGGTATCCCTATGAGGTGCATGTTTGCTTATGCTGAATTACCGAAAGATACGTAATCTGCTTGTTCCTCTTGGAGCTATAAACAGTTTCCAACCTACCAGTATCTGTTTGATTTCTCCAAGGGGAACATCTGAGAAAATGAACTTTAATTCTATTATATAACCATGAGTAGGCAACCTGATGCCTTCCAGATGTTTTAGATTATAACTCCCATACGTTCCAGCCAGCATGGCCAATGTACAGGGAATGTGGGAGTTGTAGTCCAAAACATTTGGAGGTCACCAGGCTGCCTACCGCTATTGAAAGGTATAGGATCATTTCTATACTTGATTTTTAAAATTTAAATGATTTTTATCCACCCCCCACCCCCCTCTTCAGCTGAAAAGGTTCCCAGAGCAGTTAGATCAATAAAAACAACACCGCCTACCGGCTTACAATGTAAAACAGGGATGGGGAACCTGTGGCTCTCCAGATGTTGGACTCCACCTCCCATCAGCCCAGTCAGCATGGCCAGTGGTCAGGGATGATGGATGTTGTCATAAACATCTGGATGGCCACAGGTTCCCCATCTTTGATCTAAAAGACATGGCACAAATGGAAAAAGGGATGAGGAGGGAAAAGTAAAACAAGCAAACTCAGGCACTCAGAATTAATGTATTGTTTATTTGTTCAGTCGCTTCCGACTCTTCATGACTTCATGGACCAGCCCACGCCAGAGCTTCCTGTCAGCCATCGCTACCCCCAGCTCCCCCAAGGTCGAGTCCGTCACCTCCAGAATATCCATCGATCTTGCCCTTGGTCGGCCCCTCTTCCTGTTGCCTTCCATTTTCCCTAGCATCAGCATCTTCTCCAGGGTATCCTGTTTTCTCATTATGTGGCCAAAGTACTTCAGTTTTGCCTTTAACATCATTCTCTCAAGAGAGCAGTCTGGCTTTATTTCCTGGAGTATGGACTGGTTTGATCTTCTTGCAGTCCAAGGCACTCTCAGAATTTTCCTCCTGCACCACAAAGTTCAAAAGCATCTATCTTCCTTCGCTCAGCCTTCCTTATGGTCCAGCTCTCGCAGCCATAGGTTACTACGGGGAATACCATTGCTTTCACTATGCAGACCTTTGTTGTCAGTGTGATGTCTCTGCTCTTCACTATTTGATCAAGATTTGTCATTGCTCTCCTCCCAAGAAGTAAACGTCTTCTGATTTCCTGGCTGCAGTCAGCGTCTGCAGTAATCTTTGCGCCTAGAAAGACAAAGTCTGTCACTGCCTCCACGTTTTCTCCCTCTATTTGCCAGTTCTTAATCAAGCTGGTTGCCATAATCTTGGTTTTTTTGAGGCTGAACTGCAACCCGGCTTTTGCCCTTTCTTCTTTCACCTTTGTCATAAGGTTCCTCAGCTCCTCCTCGCTTTCAGCTATCAAAGTGGTATCATCTTCATATCTGAGATGGTTAATGTTTCTTCCAGCAATTTTAACTCCAGCCTTGGATTCATCAAGCCCAGCACGTTGCATGATGTGTTCTGCCTACAGGTTGAATAGGTAGGGTGAGAGTATACAACCCTGCCGTACTCCTTTCCCAATCTTAAACCAGTCCGTTGTTCTGTGGTCTGTTCTTACTGTTGCTACTTGGTCGTTATACAGATTCCTCAGGAGGCAGACCAGATGACTTGGTATCCCCATACCACCAAGAACTTGCCACAATTTGTGATGATCCACACAGTCAAAGGCTTTAGGATAGTCAATAAAACAGAAATAGATGTTTTTCTGAAACTCCCTGGCTTTCTCCATTATCCAGCGGATATTGGCCATTTGTTCTCTAGATCCTCCGCCTTTTCTAAACCCAGCTTGTACATCTGGCAATTCTTGTTCCATGAATTGCTGGAGTCGACCTTGCAAGATCTTGAGCCTTACTGGCATTTGAAATAAGTGCCACGGTTTGATAGTTTGAACATTCTTTAGTGTTTCCTTTTTTTGGTATGGGGATATAAGTTGATTTTTTCCAATCTGTTGGCCATTCTTGTGTTTTCCAAATTTGCTGGCATATGGCATGCATCACCTTGACAGCATCATCTTGCAAGATTTTAAACAGTTCAGCTGGGATACCATCATCTCCTGCTGCCTTGTTATTAGCAACGCTTCTTAAGGCCCATTCAACCTCACTCTTCAGGATGTCTGGCTCTAGCTCACTGACCACACTATCAAATCTATCCCCGATACTATTATCCTTGCTATACAGATCTTCCATATATTCTTCCACCTTTTCTTGATCTCTTCTGCTTCTGTTAAGTCCTTGCCATCTTTGTTTTTGATCATACCCATTTTTGCCTGGAATTTACCTCCGATGTTTCTAATTTTCTGGAAGAGGTCTCTTGTCCTTCCTATTCTATTATCTTCTTCCACTTCCACACATTGCTTGTTTAAAAATAATTCCTTATCTCTTCCGGCTAACCTCTGGAATTTTGCATTGAATTGGGCATATCTCCCCCTATCACTGTTACCTTTTGCTTTCCTTCTTTCTTGGGCTGCTTCCAGTGTCTCAGCAGACAGCCATCTTGCCTTCTTGGTTTTCTTTTTCTTTGGGACGTTTTTTGTTGCCGCCTCCTGAACAAGGTTACGAACTTCTGTCCATAGTTCTTCCGGGACGCTATCTACTAAATCTAGTCCCTTAAATCTATTCTTCACCTCCACTGCATATTCCTTAGGAATATTAGTGAGCTCATATCTAACGGATCTGTGGGTCTTCCCTATTCTCTTTAGTCTGATTCTAAATTGTGCAATAAGAAGTTCGTGATCTGAACTACAGTCAGGTCCAGGTCTTGTTTTTACCAACTGTATAGATGTCCGCCACCTTTGGCTACAAAAGATGTAGTCAATCTGATTTTGGTGTCAACCGTCTGGTGAAGTCCATGTATAAAGTCGTCTTTTAGGTTGTTGGAAGAGAGTGTTTGTTATGCACAGTGATGTTGTTTGAAGAGAGTGTTTGTTATGCACAGTGAATTAATGTATTACTTTATATCATATGGGCATTTGTGGTACCTTGTAAATTATATAGGGTAACTAACACTTGTTCACGTTTTATTAAATGGCCCTCATTTCTGTTTTATAAACCCAAATGTACAATATATGGCTTATTAGCTGTTGTTGAAGCTTATACCTCACAGCATTGTATAAGTGAATTTATGAAGCACCTTTTGAGCGTCTTGCATAACTAAACTGGGAGGGGCGTTAATTTGTTGCACATGAAAAACACCTTGTGGCAACCAACACATTTTTTGTGGGCCAGAGCCTACATTCCCTGGGTCTGGGAATTAGGTAGATTGCTTGTCCTGGATGGAGAAGCACTCTCTCTGATGGAGCAGGTTTGTAGTCTGGGAGTACGTCTTGATTCAAAGCTGTCATTGGAGGTTCAAATGGCCTCAGTAGCAAGGAGTACTTATGGCCAGCTACAGCCATTCCTGGACTAGGATAACCTGGGAACAGTAGTCCATGCTGTGATAACGACCTCATTGGAATGTTGCAATGCTCTTTATGGGAGGCTTCCCTTGCAGATTGTCTGGAAGCTGCAGCTGGTGGAAATGTTGCTGCCTGTGTGTTGACAGGAGCAGTGGGATGTGATCCAGTTTTGAAATTTCTGCACTGGCTGCCAATGAGCCACTGGGCTCAATGCAAGGTGTTAGTCCTTGTCTACTAAGCCCTAAACAGTTTGGGACCCAGGTACATGAAGGACCACCTTCCCCAATACTGACCATTCCAGAATTTATGATTGGCTGGGAAGGCTTTACTTGTGGTGCCCTTGAGGAATGTGGCCTGTTGAACAACCACACATGGCAGGGCCTTTTTAGTTGCGGCACCCTGACTGTGGAACTCTATTCCAGTAGAGATTTGGCAGGCCCTACACTGTTGTCATTTAGGCACCAGTTGAAGACCTGTTTATTTGTGCAGGTTTGCGGGGTATAGGCAAGTGCTCTATTTGTCTTTGATTTATTGTGTTGATGGATTATATGTTTGTGATTTTAGAGTCATGATTTTAATGTGGTTTGTGTGATGTGTTCTGTATAGATTATTCACTGCCCTGGGCTCTTTCTGAGGAAGGGCGGGATATAAAGCAAATAAATAACTATATTTTTTGTCATCTGAAAATCTCTTAATGGGCATTCAGCCATACTTGATATCAGTTATATAAAAACTGATTTTAAAAAAGAGATGATTGAGGCATGTGTTTGGAGGAAGCCTCTGTCCGTTCCTGGTTTAAAAATAGATCTGTAGCCATCTGAAACTGTGGGATTCTTCTTGTCGTAATTCCAATGCAGAAAATTTAAATCAACCTTGAGAGAGCATTTATGGGGTGAAGTAAACATGAGCCATGTATATAGATTTGTCGTCTTTAAGGGCCAGTCACAGACTCTCAGCCCAACCTACCTCACCGGGTTGTTGTTGTGAGGATAAAATGGAGAGGAGGAGGAGAACGTAAGCCGCCTTGGGTTCCTTGCAAAAGGAAAAGAAAAAGGCAGGATATAAATGCAATCAATCAATAAAAGAGGCATCTGTTATACTGATGTAACAACAAGTTTAAAGTTTTATATGAGATGAAGAAAAACATATAGAAATGTAATTTCCAGGTTTTGTCTATCTCTTACAATAAGAGCAGTAAGCAGTCCCTAAATCCAGCACGGTGTTGGACATCTGTTACTCTGCCTGTTGCCAAAGAATAGTGCAGATTTAGTTGATGTGTCTCAGCAATCCTTGGAGCTGACATGTGGCAAATTGCTGTGAAATGATGATGGCAGTATGTTACCAATTCAGAAGGAGCTTTAAAATGGTTATGCCTCTGCTTTCTCCCAACCCCTGAAATGATGAACTAGCAGAAGGCATGTAATTACTCCAGTTGTTACAAGCCATTCATCCTCTTATATTTGGATGTCTAGAAAAAGAACATCAGAACAGAATTTTTCCTTGAAGGTTGGGATCTTATGATTAAAGATGTTCTACCTGCATTGGATTTGAGGATAGAACAATAGCCTTCTGCCAGAGGAAACCTGATTAGAAGTGATGTAATCTGCACAGTACATTGCAAGCAGATGTTATACCATAAAGTTCTTCAGCTCTTCATAAATTTAGATTTGAAATGTTCATTGGAGCAGTTTAGAGATTACTTCAATCAAATCTTTTCTGCATGTTGATGTTAAAGCGCCTTATTACAACATTGTTATGGCATTAATTTAAAAATGAACTTGAGATTCCCTCCTCTTGGGCATTTACCAAACGTAACAATGCTAAATGAAATATGGATTTATTTGGTACAAAAAGCTGAATTGGGTTTAAAAGTAGATTTAATGCTATATGTGCATGTGTATGAGTAAGTGTGTGTGTGTGTGTGTGTGTGTGTGTGAATGCACTTTAAAAATAGTATTGTTTGAAGTAGTGTTAAACTGCAATGGCTCATACTTGAGATTGGGAGAATTTGAATGTGGTGCTCCCATGAAGTTAAATTAGAAATCAGTGTTACATCTGTGGAAACTTACACATGACTTCAAAGGAAATAAGATGGATCGCAGGTATGTTGAAGATGGAAGCATCCACAGAAGGTTACATGAGTTCCTGGTTCAAAACTCATTTCAACCAAGAACTTATTGAGGGTGTTCAGACGATCACGGGGGTAAAAGAAGCCATTGTGGACCATCATTTGCATAATTACCCGTGCTGCAGCGCCGGTTGCCATGTCTGAACCTGGCATGTGGTGCAGTGGGGGTGGCTTTGTGTCCACCCTACAACCCCCCACTGCAAGTCGTGGGTTGTAGGGTGGGTATGAAGCCATCACCAGCACGCCAGATTCGGCTAACACGGCAACCTGTGCTGCAGCACGGGTAATTATGCAAATGACGGTCCGCATGCGGCACTTGAGGGGGTGGGGGGAGAAGCCACGATGGCTTCTTTCACCCCTGTGTTTATCCAAACCAAACGCTCTGTCTTACAAATGGTATGCCTAAAATGATGAAATGCTTCACTTTCTAATATCAGCATTTTCTTAAATGTGTTAAAGTAGAAATGCATGCTTGCTGTTTCCGCATATGCAGATAAAAGAATGGCTCATACTGATAGCAGCTTGAAAAGTGGTGTTTGAACAATAAATGTTGTGTTACACTTATGTGGAAAGATTAAGCTTTTAATCTTACAAAATAATCACATCCATGTAAACAATAATAGTATCTAAGCAAATGTTTAAAATGGAAGGATTTAGATGACATGGAATTCTTAAGTTCTGCATTATGGCTATTCCTTTGGGAAATCTGCATCACATCAAGGGATCTAATCCACATTTTAATTTGGATATAAAATAAAATGCACTACACGAAGAAGAATCTGACACCAGAAGCAAACCTGAAACAGTTCAAAACTCTAAGCTCCTTATGTTTCTGTTCATTCCAATTGTGCAGATATATCTTGAATTTTTTTATTACTCTGTATTAGTGAGGCAGGGAGGTTACTGAATCTTTAGGCCCTTCAGTCTTCCCAGTCTAGTGCTCTCCAGATGTGTTGGACTACAACTCCCGTCATCCCATGCTGGCTAGGGATTATGTGAGTTGCAGTCTAACACATCTGCAGAGCACTAAGTTGGGGAAGGCTGACCTAGGTGCTCTCCTCCCACTTTGGCCAGTTGCTGAGGTGCTGAAAAGGATGATTTTACATCCTATAAAATATTGTGGCTTACAACATTTTATGGTGGGGGTGTGCGCATGCGTGCTCACTTGCAAGGTTGCTGTGTTTTTGCCACCATCACAGCAAGTTTCAGTAGGAGTGGAGTACAATCTCTGGTGGGTTCCAGGGCGTAATGTGCCTCCTGACTCCTGGAAGTTGCCCACCTCTGCTTTAGGGCATCTAGCAGACATTTAGTATACAACAGCAGCCATGCTGGATCCTGCCAAAGGCCCATCTAGTCTAGCTTCCTGTTCCCAGCTAGATGCGTATGGGAATCCCACGAGCACGACATGAGTGCAATAGCACCCTCCTGCTTGTGTTCACCAACAGCTGGTAGCAAGAGGCATGCTGAGTCTGGTACTGGAGGTAATATATAACCCTCGTGACTAAAGCTATTGATAGCATTATCCTCCATGGATCCCCCCCCCCCCCGCGCTTTTAAAGCTGCCTGTTGTGGTAGCAAATTCCGTAGTTTGCTGTGTGAAGTATCTCCTTTTGTCTGTCGTGTGTCTTCCACCATTCGGCTTTATTGGATGACCCTTGTATTCTGAAAGGAAGAAGTTTTTCACCTACTCCACACCATGCATAATTTTACACACTTCTGTCATGTCTCTCCTTGCATATTGTTTTTCTGAACTAAAGAGCTCTTAAAGTTGTAAGCCTTCCTCACAGGGGAGTTGTTCCAGTCCCTTGATCATTTTGGTTGCCTTTTCTGCACCTTTTCCTGTTCTACGATAAATACCTGTTTTGAGATGCAGTCACCAGAATTGTATATAGGTTTCCAAGTGTGGCTGAATCGGACTTGTATATACAGTATACACTTACATTCAGAACCTCCCGTGATTAATAGCTAAAATCCCACCAATCAGCTGTTTGTGTGCATGGGGGGAAGGTTAGGTTTAGTACTTCTCTCCTGAACAGCTGATGAATCTGATAATGATGATTCAAAGATTTTTACCCCAATCTTCAACTGAAAAAGGCTGTCAGAGTGGCTTACAAAAATCAGTAATAAGGCAATTCCTGCCCTTAGGCTTACAGTCTAAAAGACAGGACACAAAAGTAAAAAGCATTGGGAGTTTGGAAGTTTAAAAAAGCATACGCAGGCACTAGTGTGTATAATCTGAGATCAGTACCATATCTGATCTGAGAAATCAAAGGAGGCAACCCCTCTTTGACAGTATCTGTTATGAACTGGAAGGGGGAGGGGGAAGGGCCATTCCTTTCCAAGCCCCCCCCCCCCCCATTACTGATAGGCTGCCACCAATCATGATGGACCTCCTGATACACTGTAGTCTGTCCAGCTGCTTGTGAGTTTCGGAGCCCTTTTGCCAAAGCCCCCTCCTTTCAGCTCAGCCCTAGGAAAAATAGCAAGAAGGGTGCTTTGGATTTTCTTTCCCAAAGCCGAGAAATAGAACTGAACATAACGTAAAGCTCCTGAGAACACAAGCAGTAGTTTTGTGACTGCAGCACTTCGTGGGACCAAGAGTTCTTAATGAGAATTCCTTTTTAAATCAACACAGCCAAATATCCAAACATATATAAAAAATTATTTAGGGGAAAAGGGGGGAAAAACAAGGGAAGGCAATAGTCGCACATGCACAGAATTCCAAATAAAACAAAAAAGTCAACCTAACTTAGCCTAATTACATGTTACTTACTTGAGTAGTGTCTTGGGTCCCAGAGCATATACAGAGTTCACTACAGAGAGGATTTGGCCTCCAGTCAGATGGTATAAGGAAGGCTCTCATGGAGCGAGCAAACTCTGATAGCATTATGCACTACTTTGGGCTGATTTAAAATGTTACCCAGTTGTGTGGATCTTATTAGGGAGAATAAGATATCAGCACATGTATTTGCAGTTAACACTGTGCATATCAATTTTATTGAGGAAATTTCATACGAAGGGGTAAAAGCAATAAAAGCAATCCTGTTTACCTAAGCTATTGTTTAGAAAGTCACTTTCATACTTACAATTCCCCAACTTGAAATGGCCAGTTCCGAATCGTGTGTGTTAGGGGGACAAGAGAAGCCTTCTGTGCGCGAGCGAGCTCATTTGGCTGCAGATGGATGCTTTTCTCCCCTGGTTCTTGTCTGAAGTCCTCAATTATACTCTTTTGTTTATGGTTTATGCCTCCAACTAATTGCAAAATTCTGACAGCCAGCAATAGTCAACGTTACAGACTGTTTTCTGGCCCCATCATGCTGCACACACGTTCTTCGGATTGCAGCAGTCTTTGTCTTACCTTTGTTAGAAGGGGCGGGTGGTGTCAGGAGCATATCTCTCTAAACATCCTGTGATTTGCTTCTGAGTTGCATCAGTCTTTCATTTGGTTTGTAACTCATTCCTCTACATTCACCCTTAATTCTGCCTTCAGCCAAAAATACTATTTTCACATTTATTAATCACATGTATTCCTTTTAAACCAACAAGATAACTATTTCTAACTAAACACAAGCTATAGGCCTCAGGCCTAACAATAGTGTTGACCAGTCATGCAATAACCTCCTTTTCTTATGTCAGTGGTCTAACTAGCAAATCAGAAAATTACCCAGTGGCTGGACGCACCTTTCTAACACCTCGAAGCTTACATCTCAAAAGACCCAGCCAGTTTGAACCACTTAGCCCATTATTAAAAAGTATATGTTTTTGGATGTGCATTAGGAAACAAGAAGATGAGAGAAGCCTATTTAGGTGTCCTGTCATGGTGCCAACTTAACAGATGCTCCAGGGAGCTCTGTTGAGATGCGTCATATATCCTATGACTCCACCAAAGCCACTAGCCAAAGATTAAACATTCATGCGTATTTAATTCCCCGAAGGTAGATCAGGGACTTGAACTTTCAAGGAAGTTTTGACAGGTCTTTATACATCTGTAACTTATTAAAAACTCAAGAAAAAGAAAGCTGGAATAAAAAGACAATTTACATAATGGAGGGAAGTAAACCATAACGTGAATTTATTCAGGATACTAATTTCTTTAGAAGCATATGGATAGAGAACCTTGGATTTTCAAAAGCTTTGACAATAATAATGACAATGGTAACTCAGATTATTTAACACTTACAAAGCACCTAAAATTTTCTATGTGCTGTACAGAAACGGAAAGATAACATACTCCCTGCCTGCAGGCTCACAATCTAATAGACACAATCCAAAAGGGATGATGAGGAAAGCAAGTTGTGAAGCATCAGCTCTTTTGACCAGAGAAGATGCTCCACAATTTGTGCTTTCCTCACCATTCCTTTTGGATTGTGTATATTAGACTGTGAGCCTGCAGGCAGGGAGTATCTTACCTTATTGAGAATGGATGGGTCCAGGTTAGTCTCTTCCTCTCATGTTCTTCTTGGCAGGGTGCAGCCTCCCAGTGGCCCTTGATCTTCTGGCTGATGGATGAGGCCAGAGTATGATGTTCTTCTTTCTCCAGTCTCAAGGCAACAGAATGGGAACAGAATGGGATTTGGGATTAACTGTATCTACTTTAAAATCAGGAAGTACGTTGCAAGTATAAACAGATGGTTTTCCACAACGGAGTGATGTAAACATTGGGGTCCCCTAAAGATCTGCTGTGATAATGGAGCTGGGTGAAGTCAAATGGCCATGTTTGTGGATGTCAGTGCATTCAGGATAATAAAATCCCAGGGAAACTGAAGAGCTCCAAAATGATCTCTCCAAACAGGGTAAGAGCCAGATGAGATACAGTTCAATAATAGAATGATGCACATTTGGATGAATAATACTGACTTCACATGCAAATTGGTAAGACCTAAATGTGTTATAAACCACCCAAGAAAGATGTGGGGGTCATAGTTTAAAGCAGGGATGGGAAGAAAGTAGATCTCTAGGAATTTTGGGCCAATTCACAGCATTCCTGACGATTGGCCATGGTGGCAGGGGCCAATGGTTTGAAGTCCCAAACATCTAGAGATCTACCTTCTCCCCACCCCTGGTCTAAAGCTCATTGAAAACATCAGTTCAGTGTACTCCATGTGTGTGTATGTGTGGCTGTTTTTAAAAGGCACATTTAGTGTTAGAGAATACTTCAGTAAGGAGTTGACGATAGGGTTGTATCATATTCATAAAACTTAGGGCGCAATCCTACATTGATAGTCAGCAACCTCCGAAGTTAGAAGCTGCCAAGAATCTAATGCGGGGCAGCTGGAGCATGGAGGCGATCCTTGCCTCCATGCTCTGGCCACCCCGCATTTTTCCTAGACAGGTGATTTTTGTCTGTCTAGGTGAGGCTTCAGGGAGGGGGAGGGAAGGAGGCCGGGATGTGCATAGGAAGCTGCATAAAAGAGCTTCTGTGCTCTCTGACCCGACCCCGGGACTGCTCCCTTTTCACTGTGTCTGTGCTCCATTTCCAAGTGTGGAGACATAGCTAGTGTGGAGAGAATGGTGCTGGCTACTGAGGGCAGAGTGCGGGGGGAGAGGGAAGCATGGCTTCTGGGCTCCAAAATATCCTATGTCCCTCAGATGCTGTCTAGGGGAGATAGGATTGCGCCCCTGATGACTTAGGCTGCAATCCGAAACACACTAGGTAGTAAGCCTTATTGAACACAGTGGGACTTACTTCTGAGTAAACATGCACAGCACTGCAGTATTAGAATATTGTGTACAGACCCTCCCACAATCAACTCAAAGGCTTCTTTTTTTACAGTTGGAGAAAATATAGAAAAATACAAAGTGGTAAGATAGGAGAGTGGTTGTTGGTGTAGTATATTTCATCTAGAAGGAAAGGTTAAGTTGGGAATTTGTAGTTGGGGGTGGGGCAGGCAAGTGGTGCAGAGGCATAAGAGTTTCCAGCTGCTGGAAGAGCTGAGTAGGAATGATTGTAAACAGATAGAAGATGCTGAATTGTGTTAGTTAGGTACTATTTTTCCCTTTCCAAACAATAGAACCTGGTGTTAGCTGAGGAAGATAAGGAAGGGGCTGAACTGCACAGCTAGAGCTTTCCACATTCAGTCCTTGGTATCTCTGGTCAAAGGTTTTAAGTTAACAGACAGGAAAGACTTCTGCCTAAGATTTTGCAGAGTTACTGCCAGAGTAAACATACTGCACTTCATGGACCAATGCTCCAACCACTAAGGCAGCTCCTTATAATTTATAATTTGCTGACATTGGCTAGGGTTTCTGGGGGAAAAAGGAAAGCTGTTTCACACAATTTCTAATTACAGAATTCATTGCCCGAAGTTGTGGTGATAGCCATTAATTGGATGGCTTTAAAAGAATTAGACAAATTTGCAGAGGATTATAATTAATAGTTGCTATTATGAAATTGCTATCATAAATAACAGTTAAGAATGGAATGCCCATACTCTGTTCCCAACTGGAGGAACACTGACAAACAGGGTGGATTTATTTCAGTCATGCCTGGCTTACAAGCTTCTCAGACTCATTTGGTTGTTGGAGTGGTGAACAACAAAGTTAAAACAAATAATTAAAACATTTTAAAGGAAACAAATTCTGAATTTTATAAACCACAGCTGGTCACTCAAGGAAGGCCTCTATAAACTGATATAGCTTTATGCAGATCCAACAGTACAATATTTGCAAAAATTACTGCACAGTGATGAATCTAATCTTTTGATCTGCCTTCAGTTTATTGTGACATTTAGCTCTGTCAAGGAAATGTAGTTCATCCTAGTTCATAACAAGATGGACTTAAGTGTGTGTGTGTTTGGAGTGTGAAATATTAAGATGAAATTGAAGTTCTCTTTCATATTCTTCATTCTTTCAGGTTCCCCAGGAAATGAAATTAATAATTTGGTCAGCAATCTAGAAAACAAGAGAGGGAGCCCAACCAAACATGAGCTGTCAAGCCTGGTTACTGAGGACCATGAAGCCAGGAAAAAGGTGGCAGAAGGACACATAAAAAAAGGAAGTGATGAATCAGAGAGTGACTTTGAATCAGACCCTCCTTCTCCTAAGAGCAGTGAGGAAGAGGATGAGCAAGAAGATGAAGAGGTTTTGCAGGGCGAGCATGGAGACTTCATGGATGACAATGATACTGAACCCGAGAACTTTGGCCAGCACCCCCTTCTGATGGATTCTGAGGAAGATGCAGAAGATGATGATAAGCAAAGTTCTGAGTCTGATTCTGGTCATATTAGGGCTGTAGAGGAGGTGCCTTGCAGTAGATACAGAGAGGGGACTGGCAGTTTTGAAGGTAGGGAGCCTGTTGTACTGTGTTCTGTGTTGTCTGAGTTGCCAGGTACAGTGACCAAGGTGAGTCCCAAACAAGAATTTGATGTCTTTGGAGCAGTTCCATTCTTTGCTCTTCAGCCTCAAGAGCCTAAGCAAAAAGAAAGCCAAGACTTCTCTCCCCAGGCTGGTTTTCCAGGTTTGGAACAAGATCAGGATGATTTTGATGTCTTCACCAAAGCCCCATTCAGCAGAAAAATATCTCAGCAGGATGACTTGATTTCAGGTTCTGAAAACCAGCCTTCTCCCTTATCTCCCAAAAGTGTGGATGTTTTTGGCTGTATCCCATTCCAACCTACTGCTGTCTCAAAGAGCAATGAGAGCAAAGAGGACCTCTTTGGGCTTATCCCATTTGAGGAGATAGCTGGGAGCCAGCAGGAGCAAAGAGTGAAGCAGCAACAACGAAATCTGCAGAAACTCTCTTCCCGCCAGAGACGCATGAAACAGGAAGTATCTAAGAGCAATGGGAAGCGCCATCATGGCACTCCAACTAGCGTCAAGAAGACATTGAAGCCCAGTTACCGTACGCCAGAGAGAGCCCGTAGGCACAAAAAAGGTGGTCGTCGGGACTCTCAGAGTAGTAATGAGTTTCTGACTATCTCTGATTCCAAGGAAAATATAAGTATTACCCTGTCAGATAGCAAAGACAGAGTCAACCCTCTGCAAACAGATGATGCTCTTCTGGATCCCTTCGGAGCCAAGCCTTTCCACCCCACAGAATTGGTGCGTCTTCCACAGCACCAAGGATTGGCTGATAATCGTGGGGACCATAACACGGTAGTGCCTGGTAGACCTAGGCAGAATTCACTACTTGGCAGCATTCATTCTGGTGATGGGGTAAAATTAACAGATGATTTTGGGGCAGTTCCTTTCACAGAAGTTGTTGTGCCAAGTGTGACATCTCAACAAAGCCAGCAGCAACAGGCAGTAGAATTGGATCCATTTGGAGCTGCTCCATTTCCTTCCAAACAGTAGATTCTTCCAGGAGCATATCTGCATTTTTTAACTTGGATTTTACAGCCACAATCCATCTGGTTGAACTGAGAAGAAACTGATTTATTTTTTAAATACAGCATATTCCTTCTCAACTCTGACTAGATCCTAAGATTTTAAAATCTGCCATGTTAAGCATACAATATTGAGATGGTAAGGAGATGAACACGTTTCAATAAGAGCAGATTTCCACAAGAGAAATCAAAGGCTAGTATTGTTGTGGGTACTGCCTGTGACTATACTGCACACAATCATTGTGCCCTTTTTATAGTGCAGTTACACTTCAACAAAGAGATGGAAGGGTCTGACTTGTGGTGTACTGTAACTGGCCAGATGAGACAGGATCTATCAACCCAAAATTGAGAAAATGCCTAAATAAGCCAGGTTGATCTAGAGTTACTTCACTTTACTTGTTCTGAAGGTTTACTTGTTCTGAACATCAGAGTTTGCTGGCTTGACACCAGTTCCTGAACATATACAAAGAAACACAATCCTTTCTATATGTGTATGCCAGAACTCTGCTTTTTCCCAGTAAGTGCCATTAATGTAAAACAGGGATAGTTGTAACTCTTGAGACCTCAAGAACATAGTGGAATACAATATTAGAGCAAGTTGGAAAGGAAAGGAGGAAATAACAGTATACAGCTGGATTCTGCAGCAATTTGAAGACTACACAGTTCATTTCGGAAGAGAGCCTGGCTTATTTGCATGTAGTGCTTGACAAGGCAGGGAAAACAAAAGCCAGAAAATCTGTAGCAAGTTCAGACTTGTAAAGATATTAAGTAGGAATTTCATCCAATGTCTGGTTCAGTTTACTGGGGGTTTGTATTCCAGATAAACTGTGTATACCCTAAAATGTTTTTAATCCCTTTCTAAAATTGCTCTCACCTAATACTTTTATTTTGTCTCGTAAGGTTGTACCTCTCTAAGAGTTCATGCATAATACACTTAGCTCTAAAGAAACCTGTAACTTGAATTCAGGCAGTTTCCAGCAAAGGAGGTATAAAACTGGAAGGTTTACAAAAATTGATACTGATTTGAGTCTGTCAGTAAACTGCATAATAAACCAACAATGCCTTACAGCCAGGACCACCATGTCCTGCTATAACTTACCTCTGAGCCAATTGGTGCCCTTGAGACACTGCTTAAAAATTTCTAGAACTTAGAAGGTGAGTACATGATGCATCTTTGAACTTTCCACTTGGGTGAAGGTGTTCATAATGTATTTGACTGTCTATGGTCCATTCTAGATCCACTATGGCCATTCCAAATGGCAGCCTGAAATGCAGTTGGAGCTTTAGCTGAATATCTCCCATGTTTTCAGTTCATTACGCTAAAGTCTGGGCCAGCTTGACTTTCTCTGAAATGGATGGGTGTGAAAACACAGAGTGAGCTACTGTATCTAAATTGCACAGTAGTGTACGGCCAGGCTCCAGAGATACTGCAGTGTAGTTCGTGTGTGTGTGTGTGTGTGTTGGACTAATGCTTGAAAGCAACTTAGTTTGTGGTATGGGGTCAACTGCTTATACATAATGTTACAAATTCCACTGAGTGCATGCAAGCCTGACATCTCTGGATCTTGGGCCTTGCATAATCATTCACATCTGTGTGAATCTGAACTGAAGCACTTCTGTACATCTAAACACAAGGTACATGTATTGGGACTCTGGATGTATCTGGGTATTGCTTGAATATGAACTTGTACAAACATGAAATCTAATCTTTAATGGGGGGAGGTTAAATACCTGGTGAATGAATTTCCTTAAAAGGTGCCCAGTGGTGGTTTCTGTCCTCCAGCCACTGTATGAAAGCAAAATATCAAAGGAGAAGCACTCTTTTGTAGTTTGTAACATGACGTTTGTAACAAGGATGAATTTTGAAAGAGGTGAAGGATTGAGATCCCTTAAAAACATACCTTAAAAAGTACTTTTTAGAAAAAGTGCTGCTTTTATGTAATGAGTTTTTCTGGCAATCTTTTAAAGATAAGATTTGAAGCTCTCTAGGTATATGTTTCTTGCCCTGCTCCCTTTCTGTCATATCAAGCACAAATCCCAGGTCAGTTAGGTATCTGTCTTCTGATACTAAATATTTCTGTAAAGCACATAATGGCTAAAAATTACTAGCTGTGCATGTACCTCAGAATGCCTGCTCCTTTATTCTTGTGCCAAAGCCTTAGAAAGCAATACAGATTTTGTTATAAAAAGTTTGTGATTTTAAAGCTGCAGCCAGATAGCTTTCTGTCTAAGGGCTGCTTCAGCCATGACCAGATTTCCTACCCAGAAAGTGATAAGCTATGGCTTCCCAGCATATGAACACACAATAAAATAGATCTCGAGAGCCTACAGATTACATTTATTTATCCCTGTGACTATTTCTTATATGGAAGGACTTTCCATGTAGGAAACATGTCATGACTGACGTGACCATAGCAGGCTGGAATTCCAGAGTTAATACAAGAACTTATTGCAACAGTCTGATCCCAATGCAGTAGTGTCTCTATATGTTTCTAAAGGTGTAGGTGGTTTCCTGGGCATAAAATCCACCACCAGCCCCAGAGTCACGTTGAAGTCCCATTGCAGTTCATGGGACTTAAATCACAGCTACTTGTCCAAGTGGTTTTAACTAAATTTCTCTGGCTTGGGGATAGTGTATGATGTAAGCTGGCATCTTATATTTATATTCCAAACTGTCTGAAAATTGTACCTCTGCACCACAGCTTGCTAGAAGCTTTTTCAGAAAGTGGTTAGAAAGATCCCAATTTGTGCTATGAAAAATGAACAAGTTATGTTTAGAATAATTGGGTCATTGCATTATTTGTGTGAAATAACTGACATTATTGCATTTGCTGGGAGAGTTTTCCTTGTATTATGTAGTCTGTTGTTGACAATTCCATTCTGTACATCTTATATGGACATATGAAATGCCTTTGACCGAGGGGAATGCAAAATCGATCCTGCAATAATTCAGTGGTGGGGAGGCTAGACGTAGCACATTTGCATGATTCTCATTAATTTATAGATTTTCCAGATGCTTCTCTCAAAAACTGGTTGGGTTCAAAAACGTTTAAAGTTTTTTCAGTCCTCACCATGGGTGCTTTGACATATTCTTCAGCAGAGTCTTCTGGAGGATATCAGCATCGCTCAACCTGTGCTGTTAGATTGGTAGTATGGATGAAGATGTATGGAGCTCTGCAGGATTGGGGCCTAGACATACATTCTGTAGCATAACTTCAAGGCCAAAGTAAATAGACATGGCCACTCACATTATTCTAACATTCTTTGCTTTCAAATTGGGTCTTTAATACCCTCCTTGCTTTATGTATTCTTATTGACTGGACACTTTTGCATAAGACTTTATTTTCATAGGTTACTGTAAATAAGAATGGTATGGGGTTTCTTTTGTCCTTTGTGATTGCTGCGGTATACTGGCAGACCCCACAAAGTTGGATTTCTGCCTATTTTGCTTTTGCCGAGAGCTGCAGAATTAATAATTTGAATTTCCCTTCAGTTCTGGACTTCATAGAAAAAGGTAATCGGTACCTTTTGGGGAGATGTCTTTGTATTATGTGTGTATGTATGCATATATTTGCAATCGAATCTATCATGGTCTTTCCTGAAATAGTAAGAAGGTTGGGAAGTGTTGATTCATACCAGTGACTGCCCAGGTGAGGGTGTTTTTTTCTCCTCCAATATTTTCTCAATGGTTTGATCTTTTCCATTACAGCAGACAGCTCAGTGCATCTTCCAAAATCAGCTGTGTAGTTAATCTTAGGGACAGAATCACTTCTTACATTTGACTCTATAGTCACCCTAAGATGCTTTTATTGTACTGAAGCAGATACTTACTTTTCAGCCTTTGGGAGCACATTTGAAATTAACACGGTAAATATCAGGTGTCATGTTTTTTCTTCTGGTAAAATCACCTCATGGTGACTGTACCCTGTCATCCAAATCTGTGTAACTCTGTTCTCTAACGGTACTGTTGTAAAGCTTGGTGAAACAAGTTGGATCTACCACCTGCTATCCAAATATCAATTTGGGGATACTTTCTTCCTTTTTAGCCTGTATAAATGAAGAGCTTATATCTTTCTGCTTGATTCTGCATCTGTTTAACTCAATGGCAAGCACCCAATAATTTAGAGGGTCAGGATCAATGCCTAAGTTGTGGGGGGAGAGCTGCCCAGAAGTCCTTACTTTTCTCCCCAAAATAAGAAAAACCTACTGTGAGAATAAATGGATATAGCTACTACTGTGAGAAGAGCATCTAGAGTTTATCTGAAGATTTTTATATGATAGGGTGTATTTTTATATAGAGAGACATATATACAACATACACACGCACACATCACATATCTCTTGGAGTTTGTGATCTAAAACATAACATTGCAGTCACAATCATTTTCATGGCATTCAAAAAAACAAGTATAGCCAAAAGCTGCTAAAAGAGTAACGGGGAAATGCAAAATGATGGCTGCCCAGTTATTTTTCTAGAGCGCTTCTTTGAAAAGAAGAAATATAGTAATAGTGTCTATTGCCAAGTTTGGTTTCTGTGACTAGGACATCACTGTTTCACTCAAGAGTAAAACAGCATAATGCTATATGTTAATTGCTGGCAAACAGCTTTAAGTGCACTTTTTCAAATTACACTTCCATTTCTTGTTAGACTTGAAATTTCTAAAGCTTTTTGTGTGTGTACCACTAATACAGAACTTTCACTTTTGTGTGAAATTGATGTACCTGAGAAAACAACTTTCAGTTGTTACTAAATAAATAAATAAACAAACAAAACCAGATACCATGATTCTGTAGACCCATCTCCTAATTGTGTGATTTTGCAACAGAACCGAAGTGTTGTAGGTAGGCCTTGAGTTTCCTGTGTATGTTTTTTCGTGAAGTTTTATTGCATTATTTACAGTTCTTGTAAGTTTCTCTTGCTGCAATCAATGCCAGTGGTGTGCTTGTTTTAGGAATTCCTTCAAATATCTTGTACCTTTTCAGAGATAAACAAATCTAAGTCCATGGGGAACAAACTATTGGAGCACATGCTGCAGATGTCCTTAGCCTATTAGATTCACATACTTTAATAGTAGTGCCTCTAGTTACACTGTTACTGAAGTTACTCATGTAGACCAAATATGCCAAGAGAAAGGGAAGATCACCACCACAGATTCTTTGTATCATGATCCTTCAACTTGTTCCAAGTGCTTAGGCTAAGTCAGCCTTCTTCAACATGGTGCCCTCCAGATGTGCTGGCCTACAACTCCCATCATCCAGCCAGCATGGCCATTGGCTAGGGATGATGGGGGTTGTATCCAACCAATCTGGAGGGCACCATGTTGTAGATACAACTTAACCCAGCCTTCCCCATCACAGCTCGTCAGTTATGTCATTCTTAAGTCATACTGTGTCCCATGGAACTTTGAGATACTGTCTTTTGAGTGCTTGAGTTTTTCTGACACCTTGAGTGCCTTCTCAGAACTACACCTCAGTATAACTTGGAGGGAAGCCATGCTAGTTATATTTGCAGGATAAGTGTGCTATAAAGCAGCCTAAAAGGAACCCAGTTCTTTGGCATTTGCTTTGTGGAATAAACTATACTCGTAGTATTCCTATGGTCCCTGTTTTCTGCCAAATCACTGTTACAGACATAGTTACTTCTACACAGAGCAGACCTGGTACTCCAAAGGAAGAGAAGACACACAGGGACTGATAGGAGCAAGGCTCAAGTCCACCTGAGAACCCATTTACAGGTTTCACAGGAACAAGAATATGAACATAGGAAGCTGTTTTATCCCACCCATTAGTTCCACTAAACCCATCTTGTCTTGATTAGTAGCAGCATACCAAAGTCTCAGAGGATCTGGGCCAGCCGCTTAAGATTTTTTTTAACTGGACTGAACCTAAGCCCTCCATCTGGCCTTTATCATAGGTTGGGCAGTGACAAGAGAACCTGGTAGACCTTTCCCTTCTGTGTATCTCGGAGCTAATAATCCTTACAAATTAAAATTAGTACCATTACTTCGCCCCATCACCCTGCCTCAACCTCTCAGTCTTCTGCTGCTCAACTGACACACACACCAAATCAGGTACATTTGCCATAAACTGTTTATTTACATAGACAATATTTACATAATACATACTGTGCAACTTGATTAAATTGCACTCAAGTGTAAGTAGAAAGGATTTTGCAGTGACTTTCCTTTGTACATGTAGTTGAAGATGAGCAGAGAAAATAAACATACACGCAGTTGTACTAATCAATGACTCATCTAAACCCATGCTTGCAGAAAGGTTAACTTAAATTAAATTAAAATCAGGCTCCTATAGCAGATATTGGTACATGTTTGCTTCGCTGATAGTCAACATTACCAGGGAAAGGTTAAGGAGGCAAATCTGTACTACTGTTTTTACCATTTTGCATTCTGTTCCCTGTAGGTTTCTGAAGAGTTCTCCTGTTAAAAGCAGCTCATCTATACATTCACAACACCTCTTAAATAAATATGAAAACAAAGACTAGTTTACATGCATATGCAGGCATTTACAAAAGGTTTTAATGTACAGCTATCACTGGAGTTCAATCTACCTTAACGATAGCAGACAAAAAATGTCCTTCCATTGTATTACTAAACATTTAAATCCTACCAGAATCTTAAAAAAAAATATTAACAAGTTAACTGCAAAATAAAAAGGGTTAGGGTCTAAAAATCTGTGTAGTGCTAGAAGCTGTAAACAGAAACTTGCCTTTTTTTTCAAAAGCACATTGATTTTGCTTTTAGCACCAACGAACAGGTTAAGATTCTCTATTTTAAGTTCAGCGAACAGTGATCTAAAACTACTCTTTGACTAAAGGGAAAAGACCTTTACCTAAAGGCCTATGTCAATATTACCAGATATGGAAGATGATCTGGGGGAAAATACAACCAGCCTTTAACTGTCACTTATATCTACTCCCAAAGTATTAGTTTTTTGCACAAGAAAACTGAGCTGCCACAGGGGGCTATTTTTCAGTTATGTTTAAAGTAGCTGTATACAAGAATAGGTTTGCCTGTATTATTACCTAGCATATATTCTGCTGTACTACAGTTGGATTGTTTGATAAGGTACATTTACGGTAGAAAAAACCTGCACCTCTGGACTCTTCACAATATGAATAAGGTTAGCGTGAACTATTACACCGAAGGTTTTTTTCTTCAAACTTGATCAGTCATTCTAATGTCAGACAGATATCCCAACCTATTTTTGCAGTAATGGTCTTCATCCTAGCAACAGGCCAAGAGCTGTAGAGTTTGGTTTTTCACTCTCCAGAGAGGGACAGAAGGCTTGTGGTTTTGGTGCCTTCAGACTGTTTGTTACAAGGGGAAAGGGACCAAGAGGGACCCCCACCATTCACAATTAAACAACACTGTTGTGAGTGATTAGTAGTTACAAAGCAAAGTAAAAAAGCGATGTTTAAAATAAGAGTTTTTAAGAAGGCAAGGTTGGGTTTGGGAAACAAGTGCTTATTCTCTTGTTTGGAATAAGTACACGACAGGGCAGAGTGAGGTGCAAGTCTGTGCTAACATGACAATTTACTTCCAGTTATTTACACTAGCTCATAGGGGACTCTGGTTCTGCTCTTGTCTCATATAGCAATTTGTAAACGTTTAGCTCAGCCACTAAGAGGCTTCATGAGAAATTAGCTCAGCAATAATCCTGATTATTTTTTAATAAAGAAAATACTGTTATTCAGAATTTTCTGTTCTGGTTTAAAATATAGTCTGGGCCTATAGATCATGAGTAGCCAGGGTCAGGATAATGCATTTTCCATCACCACCATGCACAGAGCCTTTATTGTGAATGGAGGTATGAGTGCATAAATGACTAAAATTCCAGTTAACATTAAAGTTTCAATGCACAGTGATAGAGGGCTAGTACAAACCCCAGGGTTACTCTGCAGTTAACTACATGTATTCCCAGTGGGAACCTTTTCCCCACTTTTAAGGGCTGCACTCCCTTAGGTGAAAGCTGTCTGGCTAGAGCCACCCCACGCTCTTCCCCCCACCCCATCCACGTAGACACAGCTTTCCCCAATCTCTTTCTCTCTTCCCTTTCCAACTATCTCCTCTCCTCAGCCCCACCCCTGCAAAGCATAAAAGTCCCTTTTTGGGGATGGTGAGTATTGATCTCAAAAAGTTTTTTCCCCAGTAGTTGACAAACCTACATTTTTACCAGGCCTCCCTCTGTATTCCAAGACTTCATTATCTATTTAAAGGTATACAGTAACACATACAAGAGTAAACAGGTGCTCAACATGTAGACTACTGTACCCTATATATTAAAATATGTTCTAGTTAACTGTAAAAAGCCATTTTCCAAAATCTAAACTCCGGCCACAACTACATATTCTGCAGTCATCTCGTCTTTTGAGACCCTGGCCATTTCTCCATGACAAAGCATCAGGAAGAAATATGTAGGGAAGAAGTAGTGGGCAAGAAGAGAAGCACTTTATTATTAAAGGAATTTATAAGCTGCTCTTTAGGGCAAGGCCTACCTCAAGCAACGTACATTAACAATTCCTCTGCACACAAATTCTCTCTCCCGCCTCCCACACTTCTATACTACTGTTGCAACAGTCTAGAGCCCAACCTGGGGGAAGTGGAGCAGGTGAAGTACTTCCTTCCTCCCACTTCTCCCCGCAAATCATCTCCTCTCAACGCATTTGCTAAGAAATGGCAGCTGGAAGTTCAAAACATGAGGTGGCCACACCACTAGCCAGAAACAAAACTGTTCTGGACTGACGGAAACCATTTACTCATTGGCAGTGGGCTACTGACATGTTTGCCACTCAGTTCAAAAAAGAGCAGTAAGGCAGGGGAAGTAACTGCCCAGCCATTAATGGCTGCTCTACATTTGGCAACATGCAAATGTCATCCTCCGAAAAGATAGCTCAGAGCAATTGTGCTTAGCCAAGAAGCAGCAAGCATCTTGATTGGGGGTTGTGTTAATACTTAAAGTTTTCCCAATAAGTTTTCCCTAAAACACACGTTTTAACAAACAGTGCAAGGGGCTTCAGCTTAGGCTGCAAAATGCTGGATTACTGATGAATGACATTTTAAAGAGCAACCTGGAATCTAAAATTATGGATGGGGACCAACACTCCCCACCCCCCGCAAATAGGACTAACCTGCTAAGTTACCACTGAAGAAAGCTGCAGCAGATACTCTTTTAGAGAAAAGGAAAAGAAGTCCGTTAAGATTATCAAATCCATAATTTAAAGTTTTACAACAGCAAACATCAGTGCAAGGACACAACACATTAAAAAGATACATCAGACAACATGGATTTTCAAGTTCCAAGGTGAGATCCCAGAATGAGAATTTATCACAGGAACTTCACATGCATGCATTTTAGAGAATGTTTCCTCAGCTTATCCACAGTCCTCAGGCAAAAGCCTTATTACCATTTGTATATCAGTAGTTCAAATAACGATCCATGTTTTTATATGGCTCAGTTATATTACCCCGATACAGGGTGACCTCTGCAGCTGTTTCACTGTCCTAAACTTGAACAGAAAGTTATTTGGCTGCTGCAGGCCTATTTAATTGTCTTGCCTGCTAATACACCAACCCTAAAGTAGTGAGGTTTCAAAGCAAGCAGACGTTCATTGTCACAACTTCGGTGCAGTGGTGAAACTCTGAAAAACAAACAAAATCCATTTCAAAAGATTGCAAGCACAGTCTGATGATCAACCTTAGGGAGCCTTCCTAAGTCAAGGGGGTACTGGGAAAGGTCACCCCCTCCAGGGATTTAAGTTGAAATAAAAGATGGAGGGAGAGGGTTCATCTTAGGTCTGGGAAGATAAACAGAAGTAGTTGTAAGATGATACAGGACGAGGCAGGGGGCTATGCTGATTCATGAAATCCCCAGGTAAGCAAACAGTGGCAATAAAGTTGTTGCCAACATCATCAATACACACACAAGCAGCAGCTATTTCAGACAAAAGTGGTAAAAAACAAGCTACTGCTCTCTGCCTGCGATCGAAGTAGTTGTACAGAGTGCAGTCTTCAAAAGCAGCATCCTTTATATGTGCAACAAAGGGGGAGAGCGCTCTTTCCAGCATGAGGGGAAAACAGAAACAGCGGCTGTTCAATCCTTCATGAAGAGGCCACGTGAATCATACAGAAGCAAAGTATTTTGCTTGCGTGTTAATTCCACGCTACTGCAATTTGAAAAAGGAAGGCATGAATACAGTCTGGATATCAAGGTAAGATTTTTAAAGGAGGTTTTGTGAGCTGGAATGTGTCTCTCGTACTCCTCAGAATGCTTCTCCCTGTCCCCCTTCACCACAAGAGAAGGCAACATTCCATCATCACCAGCCTCCCCAGGAATTTCCAAACCCAGCAAAGAGCTTCTCAATAGCAACTTAAGCAAAGTTTTTTTATTATTATTATTAAATTTATTAATCGCCCATCTGGCTGGTCACCCAGCCACTCTGGGCGATGTACAACATACAATAAAAACAGTTTAAAACAATAAAATTCTACAATAAAAACATTTTCTAAAATACCCTAACCCACCCCAAACGCCTGCCTGAACAGCCACGTTTTTAATGCATGACGGAAGCTCATTAAAGAGGGGGCATGACGGAGTTCCCTAGGGAGGGAGTTCCACAGAGTAGGGGCCACCACAGAAAAGGCCCTCTTCCTCGTCCCCACCAGTCTAGCTGTCCTGGCTGATGGGACAGAGAGAAGAGAAATATTGCACAATATTTGGGTCCCCAATGCTTTCCTCAACTGTGATCACCTCCAGCCACTCAGGAGCCAGAATTCAGGGATGGGGATTTAGGGCTTCAGCTGATAGAGCTCTGGCACATGATTAACAGATGGCCTGTTGAGGTTGAGCCCAAATCCAAGGAAATCGGGAGGATAAAGAATATTTCAGGAAAAAGGTCCATAAGAGGAAAGGCCATGGTTCAGTGGAAGAGCACATGCTTTGTGTATGGTCCAAGTGCAAGTCCTGGCATCTCCAGATAGGCCTGGGAAGGACTTGTTTGAAACAGAACTGCTGCCAGTGAGTGTAGCCAACACTGAGCTAGATGGTCTGACTTGGAGTGAGACAGTTTTATGTGACCAGGCAGTCACAGAGGAGCAAAGGCCATCAGGAGAAGATATGAGTGCTGTTGATCTGAGAGATCCATGGATTATTCTGAAGGGAAATTCCAGGGCATCAGTAAGGCACATCCCCACTAATAATGAATAGCCAGCTGGAGGCCCTTTATGACCTCTGGGCAAGGAGCCCCACCCATGCCTTTTCCAGAACAGAAAGGCAAATCCCCTTCCCCTAACAGTCCATCTTCATCTCCTCAACAGAGACTGCCATACCTGTGTGTGCTAGTGTGCGCTGTGGTCAAGGCAAGGCTTGCTGTGTCTGTACTGCATGATGTATAGGGCAGATTGATGCCACCAGTACAACATCACCACTGCGAGGATGTGCCATACTTGGTGGCTAGAGCCGAGGTAGTTTAACTGCCCTGTTGGAAAGGAGAAGACACATTCATTTACCTTTAAAGAAGATCATGCCTTTCATTCATCTGGAGTGCTTGCATGCACCTGGGCACCCATTTATATTCACTGTCTGGCTGAAAATGAGTTATCACCTCTACAGATGTGTGAAAGGTCCCTGAGGTAACATTGCTGGAAAGCAACTTCTTAAGCAAGTATCTCTGGACAACAGCGGAGGGACACCCCTTTTCATGTGAGCTTCCACAGGCATCTGTCTGGCTACTGCTGGAAACATGAATGCTGGGCAACTGGTCCTTTTTGGTATGATCCAGCAACTCAATTCTTAAGATATTTAAAAAGTGTGTGTGTGTGGGGGGGGGGGGGGGCACAGGGAGATGGCACATGCCATTCTGCTTTACCATATCATGCAACAGTGAGCAGGTGGTGCACAGGACAGTAATTCATTCTCTCGCCTACGAACCAGAGACTTCCTGATGCCCACACAACAGCAGGCCATTACATTAGTAATGTCAAGATTCCCAGGTTTCTGCAGGTGACTACGCAGAATCCTACGGTTCCTGGGAGGGTATCCTGGGGGTCCTAGGAGTCATCATATCTCCCCTGCTGAGGAGGGAAGGAGAGATCTGCCTTCAGAGAGGGAGATCAGCTCTTAGATCCCCCCCCCCCCCAAACATCCATGGCAGTTCCTTTTTGATGTCAGAACTCTGATGGAGGCAAGGGGAAGTGTGGTGGTGAGTATTCTAGGAGAGACTGTGGATATCCAAAATCCACAGCTCTTGCAGCTCCCAGACACACCTCTGACCTGGCTAGTGATATACTCCCACCCTGGAGTGGCCATAGATCAGTTCCCTCCCATTGTTTTCAATGGGAAAGAATTCAGATTTTTTTTTTAAAATGGCCCCGGAAAGGGAGGGGGAAACAGAAATGCCACTTTTCCATTTTGCTGGGCCAGCACCAGTAGGGCTTTGAAACTGTTGGAGGCTCCAACATCAGTCCTCCCCCACAAGAAGATTGCCCTGCCTGCAGATCTGCCTTTAGAAGCTACACATACACACTGCAATTTGGGGTGAACAACCATGAAGATTCCTAGGATGCTCCCACTATTCATTCTTACAGCAAGGTCCAACAGCTACCAGAACATCACTTCTAGTAGAAGAATATCTCTACCTGGGAAATATCTTTCTGGGACTTTGGAAATATAGAAGAGAAATGCTATGCCAGCTATCAAGTACATCACAATCACACGGGGAGCAAATTCCTGAAAGAAAAAAAGCAGGGTTAACATTAGTTGTTTGAGATCAGCAAGATCCAGAGCTATAAAAACACCTGATAAGGCACAGAGTAATCCTTTTCAATAGTGTCCAAATGTTAAGTAGGTTCCGAAAACAAGGATGCGCCCCAGCTCTGCTGAGGAGTTCATTTCCCTACATACTTTTGCTTATTTTTAAAGAGGGATAGATAACATGGAATAGAATGAACATCAACCATGAACATTATAATCTTCTTCCCTGAATGAAATAATCTCCACAGGAAAAGGCATGTCATTCTTAAGAAAGCCAAACTGAATACACATTTTTTCAGCAGTAATGCTTGCCCAAATTGCACAACAAACTTCCTCTTCCTTCCCCTTCATTATTACTGTTCAATGATCAAGCTAACAAGGTTGGATCAAAGCTAGCGCTACGATAAGTACAAAGTTGCTCCCATTGTTTCCCAGAAATAATCATTTTGGCACAGCCTAAGAACAGGCCATAATAACGTAATTCTGATTCAAAATTGGTGTTCTCTTTTGCTTCACATTTGAAATAGTGCAGATTTGCAGAAAACTTTCATTTTGTAAAAAGAATTGGAATTAAGTTAAGGGATGCAATCCCTAAGCCATCTTATCTGGAAGCAAGGCTGAAGAGCAAACAAGGGTAGGCTTGGGATGCAAGTCTGGTAAATAACTTCTTTGCTTACCTGCACAATAGATGCACTGACACCACCGTTGAGCCAAACCCAGTGGATGGTAGGAATGATTCCATAGCCTGACACAGAGCAGAAGATGACTGAGCGCAGCCTGTGCCACTGCTGAGTGAGGTAACTGGGGTGGATCTGAGCAAAGAATACTGCCAAGATCATAGCAAGCACAGTGATCAAGTATACTTGACGCCAGTACTAGAAAAGGGGGAAAAAGGAGGCAGCCCAAGTGATAACCAACATAAAAAAATCTTGGGGTTAAGACACGACAAAATCAAATAAAAGGGAATTTCCCCAAATTCTAGAATGTGCCCTTAAGGAAGACTTCCAGGTCATGGAGATGAGCCACAGAAACCATTAAGGAAGCACTGTATTCTCTCTTACGTATTAAAAAAAGTGTTTTACATCTTGGTGGCACAATCATTTTTACAGAATGATTTTGTACTCTAGTTTTGAAGATTTATTTCCATAATATGCTGTTTGGTTTGATGTCACATATTTTAAGACCCCGGTGATCAGGACTCTCCCTCAAAACATGTACTGTTATTTGCCCCACAAATGAACCTGTTTTCATTCCTCGTTATGGATTGGATTCACAACTTGGAATCAGTTCTTATGTTCAATTTATTATACGGAATATATACATAGAAGTTCTGAAAGGTTGTCATACTGAATACTTATTAGTCCACCCTTATGTGCCTTTTAATTGAGAAAATGGCACACTTCCTGCAGAGCAGGGTTGACTGGTATTTCAAATCCCTTCTACAGGCATGATCAGAGTACTGCCGATACTAGCAGTTGCCATTACACACACCTACAATTTTAAGCAATTAAGGGCACAATCCTACACACGTTTAGATAGAAGAAAAGGCTTACACCTCCCAGCATGCTGGGAGGTGCAGGCCTTTTCTTCTGTCTAAACATGCACAGGATTGCACCTTTTGTTTATTAAACAAAAACTATAGGAGTCCCTGCTGCTAGGAAAGGTCCCCTTTAATATTTTGTGTATTTGGAAAGGCTGAGGGCGTGTGCACACTAGCCCACCCCTAATTTCCAGCTCTTGACCTTTGAGCACTTTACACGAATTCATTCAGGTGAACACGTTTAGAACCTTCCTTGTGATTGGGAACCGTGATAAGGCAGGGTTCCTGACCTAAGGGAGACATGTAAGCATGTTCTGCTGAACGTGCTTAGCATTCCCCTTCAGACCACTGTGCTGAATGCGTGAAGATTGGAAATGGAACTGGCACATGCAGGGAGTTGGGGGTGGGGCTTGCGTGAAAACCCTCTTTCCCACATTAAGACCACACAGGTTCATCCAAAAGCCTGAACAGTGCTATTATGGAAAATCCAAGTTTGAGGAGATACTGATATTTTTTTAGCTAAGCACTGTTATCCCCAGTTACCCTTCATGGATCACTGCCTTGTTGTGGTGAAGGGCCTTGCGTAACTCAGTGAAGCCATAAGCTATGCCGTGCAGGGCCACCCAAGACGGACAGGTCATGGCAGAGAGTTCTGACAAAATGTGGTCCACTGGAGAAGGAAATGGCAACCCACTCCAGTATTCCTGCCAAGAAAACCCCATGGAATGTATCACAAGGCTGAAAGAGATGACGCCGGAAGATGAGCCCCTCAGGTCGGAAGGTGTCCAATATACTACTGGGAAAGAGCAGAGGGAATTTCCAAGTAGCGCCAGAAAGAGTGAAGCGGCTGGGCCAAAGCCAAAAGGACACTCAGCTGTGGATGCGTCTGGTGGTGAAAAGAAAATCCGATGCTGTAAAGAACAATATTGTTTAGGAACCTGGAATGTCAGATCAATGAATCAAGGTAAGCTGGAGGAGGTCAAAATGAGATGGCAAGATTGAACATCGACATCTTGGGAATCAGCGAACTAAAATGGACAGGCATGGGCGAATTTAATTCAGGTGACCATCATATCTACTACTGTGGGCAAGAATCCCTTAGAAGAAATGGAGTAGCACTCATAGTCAACAAAAGGGTGGGAAAAGCAGTACTGGGGTACAATCTCAAAAATGATAGAATGATCTCAGTACGAATCCAAGGCAAACCATTCAACATCACAGTAATTCAAGTCTATGCCCCAACCACTGATGCCGAAGAAGCTGAGGTTGATCGGTTCTATGAAGACCTACAACACCTTCTAGAACTAACACCAAAAAAAGATGTTCTCTTCATCATAGGGGATTGGAATGCTAAAGTAGGAAGTCAAGAAATAACGGGGATAACAGGCAAGCATGGCCTTGGTGTACAAAATGAAGCAGGACAAAGGCTAATAGAATTTTGCCAAGAGAACACGCTGATCATAGCAAACACTCTTTTCCAACAGCACAAGCGGTGACTCTACACATGGACATCACCAGATGGTCAATATCGAAATCAGATTGATTATGTCCTTTGTAACCAAAGATGGAGAAGCTCTATACAGTCAGTCAAAACAAGACCTGGAGCTGACTGTGGCTCAGATCATGAGCTTCTTGTTACAAAATTTCAGCTTAAATTGAAGAACGTAGGGAAAACCACTAAACCATTCCGGTATGACCTAAATCATATCCCTTATGAATATACAGTGGAGGTGAGGAATAGATTTAAGGGATTAGACCTGATAGATAGAGTGCCTGAGGAACTATGGACGGAGGTCCGTAACATTGTTCAGGAGGCAGCAACTCAATCCATCCCAAAGAAAAAGAAATGCAAGAAAGCCAAGTGGCTGTCTGAGGAGGCTTTACAAGTAGCTGAGGAAAGAAGGGAAGCGAAAAGGGGGAGATATATCCAACCGAATGCAGAGTTCCAGAGAATAGCGAGGAGAGACAAGAAGGCCTTCTTAAATGAACAATGCAAAGAAATCGAGGAAAACAACAGAATGGGAAAGACTAGAGATCTCTTCAAGAGAATAGGAGATCTCAAGGGAACGTTTTGTGCAAAGACGGGCATGATAAAGGACAAAGAAGGCAGGGACCTAACAGAAGCAGATGAGATTAAGAAGAGGTGGAAAGAATACACAGAAGAACGATACAGGAAAGATCTGAATGTCCCTGATAGCCATGATAGTGCGGTCACTGAACTTGAGCCGGACATCCTCGAGAGTGAAGTCAAGTGGGCCTTAGGAAGCATTACTAACAACAAAGCTAGCAGAGATGACAGTATACCAGTTGAGCTATTCAAAATCCTAAAAGATGATGCTGTTAAAGTGCTGCACTCAATATGCCAACAAATTTGGAACACTCAACAGTGGCCACAAGACTGGAAAAGTCAGTTTACATTCCAATTCCAAAGAAGGGCAACGCCAAAGAGTGTTCAAACTACTGTACAATTGCGCTCATTTCACATGCCAGCAAGGTGATGCTCAAAATCCTACAAGCTAGGCTTCAGCAGTATGCGAACCCAGAACTACCGGAAGTACAAGCTGGGTTTCGAAGAGGCAGAAGAACTAGAGATCAAATCGCCAACATTCGCTGGATCATGGAGAAAGCAAGAGAATTCCAGAAAAACGTCTATTTCTGCTTCATTGACTACGCTAAAGCCTTTGATTGTGTGGATCACAACAAACTGTGGCAAATTCTGAAAGAGATGGGAGTACCAGACCACCTTACCTGTCTCCTGAGAAACCTGTACGAGGGTCAAGAAGCAACAGTAAGAACCAGACATGGAACGACCGATTGGTTCAAAATTGGGAAAGGAGTACGACAAGGCTGCATATTGTCGCCCTGCTTATTTAACTTATATGCAGAGTACATCATGAGAAACGCCGGGTTGGATGAATCACAGGTCAGAACTAAGATTGCCGGGAGAATTATCAACAACCTCAGATACGCAGACAATACCACCCTAATGGCAGAAAGCGAAGAGGATCTCAAGAGCCTCTTGTTGAGGGTGAAAGAGGAGAGTGCAAAAGCTGGTTTGAAACTCAACATTAAGAAAACTAAGATCATGGCATCTGGCCCCATCACTTCCTGGCATATAGAAGGGGAAGAAATGGTAGCAGTGACAGATTTTATTTTCTTGGGCTCCAAGATCACTGCAGACGGTGACTGTAGCCATGAAATTAAAAGACGCTTGCTCCTTGGGAGGAAAGCTACAGCATACCTAGACAGCATAGTAAGAAGCAGAGACATCACCTTGCCGACAAAGGTCCGTCTAATCAAAGCTATGGTTTTCCCAGTAGTAATGTATGGCTGTGAGAGCTGGACTATAAGGAAGGCTGAGTGCCGAAGAATTGATGCTTTCGAACTGTGGTGCTGGAGAAGACTCTTATGAGTCCCCTGGACTGCAAGGAGGTCAAATCAGTCCATCCTCAAGGAAATCAACCCTGAGTGCTCATTGGAAGGACAGATACTGAAGCTGAAATATTTTGGCCACCTAATGCGAAGAGAAAACTCCCTGGAAAAGACCCTGATGCTGGGAAAGATTGAAGGCAAAAGGAGAAGGGGACGGCAGAGGATGAGATGGCTAGATAGCATCACCGATGCAATGAATATGGACTTGAGCACGCTCCGGGAGAGAGTGCAGGACAGGAAGGCCTGGCGTGCTATGGTCCATGGGGTCATGAAGAGTCGGACACGACTGAACGACTGAACAACAACAACAGTCGTTCATTAAATGATTGAGCAAAGTGAGGCCTCTGCTTGAGCTGGCCCGTTTGGCCTTCTTTTTGGTTATATGAAACATGATGTCTTCCTTGGACTTTGCGATACTAGAATTAAATATGGTACACTTGTTCAGTACACAATTCTATGGTTGAACTGGAACACCAGCTTGATTCCTGCACTTATTTTTTAAGAGGACAAATCTCATTTTGAATCAGCTTATTTTAAATGAACACAATATTACTGGAATTTTGAATGGAAGAACAATCAAGATTATTCTGAAAAATTATTTTAATTCACCCTGAATCAAGATACCAGTCTCTCTTTTCATGGGAAAATACTTTTATCTGAAGTGATGCCAGATCTCTATATTCATCCCTAATTAATTCTCCCTCTCAACCAAATTATACAATTGCAATACCAGAAACTTCAAAGGCAAAGCTACATCAACAAAGGCAAAGCTACACCAATCAACATAAATGCCAACTTACATTATTGCAATAAAATGCGTAAAAGACTCCAGACACATAACAGCCCAGGATACCAATGGAAATTCCTGCATAATCCAACGCCATCCACCGTCGACTGGTCTTCTCTGAGCGATGACAACAGAAGAGGTGATACCCTACTGAGCAAAGCATACAGACCTATAAAAACATTCAAACAAATCCACATTAATTTTCTCAGGGTCTAATTTCATGAGAGCCAAACAATAAGACACTACTCTAAATAGTCGGATTAAACTATATTGGGTGGGGGATCTACAAACAGCAGATTGAGTGTCTGATGTTAGTAGACCATTTGCTCTGACTTTTGTTACTAGGAATCAATAATGCCATATTGCCATGCACCTGGGATATATCAAGTTGGGCTGTAACATGTCTGCTGTCCAGCTTCAAGCTAGAAAGTAAGGCGAAGACTCCTCTTACCCTTTCTCGAGGGTGATGACACACTTGCTAAGGCAACGGTGCAGAAATGCTTATTTATTTGTGGCATTTATATACTGCTGAATATAATAAAATCTCTTAAATATTCCCTTTGGGCTCAGTACACAATAACCCAAAGAGCTTGTGCCTCTCCAGTTGGACTACAAACACAGACTTAAGGAACAGGGCAAAACTATCTGGCTTGACTCTATTACCCAGTGTTCCCTACCTCACTCTCACTATTCAAAATGACTTACAACAAACAATATGAAAATGAAGACAGGCTCAGCAGATAAAACTTTTTTTTTTTTTTTAAAGATGGGAGTTCATCACATACACATCATCAGCCCAGCAAGCCAAATGCTTCCCAGAATAAACATGCTTTGCCCAGGTGCTCAAACACATATAAAGGGCACCGAATGAATTTCACAGGAGAAGGTGTTCCATAATCTGGACCCTAACCATATTGCCCCCTTCCAATATACAGTGGAGTGAAGCCTGTAGGTTACTTTTAAAATTTTATTATTTTTTTGTAAGTAGCTCTGAGGTTTGTAAAAAGGAAAATGGGATACAAATATTTAAACCAATAAAAAAAGGAACCACACACTGAGAGCACTGAAGGCAGCTTCTCCTCCAGCACTGGGCCACAGACTGAGACTAGCCAAGCTGCTGTAAGTGGGTTAGAGTTTGCAGAAGGACACCACAAACCTCAAACTGGGACAGAATGCAGACCTTCTTCCCTGCCTTTTTCCTCCCATCCACCCAAGTTGGGCTGCAGTTCATAAAGGAGCTTACTTGAAAGCAGAAGAGACAAACAGAACAAATTACAAAATCTTCTCTTGAGGCACTTGCCGAAGGCAACACGGAAGTCATGTCATATATGCCCAAAGTGAAGAAGAGGAAAAAGCCCAGTAAGTGACTCCAGATGTTGACTGTCTCATTGGATAAAATGAATAGGCTGGAAAATGAAGAAAACAACCATGACTGTCTTGTTCACAATTGACACATTTGTTAAACTGGTACCCTAATCCTATGTTCCAGCTAAGATGGCTGCTACTGCATTCTCACTTGCTCCTATACAAGCTAGTCAGTATCCAATTCTGCCCAACCTGCCTGTGTGCATATATATATACAGAGAACTTGTTTCTACATCTCAGCCCATTTCAGAAGAGTTCATGTTACATTATACTGTGTTTCTATGCCACCTTTCAGCCAAAAGGCCCCCAAAGCAGCTCACAAAAATATGCAAATACGATATGCAAACAATACACTAAATACAAGTTTAAAGCAGAAGTATCACAACAGCTATGTAAAACTAAAACAACTAAAAACACTGTAGCCTGAACACACCTCCTACATATCCCAAAGCAAAAACCCATCAGCAAAAATGCCAGAACAGAGCTGGAATAACCCAGGGTTCCTTATAAGCTTTCCTAGGCAGAGGGATGGGCAAATGGGGATGGGAGTTCATGGGTTCCAAGGGAGGAAAAACTCTGCTTCAGGAACCATTACATGGGAGTACATTGTACATGTGATGTACATCTGTCATGGGAGTATGTTGCGTATGGTGTTATTTGTATTCCTGCTGTGTGTGTGCGTGCGTCAGTAAATGCATTTTTGCCTTTCAACTTATGGGGCTGTGAGTACCTGGCATTTTTCTCTTTTCAGTGATCACCCGTGTTTTTGGAGAATAGCCTTGCAGGGGTGCAAGATAGAATCCCAGTTCCAGCACAGAATGGTATGCCAATTAACCTCATCACTCTGTCACACTATCTGTCCGCCCACTTTGGCTCAGTTTAAGACAGCCTTTCCCAACACAGTGCCCTCCAGATGCATTGGACTATAAGTCCCATCATCCCCAGCCCACATGGGCACACTGGAAGCACATGCTGGTCTAAGGTCTTGCACAGATGCACTGCACCTGTGTAATTGGATGGGGGAACTGGGTTGCTCAAGTTTCTTGCATTACCGTAAGACACAGAACTCCGGATCTACCGTTTGAAATTTGATCAGCAATATGTTCAGAACAGACAAAATGAATTACTATTTCTCATACAGAAGTACAATGCACCCTGCTTTGTTAGCTGCTTTGATTATAATTTATACAGGAGCAGAACATATATACTGAAACAAACAGGTTTACAATCAAAGTGTTTATTGCTTCCTTGAAGCACAGCCTTAGTTCAGACTAGTTGGTAGATTTCATTTTGAACCATTTGGATCAACTCCAAACCTTTTTAAACACAGCCTGGAAGGCAGGTATGCTCTGTAGCCATCCGTGATGTAAGGATTGTCCTTCAGGAACACTGGAATCTGTTCATAGGTGTACAAGCGAATTCCTCGAGGCACCAGAATAGGCCAGTACTGATAACTTCCCAGCTCAATGTAATGAGCACTCTTCAGGAGTTTCTGATGCATTTTAGTAGGGTTTCAGTCATCAACCAGGAGTAAAAAGAGTAGTACTCAAGGCCTCTGGCCTCTGCTACAGTTTACCTGCAAACAGACCAAGACAAGGCATACAGTGGCTTAATATTTAATGCAGCACAGAACATCCAGTCCCACTCTTCACACATCTGTCACAAAGCAGTTCTCTGTGAAGTACACAACATTGTGCAACTAGAGCAACAGAAAAAGGGTGTCTTATCAACTCAAGATACTTAAACGGCTAATGATTAGCAGCTCTTGGGAAAAAACCAAACAAATCCACCTCTGTGTAGATTAAAAACCACGCATTAGGGAAGACTAGGTGCCTGGAGGTGGAGTTTTTTCAAACAACCAGACCTACCCTACAACCTGGAATCGTAAAACCTAGAAGAAGCTTTACCAAGGGAGTATTTTGATTGAATAAACCAGCCTTAAGGAAGTAATTATCACACACAAATACCCAAGTATTTTGAACATTTTTTAAAAAGATCCCTTATATAACTGTTCAGAATTGTTATCATCTTGATTACCAAAACACGAGTTGAATCCCATTCAACTTCATGGGTAAAATGATGGTCTCTCAGTAGCAATACAACAATCAGCTGTATATTTACCAACAGAAGCAAACCACGGACCTGCACGCAACAAACAAGAAAAGGTAAGGTATATATATATAAAAATTTGCAGAGGAGTAACTGTGTTAGTATGTCACAGTAAAAACAAAGAGTCTTGTGGCACCTTAAAGTGTAGCAAATTTATTTTATTTATTCTAAATAAATTTATTTAGCTTTCATGGACTAAAACTCACATAATCGGGTGTAAGTGGGTCTGATGAAGTGGACAGTGTCCACGAAAGGTTATGCCAGAATAAGGGAGCAATCCTATGGCTGCTAGTCAGCGGCTAGACAGCCATAGGATATGTGGTTTTCTGGGAACCAACCTTGGAGCCACTGGAGAACTGACCTTCTCCCCACTTCTGCACTGCCTCACAGCAGCATGGAACAGCCTTGCACTCAGCGCTCGGAAGAGGAGCGCAGAGCGGCCAAAACAGGGCATTTCGGGATCGGGAAAGTGGAAATGCCAGTACGACACATCCTATGTGTCGTCCGGCAGCCTCCTCTCCCCCTCCGCCTTCCAGCATCTAGACAGCTGAAATTGGCTGTGTAGCCGCAGATCTGGGCAGGAGAAGCGCAGAGGGAACGATCCCCTCCGGGCTTCTCCTGCCCTGCATTGGATAGGTGGCCACCTACCCCCATAGGATCGCACCCTAAATTTGTTAGTCAAGGTGTCACAAGGCTCTCTGTTGTTGTGGGGGGGGGGCAGCGGAGGCAGGTGGCTCTGATGTCAGTGGGGCTGTGGATCCATTCTGGGTTTCAGCCAGAACTCTAAAAGAGCTACCCAAGGTGCTGAACCCACTTTGGGGCTAGGTTTCAGCACCGCGGATAGCTCCTTCGAAGTTCTGACTGAAACCAAGAGTGGTTTCACAGCCCCACTGACATTAGAGCCACCAGCCTCCAATGGGGGAGAGAGTAACGGGCTCAACTATTATGGCCATTAAGGTACCAGCTGACAAGAAGGGCTCCTGTATTACAGCCATTACAGTACGAGCCACTCCCTGCCTCCGTCGGTGCCCACCCACGGCTTACCCCGGTCGTCGCCGCTGCCGCCTCAGCAGCGGGAGCCGCCTCAGCCCTTCACGCACCATGGCGAGAAGGGAAGGGGCTCAGCGCCTTCTCTTCCCGCTACAAGCGGCGCTCATGCGGCAACTTCACCCACCCGCCAGCCTCCTCGCTTGCCGGCCGGGCCCGCTCGGATTACGCAATCACCGCGCGACGGTCACGCAGCCGCTATGCCGCCGGACGGGGCCAGCGGGCGCGCCAATCAGGACTGCCGCTCTCCTCACGCCCAGGTAGTGTGCACGTGCTGAGCGCTTGCGTGCACGCGCGCCCTACGTAGGAAGACAAAGCGAGCGAGGCGGGCGAGGTTGGCTTTGGCTGTGTGGTCGCGGGCGGGCGGGCGGCAAGGGGAGTCACGCATGCGCACGAACGAAGGGCGCGGTTGTAGCGACGCCAACGGCCCCTGGGTTTCGAATTTAAATTCTAAGGGAGGCGCGGGGGCGGGTGCCAATCTGAGCAGGCAGCCTGATTGGTTGTGCCTCTTCCCTTCCTCCCCGCGTCACTTGGTTCATATGTCACCCCAGGGGCTGTGCTCCCCTTTACAAAGGCCATGGACCGGTGTGAAGCCGGTTTAATCACAGCTGGTTCTGGTTGGAGTCCTCAGTGTCATGTTCTGGGTGAGGTGGAGTGACACGTATGATCACCAAAAATGGAAGACACTGATTGGCATAAAGTTGTCATATGCAAATACAGAATTATAATATAATTTAAATAGAAATATAGTACATCTCGCCCCAGGGTGGAGAACCTGTGGGTAAAATCCAGTGTAAGTCCTACTTGGAGTAGACCCATTGAAATGATGGATTTAGGACTAACCGAAGTCCCATTTCTTTCAGTGGATCTACTCTATTCTTTCGGATTTTACTCTGTGTGTCTTGCTCAGTCTGGTGTCCTGTTACTGTTGATGGGCAGCTTCAAGGCCCAGTTTTCTCTCCTATGGTTGTTTATACTGGACCTGGGCTGGGCAGCCCTTCAGACAGAGGATGCCTTCAAAACAGAGGACAGTCCTCTGGCAGCAGCGCTTCAAATAGAGCACTGTTCTTTGTAAAAGAGGACACTTGACCACCCTAAGCCGTAGTGAGAACGCTTCACTCTTAGGCCCCCTCCACAGCAGGCTTAATCGCAACTGCCGGGTCACCTGGAGAGCAAGCAGAAGCTATGGCTTCTCCTTGCAGCAGTGTTGCCCAGTGACGGAGGTGGCCGTAAGGAGCAGCCACTCATCTCTCTCTCATGGTGCAGCATTTGCGGGTGCTTTCTCTGGGCAGTGTTGCAGTTTCCCACAACACTGCCCAGAGAGAGAGGGCAAAGAGAAGCTGCGCTGTGGAATTGCTGTTAGTTGACCACAGCAGCCTCTTCAGTTTTATTGTTTCTATATTCATAATCATAACCTCAATACAATTAACCTGGTTCCTCTTAGCCTCCTTTCCATGATCTCTCTCATCCCCCCACATCCCCGACTCAACTCAAAATATAAAAATCACCCCCTGCTTCCCCACCTCCCCGTGGCAGAGAGAAATCTGGACTACGAAATACAAAGATGGAAACTCAGCTGCCAAGGGCCAGATGTTGTGGTCTTATAAATTACAATGGAATGATGCAGCCAGCTGTGCTGCATAACCCACCCATTTTTATATTCTGCCATGCTGTATCGTCCGATGCTACTGTTCTGCCAGTTCCAGCCACATAACGATGGCTTTCAGATATTTCCAGTAATCAGTCATGTGCTCATGTGAATGTTATGAAGATATCCTGTTATGTTTCCCTTACTGATAATGATGAACACTTTTTTCTATGTCGCCATTTGCAACAGTGACTTTCTGCTGCGGTTGTATCACACGCTATGTGGGGAACGACAGAATTCTTCCCACTTTCTGACTGTACCTATTTAATATGTACAGTACCTACTTCACACAGTGACCATAATCCTATGCACTCGTGCCTTCAAGGAAGTGGGACTTAACTTCTGATTGGGATGCAGATGTAGGAACATAGCGCAGTGCTGTCTACTCTGATTGCCAGCAGTTCTCCAGGGCCTTGACAGAGGTCTTTCGCATCAACTGCTACCTGAGATCCTTTAGCTGAAGATGCTGAGGATTCAGCCTAGGACTTTCTGAATCCAAAGCAGATGCTCTGTCGCTGAGCTATGGCCCCTCCGCACCCCAAAATTTACTGTGTGTTAACTTTTGATGTATAGAATTTGCAGGACTGGATTTTTTTTTAAATGTGCTTTATAAATTTTAGCACATGCTTATCAATAAAATTAGTTTTCAACAATTTATTGTCATACATAGTTAATTCTCCAACTGCTCACCTGCCCCTTTTCTTCCCAAGCCAGACTTGCCATGGAGACCTTCTGCAGGAGATCACCAAACCTGGCTGTTTTGAAGACAGACAATGTTAACCAGTTCAGTAAAAGTTACCAAGCTCCAAAACAGTGTAGTGCACATTTGAGTTAAGCATGCATTCCACCAACATGTGTTTTTGGTTTAAAGTGGTGCACTTTGATGCCTGCCCTCCAGTCCTCCCTTGAATGCCATGATATTGCCCATTTAGTTTTATGCCGTTGGGGGACATCCTGCCCCCCACTATCCGGTTTGCTCTGTGGTAGATATTGTGACTGTGTGAAAAGTTCTCTCTACCTTTATTTAAAGTCACCAACTCTTGATTTAAAAAATGTTCTGGCCCTGTGATGAGCAAAACCTGATGGGTCAGAGTAGAACCTAGGTCAGGGGTGGTAGAATGAGGAAGACTTTGAGAAGCTGGGGTGCAGCCAGGTTTGAACCCAATGGTGCTATGAAAAATCTGTAGGTCTTGGGCAGAGGCTGGCAGAACCTGGAATTCATTGGTTTTTCTGATCTTAGTAATGATTACCTGGAAAATTACAGTTTTACTGGTCACTTAGACCCTGTTTGGTAGCTCTACCTTTACTTTCACTTTCTTATCAGTTGTCCAAGGTTCATTTTCTTCACATCTTCCAGCAGATGTCACTCTGTCACTGCAGAATTTCCATTGAATCATCACCATTTTCACCAGGAGAAGAATAGAGGGGTTGTCGTAATCATCTGTTTTTGCAACAAACCCAACAAAGGGTCTTGTTGTGGCACCTTGAAGACTTTATTGTGGCAGAAACATTTGTGGACTAGAACTCACCTCATTGGATATAGCAGGCTCTAGCCCAGGAAAGCTTGTTGTTCAGTCAGGAAAGCTTACACGACAATAAATCTGTTAGTCTTTAAGATGCCACAAGACTCTTTGTCGTTCATAAGAAGACTGTGATGATTTTGTTTTACATTTTGGGCTATTTAGAAAATCCCTTTGGTGTTCCCCTGCAATTAAAATTCCAGGCAGCGGAATTCTTCCCTTGCTATACCACTGTAATTTCTCAATAATTCAGTTCATGTGTATTTTTGAAAATGTAAATTAAGTCAGAATGTAGGACTTCTAGAAATGCTTGGCTATTGTCCTAATTTTCCCAGGAATACAGCTCTCTTAGTTTAGAACTAGATCCCAAATTTCACTGACGTTGGGATCTACCTGTGCAGTGACTATAAACAAGCATGAGCTCTGGCAGCTATCTGTTAGCTTCCTAGCCTGCCCAACCAAAGCAAACTGACTACCAGTAGGATAATATCTCACTGTAGGATATTAATCCCGTGTCAATGTGGTGAAGTGTGTTGATCTTGGCATGTAGAATCCTGGGTTCAAATCCCTACTTAATTGTGAAGTTAACTGGGTGATGCTGGGGAAGTTGCTCTTTACTTCACAGGGTTGTTGTGAGGATAAAATCAGATAATCCCATATATGCCTCTTTGGATGAAGAGCTGGAGAAAAGTGTGATATAAATATATTGCTGACAGTGTGGTTGTCATGTTTTTATATATGGCAGCCATTGTTGTAGGCATGGTTGCGCCTGGGCTGTTAGTGGAATTATTTATTTTATTTTATTTAGAATATTTTTAGTTTGCCCCTTTGCTCAATGAATAATTGTGATGATGTACAATAAAAACAGTATGAAGAATACATAAACATTCAAATATCTAAAACATTTTAAAAACTGGGGATTACCAATAAAACAGAGCATGGCATTAACTATGAAAAGCTTGGTGGAACAATATTGTTTTCAGCCCTCTAAAGGACACGAAAGAGGAGGCTAGACTAACATTCCTGGGGGTGTGGGATTTCCACAATGGGGGTGTACCTACACAAAAGGCCCTGTTATGAGTATCCATCAACCTCAGTTCTCCAAGAGATGGGGCAAGCAGCAGCACCTCAGATTATGAATGTAAATTTCGGTCAGGCTCATACAGGAGGAGGTGGCTTTGAGGTACCCTGGCCCCAAGCTACTCAGGGCTTTATGGGCAAGAATCAGCACCTTGAATTGGACTTGGGAACAAACAGGAAACCAGTGGAGCTGTTTCAAGACCGATGTTATGTGGTCTGTAAAATGCACACCAGTAAAAAATCTGGCTGTAGCATTTTGTACTAGCTGAAGTTTCCAGACACTCTTTAAGGGCAGCCCCATGTAGAGTGTTACTCAAACTATGGCATCTGTCACTTGTCGACAAGTGTCTGTAAGGGCTAAAGTAGATGGTACATTAAGGGAGCAATCCTATGCATGCTTAGACAGAAAAAAACTCCTACATCTCCCAGCATTCCCCAGCTGGCTGAGGAATGCTGGGACATGTAGGACTTTTTTTGTGTCTAAACATGCATAGGATTGCATCCTAAATGTGTAAATGCATTTAAAATGTCCAATAAAAATCCAATAATGCCCCACCCCCAGCTTCTATTTGCTCCCAAAGGGAAGCTGCCATTGGTGTCATTATTATGGTAATAGCTACTTATTTATTTACATGCATTCTCTAGGCTTCTTATAAGAATACATAAATACAAAGGTAAGACCATAAAACCTAATATGGTATCAAACCAGCAGCAGAAGACAAAACCAGTACAACAAATGAAAAGCCTTTGAAAATAAAAAAGCCTGTCAACTGGTGCTGAAAGGACTACAACAAGGGCAGCAGGCAAGCCTCTGGGGAGTGCATTCCGTAACTTGGGTGCAACCACTGAAAAGGCCCTTTCTTGTCTCCCCTCTTCCACCTCATTTGGAGGGGGCACCCAGAGAAGGACTGAGAAGATAGACTTAAGGTCTAGGCAGCTATATGTGGGGAAGTGATCCTTCAGGTAACCTGGCTCCAATCTGTTTAGGGCTATGAAAGTGAATACAAGTGCTCTCAGTTGGGCTTGGAACATTCTGTTTGTTTATGAATTTTATTGGATTCTAGATTTGTTGGATCTAGGCTTAGTCATGCTTAGAGCAGACCCATTGAAATCAATGGGACTGAAGTCAGTCATGACTAACTGGTCCCATTGTTTTCAATAGGTCTTCTCTAGTAGGTCTGGATCCAGTTCAATATCCTTAAAGTTATATCCTGTCCTTTCCATCAGAGCACTCAGGGCAGCTTACATGGTTCTCCCCGCTACCCCAAATGTTATCCTTCAAGCAATCCTGTGAGGTAGGTAAGGCTGACAGATGGTGACTGACCAAGGTCACCCAGCAAGCTCCATGGATGAGTGGGGACCTGAACTCAGGTCTCTCCAGTCCTAATCCTACACTCTAACCACTACACCAAACAACTCAAAGGGAACTTAGCCCATTGCACTCAGGCAGTTAGCCTGACTCTTATTAATGAAGTATAGTGAGATGGCCTACGCAAGCGATCTTCAAAGGTTGCCAAATTATCAGTTATTTAATTTTGTGTGTGTGTGTGTGAAAGAGAGATTTTAATTTTCAAGCTTGGGTCAAAATGGGCCAGTTTGCATGACACAACAGCCTATCATGGGTTAATTAATACATTTTAATTTATTAATTAAATAATTAATTAAATAATTTAATTTATTAATAAAGAAATAAAATAAATTGAGGAGCTGCGGTGCTTGCCAGCCACCATTATGAATATACAACCCCAGACGGGGGGTTGTCATGTTGTGTGAGCCTGCCAGCAGGAGTTGAGGGTTAAACAACCCTCATATAACCCTACAACAGACCGAGGGTTAATTAACCCACAATGGGCTGTCGTGTTGTGCAAGCCAGGTCAATGTCTTGGGCTATTCTTGTCAGGCAGGAGCTTCTAGTACAGGCTAGCAACAATGTCATGTAGATGTTATGTAAGAAGTGGAAGAAGAAAGAAGGGGCTGATGTGGAGGCAACCAAAAGTTTTACAGCTGATGGACAAGAATGAATATCTTCTTAGAGGGGCAGCCATTCCAGTCTGTTGCAGCCAGAACAGCAAAGAGTTTTATGACACGTTAAAGAGCAGCACACTCATTATGGCAGCAGGTTTCGTGGAGTAGAGTCCGCGTTGTCAGATGCATGAGGTGTTAGCCTAAGTTGGCAGGTCAATGTACACATGAGTGTAGAGGGGGGGAAACGTAAGCAATGCCAATGAATCTTGTGGTGCTCCAAGGGTATGCAATTTGCTTCTGTGGAACTGATACTCCTTTACAGACTAGCACAGGATGCTTGCCTGCTCCATCCTGCTTGCTCAGCTTGTATATCTCAAAAGAAACAATCCCCAGACACAAAAAGTATCCGGTCATCTCTCATTTGAAGGAAAATGACAAGCTTGCTCCTGGAATTGCCCATTGCTTTGGGAAGATGGAGGCAAGAGCCCTTAATACAGCCTTGCCCAGCCTGGTGCCCTCCAGGTGTGTTGGACTGCAACTCCCATCATTCTCAGCCAGGATGGCCAATGGCCACACCAGGCTGGGAAAGGCTGCCTTAATAACTGTGGCTCGAGTTGGAATGCATCACTAGAGTGCATATTTGGGGTAGGCACCGCTGCCAGAAACTGGTCTATCAGTTCTGCACAAATATCTTTTAACTTTACATATTATGGGCTACTATATCAAGCTGACTTTGCGCCTGACACATTTCCCCTAGGAATTGGGGAGGGGCTTACAGACGTTTCTCTCTTGAACAGAGCTAAAATTTCAAAGGGCAGCTGGATCTGCTCATATTTTGTGTTTCAACGCACTGAATCTGAGGTGCAATTACGGGACATGAGGCATAACAGCTTGCTCAATTGACATTGTATTAACTCCACAGTGCTAATGGTAGTTTTAAAAAAATGGTTTTCCACATAGATTATGCAAATATATATATATATATATATATATATATATATATATATAGCTTTGGAAGGTAAATGCAAGCCCACTATAAACTGTGCCATAGTCTCTTTCTTATGCATGGAGCAATGCCCTCTACCTGGAAATGTTCATCCATTTTAAATCACTTTGGAATTATTATGGAGGGGTGGAATGATGAAGCCATTTGTTTGTGCTACATTAATAGAAATAACACCACCCATGTTTAGCCATGCTGCTGCGCCCTGACATTCCATTGGCTGGCTCAGATTTATTTTGCTCTCCATTAGGCTTAACGACAAGTGTCCTCTTATGTTAACGTGTTGTCTAGAGCAAGAAAAACAAACAAACAAAATGGTTACAGGATAATTACTTGGGAAATGGGTTGGATTCAACCTTTTATAGACCGAGATGAATTTATAGAAGGAAGAGAGCTGCAGTGGTGGCGGGAAGAGGAAGGGGCATTCCAGACATGTGTTCTATAGCAAGGCAAGTGCAAATAACTGTGCTTCCTATATGTGAGGATAGCACTGGGTGCGGATAGCTCTGTACATTGCGGACCAACTTCTCACTTCATTTTTTGGTGAGAGGGGAAAGTATAGGAAAGGGAAAAGCTCTGGCTTTTGTCCTTGGAAAATGTAGTTCACTGTTCTCCTAGCTCTCCTTCCTGGTCCCTCTATCCCAAGCAAGGGGAGAACTGGTAAAGGGGAGATTCATTGACACCTTGAAGACCTCATCTTCAAGATCTGGAAATCCTAGCAAGCCCAGGAGACTCCTTGCCCATTGGGATGTATGGGATTTGTAGTTTCCAATGCCTCCCAGTTCAGTGCCTCCCAATACATCTTCTTCCAGGAGGGCACAGAGATGGATGTTTGATTCCTAACTCAAACCTGTTGCCTGGTGCTATGGATATTGTGGTGCCATGTCAGATATGACCCACCTCTTTTAACATCTAGGGCAAGTATCAGAAGTTTGCACAAGCATTTAAAAACAACAACAGCAACAATGTTTGTTCATTTGACTGCAATTCTATTTTTACGTTCTCTGCATTTCGTTAATAAACCTAATATGTCCAGATCTGAGTGGATTCTAGCTTACTTTATCTCACCTAGCTTGCTGCCTTTGGCCTCCGAGCACTCAAGCTACCACCAGGGGTGCAAGCAAGAATTTCTAGGGCCAGTGCCCTTTACGGGAATTGGACTCTCTATTAGGGGTTTTCCTAGGGAACATTTAGAATTGTACAGTGGGATGTGATCTTTATTTGCACACGTACAACACAACTGTGTTTTTCTCTTACATTGTGCACACACTTTCTTACATTAGGTCACATTTCCTGACATTTGGCTTGCTTCCCCAAATGGACGGCGTCTATCAAAAGGTATTCTGTGGCAATTCCGTCTTTTCCTCCTTAACAGATTTTTTCTAGGAAGAAAAAAGACAGAAGAAGCGACGGGAAAACACGAGAGGGTTCCAAGTGGGAGCCAACATCATCTGAACCCTCTGAAAAATTCAGTGTTTAAGGCGGGGCAATTGCACAATAAAAGCCTCATCTAGAAGCACCCTTTGAAGCTTACACAGAGTGGGAGAAAATCCACAGAATTTGACAGCACTAATGCAGAAGAGAAGAAAGTACTTTAAGCACTTGGAAAGTTTTACTCACTGCTGATCTAACTTGTCTATTCCTGCTGATACGTGCCAACATAAAAGAAGCGGTAATTAGGCCACTCCTGAAAAAAACTAAGCTGGATGTTAGGACGTTAACAACTATAGGCCGATAGCTAACATCCCCTTTCTGGACAAGGTGCTTGAGCAAGTGGTTGCAGGACAACTCCAGGCACTCTTGAAGGAAACAGATCGTCTAGATCCATTTCAGTTGGGCTTCAGGCCTGGTTTTGGAACAGAAACTGCCTTGGTCACCCTGTGGGATGACCTTTGCCAGGAGAGAGACAGGAGGAGTGTGACCCTGTTGATCATGTTGGACCTCTTGGCAGCTTTCAATACCATCGACCATGGTATCCTTCTGGATAGGTTGTCTGGGCTGGAGTTGGAGGCACTGCACTGCAGTGGTTCCACTCCTACTTGGATGGCTGATTCCAGAAGGTGATGCTGGGGGATTATTGCTCTGTGCCTTGGCAACTATGCTATGGGGTTACACAGGGATCTATTTTATCCCCTCTGCTGTTCAACATCTACATGAAACTGCTGGGGAAGGAGGTATGGGCTGAGGTGTCATCAATATGCAGATGATACCCAGCTCTACTTTTCTTTTCTGTCAAATCCAGGTGAGGCAGTGGCTGCTCTGAATCAGTGCTTGGGCATGGTAATGCACTGGATGAGGGCCAATAAATTGAGCCTCAATCCGGATAAGACAGAGGTACTGTTAGTGGGTGGTTCTTATGCCAGGCTCGGTGATGTTCAACCTGTTCTGGAGGGGGTTGCATTCCCCCTAAAGGAACAGGTTCGTAGTTTGGGGGTGCTCTTGGACCCAGAACTGACACTTGAGGCACAGGTGAACTCAGTGGCACAGAGCTTTTATCAGGCTGATATGCCAAGTATGACCTTATCTGGACAGGGATAGCCTAGCTACAGTTATCCATGCTTTGATAACCTCTTGTCTGGATTACTGCATTGTGTTATACGTAGGGCTGCCTTTGAAAATGGTCTGGAAACTTCAACTGGTCCAAAACAGGGCAGCGAGATTGTTAATGGGGACTGGCCAACGAGATCATATTAAGCCAGTACTTTTTCAGCTGCTTTGTTCAGTCGTTAAGTTGTGTCCGACTCTTCGTGACCCCATGGACCATAGCACGCCAGGCCTTCCTGTCCTCCGCTGTCTCCCGGAGTGTGCTCAAGTTCATATTCATTGCATCGGTGATGCTATCTAGCCATCTCATCCTCTGCCGTCCCCTTCTCCTTTTGCCTTCAATCTTTCTCAGCATCAGGGTCTTTTCCAGGGAGTTTTCTCTTCGCATTAGGTGGCCAAAATATTTGAGCTTCAGCTTCAGTATCTGTCCTTCTTAATTCTTAATTCTTAATTCTTTAATTAAGGAATCTTAATTCCGACCTGTGATTCATCCAACCTGGTGTTTCTCATGATGTAATCTGCATATAAGTTAAATAAGCAGGGCGACAATATGCAGCCTTGTCGTACTCCTTTCCCAATTTTGAACCAATCGGTTGTTCCATGTCCGGTTCTTACTGTTGCTTCTTGACCCTCGTACAGGTTTCTCAGGAGACAGGTAAGGTTGTCTGGTAAGGTGGTCCCATCTCTTTAAGAATTTACCACAGTTTGTTGTGATCCACACAATCAAATGCTTTAGCATCGTCAATGAAGCAGAAATAGACGTTTTTCTGGAATTCTCTTGCTTTCTCCATGATCCAGCGAATGTTGGAGATTTGATCTCTAGTTCCTCTGCCTCTTCGAAACCCAGCTTGTACTTCCGGTAGTTCTCGGTTCACACACTGCTGAAGCCTAGCTTGTAGGATTTTTAGCATAACCTTGCTGGCATGTGAAATGAGCGCAATTGTACAGTAGTTTGAACACTCTTTGGCGTTGCCCTTCTTTGGAATTGGAATGTAAACTGACCTTTTCCAGTCTTGCGGCCACTGCTGAGTGTTCCAAATGTGTTGGCATATTGAGTGCAGCACTTTAACAGCATCATCTTTTAGGATTTTAAATAGCTCAGCTAGAATATTGTCACCTCCACTAGCTTTGTTGTTAGTAATGCTTCCTAAGGCCCACTTGACTTCACTCTCTGGGATGTCCGGCTCAAGTTCAGTAACCACACTATCATGGCTATCAGGGACATTAAGATCTTTCCTGTATAGTTCTTCTGTGTATTCTTTCCACCTCTTCTTAATCTCATCTGCTTCTGTTAGGTCCCTGCCTTCTTTGTCCTTTATCATGCCCATCTTTGCACAAAACGTTCCCTTGAGATCTCCGATTCTCTTGAAGAGATCTCTAGTCTTTCCCATTCTGTTGTTTTCCTCGATTTCTTTGCATTGTTCATTTAAGAAGGCCTTCTTGTCTCTCCTTGCTATTCTCTGGAACTCTGCATTCAGTTGGATATATCTTCCCCTTTCTCCCTTGCTTTTTGCTTCCCTTCTTTCCTCAGCTACTTGTAAAGCCTCCTCAGACAGCCACTTGGCTTTCTTGCATTTCTTTTTCTTTGGGATGGATTGAGTTGCTGTCTCCTGAACAATGTTACGGACCTCCGTCCATAGTTCCTCAGGCACTCTGTCTATCAGGTCTAATCCCTGAAATCTATTCCTCACCTCCACTGTATATTCATAAGGGATATGATTTAGGTCATACCGGAATGGTTTAGTAGTTTTCCCTACGTTCTTCAATTTAAGCTGAAATTTTGCAACAAGAAGCTCATGATCTGAGCCATAGTCAGCTCCAGGTCTTGTTTTGACTGACTGTATAGAGCTTCTCCATCTTTGGCTGCAAAGGACATAATCAATCTGATTTTGATATTGACCATCTGGTGATGTCCATGTGTAGAGTCGCCGCTTGTGCTGTTGGAAAAGAGTGTTTACTATGATCAGCGTGTTCTCTTGGCAAAACTCTATTAGCCTTTGTCCTGCTTCATTTTGTACACCAAGGCCATGCTTGCCTGTTATCCCCGTTATTTCTTGACTTGCTACTTTAGCATTCCAATCCCCTATGATGGACATCTTTTTTTGGTGTTAGTTCTAGAAGGTGTTGTAGGTCTTCATAGAACCGATCAACCTCAGCTTCTTCGGCCTCAGTGGTTGGGGCATAGACTTGAATTACTGTGATGTTGAATGGTTTGCCTTGGATTCGTACTGAGATCATTCTATCGTTTTTGAGATTGTACCCCAGTACTGCTTTTCCCACCCTTTTATTGACTATAAGTGCTACTACATGTAATAAAGAAATAAATAAATCATTACAATGTGATACATAGGCTTCAATGTAACCAAAGTCCAGAACATCTCTTGGAATGTGTGCGTGGGAATGGCCACTTAACGTATCACAAAAAAAGAGGATTTGCACCACCAAAGAAGAAGACTGCAACCTGCATATGCTCATTTACACGTATAGATGCAAATTTATAAATAATTACTAGAATTTAAGTTTCAGATAAGGCAAGCCAATTTCCCATCCAAATCACCCCAAAATGCATCATTTGGTTTGAACTCCACCCCAGATCACCCAAATCAGTTCTTCAGTTAATTTTCTCACAATTTGATTTCACACCCCAGATCCTGGCCCCAAATCACTTTCCCTTCAGTTAATCATCCCTATTCATTATCACATCACCATACCCCATAATTAAAGTAAAAATAAGTAGGGTGCACAATTCCCTTTGGGGTGGTGGGTCTTCCCCCCAACCCTCACTAGCAGCTTAGCTGTTGCTGCTGCTGTTCCTTGTTCTGCCAGACCAATAGCAACTGTTCCTGCTACTATACGGTGCTGCTGCCTAGTGGTTGCTCCCCTCTCCCCAGCACCCTCCTCAAAACATCTAGGCTCCCAGCCACATGCAGATTGACTCAGATGTCTCTGGGAAGGGAAATGACTTCTTTTCTGTTTCCTGTCAAGGGACAGTATATGGGGAAAAAAGGCAGTTCCTATCTAGGGGCAACTATTTCTGCTCCCCTAACTGTGCCCTTGGAAAGGAAATGGAAACAACATCATCTTCCTGGGGACATAGGAGGTTTTGCGTCTGTGCAGCACAGCAATAGAAAGTCATGGAAGCTGGCAACATTCAACTTCTGCCTTGGGACCCTGGTAAGCTGGCCACTTACACATTGCCAGAAAAGGACATAGATTTGCATAGCATTGCATATTCTAATGTATAGGTATAGAGGCAAATTTAGAAATAATGGCCATAATTTAAGTAGAAACACAATAAGTCTCGACATAGCAGGGAAGAACGTTGACCAGGTGACCAGTTTTCCTGCTCAGTCTGCTGTCCAGGTGATAACTGTGGATGTGGCAACTCCAAGGCTCCTGCTGCAGTCCCTCCTTATGGTTCTTTATCTTTAAACTGGATTTGGAGCTTTTCTATATGAGGCTATTCATCGGCTGTTAATCTGCTGCATCTGCTTTTGCTTTTGTCACAGAACTGAGATCCAAGCACTACACGAAGAGTGTATCCTGCGCTACGTAACCTCTAAGTGGCGCTGTGGCATAGCAGGATGGTGCAAATAGACAAGAAGCCACACCTTTTTTCGCTTTCACAATTAAATGCTGCATTTTCCCTGCTCTAAAAAACCTCACTGAAAGTGCTGGGTAGACACAGAAGTGAAACTGGAAGGTTATGACATTGCCTAAATAACCTGTAAACAACCATGAGTGGGGAATGACAAGCACATGGTAAATGCCTTGTGGAGAAAAGTTCTAAAACTATGCTCTACAGTCAGGCCATATACCTGAATGTCCATATACCTGAAAAAATAATTACATACTTGGTGCAGAAAAGATTACCACATTGGCGGTGCCAGGTGAATTTCCTTGGGGACAGCATTTCATAAACATAAGGCTATCACACAAAAAAACACATTCCTGAACTGCCACGCCCCAAGCTTCTCAGAAGTGGTGCACCGAGATGCTGACCTCTGATGCTAACCTCAGGTTCTGGGTTAGTTCATAGGGGGTGGGGAAAGTGGTTGTTGGGGGATTAGGGTCCAGAGCTGTGCAGGGCTTTGTTGGTTAAAACCAGCACTTTGAATTTGGCCAAGAAACAAATTGGCAACCAGTGCATGTAAGCACAACGTCTTCTAAAGAACTTGTAAACAACCGCGAGTAGGGAATGACGAGCACACGACAGATGCCTCATGTAGAAAAGCCTTTGGACTGGGGCAGCCTTTCAAAGAGAGGATACCTTCAAAGAGATGACTGACAACTCTTCAAACAGAGGATGGTCCTCTGTAAAGTAGGGCACATGGGTAGCCCTATTTGAGAGTTAGGAGGAAGACAAGGAATGCGGTCCCTGAGGTGTCCATGTTAGGGCTTGCAAGCCCAGGAAGTGGCCAGATCGGTGCTGTTGGTGATGCATTTCCTGCTTTTTCTCAATTCATAAATGGCTGCCCTACCTCCAAGATCCCCATAGCAACACCCCAGCAACCAGCTGCTCTGGCCTGACTCACCACCGAAGCTCTGAGCCCTACAAGGGGGCACAAGGAAGCAAACTGTGGAATAATTTATTGGTGTTGTTCTTCCTTTCTTTCTCCCACACTGTCTCCTGGAAGAACAGCAGCATTATTATTCATCTGTACAACTTCAGACATGAGGCGAAGAGGAAGCAATTACTACCTTTTGGAGTGTCAGCCTCATTGCGAGTTTTGAGTGACAGTGGAGAATGGAGCCTGGCGCGCCATTGCCACGTAGACTCCACGTTTATGGACGGGCCTATTGGCCGAGAGGCTCCGGTGATTTAATTTCTGGGACTTGAAATGTATTTATTGTTTGATGGCCTACTAAATTATGAGGCTGTGGGCTTGTCAAACACATTTGCCAGATTTCTTCACGCATCATCCCAGGTGGAGCGACTGATAAACAGTCTGGCATCACATCACATGGAATGACCGATGATGCGTCATATATTTTTAATAGACAATGTTTTAATAAACATCTACCCACCCGTTACTAAAACACGGGCTTTAAAAAAGAAGGGAGGGGGTTGCCTTGAGCCATGTAGCTACCCAGCTGTGAATTTTATAATGCAGCTATCTCTACATCATTAGAGGTTATGGTTGCTATTCCAGCTACACTCGCAGTAATAATTGTCTGTGCATACTTTTTTTAACAGAAAGTTTCGCACGACAGAAGGGTGGCTTAATTTCACCCAGGGCTTGTCAAGAGGACTCAACCCTAGAATATGTAGTTGACCTCAGTGTATCTGAGCACGTGCAGAGTGCCACTTTGTAGGTGTAACACATGCATTCATATCTAAGCTTCCATATCTGAGCTTCTGTGTCAAAAGGTTCAATTTCCCAGCAGGGGTGAACTCCAGCAAAATTAACCACAGAAGTGAAGCTCTCCAAGAAAAGTTAAAACCTACTTAATATTTTTGCCAGAACTCAGAAGGCTGAGTTACACTCTGTGTTCAATATCTCAAGTGCAGCTGATCCTCAGTTGTTTTTTTTACCTCAGTGTAAGCACATGGAGCTGTGATCCAGGCCACATCATGCAGGTAGGGGAATTTTAAAACTTCCCATCCAGCTACTTCCCTTTTCCTAAATTTATCCACCCCCCAAATGGAGGCTAAAAAAGGGAGGGGGGAGTCTCCATCAGCACAAATGGAGGTTTCTACACTACCTAATAGCCCCTGCAGGGGTGAATTTAGGAAAAACAGTGGCTGGCTGAGAAAGTTTAAACCTCTCCTACCTGTGTGTGATGGTCCTGATCTGGACTGTATTCCTGCACGCTTACAGAGATGTTTTTAAAAAGGTGAAGATCAGCCGCATGCTACGTATTTAATATAGCATGTAGTGTAGCACTGAGATCTCCCAGCTGGAGTCAGGTGCAAAATAGTAGCTGGATGATGGTGGAATAAAAGATACAAAATGGTGGCTCAAGGGGACAGGCCTGTTACCTTCTGAACCCCATGAGCAATGCACTGGGGTGACCTGCAAATGCATATCCGAGTTACTTCAAATCAGGGATTCTCTCATAGAACATTGCAAAACTGGCTAGCAAAACTGCATAAAGAAAATATGTTTATTTTCCAGGTGGGGGACGCTGAAGCTAAGAGATGAGCAATTAGCACAAGTCCAGGAATGGCTGAGAGTGTGGTGCTTTTCTACTTGTAATTTTACTTGCTGCTGTTAAACTATTGGAAATCAGGAACAATTGCCAGTCTCTTGTAAATTGATCAGAGATCTTCTGGTAGATCCCGATTGACCTTCTGACCACCTTTGTTCTTATACATGCACAGAATTCTACCCAAAATATGAAGTTTGCCATAGAATTGGGTTCTTGAGTACCTCAGCTTTTACTAAAACAGGCAAATGAGGGTTTTTAGCCCTCAAGGAAGTTCTGGATGCACATTTGAAAACATAATCCAGGACTGGGTGAGGGATGATGTTAAATTCACATCATCCCTCACCATTGGCCAGGCTGGCTGAGGCTGATGGGAACTGAAGTCCCACAACTTCTGGAGGGCCACAGGTTCCCCAGCCTGACATAAACGCACAAGCTGGGGGATTAAAAATGATATGTTTGTTTATAAAAAGTGAATGTTTTCAGTTAATGTTGTTCATGGAACAATAGAATTTGTTATGATCTGATTTTTAAAAAATGAATGCCTTGATCCAGAGGGAATTAGTAATGTTTACAGCTGCGATCCTACACGCATATGCCTGAGAGTAAGGGCATCTCTACACCAGCCTAAAATCCTGCATTTAAAATGGGGCTTTCTGCTTCCGTTTTAAATGCAGGATGACGACTCCCTTTTTCTCCTGCTTCCCTTTCCCCCTCCTTCTCCCCGTCTCTGAGTCTTCCATTATCTTTCATTGATCTTGCTCCTCTTCTTTCTGCTTTTTTTCTTTTCACGGAGGGAACTCAAGCGGAACACAACAGGGTAATTTGAGAGCTCATTATCTGCGATCTATTTAAAAATGGAACAAAGGGCATTTAGTGCAGGAGATGCCCTGGAGGGCCACGGTGTCATGTAAAGAGCCCGCAAAGTTCCGTGAAGGAGCCATCTCAATCGCAGGATAAAAGCTCCGTGTGAAGAATCCTAAACCCTGTATATTGCGAGGAAACACACATAGGATTGGCCTATAAGTGTCATTGAAACTAACAGGATGTGCAGTGTAATCCTATGCATGTTTACTTGGAAGTAAGTCCCACTGATTTCAATGGGATTTCTCTCTTGCACATGTGCATAAAACTGGAGCTTTACATTAGTTATGATCTCCAGAAATGAAGAAAAGAAAAAAAGGATCACAAACCACTGTGGCCATAAAATATTGTTTTATAGCAGGGGTGGGGAACCTTTTTCCTCTGAAAGTATTTGTGGGCCCCAGCCTATGGTGGCTGGAGCCAGAGCAGTTGGTGGGCAGAGTCAGTGGGCAGTACTTCAGGATATTATAGTGTTTCTCTCTCTCTCTCTCTCCCTCCCCCTCTCCTCTCTGCCACCCCATCCCATGCCTCTTCTCCCTGTGACACCTTCCCTCTTTCTCTCTCCATCTCTCCACCACCCCACCACTTCCACCCCATTTCTGCAGGTCACATGAAATGAAACTGTCCTCCATGCATTTGTCTAATTCCCTTTGAAAGCCATCCAGGTTGGTTGTGATCGCTTGATCATTTTAGTCGCCCTTTTCTGCATCGCTTCCAATTCTACAGTATCCTTTTTGAGGTGCAGTGACCACAACTGTACACAGTATTCCAAGTGTGGTCACACCGTGGATTTATATATAAGGGCAGTATGATATTGGCAATTTTATTTTCAATTACTTTTCTAAACAGGGAATTTCCAGCCGCCACACACCGGGTTAACATTTTCATCGAGATACCCACTACAACCTCAAGAAAGTTTTCTTGGTCAGTTAATGCTAGCTTGGATCTCATCAGCATATTTATGAAGTTGGGACTTTTTTGTTACCAACGTGCATCACTTTACACTTGCTTACATTGACCCACATTTGCTATTTTAATGCTCATTCACCCAGTTTGGAGAGATCCTTTTGGAGCAATCCTGTTTCGTTTCAATCATCCTACATTATTTGATCCAAGCAAACGCAAGCTTGGAGAGGAGGGAAAGGGGGCGGGCGAGTGGGTGGGGAGGGGAGGGGACAGCTTACGCTGTATCTCCAGCTGTCCCTAGCCTCTTTCCCTCCCCCTCCCTGACACCTCAGCCTGCCTAGCTAAATTGCAGAGTGTGCCTCCCACTCTGCTTTGGTTACTCATAAGTCTCCGAGTTCAGAGGTTTGCTTGCTTGCTTATTTATTTATTTATTTGGAGTATGAAGGGCGGATCTGAACGTTCTTCACCATTAAGAACTTTAGGATGGGTACCATTTGGACCCAGTGACTTGATAACTTTCAATTTATCAATAAGATGTATAACTTCATCTCGTTATCACTTTTTGCCTCAGTTCCTCAAATTCTTTTCCTGAAAACATCAATTCAGGCCCAGGTTTCTGTCTACATCTTCTGCAGTGAAGCAGACACAAAGAATTCATCCAGCTTTTCTGCAAACTCCGTATTGTCTTTTAGTACTCATTTAACTCCATTGTCATCCAAAGGTCAAACTGCCTCCCTAGTCTTGTTTTCTGCTTCTGATGAAATATAATTCTTTATTGTTGACCTTCATGTTATTAGCGATATGCTCCTCAAAATCCTTTTTTGCATCTCTTATTGTCTGCTTAAGAGCCTCGTGTGGCGCAGAGTGGTAGGCGGCAGTATTGCAACTGAAACTCTCCCCATGACCTGAGTTCAATCCCAGCGGAAGCTGGGTCCTGGGTAGCCGCCTCAGGTCGACTCAGCCCTCCATACTTCCGAGGTCGGTAAAATGAGTACCCAGCTTGCTGGGGGAAAGGTAGTCACGACTGGGGAAGGCAACGGCAAACCACCCCGCTACAGTTTGCCATGAAAACGCCAGTGAAAGCGGCATCCCTCTAGGAGTCAGCAATGACTCGGTGCTTGCACAGGAGGAACCTTTCCTTTTTTTATTGTCTGCTTGCATTTCCTTTGTGCAAGTTTGAGTTCCTTTTTGTTCCTTTTTGGGCAAGATTTCCAGTTTTTTCTCTTAACACTGCTCATTAACCATGCTGGTGATCTCTTGGACTTGGTGCTACCTTTCCTGACCTGAAGTATACATTCTGAGCTTCTATTATTGTGATTTTGAGTAACCTCCAAGCATTTTGGAGAAATGTAACCTCTTGACTCCCCCTTTCAACTTCCTTCCTTTTTTTTTTTTTTTAACCAGTTCCCCTATTTTAGAGAAGTTACCTCTTTTGAAGTAGATATACATTAACTTTTAGATATACATTAAATTTGATATGACGGTGGTCATGGTTTCCAACTGGTTCAACAACACTCACATCTTTCACTCAGTCCTGGGCACCACTGGATTAAGTCCAGGGTTTCCCTCTGGTCAGTTCCACGACCAACTGTTCTAGGGCAGTCTTTCAGGGTATCAAGAAATTTATCCTTTTTGCAGTGACTTGAACATGCATTTATCTAGTCAATGTGGGGGTAATTGAGGTCACCTATTACTGCAACACTTCCTCATTTGAGTGCTTCCCTGGTTTCACAGTCCATCTCAAGATCATCCTGAGCTTTTTTGGTCAGGGGAATGATAGCATTTTCCCAGTACTAAACCCTCAGTGTTTGGCACAAACCAAACTTAAGACTGGAAAAATAAGAAATGGAGCGAAATCTAAATTGTCAGATTCATCCACCCATAGGCAAGGGCCACTTGAAACTAGGATGAGGCCCAGATGTGCCCCATGGACTATGGGTTCCACACCCTAGTTTTATAGATTCAGATTATAGTGCAACTAGCAAATGAAATGCTGTTCCTCCCAATATTTATGCTTGAAAAAATCTGCTGTTTTTTCTGCCTACCTTGGCAGTGTTGGCACTTTGCAGGAGCATATTGATGAGTGGACTGCCTATAAATAGGCCTTTCATTGCCCCTTGATCAGTATGTCTTGCCATCATTCCTTCAAACCCCATCCCTCTCCATCAGCCTCTAGTTCCTAAGGGGAGTCGGTTTCATTAACTAGCAAAGAAAGATGTTTCTTCCCTGAAGAAAATATGAGCTGCATTTGTTGCTGCTTGTTTTGGCTTTGATGACTGTGTCTATTAGAGAGTGATTTCTAGCGCATCCCTCTTGTTGCTGTCACCGTTCATAAACTCTGCTCCCAGCAGCTCTGGAGAAACTTGATCTCTGTCTTATTTTCAACAAAGATGTAAGTTCCTAGGTGGGAAACCCGGGTAGCCACTGTACGCAGCAGGCTCTGGTGCACGTCTGCTCAGAAATAAACCCCATTGTCTTCAGTTAGGTTTAGTCCCATATAAATGCACTTGGGACTGCAGTCCTAATCTAGCAAACTATGGGCAATCCAGCTATCTATATACAGACCAGCTATACATCAGTGGGGCAATATTCGTATGACATCAAGGCATTTATTGCCCTGTAAGATAATCAGGGATAGCAAGTAAAATCCAATGTGAATGATTAAATGCAGAATTATTATTAATTACATTTTTATATTGCCTTTCTTTAAAGGAGACAGTGGTGGTAATACATAGTCTCCCTCCACTATTTTATTCTCACAACAACCCTGCAATGTGGGTTAGTCTTAGAGATAGCAACTGGCTCAAAGTCACCCAGCATGCTTCATGGCTGAGGATTTGAACACGGGTCTCAGATATCCTACTCTGATGCTCTAAGAACTACACCATATAACCCAAAGGAAACCGAGTCCACAGGCTGGAACCAATGGAGGCTGGTGGCTCTGATGTCAGTGGGGCTATGAATCTGCTCTGGATTTCAGTCAGAACCAGCCAGAATTCTATATGAGCTCTCCAAGGTGCTGAACCTATTTTGGGGATGGGTTCTGCACCTTGGATAGCTTCTTTAGAGTTCTGGCTGGCTCTGACTAAAACCCAGGGTGGATCACAGCCCCACTGACATTGGAGCTACCAGACTCCACCTGTTTATACTCAGGTGGGTGGCCCAGCCCGAGCATTAGGCAGAGTGGTTACGATTCACTTGGTGAGTTTCATGGCTGAGCAGAGATTTGAAGTCAGGTCTGTTCAACATCCTGCCTATCGCACCACACCGGCTCTAAGCGCTGGGCCACAGTTGTGCTTCATATGTCAGCAGCACAGTCCGTTCAGGGGCCTCTAAGAATTGAGTGCCACCTCCCTCCGCCTGCAAGGTCTCTTCGATGTTTGATGTGCCAGGGTCTCTCAAGCAGGCCAGGCACCTCCAGGCTCACACAGACTAAAGTTCCCTAGTGAAAGCCTAACACTCTAGCCCAGGGGTGGGCAACATGGCGCCCATGGCCACCAATGCGCCACCCAGGCACCTTTCTTGGTACCTGTTCAGGTACCCTACTCCTTCCATTTATTTTTTTAAATTAACCTTTTAAAAAAAACCTGACAGCTGGGGTCTCTGTGAAATAAGATTCTGTTGGTGCTGAAAACTGTGGGTTCAAAGGAATTGTTCAGTGTGCTCAGTCCCCACCTCTGTCTTGTGCTCAGTCTTTTGGGGAGGTTACGTGACCTTGGCCACACCTCCCACTGCAGCCATTTTGTGGTGGTGCCCAGGACAGTTTCTCAAATGGCCAAATGTGCCCATGGCCCAAAAAGGTTGCCTACCCTGCCCCTGTTCTGGTCACTACGCCACACTGGAGCTTCATTTGCATAATTTTATTCTCTTTCGGCTAGTCATCAGGAGGACCAAGCACTGAAGCTCCTCCCCTGGAACACTAAAGGAGATTCACATGACACCCCCACCCCTCCGAAACGCATTGAAAGAAACTGTGAGGGGAGTTATGGGAAGTTCCTCTCCACCACCAGCACAGAAGCATACCACAGCCAGACCTCTGCCACTGATGCCTGCAGTGGAAATGCTGCCTCACCGTCCATGTGTTCAGTCAGTGTGGAAAGGGTCTACACTTGTACTGACCAACACACACACATGTGTGTGTGTTTGTGTGTGTGCGTGATGTGAATCTCCCTTAAAAATTTAGCTTAGCTTCCTAAGATTTCAGCAGGCCTTTCCCATACATTCTCAAGCCTGTCTTCACTCTCATAGGGACTGAGGGACTTCAGGGAATTGTGTTACATCCCACAAGGAATGATGGTTACAAGTGTAAAAGAAGAAGAAAAAGAAAAAGAAAGAGGAGGAGGAGGAGGAGGAGGAGGAGGAGGAGGAGGAGAATTTGTGAGAAACATCCTCTGTGTCAGGCATGCACAATTCATGAACTACTGAATCCAACCAGATATGGATGGGAGCTCACAAGGAGCCCAATAAATGTCCTTTTGCCACCTGACTGGAAGTGCAAAATAGGTTTTGTCAAGTGGGTCCTCCATTGGCGGGCCACAACACGTGGCTGGAAGGTGACCCTCTGGCTTGGTGTGGCAGGCCTGCTCCATGCCCTCTCTGGGAAGGGGAAGATTTTCAGTGGCAGTGGGGATGGGTAAGCAATGATGCATTAGGAACTGGGTTCAAGGGCAGTGCCGGCTCCAGATTTTGCGGGCCCCTGGGCAAGACAACATCAGTGGGCCCCCTCCCTCAGTGAGTCTACCTTCTCACCACCATTGTCACCAGCTCCTCCTCCTCCTCTCTCCCTTCATTGCGCCCACTTGCTTGTTTGACAGGCAGAGAGCCACTGAGCAAACAGGCCGTGGCATCCGGTCCTCCTCCTTGCCACCACCACCATTACCTGGGCCAGAGCGAGAGGCAGGTGAACAAGCAGTTTGCAGTGGTGAAGAGGAGGAGCAACTCCGGTGGGCGGGCCCCTGCTGGGGTGTGGGCCTTCCGCAGGTGCCCAACCATGCCTACTCTTGACGCCGCCCCTCTTTTAAAATGTATTAATTAATTTAAATGTCTCCATGTGGTTGAAGCCTGCCGTCACATCTTCAGCCATGAAGGGCAGACTTTCCTAACAGAGCCTTGCAGCCGGACAGTTTGAAGTCAGGGGAAAACAGTAGGCCAAGCATCAGAGTTACACGCCCGTGCCCTCCCCCGCTACTGTGGGGCAGCCTCCCTTCAGGGTAATGGAGTGGACAGACCCATCTCTCTGGGGGCTTTAGGGGTACACTATGGCAGGGGCCATACCGTGGGGCGCCAGTGGGTGTGGCTTTACTCGGACAGGGCGGGCACAATGTGTCCAACTCTGGCAGCTGTGCAAGTTTGGTTGAAGTCTTCACTGTATCAAACTAAGGGCTATTCTAACCCATACAGTAGGGCTGCAGTGGCTTAGTGGTTAAGACGCTGAATTGCAGACCGGAAGGTTGGCAGGACAGCAGTTCGAGACCCGAGTGCCGCGTGACGGAGTGAGCTCCGGTCTTCAGTCCCAGCTCCTGCCAACCTAGCAGTTCGAAAGCAAGAAATTGCAAGTAGATAAATAGGCACCGCTTCGGCGGGAAAGGTGACAGCATTCTGTGTACCTCGGTGTTCAGTCATGCCGGCCACATGACCACGGAAGCGTCTTCGGACAGCGCTGGCTCTTCGGCTTAGAAATGGAGATAAGCACCACCCCCTACAGTCGGACACGACTGGTTGGGGACACCTTTACCTTTAACCCATACAGTGCTGGATCCATTTGCTACTACGTCTGTCTGTCATCTCTGTCTCTCTCTGTCTCTCGTCAGTCTATAATAAATAATGTCTATTTATCTATACGTATAGTCTTTTCATCTTTTAGTTCTATTGTTTTACATCTGTTATTGTATTTTAAATGTCTGCATTGCTGCTAGGTTTTATTTTGGTTTTATACTTTTATACACTTTTAAATTTTATATTGAATTTTATGCTGTGTTTTGTGGTTTTAATTTTTGTGAACCACCCAGGGAGCTTTGGCTATTGGGCAACATAGAAATGTAATAAATAAATAAATGATGGATAGTTGGATAGATAGATAGATAGATAGATAGATAGATAGATAGATAGATGAGGAATGAAGTGACAGATGCGGGTGGGGAGTGTGGTGAAAAAGGGTTTGTGTGAAGTAGGGCTGGCTCAAAATGACAATGTTCATTTCAAAGTAATTTCACTCACATCAAAATGGGTTGAAATGCTTCTGGTCTCCTGGCTTGTCCTCACCAGACGCTGAGGCCAAGCAAAACACTGAATTAGCCTCTTCTCTGAAGGGAGAATGGTGCCCTCTTTTGTTGTTTAACCTTGTGTGAGGGCCCGCTTTTCCAGCAGAGTTGCTTGGGCATCTGGTTCCGGGCACAGTGTTTTGACACTCAAAACGGAATGCCACATTTTCCTTACCACAATATTTACACAGCTGATGCGCACCTTCAGCGAAATCTTGAAAGTCTTTGTGTGTTATGACATTCCCCCCTGGATGTGCTGAGCTTTCTTTTTAACCTTTCATAAAACGTCATGATCTTTATGGACTGTATCATATTGTGCCGTAATGTGCTTTATTGTCCACAGAATAAGCTTTTCTTAAAGATAATTGGAAAGCTGGAAATGGCTGCTATTGGATGATTTTTGTATGTGAACCCCCCTCCCCTTATTTCTGAAATGGGGCTGGTGTGTAATAATGACCCTATCTATTCAAGATTTAAGATTTGCCTTGGCAGAGAAAATTGATCCATTTCACCTTTGTCTAATGGAAATTTTTATCTTGGATTATCTGTTTATGTAAATGAATGTTCCTATGAAAAGAGAACTTGAGGGGGCTGTAAATCTCACTGACACTTCAGTTTAATGGGGGGGAAATTGGAAAGGAGGCTAGTATTTATCTGTCTGAAATTGGTTATAAAAACAAAATTATCTGCATGTACTTCAGCATCTGATGTTCTCTGGAATTTCATTATGCTTCTGAATAATGCAGGGTTACAGTATGAATTGAAAGGTTTCTTTCGTTTTACTAGGTTGCAAGTTCCTGGTGCTTTGCTGTCTAGCAGTATTCCAGGAGCCTGACAGGCCCAAACTAGACATGATATTAAACATGTATCTGCTGTGATTAATGACAGCTGCCTGTCTAACTCCCTCCTCTGCTCTGTAGCATCTAGCAGAACTTTCCTGTACCATGACATCATGACATTCCCCTCCCTGCTTCTCATCGGCAGTCAGTCATGTGGAGTGAGGAGAAGGAATCATGGAATATCGTGATGTGGAATATCATGAGGTGGAGTGAGGAGAAGGAATCATGGAATATCATGATGTGGAATATCGTGATGTGGAGTGAGGAGAAGGAAACATGGAATATCATGATGTGGAATATCATGATGTGGAATATCATGATGGAATATCATGATATGGAGTGAAGAGAAGAAAACAGAATATCATGATGTGGAATATCATGATGGAATATCATGATGTGGAGAAGGAAACATGGAATATCATGATGTGGAATATCATGATGTGGAATATCATGATGGAATATCATGGAATATCATGATGTGGAGTGAGGAGAAGGAAACATGGAATATCATAATGTCATGGCATCGCTAAGTACCAGTCAAGGTTACTCATGGGGAGCTGGGAAAACCTAGATACAGGCTGGTAGTCAGGATGGAGCCAGTGGGTGTGCCATCCCACTGAAGCACCGGTTTGCTGCTCCTAAGCATTTTTTGAGAAAGAAGTGTTTTAATTTGTGACATGGTAGTGCCTGTTTAAAGAATGAAAGTTTGATTTTTACAATGGGAAAAGTTCTGGTTAAAAAAAGGAAACGCCAAACAGTGGAGACTAGTGTTCCCAGAAAATGGTAGTGCTCCAAACTCTACCCATTTTGACCTGTCCAGCTCCTTCCAGCCAGGATTCCCCATAGCTTACAGTAGATTTTTCAAGCTTTCAACACCTTGGATTGTTCCTTTAGAGTTCTGACTGGTTCTGACTGAATCACAGAGCAGATTCACTGCCTTACTGACATCGAAGCCACCAGCCTCCATTGTTATCGTTCTTGTGATGCTTAAGTCATTCTGAATAAACAAACGGTTAGCTGCTGTGAATATGAGCATTACAAGGAGCTTGGAGGAGACAAGGGGTGACTTTACAAAGTCACAAATGTATTGTTTATTGAAGGAAGGTGTTCAGTATAAGCAGATAAATGTGTTTGGACTTAAAAATGGTTTTTCTCATTCAGCTTACATGGTTCTGATGCAAACAATTCATAGATACTAAAATACACATAGGTACTTGGGCTGTGGCAGTTTCTGTTGATTGTGAGGAAATTGCTGATTTTTCCATCCAATTTTGAAAGCCCCACCTGGAAACCAAGCAGCCACACCTGACGAGGAAGGCCAGCCTCTCAGCTGCACATCTGTCATTCTCAAGGGCAGCCACACATTTACCAATACATGGATGCTCCTGATCTCATCTGATCTCGGAAGCTAAGCCGGGTCAGCCCTGGTTAGTACTTGGATGGGAGACAGCCTGGGAATCAGGCTTCTCTGCTCAGCGCAAGCAGTGCTCCAGTATATTTTGGGTAGGCTGGCCATGAATCTGCCTGCCAACTAGAAGTTGGTGGTGGGTGGGCACCACCAAGGGAAATGGTGGAAGTTACAGTCCCACACATCCGCAGGGCATCAGGATGGGGAAGGCTGTTCTACAGTGGAGGCTGGTGGCTCCAATGTCACTAGGGTGGCGAATCCGCTCTGGGTTTCAATCAGAACCAGAACCAGTCAGAACTCTAATATCCAAAATCCAAGGTGCTGAACCTGTTTGGGGGATTGGGCTCAGCACCTTGGATAGATCTGTTAGAGTTCTGACTGGTTCTGGTTCTGACTGAAACCCAGAGCAGATTCACCACCCCACTGACACTGGGGTCACCAGCCTCCACTGCTGGTCTACATGCTTCTGTGGTCACGGCCGTGGTTGGTGAGTTGAGCTGATTCCCACTGAACTGAATATGCACCAACAATGTCATGTGGCTGCAAAAAAGGCCAATGCTATTTTGGGCTGCATCAATAGAAGTATAGCTTCCAAATACTGTGAAGTACTAGTTCCTGTCTACTCAGCACTGGTTAGGCCTCACCTTGAGTACTGTGTCCAGTTCTGGGCACCACACTTTAAGAAAGATGCAGACAAGCTGGAGAGGGTTCAGAGGAGGGCAACAAAGATGATCAGGGAACTGGGAACAAAGCCCTATGAAAAGAGACTGAAAGAAGTGGGCATGTTTGGCCTTGAGAAGAGAAGACTAAGGGGAGATATGATAGCGCTGTTCAAGTACTAGAAAGGTTGTCACAGAGAGGAAGGCCAGGATCTCTTCTCAGTCATCCCAGAGTGCAGGACATGGAATAATGGGCTCAAGTTACAGGAAGCCAGATTCCGGCTGAACCTCAGGAAAAACTTCTTGACTGTTAGAGCAATATGACAATGGAACCAATTCCCTAGGGAGGTGGTGGGCTCTCCCACACTGGAGGCATCCAAGACGAGGCTGGACAGCCACCTGTTGGGGATGCTCTGACTTGGATTCCTGCATTGAGCAGGGGGTTGGACTCGATGGTCTTGATGGCCCTTCCAGCTCAACTATTCTATAATTCTATGATTCATTGCTGTCCCAGCGGTGTTGAGATCGCAATGCCTCACAGAGGTTATCCAACGGATAAGTGAGGAGCTCAAGACAAGGGCTGTGTAGTAAATAGGCCAGCAGCTGGAGATGGAGCTCGAGCAAGCTGCTTGGACCGCAGTAGTATATCAGGGCTCAGTCTGGCTTTGACCTTTGTTAGAGCAATGTCTGAACTGCCAGTCTGTTTAGGCAGGAATTACTGGTGGGCAAGCTCTCCCTGGCTCAGTTCAGAATTGGCTCAGTATTGGTGAGCTTTCTCGGCAGGCCTCTGGAAAAAGCTCGCCTGTTTTTTAAGGGTTTTGACCCAGCTTGACATGCTTTTTCAGGTGCACCAAGGATGCTGTTGGAATACTGATGGCACTGGCAGGAGATCGCACTAGCAGACAGTTTCACCAAAGGGTTAATCTGCTCTTACACTATTAGAGGTGTAATAGGTCTCCGGGCTGATCAGCTCCCCCGGATCCATGCAGAGGACCCTGCCTGCAGTGCTGGCAAGGCGGAGCCAAAGATGCTTTCTGCTCCTTTAACCAGGGCTCCCTTTTTCACAGAAACAACAGTTCAGTTCTTGCGTCAGTGTCTGTGTCTGCTTTTTGCAACCACATAACTTTGATTTGCCGAGCCTTCGCTTTGTAGACTCAGTTATTCAGCCACTGTTTCTAACAGATGCCATATGCATACACATTATTCTCCCTTTCTCATAATACTAGAATCCGGTGGGGTCATCCCAGGAAGCTGATTGGTGCGAGATCCAGGATAGATAAAAGCAAGTCCTTCTTCACATAGCGCATAGTCAAACTGTGGAATTCACTTCCACAAAATGTGGTGATGGCCACCAATTTAGATGGCTTTAGAATCGTAGAATCATAGAAGAGTAGGGCTGGAAGGGGCCTATAAGACCACTGAGTCCAACCCCTTGCTCAATGCAGGAATCCAAGTCAGAGCATCCCTGACAGATGGCTGTCCAGCCTCATCTTGGATGCCTCCAGTGTGGGAGAGCCCACCACCTCCCTAGGTCATTGGTTCCATTGTCGTATTGCTCTCACAGTCAGGAAGTTTCTCCTGATGTTCAGCCGGAATCTGGCTTCCTGTCACTTGAGCCCATTATTCCGTGTCCTGCACTCTGGGATGATCGAGAAGAGATCCTGGCCTTCCTCTCTGTGACAACCTTTCAAGTACTTCAAGCGTGCTATCCTATCCCTTCTTCACACAGCGCATAGTCAAACTGTGGAATTCACTTCCACAAAATGTGGTGATGGCCACCAATTTGGATGGCTTTAGAATCGTAGAAGAGTAGGGCTGGAAGGGGCCTATAAGACCATTGAGTCCAACCCGTTGCTCAATGCAGGAATCCAAGTCAGAGCATCCCTGACAGAAGTTTTCCCTGATGTTCAGCTGGATTATTCCGTGTCCTGCATTCTGGGAAGATCGGGAAGAGATCCTGGCCTTCCTCTCTGTGACAACCTTTCAAGTACATGAAGTTGCATTCATGTCTTGCTTGTGGGTTCCTGTGGGCAGCTGATTGGCCAGTGTGTGAACAGAATGCTGGACCCGATGGATCTCTGGTCTGATCCAACATGGCAGCTCTTATTATGTTCTTATGTACACCTTACTGTTTATCCTCTGGGAATTGTAGTTCTCAACCCCAGCCATGGCTGGGAGACAACTCCCTCCCTCTCCAAAAGCAAACACACCTGGGAGCAAGAGAGAGAGAGTTTTGGATCTGGACTGGGAAATGCAATAGCATAAAACATTTGCACAAAACAATAGAAAGAACTGATCCCAGTAGAGAAGATACTCGCCAAACAAAAGTTTGCTTGCTCAAGTGACCTGATCATGTAGTTCATAGCAATCAATAATTTCTTAGAGTAGGGGTGGTCAACTTGTGGCCCTCCAGATATTTTGGCCTACAACTCCCATGATCTCGCAACAGTGGCTATGCTGGGTAGGGCTGATGGGAGTTCTGGCAGTGCCTAGGCAGAGAAGCTAGAAATCAGCAAGGATCAGGACTGAAAGCAAAGTCCAAAGACAGTCTAAGAGTCCAAGCAAACTATGTGTTTAGCACAGCAAGTTTGGTCCTGAGACTGTAATCTATAATTACTTCCTTCTTGAACATTCTTGCTGACTTCAGTAGTTCTACTCTGGGGTAAATTGCTTTATTCTTGTGGGGACTCAGCGGCTTTGTGATTCTTTTGTGTGGTATACTAGCACTGTGGCTAGCATAGCATGAAGGATGGGGGAAAGAAAATTTTGGTTTGCATCTTGATAAGAATTTACCAAATTCACACTTCCCAAATGTGCAGATTGGAATGCAGTTATCCTTCGTTATTTGCACTTCTCAGAATTTTGCAATGCACTTCTCAGAACAAAAAATGCATGCAAAATATGTATATTAGGGAAAACTGCTCACAAATATGTGAAACAAAACTATACAAAGCAGCATTATGGTAAGGAAAACTGCTTGCAAAAATGCATATACTGGGCAAATTTGGATACAAAAATGCATTTATTAGAAAAATGCACACAAAAATGCATACAAAGTTTCAGCTAACTTTTGAAAAAAGTTGCAAAATGATGCAGAAATAGGATGGAAAAATGAGAAATGGAGAGAACTGAAATGGACAGCTTCATGTAGCTCAACACACATTTATTTATTTATTTATTTATTTCTATACCGCCCAATAGCCGAAGCTAACATAGGATAAATATTTATTTATTTATTATTTATTGCATTTATATCCCGCCTTTTTTCCTCTTGCAAGGAACCCAAGGCGGCTTACATTATCCTCCTTCTCTCCATTTTATCCTCCCAACAACAACCCTGTGAGGTAGGTTGGGCTGAGAGTCTGCGACTGGCCCAAAGTCACCCAGTGAGCTTCCATGGCTGAGTGGGGACTAGAACCTGGATCTCCCAGCTCCCAGCCCAACACTCTTGCCACTACACCACACTGGCTTGGTGCTGTGAATTCCGGAGTTGGCTACTTCTCTTTTTTTTTTCAGCAGAAAGTTTGACTGTAAATCTTTCTCCTTTCAGCACTCTGAAGCCCTTGCAGACACAAAAAGAAAGAAAGAAGGACAGACAGAAAGACAGACGAAATGAGAAAGAAAGAAAGAAAGAAAGAAAGAAAGAAAGAAAGAAAGAAAGATGGCCCTCCTTCGCTCCAAATGGCTGTTGTCTGGATGGTGTGTAAGCTGCATTCACAGAGTAAGCAGATGCTTGAAATGTGTCAGACAAACTGATCAATCAAGATGACAAGGGGCATAGTTAGTCTGTTTGTTTGGCTCATCTTAGAAGTCTACCCAGCAAATGTGAACTGCAATGGTGAGACACTTGATCATTCCACCACCCCAAAGCTTAACAGCCAGGTAGGAAAGGCTCATCACTAAACTGTCATGTTACTTTTGAAAAAAGATAAAGACAATTTGACTCATTGTTTCTCAGGCTGGGTGCAGTGGATGGATAGCTCCATTGCTGCCAGTCGTAACGGCAGTGTTAAGCTTCAATGCGATTTCTGTGCATGGCAACTTCAGTGTGATTTCTGTGCATGCAGTTTCTGGTTGACTAGACTGGGGAAACCCCAAATAGGCCTTTAACTGTGCTATCCTATGTATGTTTACTCAGAAACAAGTCCCATTGTCTTCAGTGACATTTACTGCCTAGTAAGTGTGTTTAGAATTCCAGCCGAAATCGGTGAACTGCTCACTGGCACGTATTAGAGTCAATTTTCTAATTTAGTAATAGAAAAATATGCATTAAAAAAAATAAAATCTGGAAATGTGCATTTCCCCATAGGCTAAAGTGTGAAAATGTGCATTTGGGGAGGGATTTGCGCATTTTCGCAAGTGTGAATTTGCGCAAATTTGGAAACTCGAAAAACAAATCCGATTCCATTGATGAGCAGGCGACGGAATGAAAGATGTGAAGGTGCCTTATTCTGAGCCAGTCCAGCATTGTCTACTCTGCCTGGCAACAGCTGTCCAGGGTCATGGCAGAAGTATTTCCCACACCTGCCTTAAAAAAAACCTGCAGATGCCAGGGATTGAACCTGCAACACTTTGCATGCACAGCATGTAATATACCGCCGAGCAATGGGTCCAAGTGGTGTAGTGGAACCAGGGCTTGCTGGGATGCAGCACAGCCCCCCCTTTTTTTTAATAAGCAGGGACACTGATGTCATCTGCCACCCCCCCTGCTCCCTCTGAGCATAGCAGCAATCCTTACTGTACCTGGGGAGAAATGGATTTTCCCAGGCACAATATATTGTTCCCTGTTGCAGTGCAAAGTATTTTGGGGGTGGCTGTGTCTTGAATGAGCAATTAAGACCCAATAGCTTTACAAAAGACCTGCTTTTGGTGGAGATGAAAATGGCTAGAACTGGTTTGCTGATATGGATCAACACATTTTTGTCCTCCTTGGGGGCTGTGGCTAGGAGGACTGTCATGATAAGCATCACTACACCACCAATGGGCCCTTTTGCAAGATTGGGACAGGGAAACCTGAAAAACAAATCTTGTGCTACTCTGCAATGCCCCACGTAATTGTTGGGGCCATATTCATAATAAGTACAACAAATCAGACCTGCAACAAAGTGATGGAGCATGGAATGCTCCTGTTCAGCATGCCTGCCAGCCAGCCAGCCAACCATGCCCTTTTCTAGGATACTCTGTTCCATTTCCCCTCCCTCTTCTGCTTGTGTATAGTGATGTCGTGAGTGCCCGGCTTGGTCCGGGAGGCCGGCAAACTCCCCTGCACCTGGGCCCCTGGGCCCTGCTCACTGAGCCATGGGGTGCTGATGAACCTGGTCGCTGAGTGCCCTGGAGCTCAGTGAGCAGCTGGGAGCAGCCCGGAGTTGTCGTTGCCGCATGCACCCCAACCACTCTCACTATCTCCTCCTTGCAAGGAAGAGATGGCTAGAGTGGTTGGGGCATGCGTGGCAATGAGGACTCCTCTTGCCCCCGCCGGCTGTCAAGCAAACCCTTAAGAGCTGGCGGGGCAGTGCCACACATGCCCCAGCTACTCCAGCCATCTCCTCCTTGTGAGGAGGAGATGGCAAGAGTGCTTCTGGTGCACGAAGCGCTGAGGACTCCAGTGCTCGAACTGTTGTGTGCACAAGGGTGTGACTGCTGGAATCCTCGGCGCACAGAGGAGGGGGGCTTGTGCAATTCGGCAGGCCGGGGCAGGGCGAACAGGGAGGCTTGCTGAGAGGGTCCAGCGGCTTATCAAGCGCCCCTGCGCCCCAGATGGAGGTGAGTCCATCCATCCCTACTTGTGTATGGAGGTTGCCATTTTAGCTTCATATGGATACACACTCAGGGAACAACTTTGCTCTTAATATATGGCTAGATGTTGTTGACACTCTATTTGTTGGTGGAATGCACCTCTCAGCAGCCCCAGCCAGCATGAGCAATGGTCATGAATTGTAGCTTCTGGAGGGTCACAGGTTCCCCCGCCCTGAAAAGAACATCAGAAGAGCCTTGCTGGATCAGACCAAGGGTCCATCCAGTCCAGCATTCTGTTTGCATAGTGGCCAACCAGCTGTTGACCATGAACCCACAAGGAGGGCATGAGTGCAACAGCACCTTCCCACCCATGTTCCCCAGCAATTGGTGTACATTGGCATGCTGCCTCTGATAGCGGAGGTAGCACATAGCCTTCAGGACTAGTAGCCATTGATAGCCTTCTCCTCCAGGAATTTGTCCAACCCCCTTTAAAAGCCATCCAAAGTGGTGGCCATCACTACATCTTGTGGAAGTGAATTCCCTAGTTTAACCATGAAATTTGATATATAGGATGCACAGCCATTAAAGTTGCAGGAGCCCCGGTTGCCCTGGCCATCCTGCTTCCAGGGGCTTCCACATCTGTTTGCAGGGCTTAAAAGCTGCAGGATCTTCCAAGGGTAGAAGATCTGCATTATATTTTCCCAGCAGAGGTGAACTGTCAGCATATTCCCACTGGGGAATGGTGCTGAATGTCCGATGATACTCACAGCTTTAATTGCCACCCAAGTGCTTGGCAGGTTAGATCGATGGGACAGATAAAATCAAAGCCAAGTTACAATAGGCAGCTTATTATTATACCATTTGCTTACAACCAAAAAGGGAGGTGGGGGAAAGGCTGGAGGGGTGTGTGTCCCCCAGAACAATGACGTCCCCTGCTATTGTCACAAACAAATAGATAAGGCTGCTGCAGAGACTCTGCAACACTACAAGGAAAGCAGCAAACCCCCTGCCACAAGCTCATCGTGTTGGCAAAACTCCTGTATTCTACTGCTGGGCTTCAAATAAACATGCTACCAGCTGAGCCACTGAGCCATTATGCATGAGCACAACAAGCCATGGTGGCTTAAACAAGTCACCATGGCTTGTTGTGAGCCATGGCACATACTGGCACATGCTGGATGTAATTTGCATCAGTGCCCAGCCATGTCTTATCATGTCATCTGAACCTGGGCAACAAGGCTTGTTGGTTGGTTAAACAACCCTCCAATAACCCATGGGCTGTTGCAGGGTTATTTGAGGGCTGTTTAGTCATGCCATACAGGTTTGGACAACACATGGCCAGGCAATGATTATGCAAAGTCGCAGCCAGGTGGTGATTATGCAAATTGTGCCTGGCACAAGCCACGGGTCACAAGAAACCATGGTGGCTTGCTTAAGCCACAATGACTGGGTTCACATGACACAACAACCCATCTTGGATGACAAGCTACAGTGGGTAGTTATGTTGTGCAAACCTGGACTGATTCCTGCAGGGTGACTTGTGCGTGGGCAATAAGCCACCCTAACAACCCATGGCTTGAGGGGTTGTTGTACCCACAATGGGTTGGTGTGTCATCCGAACCCGGCACTGCCAACCCATTGTGAGTTGTGGCCATTGGTGAGCAACCCACTTGGCAGAAGTGGCAAAAACCCCTGACGCTCTTGCCAAGTGATCTCACCCCTGCTGCAGTGACAGCCCCTCCACCAGTGCCCAAGCGACACTTTGGAGGGGCTGTCACTCATTTGGCAACACTTAAAAAAAAAAAAAGCACCCTGACATTTGCACAAAATGGGACCAAAAATTCGGCCCCAGGAATGTGTGCAAATGTCTTTGTAATTTTTTTTTTAAAATCGGTCAGTTTTTCACAATTATGGAGGTGTGCAAGGCTATATATATATATATATATATATATATATATATATATATATCACCTTGCCTTGTCTATTATCTTGTATGTTTCAGCTGTCAAAGGGAACAAAGTTTACTAGGAAACAAACAAGGTAATTGACGATGGGGCTTCATATAAGCTAGTTTGACAGCCTTTGACAGCTGACTCTGTCTAGGGGCTATAGGATTGCTTCCTCCATTAATTTAAAACAAAATAACCCTGAGGTGCACACTCCCAGGGTCCCCTTAGTATGCACACCACATTTCAGGTGTCTAGGGTTCACTGACTTGGCACTGTGGTGCTGATGGACAAACAAATACACATCCTTTTATTGTTATACATAAGTTTAAAAATGTGATTTTTATGCATAATGAATATTTATGAAGAATGAAATGAATGAGGTATTCAATAACAAAAATGAATACAGTAACAAAACATTTTTTTCTTCTACAGGCCTAATTTTGTCTCACATTAAAGTAGGGGTGGGGGCACCCCATAACCTCAGCTGAAACCTATGTATTTATGTGTGTGTGTGTGGGTCAGCGTTCCAGCTGTGAGGGTAGCCAGAGCCCAAAGTGGGCAGGGTCACCGATGTGAGTTTTACCTTCTGCATCTGCATCCAGGCATTCTCCTTACCCCAATCTGTGCAAAGTTCCCTCAATCAGCTTTGTAGCTGGGGGAAAGAGCAGGATGAAATAAATATGGTGTTGAATCTTAATCATACTTAGAGCAGGCCCACTGAAATCAGTGGGATTTAAGTTAGTCATGAGTAACATGAATCCCATTGATTTCAGTGGGTCTACTCCAAGTATGACTAAGGCTGGATCCAACTTAATACCAATAACGTGGAGGAGGGCCAGTAAGGGGGTGTGGCCTGAGGAAATGGGATGTGGCCTAGGGGGAGTCTAGAGGACTCGATTGAGAAGCCTGGAGGCTCCCCATCCCTGCATAAAAGGAACAGGAGGCCTGTCCCCCTTTGCACCATTTCACCTTAATTTCCAAGCGTATATCTGCCACTAAGCATCCTGGAGGCAGCCATTTCCAAATTTGCTCAATTTGGCTACAAACATGCAGAGGCCTCTGCTCTAGAACTGTTTTTCACAATACCAGAACTCGGTTCTTGAAGTAGGGTGGCCGCTTATGCAATGGCAAACAAGTGGAACTGCATCACCCCAAAAGAGGACAAAAGAGGGCAGCCATTTGCATAGCATTTGCATGTGCAGATTTGTATGCATAGGTGCAAATTTAGAGATCATGACTATAATTTAAATTGAAATACGAGCTATTGCACCATAGCGGAGAAGGCTGATCAAGTGACTTGTCTGCCTGCTCAGTTGCCCCAGTACCAACTGCGGATGGGCAGCTCCCAAGGCCCCTGCACTCCCTTCTTACAGTTCTTTGACCCTAAACCAGGCTTGGACTGGACCCCTCTTCAAACAGAGGACTGTCTTCTGCCAGCTCTCCAAAATAGAAGACTATCCTTTGTAAAATGGGATACCTGGCCACCCTGCCTTGAAGGCAGTGGAGGCTGGTGGCTCCAATGTCAGTGGAGCGGTGAATCCGCTCCAGGTTTCAGTCAGAACCAGTCAGCACTCTAAAGGAGCTTTTAGAGTGCTGACTGGTTCTGACTGAAACCCGGAGCGGATTCATTGCCTCACTAGCATTGGAGCAACCAGCCTCCACTGCTTGAGGGCAAGGGAGCTTCTGAGCATGTGCAGAACCCTTCCTTCTTTCCAGGTGAACAACCACAACCAGCCAGGATGGATTTGGGATTGGCTGCCAAGGACGACCTGCTTTACGGGGAATCCCGAGGCTTGCCCTCTTTCACTTCAGAAATTAAAGTGCAGAGGACTCGGACTTTTCCTTCCAACAGGCTATTAAAAATGGAGCAGACGTGGGCGGGGGGAGGAAGCAGGCGGAGGGCCAGCTTCGGAGGTGGCTGAGGCTGGCTCTTTTCCACGGCTACGGACTGGGAGGAAGAGGTCCATCATTTCTTTGAACTCATCTTGCATTCCGCCGGCTGCATATAAATTTCCTCCGATCTCATCAAGCCCTCACTGTTTGGCCTCCACTGACTGATACTGCCTCATCATACTTAATCTAGGGTGAAATTTCCTCGTCTGAGCTAAATTACTCGCAGCCATCAAGGGAAGCGATATTTATTTTTCGCGGGGCTAATGACCTGTCCCCCGGTCCCACCCACTGATGGTTATTTACTAGGCCCCAGATGCTTGAACTCAAAATGAGCACTAATGCAGCAGGCACCATTCCTCATCCGGCCCTCTGATTGAATCGGTGTCTTCTCATTGACATTGACTCGGTGACTTTTAAGGCCATTAGCCTCTGTGAGAGATGAACCTCTCGTTGGGGCTCCGACGGTGACAGCTGATTAGCAACAAATTACGTGCCGGGAAGGGGGCTCCTTCTTGGGTCGGGCGGACAGCAGGAGAAGAAGAGGCAGCAAGCAGCATGGGGCAAGGAAGGCACAGAGATCCCTGGATGCGTCTGTGCTGTGGCAATAACAGCATCTCTATCATGCTGCTTTTCTTTTCTTTTCTTTCCTCTTCTCTTCTTTCCTCTTCTCTTCTTTTCTGTTGTTAAAAGTACAACTTTGCAACAACAGCCCCGTAAAGTCGGCCACTGTTGTTATGCTCATGTCGCAGCTGTGGGGGCTGAGAGAGGGCAGCTGACCTACGGCCTCCTATTGAGTTCATGGGCAGAGGTATGATTCGAACCAGGGATTTCCTGGTTTACGGCTCCGGTTCTAGTGGCCTGCAACAGTGTTGGGAGTCCTCTTTGGTTAATTCCCCCCCAGCTGGTTTCCTCCAGATGTGTTGGACTGCAACTCCCATCATTCCCAATGGTGCAACTCAACACACCTGGGAGGGGCCAGGTTGGGGAAGCCTGGCTTAAGCCCTGGTCAGCCATCCTCATATACACATTGGCATGCCAAAGGACCAGACCAGATGGGACGGTAAATGCGTGATCATGTTTAATGTCTCTCTCTCCCTCTTTCTTTCTTCTAGATGAGAGCTGTGAGGCTAACAGGCAGTGGAGGCATCCAGTGGTGGCGTGGTCAGTTTCACAGTGCAGGCGCTCATCATGACAGTCGCCATAGCCAGGCCCCCAAGGAGAGGCCAAAAATGCAGGCAGCTGCGCTGATCCGCATGAAGGTGCCAGTTCTAGCAGTTTTCATCTCTGCCAGGAGCAAGTCTCTTGTAAGGGTGATGGAGTGCCCCTGCTCAGCGTTCAGAGCTTTCCTCCCATGGCAAAGAGCTGGGGGTGGGGTCTAATCGGGACCATGGTGGGGAAAAGGGCTTAAATCCCCCTCCCCATGCCATGGGCCCAATCTGCCCCCCCCCCACTGGTTATTTGTTAAAGTAAATGAACCAGGAAAGGCCAACCTACCTAATAAAGAGCATGTCTAGCTTGGCCCTCAGACTAAGGCTGCAGTCCTATGCATACTGACCTGGATGCAGAGCTGTGTGCAAATGGCCTCTTGAAATTCTCCACCTTACTTTATGGGCAGAGAAATTTGGGAGACAATTTCACCACATTTCTCCAGGGGGAGGAGAAATTCTCAACGGTTTCTCCCAGGCAGGGCTCCCCACTGGAAGGGCTTGTAGCACAGCTTTTCTTTCTTTCTTTCTTTCTTTCTTTCTTTCTTTCTTTCTTTCTTTCTTTCTTTCTTTCTTTCCTTCCTTCCTTCCTTCCTTCCTTCCTTCCTTCCTTCCCTCTCTCTCTCTCTCTCTCTCTCTCTTTCTTTCTTTCTTTCTTTCTTTCTTTCTGGGGAAGGGTTTCGGGGGTCTTCATGCTGCAACAGCATCAACTGTCTTGGCAGGCTGGCCCCCAGTATGCATCCACCACAATGCAGGTGGGGGCAGTGTTGTGTCTACTCCAGGGATGAGGTGGAGTTCGCACTCTGCCAAAATCTGTGCTCCAATTTCCTCCCACGAGAGGGGCTTCCATTGTTCTGCCTCATTCAGGATGTTTTATACTTTACTTTGGTGGTGTTTTTGAGCTCACCTAATCACTGCTAGCCTCCCAGGCTGCCTGCACGTCCTGATCTGAAAAAGCCCTATGGGAGGAGTTACTTCATGGTGCCTTAAACTGGGCTTTAATTGAAGTGTAGGAAGCTGAGGTGGCTATGGGCTGCTGGAGAGATGATTGTACAATGAAAGACAGGACACTTGTGCTCACTCCTCGGCCACCTCCTAAGTAAGGAAAGCCCAAGAAACCCAACCCCAACCATGAGAATGACTCCACAATTTCTCCACCACTGAATGTCTTTTCAGAAGCAATGTCTCTTCTTCGGAATGAGAATGGTCGAAAAAACGTGGGAGAAATTTTCGGCACAGCAGCACTACCTGGAAGTAAGCCCCTTTGAATGCAGTGAGGCTTACTTCTGAGTGCAAATGGCTAGGGTTGTGCTGGACATGAACTAGGGCAGGTGTGGGCAACCTGTGGCCCTCTAGATATTTTGGCCTACAACTCCCAACATTCCTCATCATTGGCTCTGCTGCCTAGGGCTGGTGGCAGTTGTAGGCCAAAACGTCTGGAGGGCCACAGGGTGCCCACCCTTGACCCAGGGCTTTTGTGATGATGATCCCATGCACGCTTTCCTGAGCTCTGTGGATGAACGTGGCACATACATATGGGCATTTCTACCTTGCTAGAGCATGTTAGAACTTGGCTGTAGAAATAAGCAAACTACAAGGGCACTTTGCTTTCAGAGGTATGTCAGGACAAATCCTGAGTAATTTATTTATTACATTTTTATATCGCCTTTCCTCCAAGGAGCTCAACTTGGCATACATGATTCCCCTCCTCCCTTTTTCTGCTTACAACAACCCTAGGATGTGGGTCAGGGCTAGGCTGAGAGGTATTGATTGGCCCATGATCACTCAGTGAGCCATGTGGATGAATGGGGATTTGAACCTGGGCAGCCTGCTCTTAAAGGGATAATTCCCCCCTGCTTCCTGAAAAATAAGTGCAAATATAAAGCTCTGTCTTGGCATTTCGCAAGTGGGAAACATTTGATTGTTGCCTGTGAGCCCAGGGCCATTTGATTAGCCAGCTGCATTTCTTGCCACATTTGGGCTTCTAACGAATGGTATGCAAATCAGTCCTAAAAAGAGATCAGCCAAGGATAAAAGACTGGAGTTCGGTGACTGAAATTTTATGAACAGTGCAATGTGTAAATCTTTTTGAAGGAAGTTTGCCCCGTGCCAATGTGAGAAACGGCCCATCCCTGGCCTAGGTGATAGCCAGCAGAGGCTGTAATACAAGTCTTTGTATGTGCTATTGGCTTTTGGATGGAGAAGCCTCTCAGAGCTAGCTCAGGTGGGCTTGCACTGAATCTTTCCCCTCAAGGTGTGGGAGTGTGGCTGGTCTTGCCTACTGGTCCCTAGAGCCTTAAAAAAATCTGTCTTGTGTAATTATGGACCCATAATTATGATTATGCTTGTCATTATTCTTATTTTTAATAGGAATAATATGATACATATTACAATTAGGAATGCTGCAGAAATCTGCCGTAAAGTACTTCCTGCTAGGTAAATTGTGGCCTTTTATGCCGCAATTTACCTAGAAGGAAGTGCTTTAAGGCTGCAAATACCATATACAATTTATGGCTGTAATTTTCCTGCAATAATGGCAGCCACCATTAGCGTATCGTACCTTTTAGACAGCGAGAAAGCTGCCCGCAAACTGTAGCGGATGCGCCAGGGCTCCAAAGAAATTCACGGGGCCCTAAGTAGCCTGGATTTCCCCGCAGTGAATCCCCACCCCAGACTGGATGTTGGGGGGGGGGGGGTTTGCCCATCCCTAATTACAATACATATTATATACATCAACCAATAAGACATCCCTTTGCTGAATCACATTTTCACACTCACCTGTATAAGCGTTATATGTTTCTGAAGCAAAATCTGAAATTACTGATAAATAATTGTGGACCCATTTCTAAAGTGAACTGAGGGAACTTTGGCCATCGCTATCTGAAGCTTCTTAATTGGAGAAGAGGGACCCAGGGGCTTCCTGCATCCAAAGTATGTGCACTACCACTGAGCTACTATGGACCCTACCTACCTACCCACCTACCTACCTCACAGTTAGCTTTTTGGCAACGTTGTTGGCAGTACACTGATAAATAATAGACAGGTGTATTAATCCCTTTGTGTTTGTGCAGAAGTCACTAGAAGAACAAACCACCAGCAATCGTCCTACCTACAGAGTGGATGATGATGAATTAACCGTGACACGGGAAGGTACGGTGTGCAGTCCATCAGATGGCTCTTGTGAACTTTTCCATGAATACAAGTTGCTTTCTCTTGTCATTGGGGAATAGATCAGAGGCAGGTATCTCCCTAAATAAACACGGCGAGGTCATGTACCTATTAATTAGAGGCCTGCCTGCTGTGTCGAAACATGGCAGGCCCGTGCTTGGGAAATTACTTTCAATGTGATTGACCGAACAGCAACATTTGAATCGTGAGTGAAAAGGCTGTGAAGCTGTGATCGTATCATGCTCTATCTCCTGCCCAGTAAGGTTGGTCGGTTTTTCTCAAGTGCAGCAATAAGAATGGATGTGTCAGGCATAACAATCTTGAAGAATCAAATGCCCGGCTGACTTTGAAAGATATCGCTGTATTAAAAGCAAAACAAAAAGCGTAGCTGGCAAGATGTTTTTGAGAACCATCCAGATAACCTTTGCACCCTGAATTGAGAATGGTGTCAGTTAGTTAGCAGCCAGGTAAATCATTATGGTGATGATGGTTGGATCCAGATTTAGGTATGTGCAACTGGGCTGGCAGAAGCTGACTTCTTCACCCCCCGCTCCTCGTAGCAACCCCTCCAGCCCCTGAAAATGCTACACAGAGGGTTGAGGGACACTGCTAAGTGGGGTGAGCTGTGGTGTGGGGCTGAAGGGGGGATCCTGAAATGTTGGGCAGAGGCACCTTCCTGAGTGGAACTTTTCTGTCAATGAAAGGCAGATCCTGGATCCAGCCCAATGCCTTAGAACATAAGAACATAAGAAGAGCTGGATCAGACCATGGGTCTAGCATTCTGTTCACACAGTGGCCAAGCAGCTGCCCACAGGAAACCCACAAGCAAGACATGAGGGCAACAGCATGTTCCCTAGCAACTGGGGCACACAGGCATAGTGCCTCTGATCATGCTGGAGGTAGTGCATAGCCATCAAGACCAGTAGCTCCCCCAGGAATTTGTCCAGCCCCTTTTTAAAGCCATCCAAATTGGTGGCCATCACTCCATCCTGTGGTAGCAAGTTCTATAGTTTAACTATGCACTGTGTGAAGAAGTCCTTCCTTTTTTTTCTGTCCTGAATCCCCCATCAATCAACCTCATGGGATGTACCTGGGTTCTAGTATTTTGAGAGAGGGAGAAAAATGGGGGTTGGACCCAATGTTCTTATAGGACCCTTCCAACCCTACTCTTCTATGATTCTATCCACATTCTCCACACCATGCATAATTTTATAGACCTCTATCATGTCTCCCCTTAGCCTCCTTTTTTCCAAGATAAACAATCCCAGCTGTTGTAACCTTCTGTCACAGGGGAGATGCTCCACCCCCTTGATCATTTTAGTTGCCCTTTTCTGCACTTTTCCCAGCTCTACAATATCCTTTTTAGGTGTGGTGACCTTACTCTTCTGTTATTGTACCCAGAATGGCTTACAGCAGAAGTATAAAAACAGTACAATGTAATCATATAAAAACAAAAACAGGGGTGAGGCTAAAAGGTGTTCATGCATAAAAAAAAAAAAACTTAGCATGCAGAGGGGTTTTGAAATTAGCCCGAGGAGTGCATGAAACTAGGCCAAACATCTCATGTGGCCCTAGGGCTGCAGGTTTTCCACCCCTGCTGTAGAGTCCACCAGGTGTACACCAGCCTCTGTAACACATTCCTGCATTTCCAGATTCAGCAGGTACATGTGTACACATGCAAGTTTGTGTGCACATGTGAACGAGGACATTCACTAACACATGGAAACCACACCTTCAGCGGGAGACAAGTTGGAATCAGAATGACATCTGATGTGCTTAAAGTTATGTTCTGTTGGATGTGGCCTATGTTATTAGGGCATTTTCTGACAGGAAGGAAAAATACACACACACATCAGCATGTCTTCCGTGTTTGGGTGTCTGCTTTAATCACCATCAGCTGTGCAGAGAATGAAGGTGGTTTTTTTTACACAAGGTTTCCCCTCCTTACCAAGTATGTTTTATTGTTTGAATCACTTGATGTCGAGCTCGGGATGCTGGTAAGATATATGAGAATTGCTAAGGGCACCCAGTAAAATATGAAGTCCCGTTGGCTTATGTTGCTCATGCAGGTAAAATTTATGTCAGCCATTTTTACTTCTGTGCTTTGAATATAAAGGACAACAGCTGCTGAATTTATATTTACAGCTCTTTATTTAAGCAGTTACGCTTTGAACAAATGTGTGCATGTTTATGCAGGAGCAATGGCACTTGAGTGCTGTGGGAAATAGCTGTGCAGTGCATTAGGACATCAGAGCAGTGTTGATAGATCACACCAAAGGTCCATCTAGGCCACCATCTTGGTTCCCTCAGTGGCCACCCAGATGAATCTGGGACTCTCGCAAGTAGGGGACGAAGGCAATTGCTCCCTCTTCCTGTGTTGTTTGCCCTCAGCATCTGATTTTCAGAAGTCTATTGGCTATGAATGCAGAGGTTTTACTTAGCTGTCATGACTTAATGAGTTGCTAGACCTATCCAACAAGAAGCTGTATCACCACGCCTGTGTTTCCATGACAATGGAAAGAGAAGGTAATGTAGGAGTACCGGATTTTTTAAAAGGAATCAGCCTTGCTGTGCTTTGGTCCGTGCAGGGCTCCACGAGCAGGTTCTCCGCACTAGTAAAAATTGCTTCACAGAACATACTTCTGGGAGGGGGTGGGGGTTTGAGAGAACGTCATCTGACTGGCAGGGGCTGCGCAACCAATAAGAGAGGCCTCCTGCCCTCTCCCCCCTTTCTCCTTTCCCCTGAAGGTCCAGATACACCTGCATTTCAAGAGCAAGCGCAAGCCTCACTGAGCACAATGGGAGTTACTCCAAGCAGACACACATATGCTTGTGCTGGGAAAGCGGCCGGGGGGGGGGGGAGAACACAAAGCCCCCATTTTATCTCGCAGGATCCCTATAATGAAGGGTCGCAGTACTTTCTTCCTAAGGCAATAAACCAAACAAAGGGGAATTGGAGCCTTGAGGTTGCGCTTTACCTCGCTTAGGGAATTGGGCTGTAAACTCTGCCATGTCAATTGAGGGGGATCTCTATAAGTTCTGAGGTGGGCATTCAGTGGGCAGGCCTCATTCAGCACAATGGGAACTACTTCTGAGGAGACACTAATTGGTTTGTGCAGGGATGGGAAACACCCAGGAAACACCCCTTGACCAGAGTCACGGTGAAAGGCACACCCCTGGGCAGGGCTAGCACACCCGAGCTAAATGCGGGTGTTGGGGCACGCAGCAACTATACTGAGGAGAACCCAACGTAAGGAAAAGAATCGGACTATAAGCAGTCTCAGGAAATCTGGTTTTTCCCTGATCAGCTCCGGGATGGGTGCTGGATGGCCACGATGTCAGGTATCCCTAACAACCCCAACACGCAGCCAGTTCAGAGTAAATAACTCGTGGAAACAGGCCCCGCATCTTGTGGTGGTGAGTGCCGTAAGTTCATTATTATGCATTGTATGAAGAAGTACTTTCTTCTGCCTCTCTAAATATTTAGCTTCTAGTGTTATGGGTAAAAATAAACACATGAGCTCTAGTAACAGTCTCTACTCAGGCCCTGTGCACCTCTTCTAGAGTAAAAATGAAAAGAAAGAAAAAAGATGTAGCTGCTAGAAATGGGTTTAAAGTAATGTCTGTTTTGACCCTAAATGTACATGTATCACTGGCAGGGGGGAATGAGAAAAGGCGAGCAGCATGCTTGAAGCATGCTGTGGCAGGGGTGACAAGGCTGGCAGCTGAACTACTATTTGCTTTGCTTTCAAATCTGTGCGTCATGCAAAGCTGGGAGGAAGCCAGGCTCACACCGTGGGTGAAGCATTTTTCATTGTGTTTTAATGCATTTGTTTTATTACTGTTTTAATCCAGTGTTGTTTATGAGTGTAAGCTGCCTTCTGGGTAGAGAGGTGGGGTACGAATTAAGTAAATAAATAAACAATAAATAAACGGTGACTTCTTTTTACTCCATCTGCCTTCACCTGCAGTCTCAGCTACCAGAGTGTCTGCCTGATACACTTCCACTTTTCTCTGTCCCATCATCACAGCTCTCTGTGGCAGAAGAGCTTTTAAAGCAAATGGTTTGCTGATTTGGGGTGCTCAGTGGCCCTGAAATCCTAGCTTGGGGCCCCTTTAAAAAAGAAAAGAAAAAAGAACCCTCCAACATCACCACTTCCTTGCACTTAAGAAGATACATCTGCAGTTATAACAGCATGTCCACAATGGTTTCAGAAAAGCTCCCTTCAGAAAGGGGCCCATCTACGTGGGAGGTTTTCTCTGATGCTGCTGTAGCTTAAAGTTGTTAGGGACATATGACATCATGGCCATTCTGCAGTAAAGCCATTGTTTCCAGCCTCAAACCCAGAGATTTTTCAGAGGCGCTTTGTGCCGCATTTTGCCTTTAAGATGGCTTCTGCCTGCTTCCAGTATGCCCCATATCCCTGAATTAAATGCGGCTTCTTCCTTTTTTGGGAGGGGGTGTGTGTTCTGCTGTTGCATCACAGTAGATGGGCTGCCCCTTTTGTTTTGATTTTTTCCCCAGTGCATCCCTGCTTTGTGGAATGGCGGCTGTTGGGGTTTGGGGAACTCATTGCCCTCAACTGCCATGATAGCTAGTACTTGAAACAGTGCCGCTCCAATTTTCTCAGTGGGAAAAAGATGCTACAGATTGTCAGTGGGGGGAAAGCAGGCTACAGAGGCTGCAGGCTGAGAATGGGCGAAGCAGCTAGATTGCTGTATTTACCCCCTGGAAGTGCGCAACTGGGGTTTTGTGACTGAGCAGCACAGGTTGCAGACTGTCAATGGGTAAAGTAGCTAGATCCCTGGATTTACTCCCTGGAAAAGGAGAAAGGGGGTGAGAGCTCTAATTCCCTGACTGTTGGCTGGAATGGGACAAAATTGTGCTGGTGGGGTGCTTTCATGGGAAGCCTTCAGATGCTGTCAGGGATAATAAGGTGGTAGCTGGGGGGAGCCTGGACATGGGCAGGAACAAGCCTCCCTCATTGGTTGAGCAGCACCTGCTGGGTTGATGACATTCAGTTCTATTCTCTCCACCTAACCCGGAAGTATATTACTTTCAAGCGCTGTGTGACCCATGAAAATCAGATTTTTAAGGTATAGTACACTCGGTTTTTCTTGTTTCATGGGTCCCTGATGGATCAAAGCTGATTTCATGAAAATCTGGATAATACTCTTAACACACTTCTCATTCCATTGTCGTGAAGAGCTGTCCTGAGAGCTGTCCTGAGAGCTGTCCTTCAATTTAGTGCTCCCATTTAGCAGGTGGTGCTAATAAATTTGGGGAGGGGGCAGCAGCCCTCTCTTTCATACAGCCAGAACAGGAGGATGCCTCAGGCAGCGAAAACATCCTGCAGAGTTGGCTACCCATTCCAATTTGCCTCAGGCAGGAAAGGCCCTGGAGCTGATGAAACGCTCCCAAGCCAGAGGCTGAGAAGCCTGTAAGAATATTCTGAGCTCTAAAAAATAAAGGAAGTTGAGGGAGGGAAAACAAAACCATTCCCTTTAGAGCACAGAAAAGAAGACAACCGAAGAGAAGAGACAGCGCCTATGAGAGGCAAGCAGGTGCAGTATGGGGCAGTGTTTTGTTACCTTGTGTGACAGAAGAGGGAATTTATTTATTTCTTCCTTTTCTATACCTCCCAATAGCCAACATTCTCTGGGCGGTTCACAAAAGTTAAAACCAAAAAGCGCAGGATAAAATGATATATAAAACAATTTCTCCTAGGCAGTCAGTGGTGCAGGTAGGTAATTTTAGACCCTGACCAAATGGTCTTAATGGGGGGCCCTTTTAGATGGCCAAATGTAGTACTTCAGTTGTGAAGCACACACACCACTAACATTTGTCTTCTCCCCCACACCCTGTCAGGGTTGGATCGGAGCCCATAGAGCCCCAAAGCAGTTCTGATTCTGAGGAAGAGATAGAAACTGTGGGAGAAGAACCCGTGCGCTGTTCAGAGGCGCTGCTGGAGGAAGAGACCCTCCCTGCTCACATTCCTGATAGTGGCAGTGACCCTGGCAGGGAGAGGGAGGGACAACTGGAGCTTCGGGACGCTAGGCTCCAGCCTAGGGACAAGCGGGAGGTGGAGGGCGCCGAGAGGAGGCATTCAGCCCGCTTGGTGCAATGTCAACAGCTGCGCCCCAATGCCCCACGGAAAAGGGGTGGAGTCTCTCCTCCTAGCCTTTAAGTTCAGAGGCTTCCCACCCTTTCCCTCCGAACAGAGACCAACTGATTCCCTAAGGCTAGAAACCCCTGGTAGGCAGCTCTCTTAAGTTTCCCTCATTAGGCTCAGGCAATTAGCATCTGTAAGCGTCATTAGGTTGAATGGAAATAAAGCCTTGGAAAAGAGCCCTATTGTCTGTGTGTTGATTCTGGCTACTTGAGGATTTCAGAAGGCAGCAAGGGCGCTCCTGACACACCCAACCATTCCATGCTTTACAACTGCTTCTACACTCCTAATATGTTAGACAAAAAAACACCAATCCTGAGAGAGAGAGAGAGAGACTCTGAGCATGTGCAGTTTTCCCCTTTAAATCCACTTAGATGATGGCACTGTGGTGATGACAAGAATGGAGTTTGCTTCTGCTGCCCTGATGCTGAACACATTGACTTGGGAATCAGCACCATTTTGTTGAAGAAAGAGAAAATATATTTTAAAAGTAAAAACAACAACAACAAGGAAGTTGTTTGCTTGAGCGGGTGGTTGTAGGACAGCTCCAGGCACTCTTGAATGAAACGGATTATCTAGATCCATTTCAATCGGGCTTCAGGCATGGTTTTGGAACGGAAACTGCCTTGGTCGCCCTGTGGGATGACCTCTGCCGGGAGAGGGACAGGGGGAGTGCGACCCTGTTGATTCTCCTGGACCTCTCAGTGGCTTTCGATACCATCGACCATGGTATCCTTCTGGATAGGTTGTCTGGGTTAGGAGTTGGAGGCACTGCACTACAGTGGTTCCGCTCCTACTTGGATGGCCGATTCCAGAAGGTGGTGCTGGGGTATTATTGCTCTGTGCCATGGCAACCATGGGGTTCCACAGGGCTCTATTTTATCCCCCATGCTGTTTAACATCTCCATGAAACCGCTGGGGGAGGTTATCCGGAGGTGTGGGCTGAGGTGCCATCAATATGCGGATGACACCCAGCTCTACCTCTCTTTCTCATCAAAACCAGGTGAGGCAGTGGCTGTTCTGAACCAGTGCCTGGGCACGGTAATGGACTGGATGAGGGCTAATAAACTGAAACTCAATCCAGACAAGACGGAGGTACTGTTAGTGGGTGGTTCGTCTGCCTGGCTAGGTGATATTCAACCTGTTCTGGAGGGGGTTGCACTCCCCCTAAAGGATCAGGTTCGTAGTTTGGGGGTGCTCTTGGATCCAGAACTGTCACTTGAGGCACAGGTGAACTCAGTGGCATGGAGCACTTTTTATCAGCTTAGGCTGGTATACCAACTACGCCCTTATCTGGACAGAGATAGCCTAGCTACAGTTATCCATGCTCTGATAACTTCTCGTCTGGATTACTGCAATGCGTTATACGTGGGGCTGCCTTTGAAAACGGTCCGGAAACTTCAGCTGGTCCAAAATAGGGCAGCAAGATTGTTAACAGGGACTGGCCTGCGAGCTCATATTACGCCAGTACTTTTCCAGCTGCTCTGGCTGCCAGTCCATTTCCGGGCCCGATTCAAAGTGCTGGTGTTAACATTCAAAGCCCTTAACGGCTTGGGGCCAGGTTACCTGAAGGATCGCCTCCTCCCATATGTGCCTGCCCGGACCTTAAGATCATAGAATCATAGAATCATAGAATCATAGAATAGTAGGGTTGGAAGGGGCCTACAAGGCCATCGAGTCCAACCCCCTGCTCAATGCAGGAATCCAAGTCAGAGCATCCCTGACAAATGGCTGTCCAGCCTCGTCTTAAAGGCCTCCAGTGTGGGAGAGCCCACCACCTCCCCAGGTAATTGGTTCCATTGCCGTATTGCTCTGACACTCAGGAAGTTTTTCCTGATGTTCAGCCGGAATCTGGCTTCCTGTAACTTGAGCCCATTATTCCGTGTCCTGCACTCTGGGATGATCAAGAAGAGATCCTGGCCTTCTTCTCTGTGACAACCTTTCAAGTACTTGAAGAGTGCTATCATAACTCCCCTCAGTCTTCTCTTCTCAAGGCTAAACATGCCCAGTTCTTTCAGTCTCTCTTCATAGGGCTTTGTTTCCAGTCCCCTGATCATCTTTGTTGCCCTCCTTTGAACCCTCTCCAGCTTGTCTGCATCCTTCTTAAAGTGTGGTGCCCAGAACTGGACACAGTACTCCAGATGAGGCCTAACCAGTGCTGAGTTAGAGGGGAACTAGTACTTCCCGGGATTTGGAAGCGATGCTTCTATGAATGCAGCCCAAAATAGCATTTGCCTTTTTTGCAGCCACATCACATTGTTGGCTCATATTCAGCTTGTGATCGACGACAATTCCAAGATCCTTCTCGCTCGTAGTGTGGTTGAGCCACGTATCCCCCATCTTGTAACTGTGCATTTGGTTTCTTTTTCCTAGGTGCAGAACTTGGCATTTGTCCCTATTAAATGCCATTCTGTTGTTTTCTGCCCAGCACTCCAGTCTATCCAGATCACTTTGAATTTTGTTTCTGTCTCCCAAAGTATTAGCTATCCCTCCCAATTTTGTGTCATCTGCAAATTTGATCATCATTCCCTGCATCTCCTCCTCCAAGTCATTAATAAAAATGTTGAAGAGCACTGGGCCCAGGACTGAGCCCTGCGGTACCCCACTCGTTACCTCTCCCCAGCTTGAGAAGGTCCCATTGATAAGCACTCTTTGAGTCCGATTCTGTAGCCAACTGTGGATCCACATGATCGTTGTTTCATCTAGCCCACTTGGAGCTAGTTTGCTCATCTGGATATCATGGGGCACTTTGTCGAAAGCTTTGCTGAAGTCGAGGTATATGATGTCTACAGCATTCCCACGGTCTACAAGGGAGGTGACTTGATCAAAAAATGAGATCAGATTTGTCTGGCAGGACTTGTTTTTGACAAATCCATGTTGGCTTCAAGTAATCACTGCATTGTTGTCAAGGTGCTTCCAGATGGATTGCTTTATGATCTGCTCCAGAATTTTCCCAGGGATTGATGTCAGACTGACTGGTCTGTAGTTCCCAGGTTCCTCCTTTTTGCCCTTTTTGAAGATAGGGACAACATTAGCCCTCCTCCAGTCATCTGGCACTTCCCCGGTCCTCCATGATTTCTCAAAGAGAATAGACAGCGGTTCTGAGAGTTCTTCTGCCAGTTCCTTTATGACTCTAGGATGCAGTTCATCTGGCCCTGGAGATTTGAACTCATTCAAAGTAATGAGGTGTTCCTTGACCATATGCCTGTCGATCTCAAGCTGCAATCCTGCCCCTTCAGCCTGTACTTCGCCTTTGCCAGGGGGGTCATAGACCCTCTTTTGGGAGAAGACTGAGCCAAAGTAGGAATTGAGCACCTCTGCCTTTTCTTTGTCATCTGTTATCATTTTGCCATCCTTATTTAATAGCTGAACAACCATTTCTTTCCTCTGCCTTTTACTATGCACGTAGCTGAAGAAAGCCTTTTTGTTGTTTTTAGCATCCCTCGCTAACCTCACCTCGTTCTCCGCTTTAGCCTTCCTGACACCATCCCTGCAATTCTGTGCTACGTGCCTGTACTCTTCCTTTGTTACTTGGCCTTCTTTCCACTTCCTATATGTGTCCTTTTTTGTTTTCAGGTCATCCCTAAGCTTTTTGTGAAGCCACATTGGCTTCTTCTGTTGTCTTCCACCTTTTCTTCTTGTTGGAATTGTTTGTGATTGTGCCTTGAGAATTTCCTTTTTTAAAAGTTCCCACCCATCTTGGACTCCTTTTCTCGCTAGCATTGTTTGCCATGGGACCTTACTGATCATTGTTCTGAGTTTATTAAAATCAGCTTTCCTAAAATCCAGGGTACGCGTTTGAGTACACTCGGCTTTTGCTTCCCTTAGAACCAAGAACTCAAGTACAACATGGTCGCTTTCCCCCAGAGTTCCTGTAACTGCTACTTTATCCACTAAGTCATCTCTGTTGGTTAGGATCAAGTCAAGGATAGCCGATCCTCTAGTTCCTTCCTCTACTTTCTGTAGGAGGAAGTTATCCGCCACACAAGTCAGGAATTTCCTGGAGGGGCCATGTTTTGCAGAATTTGTCTCCCAACAAATATCGGGGAAATTGAAGTCCCCCATTACTACTACATCGTCAGCGATGTAGTAGATCATCGTCAGCGGCCCTTCTCCGTGAGCCCCTGCCAAAGGAAGTGAGGCGGGTGGTTACTAGGAGGAGGGCTTTTTCTGCTGTGGCACCCTGGCTCTGGAATGAGCTCCCTAGTGAGGTTCGCCTCGCGCCTACATTGTACTTCTTTCGGTGCCAAGTGAAGACCTTTTTATTTATTTTTTTTATTATTTTCCCAGGCATTTTAGCTTTCTAAATTTTTATCTTTGCTGTTTTAAATCTGTATTTTAAACTCCTGTACTGCTGCTAGGTTTTATTGTGGTTGTATTGTTATATTGTGGTTTTAATGTTCTATATATTTTAAATTGTTTTATTGTGTGTTGTTTGGTTTTAGTTTTTGTGAACCGCCCAGAGAGCTTCGGCTATTGGGCGGTATAGAAATGAAATAAATAAATAAATAAATAAATAAACAAACAACAATAAACTGAGATTCTGTAATCATGTGCATGCTTGGTTGCCTACTCCCCGCTCTGACTATACGGTATTTTAAAAACTAAAAATAACAAAGAGATGCTGCAGGACCAGTGTCAGCCCTGGTGTCTTTTCTGCCCCATCATCTGCTGCTCTCTAAGTGGTCATTTGAGGGGCACCTGGGTTGTACGGTTCTGGATGTTGGCCCTGAGGTCCAGTCCGAGCTGCACTATTGTAGTTTAAAGTCAGACTGAGACTCAAGAGATCTGGGTTCTAGTCCCCACTGGGCCATGAAGCTCACTGGGTGAGTTTGGATCAGTCGCTGGGGCTGTTCACACAACATGGTAACCCACACTTAGTGGCTGAGTGTGGGTTGTTGTTGAACCATGTTTTTGTTGTTGTTGTTGAACTGGGGTTAGGATGTTGTCTGAACCCAGGACATTTTCCGCAAGGTGGCTTATTAATCACCCTGAACAACCCAACAACAAACCATGGGTTCTCATGGTGGCTTGTTCAAGAAAAATAAGTCACGCTGCATGGTTAACAAGTAGGGATGGCTGAACTTACCCCTGCCCGTGCCACTTACCACTCATTGGACCCCGCTGGCCACCTGCCCCTGCTCGCTGCATGTGGCGCGCTGTAAGGTGGTTCACGAGCACCCAGTGCATGGCGCGTGGGGTCCCACTCCTCCGCTGAGCTGCTATTCTGCGCAAAATGGTGGCTCAGCCTTTTCCATAAAGGCTGATTTTGTGTAAATGGTGGCCATAAATAGGCCCATTTATGCAGCATTACAGGCGTAAATGGTCGAAATAATCCATTTACGCTTGTAATGTTCCATAAAAGGGCCTCTTTACAGCCACCATTTATGAAAAATCGGCCTTTATGGAAAAGGTCAAGCTGCTATTTCCCACAAAATGGCAGTTTGGCAGAGGAGCGGGGACCACTTCATTTGCTTGACTCAGCGCACGCCAAGTGTGGGGGTCCACAGACTGACGCCAGGGGGCCAAGCCGGCAGGAATGCCCTGAGCTCAAGCCCCCAGCCAGACGCTTGTGACGTCCCTATTAACAAGCAACCCTGTGGAAAATGTCCTGGGTTCAGACAACATGCAAACCCATGGTTCAACAACCAACCCATGATTCAACAACAACTCACACTCAACCTCTGAGTGTGGGTTAGTGTCTTGTGCGAACCCAGTCACTGACTCTCAGATGAACTCTCCTAAAAATGGAGAGGAGGGGGACCATGCAAGCTGCCTTGAGTTCCTTGCAAGGGGAGAATGTAGGAGAATAATAATAATAATAATAATAATAATAATAATAATAATAATTCCCTAGACTGTGTTTGGCCTTGCATTTTGCTATAGGTGAAAATTGTTGGCAACCTACAGATATGTAGAATGCAGACATGCACACACACACACACACACACACACACCAAATTTTGCTGGTCCAATCAAGACTTTTAGCCGCTCTTCAAATCCTTTGGATAACATGCCCAAGCAGGACCCTCAAAATTTGCCTCCAGTTTTGGTGTAGGCTGCATTGGCTGGAGTCAGAAAAGAATAAGTTATAAAGAGGTGCCAAATGGAATGTATTAAATCTACAGGAAATCTAATGTGTTTAGAGCTTCATTGGGTGGGTGGGGAGAGAGCTTAATTTTTGGTTTAGAAGTAGGTCTGTGTTGTTCCTGCCTTTTCTCTGAATTACGTAGATGAGACAGCATTCTGCACTGCACCCCAGACTATAGGTGGGATTTTACTATTTTGAGGATTTCCCCCATATGTACAAAATGACCCTATACCAAGCCAGGCCATTGGCCTATCTAGCCACTGACTAGCAGTAGCAGTGCAGAGATTCAGCCAGCGGTCTTTCCTGGCCCTACTTGGACGTGCCAGGGAATGAACCTGGGGCACAGACACTGAAAGACTGTTTAAACCAGATAAATTTCCCACCCAAGCTGTCCATAAAAGGAAATTGCCAGGCTGTGGGGAGGGCTGTTGTTGTAATTCTGTGACTGACAGCTCTAGCTTCCAACCAGGGAACCACTTAACCAGTCACAGTGCTTTGGGGAGGGATGTCAAAGAAACAGATCAGAACTGTGCCACTGTTCGCCGCCGCTCTTTGCTAATTTACTCTCTTAGGAGTAGGAATACTGAAAATGTTTGTGCTGCAGTGTTGGCGGGTTTTGTTTTTCATTTTGCTTATGTGATCTAAACCTTCCTTAATCCAGTTTAGACTAATCATTCCATACAATACTTTTCAATCCAGACCAATTCTTCCTAAAAAAAAAAATCCAATCTGTTTCACATTTTGAAAATATATATTTAATTTTGATTGTTTTGATTAGGCAAGTCCTTTCCGTTCACCCCAACCCCAAATTCTGACTCTGCTTGTACTTGCATTTGATTTTAAGTTCAGTCTCTGTCTCTGTATGAGTAGTACTGTGATCTGTCTGACCCAAGATCTTGTGTCCTTTGCTATGTGTGTGTGTGAGACTGTGTTACACACACACACACACACACTGTTGCAGTGTCCACAAGTACTACATTACTGTACACTTTCAGATTTCAAAGAAGTGCCTGCCAACCACTCCATCAAGGAGGAAGCTGGAGCATGGAAAAGCTTGTGCTTTCCCGAAGGCAACTTCAGGGAAGAGAGCAGAGGCAGAAGTGGCAAGATCAGTTTTCCCCTCCTCAGATCATCTTTAAAGGCACCCAGAACTAACACCTTGCACCCATCTGTCTCTCAGAAGGGGGCTACTCTGTCTATGTCATAAAAAGTTGTAAGCTCGTTGTTGATTTCCCCACTAGAGTCAATGGGGAGACATCTGAAGCTTTGGGTTTTCCGTGAAATATGAGGGGTTACCTGAAGTGGTCAGAGGTGAATTGGCCTCCTAACTTAAACTCTGAAGTGGGAGCCAAAGTGATTTTCCTCCCCTGGGCACACCTCTACTGCGTAAGGCCCACCATGAGGAAAGGTTACAACAGCTGAGCTTGTTTAGCTTGGGGAAAAGGGGAGTGAGGTGTACAAAATTATGCACTGTGTGGAGAAAGCGGATAGGGAGACATTTTCCCCTCTGTATCATAGTACTAGAACCCAGGTCATCTCATGAAGCTGATGGGTGGGAGATTCAAGACAGATAAAAGGAAGGACTTCTTCACACAGGACATAATTAAACTATGGAATTCACTTCCAGAAGATATAGTGATGGCCTCCAACTTGGATGGCTTTAAAAGGGGATTAGACAAATTCATGGAGGAGAAGGCTATCACTGGCTACTAGTCCTGATGGCTATACATGACTTCCAGTATCAGACGCAGTATGCCTATGGACATCAATTGCTGGAGAATTTGGGTGGGAGGGTGATGTTGCACTTATGTCCTACTCGTGGGCTTCCCACAGGCAGCCGGTTGGCCACTGTGTGAAGAGAATGCTAGAGTAGATGGACCCTTGGTCTGATCCAGCATGGCTCTTCTTATGTTCTTAAGTTCACACTGCAGGGGTGATGTGACAAACCCTAGCATGCATGGGAGGAGCCTGGACAATCCGAGTGTTCTCATGTTACCCCAGCAGCCAATGGAGGAGCTGCAACTGCACTGAGGTATCTCCTGCACCAGCATAATGTAAAGCTAGTTTCTATGAACCAAGTTAGGATCTCCTTTTCTGATCTTTGAAGCTTTTCTTGCCTCCGCAGATCTCATACATTACAAAATGGACCTGCCAAACTCCCCTTCACAGGGGATCTATAGAATGGCCACTTATGCAGTGACAAAAAGAGGAATTGCATCACCCCAAACGAGGCCAAAAGAGGACCCTAATTTGCTTAACATTGGCATGTACAAATCTATGTGCACCACTGCAAATCTAGGAATAATAATGATACTTTAAACAGAAATACAATACGTCTCACCAAAGTGGAGAAAACTGACCGGGTGACCTTTCTGCTTGCTCAGTCTGCGGTCATGGTGCTGACTGCTGGTTGGCAACTTCAAGGCTCCTGCTGCTGTCCTGCCTTAGGGTTTTTTGGCCTTAAATCAAACTTGCCGGGCAACTCTTCAGAGGACTGTCCTCTGTAAAGTAGGACACCTGCCCACCCTACAATCTGTGTCACAAGAGCCCTAGCCTCTATTACAGAGAGAAACAAGAGCTCTTGTATCTTGTATCTTGTCTCAAGAGTCTTGTACAGATAGAAGAGCCCTGGCCTCTCTTACATCTGGCCTTCTTTCACCGAGGCCTGGTGGAATGTCCTCCTTACAGTTATCTCATTTCTGTTCTTGTGGTGGGGATAAATTGCTCTGAGCTGGTGGCAGATTCTTTCTGTATGCCTTGTGAAGTACTGCTCTTTACAACTGAACTGTGTCCTTCCTGGGAAAGGGGAGGGAGGGGGGAAAAAAAACCCATTGCATGTGATGGCGGAAAAGAAAGAAAGAAAAGGAATTGTCAGGTCAAACGATTGAGTACAATTTGGAATTACAGGGGGCTATTGATTTTTCATTAGACTACCATGTCCCACTGTAAAGATGGGGAGTGGGGGAGAGTAATTCATTGATTTGAGCCGAGGGCCATGTTCTCTTATTGGCTTCCTGCCACATCGCATTATTCCCAAGCTTAAATGTATATTGAAGTCAGTTTATTCTAATCACTGCCTCCTGTCACTGCAAATGCCTCTCAGTAACTATTAGTTTAATCACCCCTTTCTTACAACGTTAATGAGCGGTAATTTCCAGCATTACAGTAGATTTAGAAATATTATTCATGGTAGGCTGTGGTGTTTCACTGGCCGATGTCACTGTTAGGGACTCGCCATTCCGAAAAGTCTCTGTTCTGACAGTTTAATAAATCACCCCCATTTGATCCTAGCCAGAATGGGACAGAGAGAGAGAGAGAGTTTCTGAGGCCCTAAGAGAACAGTGTGTTGTTGGTGGTGGTGCTTATGCTATTGGACTGTATCTGATGGAAAAAATAGTAATAAAGAAAACAAAATCATTTAAAAAAAACATTGTTTGCTGGGGAAAAAGTTACACCCCAGAATATGACTTTTTCTGCCCCACAGGTTTGATATGGGAAAGCATTCTTGTGAACACAGCATCAGATTATGAGATTATTTATTTATTAGCAAGATGTCTACTGGTATCAGGTGTTTGGGGGCTCATTCCAGCCCCCCCCATATAAACACACTGGCCAGGCTATTCTCTATGCCAGCCTTCTTCAAACTGGCCCCTTCCACATTTTTGGGAATATGTCCCCCACTAAGCAAGTAAGGGGAGACATGATAGAGGTGGTGAACAGAATTATGCATGATGTGGAGAATGTGGATAGGGAGACATTTTTCTCCCTGTCTCATAATACTAGAACCTGGTGTCATCCCATGAAGCTGATGGGTGGGAGATTCAGGACAGATAAAAGGAAATTCTTCTTCACACAGCGCGTAGTTAAACTATGGAATTCGTAGGGATGTACGAAAGTCACTTACCTTTTCGCAGGGGTGATTCGTGGTGGGGGGAGGCGCTTTGCTTCTCCCCCTGAAGTTCAGGCGAGGGGGGGGAGGCGTCCCACCTCGCCCGGCCGAAATTCAGGCCGGGGGGGAGGCGCCCCGCCTCGCCCGGCCAAAATTCAGGCCGGGGAGAAGCGTCCCGTCTCCCCGGCCGCGAAAGAAAAAGTAAAAAAAAACCAACCCCCCCCCGTGATAGGCTACGTAACGATTAACGTAGCCGATCACAGCTAGATTTCCAAAGTCAGCCGTGATAGGCTACGTTAATTGTCACGTAGCCTATCACGGGTGACTTTGGGGAAAAAAAAAAGCGTGTATGCAAATGGCGGCGGCCCATGGGCACCGCCATTTGCATTCCTTATTTTGGCACGACTAGTCTACGTAAAGATTTACGTAGACTACGGCGAAAATAAGGGCAACACAAATAGCGTTCCCTTATTTTCGCCGTAGTCTACGTAAATTTTTACGTAGACTAGACGTGCCAAAATAAGGAACGCAAATGGCGGCGCCCATGGGCCGCCGCCATCTGCGTACGTGCTTTTTTTTTTTTCCAGAGTCACCCATGATAGGTTACGTGACGATTTACGTAGCCTATCACGGCTGACTTTAGAAATCTAGCCGTGGTAGGCTACGTAAATCGTCACGTAGCCTATCACGGGTGTGTGTGTGTGTTTTTTTACTTACTTTTTTATTTTGTAATGGCGGCGGCAGCAGCCAGTCGGGAGACCGGCCGCCGCCCCCGACGAAACGCCACCGAACAGCTGCCGGGACCCGCCGCCGAGAGGGACATTCGCTGAAGGTAAGTCCCATCCCGGGGGGGGGGGGCGGGGGGCCGGCAGAGAATTTCCCCAACACTTTTGGGGGGCCAAATGCCTCGGCACTCGGCCTCCTGAAGATTCGGGGAGAAATTCTCCGCCATCCCTAAGAATTCGCTACCACAGGATGTAGTGATGGCCACCAATTTGGATGACTTTAAAAGGGGGTTGGACAAATACATGGAGGTTAAGACTATCCATGTCTGCTAGTCCTGATGCCTATACCTTACCTCCAGCATCCGAGGCAGGATGCCTCTGTACACTAATTGCTGGGGAACATGGGCGGGAGGGTGCTGCTGCACTCATGTCCTGCTTGTGGGTTTCCCATGGGCAGCTGGTTGGCCACTGTGTGAACAGAATCCTGGACCAGATGGATCCTTGGTCTAACCCAGCATGGCTCTTCTTATGTTCTTGTCAGCCCCAGCCAGCAAGGCCAATGGTCAGGGATGATGGGGGTTGTAGTCCAAGACACCTGGAGGGACTCAGGTTTGGGAAAGTGGCCTGATGCTACTGTACCACTGGCTCCAAAAGGGAACTGAGACACCAACACCACAGCCTGGAATCCTACTGGTCTGGAGGGAATCAAGTGATTCTAGAGAGCCAATTCTGTGTCACTGCCTGCTATAAAACTCCCGGATGCACTGCATTGCCAAGGGAGATCATGGGGTCTTCCTCTGTGTTCATTTATTTGCTTGATTTGTACCCCATCTTTTTACCAAAACCTGGCACTCAAAGGGCTAATGGGACTCAAGGAGACTGTGTTGACTGGCAGATGTGCCAGCCCTATTCAGGTGTAATCCATCCCCGTGATCATGTTCATGATCTGCCCAGCCAGGTTTTGTAACCTTGCAGACTGGTGTCCTGCTTCCCCCAAGTCTTACACCAATGGCCATGTTGGCTGGGGATAATGGGAGTTGTAGTCCAACACACCCGGAGGGCATTAGGTTGGAGAAGGCGGTCTTACCTATCACTCAGCTCTATGTCAAAAGCATAGATTCACTTCCAGGTCTATTAGGCAGTGTGTTCTTTCCCCCTTTGCTTAGAGTGCAGCGTTTTAGTTGCTATTCATGCAAATAGGCCTGAGGAGTGGGAATGAGGTAATGGAAGCTGATGTCACCATGCCATTTCTGTTTCCTGAAGTGGGGAAAGCACTGCCTTCCTCTATGGAGTTCTTTTGGTGGAAGGGCCAGTCAAAAGGCCTCCAACCAAGAGATCTTATAAACTCTCCTACCTGAGCTGGCCAAGTGGTTCACGAGTGGAAGGTGGGCTGACAGATGCACAGAAGCCCATGGTATAATGTTACATGAGCCATTGTACTGAAAATATCGTACGCTGCTTTTCTTTAGGGAAAAAACAAAAGTGGTTTACAGCCGAAGGGGTGATGGGGGTGGGTGGGAAGTGGGTAAGTAAATACTCAGGGCATCAAGACTAAAACCAGCCAGGCGGCAACCATAGTTACTTACAGTGTAGAACACACCAAAGCATTTGGACAATTAGGAATTCAGATAAACAAGATTGCTATTTACATAGGATTATCATGACATGGACCTTCTATGGAGGCAGACGGAGAATTCAGATGTTTTGCATAATGAAAGGCTAAGTAAAGGGAATTCTCTTGTGTCTACACAATGGCAAATTAGCCCAGAAATGAACTATATTTTAGAAGCCTTTTAATGAAATAAAAGCCAAATTAAAAAAATTGCAAGAAAAGGAAATGTATTTTTGAGAGCTTTCAACCAATTAAAGGTATTTTTAGCTGATTAACTCATTAGCTTTTTCTGCTTTCTCTTGATTGCCCTATTGAGAAAAATATTTCCATACCTCAGTACAGACAGTGGGCCAGTTCACACGATCGCAGGGTGGTTAATAAGCCACGGGGGCTTGTTAACCACCCTGCCCGTGCTGATTTCGTGCTGGCTGGATTTACATAATTACCTTGGCCAGTGTGGCTTGTTGTGCCATCTGAACCCAGAAAGGTCAGTGGTTGGGGTGTTTAAAAAACCACCCAACGACTCTAAAACAGGCCATGGGTTCTGAGTGGTTTGTTAACTATCCCACCCACCCATGGCGGTGAGGGTAATTATGTAAATCCAGCCAGCATAATAAGTCACATTGACTGGGTTCACACAACACAGTTACCCACACTCAGTGGTTGAGTGTGAGTTGTTGTTGAACCATAGGTTGTTGTGGAACTATGGGTTATCATATTGTCTGAGTGCAGTGTGTTTTCCACAGGGTGGCTTGTTAATCATATAGTGTGGTTTATTTTTCTTGAACAAGTCACCTTGAGAACCCATGGTTTGTTGTTGGGTTGTTCAGGGTGGTTAACAAGCCACCCTGCATGGTTAACAAGCCACCCTGCAGGAAATGTGCTGTATTCAGACAACACGAAAACCCATGGTTCAACAGCAACAACAAACCATGGTTCAACAACAACCCACACTCAACCATGGCCTGTTTTAGGGTTGCTGGGTGGTTTGTTAACCACCCCAATCACCCACCTTGCCAGGTTCGGATGTCACAATAAGCTGCACAGGTGAGGGCAATTATGTAAATCCTACCAGCATGCGATCGGCATGGGCAGATGGTTAACAAGCCATTGCGGCTTATTAAGCACTGAGTGTGGGTTAGCATGTTGTGTGAACCCAGCCAGTGGCTTATTAAACCATCCTGCGAATGTGCAAACTAGGTCAGTGCTTCCAAGGTATTTGGGGTGCCATCCTAGGTTCCATAGGGCGGCATCCCAGGGTCCATAGGATAAAGCAGACACCTTCTCTGCCTGTGGAGAGGGAGGTCTGTGGGTGGAGAAGGAGGCCCAACCTTGCCAAATGCACCACCATAGCTCCTCTGCCCATGGAAGTCCTGTGGTGAAAGAGATGCATGAGGTGGGCAGATTGTGGGAGGTGCTTCACACCTGTGAAGGGGGCTTAACATGTGAACATGACAACTTGGTAGGGAACCTGGGTTTGTTGCTGAGTAATATGTGAAATGGCTCTTAGAGCAGCATCTCCTTAGCAAAACTGCGACCAAATGCCTCACGGGTACGTCAATCACTTTCTCTTGACTAATGCACTATGCAGGATAAATAAAACAAAATAAAACCTGAATTAAGAGATTAAAGTCTGGAATAAACACACACGCGCACACACACACACACACCTATATCATGTCTTTTCATTGCTAATGGGACTATAAGGCAGCTAATGACCATAGTAAAAACATCAATCCAAAAAAATGACATAAAGAGAATAAAAATAGACATGCATACACCCTGTCCCCTGTCCCCGAAAGGCAAATCAAAATGATAATCAGCCGATGATTTTGTAAATATGTGGCCAGAAAGCTGGCCTAGAAGGGAGTGATTTAGGACAGACCAAAGGAGGTACGTCTTCACACAGCTAAACAATGGAATTAGCTTCCAGCCGATCTAGCAGGGCTCTTACATTTTTATGAATGAAGAGATGTACAGAAATTGCTCACTACATTCCTTCAGTCCCCCTGCCCCACCATCCCAAACAGCCTTTCTAAGTTTTAAAAGGAAGTTAACATTTGAAAGAAAAAAAAGGGTTCTCAGTTGAAGGTGATAACCCATGTAATATTAAAGAGAAGCCCTTTCTTCACCCACCATGTGAGCCCAGCTTTGCAATTTGGATGAAAGACATACATTCAATCCAGTCAAATTCTGGGTCAGTAGTCAGTCTTTCCCATACCCACATGCTTCAGGTGGGCTGGGCACCTATATTTGGAAGTTCCATAAGCACTTTTATGCTTTCATGTCTCACCTTATTAAAACAGGAAACCCAAAACAACCCCCCCCCACACACACACACACAGAGCTGCAAAACTGGATCAGGGCGAGAAGGAGAAACCTTGTTGACATTATGAGTGCTAGCCAATTGGTGCTTTCCACAGCTGGCTTTTACTGCAACCTTGCAGAATGATGTGTTTCAGACACGGACCTTTGAGAGAAAAGGTACATTTGTACTCAATGTGAGGAGGGCATTTCCAAGCTGACCCCACCGCTCTACAAATGTTATGCCATCCATCTTCATCTTAAATTAATCTAATGACACATGCTTGCATTCCACCTTCCATTTCATACTTCAGTTTTCCCCCATTTTTATTATTTCCCCCCTGGTCCAGCTTGCTGTTTAGAGCTCTTCCTGAAAAAAAAAAGTATCAATAATAATTAAAGCCCTGTTTGCATCTTTCAGCTGCCCACTCCCATCTGTGGCTGTATTGTGCGGCTGGCTGGAGAAATGTGTGCATACACCCCAAAATTGCTGCATCATGCATGCATGACGTTTTGTCTCTAGGAGCAAGATGGCTGGCCGACTGTCACAGAAAATGAATGCCGTACATCCTGTGGAGATTAAAAGTACTGACCAGCGCTACTTGCCACGTTGAATGTCACTGTTTATCCCCCGGTCCTCCCATCATTCTCTTGCTTGATCTTCTGACACATTTTGGTGCCCCGCTTTTATTTTTTTTTTACTCCTTCTCCCCCCTTCCCCCCCTTAAGTAGAGCTGACACAGATCAATACCTTTGATGGAAAGTAATAATCAGGCCTATTAAGTGACAAAGGTTTACTCTGTAACAGCTGTGCTGGCGGGAGAGGAGAGCTTGTCTGCCTAATGAATCATGAAACAATCAGGCAACAGCCATTTGTGTTTAGATCTGTAAATATGGTGTGGTTCAAGTGCCAGACCATCTCCGGCATTCCAGCTGGGGGCACAGATGGTCCACATTCAAAGCCGCGCACAAGTGCAAAGAAAAGGAACACCCCCACTCCCCAGCCTCTCTCCTTCTCCATCCCATATTGCACATCTCAGAGGAGCAGGCCAGCTAGCTTCAGGTTAAACTTGAGAGGGTTGCGTTAGGAGGCTCTGAGAAATACATCGTGGGCAGCAATGTGCAACGGCAGAGACACACATATGCACAAAATCTGATTTAAAAAATGGCCTATGGAGGGGTGTTTTTTTTTAAAGTATTATTATTATTATTATTTTTAAAGGGCTGCCAGTCATAGATCTTGCACTTCTGTTTCATTAAAACCATCGATGGAACTCCTTCATGCACTTTTTAATTTGCATTTGAACAGATTGGCTTGCCTCCTGGTGGGAAGGAGAGGTCCTTAGTGCACTGTTCCTCGAGGATGGTGAATGGCGCATGAAAGAATGCAAAACTCCAGATCTAAGCCAGAACAGGGAGAAATGGAGAGATCCCCACCTCCTCTCTTGCTCCTCTCGGATGGGAGATGTGGCATTTGTCAACATGGCTGACTCAGTTTCACCCCAATCAATCAATTTCTCGTAAGAAGAGCCTTATGGGATCAGACCAAAGGTCCATCCAGTCTGGTATTCTGTCTGCAACAGATGGTGACCATCCAGACACCTGGATGGTATGATGGTCACACTCCTTCCTTATTGTTCTAGTGCTGAGAGCCATGAAGGCTGGTGGCTCTGATGTCAGTGAGGCAGTGAATCCACTCTGGGTTTCAGTCAGAACTCTAAAGGAGCTACATCCAAAGCACCCTGGATAGCTCCTTTAGAATTCCGACTGGTTCTGACTGAGACCCGGAGTGGATTTATCGGAGCCACCAGCCTTGACTGGCTGAGAGGGATACTATCTCTGAAGATGGAGGTTCTGTTTAGCTGGCTAACAGTCATTGGTAGACTTATCTGCCATGATGTCCAATTCTCTTTAAAAACCACCTGCCATCACCACATCTTTTTTATTTCTAAAATTTATAAAATACCCTTTCTCCCAGGGTGGTGTACACAACATTAAAACAAGCAAAAAAATCCATTACACGTTTACACATTAAAAGGCAACCCTTCAACCAGCAAGCCAATCAAAGACAGAACAATCAATTCAGTTTAAAAATATGTTTTTTTGTTTTAATCAAACATTAAAATGCTTGGGCAAAAAGAAACATTTTAATTTGGCACCAAAAAGTAAACAAGGTCAGCACCAATTGTATTTCCTTTGGGAGGACATTTCAAAGTCGGGGGCCACCGTAGAGAAGGCAGTCTCCTTTGTAAATGCGTAGTGCACGTCTCCCACTGGTGGTACTCGGAGAAAGGCCTCCCTGAAGATCTTAGCGCACGGGCAGGATAGCATGGGAGGAGGCGGTTCTTCAGGTATTTGGGGCCCAAGTCGATTAGGCCTTTATTTATTTATTTATTTATTTATTTATTTATTTATTTATTTATAATAGTTATATACCACTCCACATCTAAACAGATTCTGGAGCAGTGAACAATAAAAAATAAAAAGAATGAAATAACATATTAAAACATATAAAGAATAAAACAGCATATTAAACATTTAAAAAAACAGAATACCAATAAAAACCGTGGCTGGTCAGTCATGGAAGGTTTCTTGAAATAAAGATGTATTCAGCAGTGCCAAAAACAACACAGTGTTGGCACCTGCCTGACCTCCTGAGGCAGAGAGTTCCACAGGAAGGGAGCCACCACACTGAAGGTTCTACTCTGGGTGGATTCCAATCAGGCTGTAGGTCCATGTGGACCCACCAGGAGCATCCCATCTCATGACTTCCGTGATCGGGCAGGTTGATAAAGGAGAAGGCACTCTCTAGGGATCACCTTTAAAGGTGATAACCAGCACCTTGAATTGGGCTCAGTAGCGAATGGGGAGCCATTGTAATTCCTCATACATGTCATAGCTTGACAGATGTTCCTCACATCTTCGCCCTCTTCAGGCATCCCATTTCTGGTTATATTCAACCCACAAAGAGAGGGAGCTCTGTAGCCCCACTCACGCATTGCTAGTGTAACCCAGCATTCCCCAACTCAGTGCTCTCCAGATGTGTTGGGCTACAATTACCATCATCCCTACATAGCATGGCCAATGGGGACAACTGGGGTTGATGTGCCACCCAACACATCTGGAGTCACCAGGTTGGGGGAAAGCTGCTCTAACCCCACCCCAAGAAAAACCAACAATTGAGGTGGGCTTGAACCTGGAAAGAAGTTAAGATTTGCAAGAAAACCTGGCCTGTAGTAACCCAGATGTAGGTTTGTCCTTGTGAGGAGAGGGGCCGTAGCTCAGTGGCAGAGCACCTGCTTTGCATGCAGAAGGTCCCAGTTCCAATCCCCGGCATCTCCAGGTAGGGCTGGAAAGACTCCTGCCTGAAACCCTGGAGAGCCATTGCTGCCGGTCAGTGTCGGCAAAACTGGGCTAGATGGACCGATGGTCTGACTTGGTAGAAGGCATCTCCCTATGTTCCTATGTTGGATTTGCCAGTCATGCCAATGTATGTGGCTCATCCCAAAGATTGTGGCTCATGTAACTGCTGTTGGGTTTCACTTTGGTGTTGCATGCTACTTTTGAACTTTTAAGTCTTATATGATGTTTTATCGTGTTGTATTTTATGGTTTTTATTGTTGTGAATGGCCCAGAGAGTCTTGGCTGTTGGGCAGAATGATGATGATGACGATGTGCAGTAGGCGATGTGGCGCCACCTTCTGAGCCCCCACTTTGTTCTTGGCTCTGCCTGCAACACTATTTTGCACGTGGCCCCGGTGGATGTCGGGGTCCTAGTAAAAAACAAAGCTGAGTAAACACTGTTCTCGAATGCTAGTTACTGGAAAATGCAGGGTTCATCAGGGGAATGAAGTGAAGCTGCTCCTTCTGAAGTGACTTCTCGGAAAATTAAGAAAACCCAGCACTCCTCACCCTCACTTGATCTGTCTGTTCCGTTTTATCTCTTTTTGGATGATTTGATCCAAGCAATGGAGGAAGGTCGGGGGGAGGGGGGAGGAAGGGGAGGAGCAGGAAGCCACACTGTAGGCTATAGAGATCTTGAGGCTAGCTAGGTCCAAATTCCCACGAACTACCTGCAACACTGCCCCCTTCCTGTAACTTGCAGATGAGGTTGCAAGATTCCCAGCAGTGCTAAAGGCAACTTACTGTGTTTGCTGGCTCTCTCTCTGCAGTGCATCATGCAGCCGGCCCTGCACCCGCTAAGCTAGCCTGTTTCCTCAGGTATAGTGGAGGAAGCTGCCCCATCGCCAGTATTACAGTAAGATTTAAGTACTGTGGCTGCATATGCTCCTAGTCTAACCCTCCTGGGGACCCAGTCTGGTCCTCTGGGTTTTCCCAGACGGCCACAGCCCCTTTCCCTGGCCCCACTCCTTTCCCCCAACCACCGATCATTGGGAGGTTTCCCGGCTTTTGTGCAGTTTTCCCCACATTCTAAATGTTTGAAATGCCTCTCCGAAGGCTTAGTTACTGCCAGCAAGACATGATGGAGGTGTACCAAAGTATGCATGGTGTGGAGAAACTGGATAGGGAGACCTCTCTCTCTCTCTGTCTCTCTCGCTCATAATACTAGAAACCAATGGGGTCATCCCATGAAGCTGATTGGTGGGAGATTCAGGACAGATAAAACCAAGTCCTTCTTCACACAGCACATAATGAAACTATGGAATTCACTTCCACAGGACATAGTGATGGCCCCCAACTTGGATGGCTTTAAAAGGGGGTTAGATGAATTCCTGGAGGAGAAGGCTATTGATGGCTACTAGTCTTGAGGGCTATGTGTTACCTCCAGTACCAGAGGCAGTGAGCTTGTGTACAGCAGTTGCTGGGGAACATGGGTAGGAGGGTGTTGTTGCACTCATATCCTGCTTGTGGTTTCCTGGTTAACAGCTGGTCGGCCGCTGTGTGAACAGAATGCTGGACTAAATGGACTCTTGGTTGGATCCAGCAGGACTCTTCTTATGTTCTTAAGAGCTTTAAGAACTTTTGGGGGGTATGTTGGGTCCACCCCTTCTGCCTTTGGTCTAGCCCACCACTGGCCTTGAGAGCTTCTCCAAAGTTGAAGCCAGGCCTTGGGCTGAAAGAGGTTCCTCACCCCTGGACTTCGGCGATCTCCAAGCTCCCTTCCAACTTGATGAGTCTAACTGCCAGGCCCTTGGGAAATAATATGGCTTGCCTACTGGCGCTTGCTTATCCTGGTGCATGAGAGCCAGGATAAGCAAGTCTTATCTGATTGTTATTTTGTTGTATTCTTCTACTCTTAACTTGTGTGTGCATGTTTATATTGTTTCTCATTTGTGTTTTAATTATACACTTTTGCCAAGAGAGCCATTGTGCATTGGACACATTTTTAGAAACCACTGAAGCCGTTCGGTGTGCAATGTCACTCCCTCCCGCCACGCCAAATGTATTTTGCTGCTTCTGTCTTTAATTTTACTCCGTTGACATCAGCTAGTTTCTTTCCCCAGCTGTAATGACCAAGGTAACCCATCAGTCCTCCCAACTACCATGTCACCTACCATGGAGAATTTAGACCTTAAGGGAAATATATTCAAAGAGACCCGTATGCCATCTCCATCTGTTTGTACAATTGTGGGCACAGCTGTCCTACTTTGGCCTTTTCCTTACAACTTTGGGTAGTAGTTATTATACCTGTGAAAACCAAGGAGAAAAATATTAGAACAGGTGTAAGAAAGCAAAAAAAAAAAAAAAAGGAAAAGAAAAAAAGCAGCTGTCCAGATCTTGCAAGTTTAAAGCACAACAGATCAAGCCGGGGGCAGCGGAAGCAACATTTCATTTCGCTTCTTTGGTTTGGTTTATGCGTAGAAACAGCTTGCCAGATTTTCATATGCAAGATCTGACTGAAATAATTCAGATGAAAAGAGATTTCAGCCCCCAGTAGTATGACAATGGTTAGATAATCTTGTAGCTCCTTCTTTCTAAAGTGTATATAAGAGTGATTTTGGAATGTCTTACTTATGAAGGCAATGGGTATTGTGCAAACATCCCCCCCACCGCCAAAATAAGCAAACCTCTGTAACCAAGTGGTCAGTGCTGACTTATGTAGTCAAAGTCAAGATTAGAACGCATTAAGGCTAGCAAATTGGTGCTTTATTTATTTTTACTTATTTAGTTCCTCCTTGAAGGAGGCCAAAGCAACATACATAAATCCCCTAGGGTAGCTATTTATGCATTGCCAAAAAAAGAGGAATTGCATCACGAGAAAGAGAGACAGAAGAGGACATCAATTTATATGGAGAGGTGCAAATTTAGAAATAATAACTGTACTTGAAATAGAAATACATAGCCTATCACGGCTAAAGCGGGGACGCAAATGGTGTCCCCTACACCATTTGCGTCCCTGCTTTAGCCGTGATAGGCTACGTAAATATATACGTAGCCTATCATGGCCTAGCGTACCCTACGCAGGATGCCATTTGTGTCCACATTAGCCCAGCAGCGGATGGAGGCCCTGCTGCAGATTGGCCTGGCCGGCGGCTCTGCGGACTAGCTGCGGAGCGGAGCCAGCTGGGCAGGATTCCGGGGGGGGGGGAGGAACGGATTGCCTCCCCCGCTGTAGAGGATTCCAGGGGGAGGAGCAGATTGCCTCCTCCCCCTGCAGACCCCCCAGCGGACCCAGTAAATTGGGGTTTGTACACCCCTACTGACCAGTTGACCGGTGTGCCTGCTCAGTCTTCTGTTCAGGTGTTAATTGTGGATGGGGAACTCGCCCTCAGAATATATACAGCCCCTGCTGTTCTCCCTCCTTATGGTTCTTTGATTTTAACCAGACTTGGATGGATAGCCCATCAGATAGAGGACACCTTCAAACAGAGGACTGTCCTCTGCCAGCTCTCCAAAGTAGAGGACTGTCCTATGTAAAAGAAGCGGGGAGTGATCTGGAAGTCGGGGGTATATCCACCACCCCCTTGTCATGGTCAGATCACTATCTGGTGACATTGGACTTCTTGGTTCCACAACCCCTCCGCAGGGGTGGAGGACCCATTAAAATGGTCCGCCCCAGGCATCTTATGGATCCAAATGGATTCCTGAATGCACTTGGGGATTCTCTGGGGCACGCCAACGGCCACTCGGTTGAGACCCTGGTGGGTGGCTGGAATGCCGCAATCACTGGGGCATTCATTAGATCAGGTGGCTCCGAAACACCCTCTCCCCCTGAACAGGGCTCGGACTGCACCATGGTTCAATCCGCGGTTACGAGCTCTGAAACAGGAGGTGAGACGGCTAGAGCGCCGGTGGCGGAAGTCTCACTCCAAAGACGATCAGACACGGGCTAGAGCTGTATCTTCAGCCTATCACGTGGCGGTGAAGGCAGCAAAAAAGGAATATTATGCTGCCTCCATCGCGTCCGCAGAGTGCTGTCCCAGGAGGCTGTTCCAAGTGGTCCGGAGCCTGGTCGGTCCTGTGGCTCCTGAACCACTGGAGCATTCTAAGGCCTCCTGTGAGGCTTTGGCAAGGCACTTTGCAGATAAAATTGATCAGATTAGGTGTGTTACTCTGTACACTGTGGATACAGTTAGTGAGCAAGAGGTGGCCTGTGGCAAACTGGTTTTGTGGGATCGGTTCCAGCATCTTCCTCCTGATGAAGTGGACAAGGTGCTTTCATCTGTAAGGCCGACCACCTGCTTACTTGATCCTTGCCCATCTTGGCTCATTATGGGCTGCAGAGAGAGACTGGGTGAGGGGATCAAGGCGGTGAACGCCCCCTTGAGGAGGGAGTGATGCCATCAGCCCTCAAGGAGGCACTGATAAGACTGCTCTTAAAGAAGCCCTCCTTGGATCCTCAAGTTCTGAACAACTTTCGCCCAGTCTCAAATCTGCCATTTTTGGGCAAGGTGATTGAGCAGGTGGTGGCGAAGGCACACTTGGAAGAAACTGATTATCTAGACCCATTTCAGTCGGGCTTCAGGCTTGGGCATGGGACAGAAACGGCCTTGGTCGCCTTGGTAGATGATATGAGGAGGGCTCTGGATAGGGGTGAATGCTCCTTCCTTGTTCTCCTCGACTTCTCAGCAGCTTTTGATACCGTTGACCACGGTATCCTCCTGGACTGCCTGGAGGGGTTGGGCATTGGAGACACCGTATTGCAGTGGTTCTGGTCCTTCCTCTCTGGCAGGTACCAGAGGGTAGCACTGGGAGAGGAGGTTTCGGACCCGTGGCCACTCACTTGTGGGGTGCCACAGGGTTCCATCCTCTCCCCGATGCTATTTAATATCTATGTGAAGCCGCTGGGGGTTTGGGGTGCAGTGTCATCAATATGTGGATGACACGCAGCTCTACCTCTCATTCAAATCTTCACCAAGGTTGGCCGTAGAATCCCTGTCCAAATGTCTGGAGATGGTGAGTGGCTGGATGGGGAGGAATAAGCTGAAGCTGAACCCTGACAAGACTGAGATACTTTTGGTGGGAGACAAGAGGAGGCTGGGGGATGTTGACCTGGTGTTGAATGGGGTACGGCTACCCTTGAAAGACCAGGTCCGCAGCCTGGGGGTCATTTTGGACTCCCAGCTGTCCATGGAGGCTCAGGTGTCAGCTGTGAGCCAGACAGCGCTGTATCAACTCCATCTGATACAGCGGTTGCGCCCCTTCCTTCCCGACCATCTGCTCCCATCGGTAGTACATGCCCTGGTCTCCTCTCGTTTAGACTACTGTAATGCGCTCTATGTGGGGTTACCCTTGAAGATGGTTTGGAAGCTGCAGCTGGTACAGAATGCGGCGGCTCGCCTGATTAAAGGCAGCCGCCGGCGAGATCACATCACTCCAGTGCTGAAGGAGTTGCATTGGTTACCAGTTGTTTTCCTGGCCAAATTCAAGGTGCTGGTTTTGACCTTTAAAACCCTATATGTTTCTGGCCCAGCCTATCTTAAGGAGCGCCTCCAGCAGCCCCAGACAGGCCGCTTAACAAGATCAGCCTCGGATGGCCTTCTCTCTGTCCCATCAGCCAGGACAGCTAGACTGGTGGGGACGAGGGAGAGGGCCTTTTCTGTGGTGGCCCCCACTCTGTGGAACTCCCTCCCTAGGGAACTCCACCATGCTCTTTAATGAGCTTCCGCCGTGCATTAAAAACATGGTTGTTCAGGCAGACATTTGGGGTGGGTTAGGGTATTTTAGGAAATGTTTTTATTGTAGTATTTTATTGTTTTAAACTGTTTTATTGTATGCTGTACATTGCCCAGAGTGGCTGGGTGACCAGCCAGATGGGCAATTCATAAATTTAATAATAATAATAATAATAATAATAATAATAATAATAATAATGGACACCTGGCGACCCTAGAATCCCTCCCCCTTCCCATTTATCCTCATAGGAACAAAGGAAACTGCCCTGTACTGAGTCTGACCATTGGTGCATCTAGCTCTATATTTTCTGTTCTGACAGGCAGTGGTGGTGGGCAGTGGGTTTCCAGCAGGACTTTCCCAGCCCTACCGGGTCATGCCAGGGATTCAACCTGGGCCCTTCTGCAAGCAAAGCACCTGCTCTGTCACTGGGCTATGGCCCTTCTCCTTTGAGGTAGGTTAGGCTGAGAGATAGTGATGGCCTAGGGTCACCCGGTAAGCTTCATGGCTGAGTAGGTCTTTGAACTTGAGCCTCCCCAGTCCTGGTCCTGACACCCAAACCACACCACCACACCGGCAATGATTTAACTGTACCTGTTTAATATTTGCAGTGCGGGCAGGTATGACATTCCAAGGATGAATTCCAACCGTGTCCAGAGGTGAGGCCTAGCTCTGACAAGACTCTGCCTCCAGTAGCTTCATTACAACTAGTCTTGGGGCACCACTCAATCCAGCATTTTCACTGGAGGCTCATGTGGTCTCAGTGGCAACCATGACTTTGCAGGATCTTAGGCAGCTACGACGGTGCGCCAACTATGATCTGGACAGAGATGGCCTAGCCCCACTTTCCCATGCCCTGGTCACCTCCAGAGTAGACTACTGCAGCCGTCCCCAGCCTGGTGCCCTCCAGATGTATTGGACTGCAACTCTCATTAGCTCGAGCCAGCATGGCCGCTGGCCTTTGGCCAGGCTGGCTTGGGCTGATGAGAGTTGCAGACCAACACATCTGGAGGGCACCAGGCTGGGGATGGCTGGACTACTGAATTAGATGATATGTGATGCTGCTTTTGAAGACTTCCTGGCAACTTCAAGTCAGTAGGAAAGTTCACTGCTAGGCAACTAAGCAGGCCCAGTTCTACAGGTCATAAAACACCAGTACTTAAAGAGTTTCACTGGCTGTTGGACTGTTTCTGGGCACAATTTAAAGTGCTGGTGATTCCCTATAAGGCCCTAGAGAGGTGGAGTCCCGAATATCTGAAAGCCTGCCTGCCACCACATCAGCCTGCCCAAACCTTGTAGTAATCTTTGGAATCTTCGACAGCATCTAAATTTAGCCAGATGTTGTCTGCAGACAGGACCTTCTCAGTCATGGTGCCTTGTCTTTGGAATGCATTCCCCAGGGAGGCCTGCCTGGTGCCAACTCTGATGTCATTTCCACACCAGAGGGTGGCCAGCTGTCCTCTTTTACAAAGGACAGTCTCTATTTGAAGGGCTCCCAGAGGACAGTCCTCTATTTTGAAGAAATACTCTATTAGAAGGGCTGTCCACTCCAAGTCCAGTTTAAAAATAAAGAACAATAAGAAGGAAGAACAGGGGCCTTAAAGTTGCCCATCAACAGCACCTGGTCACAGTCTTCCAAGCTATGATGAGATGGACTGTATTTCAATTTAAATACTAATAATTATTTCTAAATTTGCATGTATACATATGACTTACCACATGCAATTTTTATGTATCGGTATCCTCTTTTATCCTCTTTTGTGGTGATGCATTTTGTGGTGATGCATGGTGATGCTCTTTAATCGGTATCCTCTTTTATCCTCTTTTGTGGTGATGCATTTCAAATTAATTTTATTGTAAAATTTCAAAAAAAGAAAACAAAAAAGAAGCAAAGGAACAAAAACACATGTGGCTACATATGAAATGTATATACAGTATATGTGTATGTGTGTGTGTACAGTCAGGGGCAGAAATATTGGAACAAGGATAACTGTTTTGGCAGTTGGCCTCTGTACACTACCACATTGAAGTTGAAAGGAAACACATCCAGATGGGAGCGAAGTCAGGACTTTCAGCTGTAATTCAAGGGGCTTGACAAAAGTGGGGCACTAACCATTCAGGAAGGACAGCCAGTGGCATACACCCCCCATTGTTGGGGGCTCATAAGTAATGGAACAAACCAACATCATTTCAAACTTAAGGATCGCCTTTAATACCTGGATGAAAATCCTTTGCAGTCAATGAGTGCCTGAAGTCTGGAACCCATGGACATGACCAAATGCTGACTGTCTTCCCTAGAGATGCTTTGCCAGGCCTTTACTGCAGCTGCCTTCAGCTGCTGCTTGTTTGTGGCTCTTTCTGCCTTCAATCCCACTTCTTTGCCTTGAGAAACTCTTGGGTAGCTTTTGCTGTATGTTTTGGGTCATTATCCATCTGCAATATGAAGTGGCGTCGTATCAGTTTGGCAGCATTTGGCTGAATCTGAGCAGAAAGTATAGCCCTATACACTTCAGAATTCATCCTGCTGCTTTTATCAGCAGTCAGGTCATCAATAAAGACCAGTGACCTGGTTCCATTGGCAGCCATACATGCCCATGCCATAACACTGCCTCCACCATGTTTGACAGATGATGTGGTATGCTTTGGATCATGAGCTGTTCCTTTCCTTCTCTATACTTTTCTCTTCCCATCATTCGGGTACAAGTTCATCTTGGTTTCATCAGTCCAAAGAATCTTATTCCAGAACTGGGCAGGCTTTTTTAGGTGTTTGCTGGCAAAGGCTAATCTGGGCTGTCTGTTCTTGAGCATTATCAGTGGTTTGCACCTTGCTGTGAAGCCTCTGTATTTACATTCATAAAGCCATCTCTTGACTGTAGATGTTGACAATGACATGCCAACCTCTGCAAGAGCATTCTTGACCTGGCTAGATGTTGTGAAAGGGTTCCTCTTCAGCATGAGCAGAATTCTGCGGTCATCCACTTTAGTTGTCTTCCGTGGTCTTCCATTCGCATGGACACCTCTTTGGACCTCATGTTGGGGATTCCAGTGAACAATATTCCAATAATATTCCAATATTTCTGGCCCTGACTGTATAGATAGATAGATCTATATCTATATCTACAGTCAGGGCCAGAAATATTGGAACAAGGATAACTGTTTTGGCAGTTGGCCTCTGTACACCACCACATTGGCCGCTGTACACCACTGTACACCACCACATTTCTGGCCCTGACTGTATATGAAGATATACAGATATACCAGGTGAATTTTATTTGCTTGGGGTTTAAATTGTTTAGTATTGATAGCCTGCAGTTTTTTTTTTTTTTAAATCCATTGTTCTGAACTGTATGGCTATATTCCAGGCCCGATTCAAAGTGCTGGTATTAACATTCAAAGCCCTTAATGGTTTGGGGCCAGGTTATCTGAAGGATCGCCTCCTCCCATATGTGCCTGCCTGGACCTTAAGATCATCCTCAGCGGCCCTTGTCCGTCAGCCCTTGCCAAAGGAAGTGAGGCGGGTGGCTACTAGGAGGAGGGCCTTTTCTGCTGTGACACCCCGGCTGTGGAATGAGCTCCCTAGTGAGGAGCTCACTACATTGTATTACTTCCGGCGCCAGGTGAAGACCTTTTTATTTTCCCAGGCATTTTAACATTTTAGCTTCCTAGACTTTTAGCTTTGCTGTTTTAAATCTGTATTTTAAATCTCTGCATTGCTGCTAGGTTTTATTCTGGTCGTATTGTTATATTGTGGTTTTAATGTTTTTATGTTTTCTATTGTTTCACTGTGTGCTTTTTGGTTTTAATTTTTGTGAACCGCCCAGAGAGCTTCGGCTATTGGGTGGTATAGAAATGGAATGAATGCATGAATGAATGAATACATAAATTTTAGCTTCTACCTTCTGCTGTCTTATTTGTCTGACTGTTATTGGTTCCAGATTAGTTGTTGTTATTATATGTAATAATAGTGAACTTAATTCTCTGAGTGCTGATCCTTATTAGGACAAACCGGCACCATCCATGCACAAGAGGGAGGTGGTCTCAGGCAAACCCCAAGACTTGCAATAATGAAAAAACAAAACAAAACAAAACAACCTTTAGGCCACAGTCCTATCCATGTTTAGACAGAAAAAAGTCCTACAACTCCCAGTATTCCCCAGCTAGACCTTTTCCTGTCTAAACATGCATAGGATTGCATCCTTAGGGGAAAAAACCCAAGGGTAGAAAAAAGCGCCCGCACACAGCAATGAGGATTGACCATGCTCAGTGGGGACAAAATGCTGAGTGTCTGTTGGGGTGGGGGAAGGTGCATGGAGAACGGAATGGAATATCTTGGAAAAGGGCATAGCTGGCTGGAATCCTGAACAGCAGAACTCCACACCGCACTATTTTGTTGCAGGTCCTACTTCTGTTTCTTATTTCTGGGAGTTTCACTGAACAGCAGCATAAAAATATTTTAAATCAATCAATGTGAAGCTTGCTTTAGAACACCCCCCCTTATCCTGAAAAGGATCCATATAGGATTGAAGGGTTTTTCCCTTACCATGTGAGGTTTTCCATTGCTTACCAATCTTCAACAGTTCAGAATTCCCTGAAATGATAATACATGGAGGGCATAAAAAACATTTTTGAAAGAAAGGCGGTGATGGTGGTGGGGAAACCTTCAAAAGCATTGATTGCATGTGAACAATAGCAAGAGTTTTCCCAACTCCAAACCCTCTGAAATACTGATTTTGAAGACTCTCACAATGCAACTATTCTTTCCCTTAAAAACAACATTACATCCCACCTCATTTGAGCTACTGAATGGAAGTTCATGCAAGAAAAGAGGGGGTGGAGGGCCTGGGAGCAACACAGGGGTGGTGGAGGTTTTAGTTGGGTGTTATCATGCTCTTTCCAGTGGAGGCTGGTGGCTTTGATGTCAGTGGGGTGGGGAGCACATTCACCACCCCACTGATACTGGAGCCACCAGCCTCCACTGGCTCCTTCCCATCTCCAGCTATACAACAAGCAAGCAAAAATGTTTGCACAGGCTGATCATCTCGAAGTACTTGCCTGTTAGTTTGCTACCAATACAGGTACTACTCCAATGCCAGGGGGAAAAGTTGGGCTGTCCATTTAATTGCCTCCCCTTTCTGTGCACGTATTGATAAAAGATGCACAGGACAGAATATACTGGCTGCCCATCTTACAAGCATTTCCATCCTACTCCGCTGCCCTTCCATTCTCTCTGCCTGTTTCTCCCCAGAAAATAGATTTCAAAACAGTTGGAAACTACCCAGAGGATTTTCCAGAACCCCAAACAATTTGTTTTGAAGAATTTAATGTGTTAGTTGTGAATGTTTAGCTGAGTGTAGATTTTGTTTTGCTTAATTTTGCTTGGTAGTACAGGGTATTTCTGTGAATAAAGTAAAATGATGACGGCGAATTCCTGCAATTTGTTCTGGGAATTCATGTCAAGGAATACCAATAAATAAACTCTAGCCTCACCTTTGTAGTAGGTACAAGATCTGGGTTTTTTTCTCTCTTCATTCCAGATTCAGGTGAATTTCACATTCATTGAATCTCTGTGTTACACTTTCCAGCTATAACTATTCATTTGACCTGTCTGGGAACAGGATCTCACAACCTTTATTAACATTCACTGAGTTCTGGAATTCTGTATGGATGTATATTATAAAGATTTATTCTTAATAATACACATCCTTTGAGTGTTTAGAGAACTTTGCATACATCACCCTTCCCCAAGCTGGTGCTTCCCAGATGTGTTGGACTGCAATTCCTATCAATCCCAGGTGGAATGGCCATTGGGACTGTTGCAGAACTCAGAGTCAGAGAGACCACGGAGTGAAAGAAAAAGAGTTTCTTTATTTAACGTGCGGGCTTAAGGCTGGACTCACTTCCAAAGAGCCAGAAGCCCCGATTTACATCAACACATTGTTTTTATAGATATTGTGACACATAGGAAACGGCTCCTCCTCTCCCTCCTGTGTGGGGTTGCAGTCCTCAACATTTCTTCTCCTAGCACCATTGTTTATAATACAAGAAATGGGTTATAGGGTAGCCATGATAAGCAGAGAACAGCAGAGAACAAGATATACATATCACTATGACCTTAGTTGACAAGATAAGAAATTCCTGTGTCTCATCGTCTTACAAACATATATTTCAGAGAGCAAGAGCTCAGCAAGAACATGAAGCATGAGACTGCATGAGGCTACTTAGTCTGACCCCCAATATGGCTGCTACATTCCCCCCTCCTTAGGCAACCTGGTGGCCCCCGGCTCCCCGGGGACCGCCATATTGATGCCGAACTTAGTGCGGACACCCAATCGGCATAGCCCACTGCAGCCCAGAACTCCTGAGCTCACACGATCCGCCGGCCTCAGCCTCCCGAGTAGCTGGATTACAGTCTCGCGCCACCGCGCCCGGCTGCTACAGGACTGCAATCCAACACACCTGTCTAGCCAATTTAATCACTATAACCCGGAGATAATAACCAGGCAAAGTCATGTCCAATTCAAGTATGATTATATCCATATTGCAGATGCAGGGTGGACGACATGAGGCATCGCAGCTTGCTTAAGGCATCTAACTGAAGCTGGAATTTCCTGACATAGACATCACTGCTTACACTACACCAAGTAGTGCTCTCTGTTTTGAAAGTGAGAGATTATGGGATTATTCTTTTTTTAAGTCAAGCTTTAATGTGAAAAACAGAATTTGTCAAGAAATATATAAGCAGAGGTTTTGAAATGTCTTTGGCAAGGGTATGCTACTAGACCTCATGAAAACAACTCCTTTCTTGTGCCTCCTTACTGTAATACTATGGACCCATACCCAGGCTTGGTGTCAGGGGTTGGCAAGGCCGGGCATTTGCTGAGGGCCCACTGGCTCAGAAGAGCCCATCCCTGCCAACCCCTAAGGCGCTCCACTCACTACTGCCACCACCCATCTCCTGGAGGGCCGTGTCAACATGGAAAGCAGGGGGGAGGAGGAGGCCGGGGTCTTCGCCTCACCATGCCTGAACGCACCAATGGAGGCTGGTGGCTATGATGTCAGTGGGAAGGTGAATCCGCTCCGGGTTTCAATCAGAACCAATCACAACTCTAAAGGAGCAATCCAAGGTTGGATAGTTCCTTTAGAGTTCTGACTGGTTCTGACAAGAAACCTGGAGCGGATCCACCACCCCATTGACATCAGAGCCACCAGCCTCCACTGGAGGGCATGCAGAGGTATGTCTCTGGCCCTGCCTGTACCACTTACCTGGACTAAGCTCCCTTGAACTCAGTGGGACTTACCTCTGAGTAGACATGTACAGGATCGCACTGTTAATGTGCATTGATTGCCAAACAGGGAAAAGTAAATCAAATGTATTGTTTTTATTTTTTCCATCACCACCCCAAACACTGTTGTTGTTTTTTCAGAGTAGCTTGCTCTTTTTTTTTTAATTTTAAAAAAGCAGATTACATTCCCCACACCATCACCATCACCACCACCACCACCCCTACACACACACACACACACACACACACACTTCTGAAGGCTTCTTTTCAGGGAAGAGCCTGCAGCAGGTTTTTGAAAAACAAAAGTGTGGCTGAAAACCTCCCCACTATTATCTCGACAATCGTCTCGTTATCAAAGTGGGCAAATATTAGGCCTGACAATCCACTGCTCACGGCAGGGAAGAGCACAGCCCCTCTAAAAGTGGGAGGGGGCTGCTAAATATTCTGCCCCCCGTTGTAAGAGCCATCAGAATTTCATATTCTCTTAACAGGAGGCTCCATTTTCCTTGGCCTGCATGTAGCCATTTCGTGCCCCCCACCCCCACCCCCATTAGCCAAACCCTGAGGGTTGTCTGCTGAACATTTTGTGAGACTTCAAACTGCAAGCCCCTGCTCATGGCCCCAGGGCAGGATTTCTGCTTTGCTGGAGAGTGAATGATTTAACTATTAAACTGAGCTGTGCCGCGTGGCTTTTGAATGGAATTAGTTTCAAGGTTGTATGAAACTTGCAATAAGATCAATAGTATTTTCCCTCTCCGTGCCTAAAACAAGAACGGTGAGCCAGTTACATAATAGCAGCAAAGGGTTTGATAGGCTGCATTTTGGTCCCTCTGAAGGCTAACTCTGCTTTTCACGGGAAGAGCGCTCACAAAGTCAGGCCCGTGTCCTTCCTTTTGCCTGTCCTGAATCTCCCACCAATCAGCTCCATGGGATGACCCCGCGGGTTCTAGTATTATGAGAGAGGGAGAAAAATGTCTCCCTGTCCACTTTCTCCCCATCATGCATAATTTTGTACACCTCTAAATTGTCCTCTGTTTGAGGGGTTGTTGAGTCCAAGTCCAGTTTAAAGACAACAAACAAACAAGCAAACAAACAGAAGGAAGAACAGGGGCCTTGAATTTGCCCATCAGCACTTAGCGCCTGGATCTGAGACCAAGCAGGTGCACACGAGTCACCTGGTCACAGTTTTCCCCACTGTGGTGAGATGCATGGTATTTCTATTTACATTTAAATGTTAGCAGTTCTTTCTAATGTGCAGCTATACATCTAAATTAGCATCTGCACATTTTATGCGACTCGGTGTCCTCTCTGTTCCTATTTTGGGGTGATGCATTCCCTCTCTTTTTGGCGATGCATAAGAGGCCAGCCTAAACAGAGGACTGCCCTCTGTAAAACCTGCCCCTTTGTGTCCTGTTCACCTTACGTGGGCAAACCAGTTTGGAAAGGACATCGAGGCCAGGCTGGGAAGGCAGGCGTTCGCTGTGGGCGGTCCATGTTTGACTGGGGAGTCAAACCAGTTGCAGCGGTTCCCATTTATGGGAGGAATGGCAGGATGACATCTTTAAATAATATGAATAAGAAAAATAGCCACCTAATCGTACTTGTTGCTTTGGGGGCCTTACTGGGGGCTAACGGCATTCTTGGAGACAAGCAAACAAGCTAGTTGTACATCCATACATCTGATAAAGTAGGCTGCAGCCTACAGAAATACCAGGTTCCAGAACTGATGAAAACACCAGAAAGGGGGTGGGAAAGAGCTCCAGGACTGGGCATATGTAAATGTACATGCATAGGTGCAAATCTGGAAAGGATAACGCTAATTAGGCAAGAGAGCCAGTGTGGTGTAGTGGTGAGAGCGTTGGACTGGGAGCCGGATGATCCAGGTTCTAGTCCCCACTCGGCCACAGAAGCTCACTGGGTGACTTTGGGCCAGTCACAGACTCTCAGCCCAACCCACCTCACAGGGTTGTTGTTGTGAGGATAAAATAGAGAGGAGGAGGATAATGTAAGCCGCCTTGGGTTCCTTGCAAGAGGAAAAAAGGCGGGGTATAAATGCAATAAATAAATAAAATAATTTAAATAGAAATACAATGCATCTCACCTTAGTGGTGAAGACTGAGCAGGTGACCTGTGGGCCTACTCCATCTGCTGTCCAGTTGTCAACTGTTCATGGGCAAGTTCAAGGTCCCTGCTGTTCTCTGTCCTGGTGGTTATTTGACTGTAAACTAGACTTGGACTGGGCATCTCTTCAGATAAAGGACTGTTCCTCTGTAAAGTAGGACACCTGGCCACCCTAGCAGAAGTGTTGTCCGGGTTCATCTGCGAGATCTATAATGAAGTTTAGATGTTATAACAGAAGGGAGCCATTTCCGTGAGTGGGCTGCAGCAGCTATTGAGAGCCAACTGTTCGGGCAGGAGCGCACCTGAGAACATTTTCCCAAACTTAGTCAAGCATCGTCTACAATGTCAAGCTATCATTTCAAAATGTGAGCCAGGAATTCCCATGACCACGGGGCCTTGTCTCTTGTTTAACTGCCCACTGTCCTGAGAAATCAAGGTCAGAGGGCACCTATTTGGTCTGGGGCTCCTTTGTCTTGCATATTGTAATGTCGCTTGATGAAAAGGAGAATCGTGTTGGAGCTGCTGACCTCCACCTCTGAGTTGAGCCCATTTGATGGGCGAACATGAGTTATTATGGAGCGATATTGATGCTGGGTGGCCAGTTGGAGCCACAGAAAAGGCTCCTTTCTCCAAACATGGCTACATGGAGGGACATTTAGGTTAGGTTTGGCAGGGCATCGAGGTTAACACCCTTGATCTTCCTTTGTTGCGATCTGTGGGATTTTGCTGAATGCACAAAGCTGGACTCTTCCAAGGGGAGAGAGGAAAACAGCACTCCCCTGAAGCTGGGAGATGCAAGCAAGTGTTTCTGTGTATGTGTGTTGCATGTCACTCTTTTTCTCAGGGCAATCATTCACGTTTGAAGTAAGCAGGGGCTTTCAGCAGCTGAGCATACATCACAGCACTTTAGAAACAGGAACAAGCGGAGGTTGTGAAGATAGGCTTATGAAGGCTTTCACATCCCTGTAAGGTCTCTCCCCTATCCTCCCTCGCATGCTGTGTTCTTCTACTGATATTGCATTCCACCAGATTTGAAATTGCTTTTTCCCTCTCAAGCCCTGGTGTGAAATAAGCTTTCTGTACACTTCATCCATCCATTCTTCTTAGTGCATTGGGAGTTTAGCTGTAATGTTGCTATTCCAGCTATAGGTGGCGTTGTGTCTGAAGTGCTGTAGTCTGCTATTCTCTTCTGGATGTTCTAGATTGTTCTTAGCAGTAAAGCTGTTGTTCTGTTAGGCATCCATTTTGTCTTGGCAACTCCTCTGAAATAACCTGACAACTAATTCCTTGCACTGTAACACTCATGCATCAGCAAAAAGCGAAACCCAGGATGGCTTATGCAGCTAGAAAGCGGGACTTGCAGGATTGATTCTCAGTGGCTGGTCACTGCAGGGGAGGAGGGGGAGAACGCTTGGCTAGTGGAGACTGGTGGTGCCAATGTCAGTGAGGCAGTGAATCTGCTCTGGGTTTCAGTCAGAACCAGTCAGAACTCTAAAGGAGCTCTCCAAGGTGAAGAACTTTGAGAATTTTGGCCAATTCTTATCAGGAATGGACCAGAATGAAATTCTCACCTGTCTGCACCTGCCAAAATCAACAGGTACTGCCAGAGGAGGCTGGTGGCTCCAATGTCAGTGGGGCGATGAATCCGCTCCGGGTTTCAGTCAGAACCAGTCAGAACTGGCTTCACACCTTGGATAGCTCCTTTAAAGTTCTGACTGGTTCTGACTGAAACCCGGAGCCAATTCACCACCCCACTGACATTGAAGCCACCAGCCTCCACTGGGCTAAGCCCTCATCCCAACAACATCCTGGCGTGCTTATAGTGATGAACCTTAGGTAGCTTCTTGGAAACAGCAGGAAGACCTTGCTCTTGCCCAGCAAAAGTCCCAAACTGACTGAGAAGGCTTGATAGCCTTTCCAAGTCAGGGAGAGCCAATGGAGTGCCTGGATGGGAGGAATCACTCTGCAGGCTCGGAACACTGCACAGCCTCAGGAACACTCTGGCCTGGAGCCCCGGGGGTCACCATATCAAATGCCAGCAACACATTTGGTCCTCAAGTTCCTTATTGTAAGGAGTAAGGCGAGGGAGGGCAGACATCATAGAGGTGTACAAAACTATGCATGGTGAGGATAAAGTGGATAAGGAGACCTTTTTCTCCCTTCCTCATAATACCTGAACCCAATGGGTTCATCCCATGAAGCTGATAGGTGGGAGATTCAGGACAGATAAAGGGAAGGACTTCTTCACGCAGTGCATAATTAAACTATAGAATTTGCTACCACAACGTATAGTGATGGCCACCAATTTGGATGGCTTTAAAAGGGAATTGGACACATTCCTGGTGGAGAAGGCTACCAAGGCTACCAGTCTTGATGGCTATATGCCAGCTCCAGGATCAGAGGCCATATTCCTCCCTATACCAGTTGCTGGGGAACATGGGCGGGAGGGTGCTGTTGCACTCATGTCCCTCTTGTGGGTTTCCCGTGAGCAGCTGGTTGGCCACTGTGCGAACAGAGTGCTGGACTAGATGGACCCTTGGTCTGATCCAGCAGGGCTCTTCTTATGTTCTTATTGTATCTCCTGACAAGTGTACCTATATGGTGAAAAGTAAAGCGTTTCATTTGGGGACAGTGCTCCAGCAAAACCAGCTCTCCAGTCCACTGCTTTCACCTTGGAAGGTAGTGCAATGCATCTGTTTTCACAGGAAGAGGCCGTGTACTGAGCCAGACCCTTGGTCCATCTAGCCCAGTATTGTTAACACTGACTTGTAGCAGAGGCTGTCCAGGGATTCAGGCAGGAGTTTTTCCAGCCCTACCTGAGATGCCAGGGATCGAACCTGTGAAATTCTGCATCAGTGGTGGGCAACTTGTGGCTCTCCAGATGTTTTCGCCTACAACTCCCATCAGCCGTAGACAGTATAACCAATGGTGAGAGATCATGGGAGGTGTAGGCCAGAACAACTGGAGGGCTGCAAGTTGCCCACCCCTGTTTCACCTTCAAAGCATTTGCACTGCCAGTGAGCTTCCCACCCGCCCATCCTGCATGCATACAGATCTTGCTCATCATAATGCCAGACATTTTGTTAGCTGACAGAGAACCGATGTAATGTACTGGCTAAGAGTGTGGTTGGTGAGCCTGAAGGGCCACAGTTCAAATCTCTTCTTTAGGAGAGCCACCAACACTTCTTAATCTCCCATCCCCATATCCCATCTGTAGTATCAGGAGAAGAAGACAGAATTGTTACTGAGGTGTTGTTTGTGAAGTGCTTCAAATACTTGAAATATGCGATATAAATGCTATTATGCTGATAATGGTGATTTAATTGAAGTGATCCTTATGTTATCATTTTTGTATTTTATGGTTCTTTTTGTGACAGGCCTTGAACTTTTATGAGGAAAGGGAGAAGGGAGTATAAATATTTTAAATAAATAAATACAGGCATAGTGAAGTTGCTGAAATTGCCTGGTTTGGTATATGAATTTGTCCCTCTTGTAATGCTCAGCTGTATTATGAGTCGAGCACCACATCCCCAGTCAAGTTATGTTCTGGCTAGAAAGGTTACATCTATTTATTGACAGCATTTTTACCTTGCTCTTCTGCCAAAAAAGGCACCTGTTTTCAAGCTTGCAAAAAACAACAACAAAAAACCACGAGACACAAGGAAAGAGATTGGGAGGGAGGAATACAAAAGTGTGATAGTGGTGAAAATGAGTCTGTGTGCACATTTATTATTTATTATTTTATTTATTACTGCATCTATATCCCACCTTTTTTCCTCTTGTAAGGAACCCAAGGCAGCATACATTGTCCTCCTCCTCTCCATTTTATCCTCACAATAACAACCCTGTGAGGCAAGTTAGGCTGAGAGTCAGTGACTGGCCCAAAATCACCCAGTGAGCTTCCTTGACCGAGTGGGGCTAGAACTTGGATCTCTTGAGTTCCAGTCCAGCACTCTAACCACCACACCACACTGGATCTGACATCGTGGTCAGTGTTCAGCAGACCATGATGCTTTGCGGATGTGTGCAAAAAAGTTCTTTAATATTAACCTTTCATCCTTGGCAGTGAAAATACCATTGTTTGCTGAGAAAGACATGATAAAACCAACTGACCAAGTTGTCTTTTGTTTCATGTGTATCATCTTCTCTGTTTGGGCCCATCAATTCTTTTGAAGATTCCTTGCATTTTTTGTTAGTCAGTGACTGGGCGAAGCCCAGGGAGTTTTGCGTATCACACTCACACTCAGCAGGTATTGGCATTACTTTTCCCAGCATGCCTCTGGCTGACACGTCATCTCTAGGTATACATCCTCATTAACGGGGCTCATTTTCTTTGGCAAGGCTTCCAACAGTAATTTCTGAAGCTCAAGGATGTGAAAAAGATGGAACAATGCCAATGCTGAATGGACTTAACGCAACTGCTCAATGAAATGTCAGCTGCCCAACTAAATATAACCCCAAAAGTAAAATTTATGCCTTGTGGTCCTTTGCTTTTTTATTGTGATGGTGAAAGGAAGGGGAGGGGGGAACCCAACCAGGAACTCAACGGGCTGTAACTGTAATAGGTAATTCCAGCCTCTGCTTACCTTTACAAAATCCCAGTTATGCAGGAAAGACAATACAGTGATCAAAGCAATGATGAGATTTTTTTAGCAGCATTAACCGTCATGACCTAGCAAAATGAAAGAAAATGGTTTAACAGAACTGTCAGATCCAATATAGCTAATAAAGGCATGGATAAATGTTTATTACGTACCGGAGACAGATAATTTCTGTACAGAGATTGAGAATGACCTTTCCTGATAACTCTTATCTGCCTGATATCCTGAATAAGAAAGAGAGAGAGAGGAGAAATGGAAGAGGGGAGGAGATGTGTGTGTCGGGGGTGGGGAGGAATAAGGGGTTATGGTTTGGGTGATATTTCTGAAAGGTGGAAGGTGAGGAGGAGAGAATTACAATTTTGCAGGTGAGCATTTATACAAGAGAAACAGAAGATGTAGATAAGTATTTTCTTTCTCCCCAAAAGAACATAGGGAGCTGCCTGAGTCAGACCATCGGCCCATCTAGCCCAGTATTGTCGACACTGACTGGCAGCAGCTCTCCAGGGTTTCAGGCAGGAGTTTTTCCAGCCCTACTTGGAGATACCAGGGATCAAACCTGGGGCCTTCTGCATGCAAAGCAAGGGCCACAGCCTCACCCCAGCTTGGCAATAGACTGTAACCAATAATGGAAAGGTTAGGGGACCAAAAGAACTGGGAAGCCAGAGACGCAGGAACACAGGCTCCTCTTCAACTGTCCAATGCGTTTGGCTTTCGGTGGCCATTTACCCGTTGCCCAAAAAGAGAAAATGCATCCTCAAAAAGAAGAAGGAGGAGGAGGAGGAGAAGAAGAAGGAGAAGAAGAAGAAGAAGAAGAAGGAGAAGAAGAAGGAGAAGAAGAAGAAGAAGGAGAAGAAGAAGGAGAAGAAGAAGAAGAAGGAGAAGAAGAAGGAGAAGAAGAAGAAGAAAGAGAAGAAGAAGGAGGAGGAGGAGGAGAAGAAGAAGGAGAAGAAGAAGAAGAAGGAGAAGAAGAAGGAGAAGAAGAAGAAGGAGAAGAAGAAGAAGGAGAAGAAGAAGAAGAAGGAGAAGAAGAAGAAGAAGAAGAAGGAGAAGAAGAAGGAGGAGGAGGAGGAGAAGAAGGAGAAGAAGAAAGAGAAGAAGAAGGAGGAGGAGGAGGAGAAGAAGAAGGAGAAGGAGAAGAAGAAGGAGAAGAAGAAGGAGAAGAAGAAGAAGAAGGAGAAGAAGAAGAAGGAGGAGGAGGAGGAGGAGGAGGAGGAGGAGAAGGAGAAGAAGAAGAAGAAGGAGAAGAAGAAGGAGGAGGAGGAGGAGGAGAAGAAGGAGAAGAAGAAGAAGAAGAAGGAGAAGAAGAAGGAGAAGAAGAAGGAGAAGGAGAAGAAGAAGAAGAAGAAGGAGAAGAAGAAGGAGAAGAAGAAGAAGGAGAAGAAGAGGCCAGCGATTTCCATAAAGTTTTCATGTGCTAATTTATATGTATAGATACAAATTTGGAAATGATTGCTATAATTTAAATAGAAATATAATAATACATCTCGCCATAGTGAAGAAGACTGTGAGCAGGTGGCTTGTGTGCGTGCTCAGTCTGCTGCCCAGGTCTTAACTGTGGATGGGCAACTCCAAGGCCCCTGCTGCTCTCCTGCCTTAGGGTTCTTTGGCTTGAAACCAGACGCGGACTGGACACCTCTTCAAAGAGAAGACTGTGCTCTAAAGTGAGGCGCACGGCCATCCTGCTTCCTATGCACACCCTGGATTTTAGGAAAGCTGATTTTAATAAACTCAGAACAATGATCAGGAAGCTCCCATGGCTAGCGACTCTAATGAGAAAAGTCCAAGATGGGTGGGAGCTTTTAAAAAAGGAAATTCTCAAGGCACAATTACAAACCATTCCAGCAAGAAAAAAAGGTGGAAGACAACAGAAGAAGCCAATGTGGCTTCACAAAAAGCTTACAGATGACCTGAAAACAAAAAAGGACACATATAGGAAGTGGAGAGAAGGCCAAGCAACAAAGGAAGAGTACAGGCAGGTAGCACAGAATTGCAGGGACGGCATCAGGAAGGCTAAAGCTGAGAACGAGCCGAGGTTAGTGAGGGATGCTAAAAGCAACAAAAAGGCTTTCTTCAGTTTCATGCCTAGTAAAAGACAGAGGAAAGAAAGGGTGGTTCAGCTATTAAATAAGGATGGCAAAATGATAACAGATGACAAAGAAAAGGCAAAAGTGCTCAATTCCTGCTTTGGCTCAGTCTTCTCCCAAAAGAGGGTCTATGACCCCCCTGGCAAAGGCGAAGTACAGGCTGAAGGGGCAGGATTGCAGCTTGAGATCGATAGGCATATGGTCAAGGAACACCTAATTACTTTGAATGGGTTCAAATTTCCAGGGCCAGATGAACTGCACCCTAGAGTAATAAAGGAACTGGCAGAAGAACTCTCAGAAAACCACTGTCTATTATCTTTGAGCAATCATGGAGGACGGGTGAAGTGCCAGATGACTGGAGGAGGGCTAATGTTGTCCCTATCTTCAAACAGGGCAACAAGGAGGAACCTGGGAACTGCAGACCAGTCGGTCTGACATCAATCCTTGGGAAAAATCTGGAGCAGATTATCAAGCAATCCATCTGCAAGCACCTTGAAAACAATGCAGTGATTACTCGAAGCCAACATGGATTTGTCAAGAACAAATCCTGCCAGACGAATCTGATCTCATTTTTGGATCAGGTAACCTCCCTTGTGGGCCGTGGGAATGCTGTAGACATCATATACCTTGACTTCAGCAAAGCTTTTGACAAAATGCCCCATGATATCCTGATGAGCAAACTAGCTCAAAGTGGGCTAGATGAAACAGCGATCAGGTGGATCCACAGTTGGCTACAGAATTGGACTCAAAGAGTGCTCATCAATGGGATCTTCTCAAACTGGGGAGCGGTAACAAGCGGGGTACTGCAGGGCTCAGTCTTGGGCCCAGTGCTCTTCAACATTTTTATTAATGACTTGGAGGAGGAGGTGCAGGGAATGCTGATCAAATTTGCAGAATGCACAAAATTGTGTGGGTTAGCTAATACCGTGGAAGACAGAAACAAAATTCAAAGTGATCTTGATAGACTGGAGAGCTGGGCAGAAAACAACAGAACGGAATTTAATAGGGATAATAAATGCCAAGTTCTGCACCTAGGAAAAAGAAACCAAATGCACAATTACAAGATGGGGGATACGTGGCTCACCCACTCTACAAGGAGGAGGATCTTGGAATGATTGTCAATCACAAGCTGAATATGAGCCAACAATGTGATGTGGCTGCAAAGAAGCCAAATGCTGTTTTAGGCTGCATTAATAGAAGCATAGCTTCCAAATCCCGGGAAGTACTAGTTCCCCTCTACTCAGCACTGGTTAGGCCTCATCTGGAGTACCATGTCCAGTTCTGGGCACCACACTTTAAGAAGGATGCAGACAAACTGGAGAGGGTTCAGAGGAGGGCAACAAAGATGATCAAGGGACTGGAAACAAAGCCCTATGAAGAGAGACTGAAAGAACTGGGCATGTTTAGCCTTGAGAAGAGAAGACTGAGGGGAGATATGATAGCGCTCTTCAAGTACTTGAAAGGTTGTCACAGAGAGGAAGGCCAGGATCTTTTCTCGATCATCCCAGAGTGCAGGACACGGAATAATGGGCTCAAGTGACAGGAAGCCAGATTCCGGCTGAACATCAGGAGAAACGTCCTGACTGTTAGAGCAATACGACAATGGAACCAATGACCTAGGGAGGTGGTGGGCTCTCCCACACTGGAGGCGTTCAAGACGAGGCTGGACAGCCATTTGTCAGGGATGCTCTGACTTGGATTCCTGCATTGAGCAGGGGGCTGGGCTCGATGGCCTTGTAGGCCCCTTCCAGCCCTACTATTCTATGATTCTATCCATGTCTATAGCCCAACACTTGGGAGTGAGGGTGAAATGTGTCAATTCAGTCTTGAGTTCCTCAGCGCTTTGGACTCCAGGGGCATGGAGGTGACCTTGAGGCCTCTGAGCCAGACTTAGTTTCCAGGAAGTTGAGGGAGGGAAAAGTGACACAATTGTGGAGGAGGAAGAAGAGGAAGGCAAAGGGAACAAGAACAACAGGCCTTGATGCGATGTACTGTGAACAGAGCTGGCTGGTGGTCAGGGCTGGACCTAGGATACACAGTGCCCTGGTCAGGGAGTGCTCCCACCCTCTGTAGTCAGCTTTGCAGGGGCACCCAGAGGCTTTATGGGGCCTGGTGCAGGTGTGATGTCCATCAAAAATGACATTGATCAAAACCTTGATCTCTCAACTACTGTGCTACAGTTTGCACAAGCCAAAGTTTGAAAAGCCACATTCTGAGCAGCGGCAGTGCACTATAACACAGCAGATCTACAGCTTTTACTTAGAATATGCTTTGTTTTATAGCAGTTCCTGTCTTTCGGTAAGCATTTTTTTATTTTAGAATATCTATTATTTTTATCTTTAAATAATAAAAAGAAGTTATAAATAAAAAAGTATCCAGCTGACCTCTTACAGCTTATGTCTTTATTTTATTATTAATAATAAATTGCTTATAATGTTTACAGCATTTGAAATGCTAAGTGCCCGGTAACATTACCTCAAAGTAAAGCTGTGTTCCAGTGATTATTACCCACCCAGCGCAAATGACATCAAAGTGGAAACTGAAAAAGAAACATCCTTTAAAGCTACTCGAAGGAAGAACATTTTTGTAGTTATTAGTACCCAAACAACCTTGAAAGAAAGGTTACAGACACTTGCTTTTTGCCACCCTAGCTCACTGCAGTCAGTACGTTCAGAAAACACAGCCACAGAGCTCAGCTTGGTGACCCTGTCCCCCCAGCTCAGCTTGGCACCCTGGATAGGGATGTCAGAGAATTCCACCACGGATCTTGGTGAGGCCGAATGCCAGTGCATTCGGCCCCCTGAACTTCGTGGCAGAATGGCCTGCCACCCCCCCCGCCCCCCCATGGATCCCTCCCGGGACGAGACTTACCTGGGGCGGATGTTCCGGATGGCGGCGGCTCCAGCGGCGGCTTCGGTGGCAGCGGCTGGTCTTCTGACCGGCCACTGCCACCGCCGCCATTTGCAGTCTGTTCCCCCCCCATTCGTGATAGGTTACATAAAGACTTACGTAGCCTATCACGTCTGTTAAAACAAAAACAAAAACGCGTACGCAAATGGCGGCGGCTATGGCCGCCGCCATTTGCGTTCCTTATTTTTGGCCGTCTTAGTCTACATAAATATTTACGTAGACTAAGACGGTGAAAATAAGGGGGAATGCAAATAGCGTAGTGGACACAGAGTAAGATGGTGAAAATAAAGGGGAACGCAAATAGCGTCCGCTACACTATTTGCATTCCCCTTTCTTGTCTTCATCTTAGTCTACGTAAATATTTATGTAGACTAAGATGGCCAAAAAAAAGGAACGCAAATGGCAGCGGCTGTAGCCGCTGCCATTTGCGTACGCGTTTTTTTTAAAAAAAACCCAGACGTGATAGGCTACGTAAGTCTTTATGTAGCCTATCACTGCTGAATTCAGGGACGCAAACAGCGGGGGCTACTGCCGCCGCCATTTGCATCCCTGCTAGCCAGCGGCCGGATGTCTGGCTGCTGGCGGAGCCGGCTGGTGGCTCTGCGGAATCCCAGCGGAGCAGAGCTGGCTGGCCAGGATTCCGGGGGGAGGCGCGGAGCCAGGTAAGCAGGGTTTCGTACATCCCCAACCCTGGGCAATGCCCAGCTTGCCCACCACTAAGGCCAGCCCTGGTGGTGGCCCACAGGTGGACATTCCTCAGGTTAGGGGTGTGTCTCAAGTAGGATTCAGTGAGAATTTTGTTTCAGTTTAGTTTTGATAAGAATTTACCAAGATGCACATAGTTCTCCGTATCCGGGACAAAAAGAGCTTGACATTAAAAGAAAACAGAATGTGGGAGAAACTAAAACTGGTAGATTAGTCCATCCAGGCCCAGGGCTTTGCGAGCTTAGCTCTTCAACATCTGGGTTTGAATCCCTGAGCACTCAACCATGTTAGTGCTTACTTAGGGTTCTGGCAATCTTTTTTTATCTCCAGACAGGCCCTTCAGCTTTAACAGCTACATGGCAGGCAGGTACAATATAGTCCTGCCGGTGCTTGGAAGAGCAGTACCCAGTGGAGGCTGGTGGCTCCAATGTCAGTGGGGTGGTGAATCCGCTCTGGATTTCATTCAGAACCAGTCAGAACTCTACAGGAGCTATCCAAGGTGTGAAGCACCTTGGATGGCTCCTTTAGAGTTCTGACTGGTTCTAACTGAAACCCGGAGCCGATTCACCACCCCACTGACATTGGAGCCACCAGCCTCCTCTGGCAGTACCTGTTGAATTTGGCTGGTGCAGATAGGTGAGAATTTCATTCTGGTCCATTTCTGATAAGAATTGGCCAAAATTCTCAAAGTTCTTCATATTCAGGAGAGAAAGTGATTGGAGATTTGATTGGAGAGATTTGATTGGAGATTGGATTGGTGATTGGAGAGCTGTTGGAAGATGGGCTGTTGGCTAGGGATGGGTTGCACCTCACAAAGGCTGGGAAGAATGTGTTTGGCCACAGCATGAAGAACTTCATCAGGAGGGCTTTAAACTGAATCCTACGGGGAAGGGAGATGTAATGTTGGGGGTAACAGTGGACGTAGGCGCATGCACTCCAATGGAGAGAACAGCGCTGATAGCGCCCAATAAAAGTCTTCAGACACATGTAGGAAGAAAGCCAGACTATGAAGCACATGGTCTTCGATGTCTATATACTAATGCCCAGAGTATGGGAAACAAACAGAACGAACTTGAACTCTTAATACAGGAGGGACATTATGACTTGATAGGTATAACTGAGACTTGGTGGGATGACTCTCATGACTGGAATACAGCAGTTGAAGGATATAACTTGTTCAAAAAGAACAGGAGGAACAGAAAGGGAGGCGGGGTTGCACTGTATGTGAAAAATACATATCTCTGCACAGAAATACAGGAGGAGGAGCTTGGTAGCCCCATCGAGAGCATCTGGGCTGAAATAAATGGAGCAAAGAATAAAAGGAACCTGGTGGTCGGAGTCTACTACCGGCCACCCAATCAAGGAGAAGCCAAGGATGAAACTTTTGAAAAGCAAATAGCCAATGTTTTAAGGAAGCATGATGTAGTAGTAATGGGGGACTTCAATTTCCCCGATATTTGTTGGGAGACAAATTCTGCAAAACATGGCCCCTCCAGGAAATTCCTGACTTGTGTGGCGGATAACTTCCTCCTACAGAAAGTAGAGGAAGGAACTAGAGGATCGGCTATCCTTGACTTGATCCTAACCAACAGAGATGACTTAGTGGATAAAGTAGCAGTTACAGGAACTCTGGGGGAAAGCGACCATGTTGTACTTGAGTTCTTGGTTCTAAGGGAAGCAAAAGCCGAGTGTACTCAAACGCGTACCCTGGATTTTAGGAAAGCTGATTTTAATAAACTCAGAACAATGATCAGTAAGGTCCCATGGCAAACAATGCTAGCGAGAAAAGGAGTCCAAGATGGGTGGGAACTTTTAAAAAAGGAAATTCTCAAGGCACAATCACAAACAATTCCAACAAGAAGAAAAGGTGGAAGACAACAGAAGAAGCCAATGTGGCTTCACAAAAAGCTTAGGGATGACCTGAAAACAAAAAAGGACACATATAGGAAGTGGAAAGAAGGCCAAGTAACAAAGGAAGAGTACAGGCAGGTAGCACAGAATTGCAGGGATGGCGTCAGGAAGGCTAAAGCGGAGAACGAGGTGAGGTTAGCGAGGGATGCTAAAAACAACAAAAAGGCTTTCTTCAGCTACGTGCATAGTAAAAGGCAGAGGAAAGAAATGGTTGTTCAGCTATTAAATAAGGATGGCAAAATGATAACAGATGACAAAGAAAAGGCAGAGGTGCTCAATTCCTACTTTGGCTCAGTCTTCTCCCAAAAGAGGGTCTATGACCCCCCTGGCAAAGGCGAAGTACAGGCTGAAGGGGCAGGATTGCAGCTTGAGATCGACAGGCATATGGTCAAGGAACACCTCATTACTTTGAATGAGTTCAAATCTCCAGGGCCAGATGAACTGCATCCTAGAGTAATAAAGGAACTGGCAGAAGAACTCTCAGAACCGCTGTCTATTCTCTTTGAGAAATCATGGAGGACCGGGGAAGTGCCAGATGACTGGAGGAGGGCTAACGTTGTCCCTATCTTCAAAAAGGGTAAAAAGGAGGAACCTGGGAACTACAGACCAGTCAGTCTGACATCAATCCCTGGGAAAATTCTGGAGCAGATCATAAAGCAATCCATCTGGAAGCACCTTGACAACAATGCCGTGATTACTCGAAGCCAACATGGATTTGTCAAAAACAAGTCCTGCCAGACAAATCTGATCTCATTTTTTGATCAAGTCACCTCCCTTGTAGACCGTGGGAATGCTGTAGACATCATATACCTCGACTTCAGCAAAGCTTTCGACAAAGTGCCCCATGATATCCTGATGAGCAAACTAGCTCGAAGTGGGCTAGATGAAACAACGATCATGTGGATCCACAGTTGGCTACAGAATCGGACTCAAAGAGTGCTTCTCAATGGGACCTTCTCAAGCTGGGGAGAGGTAACGAGTGGGGTACCGCAGGGCTCAGTCCTGGGCCCAGTGCTCTTCAACATTTTTATTAATGACTTGGAGGAGGAGGTGCAGGGAATGCTGATCAAATTTGCAGATGACACAAAATTGGGAGGGATAGCTAATACTTTGGAAGACAGAAACAAAATTCAAAGTGATCTGGATAGACTGGAGTGCTGGGCAGAAAACAACAGAATGGCATTTAATAGGGACAAATGCCAAGTTCTGCACCTAGGAAAAAGAAACCAAATGCACAGTTACAAGATGGGGGATACGTGGCTCAACCACACTACGAGCGAGAAGGATCTTGGAATTGTCGTCGATCACAAGCTGAATATGAGCCAACAATGTGATGTGGCTGCAAAAAAGGCAAATGCTATTTTGGGCTGCATTCATAGAAGCATCGCTTCCAAATCCCGGGAAGTACTAGTTCCCCTCTACTCAGCACTGGTTAGGCCTCATCTGGAGTACTGTGTCCAGTTCTGGGCACCACACTTTAAGAAGGATGCAGACAAGCTGGAGAGGGTTCAAAGGAGGGCAACAAAGATGATCAGGGGACTGGAAACAAAGCCCTATGAAGAGAGACTGAAAGAACTGGGCATGTTTAGCCTTGAGAAGAGAAGACTGAGGGGAGATATGATAGCACTCTTCAAGTACTTGAAAGGTTGTCACAGAGAAGAAGGCCAGGATCTCTTCTCGATCATCCCAGAGTGCAGGACACGGAATCATGGGCTCAAGTTACAGGAAGCCAGATTCCGGCTGAACATCAGGAAAAACTTCCTGAGTGTCAGAGCAATACGGCAATGGAACCAATTACCTGGGGAGGTGGTGGGCTCTCCCACACTGGAGGCCTTTAAGACGAGGCTGGACAGCCATTTGTCAGGGATGCTCTGACTTGGATTCCTGCATTGAGCAGGGGGTTGGACTCGATGGCCTTGTAGGCCCCTTCCAACCCTACTATTCTATGATTCTATGATTTGAAAAATTTGAAGGCAGGGGGAAGCAAAATGGACTGACTCACCCATTCATAGGCTACAGTCATAGAGCACCAAGAATATCATCCATGCTGTGTAGAGACGAATGCTTCCTAGAGGACACACACTGAACAAACTGTGTTTGTTTTGGAGTCAGTCTATATGGTTTATGCCTTCGTTTGCAACATGAATTACATGTATGTGTGTTGGACATAGGTTGTGCAGGCCCAGACTTAAGCAGAACCCATCATTATCTTTCCAAAGGCATGTTTTCCAAGCGGCTGGCTGGCTTCTTTGGTGCCTCCTTCCCCTCCCCATGCAAACCACAATGTTGAGTATTTACTGTGTAGTCTAAAGACCTCGAACCTGAGACTGGCTTCTTTGACTTTGAAGAGGATTCTTTAAAGTGCCAGGAAAATTAGCTGTGGGCTTCAAACCAGGAATATTTTGTCAAAATCAAATTTATTTCAATGAGGGAGACTCACTCTAATGCCCGGAAAGAAATGCGAAGATTCAATGAGGTATGAATAGCTGGAAGATGGGACAATTACCACCTCCTGAAACAATATATTTGTAAAGTTAATTCCTCCTGAACGTGAACAATCTCCTTACACTTGACCCTTTTCTATTGCCTCTTCCATGCTTGAACTCTCCTTGAACTTTGGAGATCCATCTTGAGCGCTTGAGATGGCCGTCTCTTTTGCATCTGGTTATTTTAGCTCCAATTTGCAGCCCTAAAACAGCAATTATAGTGATATACTACCGAAGTCACCCGACATGGATTAGTACCAGGATCAGCACATCTATGTATGGGAGTAGGGAATAGAAGGACAACGGCCATGATTTTAAATGACTTGATTAATTCTGAAATAACATTTCAGAGTCCATTAGGTCCGGCAGGTGTCGGGGTTCCTCTCTGCACTTCTACCCTGCACCAAATGGCGGTTTCAGCCTCCCTTTAAGAGCTGGATGGGTTTATATTTATTGCTTCTGTTTTCCATAGGGGGTTTTCTTTGCTTCCTTCCATGAAAAGTTCCTTGGCCTTTGGGGTCAATATGGACAATGCCAGTGTTTCCTAAATCACATTGCTGAATTCATGTCACCGAATTGTAATTTGTCCCCCTTTAAAAGATCCAGTCTGGTTTAGTCCTGGAATTGGATCCATGTAGAGGACTATTTCTTTCTTTCTTTAATTTATATCCTGCCTTGCCTCCAAAAACTGTGCTCAAGGTGGCTTCAAAAGGAAGCAAAAACAGGGCTACTTTGCACATGCATGATTTCTCTCCCCCTGATGACTCTATACACGATGGCTGGTAGCTGAAGTTTGAATGGACTCCTTCAAAAGCATTGTGTTTTCAGATGATGTGAAGAGAGATGAAAGGTCTGTCTGTGGCATGAAAACTGTGATGGCCCATTTACATATGTAAATCATCACTAAATGTTGCAGTCATTAATATGCATGTGTGAACCAATCCATCAAGTGGCGGTGTTTGGAACATTCTTCAACATAAAATATCTTCAGCTGATGATCATTCGGTCTTTTTGTAATAAAAGCTTCCAGAGAAGGTCATCCCATCATGCCTTTTGATAGTTCACTGTTAGAGCACTTTCCTTGTGTTTAATGGTATGTTCCTGTAGTTTAAATCTCATACTGATACACCCCTCCATACACCATGAGGCTAGAATGTAGGTATCAAGAAGCTTCCTGTCCAAAGAAACTGTCCAGCCAGCACAGGAAAATTGGAAATGTTGTTAGATTCTCACAGCTTTCTCTACTGTTGCAGGCTTTCATAATACTAAAACCCTATAGGGTCATCCAATGAAGCTGAATGATGGGAGATTCAGGACAGATAAAAGGAAGAATGTCTTTGCACATCACATAGTTAAATGATGGAATTTGCTACCATAAGATGTAGTGATTGCCACCGACCTGGGCAGCTTTAAAAGAGGATTAGACAAATTCATGTAGATTTGGGAGGAAGGCTGATTTTATTCATGTATTTTAGTCATGTCTGAATATAAAAAAACACCAGGAAATGGTTTTGCAAAAGATTTATGAAATGACAGGATATATAATACCGATGGACCCACTTCACTATCTTAGGGAGCAATCCTATGGGCGCTGGTCACCAGCTAGACAGCCATAGGATATGTGGGTTTCTGGGAGCCTGCACTCCGAGGTTGGTTCCCACAAAGCTGGACTAGAGAGGCCTCTGGTCTGATCCAGCATGGTTCTTCTTATGTTGTGTATTTGCCCTGCATAGGTAACAAGGGCCATTGTTACATGCCCTTAAAACTTTTTTAAAAAGCAAAACTGCTTCAGAAGGCGGGAATTTAGAGCAGAGAAATGATGAGGCAACTCCTCTGCGGTGGGGAGCAGCTCTGATCCCAGAAGTGGCAGCATGGTCACAGATTTTTGGATGAGGACTCTGGAAGTGAACCTACTCCCCATCCACCCCAGCTGTTTGCCCCCCTAAAGGCCCCTGTTGGAGCACTGCCCCTTGGCATCCCTTGCAGCCCCCCTTGAGGAGTGGAGCTGTGCCTTTCATCACAGAGTCCTCCTTCAGGATATACGTTAGGCTTGGAATCAACTTCCTGTTGCTCCTTGGAACTGTTCACAGGAAGCTGCCTTATACTCAGTCAGACCCTTGGTCCATCTAGCCCAGTATTGCTGACACTGACTGGTAGTGGCTCTCCAGGGTCTCAGGCAGACGACCTTTCCCATCACCTGCTCCTTCATCCTTGTACCTGGAGGATGAACCTACGACTGTCTCCATGCCAAGCAGGTGCTCTGACATGGAGGTGTGGTCCCTCCCGCTGTGGCATGTCTTGCCATCTCCTCCATCCTTCCACAACCTGACACCCTCCAAACATGCTGGGCTACAATTCCTACCATCCCCAGACGTGTTGTGGTCTGGCTGTGTTGCACTACATCTCCCATCATGCTGGCTGGGAGGATGGGATTGCAGCCCCACACACGAGGGTGCTAGGTTGAGGGAGGCTGCCCATGCCTCGCCAGCTCTGAGATTCCTTGCTTCTCTTTCTTTCTTGCTGTTCTTGGCTGGTCCCTGAGACTTTGCCTAGCAACTTGTGGGCTCACTGCTTGGCAAGAAGAGGACACATGGGAGGAGCTGTGACTCAGCTGTGACTTTGCAAGCAGAAGGCCCCAGGTTCAATCCCCAGCATCTCCAGGTAGGGCTGGAAGAATACCTGCCTGTAACCCCGGAGAGCTGCTGCCAGTCAGTATCAACAATATTGGCCTAGGTCAGGGGTTCAATGCACCTCCAGTGGTGCCTGCAAAGCTCTTCACCCCCTGTCCCCTTCCATTTTTTTAAAATAAACAATTGAAAAATGTTAGGGCACCAGGTTCTCCTTCCTGTTCCTGAACCTGCCACTGATCAGCTGTTCAGTGGGCAGGAAAAGAAAGCAAGGCAAAGGGGTAGAGAGGAGAGAAAGAGCGAGGCTAGGACAGGGGAGAAATAATGAGGTAAAGAGGTGAGGAGGAGAGGAAGAATGAGGGTAGGGGCTAGGTAGGGAGAGGAGGAAGAAAGTGAGGAATGGGGAAGGGAGAGAAATAGTGACAGAAGGGGTTGGGGGAGAGAAATAATGGCCATCGAGGCTGGGAGGGGAGAGCGAGCGAGCAAAGGGGAATGGTGTGTGTGGAGAGAAGAAGATTTGGTGGACCAGGAAGCAACTCTTTCCATTTCATTTCCCCCTCCTTCCCAGCCTTTAACCTTGCTATTTCTCCCCCCGCCCCACCATCTCTTGACTAGCCAGGCCTCCACGGCAGCCGTTATGTGACTAGCCACATCCTCTATCAGAGCCATTTTGTGGTGGTGCCCGCAGCAGTTTCTCAAATTCCCAAATGTGCCCATGGGTCCAAAAAGGTTGGGGACCCCTGATGGAACAATGGTCTGACTTGATGTAAGGAAATGTCCTATGTCCCTATCCATTCCTCCACCTGCCTCCCCAGACATCTTCCATCTCTCCAGCTTCCTGTAGTCTGCCCTTTCTCTTGACAAGAGTGGCTTGTCAACAAATGCAAATACAAGCAGAAATAGGCTGCACGGGGGTGGAATGCAGGGACACCTGCGACATTCCAGGTTTTGTTGGACTCAGACTTCCATCTGTCCCAGTCAGGGATGATGAGACTTGTTGTCCAACCACATCTGGAAGGCCACAGATTCTCCACCCCTGATTTTATACCCCAAATGTCTTCAGACAGTTTAATTATTTAAAACATGCATATACTCTGTTTTCTGTTGTTCAAAGTTGTTTCTCAATAGTCATAAAAAAGTTGAAAACCTCACTGACCAACCCCAAAGCAGCAAGAGACAAAGCAATAAAATAAACAGTGAGCAGCGTCACAGCAGGGTGAAAAGGAATCAGGCTTCTAAGCAGAAATCAAACTGAAGTGCACGGAAGAATAAAATGGTCTTCTCTACTGTTCAAGGTCATGGTCTTGGCCTGCTAAATGATAGCAATGTACGTGCCAAGCAAACTTCTCTATGGAGAAGCCTCTTTCTCTGGTCATCATCTACTTCACCTTTGGAGGTGAAGGGCATGGCTGATGGGAATGTAGGACTATATCAATTCCCAGATGTTCTGCAAGTTCTTAGGCAGCGATTTGGGCCTTACTATAGACCAGAGACCCCATGTCACCTACAAAACCCTACAAACAGACCAGGCAACCAGTTCATTTCTGTACTCCATGACCGTGCCCCTTGGGGTTGATCTTCTACATGCATTGAAACCAAATTCCCAGGACTTCTTTTGTCTATTAGCCCTTCCCTGCCTTCTATCACATGCAGGACACCAGGTGGGCCACCCAGCAGATGAGGAGCACAATGGATGGAAAGACACATCAGGTGGGAGAAGCATCTCTGGCTTAATCAGTAGTTTTAAAGCAGGGATGCTGAACCACTTTCAGCCTGAGGGTCGAATTCCATTTGAGAGAAGCTCTTCCATTGGTGGGCAGAGCCAAAGGCAAAGGTGGCAGGCCCCAAACTCCAGAAATGCCAGCATTACTTAGCTTAAAGCTCTTCCTGCCAGTAACAAAGCTTTAGGGGAGGCATTTCAGCCTTTTAGAATAGGAGAAATACTGCACAAAATCTGGGAAACATTACATCTTGTGGCACTGTTCTTCTTATCTGCCTTACTCCGAAGTTGAGAACCAGTATCCTTCCCTACTTAACATCCTTTTCACTTCTTTATCTTTGTTTTTCTATTTAGCAGTAGGAACAGGTGAATCCGTCAATCATCTTCTTCTTCTTCTTCTTCTTCTTCTTCTTCTTCTTCTTCTTCTTCTTCTTCTTCTTCTTCGTCTTCTTTTCAGTTTCTCATTGTTCCAATCCTAAATTCAATTTGTACCGGACTTGGAGATTTTTTTTTTTTTTTAAGTTTGCATGAAAATTCACATGCATTTTTTTTTCTGTCAAGACCTCTATTCCATACTGCAGGTAACAGCATGCATGGATTGTTGAAGAATAGGATTTGCACTTACATAGTTGGTTGAGCCCCCCATTTTAGGGATCCCTAACTTGTGCTGGGGTTCCAGAGCACACACAAAGCTTCAAAGTCCCACTCATCTTTAGTGTCAGAGCGGCACCATGTACTCAGAGTTGCCCCAGACATGGAAGCCCCTGGGGAAGTCCATGTGCATAGGTGGTCTGGATGCACATCCAAGCACAGGTTGACTTCTGCATTGGAAGCTGCTGTGATGATACGTGTGCCTTTGTCAGGGTTGCCTCTGAGTGCAGGGAGTGCCAGAGTAGTTCAGATTTTGAAGAAGAACCTCAAGACATGGGGGAGGTAGTTTCCCAGGCTTGCCCAGACATGACTAGTAGGCAGACTCCTCAGGTTTCAAAGGCCCAGCTGGACAGAGAGGGCCCCTCTTCATCCCCCTCCCCTGTGAGAGATAGCCAACAGGGAGAGGTGGGGTTTGGAGAGCCTGAATTCTTAGACGCCAGGTGCAGACACAGAGCCAAGAGAGAGATGGCCGGGGCGGTCTGCCCAATTGGCCCGGCATGAACAGCTGAGCTTGGAGGCCTCACAAGTGAGAGGGAGACCTCCCCCCACCCCTTAAGTTAGGATAGTGAGCCCGCCTTTCTTCAAATGGTGGGCAACTTTTGTAGCTATCTCTTGAACCCCCTGAAGGCGTTTCCTTTGTAGACTGAGAGTCACTGAGAGTTTGCATCTGTATGACCCATTGAAGTAATGGATTAAAAGCTGTAGATTGAAGCCTCTTGTCTGTGTTTGATTTGGTGTTTGAAGTTCAGTGGGGGCAAAAGGAATCCTGACAGCCTTCTTACTTCTAGTTGTGGTGTTAGTGTTAGGGTTCCTGTGCATTGGGCTTGGGACCAGGCTACCTGAAAGATCGCTTTCTCCCATACAAGCCTGCCTGGGTTTTAAGTTCTTCAAGGAAGGCCGTTCTCTCAGTACTGCTGCCATCAGAGGGGAGTTTGGTGGGAATGTGAGAGACAGCCTTCTAGTGGCTGTACCCAAGCCCTGGAACTCCCTGTTGAGGGAGGCTCGGCTGGCCTGCATTTGTTCTTCTTCCAAGACTTTTTTTTATTCAAGCAGGCCTTTGGCCTATAAGCTAGTCTGTTGCTGAAGAGGGTTTTAATTGGTCAAGTGCTGTTTATTTCTTGTAGTGTTGTGCTTTTATTTTTTATTTTTATTTTTACAATGTTGACAAAAGTATATGAATGTATACAAAACAAATAATAAGACTAAGTATTATCAACAATTTAAACAATATGCATGTTTGTGCACATTTCTCCAAATGCATGCATTTTTGTATGCAATTTTGCCCAATATTCATATTTCTATAACCAATTTTCCTAATACAATGCATTCTGTAAACATTCTATTCATGAATATATGCATTTTGTGTGTGCACTTTCCCCTGAGATAGGCTTTTTTTGTATGCATCTTTTGATTGGAGAACATTTCTATACTCAGAAAGCTGCAAGTGTTGAAGGATAACTGGATATTGTTTCATTTATCAGTTCAATAGTGCAGAATGTGTTAAGTTCTCATTAAAATGTAAACCAAACAAATTTCTTCCCCATCCCTATTTGGTAACAGTGGTGCTCACTAATGGACCTTATTATATTGGATCCTCAATAATTTTAACATTTTAGGAGGAGGCACTCCAAAGCCGAGTTTAACTTCCTCAGCCTGTATGTGTTTGCATGTCTGCACACAGGGGAAAAAGAATTAACTGTTGCAATATCTTGCAATAAATTAGTATTGTAACTCCAGCATCATTCTCATATTAAGACTAATTATGTGAGCTGCTTTTGTCCTGCAGCAAATACAGCAATGGTTTTATAGTGAAATTCATCACATAACACACAGAGCTTTGGCTATTGGGCGGTATAGAAATAAATAAAAACACACTGGAATTCATCCCCTATGCAACCACCCCCTTTCACAAAGCCAATGGAAGAGCAACCCTGTGTCCCCCAGACAGCGTCTAGGTAAGATAGGATTTTTCGGTTTCCCAGCTCTGAGCTCGTAGCCAGGAAACCGTGCTCCTTGCCCCCTCCCCCTCACAGCCGGGTTGGAGAGAACCGCGGCAGTGGCTGCTCCATGCCCGTTTGTGCTCATAACATGGAGCATGGGCAGGGTGAAAAGGGGGCGTTCCCGGGGGCGGGGAGGGGAGGAAACCGCGGAAGCTGTTCTAAACAGCTTCCTATGCAGTCTCCAGCCCCGTTCCCACCCCCTCCCCAAAGGCCCCAAATTGGGCATCTAAGGCAAGTCAGAGTGAATCGTCTATCTCAATAGGATTGCGCCCTAAGAGACTTCATTTGTGAGGGAAATGCAAAGTCCAGTCCCAGCACATAGAACAGTTATACAGGGAAGTTGGTGCTGTAACCCTGGAGTTTGGGTCTGGTACAGAAAAATCCCCCCCCCCTCTACGTGCTGTAGAAAGAGCATGTGGTAGATCCGTGCATTATATGCATACAGCAGGGGTGGGGAAACTTTTCAGCCTGAGGGCCAAATCCAATTTCTGAGAAGTTCTCGGGGGCTGCATTTCAGTGGTGGGCAGGGCTGAAGGCAAAAGGGGCAGGGGCCCAAAATCCAAAAACTCAAGCCTTTTTAGCTTAAAGCTGTTACTGCAAGCAACTAAGCCTTAGGAGAAGCTTTTCAACCATTTAGAATGGGGGGAAAACTGTGCAAAGGCCAGAAACCACCAAATGATTGGCAGGTGGGGGAAAACAAGTGGGACCAGGGGCACAAAAACTGAAAAACCACCATTTTTTAAAAAAATTCCCCTCCCCAGTAATTGTTTTGTTTTTAATGTATTTTAATGTATTGTTTTATTGTTTTAATAATTTGTAATTGATTATGTAAGCTGCCTTCAGTGCCATTTTTTGGTAGAAAGGTGGGGTATAAATAAAACGAATAAATAACAAATAAAACAATTGGTGGTTGGGGAAAGGGGGTGGCTGAATTGGGACCCAAGGAGGGCCAGATTTCCCCACCTCCCTGGCATAAAGACCCTTGGGGCTGTCTCACTAATGTATTGATTCACTGGCTCACTCATGGAGGGTGTCAGAACAGTTGAGCTATTTCCACACTAGAAATCTGAAATTTGGTACATGCATACTCAAAGACACCTTGATGGCTAGAAAAATCTGGAGACTGTACAACAGCCTCCCCTAAACTGGTGCTGTCCAGATGGGTTGGAATACAACTAACATCACCCCTCAGCCTGCACGGTCAGTGGCCACACTGGCTGGGGATCATGGGAATTATACATGGGATTTGTAGTCCAGCTCATCTGGAGGGCAGTAGGTTGGGGAAGGCTGATGTACAACATCTTCTATAAAAGGGCTGGCTGAAAATGAGTCCTCCCAAACTGTGCATTTGTAAATGAAAGAGGTCTGTGACCCAGGGTGCAATGCAGTCCTGTATATACCACAGCCAAACTACCCTTATCATCCTCTCCTGCCATAAGAGCTCCATCAGTAAAAGGATGTCTGTGTTATCACTTAACAACAGTTTTGTGAATGGCCACTGTAAATTTGGGATAGGGGAGAAATTGGATCAGTTCAGTTTCACGTTTTAATGTGAACTTATTTAGTTCGTCACTTTCGAACCAATATGCAAATACACACTTCTCTAAATTTTGCAGTGGAGATTCCAATGCATAGAAAAAGGCACATACTAGGGAAAAGTGCACACAAAAAATGGGTATATTAGTGAAAATAACATTCACAAATGCAATATTTTAGGAAAATTGCTTGCAAAAATGTGTCAAAAATTCATGGATTAGGAGAAATGAACATAGAAATGCATAAAATTTTCATGCACACAAAAAATGTGTATATTAGTGAAAATAACATTCACAAATGCAATCTTTTAGGAAAACTGCTTGCAAAATTGTGTGCAAAAATTAATGGATTAGGAGAAACATAGCAATGCATACAAATTTTCATGCAATTAAAAAAAAATTCTTAGAGTTTGGGATGAACAGAATTTATGACTGGGAAAATGAGAAAAAGGGAGAAAACTGACAGATTCGTGTATCCCAACAGCAAATATGGTAATTACTGTCTGCGCTGTCTCCGTTTCAGTTACATCTGACCTCACTGTTTACAACTCCCTGAAACATGTGTATTGTGAATATACCTGAAAGTCTTGATAACACTTCATGCATCTGATGAAGTGGGCTGTAGTCCATAATAAATCTACTAGTCCTTAAGGTGCTGCAAAACTCTTTCTTGCTTTTGCTGCAGTAGACTAACATCACGTGATGGGAAATGATTTCTTCCTTGACACCAAAAGGTTGACATGCCCCCACATGGCAAAGATCCTTTTGCCCTAGCTAGGAAGCTGATGTGACATGGTAAGTCACTGTGCTTTGCGGCAGGAGGTGGGAGACTTTAGCGTTCTGTGAAGTGCTGGGGCTTGGAATACTTCAGAAGTGTTTAGGATGTAAGAAGAGCCCAGCTGGATCGGTCCAAAGGTCCACCTAGTCCAACCTACTAGCCAACTAGCAGTGGTATAGCACAGGTAAATTTTGAAGGGCAGGCGCTCATCATGACAGGCCCTATAGCCATACCCCCGAGGAGGGTTCAAGAATGCAGGCAGCTGTGCTGATCTGTATCAAGAAACCAGGTCTAGCCATTTTTATTTCGAAGCAAGAGCAGCTCTTGAGTTCCCAGCATCCTGGCTTATATGGAGAGTGTCCACGGACAGAGGAGACAGCTGCTCTCAGTGAGCAGAGGGCAACCAGTGCAATAATGGAGGGGAACAGGGCTCCATCTCCTCATTTGTTTGCTCTGTTTGGGTTCAGAATGCCTAGATAGGGCTCTTCTCATTCTATTATTGCCCCTCATCCCAGTCAGGAAATGATTGTGTGGGAAGGAATTGTGTGATTGCCCCAGCCCTCTGAATGTTACAGCAGCACCGTGGGATGAAGCCCTGGAGAAGCAGTCCCTTGCTGAAACAGATAAAGGTTATAAAAATGTCACCTTCTGTGTTGTGCGTCACTCTTAGCACCCATGGGGTGCATCAGGAAGCTGGTTGACCAGTGGTAGAGTCTCTTCTTCATCTCTGCCTCGTGCACCTTTAAGGTGCAATCCTATGCATGTCAAGACAGAAAAAAATCCTGCAACCTCCATCATTCCCCCAGCATACCAATGGCTATTCATTCATTTCATTTCATTTCATTTCATTTCATTTATGTACCACCCAATAGCCAAAGCAATCTGGGTAGTTCACAAAAATTAAAACCACAAAGCTCAGCATAAAACAATCTAAAATATGAAAGCACTACAACCACAATATAACAGTGCAACCAGACTAAAACCTAGCAGTAATGCAGAGATTGAAAATACAGATTTAAAACACCAGAGCTAAAAGACTAGGAAGCTAAAATGCTAAAATACTGGGAGAATAAAAAGTCTTCACTTGGTGCTGGAAGGAGTACAAAGTAGATGCCAGGTGAACCTCTCTAGGGAGCTCATTCCACAGCCAGGGGGCTGCAGCAGAAAAGGCCCTCTTCCTGGTAGCCACCCGCCTCACTTCCTTTGGCGGGGGCTCCCGGAGAAGGACCCCTGACGATGATCTTAGGGTCCAGGCAAACACATATGGGAGGAGGTGATCCTTCAGCTAGCTTGGCCCCAAGCCATTTAGGACATTGAATGTTAATACCAGCACTGTGAATCAGGCCCAGAATGGCTGGGGAATGCTGGGAGTTGTATGACTTTTTTCTATCTTGACATGCATAGGATTGCACCTTTCAAGGTTTTAATGTGTTGGGTTTTCTCATCCATAACAATAAACCACTCTGAAAAAGATCTGGACACAGTCTGGGGCAGGGGTGGGGAACGTTTTTCAAAGTGTGGGCTGCTTTCAATTTTGGACAAGCTCTCAGGGGCTGCATTCCAGTGGTGGGCAGGGCCAAAGGCAAAGGGGCAGGTCAGCAAGGAAAAATTTGACCTGCAGGCCTGAAGTTCAGCACCCTCCCCCCATTTGGGGGAATTTCAGGGAAGGTAGGAGAGTTTGGGGTGGATGAAGCTACAAGTAGGGTGGCGGAGCTGGGGATGGCTGCAGCATGTAGAAGAGGCCTTGGTGGACATGCAGGCTGGAGCTTTGCACACCACCACTGCATATGGTTCTACTGTTGAAGAAGAGAAGCTGTGGATGCTTGGATGGGAGGCCGCCTCTGAGCCACATATACTCCACTCTGGGCTCCATGGAGGAAGAGCCAGGTAATAGATAGATGGATTGACTGATAAAATCAGCCTTTCCCAACCTGGTGCCCTCTAGATGTTTTGGAGTGCAACTCCCATAAGCCCCAGCCAGCATGGGCAATGATCAGGGATGATGGGAGTTGTAGTCCAAAACATCTGGAGGGCACCAGGTTGGGGAAGGCTGGATGAAATATATAAGCATGCAGAGTGTTCGCTCTCTCTCTTTCTCTCTTTCTGATTTCATGTATTCGTCAGTAGTCTTCCTTCATGCCAACCACCTGGAAAGACAATGTGACTGGTTCATGGTTTACCTGTCAAGTGGCGGATCAACCCTCAAAAGCCTCCCATCATTCAGGAGAGCAAATTGGATGCTCGCCAAGGCCTTTCTGCTGCAAAGCGTGGTGCCGAGCTGCAGGGTTTGACTCAGAAGTGGCGGACGGCGCTGTCACTCCCAGAGGTAAAACCACGGCAACCCCGAGCCACCGTCTGGAGGCCTGACAATCAACTGTGCGCCATCCATGGCAGTGAGTGGAAGAGCACCATTCCCGGCTGAATAGCCGATCAATTCCATGGAAACGCTCTTCCCTTGAAGCTGAAAAACTAACCGCAGGCATGTTTTAAGTGCCAGATTGCCCATCCAATAGCATTAAAATCCCCGCCTGCCTCCCGCCATTTCTTCACCCTTTGCTAAATGAGCAGATTCTCGCACGTGGGCCTGAGCAAACGGCAGGCATTTGGCAGAATATCCAAATGGGTTTTTTTACTTTACTTATATCCCGGCTCCCTGTTCTCAGGACTGTCAATTTTCCCCACTGGAGAGGCGAGCGACAGTTAAAGGGACTTTTGGTGACAACCCCTCTGTTTAATGAAGCTTGGAGTTATGGGCAAGCGACTCGAAGTGCCGTTATTATCTGCATGAGCGGCTAAAGGCCGAGGGTCTCGAGATGTGGAAAGAGGCTTCCGCTGCAAATGGGCCCATTGATCATTCATAATCAGAGCAACCAGGTCAGGTTGGGTGGGTGGGTGGGGGATGCTGGAGAGACAAAGAGCTTGGTGGGGGTGGGGTGGGGAATCTGATGAACGAAGCAGCAATGCTTAGGGGTTAATGTAATATTCAAACAGAATGAGATCTTCATTTTCTTATGAGCTTGTCATGTTTCTTTCTCCGGGATGCTTTTGCTATGGAGTGCAGTGAGGACAGGGGAGAGAGAGAGAGACTAGAAGGAAGCAAAGCACACAATAAGTTTGGTAGGTAAGTGGAGCAGTGGAGAGTCATCCATTTTCTTGGCCCATGTGCATGACTTATGCACGGACCTCTCTGATGTGATGCAACTTCTGGGTTTTCTTCTTTGGCTGACCCTGTACTACAAGCTGATCTGCAAGAACTGGAGATGAAGAGACTCAACCACTGGACAGAAAGTCAGCCAGTTGACAACAAATTTTATTTATCACACTGATATCCCCCTTATTCTCCTCTTTGATCTCACAACAACCCCGTGAGGTAGGTCAGATTGAGAGATGTTGACTGGCCCAATGTCACTGAGGGAGCTTCATGGCAGAGTTGGGATTTGAACTTGGATCTCGCCAGTCCTAATCCGACACTCTAACCCAGGGGTGGGGAACCTCTCTTGCAGTCCTAATCCAACCCTTCAGGTTTCCCCCGAATGGCCATTCCCCTGACCCCCAACAGCCCCACCTGCCACTGGAATGCAGTGCCTGGGAGCATCTTTGAAATTGAATCTGGACCTCCAGCTGAAAGAGATTCAACACCAGTGGAGGCTGGTGGCTCCAATTTCAGTGGGTTTGTGGATACATTCTGGGTTTCAGTCAGAACCAGCCAGTACTCTAAAGGAGCTATCGGGGTACCAAACCTATTTTGGGGATAGGGGTCAGCACCTTGGATAGCTCCTTTAGGGTTCTGTCTGGTTCTGACTGAAACGCAGAATGGATTTACAGCCCTACTGAACTTGGAGCCACCACCCTCCACTGTTCAACGCCCTTGACCTAGGAGCTTAGGTGGATCCTGAGAATGGTCATGCCTACATCTGCCTTGCCTGGGAGTGCTCCGTGGTCCAGCAGAGCTCAACCCTGCTCTGCTACCTGGAACTTGCTGACACATGCTCCCCTGGTGCCAAACGCTTCCCCTCCTGGGTCAGCTTCATGCCCCGCAGGACCTCCAACCACCTGAGACAGGAGCGGACCCTAGTTTTTGGAGTGTTGATTCCACAGCAACAAACAATAAATACTAAAACATTCTTTTAATCTTGAATTCATCATGGCATCTTTGCAATATGTACATTTTGCAACCTAGCGGCTGCTTGCAAAGTTAATGAATCTCAACATTTCCCTAAGACATGGCACTTCTCAACAGGATGCTCATGCCTCTGAAATTCATATTTATCCAATCCTCTTTATTAAACTTTTAATCAGAGCTCTAATCTCTGCATAGTTTACAATCTCCTCCTGGTAAACAAGTTTTCAACAAGCTGCCACATCTGATTTTGCAACAGCCGACAAATGGAGGACAGCAAGGAAGGGAGCAAGTCATTCCAAATATCCCTCTTTTGAGTATTGCCAGAGCAGTGTCTCCTCTCCCCTACGAGAATCCCATCTCAAAATGTAAAAACCTTTGTTTTAAAGGGGTATCTACGTTTCTGAAGTGTCTGCAAATAGCTGCTAGTCCACGTATTTTTCTTCTCCCTGAAAGCAGGGCAAAGCAAACTAGATGGCCTGATTCCCAGAGGTGTTAGCAGAGAAAAGAGAAAGGGATACGTGGGGCAGTTTGGGCAAAACTGAGATGAGGGATCATTTTCCGTACAACTAGATCTTGACCATATCAAGACTGTGAAACAGGTCTTGGGCCAGGGAGATGTGCCTGACTTAGACTAATGCTGACACACAGTGCCGGCTCCAGATTTTTGAGGGCCCCTGGGCAAGACACCCTCAATATGCCCCATCCCACACTGAGTCTACCTACTCACCACCATTGCCCCCAGCCGCTCTTGCTCCTCCTTCTCTTTCTCGTCATTGCTATCACCGGCTTGCTTGACAGCCAGAGAGCCAGTGAGCAAGCAGGCAGTGGCAAAGGGCTGGATGTGCCCGATCTCGTCTGATCTCGGAAGCTAAGCAGGGTCAGCCCTGGTTAGTACTTGGAAGGGAGACCAATGTCAGGGTTGTAGCTGAGCCCACAGAGTCCCAAAGCAGCTCTGATTCTGAGGAGGAGATGCAATTCTTGGGGGAGGAACCCGCTCAGACTTCAGAGGCGCAGCTGGAGCGGGAGCCCCCCTGCTCACATCCCTGGGAGCGACAATGAGCCAGGCATGGAAAGGGAGGGACAACCTGAGCTTTTAGACGCGAGGCGCAGATGCAGGCACTTGTGAGATATTGCAGGGGCCGAGCTTCGGCGCTCAGCCCGATTGGCTCGACATCAACAGCTGCACCCAGAAGCATCACAGGAGAGGGGGAGATCTTCCTCTACCACCCCTTAAGTTCAGAGAGTTGCTGTGTTTTTCCCAAACGGAGATCAACTGATGTCCTAACCCTTAGAAACCCCTACATTCTTTTGTAGTTCCTCTGAGTCTCAAGCAATTAGCATCTGTATGCCTCATTAGGATAAATGGAATTACAGCCTTGGAAAGCAGCCCTTTTGTCTGAGTGTTGATTCTGGCTATTGGAGAAGTCAGTGGGCAACAGGGGCACCCTGACAACCACCTGGGAATCAGGCTTCCTGCACTGAGCAGGGGGTTGGACTCGATGGTCTTGTTGGCCCCTTCCAACCCTAGGATTCTATGACTTCTATGCTCTCCTGCTGCTCCTTCTTACCACCACTGTTGTCCCGGCCAGAGCAAGGAGCAGGTGAGCAAGCTGCAATGGTGAAGAGGAGGTGCAAGTCCAGGGCGCTGTTGTTAGTGAGCCCCTGCTGGGGTGTGGGACCTCACCAGGTGCCCAAGCATACCTACCCTTGATGCCAGCTCTGCTGAAACAACATTTTTCATACATAGGATGGCTCTTGGAGTAAATCCATCAAGTCTAAACATACAGCGGCACTGCATGCAGCTGATTCTTTAAACCAGAATCACCACATGAATGTATTTCATGAATTAGGGTGATGGCCCATTCTGACAATATATATTCTATATGTAATCATCCCTGGGAATCCAGAGTTATCTCATGCATGGATTTATAACAGGACATGAAACTGGAAGTATGAAACCCACAGAGGGAATTTTGCCTCACCCTAAGTGGCCTGGTTCTTTGGGACATCCTGTTACTCTTTCAAATTTGGCTTGTTATATTTAGATTGACAGTCCTCATAGGATACTCATAAGCATAGGATACTCAAAAGCCTCAGAGTTTGGAGGCTTACATGTACCCAGGATGCAACCCATAGGATTGCACCCTTTCTCATTTTTCCAACCTGATTTTCATTCCGTTCTGTTTCTGCATGAGTTTGTGATTTTTTTTTAAAGTCTGCATGATTCATATGCATTTTCATGTGCATTTCTCCTAATATACATGTTTTCCTAACACACATTTTTTGCAAGCAGTATTTCCCTAACGTACTGCATTTTTGTGAGTTATTTTCATGAATATACACATTTTGGGGGTACACTTTTCTCTAATATATGCATTTTTGTATGCATTATTTGACTAGAGAAGGGCATGACACAATTCAGGAAAGTGTGAATATTAACGTAAAGCCATGTTTTGGTTCACATATTGATTCGGGAAACGCAAAATAGGTAAGTTTGCATTAAAATGAGAATGGAACACATTTCTCCCCTCTCCCTAGCTTCGGTATATGGTAGTAAGGAATAGGCCCCTTGAATGTGTTCAGGGACACTCTTCCTTAGCAAGCTTGCCAAGACAAATACTAAAATGCTTGAGGATGCTGGAAGAATTCAATCTGTGCAAATGTCTATATGAAATGACTTGAAGTTGACCTCTTAGACGACTGTGCAGGTTGTATCTGGAGAGAAAATATGCATGTAAATATTTATTAAAATACATATTGAAATAATTATTTTGAGAGGGAAAAAGTGATCAGATTAATGTGGAAGCAGAACAGAATCATGAGTAAAAGCATGCAAAAGCGACATAGATGACAAAAAGGATAGATTTACCCATTCTACCCATGTTATATGCACGATAATGGTTATTCATGGTCAGGGCAGTATACATCATAGAATCATAGAATCATAGAATCATAGAATCATAGAATAGTAGGGTTGGAAGAGGCCTATAAGACCATCAAGTCCAACCCCCTGCTCAATGCAGGAATCCAAGTCAGAGCATCCCTGACAGATGGCTGTCCAGCCTCGTCTTGAACGCCTCCAGTGTGGGAGAGCCCACCACCTCCCTAGGGAATTGGTTCCATTGTCGTATTGCTCTAACAGTCAGGAAGTTTTTCCTGATGTTCAGCTGGAATCTGGCTTCCTGTCACTTGAGCCCATTATTCCGTGTCCTTCACTTTGGGATGATCAAGAAGAGATCCTGGCCTTCCCCCCTGTGACAACCTTTCTAGTACTTGAAGAGCACTATGCTATCTCCTCTCAGTCTTCTCAAGGCTAAACATGCCCAGTTCTTTCAGTCTCTCTTCATAGGGCTTTGTTTCCAGTCCCCTGATCTTCTTCACTGCCCTCCTCTGAACCCTCTCCAGCTTGTCTGCATCCTTCTTAAAGTGTGGCGCCAAGAACTGGACGCAGTACTCAAGATTTGTCTGTCTGTCTATCTATCTATCTATCTATCTATCTATCTATCTATCTATCTATCTATTACATTTCTATACTGCCCAATAGCCGGAGCTCTCCGGGCAGTTTACAAAGATTAAAAACATTTAAAAATACAATATACAGGGATTAAAAACTATTTACATAAAAAACACATGAACAGACAATATACACAAAAGAAACATATATCTAAAACAACTTCAAACAAACAATCTCAGATGAGGCCTAACCAGTGTTGAGTAGAGTGGAACTAGTACTTCACGTGATTTGGAAGCTATACTTCTATTAATGCAACCCAAAACAGCATTTGGCTTCTTTGCAGCCACATCACATTGTTGGCTCATATTCAGCTTGTGATCTACAACAATTCCAAGATCCTTCTCACTTGTAGTATTGTTGAGCCACGTATCCCCCATCTTGTAACTGTGCATTTGGTTTCTTCTTCCTAGGTTCAGAACTTGGCATTTATCCCTATTAAATGTCATTCTGTTGTTTTCCGCCTAGTGCTCCAGTCTATTAAGATCACTTTGAATGTTATTTCTGTCTTCCAAGGTATTAGCTATCCCACCCAACTTTGTTTGCAGATTTGATCAGCAATCCCTGCACCTCCTCCTCCAAGTCATTAATACAAATGTTGAAGAGCACTGGGCCCAGGACTGAGCCCGGCGGTACCCCGCTCGTTACCTCTTCCCAGTTTGAGAAGATCCCATTGATGAGCACTCTTTGAGTCCAATTCTGTAGCCAACTGTGGATCCACCTGATCGTTGTTTCATCTTGCCCACTTTGAGCTAGTTTGCTCATCAGGATATCATGGGACACTTTGTCAAAAACTTTGCTGAAGTCGAGATATATGATGTCCATAGCATTCCCACAGTCCACAAGGGAGGTTATCTGATCCAAAAATGAGATCAGATTCGTCTGGCAGGATTTGTTCTTGACAAATCCATGTTGGCTTCGAGTAATCACTGCATTGTTTTCAAGGTGCTTGCAGATGGACTGCTTGATAATCTGCTCCAGATTTTTCCCAGGGATTGATGTCAGACTGACTGGTCTGTAGTTCCCAGGTTCCTCCTTGTTGCCCTGTTTGAAGATAGGGACAACATTAGCCCGCCTCCAGTCATCTGGCACTTCACCCGTCCTCCATGATTGCTCAAAGATAATAGACAGTGGTTTTCTGAAAGTTCTTCTGCCAGTTCCTTTATTACTCTAGGGTGCAGTTCATCTGGCCCTGGAGATTTGAACTCATTCAAAGTAATTCGGTGCTCCTTGACCATATGCCTATTGATCTCAAGCTGCAATCCTGCCCCTTCAGCCTGTACTTCGCCTTTGCCAGGGGGGTCATAGACCCTCTTTTGGGAGAAGACTGAGCCAAAGTAGGAATTGAGCACCTCTGCCTTTTCTTTGTCATCTGTTACCGTTTTGCCATCCTTATTTAATAGCTGAACCACCCTTTCTTTCCTCTGCCTTTTACTATGCATGTAGCTGGCAAAAGCCTTTTTGTTGCTTTTAGCATCCCTCGCTAACCTCGGCTCATTCTCAGCTTTAGCCTTCCTGACGCTGTCCCTGCAATTCTGTGCTACCTGCCTGTACTCTTCCTTTGTTGCTTGGCCTTCCTTCCACTTCCTATATGTGTCCCTTTTTGTTTTCAGGTAATCTCTAAGCTTTTTGTGAAGCCACACTGGCTTCTTCTGTTGTCTTCCACCTTTTCTTATTGTTGGAATGGTTTGTAATTGTGCCTTGAGGATTTCCTTTTAAAAAAACTCCCACCCATCTTGGATTCCTTTTCTCATTTGAGTCACTTGCCATGGAACCTTACTGATCATTGCTCTGAGTTTATTAGAATTGGCTTTCCTAAAATCCAGGGTATGTGTTTGGCAATGTTGCAGAACTCAGAGTCAGAGAGACCACGGAGTGAAGGAAAAAGAGTTTTTCTTTATTTAACGTGTGGGCTTTATGGCTGGAATCACTTCCAAAGAGCCCAAAGCCCCGATTTACATCAGCACATTGTTTTTATAGATATTGTGACACATAGGAAACGGTTCCTCCTCTCCCTCCCGTGTGGGGTTGCAGTCCTCAACATTTCTTCTCCTAGCACCATTGTTTATAATACAAGAAATGGGTTATAGGGTAGCCATGATAAGCAGAGAACAGCAGAGAACAGCAGAGAACATGATATACATATCACTATGACCTTAGCCTTTGTTGACAAGATAAGAACTTCCTGTGTCTCGTCATCTTACAAACATATATTTCAGAGAGCAAGAGCTCAGCAAGAACATGAAGCATGAGACTGCATGAGGCTACTTAGTCTGACCCCCGATATGGCTGCTACATTCCCCCCTTAAATGCATAATTTTATTACAATTATAGCATTTTTGATAAGCAAATGCTCATAATAGTCTGCAAAGCACCATACAAAACTTTTTATAACATACATATCACTTAACCTCCTGTTGGGCTATTAGAGCGTAGAGGGCGGCAGTTTTACTAGCCGAGACATAAAACAGATTGGTTAAACAGCGCATAAGACAAGGAATGCAAAGGCATAACAGTATCTCTATGAACAACACTGGTAGAATTAGGATGAACAATGCTTTAAGCCAGCTAAGATTTGGGAGCCAAGAGGTTAACCAATCTAGCCAATTGTTTTGTCCCATTGTTATGTCAGCCACTATATGGTGCAGATTGTTGATCTGTTCATCTACAGCATTACTATTATCAGTTAAATTAAAACAGCAAAGCTTTTGGTGCATCTCACAACCCAGATGATGAAGAAGGAAGAGGTAATCTATACCAGCTCGATTTTGTTTTTAGAACAGCACCTCTTAGATCATGCAACTCTTTATTTAATAATGACAATGCTCGTGAGGTGGCATTTATGCTCTTGGCCAAGCTGCAAGCTAACCGGTTGATTTCCAGACCATCAGCCAAGGCTAGACCTGGAACTCCAACTAACGATACTGCCAGTGCCAATTTTTCTGAGTCAGAGTATAGCTGTAGGTGGCTATTACAATTTTCAGTTAGTTGGAGTGCTCTAGGCTGCCGTCGACGGATTTTCTCTGGCCACGGGGGAAGAATTGGCACCAGGCAACAGAAGAATTGGCACCCAAGGCAACATGGGTGGTTATCAGACAAGTTGGCTGGAATGAATGACCAGGTACGGGAACCACAGGTTCAAAACCATCTATGAGGCAGAAGTATATGTGCATAATTAAAAGATATATTTTGAATTTCATTACAGTGGAAGGGGGGCCAGGGATAGCTTTACATTTTCCAGAAGATTTTTGACAATTAATCATTTGTGCACAAGTGGCATTTGTTCCAGCTACGATGGGAGTACATAGAGTGAACTCTGTAGGGGGTAAGGTTTTCGTAACTATGCCCCAGTCAGAATTTTGGGAATAAGTCAAGTTTATATTAAAATTGCTTAACATAGTCTTGTTTTGAATTTTTTTCAGGATGCTTACAGACAGATATTAGGCAAGAGCTAATAAGCCTGTTTGCAGGTATATCCTTTGGTAAACAAAAATGCTTTACTCCAGTGCTGTTAGCTAAGTGAAGCCAGTAATTATCAGCGAATCGCTGGGACAAATTTCCCCCTCCAGGGGCAGACCCCCCTTTTTCACACCTTATTAAGGAACTATAATACAACACCACTAACACTGCAACACGCATATTTGATCTTCTTTGGGATCTGACCGTACTCTGGGCAGCTATTCATCTGGCTAGCTGCAGTAGGGTCTAGTCCCCTTCTTTAATTTTTCCCAGTTGCAGGTCTGACCGTACGCAGGGTGGACAGTCTCCCAGTGTGCCCACAGTAAGGTCTAGCCTGAGTCTTACTGCTTTTTCAGAATAATTTTTAGAGGATTTTCAGGATTCCTGTTTACAGTACACTCCCCCCCCCTCACTTTCTTGACTCGTGTCCAATGTATCCAGGGTTTAACTTCAGCTACTTTCACAGCTGTGGGGGTGGAAAGTATAACAGTTTTTGGTCTTCTCCATCTGGGAGTCAAAGGGTTATTTTTCCACTTTTTAACTTATACTTCATCTCTTGGTTGGAAAGGATGAACTTCTGTGATGGGAACTGGGGGCTTATTTTCTAAGACAAAGCGACGCTGGGCTTGAAGAACTTTGCCCAGTGTTTGGACTTCTTGTTTAAGGCTAATGCTTGCTTGCTCTTGATGCTGCTCCAGTGTCAATCATGAAGTCAATGTCACGGCCCCTCACAGTCAATGTCACGGCCCCTCTCAAGCTGTCTTCTCTCTCGCCCGTTCTGGCTCCTTTGGTTTTCTCCTTTGTGTATTTGATTTATTTTATTTGGGCATTCATGCCACCAATGTCCATCTTGTCTACACTGGGCACACTGGTTCTTTCTTAAGAATCTTCTGCCTCTGCTGGGTCTTCTTTCATTTTTTCGTCTACGTCTTCTTGGGCCTCTGGGTCGAGGGGGGTATACTGGCGATAGGCATCTAAAAGACGCTCCAAGTACGCCCTGGGGCCTTGGTGGCACCTTGCAGCACTTTAGACACTTTGGTCATATTAACTGACTTCTTCATACCTGCCTTCACGGCTTCTAACAGCAGGGTTTGATACTGGGTGAGGCGCTCTAGCCCCACTTGTGTTTTGGGATTCCAGCGGGGGGGGGGGGGTTACTTACAAGGAGACTTTATTGGGTAACTTACAGCACACAGGCGTACCTAATGGTTGGATCAGACAGCTTCTCTGAACCACGAGCTATTGGGCTAAATGGGTTTTAGGCAAAGTGCTTGATAACACTTTTATTCATTAGTATGGGAAGAGAAATCTCTCTCTTTTTCTTTTGCTTTCTTTTTCTTGCTGTATTGCAGATCATGTTTCAAACTTTTTACATAAAACTCTCTTCTCTGTGCACCAGCCTTGTCTCTTCATTTGTCTTTTTTTCAAGTTAAACTCACTTACTTAAACCTTTCTGCTCTACACTAGTTCCAATGACACACATTTGGGATAGGCCCTTCTTCTCCTTCTAGTTACATTTTTTTCATCTTAAAGAACTATTACATTATTGTGGCTACTTTACCCCCAGGTAATAAGCTCCAGGCACAATCAGCTGCTTCTAATTCACGCTGGGGGCAACTATGGCCACGCTTCTTCTCTACAAATGTTCTTTTTCTTTGCCTCTTGCCTTCTCTTTCTTCTCCCCCCTTTCTCTATCTGTCTGCCACTTTATTTCTTTGTCTTTTCTACTTGTCTCTGTCTTTCTCTACTTGTCTTTGTCTTTTCTCTTGTCATCCATTGGGAACCACACTCAGTATCATTTGGAGTTGCAACTAACACTAATCTGCAAATATCACATATATTTTATGATATCTAAGAAATCATAAAATATACACAACAAACTTTTTTTTTGCAATTTAACACAATGAATGGAAAACGCTTCTTACATGGTAAGGCATGATGGAGCAGATCCAGCAATCATACTGCTCCTCTGGCTGCATGCTCAGGGCTCATCAAAATCAAGGGATGGGCATACTCACACACGCAAAGAGTTCTAGGTCACCATTTTTGCATCGGCAACTCTATGCTGCATGAGTTCTAGCAGAAGAAAATCTAAAAGTCATAGATCAAACTTAGCCTGTTGTGCACTGAGCTGACAACACAGACACACAGTCTACAGCAATGAGAGTTCAAGTTTATGAAAAGCCTCACAGCACTGTGAAAAGGGGGGGGGGCTCTCGGGGCTATCTATCACTAGACAAGCTAGCCAGGGATTTACAATATCACCCCCCCCCTTTTCTTCTCTTCCCCTTCAACTTGGTACACGAAAGCAAAGTGCCGAAACTCAGGACGCTGGGGGGTGATGGGCATCGCCTTATACTTGCATTTTTCAGGCAGCCATTAATCTTCTTCGGGGAGGCAGTGGGGTGATTTGCAGGACTTCAAAGGCAAGCTTCTCAGTTTGTTTGTATTTGTAAATCCCAAGCTTAAAACAGGTCACGATGAGGTACAGGGCAGCTAAATTTTTGCTTTGGCACGGGCAACAAATAACTTAGGTCAGCTTTCTTTGCTGGGGTCTCAAACAGGAAAACAGTCTTAATTTAAAGTTGTAACATCACTGACAGCGTCAGCCAGCCAGCTACACAGATCTCACTGTTTTTTTTTAAGACAGTTACTCTAATATCTTCTTTTCTTCTCAATCAGGTTGGGTCTCCCAGCTTACACAGTTTATTGCAGCTTCCGGGAGCATGGTAGTAGCGTGATTTTGGCTTGGCCAGGAACATGCTGTCTGGTTTCTCGGTCTCTTCAGCACACACACTCAGGCAGTCTAACACTGGACACTCAAATCAGTGAGATTTCTTCATTGCAGGGAATCTCACAGCAAAAGCTTAATGGTTACGCTCTTCAGAAATCATATAGCTGATGGTCTACAGGCTCTATGAAATTCCAGGACGGTTCAAAGCTAAACATAGTTACCTTGACAGAGATCTTCATCGTGGTCTTTCTACTTCATTCTGCCTTGGGACCGTCCTATTGCACACTTTCCACTCGAAGAGGGGTCTAGCCTGTGCCCTGGGGGCTGAATCTTCACCTTTATTCTCCATTTTGCGTCTTCATCTTCTGGGTCTTCATTTTCAGTTTCTATTTCTTAGGGATTTCATCTCAATTAGGCGAGGTGATGATGTTTTGCACAACTCAGAACGTTGTGGGCAATTCTCCTGCCCCCCCTCCCAGCGCACTAGGCTAACGGCTACTTCTTTGGCCTCACACTCCCACGCTTCGATAAAAGCCAGGCTGTCCTGCAACATTTCTCTAATTAACAGCCTCAGATCTTGTTCTTTTTTTTTTTCTCTTAGCTCGGCCTTGAGCTTTTTTGCTGTTTCCTCTCTATTCTGAATCCTTTAAAAAAAAATCTTTTTCCTTTTTTTTTTAAAACATACATCTCAAGGGGGTGCAAGTCTTGCTTCCCCCACCTCCCATAGCCTCCCACTTAAGATGAAGACGGACACAAAGAGGGAAGGGGATTGGTCAGCGAGTAAGGGGTCTCACTGACCGGCACAAGAGGAATTTTTACACCACGCACTTTGCTACTGGCCTGGGCACCCGGATGGTCAATGGTATGCAACAGAAACCGCAGTAGCCACTCACACAATCATCAATTTCACCACTTCATTTATATGTCCCTGCCACCCACTTTCCCACTTTTCCACTAGAGCGAAGCAGTTTCCTCAGTGCCTTGCTGAGTATTAGTGCCTGCTCAGGGGAGTGATCAAGTCCCCCCTCCACCCCCAATCGGGTGGGTCACCTTTTGTATACGTATACTAACACTGACCTTCTTCATAAGGCGGGGCCCTCTTTTTTTCTGCCCAGTGGCCTTTCTCCTAAAGGCGGGGCCCTTTTTTCATTTCATATACTTGCCTTTCTCCTGAAGGCTTCCAATGTGGGTTTCAACTCAATTGCAGCTGCAGTATAGGCAGGGCTCAAGTTCCTTTCTCTGCTTCCCAAGGTTCTCTTGCTGCTCAGAGCTGTTCGGGCAGGCTCGGCGCAGGCTTTCTCCCGTTCACCCGACAAAAAGGTCGGTGGCACTAAGAAAAGGAGGCGTGCGCCGAGCCCTCCCTTCCGGTGCGGCGATTAAGAACAGGCAACTGCCACCTCTCTGTCTCAGCGCCTGCCACATCCGAGTCATGGCACCATTTATGTTGTAGAACTCAGAGTCAGAGAGACCACGGAGTGAAGGAAAAAGAGTTTTTCTTTATTTAACGTGTGGGCTTTATGGCTGGAATCACTTCCAAAGAGCCCAAAGCCCCGATTTACATCAGCACATTGTTTTTATAGATATTGTGACACATAGGAAACGGTTCCTCCTCTCCCTCCCATGTGGGGTTGCAGTCCTCAACATTTCTTCTCCTAGCACCATTGTTTATAATACAAGAAATGGGTTATAGGGTAGCCATGATAAGCAGATTACAGCAGAGAACAGCAGAGAACAGCAGAGAACATGATATACATATCACTATGACCTTAGCCTTTGTTGACAAGATAAGAACTTCCTGTGTCTCGTCATCTTACAAACATATATTTCAGAGAGCAAGAGCTCAGCAAGAACATGAAGCATGGGACTGCATGAGGCTACTTAGTCTGACCCCCGATATGGCTGCTACAGCAACACTCGGCTTTTGCTTCCTTCAGAACCAAGAACTCAAGTATAACTTGGTCACTTTCCCCCAGAGTTCCCATAACTGGTACTTTCTTCACTAAGTCATCTCTGTTGGTTAGGATCAAGTCAAGGATAGCTGATCCTCTAGTTCCTTCCTCCACTTTCTGTAGGAGGAAGTTATCTGCCACACAAGCCAGGAATTTCCTGGAGGGGCCATGTTTTGCAGAATTTGTCTCCCAACAAATATTGGGGAAATTGAAGTCCCGCTATATCATGCTTCCTTGAAACATTGGCAATTTGCTTTTCAAAAGTTTCATCCTTTTCTTCTTCTTGATTGGGTGGCCAGTAGTAGACTCTGGCCATCATGTTCCTTGTGTTCTTTCCTCCATTTATTTTAACCCAGATGCTCTCGATGGGTCTACCAATATTCTGTTCTTGAAAAACACATGCAAAACAAGAGCAATGCCAGCAACATTCTGCATAGAGAATATCACCCCCCCCCCAAACACACCAGCTTGTATGACATTATCCAAATTGAGCTTGTTTGCTTAGATTTTCTTAGGTTGCACAATTTGTTCGACTTTATTTTATTCTATTAAGGCACAATCCCATGCATGTTTAGACAGAAAAAAGTCCTACAACTCCCAGCCAGGACTTCTTTCTGTGTAACCTTGCATAGAATTGCACTCTTAGTAGAGTTTTGTAAAGATAGCCCTGAGTAGTTTCCATCTTTCCCACTAGATGGCTACTTGGGTCATTTCCAATAAATGTTCCCATTTTGCACACCAATAAAAGGTTGATGCATATCAGACTTCCAAAGACTCTTCAGTTCTGGAGAGAAGATTAACTGAGCCAGAATGAAAAGTACATTGAGGCTGCCATCTTATAGACACTTATCTGGGAGTCAGTCACACTGAATGTAGGGGGACTTACATCTGAGTAGACATGCATAGGGTTGTGCTGCATATATCTTGAAAAAGTTCACAGTCACACGTGGTTTCCTCATGTGGGACAACAGCCATTTAAATAACTTCTGCTTTGCAGGTTTCAGGGTTTCGGATGTAAGTTGTTGCCAACACTAAAAGTGAGAATTTATTTGTACTTGAGCAGAGGAAAGTATGCGGAAGTGGTGTGGGGATGATTAGCCTCAAGTCTGTGGAGTTGATAATTTCTTTTTGTGTACTAAGATATCTGTCGCTGCATGTTGATTATGCTCAGTGCTGAATCTCTAAAATAAGAGGAACCAGGCTTGACAGCCAGTGTGGTGTAGTGGTAAGAGTGTCAGGCTAGCGCAGGAGAGATCTAGTTTCAAATCCCCACTTGGCCATGAAGCTGTCTGGGTCACTAACCCTCAGCCTAGCTTTCCTCAGAGGGTTGTGGTTGTGAGCATAAAATGGGTGGGGAGAGAACCATGTATGCCTGAGGTGGGGAACCTTTTTCAGCCCAATGGCTGAACTGGTAAGCACGTTGGGGGCTGAATGCCCGCAGTGGGTGCAGCCACATCCGAAAGTGAGTGGGGCCACCCGAGTGCTGGCATCTGGTTTCCTGACGTGATTGCCCAGACCCATACACATACTCTCTCTCACACACACACATGCACGTACGCACATACACTAGTTGTATGCCATTCTGAGTTCTTTGGAGGAAAGATGGGATATAATTGTGAAGAATAATGATCATCCAGACGTTTTTCACTTTATCACTGCGCCCTTTCTCCCTTATTACAGATTTGTGAGTTCGCAATGGCTGTAGTGATTCAGTGGTAAGGAAAAGGCACTCTGCATATGTTCAGGAACATTGTCTTTGTTATTTTTGCACTCATGTCACATTTGAGCCCAGACATTGGAAGAAATTGTAGGATAAGTTCTGAATAGCTCTGGCTCGATTTCATTCCCAGTATAATTTTACTTGCTGGACTCATGCTTTTCTTATTTTCATGACCTATTCATTAGAAAATGGTAAACACTGGTTGTTTTACTCCTATAGACTTGGGGAGAGGCTCTACATTTTAAGAACATTTTTTTTATATATGAAAAACTTTTTTTTTTAACCAAATCCAAATACAATGTAGCTTAAGCATAGCCATTAACAAAATCAGATGATGTAAAACTTGTATATCAGACAAGCAGGGAACAAAATCTACAGTACAGATAACAAAACACATGTCATCACTGTAAATCAGAGGTGGACCTCTTGATGTTGTTGGACTACAACTCCTATTGTCTCGCACCATTGACCATGCTGGCTGAGGATGATGGGAGTTGGAATCCAACACTATCTAAAAGGCCACATGTTCCTCATCCATGCTGTAAATGAAGTAAGCTATGGGCCAACAATCATTAAGGCATGGTACAGTAAGCACTTTGGAACATGAAAATAAAACACAAAATTAATTGTGAGCAGGTATCACATTGTCTTAATATATGTGTATTTTTCAAGCTGCAAGACTGATCCTACAAGATCTCTGTCATATGCCAAGAAAAAATTCCACAATAAATGAAATGGCTTAGTGATGTCCAGGGTGGGTTGGATCCCCTTAGGGCACAATCCTATGCATGTCTAGGTAGAAAAAAAAAGTCCTACATCTCCCTAGCAGCACCCAGCCTGGGAATGCTGGCAGTTGTAGGGCTTTCTTCTGTCTAAATATGCATAGGACTGTGCTGTAAGTCAGTTGCACCTAGTTGCCATTGAACTTTATGCAACAAGTCATGATTAAGTCCCATTGATTTCAGTGAGAACTTAGTGCAATTAATTTAGTCAGGATCCAGTACGCTGATTACTTTAGTGTGTCATGTTTTCCCATAGGTACACCAATGTTACATCACTGTTTCACATACACTGTGGACAACAAAACTTAAAAGACCCATGCCCAGAAGGCCTCTCATTGGGCTGTGGCTCCTGGATCCATGTACACAGTTGTGTAAAGATAGGTGTCTGTTGCTCATAGTTGTGTTTGCTGCAGAAAATACTTGAGTACCTATGGCAAACTTAAAAGCAACATAACTTGATTTTTTGCTCAAGTACACAGTGTGTCCGGGCCTCCCATGCACATGTATTTTGTGCTAGGTTGCATGCACTGCATCATGGATTTGTAGTTTTCAAGCTGCATAAATTCATCACCATTCTCAGACATGCTTGGGGCACTGTAATTCCCACCCAGTGCTGCAACTATGGCTGGAACTCAGGGCTGAGGATCAGGGATCATCAACTCAGGGGCCCCAGTGACCACTCAGAGAGTGACAGGTGATGGGGGAAGTGGCAAACAGGCCCATTGACAGCAAGTTGGCTGGCAATTTTTTTCTTCTTATTTTCTTAGCTGGATCCAACTCTACATTTTTTGTCATGACCTCACTTTCAAACAAGAAGGTGAGCATTTTGTGAATTCCGATGTGACCGAGGACTATAACATACACTCATTCTAAACACTTGGATTTTCTTTCAGTGTGTGGCAATTCACACCCTCTTTCTGCCTGCCCTGTGGAGAAGTGGCTATGGATGTAATTAGGGATGGCGCGGGCATCCAACTGGGTCTGGGAGTCCATCAGGCTCCCATCCCATCTGCACCCCCAGACCGCGCCCGCCAAGCCTCTGGCCTTGCTCGCCCCTGCTTGCGTCCTCCCAGACATTCCCCGCACTCACTTGGACCCATCCACGAGCGCCTGCCATTTTCCTGGGCTTGTTTTTATGAAAAAAAGGAGGTCTTTTAAAATGTGCATATTTAAATATTCATAAATTCAGACTAGAAAAGGCTGATCTATTCAATATTAGAGACATAAATGGCCCATTTATGCTTCTAGTATTGCACATATCAACCTTTCCCAGCTTCGATTTGTGCATATTTAAATATGCACATTTTTAAAGACTTCCTTTTTTTGATAAAAACAAGCTTGGGAAAATGGTGGGCACTCATGGATGGGTACCAGGGTGAGTGCATGGGTCGGGGGGGTTAAAGCAGGGGATAGGAGTGCTGAAACCAGATAGGCGTGGGTCTGTCCATCCCAAGATGCAATCCCATGCCAATTTACCTAGGAGCAAGCCCCACCAAACTCAATAGGATTTATTTCTGAGTAGGTATGTAAGAGACTGAGCTGTGATCCACCATGCAGCTGAAATCCCTCTGCTACTACAAACTTAGTCAGCCTTAGCCCGTCCCCCAGTCATCTCCAATGTAGTGATAATATTAATAATAATCCTGATCTGAGGATTGTTTAAGGCAGAGGTGGACAACTTGTGGTCCTCCAGATGTGGTTGGACTGCACAGCCCATCAGCCCTAGCCAGCATAGCCTATGGTGAGGGTTCATGGGAGCTGCAGTTCAACAACATCTGGAGGGCCCCAGGTTTCCCACCCTTGTTGTAAAGGTTACTGTGAAGATGGACATGAAGGGTTGGATCCAGGTTTAATCACACTTAGAGCTGACCCATTGAAATCAATGGGTCTTAAAATAGTCATGACTAACTCAAGTCCCATTGATCTCCACGGGTCTCAACTAATTGTGATGAAATCCGAATCTAAGCTGAAGTGTTTTAGACAATCTAACGGTGGAACCCTATGCATATTTAGACAGATAGAAGTCCTACAACTCCCAGCATTCCCCAGCCAACATAGCTGGCAGGGGAAAGCTGGGAGTTGCAGGACTTTTTTTTTCTGTGTAAACATACACAGGGTTATGCTCTAAGGATGTGAAATTACTTTCCTAAGCATAATTCCATTGGGCCTGATAGGACTTACTTTTGTGTAAAGAAGCATAGCTTGAGGTGGCTTAAATGTTCTATAAATGAAATTCTGTATTTTGGTGAATTACACCAAAAAGGGCGGATTATTTGTTTCACTGGTGCCGTGCTTTTCTAAGCAAGTCTCTTGTCGCTTAAATGGAAAATCCAATCAAGCTGCCTTAGGTGAACTTTGCTCAGTAGTTTCCCTCTTTTTTGTTTCCAGTGTAGAAATGTGTCATTGGACAACCCTTAAAGCAACAATGATGAGAAGATTGAGGTGTGTGCATGTTTTAACCTCTCCAACTGTGAGTCTGTGAGCTGCAAACTTTTAAGATTCAGCCTCTGCATTTCTGTGCTGATCGTCGAGGGAGCACGGCTCCGGGAGTTCCAAAGCCCAGTGTAGAATCTCTCAATCTGGACAGACCCAATTAGTGTCACATTGGTGGGAAAAAAAATGCATTTTATGTATGCACACAGCCAGAACCCCGGTATTGCCGGAGTGCCAGAGTGTTTCCTCCGGTGGCTTGACTGTCAGATTCTGGAGCTGAGAGATTTTGCACGGGGACAACAAACCCTCAGAAATGGGGCCAGTTCAAATGGTATATCCCTGAATCCTTACTGACCCTCTGGCAGTGTTACCAGCTGTGCAGAATAGCTAAAGCTACAAGATCTCTCTTGGCGATGTGCACAAAGCAGGAGAGGTAAACAAAATGGAAGGCTTTGTGTGCGGCATTTTTTAAAAAGACAAAATAAAACAATACAGAATCTGGTTAATACGGTCTCTGTTTCTGCTGTTTGAATAACCTTTTGTTACATGTATGGAACTGTCGTGTCACTGGAGCACTTTCCCTATGGGTAAAAAAAGGCTTAAAGATGATAAGGAGGGAAAAGATGGATGCTTACAAAAGTTATGAATGGTGTGGAGAGAATGGAGTGCGAAACATTTTTCATGTAACAGAAGAAGCTGCCCTTTTACCGAATCAGACCGTTGGTGCACCCAGCTCAGTATTATCTTTACCAGCCTTTCCCAAGTGCCCTTCAGATGTCTCAGACTACAACTTCCACCATTCCCATCACCCACAGCCGCTGTGCATCCTGGCTGGGGGTGTGGGAGCTGTAGTCCAAGGCACCAGGAGGGCCACATGTTCTCCACCCCTGGTCTAAACTGACTTGCAGCGGCTCTCCAGGGTTTCAGGCAGGAGTCTTTTCCATCCCTACCTGGAGATGCAGGGGATTGAAGCTGGGATGTTCTATGTGCAAAGCACATGCTACTGCCACTGTGCTATGGCCCTTCTCCATAGTACTAGAACTTCAGGTCACACAATGAAGCTGATTGACTTTAGGCTCAGCAGGTCAGGCAAATGGAGTGATGTTTTGTGCAATGCATAATCAGGTAGCTTAGGACCAGTGTACCTGAAAGGTTGCCTTCTCCCATATTAGCCTGCCTGGGTTTTAAGATCTTCCGGAGAGGCCCTTCTCTTGGTCCTGGTATCATCAGAGGCATGTTTGGTGGGGACACAAGGAAGGGTCTTCTCGGTGGCCGCTTCTGGAACTCCCTGGAGCCCCTCTCTGTTGTCCTTCTGCCAGCAGGCAAAGATGTTTTTATTCAAGTAGACCTTTGGCAGATAAGCTGGTCTGTTGTGGAAGGCTTAAAAAAAAAAGAAGGCTTGTGCTTTATTTCATTTAAATTGTTGAATATTGATTTAAAAATGATTTTTAACTGGCTGGTGGTCTTTTATTGTTGTGTTTTTAATTGTGTTTTTAAATTATTTGTTTTTATATTATGGTTTAATTAAGATTGTGTTAATGTGGATTTATTGTTCCCTGAACACCTTTTTTTTTGGCAGAAAGGCAGGATATAAATTAAATGATTGATTGATTGATTAATTAACATATTGAATTCACTACCACAGAATGTGTTGAGGGCTGTTAACTATGATGTGCAGTAGTAAAACACAGCACAAAAGCAATCTTAATGCAAGAAAACATACCATGAAATCAAGATTGCCCCTTTGTAGTGTTTTAACATTATCTATCTATCTATCTATCTATCTATCTATCTATCTATCTATCTATCTATCTATCATCTATCTATACATACATACACATACACACACACACACACACACACACACACACACCAGTAACAGAGGAGAGGGGTTAAAGATGGAAATGAACACAAAGGGTATGGCAAACTGCTCATACCCCAATTCTGGAAATAATTTTAGAAATTCGCCTTGTTCTAAACAAGGATGCAGAAGGAGTGGAACAGAGTTCTCTGCAGAGTAGAGTGGACCAGCAGAACGATAAAAAAATGGAACGTGGGAAATCCACAATTCCCTATGAACAGTGTAATTAGACCGATCCTCCTTGAATTTGTTTAATGTTTCTTTAAAAAGTCATGTAAACTGACAGCTATCAACACATCTTGTGGTACTCAGCTATGCGCACACACATGTTGGGTAAGATACTGAAATTCTCCAAACTTTACCTCAAAACTTGGTTCGTTTGCAACCTGTTTTTTTTGGTTTGTTTGTTTTTTCCAAAGTCCATACTGTCCTCCTATGAACTAAAACATGAAAATTTGAATTGTAAGAAATGTACAACTTAAACATGCACAGCTTTAAAAATGCACAACTGACAAATGCACAAGTTTAAAGATACATAATTCAAAGCATGTGTTTTTAAGTTGTGCATTTTTAAGTTGTGCATTTTTAATGTTGTGCATTTTTTATATTCACATTTTATGAATGTGAATGCAAGCTTGGGAATTTGCGAACATTTTCCGAGAATATGTGCTCCCTTTTGCATTTGGGATTGTGAATGGGGCATTTTCGAGTGATTTGCAAACTGAAACAAAATTCTTTACATCCCTACCATCACTTAACATTGCTTTTTGTGCAGTATTTTATCAATTTGCCTGTATGGTTAAGTAATGTCCAGGGCAGGTAAGATATGAATGAGCCATATGGACTGAAAGCTGTGGCAAACTACACGTTAACAACATAGAGAAGTAAATTTTTAATTCAATTAATTAAAATTTTAAATTTGATTTTCTTTTTTCTTTTACTGTTCACCACTTGGGAAGCTTGTTAGATATAGAGCAGTATAGAAATCCTGCAAATAAATAAAAATTAAATAAATAAACTTGATCAGACTTCATCAAGTAAAAAAATGAGCTGTTAAGCACTGTGTGAACAGAACCTGAGAAGCTCCCAGAATGAACACAGCACAAGAACATTTAATCAAAGGATGGACAGAATTATTCAAAGTCAACAAAAATCGACTACATTGAAATCCTGAAATCCTGTCTCAATCGAACTACCATTTCACATCAGCTGTCAAATAGTGATGTAAAACCAGCTGTCAATACAGATATCAAATATTTTGGAAAATATTTTTGCAAATAGTCTGAGAATTGCTGGTACATTTACAGCCCTGACCTTTGCAGAGACTTTCAAATAACACCTTTCAAAAGCAAATTTGCTCAGGCTCTATATATCCTTGTGAGAGCAATGTTTGATGCTAAGGGGTTGAAATATCAAATTTGCAGTGTATCTTGACCCCAGATTTTCTGGAATTGTTCACAGGGTTGGGTGCACTGGAGCAAAATGCTATCAGAAGTTCTCATACATCCAAAAGTTTTCAGATGAACAGATGAAGGAGGTCAAAATGTGATCTGGCTGGCCAGGCTTTCTGGTGTAAGCCAAGCTGTCTGATTGGCTGTAGGGCTACAGAGCCATCTTGTTTCTTTGGCAAGCAGCATGCCCATCCTGTTCTCAGGAACATAAGTGGAGGGGGGGGGGGAAGAGAAATGAAACAAATTTATTGCTATGTAAAACAAGGAGCAGAAATGCAGAGATAATCAGATGTTGCACATTAGACAGAATGTTTTCTTTTAATTGACAACACTTTTGTTCTTTACTGGGATCCCTGATGGTACAAAGAGGAAGTGCGATCTTTATGGTAGCTTCTATGCAATGGCATATTTATTAGGCATTTTGTGGTGGCATCTATGAATACCCATAACAGGTTGTATCCAATGTTAGTCCTGCTTCATGGGTTTACTCATGAATGGTACTTAAGTTAATTTAACACTGGCTATAACATAACATCAACAAGAAATTTTAGTTGATTAATTGGCAACAAAGACTTTTAGTTGATTAATTGCCTGCATTGTAACTAATAAATGAATCAATTAATTGATTAAATGGCATTCATTTACATATTACCAGGACCTCAATATAGTGGTCTTTTCTGACATCCTAAAGGAAAGATAATTTACAATTTAATAACGAAAAGCAACCCCTCACTATTGCTGCAACAGGCCAGAAGTACATCAGCCTCAAAGTGTGCCCTTGGCTTTCTGCCCAACTGATTAAAATGGGCCACTAGGCTGAGAGGGCTGAATTAGACAAATCCACAGAGGACAGGGTTATCGACGGCTGTTAGTCACAATGACTTTATGACACTGTGGTCAGTATCTGATACTGCCACCACACTCCCACTTGTTCTGTGGCTCAAGCGGGACCCACCAGTCGTGCAACAGAAAGCAACTCCAGAAATAAGTGGAAGCCCTTGTTTCCAGATCAGGCCAGGCCAGGGGAGCTCCCTTCTGCAGGCTCTGCTGGCCTGCCCTGCTCCGAAAATGAGCCGTTCCTCTCTCGGCATTGCTTCTGCGACCACTAGCTCCTCATTGCACTGGTGGTGAGTTGTACTGGCAGATAGGAAGACGTGGATACTGACCTATGTGCTCAGAGGTGGTGTTCCGTGAATTTCAGGAGGGCGTTTTCCCCTTTAGGCTCTCTTTGTGGCCTCCCAGAGGCATCTGGTTGCCCGTTGTGGAGAGCAGGAAGCTTCACTAGATTAACTCTTGGGCTGATCCAGTAGATCAAGCATTCTGTTCACACCGTGGCCCACCAGCTGTCTGTAGGAAGCCCATAGGTAGGACATGAGAGCAAATAGCACCTTCCCAGTCATGTTCCCCAGCAAGTGGTGTACATAATACACAATTTATCTTTATTTATAAATTAGCAAATGCATTTTTTCCTGCAAATGTGTCCTCTTGGTGATGCATATCCCCTTTTTCCTAAGTGGCCACCCTAGAGGCTCTCCTGGTGCCAATTCTGATGTCATTTCAGCACCAAGAAAGTTCTTTTTATCTGCCCTGGGCATTTCAGCATGTGGTGTAAGCTGCCTGATGGGTTGCTTTATATGTGCAAGAAAAGAATAGGTTGTTTGTTTAGTTGTATGTTTGATTGACAGTAAAAACAAACAATTAAAATTAAATAACAAGGATGGTGATACATCAATTAAAACCAAAAACAACCCACCCGATGTTAATATTTTATAGAATAGTCAATTTCAATATTTGACAGAAAAATGATGGGAAACTGGCACATTTTTCAGGTGTTTATCAGGGATAATGAGCCTATGTGGGGCACAGAACTACCAAGTGATCTGCAGCTGGGGAAAGGGGTGGGGCCAGGGAAGGGGGCGTGGCCTTCTAGGGAACCCCAGAGTGCCAGGTTTGCCCCATGGGCCAGCGTTCTGGGAACAAGGGGCAGTGCCTGCTGCCCCCTCCCTCTGCATTCAGCATCCCCTTATGCAGGGATTGGGAACGTGTTGCCTTCCTGATGTTGTTGGGCTGCAACTCCCATCAGCCCTAGCAAGCATAGCCGGTGGTGAGGGATGACGGGAATTGTAGTCCAGGAATCCTTGGAGGGTCAGATGTTCCCCACCCCTGTCCCAATGAATGCCTTAAGAGGCCCTGAGGCCCAGGAAGCTGAGTTACATCATGGTCCAGTGTCAAAAATAAAAGCTGAACTTCAGCTCTGTAACTCTGCCCGGGCCCCAACCACTTCCCTTCTTTCCCCTTTCCCCTTCTTCCTGCCTCCTACCCTCTGAGACTACATCTCCCAGCAAGCAGTGCTCTGTGGCGGTATTGGTTTCTGGCAATACCGCATCCAGTGGAGGCGGGTGGCTCCGATATCAGTGGGGCGTTGACTCCGCTCCGGGTTTCAGTCGGAACCAGTCAGAACTCTAAAGGAGCTATCCAAGCTGTGCACCTTGGATAGCTCCTTTAGAGTTCTGACTGGTTCTGACTGAAACCTGGAGTGGATTCCCTGCCGTAATGACATCGGAGCCACCCACCTGCACGGACCCTCTCTAAGATTCACCCCGCGTTTCCACCTTGCTTGTTCAGTTTATTCTTCAGCCCTATATGTGTGCAGAATGGTACTGCTGTCTCCACACCCCCATGTATCTATTTAAATAGGAGATTGTTGCCAGGGGGAACTCACACTAGGATGGATCCATGAATCTTTTAAGATACCACAGCCATTGTGGACTGCTTGGCTTTTAAAAGTCATTTTTAGTGAAACTTTCTTCTGCCTCCTCCCTCTTTTTGGCCAGTGTATATATTCAATGTGACATGAAAAGTGTATGTGTGTGCGCACGACATATTAAAAGGTAAGCTGCAGCTTGCTGCCATTCCAATTACTGGATATTAATGGCAGGATGGTATGCATATGTCTGAGCTGGGAAGCAGAAGGTTAATAGACGAACAGCACCAGAAGATCCCATTTATCAGTTTCTATTTATCTCTCCTTGGGAGGTGGCAGGTTTACAGTAAATACCTTCTGTCCTCCTAATTTCCTAATGATGGGAATAATGATGGAGAATGGTGAAGTCATTAACTGGGACAGCCTCTGTGTATCACTCTGTCAACCGCATCTCTCCAAGACTTGCAATGAAAAGTGATGGGGCCCAGCTGTTCACCACGTCCAGGGCTCCTCCCCCATCTCCCCCTTACTCTCAGCCCTCAACTGTAAGTGCAGCAAATTACCCCCCCCCCCGACAGCGTGGTAGAAGCAGAGAGGAGTTATCAGGGGAGCCCCTTTGTTCTTAGACCCCCTTGTCTGCTCATGGTGAAGTGAGGTTTGTAAACTTGGAGGAGGAAAAAGAGTCATTATGTCGAAAAGTTATCCTCCAAGGACTGAGGAGACGCTGTTACATGCTGTCTATGGTGCTGGGTAATTGATCACTAATTAAAATGAATGGGATCTGTGTGGGGGACATTAATAACGTGAGCGACATCAGGCACGACGCTACTGGGCTTTCTTTGCTACAATCAGAAGTTGGCTGCAGTTTTTCAACTTTTGCTAAAGCAATCGCAACAGAAATGTCCAGACAATGTGATCAAGTTGCGACACTTCTAGACATCCCATGGTGGTGAATGGATAGTACATAGCATAACACATCACACGTAGCGTAATGGTCGCATCGAGAAACCAAGGTCACCTGAAGGTCGGGGTGGCAGAGCATTAGGAATAGAACAAGGTGCACTGCCAGCATGAAACAGAGGAAGCTGCCTTATACTGAATCAGACGCGTGGTCCACCTGGCCAAGTATTATTGAAACTGACTGGCAGCAGCTCTCCAGTGTTTCAAGCAGGAGTTTTTCCAACCCTGGCTGGAGTTTCTGGGGATCGAACTTGGGACCATCTGCATGCAAAGCCGATACATTACTACTGAGTTATGGCAGGTCCGGAAAATCTAGTTAGCTTTCTTTATCTAGCAACCCTCCCTATTCCCAAAGGCTCAGAGAGAGCAAGAAATATTGGCAAAAGGAAGACGAACATATACAGGGCAGCCTTCTCCAGCCTTCCAGATGTCTTGGACTACAAATCTCACCATTGCTGACCATTGGTCATGGTGGCTGGGGCTGATGGGAGTTGAAGTTCAAAAGATCAGGAGAGCATGAAGTTGGGGAAGGCTGATCTAGGATATAGTCAAATGAAACGAACATGGTGAAACTGACCATGCTGCTCACCCCCAGTCACTAAGTACTTATCTGAATGGGGATAGGGTTGGGGTTCATCAAACCTCTGGAGGACTGGAAGCTGGGAAGTAAACACTTAGAATGGCTCCCTGCACACCCAGCAATGCTGTGTCTCGTCACACAGAGGGGAAATCATATGGAAACCACCACTGCTTCCTCCTTGTAAACATATTTTGCAGGGCTGGGGGGGGGGGGTTGTATTGTTTAAAAAACAACAACCTGCAAACCCTGTTTGACCAGAGGGGCCAATTTGACAAAAGAAATATGGGCAGATTTAGTCATACTGCAAGCAGACCCATTGACGTCAATGGGGGTTCAGTCAGCAATGGCTAAGTCCTATTGATTCCAATGGGTCTGCTCTGACTAAGTTTGGATCCAACCCAATGTCTGTACACCAAGGGCAATGATGCCCCTATCAAACCACATTACACTCTTTTAAAAACTATCATCTCCCCTCATCGATAGGAATATAAACTTCAAACTCTTGTATTGGGAAAAAAATGGAAAAGCATCTTGGAACAAAAGCTGCATTGTACTTGAGATATTTCTGCTCTAAAGCAAAACTTTGAAGCTCATCCTATTCTTCTGCTGTTCTTCAATGCATTGTCTCATTCTGGTGCTTCCTTCTGCAAAACCGTCACCGCTTTGGTGCCTGCTGTTTGGCTGTCTGAGGGAGGTTGAAATTCTACCCATATCAATTTCATCTGGATCTGCTTCTGTTGGATGAAACTGGCCTGCTGCAGTGGTGGGGCTGGCGGAGCTTCTGGTTCATTGGCAGACTGATGCTGATCTTCCTGACTTCCTCTGCCTACCAGATCTGGGCATGGCAAAGAGAGTTTCTTTGGGGTTCTATAGGGGAGGCTGGTGGCTCCGGTTTGGGGGGGGAGATTCCATTCTGGGTTTTAGTTAGAACCAGCCAGAAGTCTACAGGAGCTATCCAAGGTGTGATATGGGTCCAGCCCCTTGGATGGCTCTATTATCCTTCTGGCTGCTTGTAACTAAAACCCAGAATGGAATCTCTGCCCCACCAGAACTGGAGCCACCACCCTCCCTTGGTTCTATGGGTTAAAGCAAATGCCTTGATTTATGCCTGGAATGTATAGGAAGCCAGCATAAGCGCTGGAGCAGCTGTAGGGTTCATCCTACCAACAAAGAAATAGATCTTGTGGTTGTGTAGACAGCTTGATGATTGAAAATGTCGATCCAGTATGTGGTTGCTGTGAAAAGGGCAAACTCCGTGTCAGGCATAATTAGGAAAGGAATTGAGACTAAAACTGCCAAGTTCTCCTTACACAAATCTATGGTGCGACCACACTTACAATACCATATACAGTTTTGGTAACGACACCTAAAAAAAAAGATATTGTAGAGCTGGAAAAAGTGCAGAAAAAGGCAACTGGAATAATCAAGGGGCTGGAGCATCTCCCCTAGGAGGGAAGGTTCCAACAGCTGGGATTGTTTAGCTTGGAAAAAAGGAAAGTAAGGGGAGACAGAGGTGTACAAAATTATGCATGGTGTGGAGAATGTGGATAGGGAGACATTTTTCTCCCTCTCTCAAAATACTAGAACCCGGGGTCATCCCATGAAGCTGATTGGCTGGAGATTCAGGACAGATAAAGGGAAGTTCTTCTTCACACAGCGCATAGTCAAACTGTGGAATTCACTACCACAAGATGTAGCGATGGCCACCAGTTTGGATGGCTTTACAAGGGGGTTGGACAAATTCCTGGAGGAGAAGGCTATCAATGGCTACTAGTCTTGATGGCTATGTGCTGCCTACAGTACCAGAGGTAGTGAGCGTCTGTACGCCAGTTGCTGGGGAACATGGGCGGGAGGGTGCTGTTGCGCTCATGCCCTGCTTGTGGGCTCCTGGTCGACAGCTGGTTGGCCACTGTGTGAACAGAATGCTGGACTAGAGGGACCTTGGTCTGATCCAGCAGGGCTCTTCTCATGTTCTTATAAGGCAGAATTAGGTGGTCAACTCAGAGGGCAGATGCTGAGGGGTGGGCAGTGGTAGCAAGGTGTTGGAGGACAAAACTTTGATTTTATCTGTATGCCGCCCTGAGATCTTAATGATATAGAGCGGGATAGAAATGTTTTAAATACATAAATAAATAATAAAAAAACCTGTGTGTGCCACATAGCCTGCTCCACAGCCCCCTTTTATCTCCACAACAACCCTGTGAAGTAGGTTAGGCTGAAGGATAGTGACTGGGCTAAGGTCATGTAGTGAGCCTCATGGCTCAATGAGGATTGAATCTGGGTTTCCCAGTCCTGGTCTGACACCCTAACAGCATTTTACGAACAAATCAAGTCAGTAAACACAGGCAAAGAGAACCAATTAATGTTTTCTTTTCCTTCAATGGCCTGCTGGAAAAAAGTGTTCTTTCTTAACCTTCCTCCGTAGGGTTATCAAAACATTGAACATACAAGGCCATTACTATAAAAACCCCCAACAACAATATATAAGTCATTAAAATAAAAACATTTAAAAATTATTATTATTATTATTAATACATAAGTAATTAAAAACCTCAGTTTTTAATATCAGAATATTTCTTTTCAAACTTGCAATGTATATCTGTATGTGTGTGTGTGAGATATAATTTTACAGTCCAGTCTTATGCCTGTTACTCAGAAGTAAGTCCCACAGCACGCAATGGGATTCACTCCCTTCAAATACAGCTTTAGTTACTTCACTGAATTCCTTCTGAGAATGTGATTCTGAACTGAGAAAATTAATTTGGAGTGGGGCGAGTGGGGAGGGGGGGAGGGGAGGGGAATCAAAGGCACCCATGAATGAATTGTTGCGGAAGCATTTCTACATCCTTTTAAGATCATTTCTTCAATTCCATGTTGCAAGCACTAGTGTGTGACTCCAAATTTTATTCTAACTGACAACTTCTGGATCCAGTTGAAGGGGTAAAAGCTGTATATTAACTGCAGCTGGTTTGAAATTTCATTGGAAAACATGTTTCCCCAGAACCCCTCCCTTACATTCCCCTGCTTTCCCTTCATTGCACCAGGCAGCTCCTACACACACAGGAGGGAAAGATCCAGGGTTTGTGGTCTCTGGTATAGCAGCCAATAAGCCGGCTGCAAATGGCAGCTGCCATAGCGGCCGCCATTTGTGTCCCTGCATTGCCGTGATAGGTTACGTATATATTTACGTAGCCTATCACGGCAAAAAGAAGGGATGCAAATGGCAGCTGCTATGCCATTTGTGTCCCTGCTCTTTTTGTGATAGGCTATGTAAATATATACGTAACCTATCACGGCAACGCAGGGATGCAAATGGTGTAGCGGCCGCCATTTGCATCCCTGCGTTAGCCGTGATAGGCTACGTAAATGCTTATGTAGCCTATCACAGCTAACGTAGTGAGGGAAATGGCGGCTGCAGACTGGGGCCGCCATTCGCACCAGCAGACGAGGGCAGTGGACGGCTGACAAAAGGTAGGGTCCACCCCGGGGAGGTTTCGCGGGGTGGTGGTGGGGATTGCTCTGTTCCTCCATGGACTCCGGGGGGGGGGGGGCTGATTCTAAAGAATCTGGCCTCACTGGAGTCCGTGGCAGAATTCTCTAGCATCCCTAGCCAATTGCCCAATATACATGTTCTAGACTAGGACTGCACCACTGCTTCAGAATAAAGAATAGGGGTCTCATGTTTGAATGCACCCAAATCTAAACACCTCACACATAGACAGCTAGCATGTCCAGGAGATGGCTAGGTTAGAACCTTTCTCCCTGACATTCTAGCTTTCTGTGGACAGGGGGTTCCTGACACAGGAGAGCTAAATTCATAGATCAGCTGTGAGAGCCAATCTACACATTATGTGGAATGTGTTGGTAGAATTTGGTGTTTGTTTATGTATTTGTTACATTTATATCCCACCTTTCCTCCAAGGAGCCCAAGGTGGCATACATGATCCTCCTCCTATCCATTTTATCTTCACAACAACCCTGTGAGGTAGGTTAGGCTGAGAGTCACATTACCAATTCCAAATGCAGTTGGTTAGGATGGGAAGATATGTGAATTTTGGTTTTGCTCAGTTTCTCATTTTCCTGATTATAAGTTTATTTCAGCCTGTTTCCACAGTAATTTGCAAATCTGGCAAAAAGAAAAGAAAAAAGAAAAGTCTGCATGAAAATTTGTATGCATCTTGAAAGGTACACCCGTTTCCTAGGTTGTGCACTTTTTGCAAGTGAGTTTCCCTAATTTTTGGTGTGCAAGTGCATTCTCCTTTGCATTCAGGAGGTGTGAATTGGGTAAGTTTGTATATAGACTGGACCAAATTCATTTCTCCTCCATCCCTACAGGTGGGGCCATATTTTTGAATGCTTTGCCATCTAAAAGCTACCTGCTTGCAGTAAACTAGTACATCAGTGAGAGGGCTACCCAAAGCTTTTTTCTTTGCTGTACTAGCTTGCTACTTGCAAGGAAAGAAGAGCCCCCCTCCTTTTCTTGTTTTTATTCTACAGTTATTCACTTTAAGCCTTCAGGATGCGGTGGGCTATAACTCTGAATAAAAATGCATACATCATATGAGCCTGAGATGTCTTTTGCCAGGCAGGAACTTGTTAAAAACACTGGTTGTTGTATAAGTTCTTCCAGAACTCTAAGGATGGGGGAGAAATTTGTTCAGTTTGCATTTTAATACAAGCTTACCCGGGGTGCACTTTGAAACCACTATCCGAACTAAAATTCCATTATTGTTCAAAGCCTGTGCCTCTCAACATTTTACAATAGAGTTCTCCATACAAAAATGTGTACAAAAAAGACACATATTAGGGAAATCATATTCAAAGATGCATTATATTAGAAAAACGAATTGCACAAAATGTGTGTATTAGGTAAAAATTCATACAAAAATGCATATATTAGGATAAATGTGGACAAAAATGCTTATGAATTTTCATAGAACATTTAAGAAAGTTCTTGAAGTTCAAGATGAACTGAACTTAAAGGTGGAAAAATGAGAAACGGATATTGATGGATTTGTTCATCTGTATCTCTCATTCAGGGCACTGTCCTGAAAAACCGTCCTGACAAATCTAACCTGCTAGAGTTTTGGCTATTGGGTAGTACAGAAATGTCACACACACACACACACACACACACCACACACCACACACACACACACACACACACACGTCTAGTAATAGCATCCCCACTCCATAGGCACTTGTCTTTTATTGGAAATTCCTGCCTGTTACATCCTGAAGTGATGCTTACATTACTCCCATGGCATCCTACTCTTTCCTGTTAATGGGGAAAAACAACAATGGCACAGTTATCTGCTATTATTAGTTTTTGCTGGACAAGCCACCCATGACATAACAGAGATCTTCCTTGACCATGGAAGCTTTGGGACAACAGTGCTCAACCGAGTGTGCATACAGCTTTTCAGAGGTAACCACTGTAAAATATCAGCGACACCACGACTGCGTGATGCCTCCCTGTTATGAATTCGTGCGCCTTTCTTCTTCCGCAGACCTGCATAATGGGATGCGCAGCCACATATTCAATCAGCCAAACTTGTTTTGCCCCGGCGCGCGGGCTGCACACAAGACCCTCTGCCTGCCGTCCTTTTTGTTCATGACTCTGTGGTGTTTCAGCAAAGAGCTGGAAGGGAATAAATGCAAAAAGGTCTCATTAGAGCAACGTCTGCCTCCCCACCCCCAATGCCTGCATGCTAATGGATTTGTTAAAAAAAAAGGAAAAAAGGAAAAGAAAGCAAGAAAATGCTTTATTTCTGGTTAGGGCTGGCTCACTTGACCTGATCTTTGCTTGGGGCGAGAAAAGCAAGGCAGCAGAGCAGGCAGAGAAACAAACAAGCAATGCCTCAGGAAACGTGCTTTGTAGAGATGAGCATCAAACATGTCTTTTCCTCTTCACATGCAGCTGCCTTTCTGAGACCCCAAAGGGTGGGTTGGTGGGGTATTAGCAGTAAAGTGCAAACGCTGATGCTTGTTAACTATGGTTCGGCTGAAGAGTGAATAACAAGAACAATGAATTCTTTCAGAAGGGGATTATTCTCAGAAGGACTTGTGAAAGGGAGGAGGGTGTGTGTGTGTGTGTGTGTGTGTGTGTGTGGCGTTTCTGCCCCTTCCCAGTGAGAATACCCCTTTCTCTAAGACCTTTCTCACTCAAGCAGGAAACACCTTCCTCACTCACAATCACGCAGCCACTAGGACCTTTAAGGCTCAGGTCCAACCCTTTACTCTGTCCTTGAGCTGCGAGGATGCACTTGTTTATAATATCACCTGTATTGTTTCCTTTATTACTTTCCCCTTACGTAGCCAAGAGCAGAAGGCACAGGATTTTGTTAAACAAACAAACATTATTAACTACAGCAAACAAGTTGCTTAATAGTAAATAAGTAATTTTTAATGATTCTATTAATGTATGTTCTCTCATACACAATACTCCAACTCACACTCTCAAACAATCACTTCACAAATCATCCTATATCCCTACCAACCCATGTCCCTGTCTTAAGCCCTGCCTGACTCACACAGCACAGCACCCAGCTTTTATAGGACATGCACTTCACTCCCCCTTCACTCACTCAGCCAGTCATCACACATATGCAAATTCACCATTCTTCCTGTCCCTCGCTCCATTCTCACTCTAGAGACACTCACCGTAACCATAGGCTTATAACAAGAACACATTTTTATACTTACAAATACACACACACACACGTGTAATGTCATTGTGTGTGTGTGTGTGTGTGTGTGATGGAGAGAGTGAGTGAGAGAAAGACAGCAGGACTGGTCCTACCATTAGGCACAGTGATGTGGCTGTTCTAAGACAGGATCGTCTATGGCAGTGGCTCTTTGAGGCCTCAGGCAAAAGCAGCTGTTGCCGGAATAAAGAATGAACAAGCTTGGTTCAAGAATCGGGGAGGGACTTGGATCAGGGAGGCCCTGGTTCCAGTGGAGGCTGGTGGCTCCGATTTTGGTGGGGGTATGAATCCATTCTGGGTTTTAGTCAGAACCAGCCAGAACTCTAAAGGAACGATTGAGGGTGCTGAACCATATCCTAAAATGGGTTCAGCATCTTGGATAGCTCCTTTAGAGTTCTGGCTGGTTCTGACTGAAACCCAGAATGGCCCCACAGAAATTGGAGTCACCAGCCTCCTCTGAGGGAGATCCCTGGTCAGCCGTGAACTTCAGTGGGTGACCTTGGGCTGATCACCATCTCTCAGCCAAATCTACCTTGCAGGGTTGTTGTGAAGATTGAGCGGGGAGCCGGAGAGCCATGAATGCTGTCCTGAGCTCCTTGGAGGATGGGCAGGATAAAAATGTACATGGCAACAACAACATCATAAAGAAAAAGGGGCCTCGGTTGCTGAGAAGAAGAGATGGATGTGAGATCAGAGTGGCCATGATGCCTCCTCCTCCTCCTCCCCCTCCCCCTCCCTCTCTATGTGTTTATTTATTTATTTATTATTAAATTTATTAATCGCCCATCTGGGTGGTCACCCAGCCACTCTGGGTGATGTACAACATACCATAAAACAATTTAAAACAATAAAATTCTACCATAATTTTTTTTTAAAATACCCTAACCCACCCCAAATGCCTGCCTGAACAACCACGTTTTTAATGCACGACGGAAGCTCATTAAAGAGGGGGCATGACGGAGTTCCCTAGGGAGGGAGTTCCACAGAGTGGGGGCCACCACAGAAAAGGCCCTCTCCCTCGTCCCCACCAGTCTAGCTGTCCTGGCTGATGGGACAGAGAGAAGGCCATCCGAGGCTGATCTTGTTAAGCGGCCTGTCTGGTGCTGCTGGAGGCGCTCCTTAAGATAGGCTGGGCTGGAACCATATAGGGTTTTAAAGGTCAAAACCAACACCTTGAATTTGGCCCGGAAAACAACTGGTAACCAGTGCAACTCCTTCAGCACTGGAGTGATGTGATCTCGCCGGCGGCTGCCTTTAATCAGGCGAGCGGCTGCGTTTTGTACCAGCTGCAGCTTCCGAACCGTCTTCAAGGGTAACCCCACGTAGAGCGCATTACAGTAGTCTAAACGAGAGGAGACCAGGTGTGTGTGTGTGTGTGTGTGAGCAGCGGTGCAGCCAGGCAATGTCAGATCCTGGCCTTAATGCTCTTATGTGGGGGGTGGAGGCTTTAGGGTATTATTTAAATGGACATTTATCTCCCCCGCCATTCCATGCTTTACAACAGCTTCTGCATTCCTTATATGTTGTCACGTTTGCTAACCTTGACAAAAAGGAAATACTCTGAGCAGCTGCCCTTACGCCTTTTAAACGCCCTTACACCATAGGACCATCAGGACTGCAGGAATAAAACGGAGCTCGCTTCTGCTGTGCTAATACCTTCATCATCTGCTTGGTAGTCATGTGAGAAGCCCTTGGTCTGCGGGGCCTTGGGGTTTTGGCCCCATGGTCCAGGCCTACATGCACTCTGCCTCTCAAAGAGAATGTGGGGTGATAACGCAGCCGCTCCCTGAACCCTCTCCAGCCCTGCCACCTATTCAGGCAACTAGATGTGGGAGCACTCCATTTGGCGGATAGGGTTCGGCACTTCGGAGAGCTCCTTCAGAGTTCTGATCGGCTCTGACTGAAACCCAGAGCGGGTTCGCTGCCCCACTGATATCAGAGCCACCAGCCTCCCCTGCTCTCCGCTGTACGGCTCAGCACCCCAAACAAGAGGATGCCCGCCCGCATGCTGAAGAGGATGTCTCTGAATCATGCCCACTCCGATCCGCCCTTCTCCCCTCCCTCGGCTGCCTGTTCTCTTTTCTGCCCGCCAAAGTAGGAGAAGAAGGGGGAGAAGCTGATCGTGCATTTTGCAAAATTGCAGCAGTTCCTGGGAGAGCCTTTGTGTGGCTGTGTGGCTAAGGATGCTGGGAGAGGGTAGTGGCGGCTGCAGCTTCATGTGGCTCACGAACTTGGGAACTGGCCTTGTAATGAGTCAGGCCGTTATTTAGTCCATCTAGCACAGTATTCTCTACACCAGCTGGTGCCCTCCAGATGCTTTGGACTACAACTCCCACCAACCTCAGCTGGCATGGCCATGGATGATGGGAGTTTTAGTTCAAAGCATCTGGAGGGCACCAGCTTGGGGTAGGGTGATCTATACTGACCAGCAGCAGTTTTCCAGGGTTTCTGTCTTTCCCAGCCATACCTGTAGATAGGGATGCATGAGAAATCCATTTCAGTTCATTTTTGACCAGAATTTACCAATTTCCACCTCCCTAAGCTGGAGTTCTGGGAAAATCCACTGCTTGGCTCACAAATGCAAGCTGAGTTGGGTGCACTGCAGGACTCCAGCAAGCCCCAAAATGGCTGGATCTCCTGGCGATGACATCCCTCATACAAGGAAATAAAATAAACACCCTGAGGCCCAGTCTACAATTGAGCCTTGGTTTTCCCCTCCTGGTAATGGGTTTGCAACTCGCTTGGGCCTCTGCATCCTGGCAAAGTGTACCAGTTTCCTCCCCTATGACTGGGCACTGGTCAGAAGCATGGGTGGTTCACAGCTTGGGAATCAACAGGTCTGAACTGCAGTAGGCAGCAGGACAGATAGATGCTCTGTCAGCAAAAGGCAGCGTTAAGTGGTTCTAAAGTATGGACAGTAAATGTCACTCCAGTCCCACTGGAGATGCTCATGCCCTTGGGACTCCAGCTCTGTGGCTGCCAGGTTGCTGATACCATCTGAAGTCACTGTGGGGCGGGGAGCAAATATTCAGAAGGAGAACATAAGGCAACGCACAGTAGGGCAGAATCTCTCTCATGGGGCTAGTTAATTTTAAGTTTCTTTGTTAACAGTTTCATAGTGTATTAGTCTTTGACCTTGCTGGGCTCACCGGAGACTATCATATACATACTGTCCCCTCTTCCTTGCTCTGTGCTTTTAATTCTCTCTCAGATTAATAAAGATGCTGAGAGCTCCTGCAGGAATTAGGGTCATACAAAGAAGAAAAAGAAAAAGTGTTGTCCCTTTTACAGTTGCTGATAGAGACTTAAGAACATAAGGAGAGGCCTGCTGGATCAGACCAAGGGCCCATCTAGTCCAGGATTCTGTTCACACAGTGGCCAAACAACTGCTGACCAGGAAACCTCAAGCACGACATGAGCACAACAGCAGCCTTCCACCCATGTTCCCCAGCAACTGGTGTACACAGGCTCACTGCCTCTGGTACTGGAGGTAGCACATAGCCCTCAAGCCTAGTAGCCACTGATAGCTTCTCCTCCAGGAATTTGTCCAACCCCCTTTTAAAGCCATCCAAATTGGCGGCCATCACTACATCCTGTGGTAGCAAACTCCATTGGTTTACGTATGCACTGTGTGAAGAAGGACTTCCTTTGATCTGTCCTGAATCTCCCATCAATAGGATGATCCCATCGGGTTCTAGTATTTCGAGAGAGACAGAAAAATGTCTCCCTATCCACTTTCTCCACACCATGCATTATTTGTACACCTCTATCATGTTACTTACTGATACGTGAGGTGAAAAAGGGCCTCGGAGTTGGAAAGGATCAATGGCACAAGGCAGAACACGTATTGACCCTGCACCTTGAGCCTTGATGGCTGGAAATAAGCCGCCAGCAACCTGAAGATGGTGGGCCATATTTGGCCCTTGGATGGCCAACAACTGGCCCAACAACTGGTGCTGCTTTACCCTATTGCCTTCTTGCCCCACTCAACTTCTTCATTTCCTTCTTCCATACTGTGGCCTTATTCAGGACAGGGTAGACTAGGACAGGGGTAGGCAGTCTTGAGGGATCTGCTTTGGTCTTTACTAGGATCCTGAGATCCACCAGCTGAAGCCTTGTGCAAAAGCAGGGCCGGCTCTACTATCAGGTAGAGCGAGGAGGCCAGCTCAGACAGCGGATACTGGGGGGCACCGAGTGGTGATGCGGTGTTGGAGGACAGAGCTGTATGCACTATACATCCTGCCCCCAGCTAGCTTGGAGGATGCTGTCCCATCACCAGTGCTGAAGCAAGATTCATCTGCCGGGCCGGCTTCTCTATGTGGAATGGGAGGTGCCATTTTGTCCCTGGCCTCAGGCAGCAAAGGTCTTGGGCCGGCCCTGTGCAAAAGGCATGCACTTAGAATGAAAGAATTCTGGGCCCAGAGAGCGTTTGGGTACCAGAACTGAGCAGAGCTTCCACACAGCCCTCCCCCACAAAAATCCACTCCCAGTTGCCTTGGGTTCTCTTCTTTTGAGCAGTTTAATTTAGGGTGGGGGAAGAAGAGTCATGTTTTCCCTGCTATTGCTAAAATAATGGGAGCCAAACATCCTTGCTGCTCTACTGCAAAGCATCCAGAGATCAGCCAGTAGATCCATGTCTACTTTTTGCCAAGCTGTAGACTGGGACGCATAGGTGGTCTCCTCTCTCTTGCTCCCTGGCCACCTGAAAGCAACATGGAGGTGGGGCACGTTCTAGGCTAGGCTCAGTGGTGCATTTTGTACCCGTTCAAACCTGCTACGGTAAGGGCAGGCAAACTATTTGTTCCAGAGGCTGGATTGCCCCCCAGACCAAGACCGAGGGACGGGGAAATGATGTCATGTGGGTGGAGCCCCACCCTGAGCCTCACCCGTGCCATGACATCATCATGCATCACCCCACCACTTTCCCCCCTCCATGCAGAGGGAGGCACAGAACTCCATGCAGTGCAAGCTGGTGGCTCCGATGTCAGTGGGGTGGTGAATCCGCTCCGGGTTTCAGCTAGAACCAACCAGAACTCTAAAGGAGCTATCCCAGGTCCTTATTTTGAGGATAGGGCCAGCATCTTGGATAGCTCCTTTAGAGTTCTGGCTGGTTCTGACTGAAACCCGGAGTGGATTCACTGCCTCACTGACATTGGAGCCACTCATCTCCACTGGCTCTGTGCTTCTCTCTGTATGGAGAAAGCAACTTGGCTGATACTTGCAGAAGTCAGCTCTCTCAAGTGTTGGCTGAATCCTTCCCACACTGCTCGTGTCCCAATTGTGTGAAAAGCGACTCAGTGAAAGCTTGCAGGACTGGGTCCGGCAAACCCCAGCCAAATGCAGGGGAACCCCACTGTTATTTCCAGCCTCTGAATGGAGATAACAGATGGATCCCCTTTTGCCCTGCTTGCCCTCCCATTGGGTGATCAGAGAATGGAGATTTCTCTCCCCAGGTTAGGGGTTGGGACCAGATTGGGCAACCACATGGGTCGTAGGCTGCCCTCCCCTAAACTATGGTGACATCTGATCCTCGTCTTTCTTCCTGGGACTAGGGATGGGGGAGAAATTCGTCCAGTTTGAATTTTAATGCGAAGAGAAAAGTCACTGGAAAAGACCCTGATGCTGGGAAAGACTGAAGGCAAAAGGAGAAGGGGACGGCGGAGGATGAGATGGCTAGATAGCATCACCGATGCAATGAATATGGACTTGAGCACACTCTGGGAGAGAGCACAGGACAGGAAGGCCTGGCGTGCTATGGTCCATGGGGTCATGAAGAGATGGACACGATTGAATGACTGAACAACAACAAAAAACCTAATACTGCACTTTCAAACCACAATACAAACCGAAACTCAGCTATCCTCCAAAATGCACCCTTCTCCAAGATTTGCAGTGGAGTTCTCCAATCAAAAAATGCCTATAACATGTATATATTAGGAGAAATAACATTAAAAATGCATTATATTAGGAGAACAGCTTGAAAAAAATGTGTATATTAGGCAAAAATGCATGCCAAAATGCAACTGTTAGGAGAAATGAGCCCAACCATACTTTTGAATTTTCATGGAACATTAAAAAAAATCCTCAAAGTTTCGGGTAGGGGTGTATGGATTCCCCAACATCTGTTCCGGTGGGGAATCCGTGGAGGGGGGGAGGTGATCCGTTCCCTCCCCCCAGAATCCTCCAGAGCGGTTCTGCTCCGCTTGGATTCCGGGGGGGGGGGCTGGCTTGGGGCGCTTACCTTACCTCCTGCCAGCCAGACCCGTTCGCCTCCTCCCTGTTTTAAAGGCTGATTGCCTTTAAAAAAATGTCTTTTTTAAAAAAATGGTGATCGAGGGGGGGGGGGAATGTGCCCATAGACTTATACGCAAATGGAGTCATGAATCTTGCGTAACACTCTATGTGTCCATAGGCTTATATGCAAGATTCACCACTCTATTTTGCATATAATTCTATGGGCATATCTCCCCTCCCCTGATTGCCTTTTTTAAAGGCAATTGGCAGGGACAGGGAGGAGTCGAACGGCTCTGGCTGGAAGCAGCAGCCGAGTGCCGTTCCGCATCCAGTCCTCCTGGAGCAGAGGTAAGTGGTCCCGATCCGCTGCGGATTCCTGAGACCGGATTCCAAAGAGTCCAGCCTCATTTGAATCCACAGCGGATTTCTCTGACATCCCTAGTTTTGGGCTGAACTGAACTTAAGACTGGAAAAATTCTCAAAGTTTGAGATGAAAAGAACTTAAAATTGGAAAAATGGGTAAGTGAAATTGACAGATGAATCCAAAATTGACAGATTTGTCCATCCCTAGCTTGAACACATGGCTTGATCAGTTTTGCTAGATTATTGCTGACATATTGGGGATGCAGCTTTTTCAAAGCAAGACTCTTTTTTTCCTATATGTGCTGAGTTGCTTTCTGTTTTGCCTGGTGCCCTTGAAGCAAAGGCAATTGGTTTCTCCCCTTCTTTGGGCATCTGGAACATGGCTGCTCCCACCCCATATGGGCATGTGACGCACGCCAGTTGCAGGGGTAAATCACATCAACCACTCAAATACCGGCAAGGAATTTGAAGCCAGACTGTGCAGGGCCATCATCCATTTAGAGCCCCTTTCCCTGCTCTGATGCAATGATGTCAGCCATCATAGTGAACAATAAGCCATTGCTGAATCCAGTGGTTTGCTATGCTTCTTTTCATTTACTTAGGTACAAGCATATGAGTAAAATGTTAAGCTCCCTCCCTTCAAATGCTCTGCTACTGCAAGCCCTCTGGTTGCATGGTGGGAAGAACCATCTATGGGTCCTTTTGCCTGTAAAAGATGGATGCCCAGAGTACCTTACTATACAAATCAACATGCTGCCTTAATTTAAAAAACAAACAAACACAAACCCTAGTGAGGGGGCTCTGTTCTGATAAGGATATGCTGCGACATGTTCAAGAAAACGGAATTTGCTTGGATAGATAGAGCCACAAGTAAAGGGTTTGTGCTCTACCTTTGTCAGCTGCAAGAACGAGGTGCCTGCAGGGTTAGCAGTGACTAACTGACAGGAGCTACTAGGTGGACCTGTGCAGATAAATGTCTACTTAAGCCTGGGAATAAAAGTTCAGTTGCTGGTTTATCTGCATTGCTCATTATGATGCATGAACAGTGGCTTCCCTGACATGCCACTTTTCTACGGGCAGGGATTTTTCTTGTGGTTATGATGGAACATTGAGTCATGTGACTGAGAGCTGGTAGTAAGCAGGTAGAGTACCTTGCATGCCTGGGGAGAACATGGGCTTAAATACTCACCCAGTTATAACGTTCACCCAGTGGCCTGGGACTAGATGACATATCTCAGCCTAACCAGTCTTGCAGATTGTTGTTGTAAACAGGGATAGACCCCCATGGATCCTTCCTTTAACTCCTTGGAGGTAAGGTGGGGTATAAATGGGACAAATCTCTCCACCAGCATTCTGAAGTAGTACCACTTGCTTTTTCTAAACCTCTTTGTTTGTTTATTACATTTATAGAACTCAAGGGGGCTACATGTGGTTCCCAGATGGTCTCCCCTCCAAGCACTGACCAGACCCAGACCTGCTTAGCTTCAGCACGGTGGCTGCCTCATGTGCCTTCAGACTATGCTCTGGAACCTTTATCATTCTCATAATATAGCAGCCTACTGGCAGTTCAGTTCTACCAGCGGGAACAGTAGAAAGTGGAATCAGCTGCTTCTCTATTGACCTGAGATTTGAGTCAAACCCATCCTTAACTTTCCCCATTTGGCCTCATCAGCTTGGTTGAATGACTAGCCAAGGTACAATAAAGCCAAACAGAGCATGGGATGTAAATTGCAAGCCATTGTCTTTGTACTTTACATGCCTAATTTGTTTATCACCTTCAATGCGCATCCCGGCAAACAATTAAGCTTCTGCTGGGGTCAAAGGGTAAAGAGCTCCTGTCCAAATGCATTGTCTCTTAGTTCAGCATCAACCACGATTGAACTTTAGAGATTAGAGATCGACACTAACAAGGGGAGTGCAACTACAATGGCTTTGTTTGTTGCACGCTGGTGGAAAATTAAGCCCATCCATGGAATTAATGCCATTAACAATTGATGGCGGATTTATCGTCAGCACGGTTTTGCAGTTGACAAATTGTAAGAAAAAGAATAAAATAAATGTAAGTGGGCTGGGGAGTTGGAGAGACTGACTTCCAATTAAATGGAATTTCAAAGGACATCGTTTCTTGGGTTGTGTGTGTTATTTTATTTATTTTTCTTTCTAGAAGCATAATATTTGGAAAGGTCAGGCTTCGCACTGAAGTTATGCGCACCATCTAGAAGGCCTGTGATGTCTAATGAGCATTTCCCCCAGCTTCATTAAAGCGTCTTCATGCAGACAAATGTGAAAATTCTCCAGTTGAGCTTGGACTGGAGGTTCACCATAGGTGGGGAGGAAGAGGTTTGTGGTCCAGGTTTTGGTTCAAGTCTCAGTAGCAATTTTAACTTCACAGGACAACCAAGAAGATACCAAAGAGGGCTGATTCACACATTACATTTTTAGTGGAAGAGCATTATGGCAAGGAGAAATCAGCCTGGGTCCATCCATCGGTCATAGTAGGAATAGGTGCATGGAGCTTGCTTCCTCCTAGAAATGTGCAAATCAGCAAAACCTGACCTTGACAAGTTTCTCCAAATTCCATCTCGAAGTTTATTCCGAGTCAAGTCCATATCAGATTGTGAGCTTTTTTCCTTTTTTCACAAAAACATGTGTGTATTTTTGTGCATATTTTACCATATATATACATCAAGGGTGCACATTTTTGAAAAGTACACAGTTTTCTCCCATTGATTAAAGCAGGTTTGTGTATATTTTTCAAAACTACGCATTTTCCTGTGCACATTTTTCAAGTGCATGCATTTTTCTTTTTTTTTTGTTCCGTGAATTGCAGCACAAGCTCCGTAATGTATGGACTCTAACTGCAGATTGCTTTTGGGTCCATGTTTGGGTCCAGGAATTACAAACTGGGTAAATTCTGATTAAAAACAAACTGAAACAAATTCCTCGTACATCTCTACTTCCCACCTCCTTGCCAGAAAGCGCACTTGGCTTTAACTGGGAACGCCCTGGAGACTACAGCACCAAAGGCAAGCACACTTTGGTCACTTCTGTCAGGTTGTGTGGGTTTGGCATTTATGTGTGTGTGGGATTGCAATCTATTGTAAGCCACCTTGGGATCACTGAGTTGAAAGGCAGGATATAAATCTTCCAAATAATAAATTTTGATACGTTTTGTTCGGCCACACTTAAGACAGAAACAAACTCAATCTTTAAACAAGACCTTTTATTTAATGCTATCAGGCATTTTCTTGTTACAACTGAAGCAAGCAAAGTAGGTAAATATGAAACCACAGCCAACATCCCAACTCCCTGTTCCTACATGCAGTAACCATTTCGTAGCTTTCCAACCACTTATTTCTCTTTTCCATACTTATGCCTTTTATGATGTTTTACTTTTAACTTAAGTTTTTAACTTACGGCTGTTCCTTACTCCAACAAATTTTGCCCTGAATATTCTCAGGCAAAAGTTGCACCTTTGAAGTACTGACATAGCTCCCCCCATTCACGCTGATCATGCATTTATTTGGTACATTTATATCCCACCTTTCTTCCAAGGAAAGCAAGGCAGCATACATGGAGAGATGTTGGATTGTTTAAAATCTGTTCCGTCTGTGTTTCATGGATTGTCAGGTGCTTTTCATTCCATCACCTGCCCATTGATGGAATCAATTTTTTTTAGTTTCTGAATTCATGCAAATGCAAATTTGCCCTAGCAAAAATATGCAAATTCGCATCCGTTTTTTAAATTTTTGCATATTTTTCTGTGACAAAATTTGCACAAAATTCCCAAAGGTTAGAAAAATGGTCCACAAATCTGCGGAATCTGCCCAACAGGGAAAAAGCTGTCTGCTGCGGAATCCATGGGTCAGATTCATAAAAATCCAAACTCATTTGGTTCCATGGCAGATCTCTTGGACATCCCTGTGTACATGGTCCTCATTCTCTCCATCTTAATCTCACAATGACCCTGTGAGGTAGGTCAGGCTGAGAGATAGTGACTGGCCCCAAATTCAACCAGTGGAGGCTGGTGGCTTTGATGTCAGTGGGGCAGTGAATCCACTCTAGGTTTCAGTCAGAACCCTAAAGGAGCTATCTAAGGTGCTGAATCTATTTTGGGGGTTGGGTTCAGCACCTTGGATTACTCCTTTACAGTTCTGCTTGGTTCTGACTGAAACCTAGAATGGATCCACAGCCCCACTGACAACGGAGCCACCAGCCTCCACTGAATTGAACCAGTGAACTTTGTGGTTCAGCAGGGATTTGAACCTGGGTCTGCTTCTGACCACTACACCACACTACCTCTCCTCATGTCTCTCCAATATGTTAGACCTTTATTTCCCTTTCTTTGGCTTCTGATTATCCTGCATCATCCTTAACTGTCTGCCCTACAGTCTGCTTCTCTGGACTCTGCTCAGGACCTACAGGGCATCCACAACTGTCCCTTCCAACTGCAGGTCCTGGCCCCAGCCCAGTTAATGGGGAGGGATCATAGCTTTGTGGCAGATTGGGATGTACGGAATGTGTGAAATCTGTTCTGTCTATGTTACGTGGATTGTCTGCTGCCTTTCCTTCCTTTGTCTGCCCATCAATGGCATCATTGTTTTTTGTTTCTGAATTTGCACAAATTTTCAGGTGCAAATTCCACCAAAATTTGCAAATTCCCCCCAAATTTGCATTTTCATGCTTTAGCCTATGGGGGAAATACACATTTTGGTGTTTTTTTTTAATTGAATATTTTTCTACTACAAAATGTATGCAAAATCCAGGCAAGTTAGAAAAACAGTCCACAAGTCTGCAAAATCTGCCCAACAGGAGAAAAGCCAGTCCGCTGAGGAATTCACAGGTCAGATTAATAAACGTCCAAACTCATTTGGTTCCAATGCAGATTTCTCTGACATTCCTAGTGATAGAGCACATCTTTTGCAATCCAAAGCTCCCAGGTTCACTCTCAGGCATCTCCAGTTTTTTTTTTTTTTTTTTAAGAATCTTGGGTAACAGGTGATGAGGAAAGTCCTCTGCCTAAGAAACTCAAGTGAGGATGGATGGATGCGTCAATTTTGGTTTCTTTCCATTTGTCATTTTTCTAGTCTTAAGTTCAGTTCATCCTAACATTTGAGAATTTGTTTTTAAACATTCACATGAACATTCATAAACATTTCATGTGTGCATTCTTCTAATACATGCATTTTTGTTTGCAGTTTCACCTAATATACACTGTCTTTGCAAGTAGTTTTCCTAATACAATGCATTTTTGAACATTATTTCTTCTAATATATGCATTCTGGTATGCATCTTTTGACTGGAGAACTCAGTGACAAAATTTGGAAAGGTTTTCCTGCCCCACCTAGGGGTGTATGGATTCCCCACCGTCCGTTCCAGTAGGGAATCCACAGGGGAGGGGAGAGACGATCCGTTCCTCCCCCCGGAATCCTTGCGGAGCAGCTCTGCTCTGCAAGGATGCCGCAAACCCGAGGGCCGCCCTGTTCTGCCGTCTGCCTGCCCTGGATCCCCCCCCCATTTTTTTCCAGCTCTGGAACTTACATAAATACTTCTGTAATTCCTGCTGAAAAATCCTTTTCTGTGTGCCCTCGGTCTCCGTAGGAGTAAAGCCCTTTGCGGGGATTCCCTGCATAACTTCTGGTCACCTGACCTCACCTCACCTGACCTCACCTCACCTGACCTCACCAGAGCTGTCCTGACCTCATCTCACCTCACCTCACCTGACCTCACTGGAGCTGTCCTGTCCTGACCTCACCAGACCTGACCTGACCTCACCTGACCTCACCAGAGCTGTCCTGACCTCACCTCACCTCACCTCACCTCACCTCACCTCACCTGACCTCACTGGAGCTGTCCTGTCCTGACCTCACCAGACCTGACCTGACCTGACCTCAACTCACCTCCACAGATAATAAACGGAAAAGATGGAGGATTTCCATGGACGACTCAGCCCCAGCAAAAGAAAGCCTCTGGAAAATGCCTTGTAAAAAGGGTAAAGCCACTCACGGTCTTTCTTCCTCCATTTCCGATTTACATTTTTATTTTCATAATTATTTTCGAAAAATCTGCCCTTTGGCGGAGAAAAGAAAAAGGGTCCGTGTGAGCTCCAGTCCAGGTCGACCTGGCTGCCCCATTCCGAGGAGGATTCCGCGGACCGGATTTGTCAGAATTCAAACCCATTTAAAATCCGGGCGGAATTCTCTGATGTCCCTAGCCCCACCCCCACCCATGTCCAATCACTCTGCATTCATTGTGTGGAAAGGGCTCTCACTGTGTCTATTAAGGACTTGCGCAGGGCATGCTGATCAGTGACAACTCTGCATTAAACCAAGCCATGACTTCAGGAAGGAGACTCCAACAAAATAAAATGGAGCACCTGCTTTGCATGCAGAAGGTTCCAGGTTCACTTCACAGCAACTCCATTTTTAAAACAAAAGGATCAGATACCAGGTCATGGGAAATTCCTCTTAGGGTGGCCATGTGTCCTACTTTACAGAGAACAAAAGTGGGATGCGGTGGCGCAGTGGCGTAATGACACTGGAATCTGCTGGCCAGAAATGGTCGACACTCCAACAGTCCAAGCCCAGCTATGCATGACGGAAGTGAACTCCCATCATTTCATCCCTAGCTCCTGCTCACCTAGCAGTTCGAAAGCATACCATCTGTGAGTAGATAAATGGGTACCCCCATTTCGGTGGAGGGAAACACTGGCGGCACTCTATGTGGGGAGCAGGAACCGGCGCTGGATCTGCCTGGACGCGATCGGTGGAGGAGCGGTGGAGAAAAGCCCGGATGAGCCGACTTCCCTAAGAACGCTGCTGGCCAACTGATGCAAAGCTAGCTCGCCCTCTTGTGGTGCACCAGTGCAACAAAGATTAGCAACTACCAGCACCTGAACATCTACTGTGTAAAAACATTGTAGACTTCCTGGCAATGTGGCCATACGCTAAATAAATAAAATAAATACAGAGAACAGTCCTCTATTTGAAGGTCCATCAGAGGTCAGTCCTCTTTTTGAAGTTGTCCTCTCTTTGAAGAGGTGTCCAGTCCAAGTCTAGTTTAAAGAGCAAGCACCAAAAAAGGAGAGCAGAAGGGATCTTGAAATTCCCAACCAACGCTTAGCCCCTGGATAGCAGACTGAGCAGGCACGCCGGTCACCTGGTCATTCTGGGCAGTATCCAATAGTGACCGTGTGCCTGTGGCCAGCCCTGCCAGCCCCGGTCCGCATGCACACAGCTCCGCCATCCCAGGTCCACGTGTGGCTGCGATATCACGCTTCCAGGGGCAAGTGCCGACCCAGGCAAAGACATGTGTTTCTGGAAGGGGTGCATGTGTACTATGCATTAGGGGCCACATGAGGACCAGACACGGCATGGCTGACCGTGTGTGCACAGCCCCTATTACATACCAGTCTTCCCCACTGTTTTCTAATTTTTAATTCATTACTTTTCTATACTGCCCATTAGCCAAAGCTTTCTATGGTGAGATGTACTGGATTTCTATTTCAATTATAGGCATTATTTCCAAATTTGCATCTATATGCGTAAATGAGCAAAGGCAAAGGCTGTGCAAAGCTGCGTCCTCTGTTTAATTTTAGCACTGTGTAAATGGCCACCCTGCCCTCTCTGTTATCGTGCCAGCCCTCTGGAATTCCTTTCCCTAACAGGCCCATTTAAGTTCTTCCTTGTGGATTTTTAGTAGGACTATCGACGTATGAGAAATTTGTTTCAGTTTGGTTCTGACCAGAATCTACCCAATTCACACCTCCTGGAACTGAATGCAGAACTGAAAGCAATCTACACTTGAAGTCCATATGTTAATGAACTCACAACTCATTTTGCAGAACAAAAAAAAGTGTTCAGGAAGTGTGTACATTTAGAAAGTGCACTTGAAAAAAGCATGATTTTGAAAAATGCACACAAGCACACTTTAATCAATGGGAGGTAAATGTGTCCATTTAAAAAATGTGTATAATAGATATGAAAATATGCATGCATTTTCATGCAAAAAACCAAAAAACAATCCCCTCACCATGCTTAAAGTTGGACTTCAGAGAACCTCAGTGAGGTTCAGTTTTGCGGATTCTCACATCCTTAATTGGGAAGCAGGAAAAACAATATTTATTTTTAGATCAGCTTTTGGGCTGTGAATTAACAACTGATTTCATGTTAGTGTAGCCACTTATGAGCTGTCAAAAGACAAAACAGAAGACAAAATGCATCACCAAAAAAGAAGACAAAAGAGATGTGTATAAAATTCGCATATGATAATATATATGGATTATCATATAATTACTATAATTATACCGAATTACTGAAATAATTACGGTAATTAAAATATAAATACAATAATCTCACCATAGCAGTGAAGACTGTGACCAGATGAATTGTGTGCTAACTCTTGTCTTGATACTTTCCAGTATCAGAGGCAGTATGCCTATTTGTACCACTTGCTGGGGAACATGGGTGGGAGGGTGCTATTACACTCATGTCCTCCTTGTGGGTTTCCTGTGGTCAGCTGGTTGGCCACTGTGTGAACAGAATGCTGGACTAGATGGACTCTTGTGGCAACTTCAGGGCCTCTGGCTGTCCCTTCTTCTGGTTCTTGATCTTTAAACTGGACTTGGACCAGACAGCTTTTCAAATTGAAGACACTTTCAAATAGAAGACTGTAAAGTAGGATGCATGGTCAGTGCCACCCTTTTTCCTGAACATTTTAAGACTGTTTTGCTTTGTGATGCAGGCATACATATGTTATTTTAATTGTATATTTCAGTGTATTTATGGGCAGGATTGTACTCCGGAAAGGCAACTGATGACTGCAAAATCAATGAACAACTACTGTATGCCTTGGAATGTGTTATAATATAAAATACAGGTAAGGAGCTTTTCTACATGAGGCATTTATTGTATGCTCATCATTCTTTATTCATGGTTGTTTACAGGTTCTTTAGATGATGTTGTGACCCTCCACCTTCACTTCTGTTTTTAAACAACACTTTCAGTGAGTTTTTTTAGAGCAAGGAAAATACAGTATTATTTAGGAAAGTGAAATAAAATGTTTTTTCCACTAGTCTAATTGCACTATTATGTTATACCACAATGCCATCTAGAGGTTATGTAGCAGAAAAGCAAGAAAGGAAACACTCTTCATGTAGTGCTTGGATCTCAATTCTATGATGAAACTGAAAGTTGATACAGTGGAATAACAGCCTCATGTAGAAAAGCTCAAGATCTAAATTTACAAAATACAGACTGCAAACCCACATTAGACTTTGGATTGCAGCTGGTCAAGGAATGTCACCACTGACTGAAGAGAATGCCTCAACTAACAAAGGCCATCTTAGGCCTCCCCCTTTTCATTCCAAAGAAATTGACATTATGCAGTGAACAATTCAGTGAGTATTATTATGGTATTTCTGATTAGCTTTGTTAAGCACACATCTAGCACTGCCATGTATGAAGCACTTCAGGGCCACTGGTTTTAATTGCGTCTCAGCAATAACAATCCATAAAAGATAAGCAGGAAGCCAATGCTTTATTTTGCACCTTGATTCCTACTTTTGTGGGAAAATGCACAGCTTATGGAGGGCTACAAAAAGGGAATTAATTTTTCTATACACTTTAGATTGATTGGGTTAATAATAATAATAATAATGATAACAACAACAACGATATGTTTTAACATCTGACGGTTTTAGTACTATTTTGTGAACTGCCCAGAGTGGTTCAGCTATGGGGTAGTATAGAAATTAAGGGCACAATCCTATGGGGATACTCGAACTTGGAGGTGACCGACTATCCAATGCAGGGCAGGCGGAGCATGGAGGGAGGGGATCTTCTCCGCCACACTCCAGCCGCCCTGCAATGGCTGATTTCAGCTGTTTAGCCAGGGCGGCTTAGCGCAGGGGGGAGGGAGGCTGGATGGCACATAGGAACCATCATACTGGTGCTTCTGCCCTCCCCTCCCTGCTGCCAGGAATGCCCCCTCTCCTCCTGGTCTGCGCTGCTCTTCCAAGCACAGAGCTAGGGATGAACCAGGCTGCCTACAAGGCGGTGGGGGTGGGGAGGCGGTTTTCTGGGAAGCACTGGCTCTGTGGTCGCTTCCCAGAAAATGAAAAATCCTATGGATGTTTAGCCGCTGTCTAGCAGCCACAGGATTGGGCCCTAAGTAAATGAAACAAATAAATAAATGGAGTTACAATCACCAGTAAATAGATAAATAAATGGAGGTGCAATCACCAGTAAACAAACAAACAAACAAACAAAGGTTCACTTACCAGTAAATTCTCCAGATTAAGTTTTAAATAAATAATTGCTTTCTGAAAATTGCTTTCCATGGTGGCTGCCTGGCTAAGGCTGTGCTGGGCCCCTGCCCACATACAGTTAAAGGCCCTTGGACACAAACAAAGTTGAAAACGCCCGCTTGGTTTCAATAGCGGTTACCTGTGAAGAATTGGGGTGGGGCAGGGCTGGGCTGCCACTCAAGAAACACAAGTCCAAAGTCCTTGTTGCACACACGGTATTAGTTGCAAGTGCATTGGATCCTGGCTGATATTTTCATTCGTTTAAGAAGATGAAGAATCAACCTGCCTGAAAAATTCAGCAGAAGGTTCTGAATGCGTTCATCTGTGGCATTTCATTTTGTTATCTAAAAAAGAAAAGGGGGGGGGAGAACCCTGGCGAAAACCTTACTACATGTTTCATCTTGTCTGGATGCTGGCTTTCAAGGGATGGCATTTCAGAAGACAGGCAAAGCCTCCCCCCCCCCCTTCGTTTAAGGGAACTAGCAGAGTATGCCCAGTACTTTTACCATCTGTTTATATTCACAGCCACCTCTTCATTTTGTGCCAAAGTTCTTTGGGCTCTCAAACACCAGTCTGCTTGCAGGCAGAAATGGGAGCTCCTGTATTTCTATGTACACTGCTTTCTGAGGGCTGGTTCAGACATGCTTGCACATGGCTTGACTTTTCTACCCTTGATTGCTGTGCACTCCGTGTTTGGCAGCTGAATGGGTGACCTGAAACCCCTGGAGAAGCCTTGTGGTTGAGGGGCTGCAAGGAGATATAAACCTTCTGTCTGTGGTATTATATGTCTGGTGCAGTGCAGCCTGGTGGCTCTGATGTCAGTGGGATGGTGAATCCACTCCAGGTTTCAGTCAGAACTCTAAAGGAGCTCTCCAAGGTGCTTCCGCCCCATTATCCAGGATTCCCCACCCCGCTGACATCGAAGCCACCAGTCTCCACTGGTGTGGTGTCATATTCACACATGCAATTAGGGGTGGGAGAACCAGCAAGATTTGAGCTCATCAATGCTCTCCTCACTGCTCATTTCACCTTGTTCCTGAACACAAGCAGCTTTTTATCCAAATGGGAAAAGTGCACATTTTTTTTAAGTATGCACCCAAATGTGCACTTACGCCATTGACTAAAGGGTAAATATGAGTGGTTTTTTGAAATAATGCGCACATTCACACATTCTCTCTCCCCCTCCCTCCCCCCTCCCTCCCCCCCCTCACACACACAGGGACTGTTCACACAACACACTAACCCACAATCAGTGGTTGATGGTTGGTTGTGGTTGAACTGTGGTTGTTTGTTGAACTGTGGGTTAGCATGTTGTCTGAACCCAGGACAGTTTCTTCAGGGTGGCTTGTTAACCATGCAGTGTGGCTTGTTAACCACCCTGAACAACCCAACCACAAACCATGGGTTCTCAAGGTGACTTGTTTGACAAAAATAAGCCACATCACATGGTTAACAAGCCACCCTGAGGAAAATGTCCTGGGTTCAGACAACACTCTAACCCATGGTTCAACAAAGAACCCAGGATTCAGCCACAACCCACACTCAACCACTGAGTATGGGTTGGCGTGTTGTGAGAACCTGGTCTCAGACCGGCACATTGTTTTTTAAAGTTAAAAGATAGTCCTTTTAATTGTAGAAAAAGAGCACATTGCGTTGGTATCAGCCACTTCACAAGCAGTTTCCCAGGCTGCCCACACTTCCTGAAAACCCTTGGGAGGGCTGCAAAGTGGAAGCCACCCAGGGGGATGTCTGTGGAGTACCCGGAACTGACACCATGTTGTGTTTTTTTTTTTTTAGATAAAAGTACTAAAAGTCTCACCTGCCCTTCAGTTTCCCTCCTCCTTGCACTGCTCAGCTGATAATTCAGAAACAGCTGAGAATCTGTTTTCCTTGACCTTTCCCAGCCACACATCATGCTGCCTTCCATCTGGTCATTTGCCCCATTCTGTTTCCATAGCAGAAGGGGAAGAAGCCCTGGAGAAGTGTGGATTGACTCTGAATTCTGTCCTGAATTTGTCCTGGATCTTCTTTTTTGAGACATGAGCTCCTTTGGTCACATCCCCATTAATCTTCTTCATGGGACTGTTTCAGAGCTTCCGTTTGGACAAGGCTGAGCCTGGCTCATGGCGATCTCTTTGGATAGAAGCAAAGCGAGGCTAACAAGCATCCCCAGCATGCATATGCTTTGCCAGCTTTGCCCATCCAGCAGAATTTGCACTGAGAGCACAACTTGCATCAAGTCATGGCCCATTGCTCTGCCTTGCCTGGAGTCATTTATTTAATAACTGCACTCTGCGGGCTTTGAAAAGAGCAACGGCACTACATTTCATATTGTTCGAGACAAATAAGAAATAAAGAGGCTGCTATGTTTTTTTTTGGGGGGGGGAGTTATGCGCTTCCCGCCTTTCACTTTCTTTTAATGCCTGGCAGAGCATTCATCCCCGGAGTGTAAAAATAACAACAACATTGCATTAACAAGGGGTCAGGGAACTGCATCAAGGGGGTATCTGTCACTGTATATCACTTGGTGTTGCCTAGCTGTATCTAGGAGTGAGGATCACATAGAAAGCCCTCTAAAAAGAGGAGCACCTTTACCAACAATGATGTTGCCACTTGGCTGGCATTTTAACTGCTTGGGCTCTCTCCATATTTCATTGCACTTATTGCAGATGCGTGAAGCACTTGGAACACTCTGAAGTCGTATTGCTGCTGTTGCTTTATGATGGTGAAGAAGCTTCCAGCAGTGATTGGCTGAGCTGCCTCGGTGTCACAGAGCGACAGGCCAGGCAGAAGGGCCTCTGGCTGCCATTGGCTGGCTTGTTCTGATGTCAAAGAAGGCGAAGGCTGGTCAAAGAGCACAGTGGAAGTGTGGTAGCAGACACTGATGGTTGAGGAAAGGAGACGGCAAAGATCCAAGAAGACTTTAAAAGAGGGTTGGGAGTGCCTCAGAGGACTGAGAGGAAAAGAAGAAAGCCAGAAACAGGGGTTTTTGGTGGCCCACGTGGAGGACAGGATGGAAATAGGCCACAAGCATATAATAACACAAAATAGCCACTCAAAAAGACCAACGGGCCACGGGGGGAAATGTATGTGCCAGAGTCAATTGGAGAGGGAGACTGTGTAAGGAGACTTAATGCTTTCACCCAAGATTGTCTTACAAAGCCATAGAGAATAGGAAAAAAAGTTGTCAGCCATTGAAATCTGAGCAGTGAGGTAGTTCAGCAGACATCCCTGGAGATGGCAACCCATAATTGTGGTGCTCCCACTGGGAAGTCAGTCATCAAAGCATCACAAGATCTACTTTCACAAAAGGACGGAACCTAAAAGAGACCCTCTCCAAAGTCCCCCCCCCCCGAAAACACTCCATCAAAATGACTGAGCCCACAATGCTGTACCTACTTGCCCGGGAGTAAGCCCCACTGAACACAACGGGACTTACTTGTGAGTAGACTTGTAGAGGTGTGTGGTGAGGAATAAAACTCAAACAAGGCCTCTTCATTGCAATGAGGGCCAAAGGGCAAAGTATATGTGGCACTGAAGATCCACAATAATTTCTTCTGGCATTTTAAAGCAGCCATGGGGCCTGGAATTGGATTGGAATAGCAGTGTTTAACCCCTTCATTTTCCTGATCTAAATTGCCCCCCCCCCCCGGTGCTATTAGCCCCACTGGGAAAAACATAAAGGTTCAAAAATGGGGGATCGGTTATTGTGTATTTGTTGTTTGTGCCAGCAACCCTAGGTGCAAACCTGCATAGCACCTAATAGACCTGAGTCCAGTTAGTGCTGGAATTCTTTATCCACTTATCAAAAGGTTCCTGTCCCCAAAATCTTAGAGTCTGTGGAGGTTCAGGTGAGACAAGAGTTGTCTTGCAACAATCCCATTAGAATTAATGACCGAGGTTGCAATCCTATCGCCACTTACCTGGGAGTGAGCCCTATTGAATGCAATGGAACTTATTTCTGAGTAGACATGTATAGGATTGCGCTGTGGAAGGACCACTCCCTATTCTCCATTTAAAGAGTGTGACTAAATGCAGTCTTTGTGGCTTTTTCAACATCAAGCCAGGTTTTCTCTCTCCCTGCTCCCCAAATGCTTTACTTAACATCCAACCTGATGAAGAGCTCTGGAGAACCTGAAAGCTTGTTCGCTATTATTTAGTATCACTGCGGTTGGTCCTAATAAAGGGATTGCCCAACTGTACATATTGGATCTTTTTCCTGCAATCCAGCATCGTTTCCTTTGTTTTTTGTGTATACAGGTTCCTATTTTTTTCCTGCCCCATGGCTGGTATCAGGTTCAGGAGGTAGTGGTGGTGTTTAGATCAGGAAAACAATGCAGGGGAAAGGGTTAAACTCCCCTTTCACCAATGCCACTGATCTGATCAAATTTGGACCCTTATAGCTGCTTTAAAGTAAAAGAAAATGAAAATGTTGGGAGATCGGATCATGGCAGGGTGACCTGCTGCCTCATGTTGTTGTCTGGCACTGTGAAGAGACTTTCTTGGTGAATTGTGTCCATAGTCTGATTTGGACAGCAGATGTCAAGCCTTATATTCATGCAGTTACAGTCACTTGCCCATCATGAATAGCCAGAAAGAAACAGATGGTAATAAAGAGAGGTGGCCAAAGAATGAACATAGAAATAGGAGGAATCATAGAGAGAACATTTTTGGGTTCTCCCTGCCCAAGCCTGATTCATTTTCAAGTCTAGAAAAATCCAGCTTCATTATACTGGGGATATTTGGAATCACCTGGAAACACTTAAAGAGGATTTAAACTTTTAAGAACCTGTTAAAAGCCACAGAGATGGCTCTGGGTTTGAGGGCATCTTTGGCCAATTCCTCTCTGAGGAATTGAGCTAGCTGCTTCATGATGGAGTTTGCCCCCTCTCAGACTCAGAGGTCTAGTGGGCCCCAGCCTCCAGGGAGCACAGGCATCTAAAGATTCAGGCTTGGCCAGCTGCCAGACACAGAAGGGCCCACCTGAGGAAGAAAGACTCCTCATGTGTAAAAGTATTCTCTGAGCAATGCTCTGCTCATGAGTAGACCATTCCTCAGGTGGCACTGATGGCCTACAGGTGTGCTCGGGTGGAGCTCTGAAAGCTCAGGCTTCAAAGCCCTCAGTTCTGGTAGGGATGGATGAACTTACCTGTGTCTGTGATTGGTAGGTGCTTGCCGAACCCTTGCAGACCCTGCCCTGTTCCTGCTTGCCATGTGAGGTGCTGGATAGCCCAGTGAGTGCCTGTTGACTGCTGTGTGGCCAGTGGCACTCAGTCCTTTAGTGAGCTGCCATTTTTCATAAAAATTGTGTTTTGTTATTCTGTGTAAAAGGCTTTTTACAGAAATGGTGGCCATAAAGCTGCCTTTTATGCAAGATTAGAGGTGTGAATGGGCACTTCATGCCTCTAATCTAGTGGAAAAGGTGGCTTTACAGCTGCCATTTCCATAAAAGCCTTTTTATGCAGAATGAGCTGCCATTTTAATGCAAAATGGTGGCTTGCCAAGGGACTGGGTGGCTGCACGTTGGTTGCTGGGCACTCGGTGGGCCATCCAGTGGCTGGCATGGCAGTGGACTGGAGTCCATCAGACTTCACCCCTGAATTGGATGCCCTCACTGTCCCTTAGTTCTAGGCACAGAGTGCTGGAATGATGTCTGTGCATCACTTCTCAGATGTCCACTTTGTATTTCCCTGGTAGTGTAACTGTCTCTGGAGTTCCCTGCCTACTGACCTTGCCTTTGGTACTGGCCCTGGCTAAATCCCTGGAGTTCTGTCCCTGTGCTACTGTAAGCAGGACATGTAGCCTTATCTGATGGCAGCAGTGGTTGGTGGCCATTTTAATTTTCCACAGTGCCCAGAATGCCCAGTGTAGGACTGCTCTGGAGCATGGTGGAAAATCAAAGTAGCAGGTACTATGTTGGCTGTTCCAGGGTTTTCTGGGAAATGGAAATGGCTGCCCATCATGGCTGTAGCCAGGTAAACTTCTGGTTGGGCCCCCCCAGAGCACACCAGTGGACCCTCCTGAGGTGCTGGGGTTCCAATAGCCACCAGAGGATGCTGATGCTGGGTTTCTTGCAAAACTCCACAAAATGGATGCTATTTATTTATTTGTGATATATATATACTGCTGAATATAATAAAATCTCTAAGTGGTTCACATATTAAATATTAAAGCCACATTTAAAATACAATATTAAAAACACAACGTTATAAACAGTTCCAATTACAACAAAAACAATACAATACATGGATCAGTAAGATGGAGTGGCATGATTAATTAGAACTCAGGGAAAGCTTGGGTGAACAAGGGCATTTTCGGGAGGCGTTTGAAGGATGCCACATTTTCGGCCTTGCCTCACTTACATGTGTAGTCTCATGTTCCTGTTTCCCATTGCAAGAAGAAGAAAGAACTACTGCAAGGAAAGGCAACCACACCCCCTGCAAAAAACAACAACACCCCTCTCTCCCTTCAAATCCCCCTCAAAACTAGTGCAAAGCTGAAATAGGGGGCACATTTTTGAAGAATGCTGGCCTTCCCCCAACTGAAATTGCACTTGCTCACCTTAACTTCTTAGTCATCTCTCTTGCGTCTTTCTTCTCTGCCTTCTTTCGATGGTTTCCCCTTTGTCAAAATGGATGCTGTAAACTCTTGTAAGGCAGTTTTGAGAGCCACCAAGAAGTGCCATGTTGATCAACAGCATTGTGTGCTTGCATGCATGCTTCAATACATACATATGGCAGCTGCAATCCTATAAAAACGTCAGTGGGATTTACTTCAGTGGACATGCATAGTGATTTGTCTGTGCAGCCCACTTTCGAGTAGTGAGAAGTTTCATGGGTTCCAAGCCAGGATTCGGTTTTCTTAGACAGCAGACCTATGGCATCTCCGTGAGACTATGTTTATTTACAAATATACACAGGCTGAGCATAAGATAAGGGTTCACAGCATGAACACTCCAAGAAATCCTTGGTCTCCATCAGATGTCTAGGGGAACCCATAGCACCACAGGTTTCCCTGCAGAGAGTCAGCTCTCTGCCTCCTCTTCAGACCCAGTTCCAGCCCAAACTGACTTCCTGCTACATACACAGACCTCACTCACTCTATCCCCTTGCCTTGTGGAGAAAGAATGATGAGTCATCTCCGCACATCACCCATGCCTTCTTGGGCAATCCCAGTACCCGCTGAAACACGTCACCAGAATGTTATCAGCTATCGACTTCCCTTTAAGAGGTCTTAAGAGACATGGCCTCAAGGCACCCATGCCGACAGCTCTACTTACAGAAATCTTAGTCCAGGATAACATAGTTGGAAGTGATCCTGAATCTCTTTGCAATCATAGGCTCTGGGTTGTAAGGGCCCCTGAATTCAGACCAACCACAAACCTTTAACAATAGGATTGTGCTGGAGAGAAACCTTGAATAATAATAATAATAATAATAATAATAATTCTCTTCTTCTTCTTCTCCTCCTCCTCCTCCTCCTCCTTCTCCTCCTCTTCATTCAGTGGTGCACTGTAACACATTAGCTTTTTGCTAATATAATTAGAAGATTTTTTGGGGGTGGTCATCTCATCAGTGATGAATGTGGATTAAAGGGTTTGTCAGAACTCCCATTGTAATGAGGGATGGATGGATCTGTCAATCTTGGTCCTGCCAAGGTGGCTGTTGTGTTGTTGTTGTTAAAGTACAAGCTCATTCTGTCCTATTTCTCCACAAACTTGTGATTTTTAAAAACAAACATCCATACATTTTTTGCACATTTTAAAAAATGTATACCTTTCCGCTTTCCAAGTATTTTCCATTGGTGAAATCCATTTTTGTGTATTTTTTCCCTCTCAGATAGATGCATTTTGTTCACACTTTCCCCAATATGTCCATTTTTGTGAGCATTTTCCCCAGGATGGGTTTCATCAGAAAGATCACAAAATGTGGATTGTGGTACACAGCTTTGTCACAGCTAACTGAATGGCTTGGGAAGTGCGAATTAGGTAAATCTGTAAAAAGAAAACCCTCAATGGTGCAAATTTCTCACCCATCCTTAATGGTTTATTCTATTGTACCCTATTCTAAACTCAACAATTTGGTGAAATGCTTTGCTGGTACTCTGGTCCCCCTAAAAAAAGGTAAAGGTAAAGGTGTCCCCAACCAGTCATGTCCGACTCTAGGGTGCGGTGCTCATCCCCGTTTCTAAGCCGAAGAGCCAGCGCTGTCCGAAGACGCTTCCGTGGCCATGTGGCCGGCATGACTGAACACAGAGGTGCATGGAACTCTGTTACCTTTCCCGCCGAGGCGGTACCTATTTATCTACTTGCAATTTCTTGCTTTCGAACTGCTAGGTTGGCAGAAGCTGGGACTGAGCGGGGTCCCCCTACAGGTTAGTTTCTGCCTACTTTCATCACTTGAACAGAGTCACAGACCTGATATACTAGTTCCAAATCTAGAAGCTGGTGACATGCATGATATTGGGCAGGCACTTAGTAGCCAGTTATAATTTCCCTTCCAAACTATTCTCAGTGATAATGGATCTCATTACCATAATGACTTCTTTATTCCTTCTGGCTTGGTTGCTGTTTCTGAGACTCTCTTTCAAAGTCAATTTCAAGAATCAAGCGTTTACATAGAGAGAAAAATCTTGTGTGCATCAAGGCCAAGAATCAGCTGGGTCAGAGCATAATTAGCAGCAACCCAACAGAACCATTTAAATTAAGCCCCTTTCCCATGACATCTTTTAAATTTCAGATTGACTTAGTGGAATTCTGAAGTCCCAGATATTCAGCAGTGCCAATTATTCCAAAGACATCGTTATCTTCTGCTTTCTAATGAGGATATCTAAATTACAGTGCATTATTTGCTTCATTTCTATCCCCAGTGCTATAGAAATTTCCATCAGTTGCAACTGTCTTTTTGCTAAATAATCCACTGCAGTTGTGACAGGCACTTCTGGGCACTAACTTCCTGATGCTAAATTCTTGCTTCTGCTCTCATAAGAACATAAGAAGAGCTCTGCAAAATCCAGGGGCAGCCTGAGGCCAGCTGCCAGCAACCAGTGCCCTAGGCGAACCACGTGATCGACGCCCCACCCCCAAGCCCCAAGGGCTGATCTAGGCTGAGACTTTTGGGAAACTGGGCAACATTTTGCCCCTATTTTTCATTCAATGAACAGGCAACCTCCCCTCGCCCCTGCATCTTTGGAAGCAGAAATATTATCATTTGCAATAAAATGTGCCCCCAATGTTTTATTTATTTATTTATTTATTTATTTACTGACCATTGTATCAACACAACAAAGGAGACAAGCACAGCTGTCCCCTCTGTGAAGGATCAGAAGTCCCACCCACAGCACCCAAGGGAGGCCCCTGGAAGAAGGGTCCCGGCTGCATCCTTGGGGCGACATGGTCAAAAAGGCACTGCCAGCCCCTAGGCTCAGCCCCCAAGGGCAAGGGAAGCAGCTGCTCTTGGGCAACCCCCCCCCCAACTGGGAGCAGCAGCGGAGCAGCGGGATATCCCGCGCTACCTCACTCACGACATGTCCACAGCCTTGGTCATATTCCCTCTGTATGTGCATGTATTTTTTGGTATCTTTTGCCTCAAATTTGGTGCCCCACTTAACTTGGTGCCCTGGGCTACCACCTAGTTTGCCTATATGGGCAGGCTGCCCCCAACAAGATTGGATGAAGGGTCCATCTAGCCTAGCACTCTGTTTCTATCACCAGAAAATGCACAAGCAGGGTATGAAGGTCCCAGCCTCCCCCTGTTACCTAGAGTTCGGTTTCCCATGCATCCAATATTCAGACATACAAGGCCTCTGAACATTGAGGTTTGTAGGGCTGACCCAAAATGGTCCTCCCACTTTGCAGCCTTCTTTGCAGGATGGGAAGAGCCCCTCCCCTTTTGGCAACTTCTGGGGCCCAGTACAATTAGGGAAACAGTGTTCATCTCACTTACTGGTGGTGGTGACCATGTTCTTCACTGCTGCTCCATGACATTTCTGTTCCCCCATATGATGCTGGAGTGACACTAAGAAGCATTGCCATTCTTCTGATTTGGCTTCAAGGCAGGGCCACATAACCAATTGGTTTGGACTGCATTCATCAACTGTCCCCAACCTGGTGCCCTCAACTTGTTTTGGACTTCAGCTCCCATCAGACTAAGTCAGCATAGCTAGTGGTCAAGAATGGGATGACATAAATTATGTCTGAAGCCAAATCAGAGTGAGGGCACTATTTAGACTAGGCAAAGTCCCCCAAAGCATTGGCCCCCAAAGCATTGGCCCCCAAAAGCATCAGCCCCAAGCAGCCCTGGGAGCATGGCTGCGGCCACTGCCAAAGACCATAAGCAAGCAGTGAAGGAGAGACAGAAACATATGAGAACATGAGAGCTTTTATGAAAATGATTGTCCCAAGTCACGAAATCTTTAACCCCAAGCTCCTCTTGCGAGGCCCTCAAACGGTTCACTAGAGAACTTTTGCCTCCTCTCTCACTCCTTCACAAGATGGCTGCCATGTAACCGCTCCTTCCAGGACACATTGCAGCCATTTCAACCATCTCGGAGATCCATGTGCCACTCAGTCAGGCCAATGGATTTGACACATGCACCACCCCAGATATTTGGGACTATTGGCTTATTCTGGCCTTGCTATTCTGGATCACTGAAGTTCTGGGATAAACCACCTGCTCCAGTTTCTCTAGCTGTCACAGATAAGTGTTCTGAACATGCAATGCCAATGATATCACTGGGGAAATAAAGAGACAGGTTTTTCTCATCTATGCCTTGTCTTGCCTTTAACAAGGGCACCTGGCCAAGTATTTCTCTTGCAGGGGATTGAAACAGTTATCTCCAGGACCATCTGGAGAGCCAGTGTAGTGTAGTGGTGAGAGTGACGGACTGGGAGCCGGGAGATCCGGGTTCTAGTCCCCACTTGGCCATGGAAGCTCACTGGGTGACTTTGGGCCAGTCACAGACTCTCAGCCCAACCTACCTCACAGGGTTGTTGTTGTGAGGATACAACGGTGAGGAGGAGGATAATGTAAGCCGCCTTGAGTTCCTTGCGAGAGGGAGAAAGGCGGGGTATAAATGCAATAAATAAATAAATAAAATAAATCTGTAATTCCTCTTTCAAGAATTCCTGGAAAAACAGCAGTCAGGTACTGCTGGGTTTTCCAGGAGCAATCAGAAACACACTCTACAGTTTTAGAGACTTTTCCAGAGGTAGGTTCAACAGTTCATCAAACTGCCACTGAAGAAGTATCACTGCAGATATAATATAACAAGGGATGTGCAAGAATTTTGTTTCTGTTCGCAAATCATCAGGACTTGCCCTGTTCTCAACCCTGAACATGAATGGGAGCATATTTTTGGAAAAAAGCTTGTGCATCCTTGAACTTGCAACTGTGTTTGAAAAATGGGGCTGCTTTTTAAAATCAATCAATCAATCAATCAATCCTCCCCCCCACTGGCCACAGTTCATCTTGCATGCAGCAAGGTGGACTATGTATTGAAAGATGTTCCCCAGAATCTCAGTAATAATTGCTGGGGTGGGTAAGGTTGGAGCCTTTAATTTAGCCTCCCCCTCCCTTCACGATCCTGATGAAGATCATTGTTTCCCCACTGGTATTATGATCTTGAGCTGGATTATTGGGGTGGGGACTTTAATCTCGTCCTGATCCTGTTCTTGATTCTGTTTGGGGAGAGGTTAGAGCCTTTAGCTTAGCTCCCTCCCTCAGCAATTCTGATGAAGATCACTGGAGGGGGGGAAGAGCATGCGTTTGTGTGTTATGTGAATGAATGAATGTGAGTATGCATGTGTACGTGTGTCCTGGCTCCATCCACTCACCACCAGCCCCATCCATTTATGTGGCCCTAAAGGGTTCCACAGGGGCCAATGCAGTCCACAACTACAAAAACGTTGCCCACCCCTGGTACAGACAGATCATCCTACATGGATTGAGGCACCTCACTTCAATTTCCAACCCATGCTGTTGCTACATACGCTCTCTTTTCCCACACTGATTTTGTTTCTCCTTTTTCTGTTACTTCTTCAGCCATGTATATCGATCATCTATGCAGGAAGCAGTTATCCTTTATTGACAGTGCAACCCTGTGCATGTCTTACTCAAAAGTAAGCCCCACTGTGTTCAAGGGGACGTATCCCTAGGTGAGTGTGTTTATGTTTAGGATTGCAGCCTCAGTTTTATTGGCATGTGCTGTATTCTTCCATTTTATGTGTGTGTGTTGCTACAGAACTCTACTTTTATGCACAGATAAAATGCGATCTCTCTTTATTGTTCCTCATTACTTGGCGAAATCTGGTGCTGCATATTGAATTGATAGGTAATGGGTATTTATCGATATTTTCAACAGCCTGGACAACATAAATGATGTTGTATATTTTTCTCTTATATATTCTGCCCCCAACCAAGGACACTCAGAATTTGAAAAACAACAACAACCTAGAATGCTGTGACTATTTGTGATTTTATGCTCTGGATGTGAAACCACAGATACTTTGTAGTGGATAAAACAGCAGGGAGGATAACATTATAATTGGATTGGTGAAAAACAAAAATTGATTTGGATGTGCATTTAAGCCAATTGTGCATAATAAAGTACAGGGGTGGTGCGCAACAATGATCCAGAGGTGCATAGAATCATGGAATCATAGAATAGTAGGGTTGGAAGGGGCTTTCAAGGCCATTGAGTCCAACCCCCTGCTCCATGCAGGAATCCAAGTCAGAGCATCCCTGACAGATGGCTATCCAGCTCCATCTTGAATGCCTCATCATGTGTCCTCTTTTACGTAGGACAGCCCTCTATTTGAAGGACTGCCAGAGGACAGTCCTCTGTTTTGAAGCCATCCTCTGTCTGAATAGCTGTCCAGTCCAAGTCCAGTTGAAAGATCAAGAACCATCAGAAGGAAGAGCTGGCCTCTGAAGCTGCCCATCAACAGCAGACTGAGCAGGCAGGCACCCAGGTCACCTGGTCACAGTCTTCCACACTATGGCGAGATGCACTGTATTTCTTTTTAAATTGTAAGCATTATTTCTAAATGAGCACCTCTATGTAGGGATGGACGAAAGTCCCTTACCTGATCCTGACGCTTGCTTTGCGGTGGGGGGGAGACGCTCCGTCCCTCCCAGCCAAAATTCTGGCCGGGGGGGAGGCGCCCCGTCCCTCCGGCCGCGAAACCTCATCGTCTGCTGGGACACAAATGGTGGCGGCTGTAGCCGCCGCCGTTTGCGTCCCTGCAGTCAGCCATGATAGGCTACGTAAATGTTTACGTAGCCTATCACGGCTGACTTAAAAAAAAAAAAAAGCATACGCAAATGGCAGCGCCCATGGGCACCGCCATTTGCGTTCCTTATTTTGGCACATGTAGTCTACGTAAACATTTATGTAGACTACGGCGAAAATAAGGGCAACGCTATTTGCGTTGCCCTTATTTTCGCCATAGTCTACGTAAATGTTTACGTAGACTACACGTGCCAAAATAAGGAATGCAAATGGCGGCACCCATGGGCGCCGCCATTTGCGTACGCGCTTTTTTCTCCCCCCCCAAGTCAGCTGTGATCGGCTACGTAAACATTTACATAGCCTATCACGGTGTTTTTTTTAAAAATCTAGCCGTGATAGGCTACGTAAATCTTTACGTAGCCTATCACGTTTGTTTGTTTTACTTGGAAATGGTGGCGGCAGCAGCCGGTCAGAAGACCGGCTACCGCCGCTGCCGCACCGCTGCCGGAGCTGCCGCTGCCAGGGACATTCGAGCAAGGTAAGTCCCATCCCGGGGGGGGGGGGCAGACCATTTCTCCACCAATTTCGGGGGGCCGAATGCATTCGGCCTCCCCGAGATTCGTGGAGAAATTCTCTGACATCCCTACCTCTATGTCTAAATTAGCACATGCAAATTTTCTGCAAATACATATCCTCTTTTGTCCTCTTTTTTGGTTACCCATGGCCTCTTATTTGGAGATTCACAAGTGGACAACCTAATCGTACTGCTTGGAAAGAGGTCTGTAAAAATTCCCTGCACACGCCCAGCATCAGAAAGTGCCACACTTGGGCAGCTGCCCAGCCACCATTGCTCTGCTTCCCACACACACTTCTGATGCTCCACTGAGCACTGGCAGCTGCCATTGTGCGTGCTCACAATATCCCAGAACATCGCTTATCAGAGCACTTCTACTGCCCTTCTCCTGCAAGCCCATCCAGTTGCCACTGAGTCTGGGGAGGAGAAGGGATACCTGCACCCCACTGATATTTGTGGCCTATATAAGGAGCCACATATAAGGAGCCAGGAAAGGGCCCTACCATTAGGAACCCCGACTTGGAGCTGTCTCTGCCCCTGCATACAGAATATTCACATGCCAGAGAGAAAGCTAGTCTAGAATTTAGTGAGGATCACATGTTCGAATGGTTCCCACTTGGAAAACTAGCATGCCAGGGAGAAAGGTTTCAGCCTAGCCTTATCTCTGACTTGCTAGTTTTCTGTGTGCGAGGGTTAAAAAAATACCGAGGACCATGCAAGCATTGAAGACCCTCCTGCTGCCTGCAGTGGTATATACTCTGGCAGAAGCTATATTACATGATTCTCCTATTTGTAGGGCTTGGCTCTGAAGATTCTGGAATCTCCTTTTAGAAGACTGCAAGATCGCCGCAGATGCAATTTTTCATTCCATGATTCCAAAGTAGCCCCATGTCCTTTCCTCTTTTGATGCAATGAGACATGTGGTAGCGATACTATATGCTGCTTTGTTGCTGCTCATCTTTTGACTCCATCTGTATGTTGATACAATACATCGGATGTGCTGTGCATTTCGCAGATTGCTACACCTACACAGATCCAGCGCAGAGGGCATGAGGGACTTCATTTCCAAGCTCCTGCAAGTACTTGGAGTCTACAAGCCGTGAAACTGCTGTCATTCCAAGCCTGGCTCAACCGATTTGGCGGAGGTTTCGCATTTCAAAATACTGCTGAGACCTGAGAGGGGGAAAGAGGCCCGCCGAGCTGAGTGGAGTGGCTTTTAGTGTCTAACGCTTTATTGAGATTGTGAGGAAAACAAAAGTTTACTCTTTCAAATGTAATGTTTTTTATACAGATGCACATGGCAAGAGGGAACTGTGTGTTCTCCCATGAACATTTTGGCATTAAAAGGGGGCTTTTGAAGGTTCAAAACGTTCCCCTACGGACTCCCCCAATCGTAGTTTTTTCACACCAGTTTGAGGATGTTTACACAGCCCCAATTGGCTGCAGCTTCAGTGCTTTTTTTGTCTTGTTTTGAAAAAATAAAAAGGTAAAGGTAAAGGTGCCCCCAGCCTGTCATGTCTGACTCTAGGGAGTGGTGCTCATCTCCATTTCTAAGCCAAAGAGCCAGCGCTGTCTGAAGACGCTTCCGTGGTCATGTGGCCGGCATGACTGAACACTGAGGTGCACGGAACGCTGTTACCTTTCCCGACAAAGCAGTAGCTATTTATCTACTTGCAATTTCTTGCTTTCAAACTGCTAGGCTGGCAGGAGCTGGGACTGAAGAAGGGAGCTCACTCCATCACATGGCACTCGGGTCTAAAATAACCCTTCTCTAATCAGGTTTGGTCAGGTGACAACATCACGGAGGGCCCATGATACCAGTTTGGAGTGAGAGCAGCGCTTCCTGAATAAGTAAGGATTGCCCTTACTCTGAATTTGCTTCCTTAGTCCTCAGAGGCATTGTTGTCATATAGCCAGATCTGATGGACTGTGTGAGGGCATTCCCACCACGAGGAAACAAAAAATGGTGCTGATGCTGCAACCAATTGGGGCTGCAATGAATGAAGCAGGCAACACCACCTGAATGCTAGGAATGAGTGTCTGTGTGCACATTGCCTGAATGTACGGTGGAGGGGGTGGGGAAACATGCTTGCTCTCTCCACTGCACCCCCCAGAAAACTTCCAAAATGGAGGCTGCATTTCACAATGGGTTGCAAAATGCACACTCCCATTTCAGCTCATACCTACTGTGAGAGCCAGTATGGTGTAGTGGTTAGAGTGTTCAACTGGGACTCAGGAGATCCAGCTCCTAGTTCTCATTCAGCCATAACAATAAAAGAACATAAGAAGAGCCCTGCTGGATCAGACCAAGGGTCCATCTAGTCCAGCATTCTGTTCACACAGTGGCCAACCAGCTGTCAACCAGGAGCCCACAAGCAGGGCATGAGCACAACAGCACCTTCCCACCCAAGTTCCCCAGCAACTGGTGTACGTAGGCTCACTAGCCATCAATAGTAGTAGCCATTGATAGCTTTTTCCTCCAGGAATTTGTCCAACCCCCTTTTAAAGCCATCCAAATTGGTGGCCATCACTACATCCCCTGGTAGTGAATTCCATAGTTGAACTATGTGCGGTGTGAAGAAGTTCTTCCTTTTATCTCTCCTGATTCTCCCACCAATCAGCTTCATAGGATGACCCCATCAGGTTCTGGTATTTTAAGATAGGGAGAAAAATGACTCCCTATCCACATTCTCCATGCCATGCATAATTTTGTAGACCTCTATCATGTCTCCCGTTATCCTCCTTTTTCCAAGCTGAACAATCCCAGCTGTTGTAACCTTCTCTCATAGGGGAGATGCTCCAGCCCCTTGATCATTTTAGTTGCCCTTTCCTGCACTTTTTCCAGCTCTACAATGACTAGAACTGTACACAATATTCCAAGTGTGGTCACATCAAAGATTTGTATAAGAGCAGTATGATATTGGCAGTTTTATTCTGACGTCCTTTTCTAATTATGCCTAACATGCCTAACATGGAGTTTGCTTTTTTTTTTTTTTTTTTTTACAGCAGCCGCACATTGGGTCAACATCTTCATCAAGCTGTCCACCACAACCCCAAGATCTCTTTCTTGGTCAGTCACCACTAGCTCAGATCCCATCAGGCTATACTTGAAGTTGGGATTTTTTGCCCCAATGTGCACCACTTTACACTTGTTTACATTGAACTGCATTTGCCATTTCGATGCCCATTCTCCCAGTTTGGAGAGATCCTTTTGGAGCTCTTCACAATGCCTTTTTGTTTTAACCATCCTGAACAATTTGGTGTCATCTGCAAACTTGGCCACGTCACTGCTCACTCCTACTTCCAGATCATTTATGAACAGGCTGAAAAGCATTGGTCCTAATACAGATCCCTGTGGGACCCCACTATTTACTTCCCTCCATTGGGAGAATTTGCCATGGATTCCTACTCTCTGCTTTCTGTTCTTTAACCAGTTACTGATCCATAAGAGGACACAAAAAGACACAAAAAGGGAAACGGGGCTATGGAAGGACAAGACTCTCCAGTGGTGGTGACCTGCAAGGTGTGTGCCATGTTTGTTTTCTTGCCTGAGAACAACATGGCCTACACCTGCAACAAGTGCAAGTTGATCACGCTGCTGGAGGAAAAAGTAAGTGGACTGGAGCGGCGACTGTCAACCCTCCGGGGAATAAGAGAACACGAAGAGTTCTTGGACAGAATGGGGGAACTACAGCAGCAAAGGGCAGACCAGAAGCTTGAAGAGCAACAGCAAGATGAGGCAGAAGTGGGAAATGCTGAGGAGAAGAAAAATGGAGTAGAGGATACTCCTTGGAAAACGGTGACAGTTAGGAGAAGAAGAACTAGACGCCACTCTGCACCAGTGGAAGCGGTGGAGCTGTGGAACCGATTCCAGGTACTTGCAGATGAGACTGGAGGACAGCCTGCAGAGGAAGAATCACAGGGGAACCTGCATGAGAGTGAGCAAGAGGCTAAAGGTCAGTCAAACAGAGGCGATGAAACCCAGGCCTACAACAAGAAGAAGAGAAGAGTGGTAGTAGTGGGAGACTCCTTGCTGCGTGGGATCGAGACCCAAGTATGTCGCGAAGACCCGTGGACTCGCCAGGTATGTTGTCTCCCGGGAGGACAGATTAGAGACGTGACTGAAAGGTTGCCTGCACTCATAAAGCCCACTGACAGGTATCCCTTTCTTCTCATCCATGTGGGAACAAATGATACCGCCAAGCGGAGCTACGAAGAGATCACGTCAGACTTTGAAGCTTTGGGAAGGAAACTCAAGAACTTTGGGGCCCAGATAGTTTTCTCATCCATCCTTCCAGTAGTTAGAAGAGGGATAGAAAGGGAACGAAAAATACTCCGGGTGAATGACTGGCTACGAAGGTGGTGCCGACGAGAGAGATTTGGATTCTGGGACCATGGGCTATACTTCCTGGAAGATGGGCTGTTGGCTAGGGATGGGTTGCACCTCACAAAGGCTGGGAAGAATGTGTTTGGCCACAGCATGAAGAACTTCATCAGGAGGGCTTTAAACTGAATCCTACGGGGAAGGGAGATGTAATGTTGGGGGTAACAATGGACGTAGGCGCATGCACTGCAATGGAGAGAACAGCGCTGATAGCGCCCAATAATAGTCTTCAGACACATGTAGGAAGAAAGCCAGACTATGAAGCACATGGTCTTCGATGTCTATATACTAATGCCCAGAGTATGGGAAACAAACAGAACGAACTTGAACTCTTAATACAGGAGGGAAATTATGACTTGATAGGTATAACTGAGACTTGGTGGGATGACTCTCATGACTGGAATACAGCAGTTGAAGGATATAACTTGTTCAAAAAGAACAGGAGGAACAGAAAGGGAGGTGGGGTTGCACTGTATGTGAAAAATACATATCTCTGCACAGAAATACAGGAGGAGGAGCTTGGTAGCCCCATCGAGAGCATCTGGGTTGAAATAAATGGAGCAAAGAATAAAAGGAACCTGGTGGTCGGAGTCTACTACCGGCCACCCAATCAAGGAGAAGCCAAGGATGAAACTTTTGAAAAGCAAATAGCCAATGTTTTAAGGAAGCATGATGTAGTAGTAATGGGGGACTTCAATTTCCCCGATATTTGTTGGGAGACAAATTCTGCAAAACATGGCCCCTCCAGGAAATTCCTGACTTGTGTGGCGGATAACTTCCTCCTACAGAAAGTAGAGGAAGGAACTAGAGGATCGGCTATCCTTGACTTGATCCTAACCAACAGAGATGACTTAGTGGATAAAGTAGCAGTTACAGGAACTCTGGGGGAAAGCGACCATGTTGTACTTGAGTTCTTGGTTCTAAGGGAAGCAAAAGCCGAGTGTAGTCAAACGCGTACCCTGGATTTTAGGAAAGCTGATTTTAATAAACTCAGAACAATGATCAGTAAGGTCCCATGGCAAACAATGCTAGCGAGAAAAGGAGTCCAAGATGGGTGGGAACTTTTAAAAAAGGAAATTCTCAAGGCACAATCACAAACAATTCCAACAAGAAGAAAAGGTGGAAGACAACAGAAGAAGCCAATGTGGCTTCACAAAAAGCTTAGGGATGACCTGAAAACAAAAAAGGACACATATAGGAAGTGGAAAGAAGGCCAAGTAACAAAGGAAGAGTACAGGCACGTAGCACAGAATTGCAGGGATGGCGTCAGGAAGGCTAAAGCGGAGAACGAGGTGAGGTTAGCGAGGGATGCTAAAAACAACAAAAAGGCTTTCTTCAGCTACGTGCATAGTAAAAGGCAGAGGAAAGAAATGGTTGTTCAGCTATTAAATAAGGATGGCAAAATGATAACAGATGACAAAGAAAAGGCAGAGGTGCTCAATTCCTACTTTGGCTCAGTCTTCTCCCAAAAGAGGGTCTATGACCCCCCTGGCAAAGGCGAAGTACAGGCTGAAGGGGCAGGATTGCAGCTTGAGATCGACAGGCATATGGTCAAGGAACACCTCATTACTTTGAATGAGTTCAAATCTCCAGGGCCAGATGAACTGCATCCTAGAGTAATAAAGGAACTGGCAGAAGAACTCTCAGAACCGCTGTCTATTCTCTTTGAGAAATCATGGAGGACCGGGGAAGTGCCAGATGACTGGAGGAGGGCTAACGTTGTCCCTATCTTCAAAAAGGGTAAAAAGGAGGAACCTGGGAACTACAGACCAGTCAGTCTGACATCAATCCCTGGAAAAATTCTGGAGCAGATCATAAAGCAATCCATCTGGAAGCACCTTGACAACAATGCCGTGATTACTCGAAGCCAACATGGATTTGTCAAAAACAAGTCCTGCCAGACAAATCTGATCTCATTTTTTGATCAAGTCACCTCCCTTGTAGACCGTGGGAATGCTGTAGACATCATATATCTCGACTTCAGCAAAGCTTTCGACAAAGTGCCCCATGATATCCTGATGAGCAAACTTGCTCGAAGTGGGCTAGATGAAACAACGATCATGTGGATCCACAGTTGGCTACAGAATCGGACCCAAAGAGTGCTTATCAATGGGACCTTCTCAAGCTGGGGAGAGGTAACGAGTGGGGTACCGCAGGGCTCAGTCCTGGGCCCAGTGCTCTTCAACATTTTTATTAATGACTTGGAGGAGGAGGTGCAGGGAATGCTGATCAAATTTGCAGATGACACAAAATTGGGAGGGATAGCTAATACTTTGGAAGACAGAAACAAAATTCAAAGTGATCTGGATAGACTGGAGTGCTGGGCAGAAAACAACAGAATGGCATTTAATAGGGACAAATGCCAAGTTCTGCACCTAGGAAAAAGAAACCAAATGCACAGTTACAAGATGGGGGATACGTGGCTCAACCACACTACGAGCGAGAAGGATCTTGGAATTGTCGTCGATCACAAGCTGAATATGAGCCAACAATGTGATGTGGCTGCAAAAAAGGCAAATGCTATTTTGGGCTGCATTCATAGAAGCATCGCTTCCAAATCCCGGGAAGTACTAGTTCCCCTCTACTCAGCACTGGTTAGGCCTCATCTGGAGTACTGTGTCCAGTTCTGGGCACCACACTTTAAGAAGGATGCAGACAAGCTGGAGAGGGTTCAAAGGAGGGCAACAAAGATGATCAGGGGACTGGAAACAAAGCCCTATGAAGAGAGACTGAAAGAACTGGGCATGTTTAGCCTTGAGAAGAGAAGACTGAGGGGAGATATGATAGCACTCTTCAAGTACTTGAAAGGTTGTCACAGAGAAGAAGGCCAGGATCTCTTCTTGATCATCCCAGAGTGCAGGACACGGAATAATGGGCTCAAGTTACAGGAAGCCAGATTCTGGCTGAACATCAGGAAAAACTTCCTGAGTGTCAGAGCAATACGGCAATGGAACCAATTACCTGGGGAGGTGGTGGGCTCTCCCACACTGGAGGCCTTTAAGACGAGGCTGGACAGCCATTTGTCAGGGATGCTCTGACTTGGATTCCTGCATTGAGCAGGGGGTTGGACTCGATGGCCTTGTAGGCCCCTTCCAACCCTACTATTCTATGATTCTATGATTCTAGGACCTGTCCTCTTATTCCTTGACTGCTAAGTTTGCTCAGGAGACTTTGGTGAGGGACTTTTTCAAAAGCGTTTTGGAAGTATAAGTAAACAGTGTCTACTGGATCACCCCTGTCTACATGTTTATTGATACTCTCAAAGAACTCTAAAAGGTTAGTGAGACAGGACTTACCTTTGTGGAAGTGGTGTTGATACTTTTTCAGCAGGGCTTGTCTTTCTATACGCTTACTAATTTTATCTTTAATAATGCCTTCAACCAATTTACCCAGAACAGATATTAAGCTACCTGGCCTGTAATTTCCCAGATCCCCCCTGGATCCCTTTTTGAAAATTGGTGTTACATTGGGCATCTTCCAGTCCTGTGTTATAGAGGCTGATCTTAGGGATATGTTGCATGTTTTGGTTAGAAGATCAGCAATTTCATATCTGAGTTCTTTGAGAACTCTGGGATGGATACCATCTGGGCCTAGTGTTTTATTTGCTTTCAATTTATCAATAAGGTTGAGAACTTCACCTTTTGTCACCACGATTTGCTTCAGTTCCTCAGATTCCCTTCCTGAAAACATCAGTTCAGGCAGAGCTATCTGTCCTATATCTTCTGCAGTGAAGATGGATGAAAAAAATTCATTCAGCTTCTCTGCAATTTCCTTGCCCTCCTTCAGTACTCCTTTAACTCCATTGTCATCCAATGGTCCAACTGCCTCCCTAGCTGGTTTTCTGCTTCTGATATATTTAAAGAATTCTTTATGGTTGGCCTTGATGTTGTTAGCAATATGCTCTTCAAAATGCTTTTTTGCATCTCTTATTGTCTGCTTGCATCGCCTTTGTGCAAGCTTGTGCTCCCTTTTGTTTTCCTCACTTGGGCAAGACTTCCATTTTTCTGATGGAAGCTCTTTTCTCTAATAGCTCCCTTAACACTGCTCATTAACAATGCTGGCAACCTCTTGGTGCTAGCTTTCCTAATCTGTGGTATGCATTTTAGCTGGGCATCTATTATGGTAGTTTTGAGTAATCTCCAAGCATTTTCAAGGGATTTAATCCTCTTGACTCCCCCTTTTAACTTCTGTTTCCCATTTCCCTCATTTTAGAGAAGTTTCCTCTTTTGAAGTCAAATGTGACTGTGTTGGACTTTCTGGACAATTTTCCACTTAAATATATATTAAATCTGATAGCACTGTGATCACTGTTTCCAAGTGGTTCAACAACATTGACATCTCCTACTAGGTCCTGGGTGACACCACTTAGGATTAAATCCAGGGTTGCCTCCCTCCTGTTGATTCCATGACCAACTGTTCTAGGGCACAATCATTTAGGGCATTGAGAAATTTAACCTCTTTGTTGTGGCTGGAACATGCATTTATCCAATTGTTGTGGGGGTAATTGAAGTCGCCCATTATTATAATACTTCCTTGTTTGGAGGCCTCCCTGATTTTGTTTTCCACCAAAACGTCACTCTGAGCATTCTGGTCTCAGGAATGATAGCATATTGCTAGCACTAAATTAGTTTTGGAGCCTGGTATTGTCACCCACAGAGCTTTTGTGGAAGAGCCTATCCCTTTCAGGTGTTCTAGTCCACTCGACACTATGCCCTCTTTGATGTACAGGGCAACACCTCCCCCAGTACACCCTTCTCTGTCCTTCCTAGAGAGTTTATATCCAGAGATGACTGTATCCCACTGGTTCTCTCTGCTCCACCAGGTTTCTGTAATGCCCACTATATCCAGGTTCTCCTTTAAAATCAAGCACTCCAATTCTCCCCCTTTGGCTCCGAGGCTTCTAGCATTTGCATAAAAACACTTATACATGGTATCCCTCCCTAGATGTGTCTGGCGTGGGCATCTTTTGCTATGGGACATTGGTCCCTTTGACTGGCTATTACATTCTGCCATGTACTCCTGACCTATTTCCTCCCCTTCTACATTTGGGTGATCAAAAACATTTTCATCTTCCTCCCTTGGGGATCATTTAACCCAAACTGGATGTTTCCCAGCTCCTGTCAGCTTTCCCCCAGGGTTTAGTTTAAAAGCTGCTCTGCCACCCTTTGTATGTTTAGCATCAGCAGTCTGGTTCCATTTTGGTTCAAGTGGAGCCCGTCCCTCTTGTACAGGCCTGGCTCATCCCAAAATGTTCCCCAGTGCCTAACAAATCTGAACCCCTCCTCCCAGCACCACTGTCTCATCCACGCATTGAGACTCATTAGCTTTGCTTGTCTAGCTGGCCCTGTACGTGAAACAGGTAGCATTTCAGGGAAAGCCACCTTGGTGGACCTGGATTTCAACCTCCTACCTAGCAACCCAAATTTGGCTTCCAGGACCTCATGACTACATCTTCCCACATCATTGGTACCAACATGGACCATGACCACTGACTCCACCCCTACGCTATCTACTAGGCTATCTAGATGGCGTGTGATATCTGCAACCTTCGCACCAGGCACCAGGCATGCAGTCTACATGCCCATCACAACCCCAGCTGTCTCTGTGTCTAATGATTAAATCACCCACTACCATAAGCCTCCCTCCCCACAGAGGCACATCCTCAATGTGAGAGGATATTTGTTCATCTTCCAAGGAATGGGTCCCTTCTAAGGGATCGTTTCCCTCTTCCTTAGAATGACACCCTCCTTCCCCGAGACCTGCATTCTCTGTGACAGCAGAGGAGCTGTCACCCTGGGATAGGGATGGGGGAGAATTTCTCCCCGAAACTTCGGGGGGCCGAGTGCCAACGCATTCGGCCCCCCGAAATCAGGGGTGAAATGCTCCACCCCCCCACCCCCCCTGAGATGGGACTTACCTTTCACGAATGTCCCTCCCGGCGGCGGGTCCTGGCGGCGGTTCGTCGGGTCTTCGTCAGGGGCGGGGGCGGCAGCCGGTCTTTCGACCAGCTGCCGCCGCCGCCATTACAAGGAAAGTTAAAAAAAACAAACCACCCCTGTGATAGGCTACGTAATGATTAACGTGGCCTATCATGGCTAGATTTGCAAAGTCAGCCGTGATAGGCTACGTTAATTGTCACATAGCCTATCACGGGTGACTTTGAAAAAAAAAAGAAGCGCGTACGCAAATGGCGGCCCCCATAGGGAGCTGCCATTTGCGTTCCTTATTTGGTCCCTGTAGTCTACGTAAAGATTTACGTAGACTACGGCGAAAATAAGGGCAACGCAAATAGCCTGAATTTCGGCTGGGCGAGGCGGGAAGCCTCCCCGCCCTCGCATGAACTTCGGGGGGAGAAGTGAAGCGCCTCCCCCCCACCGTGAAAAATGCTGCGGGACAAGGTCGTACATCCCTTTCGTACATCCCTACCCTGGGAGTGGGACACAGCTAATAGGTCCCTGAAGGTCTTATCCACCAACCTCTATGTCTCTCTTAGCTTCTCCAGGCCAGCAACCTTGGCCTCAACAGACCAAACTTGTTCCCTGAGAGCTAGGAGCTCATTACACCGAACACACACCCACAACTTCCATCCAGCAGGTAGTCATACATGTGGCACTCAGTGAATACACTGGATAACCCCTGCCCCCCTGCTTGCTTTCTACCTTTATAAATGTTTTTTTTTAATTATTATTTGGGTGTGTTTTCCCTGGAAAACATAGTTGTTTACTACAAGAAGCTGGGAAAATTATTTATAGTTATTTATTTACAGTTACCTACTACAAGAAGGGAGGGAAGAGTTCACCACCCTGGCTTCTTCACCCTGTTGCTAAACTCACACAGTTGCTTAACTCGCTTGTTTACTGATGCTTCGCCACTGGGGCTCCTCGTGCTCGGAGAGCTGACTCCCTTGCAAGCGTGCCTCCTTATATAAAGGTAAAAGGTAAAGGTGTCCCCAACCAGTCGTGTTCGACTCTAGGGGGTGGTGCTCATCTCCATTTCTAAGCCGAAGAGCCAGCGCTGTCCGAAGACGCTTCCGTGGTCATGTGGCCGGCATGACTGAACACTGAGGTGCACGGAACACTGTTACCTTTCCCGCCGAAGTGGTACCTATTTATCTACTTGCAATTTCTTGCTTTCGAACTGCTAGGTTGGCAGAAGCTGGGACTGAAGATGGGAGCTCACTCCGTCATGCGGCACTCGGGTTTCGAACTGCTGTCCTGCCGACCTTCCGGTCTGCAGTTCAGCATCTTAACCACTAAGCCACCGCGGCCCCAGCCTCCTTATATAGATAGGCCCAACTGCTGCTGTTGTGAATCTGATTGGAGAGCCTAGTTTGAAAAGCAAGGGAAGCTGTGTATGAACTCTTGATCAGTACTGGCTTTCAGTGGCTGGGCCAGTTGGCCCCCCAGGGAATGGTGATTCCTAGTTAGTAAGGAGGACTATTAACAATAGGGACTGGAAGACCTATTGAGGGGAGATCTTCTATTCAATGAGTAGCTGGAGGGGACAGCAGACAAAGGGTAGGTGATTTGAGAAGGCTGTGGCTTGCAAGGTCTGGATCCTTTTTCTCTGTGTTTTTTTGAAACTTAAATGATATGTTGAACTCTTAAACTTGCTTTATTTAATGAACTGCTCTTTAAGGCCTAAAGCCTGAGCCTAAACTGAGCCCAAACTGAAGGTAGCCTGCACTTTTTCCTGCTTTAAGCAGACTCTTGTTCACGCTTTCTAAGATTGGGGTTAGTTTAAAATATGCAGCTGAGATTCCTTTCAACCACTCAGGGGTCTTTCTTAATGCAAGGTTGCAAAGCCTGTACGTTCTTGCTGGATTCCCCCTCCACCCCTGATATTTAGCTCTCTGTTGTAAGTTTAGAAGGGGTTATCTCTCTGGGATTTCGCTGTGCTGTTGTTTTGGCTTCAGCTGCTATTTATCAATTTTAAATGATTACCTGAGGTACTTTAATAGATAATTAAGGAATTGATTTCCCCTCACACAGTTGCTTAACTCACTTGCTTGCTGATGCTTCATCTATGGGGCTCCTCATGCTCAAACAATTCACTGAGTGACTTTGGTCCAGTCGCCGGCTCTTAGCCTAACCTACCTCACAGGGTTGTTGTGAGGATAAAATGGAGAGGAGGATGACCATGTAAGCTGCCCGCCATTTATAAAGGTGGGATATAAATGTAATAATACAGTAAAAAAAAAATGTAGAAAAAGAAGGAGAGAGATAGAGAAAGCTGCCCATCTGCCAGAATGGACCATTAGGATATAAAGCCAGGGGAAGAAAAAACAAGTGACTGAGATTTTGTTATTTCCATACTTTCAGTAAGACACATTAAACATTGCGTCCCCTTGCTCCCTGAGGGGCACTCTGCACTTGTATTGATTTGTATCACCTCCTATCAGAGGGGAAATGCACTCTGAACATGCTCTGATAAACTGTGCATGTATGTAAAAAGAAAAGAAGAAATGTGTTCCCTTTGCAACAAAAAGTCAATCTGCACTCAAAGGCATTTTGCCTTTAGGCACCTTCTCCCCCCGCCCACCGGCCCCCAGCAGAAATGCACAGAAGCACTTTGGTCTTGCTTGCTTGTTTGAGACAAATGTTGGTAACCCTAATAGACAGACTGACTGGCAGGCAAGCAGTCATGCATTCGATCTGGGTACAATCTAGATGATGCTGCATGTCCAGAAATATCTATACTCCCGGTTTGTATCCTATGCTTGTTTGTTTCTCTTTCTGCCTGAATGTCCATCATATATTTACTACTTTATGGAGAAAAAGAGAGAGACAAATGCACATATGATCCAAGGAAGGAAGGAAGAAATCTGATATGTGGATAAATAAATGGATAAAGGAAGAGAAGATACATCCATCATGCATGCATATAACTAAATTCAGTCTGTTCCCCGCTGTGTGATATGTGTGGAAGAGTGAGCAACTCTCCCTCCCCCCCCCTCACAAGCTGGAGGGCCAGAAGGTGGGGTGGTGCTTTAGGATAATGACAGCAGAAGGCAAAGGAAGCAGACAGCTGGTGAGCTCTGCCCCAATATGCTTCCCAGAAAGCAGCAAGGAACATTCGGAAGATGTGATGGCTGAATGGCTCACTTTGCAGCAAAAGGGACGATTAAAAGTAAAATGAGTGAATGGCGTCTTGCTTGCTCCAAAGCATCACAATCCAGAACTTCTTGCCATTCTTCCCTCCACACATGCCCCCACCCCAAACCCTCATGTGCATCCTCCAATGTTTCCAGAAGTCACAGGGGTTTACATGGGTAAACGAAACCCAGCCCTCTTCTCCTTCAAGCATGCTTTGTTTAGCAAAGGGGCAAAGATATCAGGCACAGGAATTGGATCATATGACTATGGCAGGAGTAGTCTGCAATACACCTCTCAAATGCTTGAGGCCGCCCTTCCCCAACCCTCCAGATATGTTGGACTGCAGATCCCAGCATTCCCAGCTAGCATGGCCAAGGCTGCTCTAGGCAGTGAATCAAAGAAAGAAAAGTACAAACAACTCTCTCACACTGTAATAGCCCCAGGCCTGTAACCAAGTCACCAGTAGTTTTAGAGGGGCCTAGAGATACATAATGCTTTATTGGTGCAATTCTCTTGCTAGTGGGCCATTCCATGCACATTCCATGCTAACATGCTCTGGTGTGGTGTCTTATCAGGGCCTAGGATGTGCCTGGGAAGTGGAGCTCTGTTTGTGCTAAGCTACAGGTGTCTGTGCTGGGAAAGTTGCAGATGAACGCTAATCAACGCTTGCTTCTGTCATGCTGCCTCACTGCTGACATGTATGGTATAAAACCCATACCCCTTGGCTTTGGGTTCAGAGAAGCTGTCTGATCCAACCATTGGGTACGCCTGTGTGCTGTAAGTACTCAGTAAAGTCTCCTTGTAAGCAAACCTGGATCTGGCTTATCACTATCTCGTCACCTCCAAACCTTAACAGCCCACAGCCAGGGCATACACACGCATACACCCTTCTTCAGAGGACAGCCAATGCCGATTTAATACATAAAATCACAAATTGATGCTCCATGGCCTTTTAACAGCAGTGTGTTCCAAGGAGGTAAGATCCCCTTTCCTGAGTAAAACCAGCCCATTTGCAAGGCCAACCTTGTTGTTCTGCCAGTGGAATGGATACCACTGGCAGAATGGGAATTCTCTCCTCCTCCCTGCTGTCTTGCAAATATGCTCCGGAGGCTTGGGGGGACCATTGGAGCAGATCTGGAGGTATGTGGATGGGCTGCAGGGAGGAGGGGAGAATGGGGAAGTCCTATTCTGCCTGCAGCATCCATTCTGCTGGTGGAACCACGATGTTGGATCCAATAAATCATCTTGCCAAGACCTGCCAAAAGACCTGCCAAAAGAAGACCTCTTAGCGTCACTTAGATGCAAGTTACTTCTGGCAATCCTGGCAATCCACAGTGCTTTGGGTGATACTATGGCTGCTTCACATGCAGGTCCAGGCTAAGCTTTGGGTAGGGCACAAGATGAGACTCCGTTGGTCTCATCTTCCCCCTAAATGGGTTGGAGTCATAGTATATGAGTCGAGGCCTACATGTATACAGATTTTGGCTCAGCACGAGCTCTGCTAGTGCTGCTCTGAAGCTGGACACAACTCTGCCCCCTTCATATCTGCATTGTGGTGGATGTAAAATGGGGGCCAGCCTGCCAACACCATTGATGCTGTTGTCACTTGCAATGGCAGCACAAAAGAACCAAAACCAAAAAACCCTTATGAGTGTCAGGAGTGCCCTAGCTGCCTCTTGCAGTCCCCACCAATAGCCAACTCAGGACGGACGACGAGGATTCTTTCCAAGACTTTATTCCTTTATTCCTTTATGACTCTTTCAGATTCTAATCACTAGTGACAAAGCACTGGGGAAAGATAGCAGAGTAGCCAAAAGCTCCAGGTAAGGCAGTTGGTCCCCGTTTGAAGGAGAACCACAGGAAGACCCTGAACATATGGGTTAGGGAGAGATCCTCCCTCTTTCCTTTGGGTCCTCAGGACGCGACCATTGTTTGAGCACCAAATGAGCGGTACACCTCCTTTCTGCGCCCTCCATCTGTCATCGCTCCCTGCGTCTGCACCGAGTGTCCAGCAAGGCCCCCTCCAGCACTCTCTCGCTGCCAGGGTCACTATCTATCCCAGGAATGCTGGCAGAAGGATTCTCTGCCAGCTGCTGTGCTTGTGAGAGATGAGCGAGCTCCTCTCCCATGGATTGCTGTTCCTCCTCAGAATCAGAACTGCTCTGGGGCTCTCTGGGCTCAGTTTCCACCCTGACAATGAGAAAGAAAGAAGCTGTGCTACAACCTCTGCCAAGGGTGAGCCTGACCTGTGAGAAACTGTTGAGAATTTCTCCTCCCCCTGGAGAAATTCAGTGAAATTGACCCCCCCACCCCAATTTCTCGGCCCACAAACAGAGTGGAGCATTTCAAGAGGCCATTTGCACACAGCTCTACTTTAAACCAGACTTGGTCTGGAGAACTCTCAACTTGCCCTCCCTGGAGGACTCCTCTTTGGAGGAAGACCGGACGCCCCCTGAGCCAAGCACCACAGAGGAGCTGCCTGTGTCTGGGGGCCCTAAGGTGGATCAAGGGAATCCTGGGCCTTTGGGGAAGACAGCTGTCAACCCTAACCTTCCCAAGATGCCCGCTCTCAGAGGCAGATGCCGAGTGGTAACCTTGCCCCAGAGAGTGCAGGTATGGAAAAGTCAAGGCTCAGTCAGCTGCTAGATGTGGAAGTGCCTGCCCTGCCTGCGGCACAGGGGTTCTTCGTGAGTAAAGGTATACTTTTGGTCAAGGTCCTGCTCATGAGTAGACTTTTCCTCAGGGCTGCAGCTGTGCCTTGGGTGGGGCTCCAAAGGCTCAGGCTTAAATGCCTTCAGGTTCAGATGCTAGGTGCTGGAACAATATTGGAGGACCAGCTCCCTGACTCTGTTTCCCTGCTATCCCAGCTCTTCTCTGGATTTTTCTTGGGCTGCATACTGACCTTGCTTTTGGACTTCACCCTGTCTGGATCCCTGGAACTCTGTCCTAGCAATGCTGTAAGCAGGACATCTTCAAACACAGGACTGTCTTCTGCAGAGTAGAACATGTAGCCACCCTTGTTGTTGTTGTTTATTTGGTCAGTTGCTTCCGACTCTTTGTGACTTCATGGACCAGCCCACGCCAGAGCTTCCTGTTGGCTGTCACCACCCCCAGCTCCCCCAAGGTCGAGTCCGTCACCTCCAGAATATCATCCATCCATCTTGCTCTTGGTCGGCCCCTCTTCCTTTTGCCTTCCACTTTCCCTAGCATCAGCACCTTCTCCCGGGTATCCTGTCTTCTCATGATGTGGCCAAAGTACTTCAGTTTTGCCTTTAATATCGTTCCCTCCAGTGAGCAGTCTGGCTTGATTTCCTGGAGTATGGACTGGTTTGATCTTCTTGCAGTCCAAGGCACTCTCAGAATTTTCCTCCAGCACCACAGTTCAAAAGCATCTATCTTCCTTTGCTCAGCCTTCCTTATGGTCCAGCTCTCGCAGCCATAGGTTACTATGGGGAATACCATTGCTTTCACTATGCAGACCTTTGTTGTCAGTGTGATGTCTCTGCTCTTCACTATTTGATCAAGATTTGTCATTGCTGTCCTCCCAAGAAGTAAAGATCTTCTGATTTCCTGGCTGCAGTCAGCGTCTGCAGTAATCTTTGCACCTAGAAAGGCAAAGTCTGTCACTGCCTCCATGTTTTCTCCCTCTATTTGCCAGTTATCAATCAATCTGGTTGCCATAATCTTGGTTTTTTTGAGGATTAACTGCAACCCAGCTTTTGCACTTTCAGTAGCCACCCTAGTAGGCATGAATAGGGTTCCTCTGTTCCATTCCTTGATTGCAGCCTTTCTCAACCTGGTGCCCTCCGGGCATGCTGGACTACAGCTCCCATCATCCCCAGCCAGCATGGGGATATGATCACATTCCACATTGCTTTTTCTTTCTTTCTTTGCAGTGTTTTACCGATGTGTGCAGCGTTAATGCAGAGGTTGGGGAAAGGAATGAATGAACTGAGACTTGCATCTCTGCATAATTGAGAATAAAAAACCGAACAATGAACTAGGGCTCTTAATGAGTCGATTCCACTTTGGAAATAGCAAGACCAGATCATCTGGGGCTCCATAAACCAGGGAGAAATTTGGATTGGGAGAATTTCAGTAGCATCCCTCCATTCCTTGCTTAATGCTCTAACCTGCAGGCTTACAGCTCAGCTGGAACTGGACAAAAAGTCTAGTTCACATTAGAGCATATCTGTCTATCTATATCTATCTATTATCTATGGTGGTGTTATCCTAGAAGATAACCTAAGAACATAAAACGAGCCAAGCTGCATCAAACCAAGGGTCTACCTAGTCCAGATTCTGTTTGCACATTGACCAACCAGCTGCCTATGGGAAGCCCACAAGTAGGTAACAGGTACAATCACACCCTCCTGCTTGTGTTCTCAAGTAACTGGTATCCTTTTCAGTCCCTGCCATGTGGGTGTAGGGTATGATGTTTCTGAGCATGTGCAAAGCATTTTTCTAACTACTGAACAACTAAAGTTGTCGGATAACTTGAGTGGGAGGGTCTAATCCAGCACAGCTCTTACATATTTGCTTCATAGGATTAAGGAATGGGTGAGAATTTCGTTAAGTTGGTTATTTTTATGAGAACTCACCCAAATGTACAAATTTCTGAAAGAAATTTAAAAAAGTGAGATTTAGGGTGCAACCCTATGCATGTTAAGACAGAAAAAAAGTCATGGCTGGCTGGGCAATACTGGGAGTTGAAGGATGTTTTCCTGTCTAAACATGCATAGGATTGTGCCATTAAAAATCTGAATGTGGGAGAAAAGCAAAACTGATGGATTTGTCTGTCCCTTAGGATTAGATTGTAAACCTGATCAGGCTTTAAGGATCAGGCTTTAAGACTCCCTTGGGATACTGTGCTCACATATTTCCAAGTATTTCTGTATGAAATTGAACAGGATATCAATTTCTGCTCAAAAGACCTCTCTTTACCCTTGTATATTCATGCGGAGTATATGTAGGGATGTACGGAAGTCACTTAACTTTTTGTGGATTCTGGTCGTGGTGGGGGGGGAGGTGCTCCGTCCCTCCCCCCAGAATCCTCGACGGGGGGGAGGTGATCTGGTCTTCCCCCCCGGAATCCTCGACGGCTGGCTCTGCTCCGTGGCGGCTCCGCGGAGCAGCCAGCCAGGACTGTCCACAGCCGGATTTCCGGCCGCGGACTGGCTGGTGCGGACGCAAATTGCATCTAGCCAGGCAGCTGTGATAGGCTACGTAAGTCTTTACGTAGCCTATCACGACTGGGTAACACCCTCCCCCAAAACGGCGTACGCAAATGACGGCGGCTACGGCGGCCACCATTTGCGTTCCTTATTTTTTACCGTTTTATTCTACGTAAATATTTACGTAGACTATTATGGCGAAAAAAAGGAGAATGCAAATAGTGTAGTGGGTGCTATTTGCGTTCCTTTTTTATTCGCCGTTTTATCTTATGTAAATATTTACGTAAGATAAATTGGCAGAAAATAGGGAACGCAAATGGCGGCTGCCGTAGCCGCCGCCATTTGCATACACTGGTTTTTTTTGGGGGGGGGGTTTAGCCGTGATAGGCTACATAAATTCTTACGTAGACTATCACGGCTGCAAGGATGGCAATGGCGGCGGCAGCAGCCCAGCCATGGCCAGCCAGGAGACCAGCCACCGCCGCTGGAGCCGCCACCGAAGCCGCCACTGCCGAATCTGCCGCATCTGCCCCAGGTAAGTCCCGGGGGCATTCCGCTGGGGGGCAGGAGGCCATTCCGCCATGGATTCTGGGAATCTGTGGTGGAATTCTCTGCCATCCTTAAGTATATGAAGGAGCTCCTACAATATTGGAGATACAGGAAACCCTTGGAAGTTGCCTTGGTAATGCATAGATAATTCACCTGCCACTAGGGATGTCAGATAAATTTGCAATGGAATCAACTGAAGGATGTTTTCTATTATTGCAACCTGCTAATTCTGCAGCAGATTGACTTTTCCTGAGTTGCATGGATTCCATGGACTTGTCAACCAGTTTTTATACTTTCCAGAATTTTATGCAAATTTAGTTTGCACAAAATAAAAACAAAACGTAACATAAAAAAGCAGCTGAAAATGCACATTTCCCCCACAAGCTAAAGCATGAAAACCCACGGGGTGTGGGGGGGGGGTGTTCAAATTTGCACAAATGTGAATTTGTGCAAAATTGGGAAATTGGAAAAAACCCAATTCTTCCAATGAGAGGATGGCAGAATGAAAGGCACCTGCTAATTGGCGAAATGCAGATGGAACGGATTTTACAAAATCCATACATACCTACCTGGCACCTAGATCATTCACTCATATTTGCTGCAAGCAAGGAAGAGCAGAAACTGCTGGTGACCCAGCGACACCAACTCTTAACTACAGACTGGCAGCAGCAACTGGCATGGGTGCTCCCTTTCAACTGTGACATGAAATGATAATGAATGTGCAAGATCTTCCAAGACACACTCTAGAAAAGAGGTTGTTCCTGGGCCTCCCTGGACAGAAAACGAATCAGATCAGATTGTGCCCCAGCAGTGACGATGTTGCTGCTTTGTTTTTGTGGCTACACAAGAAATGCAGGCTGGCTAATGGGATCACAATATGTGAGATGCCAGAGTATTTCTGTGATTTACAATATGCCTAATGAGCAAATCCGATGAAGAGGTTTGTTGTCTACCATAAAACCAGATGGATGTAAGCAGTGATTAGAAGCAATTAACTCCATGCTGCACTAAATAACTTTCCGTCATTAAAGCGCTCCCCACCACTGCCACCATCCTGATAGAGACGGGGAAGAAAGTGCAGTGAATGGAGCCCTCTGTGTGGTTTTTCAAGATCTTTTTTTTCTGTTCGACTCACAGTGGCTCATAGCAAAATGGAAGCAAACTGTGGGAGCCATGGCTAATATGTCAAAAGAGAGGTGCCAAGGATCAAACCTGCCCAGATGAGCCCGTTACTTTAATTCCATTTTATGGGCATTAAATGTAGGAATATTGGAAGAGTCATCCTACACCAGAGCAAAGGCCTATCTTGTCCCACATTCTGTGCTTACAGTGACCAACCAGATTCATTCATAAGAACCTAAGAAGAGCCCTGCTGGATCAGACCAAAGGTCCATCTAGTCCAGCATTCTGTTCACACAGTGGCCAGCCAGCTGTCGACTGGAAACCCCCAAGTAGGGCATGAGCGCAACAGCACCCTCCCACCCATGTTCCCCAGCAACTGGTGTACAGAGGCTCATTGCCTCTGGTACTGGAGGTAGCACATGGCCATCAAGACTAGTAGCCACCGATAGCCTTCTCCTCCAGGAATTTGTCCAACTCCCTTTTAAAGCCATCCAAATTGGTGGCCATCGCTACATCTTGTGGTAACAAATTCCATAGTTCAACTATGCGCTGTGTGAAGAAGTTCCTATTATCTGTCATGAATCTCCCACCAATCAGCTTCATATGATATAGGGCTGGTGGAGAAATCTGCCATGGACTCCAGTGAGGCTGGATTTTTTAGAATCCAGCCCCTCGGAGTCCATGGCAGAACGGAGTGCTCCCCCCTGCCATCCCACGAAGTCCAGTGGAGTCAGACCCTACCTGGCACCAGCCGGTCTGGGTCCATCCGCTGCCGTCTGCAGCCATCCGCTGCCGGGCTGTGGACAAAAATGGTGTCCGGCGTAGCGGACGCCATTTGCGTCCCTGCCCTTGGCCATGATAGACTACATAAATATTTACTTAGCCTATCATGGCCAAGGGCAGAGACACAAATGGCGTCCACTATACCGGACGCCATTTGTGTGGCAGCAGACGGAAGTCCGTCTGCAGACGGACCCAGCTGGTGGCTCCATGGTAGGAATGTACGAATCCCTTACCTCATTCTGCATGGGGTCATTCGCAGTGGGGGGGAGGCACCCCGTTCCTCCCCCTGAAATTCTCCCTGGTGGGCTCCGCTTCGCAGTGACTCTGTGGAGACGCCGGCTGGGGCTGCTCGCAGCAGGACATCCGGCTGCTGAGCTGCGCAGGGACACAAATGGCATCCGCCGTAGCAGCTCCCATGTGCGTCCCTGTCTTTTGCCGTGATAGGCTATGTAAATATATACGTAGCCTATCATGGCAAAAGACAGGGGCACAAATGGCAGCGGCTATGGTGGCAGCCATTTGCGTCCCTGTGGAGGCCGTGATAGGCTACGTATATATTTAAGTAGCCTATCACGGCCTCCACAGGGACGCAAATGTTGTCCCTACATTAGCTGTGATAGGCTACGTAAATACCTACATAGCCTATCACGGCCATTCGTGGAGCACTGGATGGCCGACACAAGGTAGGGTCCATTCCACGCCCATTTCGTGGGGTGGCGGGGGGTTGCTTCGTTCTGCCACAGATTCCAGGGGGCCGAATTCACTGGAATTCAGCCTCCCTGGGATCCGTGGGGGAATTCTCTGATGTCCCTACTCTGCTGACTTGCTGCGGAGTGGAACCAGCCGGGAAAGATTCAGGGGGGAGGGACAGATTGCCTCCCCCCCCAGCGGATGCCCCAGACCAGAGGGGTGAGTGGGGTTCGTACACCCCTACTATGATGACCTTGGGTTCTAGTCATTTGAGAAAGGGAGAAAAATGGCTTCCTCTCTACATTCTCCACACCATGCATCATTTTGTAGACCTCTATCATGTCTCATCTTACCCTCCCATAACTACTACTCTTCTCTTCTTGTTGTTGTAGGCCTTGGTTTCATTGCCTCTGCTTGATTGACCTTCAGCCTCTTGATCTCTCTCATGCAGGGTCCCCTGTAGTTCTTCCTCTGCAGGCTGTCCTCCAGTCTCATCCTCAGGTACCTGAAAACAGTTCCATAGTTCCACTGCTTCCACTGGTGCAGAGTGGCGTCTAGTTCTTCTGCTACTATCACCCTTTTCCAAGGAGTATCCATTTTTCCTCACCTCAGCTTTTTCCTCTTTTGCCTCAGCTTGGTGTTGCTGTTCTAGCTCCTGTGTACTTTGCTTTGCTACTGTAATTCCACCATTCTGTCTAAGAACTCTTCATCTTCTCTTATTTCCTCGAGGGTCGATACTCGCCGCTCCAGTCCTCTTACTTTTTCTTCCAACAGTGCAATCAACTTGCACTTGTTGCATGTGTAGCCCAGGTTGATCCCAGGCAAGAAAACTAACATGGCACAGACCTTGCAGGTCACCACCACTGCAGAGTCTTTTCCTTCCATAGTCTCTATTCCCTTTATATTTCCAGCTTTCTCATTGTACTGGGATAGCCTGCGCTTTGTCCTCTATTCACTGGAGGTGAAATTAAAAAGAAATTAAAACAAATTATTAGGGGCATCCCCCTTGACATCACCTGCCAAACTCCTGTTTGCTCTCCCTGTTTGCTCGCTCTGATTATTCACTCTCTGAGAGCTTGCTTGCTTGTATGGCCCTTAGATTAGGGGTGCATGAAAGCCACTTACCTGGTCTCGCAGCTTTTCGTGGTGGGGGGGAGGCGCTTCGCTGCTCTCCCCCCGAAGTTCAGGCCGGGGGGGGAGGCTTCCCACCTCGCCCAGCCGAAATTCAGGCCGGGGGGGAGGCTTCCCGCCTCGCCCGGCCGAAATTCAGGCCGGGGAGGAGGCGCCTTGCCTCGCCCGGCCGCGAAATAAAAAGTTTAAAAAAACAAACAAAACGCCCCCGTGATAGGCTATGTGATGATTAACGTAGCCTATCACGGCTAGATTTGCAAAGTCAGCCCTGATAGGCTACGTAAATCGTCACGTAGCCTATCACGGGTGACTTTAAAAAAAAAAAAAAGCGCGTACAGCTAATGGCAGCCCCCATAGGGAGCCGCCATTCATGTTCCTTATTTGGTCGCTGTAGTCTACGTAAAGATTACGTAGACTACGGCGAAAATAAGGGCAATGCTATTTGCGTTGCCCTTATTTTCGCCGTAGTCTATGTAAATCTTTACGTAGACTACAGCGACCAAATAAGGAACGTGAATGGTGGCTCCCTATGGGGGCCGCCATTATCCGTACGTGCTTTTTTTTTTTTTTAAAGTCACCCGTGATAGGCTACGTGACGATTTACGTAGCCTATCAGGGCTGACTTTGCAAATCTAGCCGTGATAGGCTACGTTAATCGTCACGTAGCCTATCATGGGGGCGTTGTTTTTTTTTTACTTTTATTGGAATGGCGGCGGCGGCAGCTGGTCGAAAGTTCGGCTGCCACCCCCGCCCCTGACGAAGACCCGACGAACCGCCGCCGGGACCCGCTGCCGGGAGCGACAATCGGGAAAGGTAAGTCCCGTCCTGGGGGGGGTGCGGGGGGCAGGGGGGTGCGGAGAATTTCTCCCTGAAACATCTTCGGGGGGCCGAACACGTTGGTGCTCGGCCCCCCAAAGTTTCGGGGAGAAATTCTCCGCCAACCCTATCTTAGTTTAGCTGGAGTAACTTCCTCTGCTCTGCTCAGCTAGGAGACAGGAAACAGACTGAAACTCCGTGCCCACACAGCTGCTGGGCATACTCAGGCCATGACCCTTCAATGCAATTGGAGCTCTCAGGGGCACATGATGAGCACATGGTGACTCAGAATGTACTCCAGCCCACTTACCACTATGCCTTTGTCTCCTCTTCCATGGCAACTCCCTTGCCAAACCCCTGTTTGCTCTCCCTGTTCACTTGCTCTGATCAATCGCTCTCTGGGAGCTTGCTTGCTTATATAGCCCCTAGACTAGCTGGGGCAGCTTCCTCTGCTCTGTTCAGCTAGGAGACAGGAAACAGCAAGATACAATAAACAGTAAACAGTATGATATAGGCAGTTTTATTCTCAATTCCTTTTCTAATTATGCCTAACATGGAATTTGCCTTTTCAGCAGCCGCACACTGGATTGACATCTTCATTGAGCTGTCCACCACAACCCCAAGATCTCTTTCCTGAACGGTCACCACTAGCTCAGATCCCATCAGGCTATACTTGAAGTTGGGATTTTTTGTCCCAATGCGCATCACTTTACACTTGCTCACATTGAACAACATTTGCCATTTTGATGCCCGTTCTCCCAGTTTGGAGAGATCCTTTTGGAGCTCTTCACAATCCCTTTTTGTTTTAACCACCCTAAACAATTTGGTGTCATCTGCAAACTTGGCCACTTCACTGCTCACTCCTACTTCCAGATCATTTATGAACAGGCTGAAAAATATTGGTCCTAATTAGGGATGGGTGGAACGCTTACCTCCAGGTCTGGGAGGGGGGGTGTCCGCAGGGGCAGGAGGTGATCTGTCCCTCCCCCCCAGAATCCTAGCCAGCCAGCTCCACTCTGCGGCAATTCCGCAGAGCTGCCAGCTGGCTCTGGAGCGCCAGTGATATGGCCGCCACTGAATGCCGTATTGCTGGCTGGGCGGATTGACTGCAGATTCAAATGGCATCCACTATGCCATATGCAACCGTAAAGGTCTTAGTTTAAGGTAAATGCAGCCGTAAATGGCTGCATTTAGCTTAAACTAAGACCTTTAGGGCTGTAAATGGTGTAGTGGACACCATTTGCATCCCTGCTTTTTCACGCGATAGGCCTCACTGGAGTCCATGGAGGATTTCTCCCCCATCCCTAGTCCTAATGCAGATCCCTGTGGGACCCCACTATTTACTTCCCTCCATTGGGAGAATTTGCCATGGATTCCTACTCTCTGCTTTCTGTTCTTTAACCAGTTACTGATCCATAAGAGGACCTGTCCTCTCATTCCATGACTGCCAAGTTTGCTCAGGAGACTTTGGTGAGGGACTTTTTCAAAAACCTTTTGGAAGTTGAAGTAAACAATGTCTACCAGATCACCCATCTACATGTTTATCAACACTCTCAAAGAACTGTGAGACAGGATTTACCTTTGCGAAAGCCATGTTGATTCTTTTTCAGTAGGGCTTGTCCTTCTATATGCTTACTAATTCTATATTTAATGATGCCTTTAACCAATTTAACCAGAACAGATGTTAAGCTAACTGGCCTGTAATTCATTCATTCCTTATATTTCTATACTGCTCCGTAGCCGGAGCTCTCTGGGTGGTTCACAAAAACGAACACCAATGGAAAATCCACAAGCAGGACATGAGTGGAATAGCACCTAGGGATGTACGAAAGTTCCGCCACGGATTTCAGGGAGGCCGAATACCAGTGCATTCGGCCCCCCGAAATTGGTGGCGGAATGGCCCGCCACCCCCCCGCCACCCCCCCGGGAAGGGACTTACCTGGGGTGGATCTTCTTGGCGGCGGCGGCTCTGGTGGTGGCTCCGGCGGCGGTTCGGTGGCAGCTCGGTGGCAGCGGCCGGTCTTCCGACCGGCTGCCGCTGCCGCCATTTCCAGGTTTAAAAAAACAAAAAAATAAAAAAACATGATAGGCTACGTAAAGATTTATGTAGCCTATCACGGCTAGATTTTAAAAAAACACCGTGATAGGCTACGTAAATCTTTACGTAGCCCATCACGGCTGACTTAAAAAAACAAAAACAAAATGCGCGGATGCAAATGGCGGTGGCCATGGCTACCGCCATTTGTGTTCCTTATTTTGGCACGTCTTAGTCTGCGTAAACATTTATGTAGACTAAGACGGCGAAAATAAGGAACGCAAATGGCGGCGGCCATGGCCGCCGCCATTTGCGTAAGCATGTTTTTTTTTTTTAATCAGCTGTGATAGGCTATGCAAAGATTTACGTAGCCTATCATGGCTGACTGCAGGGATGCAAATGGTGGCGGCTACGGCCGCCGCCATTTGCGTCCCTGCTAGCCAGCAGCCGGATGTCCGGCTGCTGGCGGAGCCGGCCGGCGGCTCCGCAGAATTGCCGCAGAGCACAGCCGGCCGGCCAGGATTCCGGGGGGGGAGGAACGGAGCGCCTCCCCCACCGGCGAGGATTCCGGAACGCCTCCCCCCGCACCATCAGCATAATCCCCGAAAGGTAAGTACCTTTCGTACATCCCTAATTAGCACCCTTTGTCATCGCCCTGCTGGAGAAATCCTCTTCAGATGAGGAGCTCGAGTTCTCAGAGACAAACAACATCAAGGGGCAGCCAATGCCAGAAAAGCAGGAGATGCAGGAGAAGCCTGGGTCTACAGAGGAGATGGCTGCAGATTCATCCCCACAAGAGAACAGGAACTCTGCCTTTGAGACAAAGGCTGAGCAATCCCCTAGCTCCAAAGAGCAGTGGTGTCTCAAGAAGCAGGCCAGAAGAACCCCCATGAGAATGAGTGCCCATTTGCAAAGGAAGGCTCTTCATGAGTAAATGACTGCTTGGCATAGGGCCCTCCTCATGTGGAGAAGTTCTTCAGTTCTGCAGCTGAGAGTCCTGGGTGCGTCTGTGGAAGCTCCAGTTTATAAGCTCTTAGCTGAGACCTGTTGCTTGCTGGAGCAACGTGTTATTTCTGCTTTTGGTAGCTTGCTTCTCCTTGAATCAGTCTCTCATGCTGCTGACTCCTGATAAGATCCTGCTTCTGGAGTGCCCTCCTATCTGCTCCCCCGGACTGGTAATACTGTGCTTTGACATTTTGTTGTGTACTGACTTTGCTAACATGGATTTCCCAGTACTTTGCCTCAGGGCTGTATCCAACCCACCCAAAGAAATACACCCTTCTGCTTGTGTTTACCACCCACTGGTCTGTGGTTGCATATTGCCCCCGATACAGAGATGGACGTATCTGTCAGTTTCACTTTTTCCAGCATCTGAATGGTTAAAAGCTCAAGTTCTTTTGTCTGATGTATGGAGAAAGGTGGAAATGTTGGCTAATTCTTCTCAAAATGAACGAGAATGAAACTCTCGCCCATCTGCACCTGCCCAGTCCAGGAGATACAGCCTATGGAGGCTGGTGGCTCTGATCTAGGGATGGGTGGATTCCCTACCTGCTGCTCCGGGGGGAATCCGCCTGCAGCGGGGAGGCGATCTGTTCCTCCCCCCGGAATCCTGGCCAGCTGGCTCTGCTCGGCGGCGATTCCACGGAGCTGCTGGCCGGCTCTGAAGCGCCAGCGATATGGCCGCCATTGCCGTATCGATGGCTGAGGGGGATCGACTGCAGACACAAATGGCATCCAGTATGCCATTTGTGGCCGTAAAGGTCTTAGTTTAAGTTAAATGCAGCTGTAAATTGGTTTGCACCCCTGCTTTTTCACGCGACAGGCTACGCAAATATTTATGGCTGCATTTACCTTAATCTAAGACCTTTACAGCCACAAATGGCATACTGGATGCCACTTGCGTCCGGAGACAGTCCCCCTCAGCCAGCGATATGGCAATGGCGGTCGTATCGCTGGCGCTCTGGAGCTGGCCGATGGCTCTGCAGGATCGCCACAAGGAGGATCTGGCTGAAGAGGATTCTGGAGGGAGGCAAGTGCTCCATTCTGCCACAGACTCCAGGGGGCTGGATTCTTTAGAATCCGGCCTCATTGGGGTCCGTGGTGGAATTCTCTGCCATCCCTACTCTGATCTCAGTGGGGATGTGTTTCCACTCTGAGTCTTAGTCAGAGCCAGCCAGAACTCTAAAGAAGCCATTCAAAGTGCTGAACTCAATCTCCAAAATGGATTCAGCACCTTGGATAGCTCATTTAGAGTTCTGAGTGAAACCCAGAATGGATTCATAGCCCCACCAAAATTGGAGCCACCAGCCTCCACTGCGTGCAGCTATTCCCTGGCATGCAAAGGACCACGTTTTTGCACCTCCCTGCCAATAGCTGTTAAGGCTGAAGAGCCTGTCAGAAAGAAGAGGTGGTAACCCTCATTCAGCACAATAAACATGGTTGAATTCACAGGGATTCAAACTTGAAAGAGCTCTCAAACTTGGATGGATGAATCAGTCAATTTTGCTTTCTCCTATGTTTGCTTCCTTACTTTTCTTCTTTTAAAACCATCTCAAGTCCTTGTTAATGCTGTTTATGGCAAAAAATGCAGACTTTGGCATGTTCTTATTAACAAACCAAATGAAATCCCCACGCATCTGTAGGGTCCAAATTACATATGAGCAGCGATTCCCAGCATGAAGCGGTGTCATGTGGTGCCTGCAGCAGCATTCATTGCTTTGCCCTTTCCAAGTTCTGGGTAACGTAGTGGAGTTCAGATGGAGAGGGCATGGAGCTAGGCAGTGGTAACAGTGGGAAGGAATGGGACCCACTGAGGTCACTGTGGCCAAAGGCCCCCAAATCTGGAGCTGGCACTGGATGGACTCTGCTACACGGCTTCCTGTACATGGTGTGCTCCACTTCAACGGCTTAAGTCGCACCTAGGGAAGGGTGAGGATTCCGTTCCATTCATTGTTTGCAGATTTCTTCATAAACAGCATAGAAAGAGGCTGAGATTAAAAAAAATTGCAATGAGATTAAACTCCCCACGGGGTTCGCTTGACACGTCGGTCGTTATCTTTTTGGCACCAGGCAAAGACCTTTCTTTCCTCCTAGGCATTTTAGAGACCGAGTTCTAGGTTATTATGGGTGTTTTATTGATTCCTGTGCCATTTATTGTTTATTATATGGTATTTTTTCTTTTAAATATTTGTATTGTATTTTATATTTTTAACTGTTCTATGGCATTTTAGTTTTTGAACCGTTGGTAATCCACCCAGAGAATATTAGGTATTGGGCAGAGCCCTCTGCCTGGGTGGACAATTCCATCAGTTATTGGGCAGATTAGAAATGAAATTAATAAATAAAATAAATGAATAATGCTGGAGCAAGTTAAACTGACAGAATTGTCCACCCAGGCAGAGGGCTTTGAGTGCTTAGGTCTTCAGCGTTTGGGTTTGAATCCCTGTGTATGCAGCCTGTTGTGGTGTTGAATGAGGGTTGCCACCTCTTTTTTCCTGACAGGCTCCTCATCTTTAACAGCTACATGGCAGGCAGGTACAACATGGTCCTCTCCCTGCTGGGAATGGCTGTACCTGTTGAGTTTGGTGGAACAGAATGTTGTTTGTTTATTTTTTGATGAAGGCTTGCACAAAACTGCCCATTTCTTCATAAATGGGATGGAAAGAACTTAAGTTTTTTTTAAAAAAAAAAACGAATGTGAGAGAAAGCAAACAGAAGAGATTCATGCATCCCTGTTCACATCCAGTCCTTTGCATGCGAACTAGGATGTTGGAGAAATCCACAATGGAACCAAATGAGTTTGGATTTTCATAAATCTGACCCGTCGATTCCACAGTGAACTGGCTTTCCCCCCTGTCAGGCAGATTCCACAGACTTGAGAACTGGTTTTCCTACTTGCCTGAATTTTGTGCAAGTTTCGTCATAGAAAAGTATGCAACAAAACAAAAACAAAACCCGGCCAGAAATGTGCATTTCCCCCTATGTGTGAACTCACTTGGGTCTTCAGCCTGTACAGCTCCAGAATGCAGCTATCTGGCAGATGGAGACCAGTGTGGGCCATGTGGGTCGTGCATTAGGGATGTTGGAGGAATTAGGGATGTATGAAACTACTTACCTGTTTCGTAAGTGGCATCTGCAGTGGGGGGGAGGTGCTCCATCCCTCCCCCCCAAATCCTCCCCGGCTAGCTCCACTCCATGGCGACTCCGTGGAGCCGCTGGCCGGGTGCTGTCAGGAATGCCTTGGTGGCCTCCCCCAGTAGATCCCAATAGCCAACTCAAGACACAGACGAAAGGGATTTTTTTTCAAAGCTTTAATTCCATTACAGCTTAATGACTCTTTCAGATGGCAATTACAGTGGCTCGAGCAAGGGACAGGAGCGTGGCCTAAGCTTCAGGCAAGCAGTTGATCCCCATTTGAAAGGGAGTCACTTGAAGACCCAGAACTTATGGGCTAGGGAGAGATCCCCCCTCTTTCCCTTTGGTCCATGGGAGGCGGCCATTGCTTGTGTGCCAAACGGGCACACTTTCCATGCCCTCCATCACTCGTCACTCTTTGCGTCTGCGTCGAGCATCTAAGAAGCCCCCCTCCTGTACTCCCTCACTACCCGGGTCACTAAGTATCTCTGGAATGCCAGGAGGAGGAATCTCTGCCAGGTGCCGAGCCTGTGAGGGATGAGCTGGCTCCACTCCCACGGATTGCTGTTCCTCCTCAAAGTCAGAACTGCTCTGGGGCTCTCTGGGCTCAGTTTCCACCCTGACAGGTGCATCCACAGCCGGGCATCTGGCTGTGGCAGGTCTGCAGCCACAAATGGTGGCCGGCGTAGGGGTGCCATTTTGTGTCCCTTCGCTGAGCCGTGATAGGCTACGTAAATATTTACATAGCCTATCACGGAAAAAGCGGGGACGCAAACGGTGGCCACTATGCCATTTGTGTCCCTGTCTTTTGCCGTGATAGGCTACATAAATATATACGTAGCCTATCACAGCAAAAGAAAAGGCAGGGACGCAAATGGCATAGCGGCTGCCATTTGCGTTCCTGCCTTTTGCCGTGATAGGCTACGTAAGCATTTACGTAGCCTATCACGGTCTCCGCAGGGACGCAAATGGTGTCCCTGCATTAGCCGTGATAGGCTACGTAAATACTTACATAGCCTATCACGGCCATTTGACAGACGTGGCCGCCATTCGCAGAGCACCGGACGGCCGACACCAGGTAGGCTCTGTTCCAGGCCCATTTCGCGGGGTGGCGGGGGGGTTGCTTTGTTCCGCCATGGATTCTGGGGAGCCGAATTCACTGGAATTCAGCTTCCCTGGAATCTGTGGCAGAATTCTCCAACATCCCTAGGAGGAATCCATCTGGGGCGTGGAAGTCGCTGAGCTCTCATCAGCTCAGCCTGCTAGACTTCAGCTCATTTCTCTATGAGCTGGCCTGACTCATTCTGCATCGAGATAGGCTGATTTTCCTGTTCTTTCAAAAAATTTACATAAATAGAAATGTGTGTAATTTGCATAATTCACAACTGAAATTTATGTAATTTGTGGCCACAATTTGCATAAATTACAGAATTTGCTGCCAGAATTTGTGTGCATTCTTTCTACATGATCCAGTGTGAATCGCCAACTTCATCCCCCTGAGGACTGGTGTCAATAAATCAATTTTCTTTTTGTGATCTAGCTGCCTGTAAAAACTCCATTTATAAACACACACCTGCACACTGTATTGGCCCTAGGAGTGTAATCAAGTCACCTGTAGTGTTAGAGGGGCCTAGAGATCCATAATGCTTGCTTAAGTTCATTATTAGTGCAATTCCCTTGCTAGTAAGCCTCTGAACATGTGAAGATGAGTCAAAGGGCCGATAGTGTGGTCTAGTACATTCCATACTAATGAGTAGAGTATCTAATCAAGATGTGCTTGGGAAGCAAAGGTTTATTACCTTAAAGCTACAGGTGGCTGTGCTGAGAACCAAGCGCTGGTAGTCTATGCTAGGAATGAACGCTAGGGGGTGCTTGCTGCTGTCATGCTGCCTCACTGCTAACATGAATGGTATAAAATCCATTTTACCCCATGGCTCTGGGTTCAGAGAAGCTGTCTGATCCAACCATTGGGTATGCCTGTGTGCTGATTGTACTCAGTAAAGTGCTCCCTGTAAGTAAACCTGGGTCTGATTTATCCCTATCTTGACACCTCTAAATTAAGAGGTTGAAGCCCACAGCTGGGGCAATACACACACTTGTTAAACCACCTGTATGCATTATCTCATGCTGTTCTAGTCTCAAGGCCCTTCAAGGCTGGAGCAGAACTCTTGCCAATTAGATTTCAGCTGGGCTGCTGTGAGAACTCCTGCCACCCCTGGAAAGCCTAGGGACACTATTCAGCCAGCTGTGGGTTGGCTAAGTAGGTCACCTCACATTTGTCATACACTTCTGAATATAAAATAAGGGGGGCTACAGCTGCCCTTTCTCTTCATTTGGTTTCATTTTGTCTCTGTCTTGCTTTTGCCTTGTGAGTCTCAGTATCACAGTTTGGATCCTGTCGTATTTGAAGACCCATGATTAGGTATGTTTCGGCAGGCTTAGGTAACTTCTTGTTATTTTCTGGCTGAAGTATTATTTCCAAATATACTGCAGTTCTTGTGCGCTATTTATTTCCTCCCCCCCCTTTCCCTTTGTAAATAAACTTAACCCCTACTTCAAGTGTTGTGTGTCCTTCCTTCCAAGGAAGTCTTGGTACTAAATCCAGAACCTTTTGCTTGGTTATTGCTACTGTTTAAGGTTTCAGGTCTAGGACTTTGAAATAGAGGGTGCTGTATTGGGCCCTTATTTCTTCAGCCCTAGAGTTGTCCTGTAAGGTCTGAGAGTCCCCTGGCTCAGGCTGAATTGGACGTAAGGGGTCATGGCAGCCTACTTGCTGGGTTGTTGTTCAGCCCGGGCAATCTGCCTACAACCAGCTCAGTTGATTTACTTACTGAATTAAGTAACGTAGGAAACATAGGAAACTGCCCTATTTTTCCATTTAGCCTAGTATCGTTTACTCTGGCAGTGGCAATCCAGGATCTCTGGCCAAGGTCTTTCATAGCACCTGCTACCTGATCCTACAACAACAACAACAACTGGAGATCCCAGGCACTCAACTAGGGATCTTTCCTCTACTATTAGTGGGCTGTACCACTGAACTGTGGGAACACTGTGGATTAGGCACTACTTTCCAGAGGTTCTGGTCAGAAGGGAGAACTGGGTCACTTGTACAGCAGCCCCACGATCCTCCTGGCCCAGATTCAGGTAACACCAGAAGGGCCAATCTCGTGCTATTCTCAGAGACAAAACTCCTGTTTGTCCACAATGTGTCCTCAGTCTGGCCAACTTGTCTGTGAGGGAGATCAGTGTCTCACTGTGCTGTTATGGCTAACTTTAGCAGGATGGGGACCCAAATGTGGGTCTTCCTATCTAACATTTGAACTGAATCGAAGCGTAACCCTTTTAAACCCTCCTTTGCACTTGGAGTCATAACTGACCTCAAAGGAGTATAAAAGTATGTATAATGTCTCTCTGCACCCTCACCTGTGTGGCTTCATACTCAATTGCTCTAGGGCGTTTCAATCTATTTTATTGGGTGTTTAACTAAATGTGTGAAGGTTTCTTCTTTAGTCTGATAGTTTCACTAAAAGAGAACTGGATCAATTTGGCTTAGTTAAAAGGATTGGTGGGAAAAATGAGCTACCACATTTCCAGAGTACTGAGGCCCCCCCAAAAGTCCTGCAACACCCAGCATTCCCCAGCCAGCCATGCTGGCTGAGGAATGCTGGGAGTTGTAAGACTTTTTTTTCTGTCTAAACATTGCATAAGATTGCATCCTTAGTAAGATACTGGGGTCTTTTAGACCCCATAGGAATTAATATTGTGACTAGTTCCCAGATACAATTCCTTTAGAATTGTACCCACATGAACAATGTTGTTGTTGTTGTTCAGTCGTTCAGTCGTGTCCAACTCTTCGTGACCCCATGGACCATAGCACGACAGGCCTTCCTGTCCTCCGCTCTCTCCCGGAGTGTGCTCAAGTTCATATTCATTGCATTGGTGATGCTATCTAGCCATCTCATCCTCTGCCGTCCCCTTCTCCTTTTGCCTTCAGTCTTTCCCAGAATCAGGGTCTTTTCCAGAGAGTTTTCTCTTCGCATTAGGTGGCCAAAATATTTGAGCTTCAGCTTCAGTATCTGTCCTTCCAATGAGCACTCAGGGTTGATTTCCTTTAGTATGGACTGATTTGACCTCCTTGCAGTCCAGGGGACTCGTAAGAGTCTTCTCCAGCACATCTGTTCGAAAGCATCAATTCTTCGGCGCTCAGCCTTCCTTATAGTCCAGCTCTCACAGCCATACATTGTTGTTGTTGTTGTTCAGTCATTCAGTCGTGTCCGACTCTTCGTGACCGCATGGACCATAGCATGTCAGGCCTTCCTGTCCTGCGCTCTCTCCTGGAGCGTGCTCAAGTTCATATTCATTGCATCCGTGATGCTATCTAGCCATCTCATCCTCTGCCGTCCCCTTCTCCTTTTGCCTTCAGTCTTTCCCAGCATCAGCGTCTTTTCCAGGGAGTTTTCTCTTCGCATTAGGTGGCCAAAATATTTGAGCTTCAGCTTCAGTATCTGTCCTTCCAATGAGCACTCAGGGTTGATTTCATTTAGGATGGACTGATTGGACCTCCTTGCAGTCCAGGGGACTCCTAAGAGTCTTCTCCAGCACCACAGTTCGAAAGCATCAATTCTTCGGCGCTCAGCCTTCCTTATAGTCCAGCTCTCACAGCCATACATTACTACAGGGAAAACCATAGCTTTGATTAGACGGACCTTTGTCGGCAAGGTGATGTCTCTGCTTCTTACTATGCTGTCTAGGTGTGCCATAGCTTTCCTCCCAAGGAGCAAGCGTCTTTTAATTTCATGGCTACAGTCACCGTCTGCGGTGATCTTGGAGCCCAAGAAAGTAAAATCTGTCACTGCTTCCATTTCTTCCCCTTCTATATGCCAGGAAGTGATAGGGCCAGATGACATGATCTTAGTTTTTTTAATGTTGAGTTTCAAACCAGCTTTTGCACTCTCCTCTTTCACCCTCAACAAGAGGCTCTTGAGATCCTCTTCGCTTTCTGCCATTAGGGTGGTATCGTCTGCATATCGGAGGTTGTTGATAATTCTCCCGGCAATCTTAATTCCGACCTCTGATTCATCCAACCCGGCATTTCTCATGATGTACTCTGCATATAAGTTAAATAAGCAGGGTGACAATATGCAGCCTTGTCGTACTCCTTTCCCAATTTTGAACCAATCGGTTGTTCCATGTCTGGTTCTTACTGTTGCTTCTTGACCCTCATACAGGTTTCTCAGGAGACAGGTAAGGTGGTCTGGTACTCCCATCACTTTAAGAATTTGCCACAGTTTGTTGTGATCCACACAATCAAAGGCTTTAGCGTAGTCAATGAAGCAGAAATAGACGTTTTTCTGGAATTCTCTTGCTTTCTCCATGATGCAGCGAATGTTGGCGATTTGATCTCTAGTTCCTCTGCCTCTTCGAAACCCAGCTTGTACTTCCGGTAGTTCTCAGTTCGCATACTGCTGAAGCCTAGCTTGTTGGATTTTGAGCATCACCTTGCTGGCATGTGAAATGAGCGCAATTGTGCGGTAGTTTGAACACTCTTTGGCGTTGCCCTTCTTTGGAATTGGAATGTAAACTGACCTTTTCCAGTCTTGTGGCCGCTGTTGAGTGTTCCAGATTTGTTGGCATATTGAATGCAGCACTTTAACAGCATCATCTTTTAGGATTTTAAATAGCTCGGCTGGAAGACTGTCATCTCCGCTAGCTTTGTTGTTACTAATGCTTCCTAAGGCCCACTTGACTTCACTCTCGAGGATGTCCGGCTCAAGTTCAGTGACCGCACTATCATGGCTATCAGGGACATTCAGATCTTTCCTGTATAGTTCTTCTGTGTATTCTTGCCACCTCTTCTTAATCTCATCTGCTTCTGTTAGCTCCCTGCCTTCTTTGTCCTTTATCATGCCCGTCTTTGCACAAAACATTCCCTTGAGATCACCAATTTTCTTGAAGAGATCTCTAGTCTTTCCCATTCTATTGTTTTCCTCGATTTCTTTGCATTGTTCATTTAAGAAGGCCTTCTTGTCTCTCCTTGCTATTCTCTGGAACTCTGCATTCAGTTGGGTATATCTTCCCCTTTCTCCCTTGCTTTTCGCTTCCCTTCTTTCGTGAGCTACTTGTAAAGCCTCATCAGACAGCCACTTGGCTTTCTTGCATTTCTTTTTCTTTGGGACGGATTTCGTTGCTGCCTCCTGAACAATGTTACGGACCTCCGTCTATAGTTCCTCAGGCACTCTGTCTATCAGGTCTAATCCCTTAAATCTATTCCTCACCTCCACTGTATATTCATCAGGGATATGATTTAGGTCATACCTGAATGGTTTAGTGGTTTTCCCGATGTTCTTCAATTTAAGCCGAAATTTTGCAAGAAGCAGCTCATGATCTGAGCCACAGTCAGCTCCAGGTCTTGTTTTTACTGACTGTATGGAGCTTCTCCATCTTTGGCTGCAAAGGACATAATCAATCTGATTTCGATATTGACCATCTGGTGACGTCCATGTGTAGAGTCGCCTCTTGTGCTGTTGGAAAAGAGTGTTTGCTATGATCAGCATGTTCTCTTGGCAAAACTCTATTAGCTTTTGTCCTGCTTCATTTTGTACACCAAGGCCATGCCTGCCTGTTATCCCGGTGATTTCTTGACTTCCTACTTTAGCATTCCAATCCCCTATGATGAAGAGGACATCTTTTTTTGGTGTTAGTTCTAGAAGGTGTTGTAGGTCTTCATAGAACCGATCAACCTCAGCTTCTTCGGCCTCAGTGGTTGGGGCATAGACTTGAATTACTGTGATGTTGAATGGTTTGCCTTGGATTCGTACTGAGATCATTCTATCGTTTTTAAGATTGTACCCCAGTACTGCTTTTCCCACCCTTTTGTTGACTATGAGTGCTACTCCATTTCTTCTAAGGGATTCTTGCCCACAGTAGTAGATATGATGGTCACCTGAATTAAATTTGCCCATGCCTGTCCATTTTAGTTCGATGATTCCCAAGATGTCGATGTTCAATCTTGCCATCTCATGTTTGACCACCTCCAGCTTACCTTGATTCATTGATCTGACATTCCAGGTTCCTAAACAATATTGTTCTTTACAGCATCGGATTTTCTTTTCACCGCCAGACACATCCACAGCTGAGTGTCCTTTCGGCTTTGGCCCAGCCGCTTCACTCTTTCTGGAGCTACTTGGAAATACCCTCTGCTCTTCCCCAGTAGCATATTGGACACCTTCCGACCTGAGGGGCTCATCTTCCGGCGTCATATCTTTTAGCCTTGTGATACGTTCCATGGGGTTTTCTTGGCAAGAATCCTGGAGTGGGTTGCCATTTCCTTCTCCAGTGGACCACATTTTGTCAGAACTCTCTGCCATGACCTGTCCATCTTGGGTGGCCCTGCACGGCATAGCTTATGGCTTCACTGAGTTACGCAAGCCCCTTCGCCACAACAAGGCAGTGATCCATGAAGGGGAGCCATACATTACTACTGGGAAAACCATAGCTTTGATTAGACAGACCTTTGTCGGCAAGGTGATGTCTCTGCTTCTTACTATGCTGTCTAGGTTGGCCATAGCTTTCCTCCCAAGGAGCAAGCGTCTTTTAATTTCATGGCTACAGTCACCGTCTGCGGTGATCTTGGAGCCCAAGAAAGTAAAATCTGTCACTGCTTCCATTTCTTCCCCTTCTATATGCCAGGAAGTAATGGGGCCAGATGCCATGATCTTAGTTTTTTTAATGTTGAGTTTCAAACCAGCTTTTGCACTCTCCTCTTTCACCCTCAACAAGAGGCTCTTGAGATCCTCTTCACTTTCTGCCATTAGGGTGGTATCGTCTGCATATCGGAGGTTGTTGATAATTCTCCCAGCAGTCTTAATTCCGACCTGTGATTCATCCAACCCGGCATTTCTCATGATGTACTCTGCATATAAGTTAAATAAGCAGGGTGACAATATGCAGCCTTGTCGTACTCCTTTCCCAATTTTGAACCAATCGGTTGTTCCATGTCTGGTTCTTACTGTTGCTTCTTGACCCTCGTACAGGTTTCTCAGGAGACTGGTAAGGTTTTCTTGGCAAGAATACTGGAGTGGGTTGCCATTTCCTTCTCCATTGGACCACATTTTGTCAGAACTCTCTGCCATGACCTGTCCGTCTTGGGTGGCCCTGCACGGCATAGGTTATGGCTTCACTGAGTTACACAAGCCCCTTCGCCACAACAAGGCAGTGATCCATGAAGGGGACATGAACAATATCCCTTTGCAATTAATATTTTAAAATTTAATTTGGAGTCATTGCGGAATTACAGACATTTTTAACCCCAATGTCAGATTTGTAAAGTGCCTTTTAAAATTCCAGACCTGTTGAGTTTATTGATGTGAGAATTGTTTCTTTTTTTTTTTTTTACATGGATAGTTTAAGAACTTTTCTCAATGTACAATGATGAGCAAGAGTACAAATTGCTCTGTTCCAGCATTAACCCTAAATTACACCCATATTTTCTCATCAGTGCTGAGGCACATTTTAGCAGTGAACTTTCTGTTATCAAAAAGGGAACTTCAAACAGTGTAAACTGGGGCGGGGAACCTGTGGCCCTCCAAGTATTGTTGGACTTCAAGTCCCATCAGCCCCAGCTAGCATGTCCAATGGTTAGGAATACTGGCAGTTGTAGTCCAGCAACATCTGAAAGACTGCACCCCTCCCCCATAAATGGAAGGAGAGAATTGATCTATATAGCCATATACACAAAATGCATTTGATGAAAAATACTGTACATTTGATAATTTTTGGTAGAATCCCGGAGATTCTCTCATTCAAAGCATTTCTTTAATACGGTATTTGTCTCCTACAAGGGCATTTAACAGCTGAATCCTTTCCCATCATTTTATGGCCATGCCAGGAAAAAGGTTCTTCAGTATTCCAGGAAGTGGTTAAAGGCACAGGCACAAGGCTTATATAAACATTGGCAACCTTATTTCTTTGCAGAGCTTTAATGCAATTGAGCAGGATGGTCAGCATATCAGGAAATGCAGTTTACCTCTTGACAAATTACTACCTCTCAATGATATTGTGCATTTTCTGATCCTTCAGTAAGTGTCCACCTATTTGCTGAATACCTAAAGTCTGCTTCACACAAAATGGCTGCCACACAAAGGCCACCAAATGGCCTCCACATAGAAACTGCTTTGTGTGGCCAGCTGTTTTGTGTTCTATGCAGATAGGACAGAACGCCAACAAGGGTTTATCTATGACTTCACAGATTGACAAAATACATGTTTTCTAGAGGTGCAGAGACAAAACCACAAGATCCACCCATGATGAGACCCTGATCTCGATGTGATCTCCTCCAAAGAGGAGGAGCAGGATCTTACTGCAGACCCCAGCTCAGTCTGGTACCAGAGTGTCTTGTTCTGTGGTTCCTTGAGGCTTACAGGGGATGCTGGCAACATCTGATGACAGTCAGATAAAGGCAGGAAGGAAATAGGACCTTGGAGAGCTCCAAGTGGGCCCTGTTGGCTGAAACTCTCTCCTACTAGAACAACAGGAGGATGTTGTCTCAGGAATGAGCTAAAGGCAACTGAAGCCTTATGTGGGCTGACAAGCCCTGTAGGATGACCAGCTCTGCCCCTCTTGGATGAGCTGACTGTGTTGTTAGAGGGTGCTCACCTGATTTGTTAGTCTGTGACTTCTGCAAGGCTGGAGAGATGGAGTTTATTCTGGGTATTCATCCTCTGAGCCAGCTTGGAAAAAGGAGGGTAAGGGGAGACATGATAGAGGTCTGCAAAATTATGCATGGTGTGGAGAATGTGGAGAGAGTAGGGATGACGGAGAATTTCTCCCCGAAACTTCGGGGGGCTGAGCGCCAACGTGTTCGGCCTCCCGAAGAAGTTTCGGGGAGAAATTCTCTGCCCCCCCACCCCCTGCACCCCGCACCCCCCCCGGGACGGGACTTACCTTTCCCGAATGTCCCTCCCGGCGGCGGGTCCCGGCGGCGGTTCGTCGGGTCTTCGTCAGGGGCGGGGGTGGCAGCCGGTCTTTCGACCGGCTGACGCCGCCGCCATTCCAATAAAAGTAAAAAAAAACAAAACACGCCCCCGTGATAGGCTACGTGACGATTAACGTAGCCTATCACGGCTAGATCTGCAAAGTCAGCCATGATAGGCTACGTAAATCGTCACGTAGCCTATCACGGGTGACTTTAAAAAAAAAAGCGCGTATGGCTAATGGCGGCCCCCATAGGGAGCCGCCATTCACGTTCCTTATTTGGTCGCTGTAGTCTACGTAAATATTACGTAGACTACGGCGAAAATAAGGGCAACGCTATTTGCGTTGCCCTTATTTTCGCCGTAGTCTACGTAAAGATTTACGTAGACTACAGCGACCAAATAAGGAATGCGAATGGCGGCTCCCTATGGGGGCCGCCATTTGCGTACGCACTTTTTTTTTAAAGTCACCCGTGATAGGCTACGTGGCAATTTACGTAGCCTATCATGGCTGACTTTGCAGATCTAGCCGTGATAGGCTACGTTAATCGTCACGTAGCCTATCACGGGGGCGTGTTTTGTTTAACTTTTTATTTTGCGGCCAGGCGAGGCGAGGCGCCTCCTCCCCGGCCTGAATTTCGGCCAGGCGAGGTGGGAAGCCTCCCCTCCGGCCTGAATTTCGGCTGGGCGAGGCGGGAAGCCTCCCCCCCCGGCCTGAACTTTGGGGGGAGAGCAGCGAAGCGCCTCCCCCCACCGCGAAGCAAGCTGCGAGACCAGGTAAGTGGCTTTCGTGCACTCCTAGGAGAGAGAGACATTTTTCTCCCTCTCTCAAAATACTAGAACCTGATGGGGTCATCCTATGAAACTGATTGGTGGGAGATTCAGGACAGATAAAAGGAAGGACTTCTTCACACAGCACATAGTTAAACTATGGAATTCGCTACCACAGCATGTTGTGATGGTCCCCAATTTGGATGGCTTTAAAAGGGGGTTGGACAAATTCCTGGAGGAAAAGGCTCTCAATGGCTACTAGTCTTGATGGCTATGTGCTACCTTCAGTACCAGAGGCAAATGAGCCTATGTACACCAGTTGCTGGGGAACATGGGCGGGAGGGGGCCGTTGCACTCGTGTCCTGCTTGTGGGTTCCTGGTCGACAGCTGGTTGGCCATTGTGTAAACAGAATGCGGGACTAGATGGACCCTTGGTCTGATCCAGCATGGCTCTTCTTATGTTCTTAGGATGATGGCAGGGCTGTGTCTTCTGGCCATGGAGGGCCTGGATAAGGCACTAATGACTCTCCTGCCCCTGAGGACCCATCCTGTGTCTTGTCCTCATCAGAAATCTCTGCTGCACACTGGAAGGTCAGGTGGGGGCCATGACACAGAAGAAGCTCACAGACCTGGAGAGACAGCTCATGCCCACCATCCAGACAATACCGTGCCCCAGGAGTCTATGACACTGAGGGACCAAATGTGTCCTGATGATATCTCCACTCCAGATCCAGACCTTGCAGAATCAACCCCCCAGGGGTGGGGCTGCAGAAGCAGAGGCAAGGACAGCCCCATACTGAACCCCAGAACCAGAGATGCAGTGCTCATCTGGCAACCCAACCTACTCAGGAAGAAGTAGTCCTTAGAATGTGCTCCAGATCAGGGCCTGCTGATTTCCAGGAAGAAGTGGGGCTGTCATGAAACTCCTCCGTCTGTGCTTGCCAGTTGGTGGTGGAACAGTTCATTGAGGAAGCTCTCCACTAAGCCTTGCAAACCCAGCTCTGGATTCTGCTAGACAGTCCCCTGACTGGTCTGTGCCCCTGCTTTGTCCCTGCTTTGACTGCAGTAATCTCTGTTGCACTCAGAGCTGGCAGAAGTGGACATCAGGTCTCAAAGCCATTGGGAAACCGGCACTTGGGCTGTGCACCACCACCCACTTCTGGCAAAGAAGGGAATTACAGTGAGACTAGAGAGATTAGCAAGGAAGCTATTGGTCAGATCAGGTCATATGATACTTCCTGACCTAGTATAATAGCATCCAGGTCAAGCTAGTTCACTCATTAAGCAACAAAGGGGATTTATTGCTCTTTTCCCTGTGCAAGATTACCCTTAGCCCAGCTCCACCTTCACCTATTCTTTTTCCGCCTTGACAGGAACTTGACAGGAAGAGAGACTGACACATCGCTGATGCATGAGGTGAGCCAATGCAAACAAATAGGTCACCATGCAGAGCAACTGCCATGTGGATGCCATCTCAAGCAGCCAGGGTGGCAAATTCACATGCCTCTTAGGGCTGCCCTGTTTTTGGAAGAAAATTAAAAATAGACAAAAGATGCTGCTGGAGACTGTAGTCTAGGCAACTCCTAGAGCTTCTGCTGAGATTGGCCAACTAAAAAGATGCTTCTGAAACTGTTTGGAACAACAGCAAACAAAAGCCCCTCCCCCATACATAATTTCTACTTAATGGAGACGTAGTGAGGTACCTGCTCTCAAGGCAAGGCTACTTAAAGTTTGGGATATTGTAGCAAAGCAAAAATGATCCACTTTTTGTGTGTGATAGAATCTCTCCATGAGAATTTGTTACCATTTCTTAGTTTCTTGCAATGAAGATACAACTTGGATATAGATAGATATTGTGTATTTAATTTGTCATGAGTTAATTTGGAAATAAATGTATAGATTATTATAATTATTAGAATATATATTTATATATGAAGGTTGTTCGTATCCTATGACTATTCAAGAGTTTTTATGACTATTTAAATATTATATTGTTTATTGTGTTTTTGAACATTTATACTGTTTATGATACTCGATGACTATTAACAGGGCTGTTTGATTTTTCTTTGTCAATGTATGAATGGATTGTTATGATTATATTTATACTTAACATATGTATTCCTTTTGGTGTTTCATTAGGAATATAGGTGATACTATATTAAGAAAATTAAGATGGGTATTTGTAGGGAAGATAGGGGATGGGGTATATGTTGGGCATATAGATATATTAATTGCTATCTGAATAAGAAAGCAGTAAGTATATATTAAGTTACTATATTGTTGTTGTTGTTCAGTCGTTAAGTCGTTAAGTCGTGTCTGACTCTTCGTGACCCCATGGACCATAGCACACCAGGCCTTCCTTTCCTCCGCTCTCTCCTGGAGTGTGCTCAAGGCCTCAAGTTCATATTCATGGCATCGGTGATGCTATCTAGCCATCTCATCCTCTGCCGTCCCCTTCTCCTTTTGCCTTCAATCTTTCCCAGCATCAGCGTCTTTTCCAGGGAGTTTTCTCTTCACATTAGGTGGCCAAAATATTGGAGCTTCAGCTTCAGTGTATGTCCTTCCAATGAGCACTCAGGGTTGATTTCCTTTAGGACTGACTGATTTGACCTCCTTGCAGTCCAGGGGACTCGTAAGAGTCTTCTCCAGCACCACGATTGGAAAGCATCAATTCTTCGGCGCTCAGCCTTCCTTATAGTCCAGCTCTCACAGCCAGATGTTGCTACTGGGAAAACCATACCTTGATTATATGAACCTTTGTCAGCAAGGTGATGTCTCTGCTTCTTACTCTGCTGTCTAGGTTTGCCATAGCTTTCCTCCCAACGAGCAAGCCGCTTTTAATTTCATGGCTACAGTCACTGTTTGCGGTGATCTTGGAGCCCAAGAAAATAAAATCTGTCACGGCTTCCATTTCTTCCCCTTCTATATGCCAGGAAGTGATGGGGCCAGATGCCATGATCTTAGTTGTTTTAATGTTGAGTTTCAAACCAGCTTTTGCACTCTCCACTTTCACTCTCAACAAGAGGCTCTTGAGATCCTCTTCGTTTTCTGCCATTAGGGTGGTATCGTCTGCGTATCTGAGGTTGTTGATAATTCTCCTGGCAATCTTAATTCCGACCTGTGATTCATCCAACCCGGCATTTCCCATGATGTACTCTGCATATAAATTAAATAAGCAAGGTGGCAATATACAGCCTTGTTGTACTCCTTTCCCAGTTTTGAACCAATCGGTTGTTCCATGTCTGGTTCTTACTGTTGCTTCTTGACCCTTGTACAGGTTTCTCAGGAGACAGGTAAGGTGGTCTGGTACTCCCATCTGTTTCAGAATTTGCTACAGTTTGTTGTGATCCACACAATCAAAGGCTTTAGCATAGTCAATGAAGCAGAAATAGACGTTTTTCTGGAATTCTCTTGCTTTCTCCGTGATCCAGCGAATGTTGGCAATTTGATCTCTAGTTCCTTTGCCTCTTCGAAACCCAGCTTGTACTTCCGGTAGTTCTCAGTTCACATACTGCTGAAGCCTAGCTTGTAGGATTTTGAGCATCACCTTGCTGGCATGTGAAATGAGCGCAATTGTACGGTAGTTTGAGCACACTTTGGCATTGCCCTTCTTTGGAATTGGAATGTAAACTGACCTTTTCCAGTCTTGTGGCCACTGTTGAGTGTTCCAAATGTGTTGGCATATTGAGTGCAGCACTTTAACAGCATCACCTTTTAGGATTGTAAATAGCTCAGCTGGAATACTGTCATCACTGCTAGCTTTGTTGTTACTAATGCTTCCTAAGGCCCACTTGACTTCACTCTCTAGGATGTCCGGCTCAAGTTCAGTGACCGCACTATCATGGCTATCAGGGACATTCAGATCTTTCCTGTATAGTTCTTCTGTGTATTCTTGCCACCTCTTCTTAATCTCATCTGCTTCTGTTAGGTCCCTGCCTTCTTTGTCCTTTATCATGCCCGTCTTTGCACAAAACGTTCCCTTGAGATCTCCAATTTTCTTGAAGAGATCTCTAGTCTTTCCCATTCTGTTGTTTTCCTCGATTTCTTTGCATTGTTCATTTAAGAAGGCCTTCTTGTCTCTCCTTGCTATTCTCTGGAACTCTGCATTCAGTTGGGTATATCTTCCCCTTTCTCCCTTGCTTTTCACTTCCCTTCTTTCCTCAGCTACTTGTAAAGCCTCATCAGACAGCCACTTGGCTTTTTTGCATTTCTTTTTCTTTGGGATGGATTGAGTTGCTGCCTCCTGAACAATGTTACGGACCTCCGTGCATAGTTCCTCAGGCACTCTGTCTATCAAGTCTAATCCCTTAAATCTATTCCTCACCTCCACTGTATATTCATAAGGGATATGATTTAGGTCATACTTGAATGGTTTAGTGGTTTTCCCTACGTTCTTCAATTTAAGCTGAAATTTTGCAAGAAGCAGCTCATGATCTGAGCCACAGTCAGCTCCAGGTCTTGTTTTTACTGACTGTATAGAGCTTCTCCATGTTTGGCTGCAAAGGACATAATCAATCTGATTTCGATATTGACCATCTGGTGATGTCCATGTGTAGAGTTGCCTCTTGTGCTGTTGGAAAAGAGTGTTTGCTATGATCAGCGTGTTCTCTTGGCAAAACTTGATTAGCCTTTGTCCTGCTTCATTTTGTACACAAAGGCCATGCTTTCCTGTTATCCCAGTTATTTCTTGACTTGCTACTTTAGCATTCCAATCCCCTATGATGAAGAGGACATCTTTTTTTGGTGGTAGTTCTAGAAGCTATTGAGCCTCATGTGGTGCAGAGTGGTATTGCAACCAAAACTCTCCCCACGACTGAGTTTGATCCCAGACTCCCAGTGGAAGCTGGGTCTCAGGTAGCCGGCTCAGGTCAACTCAGCCTTCCATCATTCCAAGGTTGGTAAAATCAGTATCCAGCTTGCTGGGGGAAAGGTAGTCATGACTGGGGAAGGCAATGGCAAACCACCCCGCTATAGTCTGCCATGAAAACACCAGCGTAAGCAGCGTCCCTCTAGGGGTCAGCAATGACCCGGTGCATGCACAGGAGGAACCTTTCCTTTCCTTTTTTCTAGAAGGTGTTGTAGGTCTTTATAGAACCGATCAACCTCAGCTTCTTCGGCCTCAGTGGTTGGGGCATAGACTTGAATTACTGTTATGTTGAAAGGTTTGCCTTGGATTTGTACTGAGATCATTCTATCATTTTTGAGATTGTACCCCAGTACTGCTTTTCCCACCCTTTTGTTGACTATGAGTGCTACTCCATTTCTTCTAAGGGATTCTTGCCCACAGTAGTAGATATAATGGTCACCTGAATTAAATTCGCCCATGCTTGTCCATTTTAGTTCTCTGATACCCAAGATGTCGATGTTCAATCTTGCCATCTCATTTTGACCACCTCCAGCTTACCTTGATATTGATCTTACATTCCAGGTTCCTAAACAATATTGTTCTTTACAGCATCGGACTTTCTTTTCACCACCAGACACATCCACAGCTGAGTGTCCTTTCGGCTTTGGCCCAGCCGCTTCACTCTTTCTGGCACTACTTGGAAATTCCCTCTGCTCTTCCCCAGTAGTATATTGGACACCTTCCGACCTGAGGGGCTCATCTTTCGGTGTCCTCTCTTTTAGCCTTGTGATACGTTCCATGGGGTTTTCTTGGCAAGAATACTAGAGTGGGTTGCCATTTCCTTCTCCAGTGGACCACATTTTGTCAGAACTCTCCACCATGACCTGTCCATCTTGGGTGGCCCTGCACGGCATAGCTTATGGCTTCACTGAGTTATGCAAGCCCCTTCACCACAACAAGGCAGTGATCCATGAAGGGGAAGTTACTATATATAGTTCTGCTAATAATTTGGATGCAATATTATATTTGTATATGTAACACATATTTGAGGTTAGTTGGTGATATGCATAATACATTTTTTTTTAAAAGACAAAAGAGGTTGCTGGAGACTGTAGTCTAGGCAACTCCTAGAGCTTCCGTTGGGACTGGCCAACTAAACAGATGCTTCAGAGATCGTTCAAAACAACAAGCAAAAGCAAAAACCCAACTCATTTCTGAATTTTAGCATCTGTGTTCTGTGCTTTTCCTTTCTCCAACCAGTAGGGAGTTCCAGGGCAAGTGGAATTAGTAACAACAACAACAACAAGAATAACAATAAGAATAACATAAAATCATTAATATATAATATTTAAAACATTTTAAAACAGCTTAAAACAGTTACAGTAAGATATCAGACCTGATAAAAAGTGACATTAATGCTGTCAAATGCCTGGGGGTTGAGGACAGTCTTAACTTGGTGCTGATGTGATGAAAATGTTAATGCCAGATGGTCCTCAGTGGGGAGAGCATTCCAAATTAGGGGGCCATCACCGAGAAGGCCCTCTCCCTTGTTGCCACCTTTCAAGCCTCCCTCAGATGAGGAACTCAGAGGAAGGCTTGAGATGTTGATCATAGTATCTGGGTAGGTTCATGTCAGGAGAGCCGCCCTGTCAGGTATTGCCATCCAGAGCTGTGTAAGGCTTTATAGTAGGGATGGCAGAGAATTTCTCCCCGAATCTTCAGGAGGCCGAATGCCAATGCATTCGGCCCCCTGAAATTGGTGGGAAAATTCTCCGCTGGCCCCCCGCCCCCCCCGGGATGGGACTTACCATGGCCAAATGTCCCTCTCAGCGGCGGGTCCCGGCGGCGGTTCGGTGGCGGTTCTTCATGGGCGGGCGCGGCGGCTGGTCTCCCGACCGGCTGCCGCAGCCGCCATTGCAAAAAAAAAAAGTGCAGTAAACCCCCCCCACACACACCCGTGATAGGCTACGTAACGATTTACGTAGCCTATCATGGCTAGATTTCCAAAGTCAGCCGTGATAGGCTACGTAAATCGTCACGTAGCCTATCACGGCTGACTTTGGAAAAAAAAAAAAAGCGCGTACGCAAATGGCGGCGGCCCATGGGCGCCGCCATTTGCGTTCCTTATTTTGGCACGTCTAGTCTACGTAAACATTTACGTAGACTACGGCGAAAATAAGGGCATGCTATTTGCGTTGCCCTTATTTTCGCCGTAGTCTACGTAAATCTTTACGTAGACTAGATGTGCCAAAATAAGGAATGCAAATGGCGGTCCCCATGGGAGCCGCCATTTGCATACGTGCTTTTTTTTTTCAGAGTCACCCGTGATAGGCTATGTGATGATTTACATAGCCTATCGTGGCTGACTTTGGGAATCTAGCCGTGATAGGCTACGTAAATCGTTACGTAGCCTATCACGGGTGTGTGTGTGTGTGTTTTTTTACTTTTTTTTTCCCGGCCGGGTAGACGGGGAGCTTCTACCAGGCCTGAATTTCGCCGGCGAGGGATGGGGCGCCTCCCCCCTGGCCTGAATTTCGGCCGGGCGAGGTGGGGCGCCTCCCCCCCTCGCCTGAACTTTGGGGGGAGAACCAAAGTGCCTCCCCCCCACCGCGTAGCAAGCTTCGAGAACAGGAAAGGGACTTTCGCCCATCCCTACTTTATAGGTTAAAACCAGCACCTTGACTTGGGCATGGAAACATAAAGGCAGCCAATGTAAGTGGGGCAGGATTAGTGCTATATGTTTGGACCTTCTGATATTAAGCTGGGTTGTTGCATTTTGCACAAGCTGTAGCTTCTGAACAGCCTTCAAGGGCAGCCCCACGTAGTCCACATTGCAGTAATATAACTTATTTATTTATTTATTTATTCATTCATTCATTCATTCATTCACAACATTTGTATACCACTCCCCATCTCGACAGATTCTAAAGTGGTGAACAAGAAAAATACAAAATAGGTTAAAAAAAAAAACTCGTTAAAAAATACTATTTTTAAAAAACAGAATTTTGATAAAACCATGGTTTGTCAATCAAGGAAGTCTTCCTGAAATAAAGACATTTTCAAAAGGCACCAGAAATAGCACAATGTGGGTGCCTGCCTGACCTCCAGAGGCAGGGAGTTCCATAGGAAGGGGCCACTACAGTGAAGGCTGTTCTCCAGGTGGACTCCAAACTGGCCATATGTCCATGTGGAACCACCAGGAGCATGCCTGCTGTTGACCTCAGTGATCAGACAGGTTGGTAAAGGAGAAGGCATTCTCTCAGGTATCTTGGTCCCAAGTTGTTTGGGAGCTGGGTCTTTGTACACTAGTTGTTGTTCAGTCATGTCCGACTCTTCGTGACCCCATTGACCATAACATGCCAGGCCTTCCTGTCCTCTGCTCTCTCCCGGAGTGTGCTCAAGTCCATATTCATTGCATCAGTGATGCTATCTAGCCATCTCATCCTCTGCCGTCCCCTTCTCCTTTTGCCCTCAGTCTTTCCCAGCATCAGGGTCTTTTCCAGAGTTTTCTCTTCGCATTAGGTGGCCAAAATATTTCAGCTTCAGCTTCAGTATCTGTCCTTCCAATGAGCACTCAGGGTTGATTTCCTTTAGGATTGACTGATTTGACCTCCTTGCAGTCCATGGGACTCGTAAGAGTCTTCTCCAGCACCACAGTTCGAAAGCATCAATACTTCGGTGCTCAGCCTTCCTTATAGTCCAGCTCTCACAGCCATACGTTACTACTGGGAAAACCATAGCTTTGATTAGACAGACCTTTGTCGGCAAGGTGATGTCTCTGCTTCTTACTCTGCTGTCTAAGTTTGCCATAGCTTTCCTCCCAAGGAGCAAGCATCTTAAACCTGGTCCAGTATTCAATAGGCAGCCAGTGCAGTTCCCTCAGCAAAGGAGTTACATGCTGAAAAGGGGCAGCTCCTGACAACAGCCGAGCTTCTGCTTTCTGCATTAGCTCCAGCTTCCAGACCAGCCTCAAGGGCAGCCCCACATAGAGCACATTGCAGTAATCCAGTCTCGAGCTTACTAGCCCCTGTACCACTGTGGCCAAGCTATTCCTGTCCAAGACAGCCCATAGCTGGTGAACCAGCCAAAGCTAGTAACAGGCACTCTGAGCCACTGTGGCCATGTTGGCCTCCAGCAACAATGATGGATCTAGGAGTACCTCCAAACTATGAACCTGATCTTTCAGAGGTAGTCAACCCCATCCAGAACAGGCAATGAGCCTATCTCCCATACCTGGGAACTCACCCACAGGGCTTCTGCCCTGCCAGGATTCAGCTTCAGTTTATTGGCCCTCATCCAGCCCATTACTGAGTCTAGGCACTGATCCAGGACTTGCACAGCCTCTTGTGATTCAGATGTCACAGGGATATAGAGCTGCATGTCATCAGCATACGGATGGCACTTGGCTCCAAATCCCTTAATGACCACTCAAAGTGGCTTCATTTAGATGTTAAACAAGACTGGGGATAGGGTGGTACCCTGAAGAACCCCATATCTCAATTGCCAAGGGGCCAAGGAATGGTCAACCAATGTTACGCTCTGAAATCGGCCCCTCAGTAGGACCAGAGCCACTGTAGCACAGTGCCTCCAATGCCCATCCAACGGAGTCAATCCAGGAGGATACCATGGCTGATGGTATCCTCCTGGATGGTATCAAAAGCCGATAAGAGATAGAGCAGAATTAGCAGGGTTGCACTCCCCCTGGATACCAGAGCACAAACTACTGAAGCCAGGTTATCCCTCTCCAGAATGGTGTGTAGCTGGGCCACCAGACAAAGCTGGTAGAAGGAACTCTGTGCCACTGAGGCCACCTGAGCCTCAAGTGACCATGATGGCCCCAGGAAAACCCTTGGGCTATGTGCAGCTTAATATGTTGCCAGTGACTCCATTGCCAGGTTCTGCCACTACTTAATGGTGTCTTGGTATGTTGTTTGCTTCTTCTCATCAAATTCAGTGAAGTGTTGGCTGCCTTCAGGGTGTTTGTGTGTGTGTGTGACACTTTGTGGGATGGAAAGATGAAAGATAAATATTTTAATAGAGGGGGAAAAAAGGATTCACACCCCTTCCACTTGCATAGCACCACCTGAGATTCTGAATCTTGGTCATGCTGGAATGTGCCAGAATGTCAGGAAAGTGTGATGATATGTTAAAACATGGCATACGCAGACACACACACACACACACACACACACACACACACACACAATGGAGGCTGGTGGCTCCGATGTCAGTTGGACAGTGAATCCGCTCTGGGTTTCAGTCAGAACTCTAAAGGAGCTATTCAAGGTGCTGAACCTATTTCGGTGATTGGGTTCAGCACCTTGGATAGCTCCTTTGGAATTCTGACTGGTTCTGACTGAAACCCAGAGCAGCCTCCACTGATTTTCACTGTATTTCTCCCAAGTAGCTCCAAGCCAACATCAACCTAAGCCAGGGGTGTTGAACCTCTTTAAGCCCATGGGCCCAATTGCATTTCAGGGAACCTCTCGAGGGCCACAGTCCTGAGGTGGGCAAGGCCAAAGGCAAAGGGGGCAGGGCCAAAATACCAAAAATACCACCACAATTTAGCTTAGACCTCTTACTGCCAGTAACGAAACCTTAGAGAGAGATGTCATCCTTTTACAATGGGTGTCAAGAATGAGGGCCTGTTTTCTATCAGGAGATTAGGCTGTGTTATCCCATCTAATGTAACCACTTGGAATTGTATGTTATCTAGAGGCTCCTCAGCCCTTTGCTCAAGGCCAGGCGCAGTCCCTGTTAGCTGGGAAGTGCTACCAGCTGGAGTTGGTGGGGAGTTCCAGCCATTTGGAGGCAAGGGCGTGCCTCCTAGGGGCTGAGCCGGTGATTGGTTAAAGGAACATCTGCCCTGAGTTGCCAGGGCTGGGCTTTAAAAGAGGGCTGAGGTAGAGGCATGGTGTCTCCCTTCATCCTGGTGGTTCTGGACCTGCTGGTGGCTATCCTGGGAGACCCATACTTAGGTATTATTATTTTGCTTGAGTGTTGATAGCATTCATAAAGCTATCTGTGCATATTAAGTAATTTGGCTTTGTACCCTCTTGTGTAACTTACTACTTTCATTCTTCTCTTTCCCTCTACCCCTTGACTTTTATCTTAATAAACCTTTCACCAGCCTTTAGTTGGTGTGATTTCTCTGCATAACCGCAGAGCTAATTTCAGTGCCTCTTGGCTTAGGAGGGTAGCTACTGGGTATTTTGGGGGACTGGAAGGCCAGGTTTGGCCACTCTTATTTTGTAGGAAAGCTGGAATCAGTTCTGGAGTGGTCCTACTAGTTTGCAGGAAGGTTGGAGCTGGTCCCAGCAGATCCTTCACAATGCGGAAGAAACTTCATGAAAGCTAGGAAACCACCAAATGATCTATGGCTGAGGGACAGTGGTAGGGCCAAGGGAAGGGTGTATGACCAACAGAAGAACTTTGGAGCGCTGGAATGGAACTCCAGGTGGACCAGATTTGGTCCACAGGCCTGAGATTCTACACCCCTGATCTAAGCAATCAGAACTTTTGTTTGTGTGTCCACTCTTCTGATTTTTTGAAGGCTTTGGATAATCCATTGGCCATTCAGACAAGCATGTTTGCTTTGTACATCATCTTGCAGTTTAGAGAATGCATTGTCAAGTTACAGGCACAGGTTCCTCCCTCATATTTAGAAAAACAGAGAAGCTTTGTCTCAGATAAGAAAGCCATCTTGATGTCTTCATAAGAAGTCAATAGTATTTGTAAAGAGGTTTGGCAGCCCCTCCCTTTTAGGGCAAACATAAACAATTACCTTGATAGCTACTTTATGCAGATTGGGAGACTTGTCATCCAGCCATCATGAGCAAACACATTACTTGATGTGTCATGATAGATGGACCGGGTGTAATGAATGGTCCATGCCATGGCGTGCCATTAAGGCAGATTCCCATCAGGAAGATGGATGGGTTTGAGCTGAAGTCTAGTTTAAAGGCATCAAAAGCAGTGTTGAGTATTCCACTCAGACCATACATGCCAGGGGACTAGAAATCTTTCTAGCCAGGGGTGCACTGCAGGTTTTAGAACTGGGGGTTTATAACAGAGAATTGTTGCATCCTGAGGAAATGAAGTGTGATGCTTCTGCTGATATCAAAGTTTGCAATAAGCCTTATTGATTTCTTTATAATCAGTGCTTGAAGCCCTTGGCCAGAAGATGATTCATTACATAGGATGTGTGGTGTGGTAGGGTATATGGTGCAGTAACACTGTATGCATAGGAGATGTGAAAGATTATCACACCAGCTGCTCAAATTTGATCCATGTAAGAAAAGCAGGAGGGCTTATGGAGGCCTTCATTACCTAGGTTCTCTCATTTCTCTGAGTGATAAAATGTTTTGTGTGTGACACTAAATTATGGTGGCCACTTATGCATCATGAAACAAGAGGCAATGCATCAACAAAAGAGAGGACAAAAGAGGATACAGATTTGCATGTGCTAATTTGTATGTATAGACGCAAATTTAGAAAACAGTGCAAGGGGCAGTACCTAACTGTGTCATTCCTTTAGTGCAAATAATGTTGCACTAGTGGAAACTAGGTTCTGAACTATGCACAAGAGAAGCATCCAACTAAAGATATATTTGCATAAATATGGTTGTGCACGTGTTTGTGCATTATGCTTGTGCAACTGATTGCACAACCAGTTGTGGAAGCATAATGGGCAACTGCTTGTGCAATGGAAAAATTCAGCACAGCTCTGCTAATGATAGTTGAATTTGTAGAATGACACTGCTGGATACTGCCCAAAACTTTTAATAGAAACTGAATGCATTTGGCCATAGCATGAAGAACTTTATCAGGAGAGCTTTAAACTGAATCCTACGGGGAAGGGAGACGTAAAGTTAGGGGTAACAGTGGACGAAGGCTCATGCACCACAATGGAGAGAACAGCTCTAATAGTGCCCAATAATAGTCTTCAGAAACATGTAGGAAGAAAGCCAGACCATGGAGCACATGGTCTTTGATGTCTATATACTAATGCCCAGAGTATGGGAAACAAACAGAATGAACTTGAACTCTTAATACAGGAGGGAAATTATGACTTGCTAGGTATAACTGAGACTTGGTGGGATGACTCTCATGACTGGAATACAGCAATTGAAGGATATAGCTTGTTCAAAAAGAACAGGAGGAACAGAAAGGGGGTGGGGTTGCACTATATGTTAAAAATACTTATCTATGCATAGAAATATAGGAGGATGAGCTTGGTAGCTCCATTGAGAGCATCTGGGTTAAAATAAATGCAGCAAGGAATAAAAGGAACATGGTGGTCAGAGTCTACTACCGGCCACCCAATCAAGGAGAAGGCAAGGATGAAACTTTTGAAAAGCAAATAGTCAATGTTTCAAGGAAGCATGATGAAGTAGTAATGGGGGACTTCAATTTCCCCGATATTTGTTGGGAGACAAAGTCTGCAAAACATGGCCCCTCCAGGAAATTCCTGACTTGTGTGGCAGATAACTTCCTCCTACAGAAAGTAGAGGAAGGAACTAGAGGATCGACTATCCTTGACTTGATCCTAACCAACAGAGATGACTTAGTGTGTAAAGTAGCAGTTACAGGAACTCTAGGGGAAAGCAACCATGTTATACTTGAGTTCATGGTGCTAAAGGAAGCAAAAGCCGAGTATAGCCAAACCCGTACCCTGGATTTTAAGAAAGCTGATTTTATTTTTAATAAAAGTCATAACAATGTTAAGTAAGGTCCCATGGCAAGCAACTCTAACAAGAAAAGGAGTCCAAGATGGGTGGGAGTTTTTTAAAAAGGAAATTCTCAAGGCACAATTACAAACCATTCCAACAAGAAGAAAAGGTGGAAGACAACAGAAGAAGCCAATGTGGCTTCACAAAAAGCTAAGAGATGACCTGAAAACAAAAAGGGACACATAAAGGAAGTGGAAAGAAGGTCAAGCAACAAAGGAAGCGTACAGGCAGGTAGCACAGAATTGCAGGGATGGCGTTAGGAAGGCTAAAGATGAGAACGAGCTGAGGTTAGCAAGGGATGCTAAAAACAACAAAAAAGCTTTCTTTGGCTACGTGCATAGTAAAAGACAGAGGAAAGAAATGGTGGTTCAGCTATTAAATAAGGATGGCAAAATGATAACAGATGACAAAGAAAAGGCAGAGGTGCTCAATTCCTACTTTGGCTCAGTCTTCTCCCAAAAGAGGGTCTATGACCCCCCTGGCAAAGGCGAAGTACAGGCTGAAGGGGCAGGATTGCAGCTTGAGATCAATAGGCATATGGTCAAGGAACACCAAATTACTTTGAATGAGTTCATATCTCAGGGCCAGATGAACTGCACCCTAAGGTAATAAAGGAACTGGCAGATGAACTCTCAGAACTGCTGTCTATTATCTTTGAGCAATCATGGAGGACGGGTGAAGTGCCAGATGACTGGAGAAGGGCTAATGTTGTCCCTATCTTCAAAAAGGGTAAAAAGGAGGAACTTGGGAACTACAGACCAGTCAGTCTGACATCAATCCCTGGGAAAATTCTGGAGCAGATTATCAAGCAATCTATCTGGAAGCATCTTGAAAACAATGCAGTGATTACTCGAAGCCAACATGGATTTGTCAAGAACAAATTCTGCCAGACGAATCTGATCTCATTTTTGGATCAGGTAATCTCCCTTGTGGACTGTGGGAATGCTGTGGACATCATATACCTTGACTTCAGCAAAGCTTTCGACAAAATGCCCCATAATATCCTGATGAGCAAACTAGCTCAAAGTGGGCTAGATGAAACAACGATCCAGTGGATCCACAGTTGGCTACAGAAGCAGACTGAAAGAGTGCTTATCAATGGGATCTTCTCAAACTGGGGAGAGGTAACGAGCGGGGTACCGCAGGGCTCAGTCCTGGGCCCAGAGCTCTTCAACATTTTTATTAATGACTTTGAGGAGGAGGTGCAGGGAATGCTGATCAAATTTGCAGATGACACAAAATTGGGTGGGATAGCTAATAACTTGGAAGACAGAAACAAAATTCAAAGTGATCTTTATAGACTGGAACGCTGGGCAGAAAACCACAGAATGAAATTTAACAGGGATAAAAGCCAAGTTCTGCACCTAGGAAAAAGAAACCAAATGCACAGTTACAAGATGGGGGATACGTGGCTCAACAACACTACAAGTAGGAGTGCACGAAAGCCACTTACCTGGTCTCGCAGCTTGCTTCGCGGTGGGGGGGAAGCGCTTCGCTGCTCCCCCCGAAGTTCAGGCCGGTGGGGAGGCTTCCCGCCTCGCCTGGCCGAAATTCAGGCCGGGGAGGAGGCGCCTCGCCTCGCCCGGCTGTGAAATAAAAAGTAAAAAAAAAAAAGCTCCCATGATAGGCTACGTGACGATTAACGTAGCCTATCATGGCTAGATCTGCAAAGTCAGCCGTGATAGGCTACGTAAATCGTCATGTAGCCTATCACGGGTGACTTTGAAAAGAAAAAAAAAAGCGTGTATGCAAATGGCGGCCCCCATAGGGAGCCGCCATTCGCGTTCCTTATTTGGTCGCTGTAGTCTACGTAAAGATTTACGTAGACTACGGCGAACATAAGGACAACGCAAATAGCGTTGCCCTTATTTTCGCCGTAGTCTACGTAAATCTTTACATAGACTACAGCGACCAAATAAGGAACATGAATGGCGGCTCCCTATGGGGGCCGCCATTAGCCGTACATGCTTTTTTTTTAAGTCACCCGTGATAGGCTACGTGATGATTTACGTAGCCTATCACGGCTGACTTTGCAAATCTAGCTGTGATAGCCTACGTTAATCATCACGTAGCCTATCACGGGGGCGTGGTTTTTTTTTTACTTTTATTGGAATGGCGGCGGCGGCAGCTGGTCGAAAGACCAGCTGCCGCCTCTGCCCGTGTCGAAGACCTGCCGAACCACCACCGGGACCCGCTGCCGGGAGGGACATTCAGGAAAGGTAAGTCCCATTCCGGGGCGGGGTGCGGGGAGGTGCGGAGAATTTCTCCCCGAAACTACTTCGGGGGGCCGAACACATTGGCACTCGGCCCCCCGAAGTTTCGGGGAGAAATTCTCCCCCATCCCTAACTACAAGCGAGAAGGATCTTGGAATTGTTGTCGATCACAAGCTGAATATGAGCCAATAATGTGATGTGGCTGCAAAAAAGGCCAATGCTATTTTGGGCTGCATTCATAGAAGCATCGCTTCCAAATCCCGGGAAGTACTAGTTCCCCTCTACTCAGCACTGGTTAGGCTTCATCTGGAGTACTGTGTCCAGTTCTGGGCACCACACTTTAAGAAGGATGCAGACAAACTGGAGGGGGTTCAGAGGAGGGCAACAAAGATGATCAAGGGACTGGAAACAAAGCCCTGTGAGGAAAGGCTGAAAGAACTGGGCATGTTTAGCCTTGAGAAGAGAAGACTGAGGGGAGATATGATAGCACTCTTCAAGTGCTTGAAAGGTTGTCACAGAAAGAAAGGCCAGCATGTCTTCTCAATCATCCCAGAGTACAGGACACAGAATAATGGGCTCAAGTGACAGGAAGCCAGATTCCGGCTGAACATCAGGAAAAACTTCCTGACTGTTAGAGCAATACGACAATGGAACCAATGACCTAGGGAGGTGGTGGGCTCTCCCACACTGGAGGCGTTCAAGACGAGGCTGGACAGCCATCTGTCAGGGATGCTCTGACTTGGACTCCTGCATTGAGCAGGGGGTTGGACTCGATGGCCTTGTAGGCCCCTTCCAACCCTACTATTCTATGATTCTACATCTCACCATAGTGGGGAAGACTGACCAGGTGAGCTGTGTGCCTGCTCAGTCTGCTGTCCAGCTGCCTGCTATATATTACTGCCCAACCGCAAGGCCCTTCTCTTTCTTCTTATGGTTATTTTTAAACCAGACTTGGACTGGACAGGCCTTCAAACAGAAGACATCTTCTGACAGAGGTAAACTCAGACACCTGACCACTCTGTGTTAAATACAGACATGTTTACCACCAGCAAGATTTTCTTTTTTGTTCACTGGTTAAGAGATAATGTGCAAAATGATCTGCAGGCCAGGAACAAGAAAAGGATGATATTTGTTTTGAGTGCATTTAGGACTGTAAGAATTTTCTTGCTGGATCAGTCAAAGGTCAGTCTAACCCAGCATTCTGTTTCTGGGAGTGTCCAGCCAGATGCCCCTTGGGATAGGACTCAGAAGTCAGCATGCTGTTCACCTCTAGCATCCAGTAATGAGAGATTTACCGATTCTGGGTGTGGAGGTTCTGTTTTGCTATTATGGTTAATAGCTCTAGGTAGACCTATAGGAAATTGTCCAGTTTTTGGTGGCACCATTTTAGGAAAGGCCAAAGAGATTTCAGTGAGAACAGGCAGATGTGTAGCAAGTTTACAAAAGCCTTCTGTTCAGTTAAGATTAAATTTAAAAAAAGGCAGCATACACAAAATAAAATGATACATATATACAAGCAGAGCAAAGAAAACCCAGTTCTGTGGGTGAGAGCCAACTAAGTTAGGCATACTTTAGTCCCATTGAAATCAATGAGGCTTTGGTTAGTCATGACTACCTTGTACCATTGAATTCAGTGGGGTGAAAGTATGATTAATTTAGTCTAGATCCAAACCTATATGTTCTATGGAGGTGCAAGTGTACTGGATCCTCTCATACAGCTGAGAGACACATCAGAAGAATAAGTGCAAGTCATTTGGGGGCCCATTTGATGAGGACTCCCCATTTTCTATTCATTCTCATTCCTGCCAGCCGACTTCCCAGGATATTGACCTCTCCTGCTAGCTCACCGACAGGATTCGTGATGCTCAGGAGGGCCCATTTCCCCAACTGCCTGTTCAGCAGTCTGGCCAGTTGGAGTGGATTCCTGCAGTTCTGCATGCGGGGCTTTGTGAGGAATTGCCGCCTGCTCCGATGTGATGTCCCCGCCCCCACTCAATTCTATTACACGGCCGTTCCTTTTAACAATAATTGCCACGCAGGTCTCCAAGCCCACTGCCAAAGCCCTGCTCGTCCAAAGTCATTTGGTGGAGGAGTCCATTATGATCAATGCTTGCAGTGATAAATTCCTGGCGGTGGTAGCAGCTCACAGAAGCCTCCTCTCATAATGACATTCTGCTCTTGTTGGCAGGGAGCCCGGGGCAAGCAGGCCGTTCCCCCAAATAACAAAAAATGATGACAGCAACAGCAACAGCAGCTGCAGCAGCTTGACAAACATGGGGAGGCCTTTGAGAAGCAGAAGGAAAGGATGCAGGCACTGCACAGCCCAATGTACTCATGCCCATGACCTTTACTCCTCCTGCTCTGCTACCTCGAGCCACCCAAAGGTCTCCTGTGATTCTCCCCCACTGCCCCTTGGACTGGGGCCTTTCCCACAGAATGCTTATGTGGTACCACCACTCTCTCTTTCCCTTCAAACTCCTCGGTGAAGGCTTGGTCTTACTTAGGGATGGGTGAGAATTTCATTTCAGATAGTTCCTGATAAGAATTGACCAACTTTGCAAAGTTCTTATTTAAGAGAGAAAGAATTGGAGGTTTAAAAAATCTGAATGCAGGAGAAAGCAAGACTGAGAAATTCACCATCTCTAGTCTTGATCCCTTTGTTCTCATCCCCAACTGAAAGGAAACCAAAGTAAATAAAATATACAAGCTTGTCTCTCCCTTCTTGTCCATTCCATTGTTTCCCTCCTCACCCTGTAGAAATTTAGGTAGCAAGTTCCATTGGGCAGGTAATTGTCTTCTGCTTATTTTGTTTTTATTCTGTAGATCACCATGAACACTGACATTGCTATATTGTTAATCGTCTCAGTAGTTGTATTGTTATACTGTGGTTTTAATGTTCTGTATATTTTAAATTGTTTTATTGTGTGTTGCTTGGATTTAATTTTTGTGAACCGCCCAGAGAGCTTTGGCTATTGGGCGGTATAGAAATAAATAAATAAATAAATAAATAAATAAAAATAGTTATGGCTGTATCTCTTGTTTTTTGTTTTGTTTTTACTTGATGTGAGACGTATTAGTGTATGGATTGTGAACTCTTGCTCAAGACTCAAAGAGGATCCTTTGAACAAGATTAAGACTTCATTTTTTTTTTTTTTTTGCAAAATGAGAGGGCCTCTCAATCCTTTCAGCACATGATAACATGGGAGGATTAAGGCAACCCATTAAGAATGATAAACTCATCATTTTGAATCTATATTAAGAACACAACATTGCCTCAATGGATGAGACAAATGGTCAATTTTGGTTGCAATCCTATGCACTCTTACCTGGGATAACTCCACTGAATACAATGCTTTTTACTTCTGAGCAAAACTGCTAATCTGGCACACGCTGTTTCCAGCAGCCCAAGGGAAGGCCACAAACCAAGCATGATAGGAGATAGCTACCCACTGTTGTACACCCCCAGCATTTGGTAATCAGAGGTCCTGCCTCTGAGCTGTCTATCACCAATACTTACTGCTCTTTGGACCTGACATGATTATCTCAACAGTGAGTTACCATGTAATGAGAGCTTCAAGCCACCAGGCTGTTATGATCATCTGGCTGATCATCTGGCTGGACTCTGCCACAAATATTTCATAGGTGAAAGACTGGACTTTCTACTTTACAAGACAATATCATGACCTATGTGCAGGGTTTGTGTTGGGGAGGGGGAGGACATAAGAACTTAAGAGAAGAGCCATACTGGATCAGACCAAGGGTCCATCTAGTCCAGCATTCTGTTCACACAGTGGACAACCAGCTGTCGACCAGGAACCCACAAGCAGGGCATGAGTGCAACAGCACCCTCCCACCCATGTTCCCCAGCAACTGGCATTCATAGGCTCACTGCCTCTGGTACTGGAGGTAGCATATATTTTATTTTATTTTATTTATTGCATTTAAATCCTGCCTTTATTCCTCTTGCAAGGAACCCAAGGCAGCGTACATAATCCTCCTCCTCTCCATTTTATCCTCACAACAACAACCCTGTGAGGTAGGTTGGGCTGAGAGTCTGTGACTGGCCCAAAGTCACCCAGTGAGCTTCCACGGCCGAGTGAGGACTAGAACCCAGATCTCCTGACTCCTTCTTCTCCAGGCATTTGTCTAACTCCCTTTTAAAGCCATCCAATTTGGTGGCCATCACTACATCTCGTGGTAGTGAATTCCATAGTTTAACTATGCACTGTGTGAAGAAGTTCTTCGGTTAATGTGTCCTGAATCTCCCACCAATCAGCTTTAAGGGATGACCCCACTGGGTTCTAGTATTGTGAGAGAGAGAGAACAATGTCCCTCTATCCACATTCCCCACACAATGCATACTTTTGTACATCTCTATCACATCTTACTCACCTTTTCTCCAAGCTAAACAATCCCAGGTGTTGTAACCTTCCCTCACAGGGGAGTTGCTCCAGCCCCTTGATCATTTTAGCTGCCCTTTTCTGCATTTTTTTCCAACTCTATAATATATATTTTAGGTATGGTGACCAGAACTGTACTCAGTATTCCAAGGAGATCACTTGGATTTCAGAAAGTTAAGGGAAGTTAGTGGGATGGGGAGTTTGAGGGTTCATAGCATCATAGCTGGGGTTGCAGTGGAAATTTGGTAGGGATGGGCAAGTCTGTTTCAGTATCTCCCATATTTGAATTTTTAAAATCTCAAGTTGTTTCTCTCCTGAATATGAATAACTTTGCAAATTTTGGTATTATTATTTTTTTAAATGAAACAAAATTCTCACCCACTCGCACTGGCCAAATTCAATAGGTACAGCTATTCCCAGCATGGGGAGAACCATGATGTATCTGCCCACCAGATAGCTGTTAAAGATGAGCCTGTCAGAAAAAGGAGGTGGCAACCCCAATTCGCCTGCAATATGGTTGAATACAGAAGCATTCAACCATACAGAAGCATTCAACCATTCAATCCCAGACTTTTAAGAGTTAAGCATGCAAAGCCTTGGGCCTGAATGACCCAAGCTGCCAGTTTTGGTTTCTCCCAGATTCGTTTTTTTAAAAAAAATCTCAACTCCTTTTTGTCCTGTATATGGAGAACTTTGCGAATTTTGGTAATTCCACTAATTCAAATTGCAGTGTTTAGCGGTTCGTTCAATATTAGCAATATAATGTGATATATTATCAATATTCCTCACTGTTAAGGCCCTGGTGTTTTCACATGTGTGTGCGTTTCAGTTGTGATCATGCAACATCATGGATTAGGAAAAGGTTGTATAAAGTAGTGTGCTGTTCCTATCCATGCATTCTCATGCAAAAGGTCATAAATGAAGATGATATTGCTGTAGAAGCTTAAAGCAAGGAATGCAGATGGTTTGCTAAAAGACTGAAATCTTGCAACAAGAATACAGAAGACTCATTGCTGGGTATCTCCAGACAATGCTTCCCGCATGCCAGCCGCTTGCCAAATGGCCCAACAGCATCCCAAGGCCAGTGTGGTGTAGCGGCTAGAGTGTTGGGCTAGGAGCTGGGAGATCTGGCTTCTAGTCCCCACTCAGCCATGGAAGCTCACTGGGCGACTTTAGGCCAGTCACAGACTCTCAGCCCAACCTACCTCACAGGGTTGTTGTTGGGAGGATAAAATGGAGAGGATGAGGATCATGTAAGCCTCCTTGGGTTCCTTGCAAGAGGAATAAAGGAAGGAAATAAATGCAATCAATCAATCAATCAATCAATCAATCAAGTGTCCTAGAAGCAGAGCCACAGACAGGCTTAATAAGACGGGCGGGGAGATGGCAGGGAAGTATGGCTCCACACTGCCTCAGTGACAGCAATATGCCCTGCCAGGGCAGGGGTGTCAGGGGGTGGGGATCTTGTTAAGCCTGTGGCTGGCCAGCCAGGGAGGATCAGCTCCAGAGCCTTCTGGTAATCCAGAGGGAATGGGAGAGAGCGCAGGGACAACAGCCTGGGCTGAGAGACTCTGGGTGGTTAGACTCTAATGTGTCAGGTTCAGTTTCTCCTGCATCCAGTTTTTAAAATCCCAAGTTCTTTCCATCCCATTAAAGAAGAAATTCATGGATCTTTGTAAATTCTCATAAGAAGAATGAACCAAATGAAATTATCACCCATCCCTGATAATGGATGTTCTCCAGCTTTTCAGGACAGACAGCAACTAGATATGAAGACTCAGAACTGTACATATTGTCTTAGGTAGAAGACAAGTATGTCTGGATGACTCTGCCCACCACAATACAGGCAGCCGTCTTAGAAGTGCTCCACCAGAATCTACTTTGCAAGACACCCCTAAGAGGCAGATGGCTCTCGTACAACATTATCCCTCAAAGAGCCAGACAGTTTCCCATACACTTCACTACCAGCAGAACGTCTAGTGATGTCTATTTAGGGCATAAGGAGTTATGCTTGGTAAGACATTTGGTCCATCTTATTGATGCCATCTAGTTGATCTATTAGTCTATTCCAACTAATACAGCTCTCCAATTTTTCTGAGATGGTGGGAAGGCCTTCTAGTGAGGCAGATGTGACTCCCAAGCTGGGTCACCCTTTATTTTAAACATTTAGAAGAGGGACATGGTGCATTGAAATTGCAGTGCAGGGTTTAAACATGCACTTCCAATGAGAAAATGCTCTGAATCACAAAGCAGCACATAGCGGCATAAGGCAAAGGAGTTGGATCAAATGCTGTAAACATGTAGTCAGAAAGAATTGTTTTTACCAGGCACTGACATTATGGTAAAGTAGGCATATGCAACGAATATGAACTTGAGCACACTCCAGGAGAGAGCGGAGGACAGGAAGGCCTGGCGTGCTATGGTCCATGGGGTCAGGAAGAGTTGGACATGACTTAACGACTGAACAACAAGGCATCGGATGGATAGATTGTAGAATGGAATTCCACAAGGATAGGCAACATTGAGAAGCCCCCCCCCCCCCCGCCCAGTAGCCTCACCCTCAAACAGGGGTGAGGGCACCTGGAGCAAGCTTCTTCTGAAAGCATTAATAACTGGGCAGTTTCAGATGAGAATGGGCCATTCCTCATGGATCCAGGGCCCAGGCAGCTTAGGGTTTATAAATCAGGACTAGGAATGGGGGAGAAATTAGTGCAGTTCACATCTTAATCGAAGCATACCTAATTTAGCACTTTCAAACCAATACACTTACCGAAACTCAATTATCCTTTGAATTTGCACTTCTCTGAATTTTGCAGCGGAATTCTCTAATCAAAGAATGCATCTAAAAATGTGTATCTTAAGGGAAAGTGTATTTTCCCCCAAAATACATAAATTGGGGAAAATAACGTTCAACAATGTTGATTTGTTTTCAGCAGGGTTTCTATATGCCTACTAATTTTAGCTTTAAATATTTCTTTTAACATTGTATGGCATTTACATGACACTCCTGGAGCAGGTCATCTGGGAATAGTGAAGGCTGGTGGCTCCAATGTCAGTGGGGTGGTGAATCCATTCCGGGTTTCAGACAGAATTCTTAAAGGATAGCTCCTTTAGAGTTCTGACTGGTTCTGACTGGAACCCAGAACGGATTCACCACCCCACTGACATTGGAGCCACCAGCCTCCTCTGCCTGGGAATCATCTAGTGGTGCCTGACTACTCATTTGGCAGAAGGGCCAGTCCACATGACCCTTGGCATATGATTCCAATGCAACAAGGCTTTTTAAAAAATGATTTCACAGATTACCTGTTCCTCAATAGATCAACAGATTTCCCTTCCTACAGCGCTTCCAGGAGCAGCCTCAGAAAAGGCACAAGCTCCATCTCATCAGCTGGAAGTGGCAAGGGCTAACATGTTCTGAATAATGACAGGGTGTGGGTGTATTTCAGTCTTGTCATCATCACAGGCAAGAGGGACTTCCTTTGTTTCCTTGTGTTTACCATATGCTTTCCGTGATAGAGCCATACCTTGTGAATCTGGAGAGCATCCTGTTCTCCAGAACTCTCATGTGGTGCCCCAAGGTGTGTATGTATGTATGTGTATGTCTGTATGTGTATGTGACAGAGAGACAGAGAGGTGCAGCAGGACCATGTCAAACATAAAGGAACCCTTATGCAAGGAAGAGTAATCAACTAGCACGGTGACCAAAGGGAAACTAAGTAAATAAAAATTCAAGCCATCAGAAGCATCCCCCCCCCCTGCAGCCTCCATGAAATATGTTGGATGCGCTCAACTAAATGCTAATAAACAGGTGTTCCCATCTCAGAAACCAACGCTGCACAATTGGCAATCATGGAGCGCTGTGGCTGCCAAGACAGCCGCCAAGCTGAGGATTAAACAGCTATGGAATCAACAGCTCCCATGAGAGGTACACATTGCCAGCTTATTCTGCCTTCTTCCTCCCCCCTCAGAACAAGCATCATTCCTATCAGGAGTTTGACACTCTCACTGCAGAATGTAAACTCCTTATGGTGCAATGTGTGCCTTCCTAGAGTGTGTTCATGTGCTGTGCTCCTGTTTCTGTTATCTTAAAATTTCACAACCAAAAGGGACTTTTGATTGTCAGAATCACCCACCCCCATCACCACCACATCATGTGTAAGGAATGGATGGAATGAAGAGTGGCGTTGGATGTTACAGGAAGTCCTGCCCACTTTGTGTGCTTTGGCTGCAATGTCTAAATGGGAAGTTGCATGCTCAAGTTGCAGAGAAAATGCATACTTGTGTTTCATCATACAAGTATCTCTCCATGAGTTACCATGGGAGCACAAGTCACTGATACATCTACTTTTCTGTACATACTGTAATGTGCAAAAGCCACTCTCAGACGTTCTATTAAGTGCTCTCTACCAGCTTCATTGAGGCCTACAGAAGTGCTGAGTGTCACTTCATGGAAAGACAAGGAGTAGCAGGGATCACATGGTAAGATTCAGGTAGCAACAAGTAACAAAGTCACAGACCACAGGAAACCAGGCAGCAAGAATCAGGACAGCAGGTTCTTCAGGACCTTGGAGAGCTCCAAGTCAAGCACAGGCATTGCTCTAACACACACAGCCTTCCCTAACTTGGTGTCCTGCAGATGTGTTGGATGGCAATACATGTGGACATTCATACACATTTCTCCTAAAACATGCATTTTTGTATGGCCAGGATACACTCTTTTTTTGCAAGTAATTCCCCTTAACTTTATGAAGAAATTTGAAAATTTTGTAAATTCTTATAAAAAAACCAAACTGAAATTAAATTCTCACCTATCCCTATTTGAATTTTTAAAAATAAACAAACTGAAGATGCTGGGGATTGACCCTGGGACCATCTGCATGCAAAGCATGTGCTCTACCACAGAGCTATAGTCCCTCCCAATCTTTACAGCAGATGGGGGGAACAAGTGGCTCTCCAGATGTTGTTGAGCCTCAACTCTCAGCAGCCCCAACCACCATGGCCAATGGTCAGGGATGATTGGAGTTGTAGTTCACCAAGATCTGGAGGGCCACCCATTCCCCACCCCTGCTTTACAGCCAAGTTGTAAGGCCAGGAGAAGGAGCCTTTAGCATGAGCAGTTGTGCCAACATTAGCAGTGATCTTTGGAGATGTGTTCACTCATTCCCCCAGAGATGCTGGTTCAGATCCAAGCAGTGACATTTCTCTTGCCTTGATCGGAGCACAGACATTTCTCCAGGGGCAGCAGTGATGGAGGGAAGGTGGCTCGGCACCTCCCTGCTTTCTGCCTTCCTCCATGCCAGGAACTGCCTCTTTCTCCTGTTCTTCACCTCTTGTTCTTCACAGCTCAGTACTAATCATTGGTCCAGAATGCAGGGCAAACTTGCCAGCCCCATTCTGATGATGTAGTTATTTCCAATTGGCACTTGGGAGCCGTGAGGATAGGAAGCATTACTCATCGCCAAGAGTGCAGATGTTTCTAATTGCTTTCCATTACCAAGAATAACAGCTGTTTACATCTATCAGCAAATAATTCACAAGAGCTCCAGACTATTGAGATAACACACCCCACCTGGTCACCATCACAAGTTGTCAAGGCCAAGACTCTGGCTGCCAGGAAACCCCCCGCTCTGCATCTCTGTTCATCGAATGACAGCATGTGTCACCTTCAGAGATCCTTATGCTGCCCCACAAGCGCTGGCTTCTTGGTGGCCTGACACATCAAACGGACATATGGATTGTTCATAGCTTTGCAGTAAAATATTTTATGGGGCTGCTGCAGCCAAGGGCAGCCAATGAAGGGAAGGCGAGCCTGGGCCTCACAAACCATGCAAATGGAGAGCTTTCAGCACTTTCGAGAAAGGAGTGGTGAGGGAGGAGAGAAACCCTTCTGCGCAAAGGCTGGTTGTCAGCCTCATGCTTCAGTCGCCTTGGATCTGAACAAGGTCTTCTGCCCTTCGTAGCTCTCTCCAATCTTCTCCTTTCTGGAAAAGTGTTCCAGGGTGAAATCCTATGCAAGTTTAGACACAAAAAAGCCCTACAGCTCCCAGCATTCCCCAGCCAGCATAGCAGTCTGGGGAATGCTGGGAGTTGTGGGGCTTTTTCCTGTCTAAACATGCACAGGACTGCGCCCTTAAAAACATGGACTTCTACATCTGTACTCTTCCTGGCATGGAGGAAGGCAGAAAGCAGGGAGGTGCCGAGCCACCTTCCCTCCATCAGCTGCCCCTGGAGAAATTTCAGTGCTCCAATAAAGGCAAGAGAAACGTCGCTGCTCGGATCTGAACCAGCATCTCTGGGGGAATGAGTGAACACATCTCCAAAGATCACTGCTAATGTTGGCACAACTGCTCATACTAAAGGTGCAATTGTGCATTACATGCAACACATGCTGCTGCTGCAAAACTCTGGCTTGCGCCTACCCCTCTGCTGTGCAAGTTGCAGGACAGCTTTCCCCAATGTGGTGCCCTCCAGATGTTTCAGACCACAAGTTCCACCATCCCTGAAGATTGGCCATGCCGGGTGGAGTCGATGGGTGTTGTAGTCCCAGACATCTGGAGGGCGCCACACTGGGGAGCTGGATGTAAGATAATTTAGTGTGTGACATTGTCACGTTGCTTACTTCACTGTCCCCACACCTCATGTCCAGCAGGGATTTTCTTTGCCACTGGAAATCACAGATTATGGTGAATGTGTTATTATTGTACTTAAATTGTCTATTTTGCTGTGAACGGCTTTGAGCCCAATGTATTTCTGGGAAATCAGTATATAAATAAACTAGGACTATAACTCTTCTCCATAGTGTGTAGTGTTGCATTTCTGCAGCTCTGCTGGATGTGTTGTACGGCGACAGTAAAGTGAGCAATGTGACGATGTCACAAGATAAATTATCTTACATCAGCCTTCCCTAATACAGAGCTATCCAGATGTTTTGGACTACAATTCCTGTTAGCCCCAGCCAGTGTTGTCCATGGCCAGGGCTGATTCACCATGGCGTGAATGGTATCATGTCTGGTTTGGGTCTTAGACAACCACACCATATGTACGAGGCATAATTTATGGCATCAGGAGTTCATACCTGCACTGGGGTGGGGTGGGAGGCAGGTTTGGCTAGCAGTGAACTGGCCCTCCATCTGCAGCCCAAAATAGTACAATATAAGGAAAAATGCCTATTGATTCTGGTGACTGTATAATAACTGGCCCAAAGGGCCTAACTACGTATTATGTTCATGATTAGTTATCATGCCATTAGTTTCAAACTACCATACAATTGCACTCATTCCATATGCCAGCAAGGTTATGCTCAAAATCCAACAAGCTAGGCTTCAGCAGTATGTGAACTGAGAACTACTGGAAGTACAAGCTGGGTTTCGAAGAGGCAGAGGAACTAGAGATCAAATCGCCAACATTCGCTGCATCATGGAGAAAGCAAGAGAATTCCAGAAAAACGTCTATTTCTGCTTCATTGACTACGCTAAAGCCTTTGATTGTGTGGATCACAACAAACTGTAGCAAATTCTGAAACAGATGGGAGTACCAGACCACCTTACCTGTCTCCTGAGAAACCTGTACGAGGGTCAAGAAGCAACAGTAAGAACCAGACATGGAACAACCGAGTGGTTCAAAATTGGGAAAGGAGTATGACAAGGCTGCATATTATCGCCCTGCTTATTTAACTTAAATGCAGAATACATCATGAGAAATGCTGGGTTGGATGAAACACAGGTCAGAATGAAGATTGCCAGGAGAATTATCAACAACCTCAGATACGCAGATGATACCACCCTAATGGCAGAAAGCGAAGAGGATCTAAAGAGCCTCTTGTTGAGGGTGAAAGTGGGGAGTGCAAAAGCTGGTTTGAACCTCAACATTAAAAAAACTAAGATCGTGGCATCTGGCCCCATCACTTCCTGGCATATAGAAGGGGAAGAAATGGAAGCAGTGACAGATTTTATTTTCTTGGGCTCCAAGATCACCACAGATGGTGACTGAAGCCATGAAATTAAAAGACGCTTGCTCCTTGGGAGGAAAGCTATGGCCAACCTAGACAGCATAGTAAGAAGCAGAGACATCACCTTGCCGACAAAGGTCCGCATAATCAAAGCTATGGTTTTCCCTGTAGTAATGTATGGCTGTGAGAGCTGGACTCTAAGGAAGGCTGAGCGCCGAAGCATTGATGCTTTCGAACTGTGGTGCTGGAGAAGACTCTTACGAGTCCCCTGGACTGCAAGGAGGTCAAATCAGTCCATCCTAAAGGAAATCAACCCTAAGTGCTCATTGGAAGGACAGATACTGAAGCTGAAGCTCCAATATTTTGGCCACCTAATGCGAAGAGAAAACTCCCTGGAAAAGACGCTGATGCTGGGAAAGACTGAAGGCAAAAGGAGAAGGGGACGGCAGAGGATGAGATGGCTAGATAGCATCACCGATGCAATGAATATGAACTTGGGCACACTCCGGGAGAGAGCGCAGGACAGGAAGGCCTGGTGTGCTATGGTTCATGGGGTCACGAAGAGTCGGACATGACTTAACGACTGAACAACATGAGTTTTTAAACATTAAATGCCATGTATGTGTGTCTTCAGGAGCACAATGCATGGGGAGGGGAGGCTTAAGCCTTCCCTCCTCAACTGCAATATCACTGAGCATCACCCACCCCGCTCCACACACACAGCAATTAGGTTTAAGAAAAACACTCCCATCTTCTGTTAGCATCAATGGGAGCTTCCCCCACAGTGCTAATTGCTTTGTAGGAGGGGGGGATTTTCACCAATATCATAGCTCCCTGTGTGTGCTGTATTCCTGAGGACAACTGCCCCCCCCCCCGGTGCCTAGTATTTAATTAAAAATACCCACAACAAGATTGCTAATTAGTCACGTCATTAATGTAATGTGTACTCAGGCTCTAAGTCAGGGCTTGGGCAGACTTCAGGTTTGTGAGATCTAAGGTGTAATCCTATGCATGTTACGACAGAAAAAAGTCCTACAGCTCCCAGCATCCCCCACCCAGCATGGTTTGCTGGGGAATGCTGGAAGTTTGTGGGACTTTTGTGTGTCTAAACTTGCATAGGATTGTGCCCCTACTATGTTTCTTTACTAGAACCTCGAGATCCACCAACTCCTGGGCTTGGCGCGAAAGATGTACACTAAGAATTAAAGAATTCTAAGCCCAGGAATTTGTTTTGAGTACCAGAAGTGGATGCAACTCATGTCCCTTCCACATAAAATCCACTCCTGTTTACCTCAATCTTCCTTCATTTCAACAGTGTATTGTGGGGGCTGGGGGGCGGGGGTGAGATGGGAGTCATTTTGTTGCTGCTATTAAACAATTGGGAGATATAAATTCATGCAGATATATGGCACATCACCCAGAGATCTATTAGAAGATCCAGAACTATCTTCCGCCTACCCTGCCCTAAGTCACAGCTGTGTCAGTACACTTTTCCATTATTTATTCCAGTTATATATGGGGAAGGTCAAAGCAAAGGAAGTAAAAACACACCGACCTACCTTGCAGGATTGGTGTATGAAGTACTAAGATAATGTATGTGAAGCACTTGACCATGACTTGTGTCATATCCACAAATCCCAGCTGGGCCTCTGAAAGCAAGTCTTTCATAGTTTATATACAGAATATGCCATATTATTGTAGAATCCACCCTCCCCCCCATTGTCCGATACATCTTACAGGTAATAATTTTTGCAATTGGCATTACAATGCCTTGAAATTCAATGCCAGGCCAACAAAAATTAGAGCTGTTAAGGTTTCATTTTGAGCTGAAATATTTTTTAAAAAAACTTTAAATAGACTGTTTTATCATAATGCTGTAATTTTAAATGCGCCAAAAATAGCATTAATAACCATCACATTAAGTTCTCGTTCATTAAAAGAAGAAATCTAACACTAAATTATGAAATGATCATATTTATGAGGCCTGAGTTAGTAAAGATTTTTGCACGAGCATAAATCACACGACATGATCTCCGTCTGGTGATGGCTGCAAATTAGGAACTACAGTAAATTTCAATAGACATTAATAATATAAACATCTCCATGCTTTAACCAATTGGAGGGACGGCACTGTTTGGCCCTAAATAGATATCAATCAGATAGATATCTTTTCCCCCCCTGTTGGTGCTCAGTGATGACTTCTGAAACTCCCTTCAAAGGCTAGATGATGTGTCAGGATTATTAAAAAAAGAAAAAAAAGTGTCATCTTTCTGGAAGATCAGTGTCTATGAGTGGTCTTACCAGAAAAAGAAAAAAAGAAATGTGATTTGACTTGCTAAGTAATGTTACTCATCACAGTTGTCATTTTTATTCATGTATTTAAAATCTGTCAAGGGCAGTGGTCCCTAAGGGATCATCTGTTGGACCCTGCATGCCAGCAGTGGGTGGATCCAGGATCAAAAGTGGGTGGTGCCACGATCAAAAGTGGGTGGCACCAGAATCAAAACTGCTGAACTGAAGCTAAAAGTGGGTGGGGTTTGAGCCAAAGTGGGGGAAGCTGGAGCTAACAACAACACAATTTGAAAAAAGGGCAGAGTTTGCAAAACTTTGCTGAGGGCCGCATGAAACTCGACTGAGGACTGCATGTTACCATTGGGCCACTGTTGCCCCATCCCTGCTTTAAAACATCCAAACCCTTAATAAATACATAATCCAGCCACTTTCTTGAGTGTTTCAATATCTTCAACCTAAGGACAGCCCTGCAGTATCAGACCAAAGGCCTGCCTATCTCTGCATCCTGTTTCCAACAGTGGTCATCCAGATGCCTAGAAAGCTCACAAGCAGGTTGTAAAGGTGTTGGCTTGATAGACATCCCTTGTTTTTGCCCCACCTCTGTAACTGGTATTCAGAGGCAAATGTCAGGCTTCTGGGGAGGGCTGGATTCTTTCTTGGAGCTGGGGGTGCACTAAACTGCCACCGTGCCATAGCCCCCTCCCTCCCCTCCTTTCTTGCACCTATCTTTATTTTTAAAAGTTAAATCTTTGCTGCACCACCACAGACTTCCCCGTAAGTAAACTTATATCAGTAGGGTAGAGGAGAGGGGTTGTAATTTGTTGGTGAGCCTAGCTTATAATGCTTTTGTGAGATGAATGGAAAAGGGCATAAACTGGCTTATAGTTCATTTGTGAGAATACAAAAATCATAAAATGACTTATAATGCATGAGCTAGTCTGGGGAAATCATAAAATGGCTAAGAATGCTTCTGTTAGTATGGAGAAGTCATTTTTCTTCCTCTCTCATAATACTAGAGCCTCGGGTCATCTCATGGAACTGGTTGGTGGGAGATGCAGGACACATAAAAGGAAGGACTTCTTCACACAGCACATAGTTACACTATAGAATTTACTTCCACAAGATGTCATGATAGTAGGGATGTCAGAGAATTCCGCACGAATTTTAAATGGGATTGAATTCTGACAAATCCCGTCCGCGGAATCCTCCTCGGAACAGAGCAGCCCGGTCGACCCAGACTGGAACTCACGCGGACCCTTTTTTTTTTGTCTGCTGAACGGTGGATTTTACGAAAAGAAATCCGTATGAAAAGAAGATTTTATGAAAACAAATCCGTAAATTGGAAATGGAGGAAGAAGAACGCAACCAGCTTTACCCTTTTTATGAGGCATTTTCCCTGTGATCCGAGGCTTTCTTTCACTGGGGCTAAGTCTTGAACTCCATGGAAATCCTCCATCTTTTCTTTTTATTGTCTGTGGAAATGAGGTCAAGTGAGATGAGGTCAGGTCTGGTGAGATCCGGTGAGGTGAGGTCAGGACAGGTCCGGTGAGGTCAGGTGAGGTGACGTGAGGTCAGGACAGGTCCAGTGAGGTCAGGTGACTGGAAGTTACGTGGGGAATCCCCACGAAGGGCTTTACCCTTTTTACAAAAATAAATATGCATTTTCCCTGTGACCCGAGGCTTACAGAGACTGACAGCGGGCGTGCATAGGGATGTGTGAAACCCCCTTACCTTAAGTCTGTGGGGGTTCCGCAGGGTGGAGGCGATCCGTCCCTCCCCTCTGGAATCCGTGCAGGCTGGATCCACTCTGTGGCAATCCTGCAGAGCCAGCTGTCGTCTCCGCTCCGCTGGCGACACAGCTGGCCGCCATTGCTGTGCCATATCACTGGGGTAGGGTAAGTGAGTCTCCGGATGCAAATGGCATAGTGGGCGCCATTTGCGGCCATAAATCTGGTAGATTAGCCTAAATGCAGCCGTAAATGGACGTAATCTACCAGCTCTACTGTATTGCCAGCTATCTACTGTAATGCCAGTGGAGCGGAGCTGGCGGCCGGCTCCGCGGGATCAATACGCAGAGGGAGCCAACCTGCATGGATTCCGGAGGGGCATGGAGGTGAGTGTTCCGTTCTGCCACAGGCCCCAATGGGGTCAGACTCTTGGAATCCGGCCTCATTGGGGTCTGTGGCGGAATTCTCCCTCATCCCTAGGCATGCGGAAAGGATTTTTCAGCGGTACTTATGGAATTATTTATGTACGTTCGGGGAGCCGAAAAAAACCTGGGAGAATCCAGGGCATGCGGACAGCAGAACAGGGCGGCCCTCAGGTCTGCGGGAAGGTGCTGTTGTGCTCATGTCCTGGTTGTGGGCTTCCTGTGGGCACCTGGTTGGCCACTGTATGAACAGAATGCTGGACTAGATAGGCACTCTTGGTCTGATCCAGCATGGTACTTCTTATGTCCTTAAAATCATAACATGGCTTAGAATGCACATGTTAGTCTGGAGAAATCAGAACATGGCTTAGAATACATTTGGGAATCTGGAGAAATTATAAAATGGCTTACAATGGCTTATCTCCCTCTCTTGAAGTCATTGACTCCAACTGCCTGTTTCCTCAGTTTGCCTGTGTGTGAAATACTCTGGAGAAATTGGTGTGTGTGTGTGTGTGTGAGAGAGAGAGAGAGAGAGAGAGAGAGAAATTGGGTCCCCCCCTCCCCTTTGCTTTCAATCTTGGAGAAGTGGACTCTCTCACAAACAGCTTCCTCTGTGTTGCTACTCTGGATAATTTTCTGATGCAGGCAGGAGGTTGCTGGATCGAAATGCATGTAAATTTGGACCTGTTTTTTGCCTTCATTTTGCTGGACTTAAATACTGAATCTCACTAAGCACCACGCTTGGCATCAATTTTGCTTTGCTATATAATGCGTCTCAGTCACATTATGAACATGTGGTTTTAAAAATCCTTTCCTTCCTTTTGGGCATGCAAATTATGCCTTAGAACACATATTCCTGGCTAAATCCCTCCTGCTTAATGCTTGATGAGCCACACTGTATTTATGTAACCCAACCTCTCTTCTTATGTTTTTAAATCCTAACATGGCTTAGAATGCATTTGGGAATCTGGAGAAATCATAAAATGGCTTACATCCCTCTCTTGTAGTCATCGACTCTAATTGCCTGCTGCCTCAGTTTTCCTGTGTGAGAAATGGGTTTCTTGCTTTCCCATCACCCTTTTCTTTCAATTTTGGGAAAGTGGGCTGGGCCACCAATGGCTTTCTCTGTGTTGCCACTCTGGAGGAATTTCTGGGACTGGGGCAATGGTGGGTTAAACTATGCAGCAAAAGGCTTGTGTAGCTTGCGCAGCAAAACTTGTGAGGCTTGTGTGGCAAAATAGGTGTCTATAGATAGCTCCGCCTCTGGTGACCCCATTCGCTCTGCCCTTTGTGACCTCCTTTCCACTCCACCAGTTGAACTGTCTACCCGCCTCCTCTGCTGGTGGACTCCACTTTGTTTTTTATTGGAATGCTGAGGTCTATTTGCTGGAACAAGAGGCAAAATACTGGTTCTGTGGGAGGGTGGAGTACCTAGAATTAAGGCACAATCCTATGCATGCTTAAGACAGAAAAAGGCCTACACACTGGGGCATCCTGGGAGTTGTAGGCCTTTCTCCTGTAAACGTGCACAGGACTGTGCCCTTAGAAAATTAAGTACATACACTTAGAATGAAAACCATGGAGAATGTTGGCTTCAGCCCAGGAATTTGTTTTTGGTACCCCAGCTGAACTCACAGCCCATTCACACAAAAATTCACACCTGGTTTTCCCCTAAGCTGTCTTCATCTTCAGCATCCTAATTTGTGGGAGCCTTTTTTGTTGCTGCTATTGTTTAAACAATTGGGAGTCATATACTTTTGCTGATCTACTACAAATTGCCAGAGATCTACCAGTAGATCCCAATCTATCTTTGGTTCACCTCTGTACAGAGGTTTAGTGCCTCTACCCCTGGTAAACCAAATGCACAGTTACAAGATGGGGAATACGTGGCTCAACAACACTACAAGTGAGAAGGATCTTGGAATTGTTGTCGATCACAAGCTGAATATGGGCCAACAATGTGATGTGGCTGCAAAAAAGGCAAATACTATTTTGGGCTGCATTCATAGAAGCATCGCTTCCAAATCCCGGGAAGTACTAGTTCCCCTCTACTCAGCACTGGTTAGGCTTCATCTGGAGTACTGTGTCCAGTTCTGGGCACCACACTTTAAGAAGGATGCAGACAAACTGGAGGGGGTTCAGAGGAGGGCAACAAAGATGATCAGGGGACTGGAAACAAAGCTCTATGAGGAGAGCCTGAAAGAACTGGGCATGTTTAGCCTTGAGAAGAGAAGACTGAGGGGAGATATGATAGTGCTCTTCAAGTACTTGAAAGGTTGTCACAGAGAGGAAGGCTAGGTAGGGATGGCAGAGAATTCCGCCACAGATCTCGGTGAGGCCGAATGCCAGTGCATTCGGCCCCCTGAACTCCGTGGCGGAACGGCCTGCCCCCCCGCCCCTCCGCGGATCCCCCTGGGACGAGACTTACCTGGGGCGGATCTTCCGGGCGGTGGCGGCTGCGGCGGCTGGTCTTCTGACCGGCTACCGCCGCCGCCATTTCCAGTGTTAAAAAAAAAAAAAAGACGTGATAGGCTACCTAAAAAGCGCGTACGCAAATGGCGGCGGCTACGGCCGCTGCCATTTGTGTTCCTTATTTTGGCCTGTCTTAGTCTACATTAATATTTATGTAGACTAAGATGGGCCAAAATAAGGAAAGCAAATGGCGGCGGCCGTAGCCGCCGCCATTTGCATACGCGCGTTTTTGTTGTTTTTTTAAAAGTCAGACATGATAGGCTACGTAAAGATTTACGTAGCCTATCATGGCTGACTACAGGGATGCAAACGGCGGCGGCTACGGCTGCTGCCGTTTGCGTCCCTGCTAGCCAGCGGCTGGATGTCTGGCTGCTGGCGGAGCTGGCTGGCGGCTCTGTGGAATCCCCGCGGAGCGGAGCTGGCTGGCCAGGATTCCGGGGGGGAAGTGCGGAGTGCCTCCCCCCCAGTGAGAATTCTGGGGGGAGGGACGGAGTGCCTCCCCCCCTAGCGGAACCCGGCAGAGCCAGGTAAGGCCAATTTCGTACATCCCTAAGGCCAGGATCTCTTCTCGATCATCCCAGAGTGCAGGACATGGAATAATGGGCTCAAGTGACAGGAAGCCAGATTCCGGCTGAACATCAGGAAAAACTTCCTGACTGTTAAGAGCAATACGACAGTGGAACCAATTACCTGGGGAGGTGGTGGGCTCTCTCACACTGGAGGCATTCAAGACGAGGCTGCACAGCCATCTGTCAGGGATGCTCTGACTTGGATTCCTGCACTGAGCAGGGCGTTGGACTCGATGGCCTTGTAGGCCCCTTCCAACCCTACTATCCTATGATTTTATGGAGGCTCCATTTTGTTCAGTTCAGCGAATCATCACAGTAACCCTTACAATGACGCTGTAAGGCAGGAGTTCAATGGAAGTTGGTGTTTTCAAGCTGCTAAATTCTTGGCTCAGTATCTAATGTCACACTTGTGTGCCACCACAATGCCTGACCAGTTCCCCTTTTGAAGTTTACATATCGAGGGGTGGGATAACAATTCATCTGCATCAACTTGGGTCATTACCTTGGAAGGAGTGGTCTGAAGATCGCAGCTGATATCCAGTGGAGGCTGGTGGCTCTGATTTCAGTGGGGCTGTGAATTCTGGCTTTCATCCAGAACCAGCCAGAACTCTAAAGAAGCTATACAAAATGCAGAACGCTATCCCCCAAGTGGGTTCAGCACCCTGCATAGTGCCATTATAGTTCTGGCTGGTTCTGACTGAAACTCAGAATGGATTTACAGCCCCATCAAAATTGGAGCCACCAGCCTCCACTGCTGATATCTGCAAACAGGACAACATCCTTATCAAAAACAGATGAAAGAATCCTGGCTGATTTTGGGGGGTTATTGCTACTGACAAAGAATGTTAAACATTTCTCCTCTTCACCCCTCCCCATATCTCACTTAGAGAAAACAGAACAGTAATTAGTACATAAAATAGGAAATATGATTTTGCTGTAAGGCATTTCATACTTCACTGGTTCCATAAGACCAGAAGCTCAGACTAATAATTAATATGTAGTAAGATGTGGTGGGCGGGGGGGGGGGATGATGATGATTATAGGATACAATAAAAAAATATTATGCAAGTTCTAGACTTTACAAATGGATTTTACCTGGCAGGGCATTCCACTTTCCTCTCCAAATTCCCATTTTTCTTTTCCAGCTTACAGTCAACATTTCTGGCCAATAATACATCTCAGTGGGCTGTTCATTTGCTTTTGCCACTCCATTAGGTTCTGGTGTGTTCTTAATCGTGTCTTGTGTGTGTGTGTGTGTGTGTGTGCGCGCGCAAACCTCAACGTTCCCCCAAGCATGTCGATATCTCCCTGTACTTTCCCAGTAGACTCATTTTGGCTATGATCCTGTTGGTACTCACTTGTTGTTGTTGTTCAGTCGTTAAGTCATGTCCGACTCTTCGTGACCGCATGGACCATAGCACGCCAGGCCTTCCTGTCCTCCGCTCTCTCCCGGAGTGTGCTCAAGTTCATACTCATTGCATCGGTGATGCTATCTAGCCATCTTATCCTCTGCCGTCCCCTTCTCCTTTTGCCTTCAATCCTTCCCAGCATCAGGGCCTTTTCCAGTGACTTTTCTCTTCGCATGGAGTTTATTATTAGTGGGCGTGATATACCACTTCATTGTTCGAAGTGCTTTGCACACATTATTTTGTCATCTTTACAACAACCCTGTAAAGGAGGCCAGCTTTACTATTCCCATACTACAAATGGTAGGGTGGGGAGGGTGCTGAGCCATGGCTCGCTTACAAGGCAGAGGTCAGTTCTGAACTGGGACCATCTTGATTTGTAGCTCAGTTGCTTACCTACTAGCTTATCATTGCATTTTCAGTGTTGCCAGGAGTTGGTGCCATTGCAAGACTACTCAGCCAGGATGCTTGGGGGACTCATGCTGGATTGCTGCTGTCCTGCATTGTGTGGGGGACATGCCCATGCCAAGCGTTGAGTGCCAAAAGAGGGTGATGCACATCCTAATTCCAACCATATTTGGTCAGAGGCAAGTCCCACTGGTTTCAGTAATAATTACCACCAATTACGTATGCTTAGGATTATAGCTTAGAGAGCAATCTGACAGAACCTAGACAGCATCCCAGGGACCATAGGATTGTTCAGAAAAAAACCCCTCTCCAAAGCTGTAAGAGCTATGACTTTGGTGGGTGTCAGGGTTCCCCTTATGATCTGGACCTCGTGAGCAACCCCTTAAGGATCTCTTGCCTCCTTAAGAATCCCACCTTCCTTCTTTTAAACTTCCCCTTCCTAGTAACATGGGGTTTAGGCTGCAGATGTGGGGTGACTGACACCCTTGACACAGGGTTTACCCACAACAGTTTACTAGTAGATTTAAAAGAAATTACAACTAAAGCTATTTACACAATAGAGCTGAGAGATACAAAAGGCAATAAAAGTAAAAAAAAAGTTGCAAAACACAAGTTCCCTTCCCTTACCCTAACTGTCCTTAGACTTTTCTAGGCTGCTTCTTCCTGCTCATTCTTCAGACTCTCTGCTCTCATTTCAGGCTCTGGCTGTCTCTGCTCACTCTTGCTCTGGCTCCAGCCTGGTCTTTCTTTCTCTTACTTGCTCTCTCCTTCTCTTTATATGCCCTCCTCACTCCTCCCTCAAAATGAAAGTACTGCTTCAACCCTGAGGAAATGAAACTTAAGTGGAGAAATTAAACAGACACTTAACTGGAGAAATGAAATTATTCCTCTCAGGGATACCCCCTCCCAACAGAAAACTCCAGGACTCTAAGCCTGACCTTTTCCCCCTTTGCTTCTGTAGGCCACAAACCTTCGCAGAGGGTTTTAAAAAATGTCAACCGCCTGCTTCCTGCGTCCTCCCTGCCATTGTGGGGGTTTCCATGGTGGCTTCCTCTATGAGGTCAGAACCCCAGCCTCTTAGATGGGGAAAACCAGGTGTTCTGGGATGTGCCTGTGGCTGGGGAGGAAGTGGCCAGCTGAGGGATCTTAAGCCATGTCCCTGACCAAGAAAAAGATTTAGATGCGCTCAATGGCATGTCTAAATGTATCTCTCCCATTGCTGGCAAGAGGAGAGACTGATTCTTCTTGGGCACGGAGGCCACATTTAAGCTCAAACTAATAAACTCTGGAAGCTTTTTGTATAGACAGGCTGGATAAAACTGTGGTTAAAGGCAGAACACAGGTTAGAGGTAGGGTAAAGCACTGATCTGATCAAATGAAACAGGTTGCATACTCAGAATATCTGACTTTCATCAGCAGCCGTGATTGCATGCAAAGTACCTGCTGCTGAGGGACAGATTAAGCCTGCTCCAGTTGTAGGTTTTTTGACTTTACAGATGTCATTAAAAAAAGACATTCCCACAGACCTGTTCATTCCCCAAGTAATGCCTTTCCAGATGGGAATTAGAGAGCAAGTTTCAGCAAAATCTGCTTCTGTCTCGCTTAACAAAAAAGAATATTACAGTAACCTTCCTCTTCTAATCCATTCATTTCAGGTTTGATTTACCTGCTCAACTTTGATCAGAAATCTCTGTAGCTTTACAAGATTATGTGTGTCTCGTTGTGTTTGTGTCCCCTGAAATGAGAGGAAAGTAAGACAAGGCTCTGTGATTATTCTATATTTCAGAAGCCAGGATTGACCTGTACTTTGCGATTAAAAAGATAGTGTATGGAGATTGAAACGGGAGGGGATAATTTTAAGTTCTTCTTGTGTTGGCATTGTGGCCTGCCTGTCAGGCACTTCCCCGCTTTTGCAGTCCCGGGTAGGCTGGCCACTTATGCATCATGCCCCCCACCCCTCAAAAGAGGAAATGCATCGCTTTCAGAGTTCTGACTGAAACCCAGAGCGGATTCACTGCCCCACTAGCATAGGGGACACCAGTCTCCACTGGAGATAATTATTATAATTTTAATTTAAACAGAAATATCTCACATCTTACCACAGTGGGGAAGACGGATGATCTGTGTGTGCCTGCTTAGTTTACTATCCAGGTGCCAGCAGTCAAAGGGGAACTTCATGGCTCCTACTCCCCCTTCTTATGGTTCTTCAACTTTTGGGACTCTGGAGGAGTTGCTGTCTCTGTGTTCCATGCATAATATGTACAAGAGAAGATATTTTCCTATCATGGCGTCCTTTGCCCATAAATGCATAAATAATAATTAAAAAAGTAAATAAATAATTATATTCATTCATTCATTCCATTTCTATACCACCCAATAGCCAAAGCTCTCTGGGTGGTTCACAGAAATTAAAACCACAAAGCGCAGCATAAAACAATATAAAATGTGAAAGCAACTGGACTAAAACCTAGCAGCAATGCAGAAATTTAAAATACAGATTTAAAACACCAAATCTAAAACACTAGGAAGCTAAAATGCTAAAATACTGGGTGAATAAAAAGGTCTTCACCTGGTGTCAGAACGAGTACAGCATAGGTGCCGGGCAAACCTCTCTAGGGAGCTGTTTCCACAGCTGGAGTGCCACAACAGAAAAGGCCCTCCCCCTGGTAGCCACCCACCTCTCTTCCTGTGGTGGGGCTCTCCTAGAGAAGGACCCGTGAGGATGATCTTAGGGTCCGGGCAGGCACATATGGGAGGAGGCGATCCTTCACATAACGTGGCCCCAAGCTGTTAAGAGCTTTGAATGTTAATACCAGCACTTGAATCAGGACTGGAAATGGACTGGCAGCCAGTGCAGCTGGAGAAGTACTGGCGTAATGTGATCTCGTTGGCCAGCCTCTGTTAACAATCTTGGACTAGCTGAAGTTTCTGTACCGATTAATAATAAAGGTGATGGTGATGATGATAATGATAATAATAATAGCAATAGTGGTGGTGAGCATGCTGGAAAGGCTGACCTAGCGGTACCTCTTGCAAAAAAGCAGCCAAACCTTTTGGGAAACCTAATTTTTGGGGAAATGTTTGTTATACCAGAACTGGGCCAGGGCTTCTCGGATCTCCCTTTCCTTTCCCTTCTGTGGTTTTGACTTATTCCATCTTAGCTGGAGCATAAGGTGCAAAATTAGGACAATGTTCCAAAGAGCGGTAATCTAGCAGTTTATTTATCTCTTATCGTCTTCTGGAAATCTTTCAGGATTACAGGTTTACAAGGAGAGCTTACCAAAAAACAAAATAAAACAAAACACACACACACACACACACACACACACACACACTGAAGGACCTTCAGGATAGGAAATAGGAGGATTAGAGAGAGAACTGCTGGGAAAGGTTTTTGGAATGCCTGATCCTCACCGCAAACACCAAATAAAAGCTTATCTCAGAATATTAGGGAGGGGAAGAGGAGAGAATGCAACCAAGTGAGAAATTGCAGAGAGCGGGAGGGTGCCATCCGGGTTGAGCAGATCCCCTTTGTCCTGTTCCTTTATTGTTCTGTCTCCACCCCTAGGGAGGGCAGAGAAATTGGTTCAGTTTGAATTTTAATGTGAACATACCTAATTTTGCACTTTGAACCACTATGTGAACTGAAAATTGATTATCCTTCCAAATCTGTTTGTCTCCAAATGTTGCAATGGAGTTCTCCAGTCCCCACCCCCAAAGTGTACAAAAGTGCATATATTAAGGAAAACAACAGTTATATAATATAACAGTAATTATATTAGTAACACTGTTTGCAAAAAAGGGTTATATCAGGCAAAAATGCATTCAAAAATTCATGTATTAGGAAAAATGTGCACAAAAATGCTTATGAATTTTATGCAAACTTTTAAAACTAAATTCTCAATGTTCAGAATGAATCGACCTTAAAACTGGAGAAATTCTCAAAGTTCAAGACAAACTGAAGTTAAGATTAGAAAAATGAGAAACTGAGAGAAACTGAAATTGATGGATTTGTCCATCTTTAGTTTACCTTGCCCTGTGCTGACTTCTCCTTAATTCCCGTTTAGCTAGGATAATTTCTAAAATTAATTCCAGAACTAGAGCATAAGCAGTATGCTGCAGCTTTCCGTTGCTTCACCCTGTTTGCATCTCTCTTTCTTTCCACTCACACATTCATTACTCTATGTATTTTACCAATAGGTGAATACTGATAAAACACTGCAAAAAAACCCAACAATCGTTATGCGATGCTACGCAGGACTGCATCAAGATTCTTTTTGTGCAATGTTTTGCTGATGTGCACAGGTGCTACTGTCCATGGGTGAAGCACCCACATGAAAAGGACCTGGATACAACCAATCAAGGTTGTTTTTTGGCAGTGTTCTAGCTGTATGCACTACACATTCACATCATTAAAACACTGCACAAAAGTTAACTTGACACAATCCTATGCACCAGTGCATCAAGGTTGCGACAATCCACATGTATGCATCATTCATACAGAGGAGTTAGGGAAGGAGGGAGGGAGTGTGCAGTGCAAATGAATGGGGGGAAATGGAAGCTGTGGCAAACTGCATGTGGAAAAGAGTTCTGAGCAAAATTCAGAAATAAAGAAGAATGAAACAATGGAAATGTCCGTGCCCTCCAGGAAGGCAGTTGAAAGAGTCAGAGATTGAGGTGATGTTCAGTAGAGGCTGATATCAAGGTCCAGAGCAGTGAACAGGGTTCAGATGAGCCAGAGGCAGGCGTATAGTCAAGGTCAGGCAGATGTTCAGGCTCTAAAAAAGGTTTCCACCCCTGTTCTAAAAGCTGGTAGTCTGGGATGAGGGGGAGGGAGGTGAAGGGAGAGCTCCAAGAGTCTCTAGGGTAGCTCCTGTGTTTGACAAGTTTCTCAGAGTGAGCAATGAAGTCTGAGGCACATGTTATGTATGGCTGGCCAGGCCGCTACTGGCTTTCCCAGTTATCTGGTCTAGCTGGGCTGATGAGCAGCTGCAGTTCCCCTCTCTGGCCATTTTCTGGGTGGTGCTGCAGAGCAGCCAACCATAAATTCCCTCTGTCTGAACATCAGCTTCAGTACCAAATAAGGCCCCCACAGCCAGATTCCCTGGTGTGGGTTTGCTGGTGCCTTGCAGGAAAATTCCAACTTTGGGGAAAAGTCCAGGTAATTTGGAACTCCAAGATCTGGGGAGAAATTTGGATGAAAATTGTGGGAGCATCCCTAAATGCCATAGCAAACCGCAGAATAATTCAGAAAAGCTCTCACTTCCTATGCTCAGAGAAGGAATTAAGTAGGGTGTTGACTTAGGCATCACCTCCCAAAATAGGAAATGGATCAGCCAGAAAGAGGTCAAAAGAGAACAGAGGTTTCCATATGCTAATTTTCATGCATAGATGCAATTTTTGAAATAACTACTATAATTTAAATAGAAATATAATACATCTCACTGTAGTGGAGAAGACTGTGGCCAGGTGAACTGCAAGCCTGCTTAATCTGCTGCCCAGGTGCTAAGCATTGATGAGCAACTTCAGTGCTCTGCTCTCTTTATGGTTCTTGATCTTTAAGCCAAACTTGGACTATGGAGACCTTCAAATAGAGGATTGTCCTCTGTAAAGTAGGACACCTGGCCACCCTGGTGTCACCCCCCAAAAGAACCCCCCCCCACTAAAAATGAGGACCCACGAAGACCCACAGAACTGCATAAAATGTGCATATGCTAATTTATATGCCTAGATGCAAATTTAGAAAGAATTACTATAATTTAAATAGAAGTGTCTTACATCTCACCATAGTGGGGAAGACCTGTGTTCCTGCCCAGTTTCAGGTGATAACTGTTGATAGGCAACTTCAAGCCCCCTGCTGTTCTCTCTTTGTAAGGTTCTTGATCTTTCAGGTGGATCTGGACTGGACAGCCCTTCAAAGAAACATACCTAACCAGGCTGCCTGGCTTCTAGTCTTTGCAGACCATCATTTTTAGTAGGGCTGTGCACCGTTTTGGTGCAAAGCCCTAACAATGAGGTGAAGCGGGCTGATTCAGCGGTGCCTTGTCAACACCTAACTTGGTTATCCCTTTTTGATCTTTGGTTTGAGTTTCTGGGAATAGCACATTTTGCCTGCGTCTTGCACAAAACCTAGTGGGCCAAACTGCCTGAACTTTGGCAGATGGGATGCCCTCCAGGGGGGGCTGACAGGTGCCCAGATTTCAAGCACTTCTGTGGAAACAGTAAAAAGTTATAGCTCTTTGCTTTGAGAGTTTTTGTGGGTGGGGAATCAAATTTTACCTGCACCTAGCACAAAAACCACTGGGCCAAACTGTCTGAGATTTGGCACATGAAGTCCCCTCCAGGGGGGCTGGGAGTTCCCCTAATGTCATGTATGTATCATAAAAACTGGAAAGGTTATGGCCATTTGTGTTTTCCCATGCAAGTCAATGGGGAAATGCCCCAAACAAGTGATCCAGATGTCCAAATCTCGCTTTGAATCCGGATCTGAGTCAAAGTGGATGGTGTCCAAATCAGTCCAAAGTGGAGCAGGGCTTCTTCAGAAGATCAGAAGTGGCATCCAAAACAGAGCAGGGAGTCCATGTACAGCCCTGATTTTTAGTGGAGTGTCCAGGGATGGATGAATCCATCCATTTCGGTTTCTCTCAGTTACTCATTTTTCCAGTCTTAAGTTCAGTTCATCCCAGACTCTGAGCATTTCTCCAGTTTTAATTTCTGTTCATCCCAAACAGTAAGAATATTTTCTCTTTTTAAAATTTGCATGAAAATTCGTAAGCATTTTTATTTACATTTCCCTTAATACATGCATTTTTGTATGCATTTTGCCTAGTATTCCCATTTTTTTGCACACAATTTCTCTAATATAATGCATATTTGAACAATATTTCCCCTAATATATGCATTTTTATATGTAGGTTTTGATTGGAAAACTCCATTGCAAAATTTGGGGAAGTGCGAATTTCAAAGGATAACTGAGTTTCGGTTCGCACAGTGTCTTGAAAGTGTGGAATTAGGTAAATTTGCATTAAAATGCAAACAGAACAATTTTCTCCCCCATCCCTAGGACTGTGCAAATGTCTTTCTTCAACATGGAGCATTTTCCCCCTCAGTAGTTATGAGAAATCCATGGTTCTATCTTCAAGCTAGTGCACCTGTTGCAGGAAAACAACGTTTTCCTCACGGAATAGTTTTGTGTCACTTCTACATGGCCATGAATGGTGCAGGTTCTCTGTTCTCCTTTTTCCTACCTCACTGCAGCTACTGGTTCTACTAGGTTTGAGGGCCTCCAGGCCTCTCTTTCCCCGTGTGCCACCCTGGCAACCACCACCGCATTCCTGCCCCCATGCTCCTCTCTAGGATCTGCTTAGTATGTGTGCCAAGTTTCAGGTGTCTAGGTTTCATGGTCTTGGTGCTGACAGACACACACACACACACACACACACACACACACACACACACTCTTATATTATTATAGATAATATAGTTTTTATGTATAATAAATGCAATGCCATGTTCCTGGGCCTGCATATTTCTGACCTTTTCAATTAATTACTAGTCACTGGGGCATTACAAAATTCAACAATAAAAGTTGAAGGAGAAATTATACTTACCTGCAGATTAGCACACGGGGATGGCCATCATTCTGAAATGCAAATTTTGAAGTGTTCCCCTGCTTCGATTTTGGCAGATTTTGGATATGTCAATCAGCTTTCATTTCTGAGTGGAAAACACTTTCAAATCCTAGACTTAAAAGGGGACGGTAAGAAATGGGGGGAAAGAAAAAATGTAAAAAATAGCCCTTTCTTCAGGCTACTGAATGACATATTTCTACTAGCATGTTGTAACCACAACTTGGAGAAAAAAGAACTGGTTGGACAAGTGATTTATTTAAATCACTCTGCATGCTAATAAAGAAACTGTCACAGCTAGATGATGACTGACTGTATCAGATTAAATTCTGCCACTCACTCTTTTCTTCTATCTTGTGCTTAAGCTTTTACATTCCTTAAAAATATTATCAGTTCTCTTTTATTTATTTTAAAAATGAAATTTCTTTCTTTCTTTCTTTCTTTCTTTCTTTCTTTCTGCTTTAGTGCCACAGTTCATGTTTGAAAGCTCTGGACTGCAGGACATCTGCATAGGTAGAGATAAATCTTCTTGGCATTTTAATTTTCTCTCTGGAAATTTTGTTTTGCTGTGCAGGTACTGAGGAGTTCTGGGGGTGCTTTTCATGATTGCTCTCCTTATGAAAGCAGCTGTTCCATGAACGTTGAGTATTTTGTTACCTCATCATGAACTAGAGTGATATTATGACATGGTGGGGGTTGCTGAGGCAATATCTAACCCATTTCTCATTCACAAGGGTCTCACTGATTGATTTAATGTGTCAGCTCTGGAACACTTAGTCATTCCTGATAGTTGTTCGACTCCATGTTATTTATGTAAACGATGCTTTACTCTTTGCCTTTTGTGCCGATAAATCCAGTTGGATGTAAGATAAGAGGTCTTTCCTTGAGGGATTATAATAGCAGCAGTGGCCTCTTTCAATCTTCATAATGGTGAGGAGAAAGACGTTTGGTAAGCATCTCCTTTTTATGTTCCCATTCAGGGAGTTATGACAAAATGGGGGAACACTGTAGGAAAGGACAAATAAAATCAGGAAAGACAAATGGCCTCTTCAGAGATAAAAGCTGATTGAAATTCCAGATAAGAGGAACTTCGCCCTGGCTTACATAAAATTGGGAGACTCCATTAAAGTCACCTGAAGTTTCCATCAAAACTTGGGAGGCTGCCTAGTGCAAAGATAAAATGGGCAGAAAAGGCTCGTGTGTGTGTGTGTGTGTGTGTGTGTACAAAGTGCCCCATGATATCCTGATTAGCAAACTAGCTAAAAGTGGGTTAGATGGAACAGCTATCAGGTGGATCCACAGTTGGCTACAATCTCAAAGAGTGCTTATCAATGGGATCTTCTTAAACTGGGAAGAGGTAATGAACGGGGTACCGCAGGGCTCAGTCCTGGGCCCAGCGCTCTTCAACATTTGTATTAATGACTTGGAGGAGGAGGTGCAGGGAATGCTGATCAGATCTGCAGGTGACACAAAATTGGGTGGGATAGCTAATACCGTGGAAGACAGAAACAAAATTCAAAGTGATCTTGATAGACTGGAGCGCTGGGCAGGAAGCAACAGAATGAAATTTAATAGGGATAAATGCCGAGTTCTGCACCTAGGAAAAAGAAACCAAGTGCACAGTTACAAGATGGGGGATACTTGGCTCAACAATACTAGAAGCAAGGAGGATCTTGGAATTGTTGTAACTGAGGAGGCAGAGAGCTGACTCTCCACAGGGAAACCTGTGTTGCTATGGGTTCCCCTAGACATCTGATGGAGAACAAGAATTTCTTGGAGTGTTCATACTGTGAACCCTTATCTTATGCTCAGCCTGTGTATATGTGTAAATAAAGATAGTATCACAGAGATGCCATACGTCTGCCTTCTATGGAAACCGAATCCTGGCTTGAAACCTGTGAAACTTCTCACCACTCGAAAGTGGGCTGCATGGGCAAATCACTATGCATGTCCACTGAAATAAATCCCACTGACGTTTGTATAGGATTGCAGCTGCCGTATGTATGTATTGAAGCTTGCATGCATGCACACAGTGCTGTTGATCAACATGGCATTTCTTGGTGGCTGTCAAAACTGCCTTACAAGAGTTTACAGCATCCATTTTGACGAAGGGGAAACCATCGAAAGAAGGCAGGGAAGAAAGACGCAAGAGAGATGACTAAGAAGTTAAGGTGAGCAAGTGCAATTTCAGTTGGGGAAGGACAACATTCTTAAAAAATGTGCCCCCTATTTCAGCTTTGCACTAGTTCTGAGGGGGATTTGAAGGGAGAGAGGGGTGGTTTTTTTTGCAGGGGGTGGGGTTGCCTTTCCTTGCAGTAGTTCTTTCTTCTTCTTGCAATGGGAAACAGGAACATGAGACTACACATGTAAGTGAGGCAAGGCCGAAAATGTGGCATCCTTCAAACGCCTCCTGAAAACTCCCTTGTTCACCTAAGCTTTCCCTGAGTTCTAATTAAATTAATCATGCCTCTCCATCTTACTGCTCCTTGTATTGTATTGTATTTGTTGTAATTGGAATGGTTTATAATGTTGTGTTTTTAATATTGTATTTTAAATGTGGTTTTAATATGTGAACCACTTAGATATTTTATTATATTCAGCAGTATATATAAATATCACAAATAAATCAACAGCAATCATTTTGCAGAGTTTTGCAAGAAACCCAGCATCAGCATCCTCTGGTGGCTATTGGAACCCCGGCACCTCAGGAGGGTCCACTGGTGTGCCCTGGGCCCCCCAACCACAAGTTGGCTGCAGCCATGATGGGCAGCCATTTTCATTTCCCAGAATACCCTGGAACAGCCAACATAGTACCTTCTACTTTGATTTCTCACCATGCTCCAGAGCAGTCCTACACTGGGCTTTCTGGGCACTGTGGAAAATTAAAATGGCCACCGACCACTGCTGCCATCAGATAAGGCTACATGTCCTGCTCACAGTAGGTATTCCAGTGTCTTTGTCTTTGAGGTTCCACAGGACTCTTGGTTGCTGTGTTATTGTTTGTACTAGAATAGATTTAACATGGCTTCCCTTCTGAAACAACAGGTGAGCTTTTGTGAAGCACCTTCTCTTGCCTCACACCTGACCCAGATGGTTTTCAAGCCAATAGGAAGGGGATGTTTACTCCCCAGGTGACCAACTTAACATATCCAGTGTCTCCTCACACTGCTGCACCCAATGAGTAATCTGCCATTGTTGGAGCCAGAGTCATCTGTACTAAGGGAAATGGTTGCTCCTAAGGAGATTCATTGTAGGTCATCCTCCAAAGTGATGGAGGGAAATAACAATAATAATAATTGTGCTAACATTATCTCTTCTGGCTCTTGTATGGCTCTTAAAGTTTTTTTTTCTTCAAAAGAGGGTTATGATAGATAGATATAAGACAGGAGACAGATGGATAGACAGGGGGTGGGAGGGAGGGAAAGGAAGGCAGAAGTACATGCTCTCTGGATGTCAACAGCCATCTCTCTCACACTGTTTCATGTTGCCAGGATAGAGAAGTCCCAATGGTTCCTCCCCCAACTCATTCCTCCCCCACACATTGCACCAATTTATATGAAAATTAAGATTACAAATTAAATGCTGGAGTTTTCCAGTTCATCAGCCATCCAATAAAAATGATGTTGCATTTCTTTCTCTATGCATAATTCCCATGAGATTACTCTGTCCTTACAGCTTAGCTGTGTCCCTGATATAAAAGATCTCTATCCAATTTTATTGAAATCAAGAAGTAACATCATAATCCCAATATTGAGGTATAATCATTATTATGTTCCTCCTGAGGGGTTCTCCCCCCACCCCCTTCACCACTGTCTCTGTGCTGCTTTAGATTTATTTTGTTGATAATCATTCGGTGTTTACCTTCATGTGGATAAGATTATAAACCAAATCATTGGTGGCTGGGTGGCGGGGAGAAAATGCTTCCAAAAATCCTTATTATCACTTGGCAGGGCTTTGGTTTACAGTCAATTGACAAATGTGTTAGCTTTAATCATTTTGTCAGGGTTTCTCTTCCATACAAAAGCTCCCTAGTCATTCTGCAGAAGCCCAAAGAGGGCTCAAACTGGGTGTGGATGCTGTTTTAACACAGCTGAGTTTAACTTCTTTGCATACCAAAGAAAATGAGGATCACCAGTGTTGTTAGAGCCACACCCTCTGCGCAGGGCCCTTGAAGGATACTTGGAAACCACAATTGCTCCTAAATGTGGTGGCAAGGTTATTAACAGGGGCTTGTAAATTGGCAACATGACTCCCCTGTTGTAACAGCTGTCCTGGCTTCCAATTTGTTTCTGGGAACATTGCAAAGTGCTGGTGATGATCTTTGAAGCCCTTAATGGTTTAAGACCAGAATATCCGAAGGGTTGCCTTCTCCCATATGAGTAGGGCAGCTGTTTATGCATTGCCAAAAAAGAGGACACCAATTTGCATAACATTTGTATATATAAATGTATATGTATAGGTGTGAATTTAGAAATAATAACTATAATTTAAATAGAAATACAATAGAAGGGAAGACTTCTAGGTGACCTGTGTGCCTGCTCAGTCTGCTCTCCAGGTGCCAACTGTGGATGAGCAACTTCAAGGTCCTTGCTGCTCTCTCTTCTTAGGGTCCTTTATCTACATACTGGGCATGGACTGGACTGCCCGCTGGTACTTTGACTTTAAATCAGATTTGGACCAGACACCTCTTCAAATAGAGGACTGTCCTCTGCAAGCTTTCCAAAATACAAGACTGTCTTCTGTAAAGTAGGACACATGGCCACCCTACATATGAACCTGCCCACCTATTGAGATTGCCTTTGGAAGCCATCCGGTGTATCCCAAGTTCCTCAGAATCACACTTAATATCCTGCTTTGACTGCAGTAGACTCCCAGTGCAAGGCTATCACAGAAGCAATGCAATGAAGCCAGCAAACATTCAAGTATACAGGGTTCTATCCAATAGGGTTCAGTCGTAAGGCAGGAGTGGTCCAAATAACAGGCAGACATCAAAACACAGGCAACCGGTCAGATATGTTATGCAATCCAGAGTCAATAGGGAGTCCAAAAGTCAGTAATATGGAGCATCAATCACAAGGAAAAGTGCATGGCACAAGAGCTGGAAGAATGGTGTTGTTCCAACACTGACTAGGCCTACAGTGAAGGCTCTTAACCCCAAAACCTACTGAGTCCCACCCAGAGTTCAGCTGCAGTAATCAGAGTTCCATCTCCAGAGCCCTACTTCTGAGGAGTCACTTTCTCCTGGGGAGCCCTTCTCTGCAAGCAAGCAAGCAAGCATCCTTGTCATAGCGGCCCTACTGGCCTGTTGTTTGAGGTGATGATGCTCCTGGGAGCCAGGGCGTTGTTCACCCTCAGCCTCAAGAGGCAGGATCTCCTCCTCCTGACAGAGATGGACCTGCAACTATCACCCCCAAGGGCTCAAGCTCCTGCTGGTCTGGTGTCAGTAATGGATCTGGGGCTCCAGGACCTCCTCTGAGGAGGACTTCTCCAGCGGGGCCATGACATTTAGTTGGGACTAAGGACAGGACATTTTTGATGGTTGTGCCTAAGCCTTGAAACTCTCTAGCAAGAAAAGCCTACCTTTATTGGCCTTTTGTGAGTTGGTAGAAACGTTCATTCCAACCCAAATTTGTGCTAAGAGCCCATTAGTGCAACCTGTACAAATTATCCAAATCGGGCAATTTGCAAAAATCTTATCATTTGATTTTGCATGATTCATTCTAGGCCTGCAAGACATGAGGCCTGCAAGACATAGCAAGGAGCTATGCAGGTCAGTGAATCCCCACCCCCAAATATTTGTAACTCTTATTCAGCCACCTCTCTGGCACTGGAGATTCCAGCAGCCTCTGCCTACACCCTTCCAGGCATGTCTTTGCAATAGGGTGGCCATTTAAGCATTGCCAAAAAAGAGGAAGTGCTTCACCAAAGAGAAGGACAAAAAAGGACACAGATATGCATACAATGTGTATACGCTAATGTATATGTGTAGATGCAAATTTAGAAATAATGGCTATAATTTAAATAGAAATACAGTCCATCTGACTGTAGTGGAGAAGATGGTGACCCATGTGTGCCTGCTCCAGGTACTAACTGTCCAGGTACTAACTGCTGATCAGCAACTTCAAGGCCCCTGCTACGCTCTCTCCTTAGGGTTCTTTGACTTTAAACCCTCTGGGCCAACATTTGTTGACTGCCTTTTATCCCACTTCAACTCGTGACACATCTGTGGCCTCAGCAAACCATCCACGAAAGTGTGAGCCCAGGGTTTGATATCCCAGAAATTTAACTGGTTGCATAAATGATCCCTGACACCAGTGCGTAAACTAGCCGACTGGGACCGGGATGGCCAACTTTCCCAGCTGCGGAAAGCTTCACCTGAAGATTTGGGCAAATCAGGCTAGTGCAGAAGGCAGAAGAGCGGGCGAGGCTGGCTTGTTCTGGTCCGATGGCAATGCCATGTGGGATGCTGCCCTTTGCAAGCAAGAACGACCCTATTATGCTTTGTTGGTTGACTGCCTACAAAAAACCAGCTTCCTTTGATACGCTTTTGCCCATTTCCTCAGAAAGCTTTGCTTCAGCTGAGTCTGGTTAATTACCATTTCTCCCCCTTCCCAGCTTTAATAGCTGCGGGCTCTGCCTCAGGCTGTTAACTACCAGACTAGTCATTAAATACTGGTCAAGATGATTTCTTCAAGATAACAGTCTCATTTTTATGATTAAAGCAGTGATTCCCCACTACAGAGGAGGGAAAACAAAAGGTAGACTCTGCAGTCTCCTCTAAGTGAAACGTGCTCCACAGCGGTGGTCCTGGGCACAAGTGTGCTGTATTAATTGTGGAAGCTTCGTGTTGCTAATTTGGATGCACCCACATTCAATTTGGGTTGGAAGCCTTGAGTCCTTTAGCTCAGAGCTCCCACCCGGTGGAGGCTGGTGGCTCTGACGTCAGTGGAGCAGTGAATCCGCTCTGGGTTTCATTCAGAACCAGTCAGAACTCTTAGGGAGAGTAGGCAAACTGGCACAGTGTCCGAGATTGTCCTATATTGTTTATTGTGCAAAGCACCTTGGATAGCTCCTTTAGAGTTCTGATTCTGACTGAAACCTGAAGCAGATTCACTGCCTCACTGACATGAAGAGCCATCAGCCTCCACTGCTCCCACCAGCAACTAGGGATATATGGATCCCCTTACCTGGGGTCCGTGGGGGGGTCTGTAGGCAGGGGGAGGCGATCTGGTCCTCCCCCCAGAATCCTTCCCATCTGGCTCCGCTCTGCGGGGAGTCCACGGAACCACCAGCTGGCTCCGGCCGCTGCCGGACTTCTGGCTCCGGCCAGTCTGCGGACGCAAATGGCGTCCCTGCCTTTGGCCATTAGCGTCCCTGCCTTTGGCCATGATAGGCTACGTAAATCTTTACGTAGCCTATCACAGCAAAGAGTAGGGATGCAAATAGCGTCCACCATGCCATTTGCGTCCCTGCCTTTGGCCATGATAGGCTACGTTTTTACGTAGATTTATGTAGCCTATCACGGGCAAAGGCAGGGACGCAAATGGCGTGGCGGTTGCTATTTGCGTCCCTGCTCTTTGCCGTGATAGGCTACCTAATGATTTACGTAGCCTATCACGGTGAAAGGCAGGGATGCAAATGGCATCCGCTACGCCAGATGCCATTTGCATCCCATCCGCAGACAGGCGGCAGCAGGCGGGACAGATGGGACAGCCGGCAGTGGCTGGCCGGCACCAGGTAGGGTCTGTCCTGACTGGACTTCGCGGGGTGGCGGGGGGGAGCAGTCCGTTCCGCCACAGGCTCTGGGGGGTGAGATTCTAAGAATCTGGCCTCATTGGAGTCCGTGGCAGAATTCTCCACCATCCCTACCAGCAACTATTTTTTCGGAGTAGGGAATGGGTTAGGGAGTAGCAATTGGTGAAGCTGTCAACCTCATTGAGGTTCTCAGTTTTCCTCTGCAAAGTTTGTTCATCCCGGACCTTCTCCACCCCCCACCCTGAAACTCACATGTATTTTTCTACATATTTTTCAAAATGTTCACATTTGTGTGTGCATTTTTCAATGGTATGAATTTTTGGGAGACCCCCACCCACTGACTAAAGCAGCTTTAGTAAAAACAAACAAACAGTGGACTGACAGACTGACTGACTAACATGGGGACGGGGGGTGACTTGTGGCCCCCCAGCCCCTTTGGCCTACAACTCCCATCATCCCTTGTCAGCATAGCTAATGGTGAGGGATGATGGGAGTTGTAGGCCAAAACATCTGGAAGATTAACAAAACAGAAAATTTATCCCAACCCTGAACTAAATAGTGATAAAACAATTTGTTGTTGTTCAGTCGTTAAGTCGTGTCCAACTCTTCGTGACCCCATGGACCATAGCACGCCAGGCCTTCCTGTCCTCTGCTCTCTCCCAGAGTGTGCTGAAGTTCATATTCATATTCCAAAATATTTGAGCTTCAGCTTCACTATCTGTCCTTCCAATGAGCAGTCAGGGTTGATTTCCTTTAGGATTGACTGATTTGACCTCCTTGCAGTCCAGGGGACTCGGAAGAGTCTTCTCCAGCACCACAGTTTGAAAGCATCAATTCTTCGGTGCTCAGCCTGCCTTATAGTCCAGCTCTCACAGCCATAATTACTACTGGGAAAACCATAGCTTTGATTATACAAACCTTGGTCGGCAAAGTGATGTCTCTGCTTCTTACTCTGCTGTCTAGGTTTGCCATAGCTTTCCTCCCAAGGAGCAAGCCGCTTTTAATTTCATGGCTACAGTCACTGTTTGCGGTGATCTTGGAGCCCAAGAAAATAAAATCTGTCACTGCTTCCATTTCTTCCCCTTCTATATGCCAGGAAGTGATGGGGCCAGATGCCATGATCTTAGTTTTTTTAATGCTGAGTTTCAAACCAGCTTTTGCACTCTCCACTTTCACCCTCAACAAGAGGCTCTTTAGATCCTCTTCGCTTTCTGCCATTAGGGTAGTATTGTCTGCATATCTGAGGTTGTTGATAATTCTCCCGGCAATCTTAATTCCAACCTGTGATTCATCCAACCCGGCGTTTCTCATGATGTACTCTGCATATAAGTTAAATAAGCAGGGCGACAATATGCAGCCTTGTCGTACTCCTTTCCCAGCTTTGAACCACTCGGTTGTTCCATGTCTGGTTCTTACTGTTGCTTCTTGACCCTCATACAGATTTCTCAGGAGACAGGTAAGGTGGTCTGGTACTCCCAGTACTGCTTTTCCCACCCTATCATTGCTACTCCATTTCTTCTAAGGGATTCTTGCCCACAGTAGTAGATATAATGGTCACCTGAATCAAATTCGCCCATGCCTGTCCATTTTAGTTCGCTGATGCCCAAGATGTCAATGTTCAATATTGCCATCTCATGTTTGAGCACCTCCAGCTTACATTGATTCATTGATTTTACATTCCAGGTTCCTAAACAATATTGTTCTTTACAGCACTGGACTTTCTTTTCACCACCAGGCACATCTACAGCTGAGTGTCCTTTCGGCTTTGGCCCAGCCGCTTCACTCTTTCTGGCGCTACTTGGAAATTCCCTCTGCTCTTCCCCAGTAGTATATTGGACACCTTCCGACCTGAGGGGCTCATCTTCCGGTGTCATATCTTTTAGCCTTGTGATACATTTCATGGGGTTTTCTTGGCAAGGATACTGGAGTGGGTTGCCATTTCCTTCTCCAGTGTACTCACAGTAAGTAACTGTAAATAAATAACTATAAATAATTTCCCCAACTTCTCGTATTAGACAACTAAGTTTTCCAGGAAAAACCCATCCAAATAAAAAAACAGTTATGAAGGTAGAAAGCTAGCAAGGAGGTGGGACTATCCAGTGTATTGCACTGTGCCACACGTATGAGTATCTACCTCCTGGAAAGAAGCCGTGGGTGTGTGCTCGGTGTAATGAGCTCCTGGCTCTCAGGGAACAAGTGTGTCCCTTGAGGCCAAGGTTGCTGACCTAGAGAAGCTAAGAGAGGCAGAGAGGTTGGTGGATGAGACCTTCAGGGACCTATTGGCTGTGTACCACTTCCAGGGTGACAGCTCCTCAGCTGTCATGGAGAATGTGGGTCTCAGGAAAGTAGGGCATCATTCCTCAGAAGAGAGAAATGATCCCTTAGAAGGGACCCATTCCTCAGATGATGAACAAATATCCTCTCACACCAAGGATGTGCCTCCAGGGGAATGGGGGCTTGTGGTAGTGGGGGATTCGATCATTAGACACATAGACAGCTGGGTTTGTAATGGGCATGTAGACCACATGGTGAATTCCCTGCCTGGTGTGAAGGTTGCAGATATCACGTGCCATCTAGATGGCCTAGTACATAGTGCTGGGGTAGAGTCAGTGATCGTGGTACATGCTGGTACCAACCATGTGTGAAAATGTAGTTGTGAGTTCCTGGAAGCCATGTTTGGGTTGCTAGGTAGGAGGCTGAAATCCAGGTCCACCAAGGTGGCTTTCCCTGAAATGCTACCTGTTCCATGCTCATGGCCAGCTGGACAGGCAAAGCTGAGGAGTCTCAGTGCATGGATGAGACAGTGGTGCCGGGAGGAGGGATTCAGATTTGTTAGGCACTGGGAATGTTTTGGGATGAGCCAAGCCTGTACAAGAGGGACGGGCTCCACTTGAACCAAAATGGAACCAGACTGCTGATGCTAAACATACAAAGGGTGGCAGAGCAGCTTTTAAACTAAACCCTGGGGGAAAGCTGACAGGAGCTGGGAAACATCCAGTTTGGGCTGAATGATCCCCAAGGGATGAAGATGAAAATGTTTTTGATTGCCCAAATGTAGAAGGGGAGGAAATAAGTCAGGAGTACATGACAGAACGTAATAGCCAGTCAAAGGGACCAATGTCCCATAGCAAAAGATGCACACGCCAGACACATCTAGGGAGGGATACCATGTATAAGTGTTTTTATGCAAATGCTAGAAGCCTCAGAGCCAAAGGGGGAGAATTGGCGTGCTTGATTTTAAAGGAGAACCTGGATATAGTGGGCATTACAGAAACCTGGTGGAGCGGAGAGAATCAGTGGGATATGATCATCTCTGGATATAAACTCTCTAGGAAGGACAGAGAACGGCGTACTGGGGGAGGTGTTGCCCTGTACATCAAAGAAGGTGTAGGGTCAAGTGGACTAGTACACCTAAAAGAAGCACTGTGGGTGCAATGCCAGGCTCCAAAACTAATTTAGTGCTAGGAACATGCTATTGCCCCTGAGACCAGAATGCTCAGAGTGACCTTGAGATGGAAAACGAAATCAGGGAGGCCTCCAAACAAGGAAGTGTTGTAATAATGGGCGACTTCAATTACCCCCACATCGATCGGATACATGCATATTCCAGCCGCAACAAAGAGGTTAAATTTCTCAGTGCCCTAAATGATTGTGCCCTAGAACAGTTGGTCATGGAATCAACAAGAGGGAGGCAACCCTGGATTTAATCCTAAGTGGTGTCACCCAGGACCTAGTAGGAGATGTCAATGTTGTTGAACCACTTGGAAACAGTGATCACAGTGCTATCAGATTTAATATATATTTAAGTGGAAAATTGCCCAGGAAGTCCAACACAGTCACATTTGACTTCAAAAGAGGAAACTTCTCTAAAATGAGGGAACCAGGCCCAGCTGGTATCCACCCTAGCGTTTTCAAAGAACTCAAATATGAAATTGCTGATCTTCTAACCAAAATATGCAACATGTTCTAAGATCAGTCTCAATATCAGAGGACTGGAAGATGGCCAATGTAACACCAATTTTCAAAAAGGGATCTGGGGGGATCCGGGAAATTACAGGGCCATTAGCTTAACGTCTGTTCCTGGTAAATTGGTTGAAGGCATTATTAAATATAAAATTAGTAAGCATATAGAAGGACAAGCCCTGCTGAAAAAAAATCCACACAGTTTCCACAAAGGTAAGTCCTGTCTCACTGACCTTTTAGAGTTCTTTGAGAGTGCCAACCAATAAACATGTAGACAGGAGTGATCCAGTAGACATTGTTTACTTGGACTTCCAAAAGGCTTTCGACAAAGCCCTTCATCAAAGACTCCTGAGCAAACTTAGCAGTCATGGAATAAGAGGACAGGTCCTCTTATGGATCAGTAACTGGTCAAAGAACAGAAAGCAGAGAGTAGGAATCCATGGCAAATTCTCTCAATGGAGGGAAGTAAATAGTGGGGTCCCACAGGGATCTGTATTGAGACCAATGCTTTTCAGCCTGTTCATAAATGATCTGGAATTAGGAGTGAGCAGTGAAGTGGCCAAGTTTGCGGATGATACCATATTATTTAGGGTGGTTAAAACAAAAAGGGATTGTGAAGAGCTCCAAAAGGATCTTTCCAAACTGGGAGAATGGGCATCAAAATGGCAAATCTGGTTCAATGTAAGCAAGCGTAAAATGATGCACGTTGGGGCAAAAAAATCCCATCTTCAAGTATAGCCTGATGGGATCTGAGCTAGCAGTGACCAACCAGGAAATAGATCTTGGGGTTGTGGTAGACAGCTCAGTGAAGATGTTGACCCAGCGTGCAGCTGCTGTCGAAAAAGGCAAGGTCCATGTTAGGCATAATTAGAAAAGGAATTCAGAATAAAACTGCCAATATCATACTGCCCCTATACAAATCTATGGTGTGGCCACACTTGGAATTCTGTGTCCAGTTCTGGTCACAACACCTCAAAAAAGATATTGTAGAGCTGGAAAAAGTGCAGAAAAGGGCAACTAAAATGATCAAGGGGCTGGAGCATCTCCCCTGTGAGAGAAGGTTACAACAGCTGAGATTGTTCAGCTTGGAAAAAGGGAGGGTAAGGGGAGACATGACAGAGGTCTACAAAATGATGCATGGTGTGGAGAATGTGGATAGGGAGACATTTTTCTCCCTCTCTCAAAATACAAGAACCCGATGGGATCATCCTATGGAGCTGACTAGTGGGAGATTCAGGACAGATAAAAGGAAGGACTTCTTCACACCGCGCATAGTTCAACTATGGAATTTGCTACCACAGGATGTAGTGATGTCCCCCAATTTGAATGGCTTTAAAAGGGGGTTAGACAAATTTCTGGAGGAAAAGGCTATCAATGGCTACTAGTCCTGATGGCTCCATGCTACCTCCAGTACCAGAGGCAGTGAACATAGCGGGACACCAGTTCTTGGGGAACACGGGTGGGAGGGTTCTGTTGTGCTCGTGCCCTGCTTGTGGGTTCCTGGTCAACAGCTGGTTGGCCACTGTGTGAATAGAATGGTGGACTAGATGGACCCTTGGCCTGATCCAGCAGGGCTCTTCTTATGTTCTTTTGTTCTTAAAGTAAAAGAAGTGAGCAGAATGGCACATGAAAGAGCTGCTGATCCTCTGCTGAGGATGTCACAGATGTTCAGGTCAAACCTGTGAATTCTAGAGAGGGATAGAGGAAATGATACGTGCAAAAGCTATTCATTACAACCTTGCTGCTGGTACCGATGCATATGTGGAAATGCCAAAGCACTGCTAGTTTCTTCTTTAAGTAAAATATGCTTAGTTTGTAAAGACAGGAAATGGCTGAGTAGCTCTAAGATCTAATCAAGTGAGGGCAATTCAGTTACTGCGTCTGGTTGAACTATTGTTTATCCTTCATGGTGAGAGGGAGGCTAAGTAGCTACATGCAATGCCTCCCTTACCAAAACAAAACAAACACAACTGAAATCATGGATTTCCCTGCCTCATTTGTGGCAGTGGATTGAACTGGTAGGGAGGAGGAGCACCCAGCAGGATGAGGCTCCATGCATGCAAAGCAATACCAATGGCAGTCAACCTGGAATCAAAGGCATAGCCATAGGGCTGTCCACGTCATGGGAGCAGACGACCCCTGTTTGGAAGTGAGCATCAGAGATGGGTTCTTGCCCAGTCCATCACTGATTGCAATCCTAAAAACTCTTACAAGGGAGTGAGGCCCGTTGCATACAGTGGGACTTACTTCCGGGTAAACATGCACAGAATTGCACTGTCTTCCTTCTAGCCACAAGTCCCTGGCTATTGCTAGTTCTGGCCCTTGGGAGAGGGGAGGTCTGATATGCCCTCATCATGCTCCCATTTTTCAGCATTTTTGAGTACTTGCTGCTTTCAGTGGTGTAGTGGAGCCAGGGCTTGCAGGGCTGCTGCCCCAGCACTTATTCTTAGCAGGGATGAGGATGACATCGGCCACACTAGTCAGAATCCCCTGTTGCCTCTGAGCTTGGCTGCAATCCTCACAGTAGCTGGGGAGGGAACTGAATTTCCCCATCAATAATATATTGCACCTTGTTGTGATGTGAAGTATTATGGGGTGGCTGGGTCTTGAATGTGCAGTGAAGACCCATTAGTTTTATAAAATACCTACTCCTGGTAGAGATGGAAACTGCTAGACCTGCTTTGTTGCTGTGGATCATCACAGCTGCCTGCAATTCTGGCCTCTCCTTGGGGGCTTCGCTCTGGGGATTGTCATAATGAGTGCCTGCATGTCAAAATGTACAGCTACGCCGCTGCTTGGGATGCTCCTTTCTCTGCCTGATGGCCTCTGCTGCCAGTCAGCGTTGACAATATTGGGCCAGATGGACCAAAATATAAGGCAGCTTCCTGTGCTCATTCAAGTGCAGATTTTCTCACAACTGTCAGAATCTGAGGCCACGTTTTTGATCACAACTTGGATTTAAATGTGGTAGGGTCACTTGGAGAAGAGACCGATAAAATTGCCTCTTCAGCCCTTGTGTTGCTGTTTGCCCTCCCTGGCTCATATGACCAAGCCATACATCCAGGTATGGGGCTGTTCTACTTCCACCCATGCCTAGTCCATATCAGAAGGTAACTTGAATAATGGGTCTGGGAAACCTTATTTTCAAGCAGCAACTGGAAAGGAGAGTCCGCCACTCTTTGACATTGTGCCTGACTCTCCGTAGACCTGGCTTTAAAAAATCCTCTCTCTGGGATGCTTCTGGAGGGGTGGCAGATTCCTTTAGCGATGCAGTTTGATGACAGCAGCATCTCTTTCCCATGGTGAAATCCAGGTGAGCTCCTTTCCTCAGTCCCTGAGATGGAATTTACTACACTCACAGAGGCCCCAGGCTTCACACCAAAGGCAAAGACTTGCATCAAAGGCTTGTGACTTTGCCAAGGAGCTTGGCTTTTAAAGTAGCTGGAGGGAAGGGGAAAGAGTCTAAGGATGGACAAATCCGGCAATTTTGGTTTCTCTCTGTTCCTTGTTTTTACAGTCTTATGTTTCTGTAAACTGCCCAGAGAGCTTTGGCTATCCCATCTCAAACTTTGAGATTTTTTTTTTAAGTTCACATGAAAATTCTTATGAATATTTGTGCACCTTTCTCCTAATACATGTTTTGTACACAATTTTGCCTAGTATATACATTTTGCAAACAATTTTCCTAATATTTTGCAAGCATTTTTAACATTATTTTCAATAATATACATATTTGTGTGTACTTTTCCATAATGTATGCATTTTTGCACACTTGGGGGGGGGGGGAGACTGGAGAACTCCATTGCGAACTTTGAAGGATAACCGAATCTCAGTTTGCGTATTGGTTCACAAATGCTACATTAGGAAAGTTCGTGTTCAAATGCAAATTGAAGGAATTTCTCCCTCATGCCTAAAACAAACCGCCTCAGTGAATTCATCCCCAGGTGGAAATCTACACCAGGAACCCCCCGCCTCACCCACCCACTTACTAGGTGGGGTTTAAAGCCTTGTCAAGTCCCATCTGAACGTGGCAGGGAAGAACAAGCTGCTCCAACTAAGGGGTAAAATCCAACATAAGTCCTACTTAGGGTATACCCATTGAAATGACTTGGATTTAAGTTAGTCATAACATAAGTCCCATTCATTTGAATGGGTCTACTCTATGTAGGACTGTCAGGGTTCTGCCACTGATGTAGACCCCTGAGCAACTCCTCAAGAATCTCTTGCCTCCTTAAGAGTCCCAATTTCCTTCTTTTACCTTCCCCTTTCCAATAACATGGAGTTTAGGCTGTAGACATGGGGTGACTGACACTCTAGATACAGGGCTTAACCACAACAGTTTGCTGGTAAATTAAACCAAGCAAATTACAACGAAAGGTATTTACAGAATAGAGCTGAGTGATACAAATGGCATTAAGAGAAAATAAAAGTTGCAAAACTCACCCTCCTTTACCCTAGCTATACTTAGACTTCTCCAGGCTGCTTCTTCCTGCTCCCTCTTCAGGCTCTGGTCTCCCCAATTCTGACTTGTACTGGCTCTTTTTATATACCCTCCTCCCTCAAAACCAAAAGTACTACTTCAAACCTGAAGAAATGAAACTTAACCAGGGAATTGAAACCACTCCTTTCAGGGATACCCCATCCCATCAGAAAAACCCAGGCCTCTAGGCCTAATCTTTTTACCTTTCTTTGCCTCAAACCTTCACAAGGACATATGTTGGACTTTACCGAAGGGCTCCAATAGCCCCTGGGTAACATCTTTTGGACTATGAAATTCAAAATGTGCTAATCTTGTGTACTGACCTGGAGATTTCTTCTTAGTGGGCCATAGTTTTTCAGGAGCATCTGAGAATGTTGCTGAATTGACTTCTGAGGAGTTATGCCAAAACCATCAGGTCAGTTCAAAAGGCTCACTGACTTGAGCAATGCCATCAGACAGGAATGTGCCTTCTCTCTAGCTGGCCAGAATGCAAGCATTTGCAGAACATCAGAGCAAGCTGCTAAAGCCACAATATTTACCAAAGTGCAGACCGTTGCTAGTAACGATTGACTCATTTGCCCCCCCCCACTGGGTCATTTTAACAATTTAGGGCACAATCCTATGCATGTTTAGACAGAAAAATGTCCTACAACTCCCAGCATGCCCCAGCCAGCATGGCTGGCTGGGACATACTGGGAGTTGTAGGGCATTTTTCTGTCTAAACATGCATAGGATTACACCCTTAGTTGCTAAATGTTCATTTGAGCACTTCACCCAAGGAGACTGCTCTTAATTGTACCAGACAACTAATTATTGCCAGGATGGTCCAGTGAAATATGGAACAAGGTTGGAAACTGACAAAGCTGGTAAGTTCGGAGTGTAACCCTACCCCAGATATGCCAGAAACTACAGATTCTAAAAAAGCTGTTTGTGGCAGTTAAAGGGAGAGTAGTAGGCATTGGGTGCAGTCCTATGTGTGCTTAGACAGAAAGAAGTTCTAGAACTCCCAGCATTCCCCAGTCAGCTGGCTGGAGAATGCTGGGAGTTCTAGGACTTCTTTCTGTCTAAGCACACATTGGATTGCACCCTTTGTTACTGCAATCAAGAGCAATATGAGGCTATGCTGGCCATCCAACACTACGAAGTTGCCTCATACTGGGTCAGACCCTTGGTCCATCTAGCCCAGAATTGCTCTCCTCAGGCACAAGTGAATGCTAGTATTGGTCATCATTTGTAGAGTTCAATAGGATTTACTCCCATCCATCAGCAAGGCCATTGCCACAAGTGGAAGAAAAGGTGGGCCAGCCAACTTGTCCTCCATTATTCTGAAGCAATCATGGCCTTCAGTCCCTCAGTAGCACTGCCAACCCTTCCTCGCCCTGGACAGAAATTGTGGATGAGGAGGAAACGCTCTGTATTAGTTCTGTTCTCCCCCCCTCCTTGTAACCATAGAACAGCCTTCAGAAGAGGGAGAAAAGAATATTGCTCCCCTCCAGGGTCATCCTGAGAAAGAAAACTGCACCACCTAGTGCAGGAGTGGGCCCTCAGCCTAATATCAAAAGCCCTCTGAAGGCAGGCAGGCCCTCCCCTGGCAGCCTGTTGAGCAGGGAGAAAGACAGAAAAGTTTGTCTCTCTCTCTCTCTCTCTCACACACACACACACACACACACACACACAGAGAGAGAGAGAAGTGTTAGAGAGGGCAAGAGAAGAGGGTTTCAGAAAGGGAGAGAGAAGAGGGTGTCTCAGAGAGGCGGAGAGAAAAGGGTGACAGAAAGAGCGAGAGAGAAAGAGAAAAAGAGAGTGTGTGTCAGAAAGAAAGAAAGAGAGAGAGAGAGAGAGAGAGGAGGGTGTCAGAAAGAGACAGAGGAAAGGGATGACCCAATCTACTTTTGATTCTGACCACTCTCACCCCTGGCTTCAGCCCCGCACACCACTGGAATATGGCCCCTGACCAATTATCCCTGTGGCCCTCAACAGAAAAAATATTCCCTATCCCTAGTGTAGCATATGGGGTGGTAAGATTTGCACTAAATTTATTGTTGTCCCCAAAGTAACCACATCTCTCTTTTTTCTTCTTTCCTTTTCTCTCCCTCCCTCCCTACTTCCCTCCTATAGTCCATTCCAGAACCATTTTTTTCCCTTTCCTTCCTCTCATTGTTGCTGCTTGTGTGAGTAAATGAAGACTATTTGGCTGTTAATCTGCTTTTAGGGAACAGTAATTTCCTATCGCTGCTTATACCATAAATCTCCCATTCCTCTCCCCTTCCTTCCCATTGTAGAAAATAAAATACAAAAATCCATCCTTGCAAAGCATGTGTTTATCTCTTTATTTTTAAATATTACTCCTTCCCAACATCTGTCTTTGTGGGGTATAATCTTACTGATGAAATATTTAATGTTTTCCTTCAGTCCTTGTCAATATGTCTCTGTGTTATCAGCTTAGCAGATGAAGAAATGGAAGGACATAACCTCAGCTTACCTGTGTGTATTTCTGCGTTGCATGTATGGACTTATTTTGTTCAGAGCAAGAATCAAAGTAATTCCTTCTGACACGGCTTCATTATTTTCAGCTCTCTCTGTTCCATCTGCTTAAATAACAGCAGTGCTGATGCAGTGCCTTTCATCTGGACAGCCATGTGGCCATGCTATAAGCCAATATGGATGTCACTGTTTTACCCCATGGTAAGCTCTACTACAACCCCACTCCCCAACCCCTATGACCCACCTTCTCATCCTGCCAAATAGGGAGGAAGGAAGATTTTACCACCCATTTGATGCAGAGGTTTGAGTAAAAAGAGTGGTAGAAAGATATTCCAGGAACAAAAGGTATTCTGTATTCTCTGTTTATCAGACATAGTACAGGGGGTATTCCTGTGCATCTCTCTACTACACTATATGTTGTACAACATGGCAACTCCAGTTAAAAAGATCAAGTAGCTTCATGGATCACTGCCTTGTTGTGGCGAAGGGGCTTGCGTAACTCAGTGAAGCCATAAGCTATGCCGTGCAGGGCCACCCAAGACGGACAGGTCATGGCGGAGAGTTCTGACAAAATGTGGTCCACTGGAGAAGGAAATGGCAACCCACTCCAGGATTCTTGCCAAGAAAACCCCATGGAACATATCACAAGGCTAAAAGAGATGACGCCAGAAGATGAGCCCCTCAGGTCGGAAGGTGTCCAATATACTACTGGGGAAGAGCAGAGGGAATTTCCATACAGTTCAATGCTCTAAAGAACAATATTGTTTAGGAACCTGGAATGTAAGATCAATGAATCAAGGTAAGCTGGAGGTGGTCAAACATGAGATGGCAAGATTGAACATCGACATCTTGGGCATCAGCGAGCTAAAATGGACAAGCATGGCGAATGTAATTCAGGTGACCATTATGTCTACTACTGTGAGCAAGAATCCCTTAGAAGAAATGGAGTAGCACTCATAGTCAATAAAAGGGTGGGAAAAGCAGTACTGGGGTACAATCTCAAAAACGATAGAATAATCTCAGTACGAATCCAAGGCAAACCATTCAACATCACAGTAATTCAAGTCTATGCCCCAACCACTGAGGCCGAAGAAGCTGAGGTTGATCAGTTCTATGAAGACCTACAACACCATCTAGAACTAACACCAAAAAAAGAGGTCCTCTTCATCATAGGGGATTGGAATGCTAAAGTAGGAAGTCAAGAAATCACCGGGATAACAGGCAAGCATGGCCTTGGTGTACAAAATGAAGCAGGACAAAGGCTAATAGAGATTTGCCAAGAGAACATGCTGATCATAGCAAACACTCTTTTCCAACAGCACAAGAGGCGACTCTACACATGGACATCACCAGATGGTCAATATCGAAATCAGATTGATTATGTCCTTTGCAGCCAAAGATGGAGAAGCTCCATACAGTCAGTAAAAACAAGACCTGGAGCTGACTGTGGCTCAGATCATGAGCTGCTTCTTGCAAAATTTCGGCTTAAATTGAAGAACGTAGGGAAAACCACTAAACCATTCAGGTATGACCTAAATCATATCCCTGATGAATATACAGTGGAGGTGAGGAATAGATTTCAGGGATTAGACCTGATAGACAGAGTGCCTGAGGAATTATGGACGGAGGTCCGTAACATTGTTCAGGAGGCAGCAACTCAATCCATCCCAAAGAAAAAGAAATGCAAGAAAGCCAAGTGGCTGTCTGATGAGGCTTTACAAGTAGCTGAGGAAAAAAGGGAAGTGAAAAGCAAGGGAGAAAGGGGAAGATATACCCAACTGAATGCAGAGTTCCAGAGAATAGCAAGGAGAGACAAGAAGGCCTTCTTAAATGAACAATGCAAAGAAATTGAAGAAAACAATAGAATGGGAAAGACTAGAGATCTTTTCAAGAAAATCAGAGATTTCAAGGGAACGTTTTGTGCAAAGACGGGCATGATAAAGGACAAAGAAGGCAGGGACCTAACAGAAGCAGATGAGATTAAGAAGAGGTGCAAAGAATACACAGAAGAACTATACAGGAAAGGTTTTAATGTCCCTGATAGCCATGATAGTGCGGTCACTGAACTTGAGCTGGACATCCTCGAGAGTGAAGTCAAGGGAGCGTTAGGAAGCATTACTAACAACAAAGCTAGCAGAGATGGCAGTATTCCAGCTGAGCTATTTACAATCCTAAAAGATGATGCTGTGAAAGTGCTGCACTCAATATACCAACACATTTGGAATACTCAACTGTGGCCACAAGACTGGAAAAGGTCAGTTTACATTCCAATTCCAAAGAAGGGCAACGCCAAAGAGTGTTCAAACTACCATACAATTGCACTCATTTCACATGCCAGCAAGGTGATGCTCAAAATCCTACAAGCTAGGCTTCAGCAGTATCTGAACCGAGAACTACCGGAAGTACAAGCGGGGTTTCGAAGAGGCAGAGGAACTAGAGATCAAATTGCCAACATTCGCTGGATCATGGAGAAAGCAAGAGAATTCCAGAAAAATGTCTATTTCTGCTTCATTGACTATGCTAAAGCCTTTGATTGTGTGGATCACAACCAACTGTGACAAATTCCTAAAAAGATGGGAGTACCAGACCACCTTACCTGTCTCCTGAGAAACCTGTATGAGGGTCAAGAAGCAACAGTAAGAACCGGACATGGAACAATCGATTGGTTCAAAATTGGGAAAGGAGTATGACAAGGCTGTATATTGTTGCCCTGCTTATTTAATTTATATGCAGAGTACATTATGAGAAATGCCAGGTTGGATGAATCATAGGTCAGAATTAAGATTGCCGGGAGAATTATCAACAACCTCAAATACGCAGACGATACCACCCTAATGGCAGAAAGCGAAGAGGATCTAAAGAGCCTCTTGTTGAGGGTGAAAATGGAGAGTGCAAAAGCTGGTTTGAACCTCAACATTAAAAAAACTAAGATCATGGCATCTGGCCCCATCACTTCCTGACATATAGAAGGGGAAGAAATGGAAGCAGTGACAGATTTTATTTTCTTGGGCTCCAAGATCACCGCAGATGGTGACTGTAGCCATGAAATTAAAAGCGGCTTGCTCCTTGGGAGGAAAGCTATGGCAAACCTAGATAGCATAGTAAGAAGCAGAGACATCACCTTGCCGACCAAGGTTTGTATAACCAAAGCTATGGTTTTCCCAGTAGCAATGTTTGGCTGTGAGAGCTGGACTATAAGGCAGGCTGAGCACCGAAGAATCGATGCTTTCGAACTGTGGTGCTGGAGAAGACTCTTACGAGTCCCCTGGACTGCAAGGAGGTCAAATCAGTCCATCCTCAAGGAAATCAACCCTGACTGCTCATTGGAAGGACAGATACTGAAGCTGAAGCTCAAATATTTTGGCCACCTAATGCGAGGAGAAAAGTCACTGGAAAAGACCCTGATGCTGGGAAAGATTGAAGGCAAAAGGAGAAGGGGACGGCAGAGGATGAGATGGCTAGATAGCATCACCGATGCAATGAATATGGACTTGAGCACACTCCGGGAGAGAGCGCAGGACAGGAAGGTCTAGCATGCTATGGTCCATGGGGATACAAAGAGTTGGACATGACTGAACGACTGAACAACAACAACTGTGAGTACGGAGTAGGGAGGAAAGGCTTCCCCTCCCTGGCTTCCTCTCCCTGTTGTTAAACTTGCACAGTTGCTTAACTCACTTGTTTGCAGATGCTTTGTCACTGGGGCTGAGATGCTTCGTCACTGGGGCTCCTCGCTCTTAGAGTGCCACTTTCTGTGACTTAGGCTTAGTTCCATCATAAAGTAGGACTGGCATAATATATGTGCATTTTATTTAGGGCCAAGATGCAGAAATAACCTCTGGCATGTGACTTCAATCTAATAGGCTACATAGCATTGTGACATCATCCTGATCACTACATGGTCCCTGACTGCCTGGTATTGCCTATGTGACTAATCCAGGAATGAGAAAGTAGTAGTAACCAAAAATGAAATTCTTGTACATCCCTAAGTGGAAAGCTCGTTCTCCCTGTGTCAAGGGCTCCTTGGAGGCCTCTCTCAGTCTAATCCGGTAGCCAAGTCCAGACACAGACAAAGGGATTCTTTTCAAAGCTTTATTCCTCTTTTACAACTTAACAACTCTACCGTTAGCAACTAGATATGAGCAGCAGAATACCTATGCCCTAAGTTGGAACAGTTGGTCCCCGTTTGAAAGGGAATTACTGGCAGACCCCTGAACTTAAGGACTAGGGAGAGTCCCTCCCCTTTTCCCTTGGATCCTCTGGGCGCAGCCATTGTTTGCGCGCTAACCGGGCACTACATCTCCTTTCTGCGCCCTCCATTTGGCGCCGCTCTCTGCGTCGGTGTCGCACTTCCATCAAGTCTGCTTCCTGCGCTCTGTCACTCCCAGGACTGCTATCTAAGCTAGGAATGCTGGTGGGAGGAATCTCCATCAGCTGTTGGCCCTGGGAAAAAGAAGCGCGCTCCTCTCCCAGGAGCGACTGCTATTCCTCAGAATCAGAACTACTCTGGGATTCTATGGGCTCAGTGTCCACCCTGACACCCTGTTCCATAACATCTAATGCCCAACTTTCATTTTCCTTAGTGATGTGGTACAGTCCAGCTATCCCCCCAGACTGTAAGATTTGAGATACACCATGGTTTCTACATCCACTTACCTATACTAAGTGTAAAAATATTATTAATATTTGTTTATGTCATGTCAATTATAGCCTTGTCAAGGCCTACCAGACTGTATCTGGACCAGAAGGCCCCCCTAAGTAGGCCTGGGTTGATGCCTTGTTCACCATCACTACTGTCACCAACCCCATAGAGTATGGGTCTTGCTTTCCCTCCAGCGTATGTGTGATTTTCAATGATAGCATTGGCTTTCATTAGAATCATACAGCTCGAGGAGACCTTTTAAGCCATCTAGTCCAACTCCTTGCTCAATGCAGGGAATCCAGAGCTAGAGCATCTGCAACAGATTCTTGAAAACCTTCAGTGAAGGAGAGCCCACCACTTCTCTAGGTCATTGGTGCCATTGTCAAACTGCACTTACCATCAAGAAGTTTCTCTGAACGTTTAACCAAACCTGATATCCTGTAACTTAATTCCATTAGATATAGTGCTTCTGCCTGGGGCAGCAGAGAACAAGACTTTGCCCTCTTCTCTGTGCCAACCCTTCAGGTTTTTGAAGAATGCTACCATGTTTATCCACCTCACAGTCTTCTGCAGGCAAAACATGCCCAGTTCCTTCAAACTTTCCTCATATGACTTCCCATACTGCTGACTATCTTCATTACCCTCCTCTGAACCCATTCCAATTTGTCTGTAGCCTTTTAAAGTGTGGTGCCCAGAACTAAACAAAGATTACATCACTAATCTTCATCAGTATGTCAGACCTCCACCTAGGCTCACATATGCCCAATTTATATGGGTGGCAAGGAGGAGGATCTATATCATCCCTCCAGGAATCCAGATCCTTGGGGGCTGGACTCTGTACTATGCCATTGTTGATAATAAAGACTGTGGGCTCAAAACTCCCTCTGTCATAATATTAGAACCCAGGGTCATCCTATGAAGCTGATTAGTAGGAGATTCAGGATAGATAAAGGGAAGTACGTCTTCACATAGTGCATAGTTCAACTTTGGAATTCACTTCCACAAGATGTAGTGTTGGCCACCAATTTGGATGGCTTTAAAAGTGGATTGGACAAATTCCTGGAGGAGAAGACTACTAATAGCTGCTAGTCCTGATGGCTATATGCTGCCTCCAGTATCAGAGGCAGGATGCCATGTACACCAGTTGCTGGGGAACATGGGCAAGAGGGTGCTGATGCACTCATGCCCTGCTTGTGGGTTCCTGGTCGACAGCTGGTTGGCCACTGTGTGAACTGAATGCTGGGCTAGATGGACCCTTGGTCTGACCAAGCAGGGCTCTTCCTATGTACTTAACTCTGCTCTCCATGTAAATAACACCTGAATTACACCCCTCGCCCCTTCGCCACTGCCGCCAAAAACACACACCAAAAACTATAGTAGTAAGTTTGCAGGGACTGGCAATATTAAAACAACATGACTCTGACCTGTTTAATATGAATGTCAACCAGTCAGACAAGGCTAGCCAAAATTCAGGATATAACCACCAAATGATGTGAAAGCCAAGAACCAGGCTGAAAGGCAAACTGAGATGCTGAGCAATTCATGCAGATTCGGCAAAGTTCTTCGAAGGTCCACTAGCGAAGGTCCACCAACTGCTTGCAGCAGTTTATTACTAAAGATGCCTGGATATAACATCCCTGTTTTTGCCATCGCTTACTTTTATGCGGGGTCCCGCCTAGAACGCAGTATATTATGCAATGGGTTTGTCTTGTCTCGGCAATGATATTAACAGTCTAATGCTAAACAGGTTCTGAGGAAATGAGGAGGGAAAAAAATGGCTTACTATATTTACCCTGAAACAAGATTCAATCTGCCACTGTATTTAATGCTATATTTTTCATTATCTCACAAGCATATGTTGGAAGGGCTACAGATGATGAAGTTAGCTGCTGGGCAGAGCTATCATCAGTGCTTTCCATCTTTATTTTAATAAGAAGAATGAGCAAATTGTTTGTGACCTTTGTCAAGGGCTTCCTGGAAGACAAGAAAACCTAGCTCGCAACAGAATCACTAGCCTGGAGCTCTGCTGAATATTCAAAGCCCTTGCTCTGAATAAATTGCCTTGTGATGAAGCTATTGTGTCTGATGGAGCTGTAGCTGCCATCGAAGCAAAGGGCTCTGTAGGCAAAAGTTGTTCTCTGTCCCCCCAACCTCCAATTTATCTGCAGCAAAAGCACTGTCATTTAAACCACTAAAGAGGCAGGATAGCCAGGAAATCCCTTCCTCTTGATGATAACTGGCAGTTTATTGCAGTGTACCTGCTCTTTCATTGTGGTCTGGATCATGTAGTTTTTAATTATCACATTGGCATCCTGCCTCTCCAAGGAGCTACAGAGGACATGCTCTCAGGGTTCCCCTTATGACCTGGACCCCCTGAGCTACTCCTTAAGGATCTTTTGCCTCCTTAAGAGCCCCACCTTCCTTCTTTTAAACTTCCCTTTCCTAATAATGTGGGGTTTAGACTGTAGAAATGGGGTGACTGATACTCCAGACAGTTGGGGCTTAACACAACAGCTTACTGGTAAATTTAAAACAAGCAAATCACAACTAAAGGTATTTACACAATAGAGCTGAGTGATACAAAAGGCATTAAGAGAAAATAAAAGCTGCAAAATGCAAGTTCCTTTATCCTAGCTGCACTTAGACTCCTCTAGGCTGCTTCTTCCTGCTCTGGTCTTCTGTCTCTGATATCACTGCTCTGGTCTTTCTGACTCTCTCTTTTTATACCCTCCTCCCTCACTACCGAAGTACTGTTTCAAACCTGAAGAAATGAAACTTAACCGTGGAAATGAAACTACTCCTCTCAGGTTACCCCTCTCTACAAAAAACCCCCAGGGCTCTAAGCCTGACTCCACCCCCCCATCTCTGTAGGCCTCAAACCTCCACACATGCACATGAGAGGGTAGAGAGCAGGGGTAGTGTAGTGGCTACGGCCATGTGCTATAAGCCAGGAAGTTACATTTGTTTTGCTAAGTCAATAAAAAATAGAAAAATACCATAATGCGGAAGTGCCATTTCACAGCTAATAAGTGGCCTTGGGGGTGGGGGTGGGTGGACAGGGGAATTAATGGGCACTAGGACCTAGTGCAGGGGTGGAGAACCTCAGGCATGGGAGTCAAATCTGGCCCTCTGGGGGTCCCAATCTAGCCCTCTGGGGGTCCCAATCTAGCCCTCTGTGGTTCCCCAGAAGGCCAACCCCATTCCCCTGGCTCTACCCTCTTTCCCTCAGCCACTGAACATGTATTTATTATTTCATTTATCTATTAGTATTACTTATATACCCCTTAATATAATAAAATCTCCAAGTGGTTCTCATTGGGTGGTTTCCCAGAGTTTGTGCTGTTTTCCCTCCATTCTAAAGTAGGGATGTATGTCAGAGAATTCCGCGACGGATCTCGGTGAGGCCGAATGCCAGTGCATTCGGCCCCCCAAAATCCGTCATGGAACGAAGCCCCCCCAACCCACAAAAGGCACGCGGGACGAAGTCCCCACCGCCCCCAACCCACAAAAGGCGCGTGAAAAGGAGCACTTACCTGCTCCTGTCCACGCTGCTTTGTGAATGGCGGCCGTCCTGAGGCCGCCATTCGCTTCTTCTTCTCTTCATAGCTGTGATAGGCTATGTAAATACTTACGTAGCCTATCACGGCTAATGCAGGGTCCCTGCGGAAGCTGTGATAGGCTACATAAGTATTTACGTAGCCTATCATGGCAGGGGGGAAAAACCCAGCGTACGCAAATGGCGGCGGCTACCGCCGTTTGCATAAGCTGGTTTTTTTTACCCCCTGCGGTGATAGGCTATGTAAGTATTTACGTAGCCTACCATGGCTAAATACAGGGATGCAAATGGCGGCGGCTACGACAGCCACCATTTGCATCCCTGCAGGGCTGCCCAGCAGCCGGATGTCTGGCTGCGGGCAGCCGGAGCCGGCTGGTGGCTCCGCGGCTTGGCCGCGGAGTGGAGCCGGCCGGGCAGGATTCCGGGGGGGAGGACCGGATTGCCTCCCCCCCGTCGAGGATTCCAAGGGGAGGGATGGAGCGCTTCCCCCTGACCGTGGAAATAGGACGGAACGGAAGGTAAATGTTCCGTCCATCCCTATTCTAAAGGTTGAAAGACCTCTCCGAAGGCTTTGTTACTGGCAGTAAAAGCTTTACGCTAAAATATGCTGGTATTTTTTGTATTTTGGCCCTGCCCACCACTGGACTGTGCAACCGAGAGCTTCTCTGGAATGGAATTTGGCCGTCAGGTTCTGCACCCCTGGCCTAGGGGAAACTGCCAAAATAGGCAAACACAGAAAGCTTGGCAGAGTCACATATTGAGTAAGTTAGCAAATAAGAGGGATATGCTGGAGCAGGGCCAGCCCCACCATTAGGCAAAGTGAGGCAGCCATTCCCCTCTGTTAGAGGTCAGAGCTGTGTATCCCACATGACCTGGCCAGCTGGCCTAGGCCCCCTAAGCTAGCCTGCTGCCTCAGCCGCAGTGAAGGATGCTATCCCATCACTGGTATTGAAGTAAGATTCACTTGTCAATCCAATCAACTTCTCTACTTGGAACAAGGAGGGGGCACCATCTTTGCCCCAGGCAGCAAAACCTCTTGGGCCAGTCCTGTGGTGGAGGTAGTTAGGAGAAGAGCTGTGAACATGGGGAGCCGCTCTTGGAATAGGAGCAGTGGATGTCCAAAGGGGTAAAATAAACCTGCCTCTTCCCTTCAGCTTTCCCTTTGTGAAAGCTGCTTTTCCTACAGCTGCATATTTGACACACTTGTCAGGAATTCTGAGGCTGGAATCCTGGGCTGTGAGGCTGGTGATCTGCTTCATGAGCTACCTTGAACAGTGTGTGCTCATTCCTGGGAGCCCTCTTCAGGCCTAGGGAAGAACTGAGCCGTGCAACATTGGCCTCTGTGATTGGCTGGCAGTATGGATCTTCTGGATTGGCCTGGCCTAGTATATATACTAGAAACCTGACATTCTGCCTTTGCTGGTCAACAGGGCAACATTTTCTCCACAGCAGGTTGTAGTTATTTTCTCTAGCTTTCACCACAGGTCCCTGACCTCAGGGGCTTTGAGCTGGAGAACACATTCTCCAGACCTATATTTGCATGTGGCAGCTCTTCATTCTGTTCTGGCCTTGACACCTCCTTGCATTTATTTGTTTTTTTGCTTTCTTCAGGTGTGTCCTTTTGATCCCTTTGCTCCCCTCATCACTTTCCATTTGGCAATAGGTAGCTATAGCTTCAGACTAAGTCAGCTTCTGAAGAGTAGTAGAGGAAAACGGCTGAATGCGTGACAAATATATTCAGTGCGTGATATACTGAGGCAGTTGTGGCTGTATTGAGGGAGGTCTGCAGCCAAATGCAAAGAGGTTGGCCTTCTTGCCAAGTGCAGATGGACTCTGCATCCATCTGGTCCTGGGCAGCCAAGTATCCGGCAAGATTGCCAAGATGAGCAACAAAGGCGGCAAACATCTTTAACCAGGGGGGCTCGATACTACCTCTATTATGTCCTCCATCTGTTTCTTCCAGCCTACCAGCTGAATCGGCAACGTCCGATGTGGATTGAACCTCCATCGCTCAGCTTCCATCAAAGCCCTTTTATTGCAGAATGAAATAGTTATTCCTAAAATAAACTGAGCGTGCGCATGGCATCATATGCCAACACTAAGGTAGCATGCGTACAGTCATGTGAATGATGAGCAGAGCAGTATAAAACATGATGGAGGACAAGAAAACAGACTTTAACAGAGTAGCTCAATGTATTAATTTCTGAGCACAAAGACAGATGTATCCCACACTGCAGTATGAATGCAAAGCTGGCACAGACGTTTTTCAGAGCGCCAAATTGGGGGCACTGGAGTTGCTGGATCAGATCTGATCCCTTAAAAAAAAAAAGCCACAGTGGCGGGAGTGTTCCTTCCTCCTGCCTTTTCACACCCACATCCTGCCACCTCCTTTTCCCCCTTGAGGCTCCTCATCTTTAACAGCTGGATGCAGGTGTGGCCCTCTGCATGCTGGGAAAAGCTGCTCCCACTGAATTTGGCTACTGCAGATGGGTGAGAATTTCATTTTGTTTTTTTTGTGTGGAAATAATTTACCAAACTCTGCAAAGTTCTTCATATTCAGGAAAGAAGGAACTTGAGATTTTAAAAAATGGAATGCTGGAGAAAGTGAAACTGACAGATTTGCTCATCCCTTTTTTTGACATGGGTTGATGCTATGCCTGCCTGGAGTGAGTGGCAGGCAGGTGCTGCTGTGAGCAGACTCCAGCTAGAGGCTGTTGTCCTCTGGGAGGTAACAAGGAAGTGGTATGTTTATAGACAAAGGTTTCACTAGGGGAGGTGGTGGTTATAAAAATTTGGAGTCATCCCTCTTGCTGTGTAATTTCAGAAAAGGCCCAACTGCTATTGACTTACCCCCCCCCCCAACATTTATGCAATTGCTAATTGCGTGAATAGTGTTCCATCTAATGTGCCCCTATGTCTGCCATTTTAGAGTGGCTCACAATAACAGGATGTACGCCCATGGTAAATCTCAGCTTGCTACATTATAATGTATTAAATAGACCTAAGGTTATGGCTACTCTAGGAACCCCTCTTGCTTCTGTTTATTAATGCTATTTTGAAGTTCAGTCCATGAAGACTAGCCTCCATGAACAAGGAGACTGTGTGTGAAATATTCTACACTTTTCCCTACGATTTCAGCTCCTCATGCTAAACCATCTGCTTATAAGCTCTGAATATTGAATGGAAGGTGTAAACCTGGCGTGGCATTGATACGGTACTTCCATTGTTTTTGGCTGATTCATAGCTCACTGGATGTTGTCCAGGTCTTCTCAGCACAGCCAAGGTTGCTGTCATCCAGCGTAAATGCCATATGTTAAGATTCAGATTACATATTACCTAAGAAGTCGCAAATGATTACACCGTGTCTCTTTTTACAGGGCTGTGATTAGAAATATTTATGTAAATGTGCCTTCTGAAGAGAAATTGCATTTGGTGTTAGGCAACAATACATGTGGCGGCTGTAATGAGAGACTTTGACTCAGCCATGATGTTGCCTCAAAGACAATATGAATGAATGATAATGAAGACATTATGCTGCTCTTCTTCTTCTTCTTCTTCTTCTTCTTCTTCTTCTTCTTCTTCTTCTTCTTCTTCTTCTTTTTCTTGGCACTGATTTTTAGATGATTTTTGTTGTTGTGATTATTGCTACTACTGCTGCTGTTTTCTGGAATAATCAAGAAAAATTAGGGATGTACGAAACAACTTACCTGTTTGGTTTCGTGACATCCACGGTGGGGGGGAGGCGCTCCACCCCCCCCCTGAAATCCTTGCCGGCCAGCTCTGCTCTGCGGCAACTCCATGGAGCCGCTGGCCGGGGCCGCCTGCAGCGACATCTGGCCGCTGCTGGGCTGCGCAGGGATGCAAATGGCTGCCGCCGTAGCCGCCGCCATTTGCATTTCCTTTTTTTGCCACGATAGGCTATGTGAATATTTACATAGCCTATCACGGCCTCCACAGGGATGCGAATGGTGTCCCTACATTAGCCATGATAGGCTACTAAGTATTTACGTAGCCTATCACGGGAAAAATCATGAAGCAAATGGCAGCTGCAGATGCGGCCGCCATTCACAAAGCAGCGTGAGCGGCACCAGGTAGGTGCTCCATTTCGCGTGCCTTTCGTGGGGTGGTGGGGTGGGGGGGCTTTGTTCTGCCATGGATTTCGGGGGCTGAATGCACTGGCATTTGGCCTCACTGAGATCTGTGATGGAATTCTCTGCCATCTCTAAGAAAAATAAAAGTTGGTTCAACAGCGAACGAAGCAAACATTCAAAAACACTTAAAAAAAAGTAAATATCAAATGTGGTTAGCGATGGAGGAGCAATTTTTCTGCTTCATATTTTACTGTGAGCTTACCTATTCATGCAGCTTCAAGCAGCTATTGTGAACTGAAATTCGATTATTCTTCAAAACTCGCACATCTCTGAATTTTGCAGTGGAATTCTCCAGTCAAAAAATGCATGCAAAAATGCATATATTAGGGCAAATTGCTTGCAAAAATGAATATATTAGGCAAAATATATACAAAAATGCATGTATTAGGATAAATGCAAAAGAATGTTCATGCAAACTTTAAAAAAAATTCTCAACATTTGGAACAAAACATGCTTAAGACTAGGAATGTACAAAAGTCACTTACCTTTTTGCGGATTCTGTTCATGGTGGCGGGGGAGGCGTTTCATCCCTCCCCCTGGAATCCTCGATGGCCGGCTGTGCTCTGCGGCAGCTCCGCAGAGCAGCCAGCCAGGCCCAGGCCAGGGCTGTCCGCAGCCGGATTTCCGGCCGCGGAAGGCTCTGGGTAAAAAAAAAAAAAAAGTGTACGCAAATGGCGGCGGCTATGGCCGCCGCCATTTGCGTTCCTTATTTTTCTTCATCTTAGTCAATGTAAATATTTACGTAGACTAAGACGAAGAAAAGAAAGGGGAACGCAAATAGCGTACTGGGCTCTATTTGCGTTCCCCTTTCTTGTCTTCGTCTTAGTCTATGTAAATATTTACATAGACTAAGACAAAGAAAAATAAGGAATGCAAATGGCGGCGGCCGTAGCCACCGCCATTTGCGTATGCGTCTTTTTTTTTTTACCCAAACGTGATAGGCTACGTAGCCTATCACGTCTATGGGGGGGGGGGGGACACAGACTGCAAACGGCGGCGGCAGCTGCCGGTTGGAAGACCACCTGCCGCCGCCACCGAAGCTGCCGTTGGAGCCGCTGCCGCCTGAAACATCCGCCCCAACGTAAGTCTCATCCCGGGGGGGATCCGTGGGGGGCAGGGGGGGGCAGGCCATTCCGCAATGGATTTCAGATCTCACCAAGATCTGTTGTGGAATTCTCTGACATCCCTACTTAAGACTGGAGAAATTCTCGACATTCGAGATGAACTGAACTTAAGACTGAAAAAATGGGAAACTGAGAAAATCCAAAATTGACAGGTTCACATGCAAAGTATTACACCCTAAATTAGGGGGAGTGAGGGGAAGGAAGGCAGAGGCTAGGGTGTTTTAAGTTTTGTTTGTTGTGAACTTTTTTTTTCTTTTGGTAGTGAACTTTGAGAATTCCTCCAGTCTTATGTTTGGTTTGTCCTGAACTTTGAGATTTTTTATTTAAAATGTTTGCATGAAAATGCATAAACATTTTTGTGCACATTTCTCCTAATGCATCTTTGTTTGCATTGTGCCTAATATACACATTTTTTGCCACCAATTTTCCTTATATAGGGCATTTTCAAAATATTATTTACACTAAACTATGCATTTTTTAAATTGAAGAACTCCATTACAAAATTTGGGGAAGCATGAATTTCAAAAGATAACTGAGCTTCAGTTTGCATATTGGTCAAAAGTGCAAAATTAGGAAGGAAGGAATTCCTTCCCATTCCTAATCCTAAAGCTCATTAGCTTCAGTGGGCCTATGAGAGACCGTGTTGGTGTTGGGTGAGCCAAAGTTTATTTACCCCTTCAAGCACAGACGTGAGCATCCTGATCTATCTATGCATCTTTCTGGTGGACCGCATGTCAACATTGACAGGCCCGTTCCCAAGAAGGGCTGTCATTGTGGGATCAGCTCACCCATGATTATGCGAGGGATCAGCATGATCAGCTGTCACTGATTTCGCTGACATCTGTCCCCACAGTGAGACAAGCTGCAAACATGAATTATTGAAGACGTACACATGCAGATCTGTGTCATCATTACGCCAAACAATACCCTTTGCTGCACTCTTGAGGGCTGAAGAGAAGGAGGCTTGCAGGCAGCTGCTTTAACCCTTTTTCTTTGGCAAGCTGTTGTTGCCATCTTTCCAGGCACTCTGACTTCTTGGGTTTGTACGAATTAGGGAGGCTTCATGTCTTACGTACTCCTCATAATAAAATATTAGGTAGTAATGAGGCCGTATGAACACAATTGTTATTATTAGTAAGCATTTGCCGCTAGTATTCAAAGAGTCCTTAAACAATTATATTAGAGAGAATAGTCATGTGAAAATGTTGTTCGTCTGGAATGAAATATATAATCAGAAACAGACCAGGGGTCTCTTTGTAAAGTAGTACAACAGGCAGCTAATATTTCTCTTGAACAGCCAATCAGTGACCTGGTTTGCCTGATCAAATTGAGCCATGGTGGCTTAAATAAGCCACCATGGCTTGAGGCATGTGTTGGGCACCCGCGGGAGCCTGTTCAGTAACCCAGCCCCTGCTTGTAGCTTGTTGTGTCCTCCAAACCTGGCAAGGGTGGGTTGTTGGTGTGATTAACAAACCACCACAACCCTAAAACAGCCCCTGGGTTCTGGGTGGTTTGTTAACCATGCCAATAACCCACCCTTGCCCAGTTTGGAAGACATGACAATCTATGAGTGGAGGTTGGGTTATGGAAAAAGTGCCCATGTCCGCCCAGCACATGCCACAAACCACAGTGGCCAGGTTCGCACAATCAAACTCAGCCAGAGTGGCTTATTTAAGCCACTGTGGCTCAGTTTGATTGTGTGAACCTGACCAGTCAGTTTTCATTACAATTCGTGCAGCTACATCTGGGAGGGAAACCACATGGGTAGTATTCATGGTTCTTCATGGGGAAGGGGCCATAGCTTGGTGGTAGGGTGCATGCTTTGCATGCAAAAAGTCCCAGGTTTAATTCTTGGCACCTTCTGGCAGGGGTAGGAAAGAGCCCTGCCTGAAACCCCAGAGAGCAGCTGCCAGCCGATGTAGACAACACTGAGCTGGATGGACCAATGGTCTGACGCAGTATAAGACAACATCCTGTCTTCCCATCCAGTCAAAGAAACACACAGAGAGGTCTCCTTCCATACGTGCATGGTCTGTAACTAGATTTGGGCAAGTGTGTCTTATCCGCAATTCATATATACTAACGTTGCCATCCAGCTCTGAGCTGTGAGCACAGAACAGCTGCTGTTTGATCATGTGTTGAATTTATGCAATGTTTTTAATGCTGGGCATGGCATTTTAAAATCTTTGACCTTTTAAATGTTGACTTCGTTTGCGTAGCATATTTTTTATTACTAGAAGCTGCCTTGAGTATAGAACATTTTTGTTGTTGCTGCTGCTATTATACCCCCCTGAAATTAGGAAGCATCTGTAACAGGGTGCTAGTATGCATTAATGCACCCAGAATGGTAATGTCCTGTGGTTGTACAAAGTCATTGACTCCCAATGCATGTCAGACTTCCAGGGGCTGGATCGAGGATCCGCCTTCCATGAATGGAAAGGCTCCACACATGAAAGGCGCCTCTGCCTGATTTTCAGGGATCTCTTTCACCTTCCCTCCCCCTACAGCTGACCCCCTTCAGCAGGGTCCCCTGACACTCTGTGTAGCATTTTCAGAGGGCTGGAGGGGCTGCCATTGGGATGTGCCTAAATCTGGATCCATCCAGCCCCAGGAATTCTTCAGGATGGGGAAACCTCTTCAGCTTCAGGCAACTCTATGAACTTGTTACTTCTCTTCTATATTAGGGGATTAGTTCCAGATTTTTGCAAGCCAAATTGAATTAGAAGAATTTGCTTGAAAATTACATACACACACCCCAGATTCATTTCAGCTACAGTCTGTACTACATCCGAGGCCTCAAGCCTGATTAGTGCTCTGGCTAATGTACAATGGAATGGTTTTGTTACAGATGCACCTGACAGAATATGCAAGACAATAAGGACTGAAGGAAGATATTTGTCCAATGCTCTGAAAATGCAAATATTCTTTAGGAGCCAAAGCCAGCTTATATTGTTCTTTAATAGCAAAATGTCTGTCATGATGGGCAAAGTGTATGTTAACTGAGTGCCTAGTACAGTGACACCTTGGGGTTGTCAGCGGAGACCAGGTCACCCAGCATGAGGGGTTCTGCGGAAGTTCTTTCCCTGTTGAAATTATTGTGGTTTTGTTGTTGTTTTCTGCATCCATCACTCCTATTCCCCGCTCCCAAATCAGTTACATAGGGAAAAATAAAGGGGTGCACTTAAGGACTCCAGAATAGCAAGCCACCTCATCCTTATAACTCCTTATAACTCCACCATCACTAAGTGTGTGTGTATGTGTGTGTGTGTGACAGAGACAGAGACAGAGACACAGAGACAGAGAGAGAGAGAGAGAAGTATGCTAACTGAAAGAGTCACATTGTGGTGTAGGATTGGAAAGGGCCCATAATGGGAAGGGGAGATGTCTTCTTTGACATGTGCCCACCTCTGTTTGGGGGCCAGTGGGGTCTCACAGGATCAAGAGAGGTGCTGTTTGCCAAGTACCCATTGCCCAGTCTCCCTTTTGGATAGGGATGGTGGAGAATTTCTCCCCGAATCTTCGGGAGGCTGAGCGCCGACGCATTCGGCCCCCCGAAGTTGGTTGGGAAATTCTCCGCCGGCCCCCTGCCTCCCCCGGGACGGGACTTACCGTGGCCGAATGTCCCTCTGGGCGGCGGGTCCCGGCGGCGTTTCGGCGGCGTTTTGTCACGGGCAGGGGCGGTGGCTGGTCTCCCAACCGGCTGCTGCCACCACCATTGCAAAAAAAACCCACCTAAAGTAAAAAAAAACAACAACACCCGTGATAGGCTACGTAACGATTTACATAGCCTATCACGGCTAGATTTTCAAAGTCAGCCATGATAGGCTACGTAAATCGTCACGTAGCCTACCACAGGTGACTTTGAAAAAGAAAAAAAAAGCGCGTACGCAAATGGCGGCGGCCCATGGGCGCTGCCATTTGCATTCCTTATTTTGGCACGTCTAGTCTATGTAAAGATTTACGTAGACTATGGCGAAAATAAGGGCACGCTATTTGCGTTGCCCTTATTTTCGCTGTAGTCTACATAAATCTTTATGTAGACTAGACGTACCAAAATAAGGAACGCAAATGGCGGCGCCCATGGGCACTGCCATTTGCGTATGTGCTTTTTTTTTTTTTTCTAAAGTCACCCGTGATAGGCTACGTGACGATTTACGTAGCCTATCACGGCTGACTTTGGAAATCTAGCTGTGATAGGCTACGTAAATCGTCACGTAGCCTATCACGGGGTCTTTTTTTTTTTACTTTTTGTTTCACGGCCGGGGAGACAGGGCACTTCTCCCCGGCCTGAATTTCGGCCGGGTGAGGCAGGAAGCCTCCCCCCCCAGCCTGAATTTCGGCTGGGCGAGGTGGGAAGCCTCCCCCCCTCGCCTGAACATCGGGGGGAAAAGCGAAGTGCCTCCCCCCACCGCGAAGCCAAGCTGCGAAAAGGTAAGTGACTTTCGTACATCCCTACTTTTGGAAGCTTGGGGAGCCAAGAGTAGCCCTACTTCCCAGGTGCCTGCTAGGCCCATGCAAATGAAATGCAAATCTTGAAACAGCAGCTCTTATTTTTTATACGACTAGTGTTGGGAACAGGCTGCATTAGCCAGCCAGTACTCCTGTTCTGTATCAGATTCAGAATGGATCTCTGTTCACAGAGGCACTATACCTCACATATTTGTTTATTTTAGGGCCAAACTAGATGATATGTGGAATGTGTGATTGGATTTCCTGTATCTGGGCTGTTGTTTTTAAAGCTGCAGGGTGGGTGGTGGTGGTCAGAACCACAGTTTGAGCAGGGAGAATTTTTTAAAAATGGGTAATAGCGGTTTCCCTCCTGGGGAAATAACAGCTTTGGGGGTCATTTTCATTCAGACTGTGGTATTGTGGGAAGGGATTAAAACCTGGGTTTATTTGATTTTAACTGGAAAAATGTTTGTATCCACATAAAGGCTTAAGGTAGCTAATACTTATAATCCTGTGTTCTTATTTTTTCTCTGTCTAGTGGGCTTTTACAAATGTAATTTCATTAGAAATCCAACATTTGTTCTTCTGCAAATGTATTCACACTAGGGATGTGCGAATCAGCAAAACTCAAGTTTGCCAAATTTCTCTGAATTCCATCTTGAAGCTCATTCCAATTTAAGTCTGTATCAGATCTGGAGCTTTGTGGGGGCGGTTTGCATGAAAATTCATGTGTATTTTTGTGATTTTTTTCCATATTTGTGTGCATTTTTCAAAAGTACTCATTTGTTTCATGCACATTTTTCAAATGTACACATGCTGTCAAATGCACCTTTTTGGTCTGCAAAACACAGTGCAAGCTCAGAAATATACAGACTTCAACCACAGATTGCTTTCAAGTCCATGTTCAGTCCAGAAGGTGCAAATTGGGTAAATCTTTATCAAAAATGAACTGAAGTTAGGGATAGTGGAGAATTTCGCCACGGACTCCAATGAGGCCAGATTCTTAGAATCTGGCCCCCTGGAGTCCGTTGCAGAATGGGACACTCACCTCCGCCACCCCGTGAAGTTCGCGCCGGCTGGATCCTACCTGCCGCCGCTGGGTCCGGGTCCATCTGCTGCCAGACCGCAGATGCAAATGGCGTCCGGCGTAGCGGACACCATTTGCACCCCTGCTCTTTGCTGTGATAGGCTATGTAAATCTTTACATAGCCTATTGTGTGAAGGAACAGGGACGCAAATGGCATATTTGTGTCCCTGTTCCTTCGTGCTAGGGATGTACGAAAATCACTTACCTGTTCGCGGATTATGTTTATGGTGGGGGGGAGGCATTCTGTCCCTCCCCCTGGAATCCTGGATGGGGGGGGAGGCACTCCTTTCCTCCCTCCCGGAATCCTCCTTGGCCGGCTGTGCTCCTCGGCGGCTCCGCGGAGCAGCCGGCCAGGCCCAGCCAGGCCAGAGCCATGCGCAGCCGGATTTCCAGCCATGGAGGGCTCTGGGGAAAAAACACACACAACTGCATACGCAAATGGCGGGGGCTACTGCCGCCGCCATTTGCGTTCCTTATTTTTGACGTCTTAATCTACGTAAATATTTACATAGACTAAGACGGCGAAAATAAGGGAAACGCAAATAGCCGTAGCTGCCGCCATTTGTGTAAGCCTTTTTTTTTAAAAAACCTAGACGTTTTAGGTTACGTAAAAACTTATGTAGCCTATCACGTCGGTGTAAAAAAAAAACAAAAAACCTGCAAATGACAGCAGCGGCAGCCGGTCGGAAGACTAGCCGCAGCAGCCACTGCCACCGGAGCTGCCGCCGGAGCCACCGCCACCCGGAAGATCCGCCCCAGGTAAGTCTTGTCCTGGGGGGATCCACGGGGGGTGGGGGTGGCAGGCCGTTCTGCCACAGATTTCGGGGGGCTGAATGCACTGGCATTCAGCCTCCCCAAGATCCATGGCGGAATTCTCTGCCATCCCTACTTCGTGCAATAGGCTAAATAAAGATTTACGTAGCCTATCATGGCAAAGAGCAGGGACGCAACTACTGTCCGCTATGCTGGATGCCATTTGTGTCCTCAGTCCAGCAGTCCAGCAGTCCAGCAGCAGATGGACCCAGCTGGCAGCTCCGCGGACTTGCCGTGGAGTGGAGCCAGACAGGGAGGATTCTGGGGGGGAGGAACAAATTGATTCCCCCCCACGGACCCCCCGGCGGACTTGGGTAGGTGGGGTTCGTACACCCCTAACTGAAATGAATGTCTCATACATCCCTAATTCACACTTAATTGGTTAATGAAAATTCCAAGAATGAATCAACTAAGGTTTGTTTGATCCAATGTCAGTCCTCGTTTTTATGCATCAGTTGCAGCTTTGAATCAATGTGTTACAAAGGATAGTGTTAGCTGTGGATATGAGAAAGCTGGGTTCAAATATCAGTTCTTGAATGAAACCCAGAAGGTGGCTTTTGATAAGAAAATACCAAGGATGGATGAACCAGTCTATTTCTGGCTCATGCCAGTTTCATGTGTTTTCAGTCATAAGCCTGCTGCATCCAATTTCTGCATCAGTCTGCTTTAAAAAATGCACAAAATTTGCATTTATTTGTATTTATTTTCTTATGCAATTTCCCCTCAGTGTTCCCCATTATGCACATTTTTAAACACAACTTTCCCTTATATAAAATGTTTTTGGATATGCAAAATTCATATATTGCATATGTGTGTGTGTGTATACACAAAATTGTATAGATACATAATTCAGAGAAGTGCATAATCTGAAGAATTACTGTGTCCTGATCCACATATTTATTTTATTACATTTATATCCTACCTTTCTTCCATCACGGAACTCAAGGTGGCTACATGTGGTTCCCAGCCCAGGTGGTCTCCCCTCCAAGCACTGATCAGACCCAGACCTGCTTAGCTTCAGCAAAATGTCTGCTTCACCTGCCTTCAGACTATGCCCTGGGACAACATAAAAGTGTTGGGAAGTGCAAATTAAGTTGGTTCACTTAAAAATGCAGACCAAACAAAATTCTCCCCCATCCTTGTGACAAGTAGATAATACATTGTAAATTTTCCTGAGCTTTGTGACATCACAGTGTGACAGGATTCAAAATAAATTTATTTTATAGTTGCTTCCTTCTTCCCGATTTCTTAACACAGTTTTAAAAAATCCTCCTATCCAATAGGTCTTAAGCAAAAGATGCCATTTTCTAAGGGTCCCATTCAACTGAAGAGAAGGGATCAGGGCATATGGACCAGTGCCCCCCCCCCCCCGCCCTTGTTGTCAAAGTAATCATAATCCAGCTCTTGGACATAGTGTCTTATATCAGGAGCCCAGGAATACTTAGGGCTTCATGATAATGGATTATTTATTCTAAATATACTCCAAGTAATTGTATAGCTCATATCCAGCAGGTCAGGATTACAAATTTCATTACAGTTTTCAGAGATTGCAAGCCTTTAGACAAGTACTGTAAATTCATCTAAGAGGTAAAATTATTTCCTCAGTATGGAGATGGAGAGTTCCAGTGATACTGCATTCCCTAAGATTCAATGTTATTATGGGTGTGGGTAAGGGAGGTTGGATTCCTTCTCTATCTTATCCTTACTTCAGGGAGATCAGGTGTGATAAACACAGCTTCCCCGCATTTTTTCCACTTAAAGGAAAAAAGGACCCAGGTTCTGAGGGAAATGTTTTTCTCCCCCAAAATTTTGTAGTACTTTTTCTTTCAATTGTATGGCTTTCAGGGACACTGAAATAATCCAGACACACAGCCCCATGTTAAAATGTCAAATGTTGCGGTTATCTTCCCATTCACAATATTATCCACTCAAGGACATACAGCTTTATTTCATCTTTTAGATTATTAACTGAATAATGAGTCAATGCAGCTTAACCAACCAATATCTTTTAACTATTTGAATGTTTTAGGTCACATGTTTAGACAGAAAAAAGTCCTACAACTCTCATGCTGGCTGGGGAGTGCTGGGAGTTGTAGGACTTTTTCTGTCTAAACATGCATAGGATTGCACTAGTGCTGTGTCAAAAAATTTATTTTTTTCGACCACTCTCATTCAATTTGATAGGAAAGAAATTGCTTTCCAAAAGAAATTCAAAGGAGAAGAAATTTCAGAGAAATTCTCATGGGTTGCATTCGGAGTTCTAATGCTTACCTTACTCATGAGATGGCAGAGCAGTGCTCATGAGTATCCTGTCTGTCTGTCATCATACAATAATCTCTGTGGCAGCCTGTAGCACTTCAGTTAAAGCTATCATGAGGAAGACATCATGAGGCCATTCCTCCCATGGGGCTTTTTCAGTTCAGAAAGTGTAGGTGGCCTGGGAGGCTGCAGAGCAATGGAAAGATGAGTAATAGAGAGAGAAAACACACACAGCACCCCTGGCCACCTTGCAGGGATGAGGCAAGCTCAAAGATACCACCAAATGAAATTCAAAATTCTTCCTCAAAAAAGTGGAAGCCTTGACACAGTTGATCCTGTTGCCACTTACAGAAACAGCTAAATAAACCAAAAACTAGCGCTGTGCACTGCATCGGCCTGTGGCCCGAACCCCGAGTTGAAGTGGGCTGCTTCGGGTCATTTTGTGCTCCTTCCGAGGTGAAGCGGAGGGGGCATGAAGTGACCCAGAGAGGGTCGGGGGCTCTCCAAATCTCTCGGTGCACTTTGGAGCTTCACCCCCCTGGGCCAGGCCCCTGGCACGACCAGGTCCTTACCTGAGCTGCTGCCATCTCCGCCTCTGTTGCTGCCATCCTCACCTCTGTCATCCTCGCTGCCGCCAACTGCTGAGGCCTGGACGCGCACACCAATTCTTACTGAAGGGAGTCGCCTTTTTTAAAATGGCAACCTCCAGGAACTTCCTGGAGGTTGCCATTTTAAAAACGGTGGCTCCCTGCAGTAAGAGTTGCTGTGCGCATCCAGGCCTCAGCAGTTGGCGGCGGCGAGGGTGGCGGCGGCGGAAGTGATGGAGGTGGAGGCGAGGGCAGCGGCAGCGAAGGAGGAGGTGGCAGAGGCGGCAGCAAGGTAAGGGGGTTTGTGTGGGGGCATCAGGGGGGTGAAGTGGGGTTTGACATCTGAATCCCTCTTTGGGTTCAGGGCCGAGGTGGGTCAGGCCCCCCCCCCCCGAATCTGTCCAAGCCTGAGGCAGCGGCGGCAAGGGTGCCTGCACAGCCCTACCAAAAACCCTTAGGAGAAATTTGGTGAGATCCCCCCCATTTCTCCAGCCCACAAGAGAGGCCATTTGTCCACAGTTGTAGATTGCGCCCTTAAAGTATTTTCACATGTCCCAGTTTTGAGGCTCAGTAAGAGGCTGGGTTTAAAAGGCAGGTGTCTGTGTGTATATATGCATGTATGTTGGAGCAGGAGGAAGTAAGAATGGAACTGGATCCTCTTGGACAGGGGTGGGCAACCTTTTTTTCTGTCAAGGGCCACATTCTAGTCTGGGCCTGCATCAAAATACTTATGTCATAAAGTACAAAAAGTGTGACGATCTGGACATCTTACAAAAGTTGTGGCATCTCCAGAATTCCCAGTCTTCTGCACAACCGCTGAGGTGTCTGATTTGGTGTTGGCCCCATGTAAAGCAGTCAGACTGGATATTTTAAGATACAGGAAGATGATCTGTACCAAATGGCACCAGGCAGTTTCAGCCAAGTGCCTTACAACGTAATGAATGGCCCCCTTTTTGGAAGAGCCAGAAAGGGGGTATGTCTCAACAAAGTCAGTCAGATTGGACAGTCTGGAATTATATGCACTATTCCTCAACGGACGCTGCTTGTTTCATCCATGGACCTTATGATGTAATTATTGCCCCCCCCCCAGGGTTTTGTGGGGCTGTCACTCCCTATATACCCCATAAAACTGGCAGTTTTGGAGATGATATCTTTTGTAAGATGTCCAGATAGTCAAAGCTGTTGTACCTTATACGCAAGTATTTTGACATTGGCTCTTAGACTATTCCTTCCTGGGTAATCTGTTGGGGGGCATATGGTGGCAGTGGGCAAGGTCAGAACCAAAAGTGGGTAGGTCACCCCCTTTTTCTTTCTCCCACCTTCTTCCTACACAGCAGGCTTCCACAAAAGGGGCAGATCATTCTTGCCTGAGGTCTGAACTGATTGCATGCAGAAGGTTTTTGAAATTAGGCTGAGGGCTTTGCTGTTGATTTCTGCAGAAAATCTTTCTGCCTACTCAAATTTTGGGTAGTTCCATTTGTGGTTCTGGTCTTTCAATATGGTCAGTTGCTTATTTCAGTGACCAACCCTGGTTGTTTTCACTCACATGTTTACATGGCATTGTGGGTTGCTTAGTCTTAAAACGATATATGCAGTTACCTGTTCTACTTTACCTATGTTTTGCATGGACGAATAAAGATGTTAAGGGCACAAAGGTGTTAAATAGTTGCAATTCAACTTGCAATTTAGCTTGACACAAGTATTATGAGAATGCAGAGATCACGGGACTTCCTCATGCTCACCTATAATGAACAGATACATTAAAGTATGGTGGGATTGCTATGAGAATATTTAAGATCAGTATTTGGAAGTGATGGAATCATAGTATTTAGCTAGAATTAGGGATGTACCAAATTCCACCCATTTCAGTTTTGGGAAGAAAATACAGCTTTTTAGAACTGAAATAGTTTCCAAAACCCACTTTAATTGTTACCTTTTCCACAGTCCTATTTGTTTCTCCTCTATTCTTCTGACTTGGTTGGTTGGCACCATTTTTTTTCTGATTAGGGCTTTTCTCTCCTTAAAATGACAATGTATTATTAATTTTGTAGTATTGTTTTTATGTTCTCTTTTGATGTGAGCCGCCTTGAGGGGGTTCACTCTGAAAGGCGGCATGGGAATTCTTAAATAACTGATGTAATGCACATGCAAAATCTCTGCTTTTTTCAGAGCTCTGCTATTTTCAGAGTTCAGTTGGCAGTATCCACCCCACCAGCACCAAACATCTTGCAGACACCTGATCAACACAACCATTCAAGACTAGAATTCACAGACAAAGGGAAACTATGCAAAGACATTATGTCATGCTTGAAACTGTAGGAAGATGACCAAAAAATAAACAACAGCAGAGACCTGAAAAACAGAAAATGGGGGACTATGTTGGAAGGGAGATCTGACATCTGGGATTTAATTTCTAAAACAATTAGAGAGTTCAAGTCTGTTGAGAAACAAAATCATCTCATCCAAAAGCCATGTCCATTAATGCCAGATATGCTGGACCTTCTTAGTTATTTAGTGGTATGAAGAAAACACCCTGCATATGATCAGAGACACTCTGCTCTTTCATATTTTGTTGTGTACCGCCCAGAGAACTTTAGCTATTGGGCAGTATAGACATGTCATAAATAAACAAACAAATAAAATGAAACCAATTGAGAGTGAAGGCAATGCTTCATGTAGTAGTCACAGGGATGCAGTCAGCCAATTCGATTACCAATTTCCCTCATGTTGCATGGGTCAATACTTTCACCCTTCCCCCTTTAACACAATCCTTGGAAAATTGCTAGAAGTGGGGAGGGGTGCTTTTTGATGCTGCCAAAAACACTTTTTCCCCCTTCCCCTATTTCATCTCAGCCCTAGCTGGAATTTCTTCTCTCTCCCATCTGCAAATTTTGAAGGCAAGTCTACTTTTTTTTGTTTTTGCCTTAGGAGATGAATAACTAAAAGAAAAAAAGGAAAAGAAAATGAAATGAAAGCAACTGTAGCTCCAAGAGGTCTTTTGCATTTGGCCTTTGATTTCTCTCTCTCTCTCTCTCTCTCTCTCTCTCACCCCCCCCCTCTACAAGTAGTGTGGGTCAAATCCAGCACTCCTGACTGCTCCAATAATCTCATCCTTAAACATCTAACTAGCCTTTGGCTGTACAAAGCCTTATGGCTGAAAAATCTGGCCAGAAGCAGACTGAATCTAATTCGCAGAAAACTGGTAAACCTGGGTTTGTTGCAGAGAGTGGCCAAATGTTGCCTTTAGGCAGCCAAGAATATTATACCAGCCAAGCGTCTGTGATCAAATAGGTCCAGGGTGTGTACTCGCGCCTGACAGCCCCAGGTGATCAGCGAGTGATGGGGGACGGGGCAGGTGGAAGGGACCAAGGACAATATGTTGTGCTTCTCTTTGGTGTGTGTGTTTTTAAACTGACCTATAAAGAGGAATGGCCATTCTGCTGCATTCCACATCCGCTTAGTGCCAATGGAGCTCTAGACTTTTTACTGCATATTCAGCATCCTAACAAGTGAAAAATGAGATTCAAACTCCTATGTAATTGGCTCTTTCACACTTGACATTTTGGTAATATTTAATAGGCAGACATCTTCTCCCGCTTACATTAGCATGACTCTGTAGGTGTGTACCTTAATCATTGGATGTTAACCGATGAGCAATTAGAGGTGCAATCCTCTAGAGAGAAAGAAGGCCTACAGTTCCCAGCATTCCCCAGCCAGCCATGCTGGCTGGGGCAGCCGGGAATTGTAGGACTTTTCTCTCTCTAAACATGCATAGGATTGCGCTCTAGGTTCTTTTTCTCTGTCTCTATTTATCTCTCACTTTTAAGATATCAATATATTTTACTTTTAAAGAATAAGCAGGTGGGGTGACATCGTAAGACTCTTACGAGTCCCCTGGACTGCAAGGAGGTCAAATCAGTCCATCCTAAAGGAAATCAACCCTGAGTGCTCATTGGAAGGACAGATAATGAAGCTGAAGCTCCAATATTTTGGCCACCTAATGCGAAGAGAAAACTCCCTGGAAAAGACCCTGATGCTGGGAAAGTCTGAAGGCAAAAGAAGAAGGGGACGGCAGAGGATGAGATGGCTAGATAGCATCACTGATGCAATGAATATGGACTTGAGCATGCTCTGAGAGAGAGTGGAGGACAGGAAGGCCTGGCATGCTATGGTCCATGGGGTCACGAAGAGTCAGACACGACTGAACGACTGAACAACAACAACAGGTGGGGTGACATTGATTATCCAGATGCATAATCTATCTATCTATCTATCTATCTATCTATCTATCTATCTATCTATCTATCTATCATCATCATCAATCATCTCTCTCTCTCTCTCTCTCTCAACTATTACTTACTGTTTGTAAGTGTAACTCCCTTTCAAAATATCAACCCGCCACTGAAGGTTCTTTGAAGAAAAGAAAAAAACCTGGCTGCTCGTGTAAACAATTAATGGTTGTTAAGCATGGCAGTGTATATTATGACAAACAACACATGCTACATTATGCCAGCTGGTGTAATGATGTGATAATGTCTGACTCATTAACTCTGGCACACAGTTTACGATGCCCTTCTATGACAGGATTAATTGATTCACACATACATTAAAACAAAAATAACTAAACGGAAATTCAGCTGGAAGCTTAGCTCCTCACTTGTCATAAATCCCCACTGGTAGTAACAACTCAAGAGTGCCCCTTTACAGGATGGGCCTTGGAGTTGGCACACTTGGAGTTGTTATGGCGTGTTTGGATCAATAATATTCTATACGAGGAAAAGTTGGACTTCAATACAGGAACTTCAAAACACATAAGCTCTGATCTTCTTACTAACTACACTCAGATGTTATACCAGCAAATGGACATTATCACTATGCTTGTATAATGTCATGGCTAGTTACACTGTACGTAGTTAGCTGAGCCAACAGGGTATTTTCTTTATATGCTGGAGAAAGTTGCATCTGTTGAATTTCCATCTGTCTTGCGCCTTCTAAGGCACAAACCCTTTGTCAAAGAAATGCAGGAACTGATGGGTAGAGTGAAAGAAGGATCTAGGGGGTACACTGAGGTCAGCATGGTATAGTAAACTGAATGACAAAGCCAGAGAGATAGACAAGAACAGACTTTGAAAGCAACCCTCTTTCTGTTTTCTGTATCTGCTTAGCAGGGGTCGGAAATGTTACATTAGAAGAGCAGCCTTCCCCAACCTGGTGCCCCCTGATGTGTTGGACAGAATACAACCACAGTCATCCCCAGCCAGCATGGCCAATGGTGGGGAGGGAAGGCTGTGTTACCCAGGAAAAGCATTCTTATTGCTGCTTCACACATCACGGGTTCCTATATTAATCCCGCTTCAGCGTAGGAAATGGTGTGTACTACTCCCTGTGTACGACACTGTGTTTGATGGACACATGCACCTTTTTTTTACCATAAGTACATGCAGCTAGGGATGTAAGGATTTTGTTAAGTCCATTCTGCTTGTGCTAAGTGGATTGTCGGTAGGATGTCAGAGGAATCTGGGGGGTTGAGTCCACTGAGCTTTGGACGGCTTGGCCCCCTGGACGACGGCTCGTTTGTCTGTGAGCTGCCCAGCTCCACCTGTGCCGAGTCAGGCCGCTCACAGACGTCCACTGTTGCTGTCGCCATTGCTGGCCACTCCGCCCAACTCTCTTGCTCAGAAGAGGTGTGCGGAGCGGTCGGAGGATGATACCGGTGGCAGCAGCAGGGAGGGAAGGAGCCATGGTGCTGCTCTTCCTGCTGCCGCTGGCCATTTCCGGAAGTAGGGATGGCAAGGGCATCCGGCTGGGGCTTCAAGCCCAGCGACAAATTGCTGGTTCAGCCCCCTGGACACCAGTCCATGGACCCAAGCTCCGGCCTGACTCGCCACATGCTGAGTCAGGCAAGTGTGCGGGGGCCCGGCCCCTAGGTGAGCCGCATGTCACCAAGGGGGAAAGAAGGCAGCACCTCTACCCCATGCCCACCCTTGCTACAGCAGCAGTGGCACGGGACAAGCTGGTCATTTTACAAAAGTCTCTTACACTTACGGCAAACAACCAGCCTGTCCCTCACTGCCGCCACTGTAGCAGGGGTCAGGGGGAGGAGAGGTGCTTCCTTCTTTCCCTCTTGTCCCTGCTGCAGCCGCATCAGTGCTGGGTGTAAGAGACTCATGTGAAACAACCAGCTTTTCCTTTGCTGCCTCCACTGTAGCAGGTGGGGGTGGAGAGAAGAAGGAAGCACCTCTTCCCCCACCCACTACAGTGGCAGCAGCGGCAGCTGGGACACCCCTGCAGCCAGCCATGCCTTGATGTGAGCTGCCATCTTGCCTAAAAATAGTGGCTCACATCGAGGAGTGGGAGCTGTGGGACGTTCCCAGGCTTCTGGCTGAGCCCTTCAGAGCTCGTGCAGCCCAGCTCCCTGGGGCAGGTGGCAGCAAGGGCTCTGCGAGCACCCGCATTCGGTGGGTGCAAGTGACTTTGTCCATCCCTATGTGGAAGTCTCTCCTTCTCCCTGCCAAGCCCTTTCAGGGAGAGGGAGAGACTTCCGCACAATGGCTGGCACTGCAGTTGCCCACCACCAGCCATTGCACCCAACTCTCTCCTCCTTGCCAAGGCTCTGCAGAGAGAAGGAGAGAGTTGAGCACAATGGCCGGCGGGGGGCGATTGTGTCTGGGAGTCTGTGAGGACTGGTGGGGAGCCCGTGGCTCAGCTTATGAATGCAAGCTGAGTCAGGAGCTCCGAAGGAACCCATGGAGCCCCAAGAGGGCCAGATTTCCCCACACTGCACATCCCTAATTGTCAGGGATCTTTTGTTCGCTCATTGACAGAATCAGATTTAGTGTTTGGGAATTGCATTGGCTTGCAAACGTGCAGTTGTGCAAATCACCCCAAAATTAAAAAGCTGGTTTGCAAGCCTGTAGAAGCTGCACAACTCAGAAAAAGCCAGTCCCCTGAGGCATCCACAGATTGGATTCACATAAATCTGATCTCATTTGAATCCATTGCAGATAGGGATGTCAGAGATATCCGCAATGGAATGACATGAGGGTTTCCGCGAATCTGACCTGCAGATTCTGCAGCAGACCAGCTTCCCCCCCTGTTGGACTGATTCTGTGGACTGATTCCGTGGACATGTGGACCATTTTTCTAACTTTCTAAATTTTGCACAAATTTCCCTGCAGAAAATACACACACACAGACACACAAATCTGGTAAAAAATGTGCATTTCCCCGATAAACTAAAGCATGAAAATGCACCTGGGGGGGATTTGCTCATTTTTGCATGTGCAAATTTGCACAAGTGCACATTTAGGCAAATACAAATTTGCACTAATTCGGAAACAAAAGATCTGATTCCGTAGATGGGTGGATGATGGAACAAAAGGCACCTGACAATCCATGAAACACAGATAGAACAGATTTTACCCAATCCATACATCCCTAACTGCAGATTTGCCTGACATCCCTGCATGCCACTAGGGGTGTACGGATTTCCCACCATCTGTTCCTGTGGGGAATCCATGGGGAGGGAGGCGATCTGTTCCTTTCCCCGCCCTGGAATCCTCCAGAGCGGTTCCGCTCTGCTCGGATTCCGGAGGGGGGGAACTGGCTTGTGGGCGCTTACCTTCCCTCCTGCCAGCCAGAGCCGTTTGCCTTATCCCTGTCCTTGCTGATTGCCATGTCTTAAAAAAAAAAAAAAGGCCATCGGGAGGATGTGCCCATAGACTTATACGCAAATAGAGTCATAAATCTTGCGTATAAGTCTATGTGTCCATAGCCTTATATGCAAGATTCACTGCTCTATTTTGCATACAAGTCTATGGGCACATCCTGCAGATCGCATGTGCCCATAAACTTATACGCAAAATAGAGTGGTGAATCTTGCGTATAAGCCTATGGACACATAGACCTATACGCAAGATTCATGTCTCTATTTGCATATAAAATCTATTTGCGTATAAAATCTATGGACACATCCTCCAGATCGCCTTTTGTTTTTTTTAAAGACATGGCAATCGGCAGGGACAGGGAGGAGGCAAACGGCTCTGGCTGGCAAGAAGCAGCCGAGTGCCATTCCGCCTCCAGTCCTCCTAGAGCGGAGGTAAGTGGTCCCTATCTGCTGCGGATTCCTGAGGCCGGAATCCAAAGAATCTGGCCTCATTTGAATCCGCAGCGGATTTCTCTGACATCCCTACATGCAGCAGGATGCCCTGGATGGAAGCAGATTCCCACAGTCTGTGCAGATAGCCAAGTTGATGTGTACAGTTGTCACAAATGACCATATGCAGGGGAAGACACAGAAACTCCCACCTTGAAATGGTAGGGAATTGATCATTTGTGAAGCGGCCCATAGCATCACCTGTGACACTGCTTTCTGAAATTGCTCAGAAGAGGGTGCATAGGTGCCATGAAAGGATTTGCACCTGACAAGGGTCAATGAGGTCCAGTCAGCTTCTAAAGGTGGAGCTATGCATAAGAACATAAGAAGAGCCATGCTGGATCAGACCAAAGGCTGATCTAATCCAGCATTCTATTCCCAAAGTGGCCAACCAGAGGCCCAAGCCAAGAAGCAGGACATGAGTGCAATGGCAGCCTCCCATTCATATTCCCCTCTAACTGGCTTGCAGAGGCAAACTGGATATATTACCTGGTACTGGAGGTAACGTATAGCCATCATGACTAGTAGCCATCATTGACTCTGGCACTGAGGCAGAACCATTTGTACTTAATGGTCTGTGTGGCTGCCCAGATGCAGCACAGGATTCTTGAGGACGAGATGTTTGGTTCCATTCCTGATATATGTGTCTCAGAAATACCTGCTTTGAGGCAAACAGTATGTTGGGTCAGCTTGGCACATGAAGGTCATTATATGGCTTCCTTCCAGAAGGCAGGAGATTTCAGTTCAGTAAGACCATGGGTTGCCACTTGCTTGTGCCAGAAAAACTGTATCATCAACTATTTCTTTCTACCCCCTCTGGCAAAGGAGCTGGTACCAAATGTTGCTCTCCTGAGAGGTGGTGGCCCAGGAGCAGGTTATGCTCTGCAGTGGGTCCAAAGGACAGCTGGACAGCTGCATCTTGTCACAGCATGCCGTGAAGATCAATGGAACTCAGAAGTCGGCGCATAATGGTACAGAAATATCTCTTCAGCAGCAGCACTCCTAATCACACTTGGCTTTCCATTTGAGAGAATGCATACTTGACCTCTTCACATCATTGATGAAGACTAAGGAACACATATTTGATGCCACCAAAATGTATACTTATCTGGCTTGGAATATACATTTGCCCAGTTCGTAATGCTTAGCCAGATTGTGAACTGAACACAATTCCCTTCAAATGTTCATTTTGGTGTGGATTATCATCCAGTGTTCCTCTCCACCCTCCCTGGTGCCTTAGATGCTGCCAAACCAGAATCCTGGCTCCTGGGAGCCTGGGGAATATCATTTCCCATGACACCTGAATCCATGCTATGAATGTCAGGTACCCTGGAGAACTGCCTGAAACAGGACTCTCTTGTACCTGGGGTGCAGCTGAGCATGCCAAGCCCAATTTTGAACTGAGCCAAGAATTCACCCACTACTAATTTAGTTTTGTTTTTTTATTGTATTGATATGCTTCATAAATTGATTTTGTTGTTGTTTTTACCTTTGTTGCTATATTTCCTGAGTACAGCATTGAAATAGAAGGGCAGGGTATATATTTACTGCAATAAAAATATAAATAGCACTGAACTAATCTATATATCCTCCTCACATTTACACATTTTGATGCCGCTAATACCTTTGGTATATACATATATATTCTGGAGTACACACTGCCAGTTCATATGGACTGCTGGTCTGGCCTGCTGGGTTATCCCTTGCAAACTGAGGATAGGCACCCGACACCCCCATATGGCCACCCATTGTAGGGAAAGATTGATAATGGCGGACAAGCTGTTGGGGAAAATTGTCTTCCATCATTCATCATCTTACTGACATAAGCTCTCATGGAACCTACAAGGCCCAAGGAATATAGCTTGAAAACTGCCACACCAGGCACATCTGGAAGTCGCAAAAAATCCATGACTAATTTTAGGATTTGACTAGGAATGTCTAGAATTGCCCAGTTGGGCATGTTTCCATTTCCCCTCAGCCAATAGATTGCCAACTTTTTGTGGACATACTAGACTTGGTGCTTTTGAATGCTGAAGGATAGACAGTTTTCCTTTCCTCTTTCTTTTTCCTTTTAGTATCAGGGTGACAAGCGATCACCCCAGAACAGGGGTGAGCAAAATGTCAATTTCCGGACGTTTTGGACTTCACCTCCCAGAAGCCCCTGCCAGCATGTCCAATTGTCAGGAATGTTTGGAGTTGAAGTCCAAAACATATTGAGATCTACTTTCTGCCCACCCTTGCCCTAGAACAGGTGGTCATGAAACTGACCAGAGGAGAGAAGATCCTGGAATTGACCCTAAGTAGCATTTAGAAATTAGTGGGAGAGGTCATGGCTTAGTAGTAGAGCACATGCTTTGCATACAGAAGGTCCCAAATTCAATCTCTGGCATCTGGAAAAATTCCTTCCTGAAACCCTGGAGAGCTCTTCCAGCCAGTGTCAACAATACTGGACCCAGTATTCCTGTGTTTCTAGTGCAAGATGTAAGTGTTGTTGAATCATCTGGAAGCAGTGACCACAGTGCTATCAACCTTAATTCATATATAAGTGGAGCATTATATGAGGTCCAACATAGTCCCATTTTACTTCAAAAGGGAAAACTTCTAAAAAAAGAAGAAGTAATCTGAAAGGGGAGTCAGGAGGGCTAAATGATCTCTCAAAAATGCTTAGAGGTTATTGAGAACCAAAATAATAGATGCTCAGCTAGAATGTATACTGCTAGTCAGGAAAGGGAGTTCCAAGTCCAAGAGGTCACCAGCATGGTTAATGAGCAGTGTCAATGAAGCAATTAGAGACAAGAAGGCTTCCTTCAGAAAATGGAAGTCATTTGAGGAAAACAAAAGGGAGTGCAAGCTTGCACAAAGGAGCTGCAAGCAGACAATAAGGGATGCAGAAAATAATAACATATGGCCAACAATGAAAAAATATAAGAATACATCAGAAGCAGGATACTAGCTAGGGAGAAGGTTGGCCACTGGATGTCAGGAGACTTGAAGGAGTACTAAAGGATGATAAAGAGATCGCAGAGTAGCTCAATCCTCATCACCCAACTCAGCAGTCTTTTCCACTATAATGACATGCATTATATTTATATTACAATTATAGTAGTTATTTCTAAAGCTGATCTATACATACAAACTAGCATATGCAAATCTGTATCTTCTTTTCTCCTCTTTTTGGTGATGTGTAAGCGGCCACTCTAATAGCAATAGAGATGGAGTGATGAATCTCGACTGGGAAAGATTTCCACAAGTGTGATTGAGAAGGTCTTTTCTCTTGTATACTATACGCTTGTTGGACCTCATGGATGGGTAGCAGCACAGAGAGCAGAGCCTTTGAGTCCATTCTTAAAGGTTGGACAGGTTCACATGGGAATAGGCAGGTTCTGATGTAAAGTGGTCTCCTAAGCCATTTAAGAAAGGCTCCGAAGGACAATCTCTCTCTCTCTCTCTCTCTCTCTCTCTCTCGGATATAAATAATTAGAGAAATCATTACTCCTAACTGAGATATGCCTTTCCCTATTTCTGCCATAAGCTGTTTTGGCCAAGCCTGAAACATAATTATTAAATATATCTCTGACAATTGATTGGATGAACTTCCCTGACATCACTAAGGTGTGATAAAGGAAGTAATGTAGGAAATAAGAACATAAGAAGAATGGATCAGACCAAAGGCCTATCTAGTCCAGCATTCTGTTCCCACAGTGGCCAGCCAATGGGAAGCCTACATTAGGACCATCCTACTTATGTTCTCTAGCAACTGGCATACAGAGGCATACTGCCTACGATACTGGAGATAATATACAGCCATCAGGACTAGTAGCCATTGATAGCCTTCTCCTCCATCAGTTTGTCTAATTCCCTTTTTAAAGCCATTCAAGTTGGCTGCCATTTTGTGGCTAGTACATCTTCTGGGAGTGAACTCCACAGTTTAACTCCCACTCTCAAGCAATTGGAATTGAGAGGCATATTGTCTCTATTACTGGTTGTAATACATGGCCATCAAGACTAGAAGCCACTGATAGCCCTACTCTCCATGAAGTGATGCATGAAGCAGGAATAAGTGTCCCAGTTACCACTGGCTGAGCTGTTCTGATTTTAAAGAAGGGCAAGCTAAGAAGGAGAGCAGAAGAAGTGGGTCTGAGAAGGCAGAAGGCTAAGGATAACATGAGAGGACTGGATAAGGAAGTCTCAGGCAAATGAGCAAAAGAGAAGGGTGGAGGGTGGAATCCAAGGGTAGAAGTTGTTGTTGTTGTTGTTCAGTCGTTCAGTCATGTCCGACTCTTCATGACCCCATGGACCATAGCACGCCAGGCCTTACTGTCCTGCGCTCTCTCCCAGAGCATGCTCAAGTCCATATTCATTGCATCAGTGATGCTATCTAGCCATCTCATCCTCTGCCATCCCCTTCTCCTTTTGCCTTCAGTCTTTCCCTGGTTTCCCAGTCTTTTCCAGAGAGTTTTGCATTAGGTGGCCAAAATATCTGAGCTTCAGCTTCACTATCTGTCCTTCCAATGAGCACTCAGGGTTGATTTCCTTTAGGATGGACTGATTGGACCTCCTTGCAGTCCAGGGGACTTGTAAGAGTCTTCTCCAGCACCACAGTTCGAAAGCATCGATTCTTCGGCGCTCAGCCTTCCTTATAGTCCAGCTCTCACAGCCATACATTACTACTGGGAAAACCATAGCTTTGATTATGCGGACCTTTGTCGGCAAGGTGATGTCTCTGCTTCTTGCTATGCTGTCTAGGTTTGCCATAGCTTTCCTCCCAAGGAGCAAACGTCTTTTAATTTCATGGCTACAGTCACTGTCTGCAATGAACTTGGAGCCCAAGAAAATAAAATCTGTCACTGCTTCCATTTCTTCCCCTTCTGTATGCCAGGAAATGATGGGGCCAGATGCCATGATCTTAGTTTTTTTAATGTTGAGTTTCAAACCAGCTTTTGCACTCTCCTCTTTCACCCTCAACAAGAGGCTCTTGAGATCCTCTTCGCTTTCTGCCATTAGGGTGGTATCGTCTGCGTATCTGAGGTTGTTGATAATTCTCCTGGCAATCTTAATTCCGACCTGTGATTCATCCAACCCGGCATTTCTCATGATGTACTCTGCATATAAGTTAAATAAGGAGGTGACAATATGCAGCCTTGTCGTACTCCTTTCCCAATTTTGAACCAATCGGTTGTTCCATGTCTGGTTCTTACTGTTGCTTCTTGACCCTCGTACAGGTTTCTCAGGAGACAGGTAAGGTGGTCTGGTACCCCCATCTCTTTCAGAATTTGCCACAGTTTGTTGTGATCCACACAATCAAAGGCTTTAGCATAGTCAATGAAGCAGAAATAGATGTTTTTCTGGAATTCTCTTGCTTTCTCCATGATCCAGCGAATGTTGGTGATTTGATCTCTAGTTCCTCTGCCTCTTCGAAACCCAGCTTGTACTTCCGGTAGTTCTCGATTCACATACTGCTGAAGCCTAGCTTGTAGGATTTTGAGCATAACCTTGCTGGCATGTGAAATGAGTGCAATTGTACGGTAGTTTGAACCCTCTTTGGCATTGCCCTTCTTTGGAATTGGAACGTGAACTGACCTTTTCCAGTCTTGTGGCCACTGTTGAGTGTTCCAAATGTGTTGGCATATTGAGTGCAGCACTTTCACAGCATCATTTTTTAGGATTTTAAATAACTCAGCTGGAATACTGTCATCTCTGCTGGCTTTGTTGTTACTAATGCTTCCTAATGCCCACTTGACTTCACTCTCGAGGATGTCTGGCTCAGGTTCAGTGACCGCACTATCATGGCTATCAGGGACATTCAGATCTTTCCTGTATAGTTCTTCTGTGTATTCTTGCCACCTCTTCTTAATCTCATCTGCTTCTGTTAGGTCCCTGCCTTCTTTGTCCTTTATCATGCCTGTCTTTGCACAAAACGTTCCCTTGAGATCTCCAATTTTCTTGAAGAGATCTCTAGTCTTTCCCATTCTGTTGTTTTCCTCGATTTCTTTGCATTGTTCATTTAAGAAGGCCTTCTTGTCTCTCCTTGCTATTCTCTGGAACTCTGCATTCAGTTGGATATATCTTCCCCTTTCTCCCTTGCTTTTTGCTTCCCTTCTTTCCTCAGTTACTTGTAAAGCCTCCTCAGACAGCCACTTTGCTTTCTTGCATTTCTTTTTCTTTGGGATGGATTTTGTTGCTGCCTCCTGAACAATGTTACGGACCTCCATCCATAGTTCCTCAGGCACTCTGTCTATCAGGTCTAATCCCTTCAATCTATTCCTCTGTATATTCATAAGGGATATGATTTAGGTCATACCTGAAGGGTTTAGTGGTTTTCCCTACGTTCTTCAATTTAAGCTGAAGTTTTGCAAGAAGCAGCTCATGATCTGAGCCCCAGTCAGCTCCAGGTCTTGTTTTTACTGACTCTATAGAGCTTCTCCATCTTTGGCTGCAAAGGACATAATCAATCTGATTTCGATACCATCTGGTGATGTCCATGTGTAGAGTCGCCTGTTGTGTAGGGATGGCGGAGAATTTCTCCCCGAACCTTTGGGAGGCCGAATGCCAATGCATTCGGCCCCCCTAAATTGGTGGGGAAATTCTCCGCCGGCCCCCCGCCCCCCCAGGGATGGGACTTACCGTGGCCGAATGTCCCTCTTGGCGATGGGTCCCAGCGGCAGTTCTGCGGCGTTTCGTCAGGGCGGGGGCGGCGGCCGGTCTCCCGACCGGCTGCCACTGCCGCCATTGCAAAAAAAAAAAGTGCGGTAAAAAAACCCCCACACACCCGTGATAGGCTACGTAACGATTTACGTAGCCTATCACGGCTAGATTTCCAAAGTCAGCCGTGATAGGCTACGTAAATCGTCATGTAGCCTATCACGGCTGACTTTGGAAAAAAAAAAAAAAGCCTGTACGCAAATGTTGGTGGCCCATGGGTGCCGCCATTTGCGTTCCTTATTTTGGCACGTCTAGTCTATGTAAAGATTTACGTAAACTACAGCGAAAATAAGGGCACGCTATTTGCGTTGCCCTTATTTTCGCCGTAGTCTACGTAAATCTTTACGTAGACTAGACGTGCCAAAATAAGGAATGCAAATGGCGGTCCCCATGGGAGCCACCATTTGTGTACGCGCTTTTTTTTTCCAAAGTCACCCGTGATAGGCTACGTGACGATTTACATAGCCTATCACGGCTGACTTTGGAAATCTAGCCGTGATAGGCTACGTAAATCGTTACGTAGCCTATCACGGGTGTGTGTTTGTGTGTGTGTTTGTGTTTTACTTTTTTTTTGCGGCCAGGTAGACGGGGCGCTTCTACCCGGCCTGAATTTCACCGGCGAGGGATGGGGCGCCTCCCCCCTGGCCTGAATTTCATCCGGGCTAGGCGGGGAGCCTCCCCCCCTCGCCTGAACTTCGGGGGGAGAACCGAAGCGCCTCCCCCCCACCGCGAAGCAAGCGTTGAGAACAAGTAAGGGACTTTCACCCATCCCTACTGTTGTGCTGTTGGAAAAGAGTGTTTGCTATGATCAGCGTGTTCTCTTGGCAAAACTCTACTAGCCTTTGTCCTGCTTCATTTTGTACACCAAGGCCATGCTTGCCTGTTATCCCGGTTATTTCTTGACTTCCTACCTTAGCATTCCAATCCCTTATGAAGAAGAGGACCTCTTTTTTTGGTGTTAGTTCTAGAAGGTGTTGTAGGTCTTCACAGAACCGATCAACCTCAGCTTCTTCGGCCTCAGTGGTTGGGGCATAGACTTGAATTACTGTGATGTTGAATGGTTTGCCTTGGATTCGTACTGAGATTATTCTATCGTTTTTGAGATTGTACCCCAGTACTGCTTCTCCCACCCTTTTGTTGACTATGAGTGCCACTCCATTTCTTCTAAGGGATTCTTGCCCACAATAGTAGATATGATGGTCACGTGAATTAAATTCGCCCATGCCTGTCCATTTTATTTCGCTGATTCCCAAGATGTCGATGTTCAATCTTGCCATCTCATGTTTGACCACCTCCAGCTTACCTTGATTCATTGATCTTACATTCCAGGTTCCTAAACAATATTGTTCTTTACAGCATCGGGTTTTCTTTTCACCACCAGACACATCCAAAGCTGAGTGTCCTTTCGGCTTTGGCCCAGCCGCTTCACTCTTTCTGACGCTACTTGGAAATACCCTCTGCTCTTCCCCAGTAGTATATTGGACACCTTCTGACCTGAGGGGCTCATCTTCCAGCGTCATATCTTTTAGCCTTGTGATACATTCCATGGGGTTTTCTTGGCAAGAATACTGGAGTGGGTTGCCATTTCCTTCTCCAGTGGACCAGATTTTGTCAGAACTCTCCGCCATGACCTGTCCATCTTGGGTGGCCCTGCACAGCATAGCTTAGGGCTTCACTGAGTTATGCAAGCCCCTTCGCCACAACAAGGCAGTGATCCATGAAGGGGAAGGGTAGAAGTAGGAATTGGCAAATCCCTCAATGTCCAGTGGTGGCGGGGGGGGGGCGCTGCAGGGAGATCTGGGCCACTTGGGGCCCTGTGGATTTCCCTGGAGCCCTGGCATGTCCCCTGGAGTTCACAGGGCAGCTCTCCATTTTTCTAAAAGGTGTGATAGACCAATGGCAGCTGCCATTAGCTGATTGTGGGGAAATCTGTAATTTGCCTATTTTATGCCATTTGTGGCCATAATGCACTTACTTCTATCTAAATTTCAGCTGTTCACGCCCTGCATGAAATTGGAGGATGCAGAAGTAAGGGGTGGGGTGGTCTGCTGTGGTCTGTGAAGGCTGGATTCCTGGGAATTCAGCCTCATTTTGGGCCACAACGGATTTCTCCAGCATCCCTCGGTAGAAAGAAATCTGAGTGAGAATGGGCAGTGAGGAAATATTGATTTTATTTATTTACAGGATTTATACACCACTCCACATCTAAACAGATTCTGGAGTGCTGAATGATAAAAGACAAAAGGAATAAAACACCATATTAAAAGTTTTTTTTAAAGAGCAGAGTACCATTAAAAACCATGGCTTGTCAACTGAAAAAGGCTTGTTGAACTAAAGATATCTTCCGCAGGTGCTGAAAATAACACAATTGTTGGTGCCTGCCTGACCTCCAGAGGCAGGGAGTTCCATAGGAAGGGGTGGGCTCTACTCTGAGTGGGCTCCAATTGGGCCATAGGTCTATACAGAACCACCAGAAGCATCCCAGCTGGTGACCTCAGTGACTGGGCGGTTGGTAAGGGTATATGGACAGGGTATGCAGAGGCAAGGAAGGCTAAATTTGAAACAACCACCCAAATCATGGACTTCAGAACTCTATTCTATATATCAGGGGTGTTGAACCTCAAATCTGTGGGCCAAATCCGGCTCACCTGGGGTCACAATCTGTCTTACCAGGGTTCAGCAGATGATCATGCCCCTTTCCCCCCAACCACTGACTGTTTGGTGGTTTCCTGTTCTTTGCTCCTCCCCCCTTCAATTCTTAAAGGTTGAAATCCCTCTGATTCATTCATTTATTTATAATATTTATATACCACTCCATATCTAGAACAGAATTCGGCATGGTGAACAGAAGAGATAGAAGAAGGGTAAAAGGATAAAAAGACTAAAACACCAGATTAAAATCATGCTTTTTAACAAAACAGAATACCAATAGAAACCCTGACTGGTCAATTAAGGAATGCCTCTTGGAAGAGTGTTGTTTTGAGGAGGTGCCAGAAACAGCACAGTGTTGGCGCATGCCTGACCTCCAGGGGCAGGGAATTCCATAGGAAGGGGGCCGCCACACTGAAGGCTCTTCTCTGAGTGGGTTCCAATGGGGCCATAGGTCTATGTGGAACCACCAGGAGCAAGCCTTGTGATGACCTCAGTGATCGGGCAGGTTGGTAAGGAAGGAGGCGCTCACTCAGGTATCCTTACTGATCAAGCTTACCTATTGGCAGTAAGATCTTTAAGATAAATATGCTGGTATTTTTGGTATTTTGACCTTGCCTTTTTTGCCTTCAGCCCTGCCCACCATTAGAATGTGGCTCCGAAGAGCTTTTCTGGAATTGAATTAAATAAGGCCCTTGGGTTGAAAAAGCTTTGACATCCCTGATATATACAGTGTATGTGTGTGTGTGTGTGTGTGTGTATCATTTAAACTTAGGGAGAGAAATATGAAAGGAAGACAGAGGTTGAAGATAATTTTTTCTCCCAGTGAATATTTCATAAGTGGATGAAATAGTATTGTTTTAAAATGTACTTGGCTCTAACCATTGTAATTCCTCAATCAGCTTTACCAGATACTTGGGGGAGGGGGGCGTATACATATATGTATATGTAACACTTTTCTTCAGGGTCTCTAAAGGGACTCACAGCAAAGGCCTTGTACAGGGACAATTAATATATATCATTTTAATTTAAGTAACAACAATAATAATGCACATGTAATAATTGTACATGCATAACATGTTTTACCTATCACCAAAACAACAAAACAAAGCCCTCCCAAAGGTCTGTCTTTCAGCTTGAGACCACAACAAAATTATAAGTAAAACTTCTCTCTGTAGCTTGATTTTTCTGCTGGCCGAAGGAAGAAAACAGTCTCTACTCAGTCCACTCCAGCTCCACAGCAATCTTCTCAAAATGGACCAGGATCCAGCAACACAGGAACAACTTTGTAAACAGCCCTTTATACAATATAAAAGAACAAACAAGGAACTCATAGTGTCTGTAAAAAAACCCATGACTCTTAAAAAAAAAAAAATTCAAAAGGAAACCTCCCCACTAACCTGTCTCAAGGGTTCAGGGACTTACAGAGAGGAGAAAGCCAGCTTCTTCCATGCTGCATTTTGGTAACTGCCTAAAATGGTGGCCACTCCCTATCTCGCGCCTTTACTGAGCGTGTGCAGGAATATTCCCACTCAGAATTCCTAAAGAAGAAGATACCAATGGGTTACGTATACACTCTGTTAATTACTCTGTTGTTAGTCTATCTATCTCCCCCCTTCCCTTATATATATTGCTAGGATCAGCCAGGACTTGAACCAGAGAGATACTGCTCTGAATGCTGGCACCCATGAGCCCCTCAAAGCTGCAGACTGGAGAGACCTTCTTCAGACTCCAGGATGACTCCATCCCCAGATAGCCTATTGGCTCACTGGTTCTCTCCAACTTGTTCTAGCTATAAAAGCTTCTGCCAATAGCCTGGTCTTGGCCTGGCTTATTTGGCTAGTTCTCTGCCCTCCTGCATCTACCTCCAGCTTGTTTATGTGCCAGTTTCCCCTGCCTGTCTGCCACAGCCCTGAATCCCACACATACATCAGCCTTGAACCCCTGGCCAACAAGTTCATGGAATCTCTGCAGCCCTGTGTATGAGTGTGAGCACATACGTACGTACTGTTCTTTGGTACATGTTTGTTCTTGAAGAGGACCATCAAAGCAAAGTAGTACTGGAGTTTGCATTGTTGGCCGGGATTAAACTGCCAAAATTATCTTGTGACATTGGAAAGATAAACAGTCACCTATGGTGATGAAATGGATCACATCGTTAACTCGGATGACATCTTGTGAAAAAGTGATTAATAGACTACAGGAAAGCAGAGACAGATGTAATGAAATCTCCACTGCTTTCTTGAACTCTTAGCAATGTTACTAATGGACTGTACCGTCAGCAATGGAAAAGGGAACATTTTTCCTGATGTTAATTGTTCAAGACTCTTAATTAGGGAATGGATTAATCGGAGCCAGGGCTTAGTAATGTTTTGAATGCCTGGACTCAGCCTTAGGACATAGGACCTAGTAATAAACCCACTTGCCTCTGAGAATACATAGAGACCTTATGAAACCCTCAAAATCTGGGATGAAGAGCAGGGTTGGATTTTGGGCATCTCTCTTTCAAATAGATAAATCCATGTAATTCTTCCCAGCTTGGGTGCATGCATGTAATTTTTTGCAGAGATTAGTGGGTTCACCCCTTTCCATTCCCGTATTGTGCAGTGTATTTGCCCTGCCCTGCATTCCACTCCTCTTGGATTCTGGTTTAACTAAGACAATTTCTAAAATTAATTCTTTAATTGGACTATGCACAGTTTTGCTGTAACTTTTAATTCCTCCAGTTTCATTTACATTATTTGCCCCCTATGTATCAAGAGGACTCAGGGTTGGATCTGCGTCCACCTGCCCTGTGTGGTGAAGCATTGAACTGCAGGTGGTAGCTTCTCAATGAAGTACCTCAGGCCCTGGACTGACTTTGCCCACACCCACCTAGACTGGCCTTTGGATCCTCCTGGACAGGATTGAGAAAAGGATTAAGAAGTCTTGTTGTAGTAGAGCCTTCTTCGAGCAATAAGGTCTTCCTGAGCTTGTTCCTGTATTCTTGGTTATTCTTTGGTTCTGTCTCCTGGCTTGCTCTTCAATACTGCCTCCTGGTTTATCCTTTAGTCCTGACTTGCTCTTTGGTCCTGACTACTGGCTTGTGTATTGCTCATGCTGCCTGGTTTGCTCTTTGGTCCTGACCTTTGGCTTGCTCCTTGACCCTGCCTCTGGGTTTGCCTAGTGTTCTGGTTTGCTCTCCTGGTTTGCCCTTGGGTCCTGACTTTTGGTTTGCTCCTTGACCCTGCCTCCAGGTTTGCCCAGTGGTTCTCATTTGCTCTCCTGATTTGCCCTTTGTCCCATAGTTCTTGGATCAGCCCAAACTGCTGCCCATGGCTCAGCTCTGACACTATGTTGGACTCCAGCAGCCATAAGCCCTAGCTGCCATGGCTAATGGTCAGGGATGACCAAAAATACCTGGAGGGCCACAGGTTCCCCTCCCCTGGCCTAATCAGAGGTAAGTCTCATTGACTTCAGTGGGATTTACTCCCATGCAAATGTGTTGAAGAATCAGGGAAATCATTTGGTAAAAAAGTTGGGGGAGCAGCTATTTCACAAAAATGTTTCTCCTTGAACTACTGGGTCAACTTCAGCCAATTTTGGCTGGATCACTGTTTCTTCCTAGACCTACTTAGCCATCATGACTAACTTAAGTTCCATGGAGTCCAATGGGACTTGCTCGATTGTGTCTATTGCACTCATCACCTCTATATATCCTAGGTATTCAATCATTCAGGAAGAAACAGAAATTAAGCACACACACTTCTTGGCTGTCCTGTGTCACTGCTGAGTGTCTTCAGTTCTTTTGGCAAAGAAAACAATCTCACTCGCTTCCCACTTAAATAAAATTGGCACTTATCAGGGACCCGTTTAGGCATATCTCTTTGGGGGTGAGATAATTACTAAGGAATCCTTTATCAAACACACTTTTGTTAAGCCTCCTTATGTCATGGATGTAAATAGCAATCTGTATTTCACCAGTGACAATTAATCAGTAATGTCTTTAGAAACACTTGGCCTTATGTATTCCTGGAACTGTCTCCATGAACGCCTTTGGGCTGGTGTCTCTCCCTGTCTCTCTTCCTCTAAATCACAAGTCGGCAAGTTGTGGCCTGCCTTATGTTTTGGGCCTACAACTCCCATGACCCTTCAGCATTGGCTATGCTGGCTAAGGTTGATGGGAGTTTTAGGCCAAAGCATCCAGAAGGCCACAAGTTGCCCACCTCTGCTCTAAATCTCTTCTCAACACACACCTTTTTGGCAAGACCTTTGACACAGCTTCTTAGTCTGTACTGAAACTAAGCCAAGGTACATATAACTGAACTGAAGGCCAGCCCTCCCATGGGGCTGGGTGATCCGACTTGCTTCAGGTGGCATCATGAAAGGGGCATCATATGAAGGTGCTTCTTGGGGTAGCAGAGTCTTCTCTGCTGCAGCTGGTCATGCAAGGGTGAAAAAGCCAAGTCTACCCAAATATCTTCTATACAACTAATACAGATAAATTGGTCCAAGCTCATGGTTTAAAGGCACATGAGGCAGACAGCTTGCTGAAGCTAGCAGGCCTGGGTCTGGTTAGTCCTTAGAGGGGAGACCACCTGGGAAACCCATGTAACCACCTTGGGTTCCATGATGGAAGAAAAATGGGATATAAATGCAATAAATGAATAAATTCCAATATCCACTGTAGGGAAATATTTTTTTCTAAGGACCAAAACATCACAAAATAGTGAGCAAGCTTTTGACTTCTCCAGAACTCTTCATTGGCCTGGGTGTTAAGCAAAGCAGGGGGTGGGGTGGGGAGGTTAAAAAAGAAGATCTGGCTTGATGTTGTAGGCACAAAGTCTGCAATTAGTCATAGTCTTAAGATTGAGTGTAGGGAGAGATTGATTGCAGATTTATGGCACAATCCTATGTGTTTCTTCTCAGAGTTCAATGGGACTTACTTCCAGGAAACTATGCATAGGATTGCAGCCTTTATTGGGTCAAGCTCTCCTCAGGATACATGTAGGATTGCTGGTGCAAAGAAACACACAATGGCAAAAATCCAGATGTTACCCAGATCTGTCTCCAGCCTTAAGTAAAACACACAGGTTCCTTGTTAGATAAAGGAAGGAAGGAAAGAGAAACATGCATATCTAGGAACTCTATCTTCCTCGTATCGATGAGTGAGAATTTAGTTTTACTTTGGTTTTGATTAAAAAAATCCCCCAAATTCATAAAGTTCTCCATATTTGGAACAAAAAGACTTTTTTTATAAAAAAAAGATTTTTAATAAATTGAATGTGGGAGAAACTGAAAGATTCATCCATCGATGTCCAGGGTTTTCAGTGCTTTGCTCTTAGAAGTCTTGATTTGAATCCCTGTGTATTCAACCACAGTTCCGGCGTCAGGGGTCAGCATGGGTGGCCATCCCATCCCATCCCTGCCTCTGCACTTTTCACTGCTGCCATCCTCCTCCTCCTCCTCACTTACCCACCATGAGAACGTGCCATGGCCAAGCCTGCAGGCCCTATGGTGCCCCATTCTCTCTCTCTCTCTCTCTCTCTCTCTCTCTCTCAATGTAAAGTGGAGTATCAGTGATCTGACCCAATCAGATTCTGTCTTGGGGTGGAGGGTGGCCAATGAGGACACAGGCCCGTGTTTATTTATTTATTTTTTTGTTTGTTTATGTATTACAGTTCTATACCATCTAGTAGCCAAAGTTCTCTGGGCGATTCACAACACCATGTTCTTTACATTGCTACTGTGCCATGTTCCCCCCAAAGGCAGCATCTGATTGGTTCAGATTGCTGCTATTCAAGGCATACGCTTAAAAAATCTTTTAAAATGGTGCACCATGGGACCTGCCCGCTTGGCCGGCTGCCACATTGCTTTGCCAGTTGGCTGGCGCATTGATGGTGGTGAAGAGGAGGAGGAGCCCTGCCACCACTGTCCTTCTGCCAGGCAAGAAAGAAAGAAGGGCAGGGGGGGAGGGGGGGAGGGGTGGTTCATTGGGCAGGCTGGGAGGCATTGGCAGTGGTGGCAGCAGAGGGGGGGTGGCTTTGGCAGCCAGCTCACAAGTGAACAACCGAGTGAGTAAGCCAGCAAATGGGGGGGCTTTGGCAGAGCTGGTGAGTAGTGCAGTGGGGGGCTTCAGCCACGGCTAGGGGCCCACTGGCAGCACTATGCTGAGGGCCCACTGGACTCTGGCAATGACCCTGTTCAACCGTAGAAGTGTTAAATCAGAGTTGCCACCTCTTTTTTCTGACAGGCTCCTCAGCTTTAACTGCTATATGTCAGGCAGGTGTATCATGGTCCTCTCCATCAGGGATGATTGGACACCCCCTGTCCAGGTTCTCTGGGTACCTGCTCAGCCCCTGCCCCTGCTCACATGCCCCAGACCCACACTCGAGCTTCCCGCCACTCGCTGAGCCACCTGCACTCACCTGGGACCTGTCCTTGAGTGCTGCAATCATCATTTTACGAAAAAAGAAAGAAAGAAAAAGAAAAATGTGATCGCAATATGCGCACATCTAGTTGCATGCAAAATGGCAGCATGAATGGCCCATATACACAAGATTACAGATATAAATGGCCCATTCACGCCTGTAATCGTGTGTATATGGGCCATTCATGACACAATTTTGCATACAACTAGATGCGTGCATATCGCGATCACCACTTTCTCACAAAATGGTGCTCGCAGCATGCATGGATGGGTCCCGGGTGAGGGCCGGCAGCCTGGCAAGTGCAAGGGAGGGGTGTTGAGGGGGAGCAGGGGCTCAGCGGGCGCAACTCGGTGGCATGGGGGGGAGGGGTCTGCCAGACTCCCGGACCAAATCAGGTGCCTGCACCATCCCTTCTCTCTATGCTGGGAATAGCTGAACCTATTGGATTTGGCTGGTGTGGGGATGTGAGAACTTTGTTTCATTTTCTTTTTGATAAGAATTTAACAACACTCACAAAGTTCCTCTTATTGGGGAGAGAAATAACTGGAGATGTAAAAAGACTGGAGGATAAAATGAAACTGACACATTCACCCATTCCTACTTTCTGTGCCCCCCCCACTTCTCTCCTTCTTCTTAAAAAGAACCTTTCTCCCAGTGAAAGAAAGTGGTGATGGTGCCATGGATGTGACAACCCACTTCAGGGGTCGGTTGAAAAGCAATGCCTTGTGAGACCCCACTTCCTTAGAGTTGTGGTTCCCTCTACCCTGATAAGCAACTTGGAATGAAATTATAATATTGTGAAAGTAAATGGATCTGCACTCTGCAGCTCCTCCCAGCACAAGGACATTTTACTTGAGAAATTAAGCACATGATTCAGCATCTCAGAATGTGTGTGCAATGAAGCTCCAGCCTTTTAATTTAACCATGTAGGCCTGCTTAGTGGCAATCATGAGGAATTATTAATTAACCAGTTTTATAATCGAGTATACAGAGGCTATGGAGGCGCCTAAGGGGAAAGAGGTCTGTAATTGACCGATATCAGATAAATTAAATTATGAAGATGAGGTTTCAGAAGCCAAAGAAGGGGTGAAAGAGAAAGGGCTTTTGCAATGCAGTCATTTCTTCTCTCTGTGTGTATGTGTGTGTGTTTTACTTCTCATGCTTTGCTAACTATGTTTGTTGTATGTCCATCCTTAAGGTCATTGGTAATGTGTCCCATGCTGAGAATTATGACCATCAGCAAGAAATGAGAAATTAATTTGCTTTAAATGATACCAGACATTATCGGGAGACAGACTACATTCCAGCTACCAAAATGAGGCCTAATGAAGAGTTTAATTCTGTCATTAAGGTTACGTGAGCTTCCTGCACTGTTCAGCTTGGAAAACCAGCCATTCTGTTGCCGGGGCGTGGGGGGCGGGGGGAGAAGTGATGAATTTGACTTGCTGGTGGGTTTGACTAAAGTATGTCACCCAGGACAGGAGCAATTCTTTTTTTTTTCTTCTTTTTATAAAGACACAGAGTGAACTAATGCAAAGACTAATTTTCTCCTAGACATTCTCCTCAAATTCTCCTTTGCAACTTTGGTGTTAAATATTCTCTACATATTCTCTATTGGATATCTCTCTGTGGCATTCTTTGACATATAATATCAATATTTTAAATCTGACAGTTCATCTCCAGCAGATATTGTTGATATTTAATATCTGATAGATGACATCCAACAGCGTTTAGTATGTGACAGCTGGCAGCTAATAAGATTGCAACACTGATGCCTACCAAGATGGTTAAGAGATGGCAACAAGTCTAAAGTACAGATAAAATCAAAAGGTAAAATTTCAGATTCAAAATTCAAATTCCAAAATTTCAGTGGTAAAACAGGAAATTTTGTTCAGGTTCAAATATTCATTTCAGGATATCTAGTTTGTAACTGATGGGTTTAGCTGGCTTTCAGTTGCCCATGTGCTGTGATCTTATTCTGTCATATGTAGGGACATCCAGTGCTGTTTTGTTTAAGCCTGATGGATTTCTGGTCCAGTAAGCAGGTGCGGACTGCATCAGATATTGGAGGGGGGGGGGAATTCCAGGAAAAAAATTGTGTATTCCCCCCACCTGGTCCTGCCATTTGTACAAATTGTAGTTTGTGCAATTTAATTATCTTTTATTTTGTATCTTGAAATGTGCACAAATGTTGTTGTAATTTTTTTTTTTAAATGCTACTCTTGTGCAACTGCACATGATTGCAGGTCTGCCTGTCTACTATGTTGCACTGGAGAGGCATATTCCATTTTTGTCAATATCCTTATCAATTTCATCCTCTCCACACATTACTTCAATTTAGCCTAGCAGAGCTGTATCCTGTACTTGTCAAACGACTTATCAGTTCCTCACTACCTCACTTTGCTCACGAAGTGCTGCTGCAGTTACTGCAAATGGGAGCTGGGCAAAAGGGGTGGAGGCTACATCTGTGTTCAAAGCACTTGCTTGAGACTCAGGCAAGTGTGCAATGGAAGTGGGGTGCTCCTAAGCATCAGTTCAACACTGCAAACCCCAAGGATCAGGTTGCTAAGTGGGCGATGTGGTCCCTTTTCCCTGAATGTCAGTGTCAGAGCACGCACAAATTACCCACTGACAGACTGGGAAAAGGGCACTGCAAAAATTATGATGATGTTTGCGCATGTTTCAAGATCCACAAAAATAAATACATAAAAAGAAATTGCGCAAATTACAATTTGTGCAAATGGCAGGACCCGGGGGGGTGCAAATTACAGCCATTAGCCCCCCACCCCCAATCCATGTATTGGCTCGACTCACTACAGGGCAAATCGATGCCAGCAGAGGGAAATGGAATGGAATCTGCAGCGCCAAACTGGAAAAAAATCCATCGAGCTTCATTCCCCAGATGGAATCCTCTGACATCCCTAGTTGTATGATATAAGTCTTTAATGATATCATATCATTTTTCAATATTTCGTAAATTACTTTTGGAGCTTGTTATTCTTGAAAAGCAAAAATGGCATTCTACAATCAAATCAGGGTGACGCCTGAAAAGATTCTCTCACTACTTTCCATCACACCTCACTTCTCTGGGGCACTAGGGGAAGGGTCTAAAGAGATAATCTGAGGGTCCAGGTAGGTAAATGTGAGAAGAGGCAATCCTTCAGTGACCCAGGTGCAAAGGGAATGATGGAAGCTGCTGTCCAACATATCTGAAGGACACCAGCCTGGGCAAGGCTGCTATAGACCATCCAGATAATGGTAAGCATATATATGTAGTTGCTATGGATTTCAGTGCAGAGGTGAATTCTAGATGTGGCCCTAGAAACTGTGGAACAGCCTTCCCTGATGTTCAATAAGATACAATAAGTGGAGGCTGTTAGCTCCAAATTCAGTGGGACCATGAATCCATTCTGTGTTTTAGTCAGAACCAGACAGACCTCTAAAAGAGCTATCTTAGGGGCTGAACCCTATCCCCAAAATAGGTTTAGCACCTTGGATAGCTTCCTTAGAGTTCTGGCTAGTTCTGACTACAACTCAGAAAGGAGTTACAGCCCCACCAAAATTGGAGCCACCAGCCTCCACTGGAGACATATTGTTTTCTTATTGTAAATGGCATCAGTCTGGTGAGAGGTCCTTGCTTGTGACTGAAAAAACAAATGAATTTACCCTTCATGGAGTTGAAAGTTGCTCTGTGAATCTTCCACATCCAATGTGTGTGTGTGTGTATCCTTCTTTTGTAATTTTCCGAATGAAAATTACTCCAGCTCTGATCTCAATGTTAATGTATTCCTGCTTACATTTGACTTCTGAATGTGTTATGGCTAATTATCATTACACAGGATGAGAGAGCAGAGCCCCAAGTGAGGGGCACAGTACGAGAACAAAAGGGGGGCTGCATCTATGACTTGGCAGTAGGCCCCCCAACAGCAATCGAGCATCTTGAAACTGATGGAGTCCTTCTTTGTTTTCAATTGTTTTCTTTTTTTAAGGGGAATTTTTTTTTTACTGAGGGCAGGGGAAGCAAGGGTGAGGGTTGGGAGGGATGAGATTTCCCCTTGAACATGATGTCAATATGTTGGCACATCTCCTTTTATTAAGATGCCATCCAACGGATAACAAGTCCTGCTGTGTTTTACCAACATAAAAAATTAGACTAGAGACCAAGGAGCGGCAGGCAGCTTTTGGCACCAAGAAATAATCACACTTGATGTGGAAAGTAAAGTAAAAGGAGCCATCTGTTCGCTGCAGGAGGATGTGAAGAATCACATTAACATATTGTCACTAACATCATGAAATACACAGTTAATAATAAATTTAGTTATCACGGCAAGCTGCATCGGAGGCTTCCTTAGCAAAAGTCAAGGGAGGAAGGAGTGTTCACTAATGTCCTCTTACTGATTATATATATAGAGGGGTGGGTGGGTTGGTATGCCATTTGTCACCACATCTGTGAGCTGATATATTTCGTCTGTGGTTGGAGACCTTGAAGTCAATGGATGCTTGAAGTCCCTCTTCTCTTCTTTGCCCTTTAATAGAATGCACTTTGTGCCATTTTGACTTCCTGAGTGGTAGAGAAGCACAGTAAACAAAACAACAACAAAAGAGGGGGATAGAAATAGAGAGAGAGAGGTGGGAATGGATTAGCATGGAAATGAAATTAAGACAAATTATCAAGCAAATTCCACTAGCTTAGCGATTATTGCTTTGGATTCCATTACGTATAGGAATATTGGGGAGGGGAGGATGCAAGGTATCTAAGTATTGAATTTAGTTAATTGATATATAATATTATTGCTTTTAGGGATGTCCATCACTGGGAAAACTGTTTCTTTTTTGACTCACTGGAGTTCCATGGCATGTACGATTCGATTTGTGTTTGTGAGCTAAGCTGCAGTCTTTTCCCCAAACTCTGGGAACAGTTTGGTTATTATTATTATTATTTTTTGGGCAAGTTCTGCAATTCGCACACATTTTGGTTCGATTTGTGCAAAATTCTAACAATTCGCACAAATTATGGCAGATTTTGCACAACTGTATAAGCAATGTACACAAAGCTGGATTTGCGCAAATCTGGCCATAATTTGCACAAATCTGGCCATAATTTGTGCAAATTGCTTAGAAATTTGTGCAAATTGTAGAACCTGCAAAAAAAGTGCAAATGCCCAGAAAATCCATGAACTGGCCTGACTTTCTGCAGATTGGGTGCTGCAGCAGGAACCAGAACCATGTCTGGGTTGGGAGGGGGGCAACCTAGAAAAACCCATCACACTCTAACCTGCCATCCTAAATGGATTTCTCCCTTAATTGGTTTACATTTTCTAGAGTAGAGTTAAGAGTTCAGAACAAGATACATCCTTATGTGGGCACAGCTGCCTACCTTTGAACGATTCAGCATGAGCAGGGACCAATGGAGCTTTATTCTAACTTTTCCCCTTCATGCATGTGAAGTCCATTGTGCAATAGCCATAACTGTTTAGAGCTGAGCCAAATGGTCTCCAGTTTTGCTTTTTGCCTCAGAAGTAGCTCTGGGGGAAGGGAAAACAGCCTTTGTTGTTTGCAGCTGTTTGCAGCCAGTGTTCCCCTTCTCCCCTGCTTATTTGCTGGCATTCCTCCTCAAGTTATCCCAGCCCATCAGGGATCATGTACTCGATATGGTGTCAGGTAGGTAGTCAGATCTGGCTGAGCACTGGCATAACTAAAGTCAAGTAGCTCATGCTGAGCCTCCAACTCATTTCAAGCAATATAATATGCAATATTGCTTTCCAGCAATATATGCAGAAGCAAAAAGATCCCATACATAATCATTACTCAGCTTTGCTTTGCATTAAGACAGGGTGGCCCTGGGGCCAAATTTGCACCTCCAAATTCAGTTGCACAGCAGCAGTGGGGGCATAAAAGGGCAGTTTTGCTTTAAAACAAGGTGCACCCCCAAATTTGTTTTAAAGCAAAGTCACCCCCTTTTGCCACCATGACCACAAATTTGGCACCAGCAGTGGGGGTTGTGGAACAGGCCAGTGGTGCCTTCTGTGGCCCATGGCCATCAGTTGCCCACCTCTGTGTTAAGAGCACATTTTAAGAGTCCAGGATTGAAGTGAAGTTGTATCTCTGACCCTTGGATTCCATAGTGGACCAGCTTTTCCCAAGTCTCATGGATTTCACACACTGGGAGACCGTTGTTTTTTTAAAAAAACTTCCAGGATTTACACAAATTTAGTCATATCCCCCCAAATGGTGAAAAATGTGCATTTCCTTCATAAACTAAAGCATGAAAATGCACATTTTGGGGGGATTTGCACATTTGGGGGGATTTGCGCATTTTGGGCGAGTTTGCACAAATCCAAATTTGCACAGGTTTGGGAAACTGGAAAAACCGATTCCACCAATCAGCAGATGATGGAATGGAAGGCACCTGACAATCTGTGAAACGCAGACGGAATGGATTTTACAAGATCCATACATCCCTAGGTGAACAAGCAGGTTACAAGTTGAAGGGGGAGGAACAAGTGTATGGGGGCTCGTAACTGTGGGACTATGCTGGGATGTGGGCCCTCAGCAGGTTCCCGACCATGCCTACCCTTGACACTGGCCCTGCTTCAGACCTTCCCCCGATGCATGGACAGTGCAGGGTGGGACCCAGGGGCAGCCCCTGGCTAGCTGCCAGCAACTGTTGCCCTAGATGAACCATGCAATTGATACCCTGCCCCCAAATCCCAAGAGCAGATCTAGGCTGACGCTTTTGGTAAACTGGGAAAGATTTTGCCCCTTTTTTCCATTTAATGAAGATGCCCCCCTCACATCTTCAGAAGCAGAAATATCATTTATAATAAAACACACCCCAAATCTTTTTTAAAAAAACTAAGCACTGTATCAAATCACTTTATTACGCACTAGCCAACCAGGCTTTAGCACATAGCCATAAAAACAAAACAAACACATGTGAAAACAACGATTAAAATGAAGTGAAATAGATCAATAATATCAAAATGCTATAGAGCTGATAATTGTTAATTAAAGTAACTCTAAAAACATATACTAGCACCAGACAAATTAAAAACTCTCTTTGCCAAGGCCAGTTTGGCACACTTAGCAGTTCAACAGGATACATAGTAATCTGTTTCTGCTAATAAAAATACAATTTTCTTCAAAAGAATATCATCTCTAATTTAGGGATGCCGGAGAAATTTGAGATGGACTAAAATGAGCTCGGATTTCTAAGAATGCGACCTGCAGAATTTGCTGTGGAGCGATCCCCTCAAGCCACGCAGAGTCCATGGATGATTTTTTTACTTTCCCGAAATTTACGCATATAAATCCATAGGAAAATCCATAAGTTTCTGCTGAGGAAACATTTAATGGAATGGGGGACAATATGCAAAATATTACATACTAAGGTAAATTATGTAAATACTTACATAAATACTCACGGAAATACTTACGTAATTATTTGCGTATTTTTCCACACGACGAAAAAAACATTTGCACCTGTCTGTGGGCAGACAATGGAACAAAAGGCACCTGACAGTAGGGATGGACGAGCCCATCTCCGTTGGGGGCAGGGGGAGCTTCATGAGCTGCCCTCCACAGCTTGCGCAGCCCGGGCCTGCTGAGTGAGCTTCCTTGCTCGCCCCATCTGCCCACGAGCTGCACGAGCTGCCCCTCTTCCTTGCGCTGGCTGTCAAGGGCCTGCGCAGGGAAGGAGGGCCTTGGCAACCAGCTCCCAGCCTCTCACCCTGGCCTTCTCTAGAGGAGGCCAGGGCGAGAGTGCCGGGGCACCGCCGTCACCCTTCTTCCTTGTACTGGCTGTCAACGGCTGGTGCAGGGAAGGAGGTCGATGGTGGCCAGCCCCCAGCCTCTCGACCTGGCCTCGAGCAGGTGGTGGTGGGGAGAAGAGGATAGGTGCCTCCTTCTTCCCCCTGTCCCCATTTGCTACAATGGCAGCAGCAAGGAACAAGCTGGTTATTTTCCATAAGGCCAGGAAAACTTATGGAAATTACCAGCCTGTCCTGCACCACTGCTGCTGTAGCAAGGAGGATGGGAAAAGGAGAACAGGCACTGCCTTCTTCCCCTCCACTTGCTGAGGGAGTGGATGCCCAAGCTCTTGTCTGACTCAGCATGCCGCGAGTCGGGCAAGAGCTCAGGTCCATGAGCTGGTGTCTGGGGGGGGGCAAACGTCTCGCTGGGCTTCATGCCCTAACCGGACATTCGTGCCATCCCTACATGACAATTTGTGAAACACAGATGGAGCGGATTTTACACAGTTCATACATCCCTATCGTCAATAAGGGGGTCAAGATATTGAGTTCTTAAATCTGAGTACAAGGGGCGTCCCAAGAAAAAATGGGGGTAAATCCTCTGTCTTCCTACAGCCATTAGGGCATTCTCTATCTGTATTTGGTAAACTAGCATGGTGCCCCTTAACTTCCATCAGCTGCAAAGTATTCAATCTGCATTTGGTTAGAAGTCCCTTAAGGCCATGCAGACAAGTGGAGGCCAGATACGGGGGCAGTTTCCCGGGATATACAGTGAAGTTTTTATACAATACATTAGAGCAACAGTTTAACACTAGTGTGGTAGTATTCTTGTAATCAACATCAGTTAAGTGCCTTGCACCTTCCAATCAGGCACCATTATAGCCCTTTGCAGCCAAGTAGCCCACTGAGACTCCGGATTAAGATGACAAGTTTTGCTGGCCCATGATTCTAGGCCCATTTCCTCATATGCCATTAAGACAAGAGGAGGGTCCTGTTGGAAAATTACCTTGAGCCCATATTGAATGGCTGCTTTCTAGACCAAAGTTATTACTGAACAGCAAGCAGAGCCCATGCGTACTAAGGAGCTCTCACAGACCTCCTTAAAGGCAGGATATCTCCTTATCATTGGATGGCATCTGCCCAACAGGCTTTCGACGAACTTAAGAGGCTTTTCAGTTCTGAGCCGATCCTGTTACATCCCGACCCGAGGAGACCTTTTGTAGTGCAAACTGATGCCTCTGACTTTGCGGTGGGGGCAGCGCTTTTTCAACCAGATCGGGCGGGCGGCGGATTGCAACCCTGTGCCTACCACTCCAGGAAGCTGAACATGTCTAAGAGGATTTATATTATCTGGAAGAAGGAACTGTTGGCCATCAAGTCCGCTTTGGAGACCTGGCGTCATCTTCTAGAGGGGGCACAGCACCCAGTCGAAGTTAGAACTGACCATTGCAACCTCGAACATCTTCAGACAGCCCGTGCCTTAAACCAGAGGCAGATTAGGTGGTAGTGTTTTTTTCCCGGTTCCACCTTAAGATTTGCCATGTGAAGGCCTCCAACAACCTACAAGCAGATGCCCTTTCTCCTAAGCCGGACCTCCAGCCAGGGGGTGAGGGAAATTCCCCCCTCTCTGATTCTTCCCCCCCCAGAGCCTGGCGGCAGCTGCGGTGCCTCACTCTTGGGACAGACTCCTGTGCACAGACGCAGGATGATTTTGTTCACACAAAAGTGGAGGAATTGGGGCTAGCCTCTGTCCCCCACCCCACCCCTTTCTCTTTGCGAGGTGGCCTGCTTTACCATTCAGTATGGCATGAATAAATGCTTTATTTGCATTGCCCTTATTTTCGCCGTAGTCTACGTAAATCTTTACATAGACTAGACGTGCCAAACTAAGGAACGCAAATGGTGGCTCCCCATGGGCGCCGCCATTTGTGTACGCGCTTTTTTTTTTTTCCAAAGTCACCCGTGATAGGCTACATGACGATTTACGTAGCCTATCACAGCTGACTTTGGAAATCTAACCATGATAGGCTACGTAAATCGTTACGTAGCCTATCACAGGTGTGTGTGTGTTTTTTACTTTACTTTTTTATTTTGCAATGGCGGCGGCGGCAGCCGGTCAGAAGACCGGCCGCCGCCGCTGCCCCCGCCGAACTGCCGCTGAACCGCCGCCGGGACCTGCCGCCGAGAGGGACATTCGCACAAGGTAAGTCCCATCCCGGGGGGGGGGGCAGGGGGCCGGCGGAGAACTTCACCACCAATTTTGGGGGGGCGAATGCGTTGGCATTCGGCCTCCTGGAGATTCGTGGAGAAATTCTCTGCCATCCCTAGTTTTTATGATATAGGAATGAAATTTGGAGACCTCTTCACGTCCCTGGAGAGGAGGCCACCTGCACATTTCAGACAGTTTGGCCCAGCAGTGTTTGTGCTACGTGGAGTTGAGAGCTGATGTTTTCCACAGAAACTCTCAAAGCAAAGAGCTGTAACTTCTCCCTGTTTCCACACATGCACGTGACACCTTGGCCTCTCCCAGCCCCCCTCCAGGGCATTGCACCCTGAAAAGCCCAGGCAGCTTTGCCCACTGGGTTGTGTGCTAGGCGCTGGTGAAATTTGATTTTTTTCTAGGAAAACTCCCAAGGCAAAAAGCTGTAACTTTTCCCCACCTCTGCCCTTGCCAACAACCTGAAGATGCCTCATATTGTGATGAATTGCTTTGCCACACAGTGGACTGTTATTGGAATAAGAAGGTAATTAATATAAATACTATGTGTCTCGTGCTTTTTCAAAACTGCCTTGAAATTTGGATGTATAGTGTTTGTCAGGGTTGCCTCTGAGCATATAGAGTGTCAGAGTAATTCAGATTCTGAGAAAGAGCTGCAACATGTGGAGGATGAACTTTCCCAGGCTTCATAGGCACAGCTGGATGGAGAGGCCCTCCCTTCACACATCCCTGGCAGTGATAGTGAACAGGGGGAGGCGAGGGAAGGACAACCTGGACTCTTAGACGCAAGGCGCAGATGCAGGCACAAGCGGGAAATCGCAGGGGCTGAACTTAGGCGCTCTGCCCGATTGGCTCGGCATCCACAGCTGCACCTAGAGGTCTCACGGGAGAGGGGGAGATCTTCCCCTCCCACCCCTTAAGTTAAGAGAGCTTGCCGCCTTTTTCCCAAATGGAGATCAACTTTTGTAGCTCCCCTTTGAACTCCCTGAAGGCTGTTTCTTTTGTAGTCTGTGAGTCTCTAGAAATTTGCATCTGTATGCCTCATTCCGGTAAATGGAATTAAAGCCTTGGAAATGCAGCCTCTTGTCTGAGTGTTGATTTGGCTATTGGAGTTCTCAGCCGGGCAAAAAGGAAAAAAGAACTCCGGGCTATTGGAGTTCTCAGCCGGGCAAAAAGGGAATCCTGACAGCTTGATCCCCATTCTCTCCCCCCCCTTTTCTCTTCTCTCCTCATCATTTCCTTTTCACTGCCTCAACAGGGTTAATCTGGGTTATCTGGGCCGTAATTTGGAAAGGGCCCGTCCATCAGGCAGTGAGCTTCTTAGCAGGGGGATGAGAGGGGAAGTAATGGGTAGACAGCCAGACCCAGTCTCCAACCTGCAGAGGAATGCTGGGCTGGTGATGCCGGTCCACAGTTTCTTTATACGCTGCTTTCACCTGCTCAATGGAGTCCTGTAAGAGGTGGTGCACAGAGCACAATTCCTCCAAAAACTCATGGGCCGTGGGCACCGAGGCAGGGCCGAGTGAGGAGGGGAAAGCCTCAGCTGGGCAAAAAGGGAATCCTGACAGTGTTGGTGGAACTACAGCCTAGCACCCACACATACACGGACATAGACTAGGGGTGGACCAAAGTCCCTTACCTTTCGCCGAAGCTTGTTCGCGGTGGGGGGGAGGCGCTTCGCTGCTCCCCCCGCGAAGTTCAGGCCGGGGGGGGAGGCTTCCCGCCTCGCCCGGCCGAAATTCAGGCCGGGGGGGAGGCTTCCCGCCTCGCCCGGCCGCGAACTCGAAAGTTAAAAAAAAAACGCCCCCTGATAGGCTACGTGACGATTAACATAGCCTATCACGGCTAGATTTGCAAAGTCAGCCGTGATAGGCTATGTAAATCGTCACGTAGCCTATCACGGGTGACTTTGAAAAAAAAAAAGCGCGTACGCAAATGGCGGCCCCCATAGGGAGCCGCCATTCGCGTTCCTTATTTGGTCGCTGTAGTCTACGTAAAGATAGCATTGCCCTTATTTTTGCCGTAGTCTACATAAATCTTTATGTAGACTACAGCGACCAAATAAGGAACGGGAATGGCGGCTCCCTATGGGGGCCGCCATTTGCGTACGCGCTTTTTTTTTTTAAGTCACCCGTGATAGGCTACGTGACGATTGACGTAGTCTATCACGGCTGACTTTGCAAATCTAGCTGTGATAGGCTACGTTAATCGTCACGTAGCCTATCAGGGGGCTTTTTTTTTATTGCAATGGCGGCGGTGGCAGCCGGTCGAAAGACCGGCTGCCACTCCCGCCCCGCTTGAACACCCGCCGAACCGCCGGCCGGACCCGCCGCCGGGAGGGACATTCGGCGAAGGTAAGTCCCATCCTGGGGGGGGGGTGCGGGGGGCGGGGGGGTTCAGAGGATTTCGCCCCGAAACTTGTTCAGGGGGCTGAACACGTTGGCGCTCGGCCCCCCGAAGTTTCGGGGAGAAATTCTCCGCCATCCCTAACATAGACACGCAAGAGCTAAAGAAAAGCAGAACTACCTAAGCAAATTATGGGTGCCCCAACCTGCTCCGGTGTCAGGAGGCCCTAGCCGGCCTCTTTCAGTCTACTCTAGTAGCCAACTCCAGACACAGACAAAGGATTCTTTTCAAGGCTTTATTCCTTTTACAACTTAATAACTCTATCACCAGCGACTAAGCTATGAACAGCAGAGTAATCTATGCCCCGGGTTAGAAACAGTTGGTCCCTGTTTGAACGAGAATCACTTGCAGACCCTGAACTTATGGGCTAGGGAGAGTCCCTCCCCTTTTCCTTTGGGTCCTCTGGAAGCGACCGTTGCTTGCGTGCCAAATGGGCACTACGCCTCCTTTCCGTGCCCTCCATAGCTCGTCGCTCTCTGTGTCTGTGTCGAGCATCCAGCCAGTCCTCCTCCCGCACTCTTTCACTCCCAGGACTGCTATCTATGTCTGGAATGGTGGTAGGAGGAATCTCTGCCAGCTGCAGGGCCTGGGAGGGAAGAGCGCGCTCCTCTCCCACCGACAGCTGTTCCTCCTCAGAATCAGAACTGCTCTGAGGTTCTATGGGCTCAGTGTCCACCTGACATTATCCCTGCTCTTATGAGCCCCCTCCCCCAGGCTTGTGGGGGTACAGCTGGTGGAAACGCCTCAGCAGCAACGGAGCATGTACATATTCCATGGATTCCCAGGATCACTCATCTGGTCCATACCCCTTCCAGTCCACCAGATATTTCAGGCACCTGCAAGAAAGGCGGGAATCCAGAATCTCCGCGACCTCAAACTCCTCCTCCCCCTCTACCAGAACTGGCAGCGGGGGGGGGGGGAGCTGGTTGAGCGATGAGGGTCACCAGAAACCAGGGGGGACAGCAAGGAATGATGAAAAACAGGATGGATCTTCACGGCGGGGGGAGCCAGGTGAAAAGCAACAGGGTTAATCTGGGCAGTAATCTGGAAAGGCCCCATGCGACGAGGTGCGAGCTTCCTTGTGGGCGAGTGAGAGGGGAGGTAGTGGGTGGACAACCAAACCCAGTCCCCCGGTTGCAGAGACGGACCCGACTGGTGCCGTCGGTCCGCAGAGGCCTTGTAGGCTGTCTTGGCTTGCTTGAGGGAGTCCTGTAAGAGGTAGTGTACCGCTCTCAACTCCTCTAAAAAGTCATGGGCTGCCGGCACTGAAGAGGGAGCTAAGGTGGACGGGAAAGCCTTGGGGTAGTAACCAAAATTGGCAAAAAAAAAAGGAGTTTGGCAGGTGGAAGCATGGCAGGCATTGTTATAAGCAAATTCTGCGAGAGGCAGCAAGGAAACCCAGTCATCTTGCTGGTAATTGACATAACAGTGCAAATATTGCTCCAGAGTTGCATTGATGCGCTTGGTCTGACCATCCGTCTGTGGATGGTGGGTGGAGGAAAGACGGAGCGTCACATGGAGAAGCCCAAGTAGCTCCCTCCAGAAATGGGCAGTGAATTGGGCTCCCCTATCCAAAATGAGACCCTCGGGCCATCCGTGGAGCCGGAAAACATGCGCCAAAAACAGCTCTGCCGTCTCCCTGGCTGTGGGCAACCCAGAGCAGAGGATGAAATGGGCCATCTTAGAAAACAAATCCACCACCACCAGAATGGTGGTTTTACTATGTGAGGGAGGCAAGTCAGTGATGAAGTCAAGGGATAGCACTTTCCAAGGTCCTGAGGGGGTAGGCAGGGGGTGAAGCAAGCCTGTGGGCCTGCCTGAGGGGGCCTTCACCCGCTGGCAGGTTGGGCAGGAGGCGACATAGGACTTGACGTCCCGACACACACGAGGCCACCAAAAATCCCGCGTCACTCCATGCAGGGTCTTGGTGATGCCAAAATGCCCAGCTGTGGGGGAGTCGTGGCACTGATGGAGGACCTTCTAGCGGAGGGGTCTAGGAGGACATAGACCCAGCCGGAATGGTAAAGCAGGCCACCTCGCAAAGAGAAAGGGGTGGGGTGGGGGACAGAGGCTAGCCCCAATTCCTCCACTTTTGTGCGAACAAAATCATCCTGCGCCTGTGCAGAGTGAAGGAGCTCCTCCCAAGAGTGAGGCACCACAGCTGCCGCCAGGCTCTGGGGGGGAAGAATCAGAGAGGGGGGAATTTCCCTCACCCCCTGGCTGGAGGTCCGGCTTAGGAGAAAGGGCATCTGCTTGTAAGTTGTCGGAGGCCTTCACATGGCAAATCTTAAGGTGGAACCGGGAAAAAAACACTACCACCTAATCTGCCTCTGGTTTAAGGCACGGGCTGTCTGAAGATGTTCGAGGTTGCAATGGTCAGTTCTAACTTTGACTGGGTGCTGTGCCCCCTCTAGAAGATGATGCCAGGTCTCCAAAGCGGACTTGATGGCCAACAGTTCCTTCTTCCAGATGGTATAATTCCTCTTAGACATGTTCAGCTTCCTGGAGTGGTAGGCGCAGGGTTGCAATCCGCCGCCCGCCCGATCTGGTTGAAAAAGCACTGCCCCCACTGCAAAGTCAGAGGCATCAGTTTGCACTACAAAAGGTCTCCTCAGGTCGGGATGTAACAGGATCGGCTCAGAACTGAAAAGCCTCTTAAGTTCGTCGAAAGCCTGTTGGGCAGATGCCATCCAATGATAAGGAGATATCCTGCCTTTAAGGAGGTCTGTGAGAGGAGATGTCAGCCAAGCAAAGCTGGGCAGGAACTTTCTGTAAAAATTTGCAAAACCCAGAAAATGTTGCAAGTCCTTCTTGGTGGATGGAGCCTGCCAGGAAAGGACAGCCTAGACCTTTGCAGGATCCATCCTGATTCCATCAGCTGAGATAATGTAGCCAAAATAGTCCAAAGAGGTTAGGTCAAACGCACATTTCTCCAGCTTGGCAGACAGATGGTTCTCGCGGAGGCGCTGGAGGACGGCGGAGACATGATGCTGATGGGTGTGGGGGTCCTCAGAAAATATAAGTAAATAATCGAAATATACAATGAGGAAAGTGTCCAAATAGTCCTGGAAGATGGCATTCATAAAACGCGAAAATGTGGGGGGGGGGGGCGCAGGCGAGCCCAAACAGCATCACTAGGTATTCATACGCTCTGTACCGGGTTCTGAAAGAGGTCTTCCACTCATCCCCCTCCTGGATGTGAATCAGATTGTAGGCACCATGCAGGTCCAACTTTGTGAAAAACTTGGCTCGCCCTAGGCGCTCCAGCAACTTAGGTATGAGGGGGAGGGGGTACTTGTCAGGGATAGAGACCAAATTTAGGGCTCTATAGTCATGCACCGGGCAGAGTTCTCCAGATCGTTTGGCAACAAAAAAGGTAGGGGCGCAGGCGGGGGAGGAGGAAGGGCGAATGAAGCCACATTTGAGATTTGTGTCCAAAAACTTACGCAGAGCTCGAAGTTCCAGCTCCAACATTGAATACAGCCGGCCAGCGGGGATGGTCACCCCCGGAATGAGGTTAATGGCACAGTCAAAAGGGCAGTGGGGGGGGGAGCTGGTCGGCCTCCTTCTTGTCAAAAACATCCCGAGAAGCCGCATACTTCTCTGGGAGGATGACGGTAGCTGAAGAACTGCCAGAAACAGACGAGGAGGGAGAGGAAAGGGTTAAGGCCTGGACTGGGACAGGCGCCTCCTCCGGGATGCAATCCTCCTGGCAGTAGGGAGATGCAAACTCCACCTGCTGAAGCCCCCAAGAAATCTGAGGATTATGCTTAGAGAGCCAGGAAACACCCAGCATGATTGGGTATAGGGGAACCTTGGCCAAGTGGAACTGAATCTGCTCAAAGTGGGACTGGGCATGCAGAGTGAATGGAATTGTAATACGGGTCACCGTGCCCAAAGAAAGAAGATGCCCATCGATGGTCTCCCCTGCCAAGGGGGCAGGAAGGGGCAGGGTAGGAATCTTGTGGAAGAGAGCGAACGTTTCATCCATGAAACTGGTCATAGCTCCAGAGTCCAGTAAAGCCAGGGCTTCCACCCCACCCCACTGGGAGGAGCGTAGGTGAACCAGCAACAGCAGATGGGATGGTGGGGGGGTTGCGGAAGGCACCCACCCAGTGGGGAACCGACCCCCACACTGGAGGCCCCCAGCAGGCTTGGGGGGCAATCTAGTCAGGCCTGGGGATGAGGAGGAGGAGGAGGGGGAAGGAGAGGAGGGGGAGGCAAAGGAGCTGCGGATCTAATGCGGTAGCTCTTGGAGAAATGGCCCAGTTTTCCATACCGAAAGCAGCAGCGCTCAGCTCGCCGGCGCTCAAGCTCCTCTGGTGGCAGCAGGGCTCGGGTAGCCCCCAGCTGCATCGGGGTCTCCTCCGACCCCACTGCAGGGGCAGGGGGTGGAGGAGGGGGCAGGAAACATGGGGGAATGGGAGGAGGGAAATCTCGGCTCCTGGTGCCCCGCTAGGTCTGCCAGCGCCCCTCCAGCCGACTATCTATCTGGAGGCAGGTCTGGATGAGGTCCTCCAAAGTTGGCGGGCTGGGCGTGCATGCCAACTCTCCAAGATCTCGTCGTTTAAACCGTCCAAAAACTGGGCCACCAGCACGGCATCATTCCACTGTAAATCCTGCATCAGCAAGCAAAAAGTTGTCGCATAGCTGGAAACTGAGTCCTTGTCCTGCCTGAGGCCGCAAATCTCCCAAGAAGCCATCTGCGTATGCAGGGGGTCACCGAAAAAACGGGCCATTGCTGTCATGAAACCTTGGTAGTCCCCGAGCAGGGGGTCGTTAGCGAGAAGGACTCCTGAAGCCCATTTAGTGGCCACGCTGGAAAGTAGGTTAATGATGAAACCCACACGAACCTGTTCCACCAGGAAATTCTCAGGTTGAAGGTGCACGTACAGCTCCGATTGGGCCCCGAAAATCTGAAAAAGTCCCTTCTCCCCAGAAAACGTCTCTGGCAAGGCCACTGGGCATTTGCTGCGGGGGGGGGGGGGATCGGAGGTGGCGGGGGTTGAACCGCAGCTTGTAGATTCTGCACGGCAGCCGTCAGTTGAGCCATTTGATCACGGAGAATCTGGTTCTCTTGTGCCAGAGCCTGCACCGTCGGGTCTCCAGGATCCTCCATCTGGCAGTAAGAGGAGAGCGAGAGAGAGAGAGAAAAAAAGATGAATGGGGATCAAGCTGTCAGGAGGCCCTAGCTGGCCTCTTTCAGTCTACTCCAGTTAGGGATGTACAAAAGTCACTTACCTGTGACGAAATTTGATTCGCGGTGGGGAGGAGGCGCTCTGTCCCTCCCCCTGAAATTCTGGCCAGGGAGAGAGGCGTCCCATCCCTCCCCCCTGAAATTCTGGCCAGGGCGGAGGCGCCCCGTCCCTCCTGCCGCGAATCCTGTCCTGCCGGGACTGCAAATGGTGGCGGCCATAGCTGCTGCCGTTTGCGTCCCTGCAGTCAGCCGTGATAGGCTACATAAATGTTTATGTAGCCTATCACGGCTGAGTGAAAAAAACAAACAAACTGCGCGTACGCAAAGGTAGGGTTGGTGGAGAATTTCTCCACGAACCTTAGGGAGGCCGAGTGCCGACGCATTCGGCCCCCCAAAAGTGTTGGGGAAATTCTCCGCCGCGCCCCCGTCCCCCCGCCCCGGGATGGGACTTAACTTCGGCGAATGTCCCTCTCGGCGGTTGGTCCCGGCGGCGTTTTGGCGGCATTTCGTCAGGGGCGGGGGCGGCGGCCGGTCTCCCGACCAGCTGCCGCCACCGCCATTGCAAAAAAAAAAAAGTAAAGTAAAAAAAACCAACAAACACCCGTGATAGGCTACGTAATGATTTACGTAGCCTATCACGGCTAGATTTCCAAAGTCAGCTGTGATAGGCTACGTAAATCGTCATGTAGCCTATCACGGGTGACTTTGGGGGAAAAACAAGCGCGTACACAAATGGCGGCTCCCATGGGGACTGCCATTTGCGTTCCTTATTTTGGCACGTCTAGTCCACGTAAAGATTTATGTAGACTACGGTGAAAATAAGGAAACGCTATTTGCGTTGCCCTTATTTTCGCCGTAGTCTACATAAATCTTTACGGAGACTAGACGTGCCAAAATAAGGAACGCAAATGGCAGTCCCCATGGGAGCCGCCATTTGTGTACGCACTTTTTTTTTTCCCCCAAAGTCACCCGTGGTAGGCTACGTGACAATTTACATAGCCTATCACGGCTGACTTTGGAAATCTAGCCATGATAGGCTACGTAAATCATTACGTAGCCTATCACGGGTGTGTATGTGTGTGTGTTTTTTTACTTTTTTTTTCGCGGCTGGGTAGACGGGGCGCTCCTACCCAGCCTGAATTTTGCCAGCGAGGGATGGGGCACCTCCCCCCCAGCCTGAATTTCGGCCAGGCGAGGCGGGGCGCCTCCCCCCCTCGCCCGAACTTCGGGGGGAGAACCGAAGCGCCTCCCCCCCACCGCGAAGCAATCTGCGGGACGAGGTAAGTCCCTTTCGTCCATCCCTACGCAAATGGCGGCGCCCATGGGCGCCGCCATTTCCATTCCTTATTTTGGCACATCTAGTCTACATAAACATTTACGTATACTACAGCGAAAATAAGGGGAATGCAGATGGCAAGATTGAACATCGACATCTTGGGAATCAGTGAACTAAAATGGACAGGCATGAGCAAATTTAATTCAGATGACCATCATATCTACTATTGTGGGCAAGAATCCCTTAGAAGAAATGGAGTAGCACTCATAGTCAACAAAAGGGTGGGAAAAGCAGTACTGGGGTACAATCTTAAAAATGATAGAATGATCTCAGTACGAATCCAAGGCAAACCATTCAACATCACAGTAATTCAAGTCTATGCCCCAACCACTGATGCCGAAGAAGCTGAGGTTGATCGATTCTATGAAGACCTACAACACCTTCTAGAACTAACACCAAAAAAAGATGTCCTCTTTATCATAGGGGATTGGAATGCTAAAGTAGGAAGTCAAGAAATCACCGGGATAACAGGCAGGCATGGCCTTGGTGTACAAAATGAAGCAGGACAAAGGCTAGTAGAGTTTTGCCAAGAGAACACGCTGATCGTAGCAAACACTCTTTTCCAGCAGCACAAAAGACGACTCTACACATGGACATCACCAGATGGTCAATATCGAAATCAGATTGATTATGTACTTTGCAGCCAAAGATGGAGAAGCTCCAAACAGTCAGTAAAAACATGACCTGGAGCTGACTGTGGCTCAGATCATGAGCTTCTTGTTGCAAAATTTTGGCTTAAATTGAAGAACGTAGGGAAAGCCACTAAACCATTCAGGTATGACCTAAATCATATCCCTTATGAATATACAGTGGAGGTGAGGAATAGATTGAAGGGATTAGACCTGATAGACAGAATGCCTGAGGAACTATAGACGGAGGTCCGTAACATTGTTCAGGAGGCAGCAACTCAATCCATCCCAAAGAAAAAGAAATGCAAGAAAGCCAAGTGGCTGTCTGATGAGGCGTTACAAGTAGCTGAGGAAAGAAGGGAAGCGAAAAGCAAGGGAGAAAGGGGAAGATATATCCAACTGAATGCAGAGTTCCAGAGAATAGCAAGGAGAGACAAGAAGGCCTTCTTAAATGAACAATGCAAAGAAATCGAGGAAAACAACAGAATGGGAAAGACTAGAGATCTCTTCAAGAAAATCGGAGATCTCAAGGGAACGTTTTGTGCAAAGACGGGCATGATAAAGGACAAAGAAGGCAGGGACCTAACAGAAGCAGATGAGATTAAGAAGGGGTGGCAAGAATACACAGAAGAACTATACAGGAAAGATCTGAATGTCCCTGATAGCCATGATAGTGCGGTCACTGAACTTGAGCCGGACATCCTCGAGAGTGAAGTCAAGTGGGCCTTAGGAAGCATTAGTAACAACAAAGCTAGCAGAGATGACAGTATTCCAGCTGAGCTATTTAAAATCCTAAAAGATGATGCTGTTAAAGTGCTGCATTCAATATGCCAACACATTTGGAACACTCAACAATGGCCGCAAGACTGGAAAAGGTCAGTTTACATTCCAATTCCAAAGAAGGGCAACGCCTTTGTTTGAACGAGTGTTCAAACTACGGCACAATTGCGCTCATTTCACATGCCAGCAAGGTGATGCTCAAAATCCTACAAGCTAGGCTTCAGCAGTATGCGAACCGAGAACTACCGGAAGTACAAGCTGGGTTTCGAAGAGGCAGAGGAACTAGAGATCAAATCGCCAACATTCGCTGCATCATGGAGAAAGCAAGAGAATTCCAGAAAAACGTCTATTTCTGCTTCATTGACTACGCTAAAGTCTTTGATTGTGTGGATCACAACAAACTGTGGCAAATTCTTAAAGTGATGGGAGTACCAGTCCACCTTACCTGTCTCCTGAGAAACCTGTACGAGGGTCAAGAAGCAACAGTCAGAACCAGACATGGAACAACGGAGTGGTTCAAAATTGGGAAAGGAGTACGACAAGGCTGCATATTGTCACCCTGCTTATTTAACTTATATGCAGAGTACATCATGAGAAATGTTGGGTTGGATGAATCACAGGTCGGAATTAAGATTGCTGGGAGAATTATCAACAACCTCCGATATGCAGATGATACCACCCTAATGGTAGAAAGCGAAGAGGATCTCAAGAGCCTCTTGTTGAGGGTGAAAGGGGAGAGTGCAAAAGCTGGTTTGAAACTCAACATTAAAAAAACTAAGATCATGGCATCTGGCCCTATCACTTCCTGGCATATAGAAGGGGAAGAAATGGAAGCAGTGACAGATTTTACTTTCTTGGGCTCCAAGATCACCGCAGACGGTGACTGTAGCCATGAAATTAAAAGCGGCTTGCTCCTTGGGAGGAAAGCTATGGCAAACCTAGACAGTATAGTAAGAAGCAGAGACATCACCTTGCCGACAAAGGTCCGTCTAATCAAAGCTATCGTTTTCCCAGTAGTAATGTATGGCTGTGAGAGCTGGACTATAAGGAAAGCTGAGCACCGAAGAATTGATGCTTTCGAACTGTGGTGCTGGAGAAGACTCTTACGAGTCCCCTGGACTGCAAGGAGGTCGAATCAGTCAATCCTAAAGGAAATCAACCCTGAGTGCTCATTGGAAGGACAGATCCTGAAGCTGAAGCTCAAATATTTTGGCCACATAATGCGAAAAGAAAACTCTCTGGAAAAGATCCTGATGCTGGGAAAGACTGAAGGCAAAAGGAGAAGGGGATGGCAGAGGATGAGGTGGCTAGATAGCATCACCAATGCAACGCTCTGGGAGAGAGCGCAGGACAGGAAGGCCTGGCATGCTATGGTCCATGGGGTCATGAAGAGTCGGACATGACTGAACGACTGAACAACAACAACAACAACAAATAACGTAGACGCTACGCTATTTGCATTCCCCTTATTTTCGCCGTACTCTACATAAATGTTTACGTAGACTACACGTGCCAAAATAAGGAACACAAATGGCGGTGCCCATGGGTGCCGCCATTTGCGTACGCGCAGTTTTTTTCTCTTTTCACTCAGTCGTGATAGGCTACGTAAACATTTACATAGCCTATCACGGTATTTTTAAAAATCTAGCCATGATAGGCTACGTAAATCTTTACGTAGTCTATCACTTTTTTTTTTTTTTAACTTGGAAATGGTGGCGGCAGCTGGTCGGAAGACCGACCGCTGCACCGCCGCTGCACTGCTGCCGCACTGCTGCCGGAGCCGCCGCCGCCAGGGAGATTTGCCCAAGGTAAGTCCCGTCCCGGCGGGGTGGTGGGGGGGTGGCAGACCGTTTCACCACCGATTTCGGGGGGCTGAATGCGCTGGCAGTCGGCCTCCCCGAGATTCATGGTGAAATTCTCTGACATCCCTAACTCCAGTAGCCAACTCCAGACACAGACAAAGGATTCTTTTCAAGGCTTTATTCCTTTTACAACTTAATAACTCTATCACCAGCGACTAAGCTATGAACAGCAGAGTAATCTATGCCCCGGGTTAGAAACAGTTGGTCCCTGTTTGAACGAGAATCACTTGCAGACCCTGAACTTATGGGCTGAGGAGAGTCCCTGCCCTTTTCCCTTGGGTCCTCTGGACGCGACCGTTGCTTGTGCGCCAAACAGGCGCTATGCCTCCTTTCCGCGCCCTCCATAGCTCGTCGCTCTCTGCATCTGCGTCAAGCATCCAGCCAGTCCTCCTCCCATGCTCTTTCACTCCCAGGACTGCTATCTATGTCTGGAATGGTGGTAGGAGGAATCTCTGCCAGTTGCAGGGCCTGGGAGGGAAGAGCGCACTCCTCTCCCATGGACGGCTGTTCCTCCTCAGAATCAGAACTGCTCTGAGGTTCTGTGGGCTCAGTGTCCACCCTGACATCCGGGTTGCTTCATGCCCCCTCCACTTCACCTTTGAAGGGGCTCAAAGTGATCTGAAGCAGCCCGCTTCAACTCGGGGTTTGGGCCTTGGGCCAAAGCAGTGCACAGCCCTATTCTAAGTATAGTTGGAAGACTGAACTCTATGGGGCATAGTTAAGTATTCAGAAGCAAGACCCTTCTTTATAAGGCAAAGCGTGATGGCAACATTTACCCAACTCAGACCAATTTCTTTTGGTGCTCTTCAGAATTTGCTTAAGATGTCAGCATCCTGAATAGTTTTGGTGTCATCTTCACACTTGGCCACCTCACCGCTCATCCGGTCATCCCTGACCTTGGATCATCTGTGCACAAATTAAACAGCACCAGCCCAATGCTGAACATCCATTAATAAATTAAATAGCATCTGTCCCAGTGCAGATTCTCATGGGATGCCCACTGCATTCTTTGTTATTTGTGCTGGAACTGGGCATGACAGAACCCTCCCCAAGGGGACACAGAGAGATTGGTGCTGCTAGCTAAAAGGTGGGAGGCTACATAGGTAAGAGAATGAATATAAGGATGTGAATATTATTATTCAGGACCTAACTCAGGCAGGGTCAGGCTGTAAGTCTGCATGCCCCATTCCCCTTACTTACGCCCGCATCTGCCACCAACTGCAGGTGGCAAAAGGTCTTCCTTCTCGGCAGGCCTCCTCTTCAGTGTCAGCCACCCGTATGATCCTGCAGGGAGATCGCTGGGCTTCCTCAGTCTCTGTGGGTCCATTAGCCAGTGTGATGAAAGGGAAGAAACTCAGTGTACTTCAGAGCTGTGAAGTTTTGCCTCTGCTGTCCCCTCAGGCTGATTGCAGAGCCCATCTGCCATCGATTTCCCCCAAAGCAAAGAGGTCCTGTATGGTACATCATGAAACAGCTAAACAACAACAAAAAGGAGAAACGCTGTCAGAGCACCAAAAAACAAAAAAACAAAACAAAACCAAGCAACTGAGATTTTGCATACTTACTTCAATTTCCCTGCAAGTGCCCTTGTGTTTCTGAAATGTAATGAAATCTCATAGGCCAAACCTGCGGTAGAGTTGACTGTGTAAAAACAATCTAACTAGAGTTGAGCCAAAGCTACTCAGTTTTTGGCAATAAGATCCTCCCATTTTAGGTACTCTTTGCAGAAAATTTTCTTATTCATCTCACATTACCCTCATGGTCAATTGCCCTTACACACCCAGTGACATCATCACGTAGCCAAATGTGAGTGTTGTGATGTCATCTCATTCATGATGTGATCCCTGATTGGATGGGGTCAGCTATGTGATTGCCACTATACACCTGTCCTTTCTTCTGCTATTTGTGAATGAGTGCATCATCCCACAGCAGTAATCCTGATAGACATTGTCTTAGACTTGTTGTTGTTCAGTCGTTCGGTCGTGTCCGACTCTTCGTGACCCCATGGACCATAGCACGCCAGGCCTTCCTGTCCTGCGCTCTCTCCCGGAGTGTGCTCAAGTCCATATTCATTGCATCAGTGATGCTATCTATCCATCTCATCCTCTGCTGTCCCCTTCTCCTTTTGCCTTCAGTCCTTCCCAGCATTGTCTTAGACTAGGGGTGCACAACCTTTTTGGCCCTGTGTGCTGCATCAGGTGTCTGCTGGGGTGGTGGGGGCCACACATGTTCAAGCACTGCTTCAAGTACTGCTTCCTAGGATGCTCCAGTGACACTCTAGGAATGAGGCTTCTATGGCAGGAATCATGGAGCCTGTGCCTACAACATTTTCATTTCACCCCTTTTTCAATAGTGGCAGGTGCTGGGGTTTCTGAGGCCTGCACCCCTGTCATTTTGCACCCCTGTCTTAGACAACATCCCCAATATTAACCTGAGAGATCCCTTCCTCTGCAATCCTGATTCCAAAGAGAGTGTGTTCCAAGGAGTTGGTGGGAGCACTGAGTTGGGACCTATCTCCCAATGGGAAGCCTTCTGGTCAATGATGTTTCCAGTGGGTTTCATCAAGGATCTAAACAGCACTACTAGGCAAGTTCTTTCAAAGTTTCTGGGCTTTATAACTCAAAGTGGGAAATGGTGATGATTATACAGAGCTCCGAATACAATGGTGTCAGAGACCTAGCCATAACAACAACAACAACAACAACAACAACAACAATAACTACAACTACAACAACAACAAAGTGTTTAATGGCTCAGAGACTTCAAGACTGTTCCTTTGATTTATCAAGTGGCACGAGGTCACCAGCATCATTCTGTGGAAAGAGCACTTGCCTTCCTCTAACAGAAGCGAATATTACTTCAAGCTGTTGTCAGTTGACGTGGCAAAATTGCTTAGATGCACTCTTGGCGTAGTCGGCTGCTGCTGATTACTTCTAAGTATTCAAGGAGCAGAAACCCTGGGGAAAGCTGATTAGTTGTCCGGGGAGGATGGTGCTCCAGCCGCGTCAACAAACTCCAGAAGCCCTTCAGGCTTTAATGAGGACTAGGCCCCAGCACGAGAGAGCCCATCCGGCACTGTGCTGTTGCATCAGGCTCGGGCAATTTTCCTGGAGAAAGTGATTGGAGGCTGCTCTTCTGATGCACGTAATCTACTAATCACCACTCAGAGACTTCTGGTGCTCGGAAGCAGCAAGGGGAATTGGGTTTTATGAGCTGAAGGAGACACTGACATATGTTGCTGGTGGGGGGATGTAGGCTGCTTGCAGAGGAAGAGGGGGGGGGCTACTTAAATATTTATAGATTAAGGATATGCCTGGGATCTTTGCTGCCTTTTGCATGCCTGGGTCTCTGATTTCAATGTGGTGGATAATGAGTCAACTCACCTGGAAGCTCAAAGATACCTGCTATTAAAACAAGTCTCCTTTTTTGCTGGACCTGATATCATAATATCTGAGTATGGCATAGTGCTTAATCCTTTTTTTTTTTTTAAAGCTTAGACAGATTCAGAGAGGATGGGCTTCTACTTACTCCATGTTCAGCAGCAGTATACCTGTGAATAAGAGGTACCAAAGTCAACCTCTCAGGGAGAGCTGATGCCTTCATGTCCTGCTGATACACTTCTTGTGGGCATCTCTCTAGCTAATACAGGAGACAAAGTGGTGGACTAGATGGGCCTTTGGTCTCATCCAGCAGGGTTTTTCTTACATTCTCAGTGTAGCGGTCAAGAGTGTGAGCTGGGAATCCATCAGTTCAAATCTCACCTCAGCCTAGGGATGACGGAGAATTTCTCCCCGAAACTTCGGGGGGGCCGAGCGCCAACGTGTTCAGCCCCCCGAACAAGTTTCGGGGAGAAATCCTCCACCCCCCCGCCCCCCACCCCCCCCGGGACGGGACTTACCTTCGCCGAATGTCCTTCCCGGCAGCGGGTCCGGCCGGCGGTTCGGCGGGTGTTCGTGCGGGGCGGGAGCGGCAGCCGGTCTTTCGACCGGCTGCCGCCGCCGCCATTCCAAGAAAAGAAAAAAAAAAACACGCCCCCATGATAGGCTACGTGACGATTAACGTAGCCTATCACGGCTAGATTTGCAAAGTCAGCCGTGATAGGCTACGTAAATTGTCACGTAGCCTATCACGGGTGACTTAAAAAAAAAAAAAAAAGCGCGTACGGATAACGGCGGCACAGTCCCACGCTCTGCGAGTGGCATTTCTGTGCATACACAAATATGCACATTTTTGCGATTGCCATTTTATTTTTCAAAAAATGGTGACCACAGAGCTCAATGAGGCTGCCAGGGTGAGTACGGGCTGCTCGCTCAGCATGGGCAGAGGGTGCATGGGGGCCAGGGGTTTGGCGAGCAGGGCTCGGGAGTGTGGGCAGCGGTGGGGGGAGGGTTCTGCTGGATTCCTGGATGGAATCAGGCACCCGTGCCATCCCAAGTTCTACTCGCATTCAAGTGAATGCAAATACAACTCCCTTTCTGACCTTGCCAATTCAATACGGCCAGGTCTGAACTGAGGTGGGTGGGTCCGGCATGCCCAGAGATGAAGGGGTGGGGTCAGCATGCATGGCCCTGACCCTCTCCCCACTTTAAGCCCTCTTGTATTCAAGCAAATACCTGAACAGGGCTCTTCTCTTCCCAGTACCAGGCCTCTAAAGAATAGGCACTGTTGCCATTCAGCAGTCCTAATGGCAAAGGGCATTAAACTCCAACCTTCTCAGACCTGGGGGCCACATCCCAAGCTGGGATGTGATGACACCCACTTTTATTTCAGTTTTTAAACCATCTTTGTTCTTCTTTCTACTTCTTACTTCTTCTACTTCTTACTGTGCCTTCTTCTCTCTCTTCCCTTGTCTCTTAAAGAGCTTCGGACACAATTGTATGGACTGCGCCCTTTTGGCATGGAAGCCCCCAAACTCAGAGGTTTCTGAGTTTCCTATGCCCTGCCAGGCTGAAGCCAGAAGGACAGGAGGAGTGGCAGAGGCAATCCCTGCCTCCCCGTCCTCCAATCTCCTATATTTTCAGCCAGTCTAGCAAAGGTACTTTGGGGAGGGGGGAGAGGGAAAGATGCTGGAGGATGCTCAGGATCAATCATATCCTGGCCTCTCCAGTCTCCTCTCCTCCCCAGAATGTTCCCCTTTCCCCCTCTCCGAGGTCACATTTCTGACCTCCGACAGGCAGATGGCGAGGTTCTCCCTGCACCAGCTACCAGGGGTCACTGTGGGGTGTCAGGTCTCTGACTCCCCCTTTCAAGGTAGGAGCGCTGCCCCTGACTTTGGAGAGGAGAATCCAAACTCTCCTATGGTCCCTGAGATGATCGCCCAGGGACCATAGGACAGCTTTCTCCAATAACAACAAAATGGCAGCTGTGCCAATGGAGCAACCAAGCTTAGGTCAGGGCATGACTCTAGTTTGGGTCACAATTCAGCAGATAGTGTTGCAAATTTGCCAGAAAAAGTGGTGTGCTCCCCCCTCCCTTCCCCAAGACACATAGATAAACCCATCCCAGCGGGACAGTTTTTTCAAAGCTGTACACCAGGGGTGGGGAACCTCAGGCCATGGGGGAAATCCAGCCCTCCGGGGATCCCAATCTGACCCTCTGGGGTTCACCATATGTCCATGCCCCCCTTCCCCATGCCCCATGTCTCTCCACCCTGGCTTTTGTGCCTCTGTTAAGGCATTTGTCACTGGCAGTAAGATGCTGGTGTTTTTAGCCCACCCCTTTGCTTGTGGCTCTGCCTACTAAGAGCTTCTCTGAAATTGAATTCAGGCTGAAAGTTGTTCCCCAGTGTACAGTGTAGTGAGTTTGTGCATGGCTCTGTGTCCTAGGGTAGAGGCTTACAAATGTCTCCCCCCCCAAGAGGGAGAAAATGCATCACCCCCCAAAGAAGGACAAAAGAGAAGACAGATTTGCATAAAATCTCCACATGCTAATTTATATGGATAGGTCCACAGTTATAAATAATGTAAACAGAAATACATTACATCCCACAAGGGCTGGCCCAGCCACCCGGCTCAGTCTGGGAGTCCAACAGATTCCCCCAACCCCCCGCTTGCACCTCTGAGCCACACCCACCAAGCCGTTGCCCCTGCTTTTGTCCCCCCCCCCACACACACACTGCACACACCTGTCATTCCCACAGTCACCATTTTGCAAAAAAAAAGGTGACTCAGGAACTTCCGTAAATTTAATATTGTGCACCTTGTGAGCATGATAGGAATTATAAGGTTGTTGTCATCAGTGAATGCAAGGAGGCATAGTCAGCACAACTATTAACCTTGGAGTGTTGTTTTTTTTGTGGGGGGGATTGGTCATGGTCAGTCTTCTCCCTCCTGCCCTGAAATCCCAGACTTTGAGCAAAAAAAGGAAAGCAAAACAAAAGCAATTAAACCAATAAGAATTGGGCTCAACCCTAATTCCAAATTATTATGATGTTAACACAGCTCGTGCACTTCTTTGATAATGCCATTGGTGTCACTGCTGTACCACCAGATTTTTGTTTTCTGATAGATAGATAGATAGATAGATAGACAGACGGATAGACGGACAGATGGACAGACGGACAGACGGACAGACAGACAGAGCTATACAATCCTTGTCTTGAAAAAGTGGGTAGATTATATTAAGAAATGGAGACAAAGAAAAAGACAGACACAGTCTACAATGTTCTTGCTTCAGGAATTTTTAGGATTAGGGGTAAAGAGAGAGACAACAGCCCAGGTCCCTGCTCACATGTTGATTACAATGTGTAAGCAGAACATCTGACAGGGGCTTGTGTTTAACTTTTTCCATGAATTGTGTTAACTGCAATAACAACAACAACAACAGTAACAACAACAACTTTTATGGAGGGGTAGGCATCCTGTGGCCCTCTGGAATGCTGTTGGACAGGACTTCAACTTCCATCAGCCCAACAGGATGGCCAATGGTCAGAGATGATGGGAGTTGTAGTCCAACAACATCTGGAGGGCCACAGGATCCTTTATCCTGCTATTCTTTATCCTAAAGGCTGCACTAAAAATGTGTCCCCATTTTCATGGCCTGATTCTCAGTGATCCTCTCAGGGAAAGAGAGACACATCTGGCATTTTCAGGGGTGGGCAGGGTGTGGGAAAGTGGCAGCGGCAGCGCCATAGCTGCTGAAAGCAAGATTTGTCCCCTTCCTTAAACTTGAGTGTTCCTTTGCCACGGGTGGTGCTGGAACTGAAACAATCAGTAGCCGACCCTTTGCTCCCACCAATGCAGGCAAAAATGGGTGGAAATCCCATTTTAAACAGCAGCACTGTTTGCCTGTTCAGCCATGCGAGTAGATGCAGTGAAAACAACAACAACAACAACAAATAATCAGAGAAACTGTGGGCTACAGGCACATAGACTCCACAGAATTGCAATCCACATTTTGCTTGTATGAGAGTCTGCAAAAATATAAAAAGAAGCTATGGCACCCCCCTTTCCCTCTTGTACTTCCGTTTTCCTTTTTGAACGCTGTTCACTTTTCAGTCATTTTCTGATGGAGATGAGAAAACCCGAACATGAATGATATGGGGGAAAGTGAAGTATCAGCAAGACACTGCAAGGGAAAGAGAAAAGATCTTGCCCAGCTGTTCTGTGGGTTCCTTTCCCAGACAAGACGGACCACCGACATGGTATGAAAACACATGCCATTTGCCATGCTTAAAGCAGTGGTTAGTCTTGATACAAACAGCACTTTCATGCACCTCACACAGCAGAGAAGAAGCATGCTAGCTTTATTAGCCAGGTGTGAAAAAGCTACCAGATCTATATCATTTTACTGATCTGGTTCTCTCCACACCCCACACACCCCGATATGCATGATTTGAGAGCAATGATTACAAGAAATAGAATGCAAGCAAAGATTAAATGTACAGCAAAGAAAAAATTTATTGAATGATTTTATAGCTCACCTTATCAGGAAGCCTTGTGAGGCAGGTATGTATTCAAAGAACAGAAATACATACAAAAGCAAAAAAGTTTTTTTTTTTTTTTAAAGCAGCAGGTAAAAATTTAAACAGAACCACATGAAAAACATAGAGCACAAATGCATTAAAAACTCTTGAGAGCAGCAGATACAAAGTTTATTTTAAATGACTGGCCACATTTCTCTGGTACTTAAGAGTACTATGATCCGATATGTCTCTCTCTACCCAGAAGTGCCAATGAGTTCAATGGGACTTTCCCCGATGCAAGTGTATTTAGGATTGCAGAGTAAAATGCACTGCTGTGCCAGCTGGATCCTGTGCGCTCCTCAACCGGGCAGCATTTCTCAGACTGTGCTGCTCCCGGTCTCCCTTGCTGGGTGGCCGCAGGTTTAGTGCCACTGGAGGCTGGTGGCCCTGATGTCAGTGGGGCAGTGAATTTGCTCTGGGTTTCAGCTGGATGCAGGCAGGACTCTACAGGAGCTCTCCAAGGTGCTGAACCCATGGCATCGAAGCCCCCAGCCTCCACTGGGTACCACTGCTCTTTGCATGGCATTAATGTAGGCTTGGCCAAAGACATTTTGCTGCCAGAGCCAAAAGCAAGATGCCCCCCTCCCTCTTCCATGTACAGAAGCCAATTGGACTGGAAGTTGAATCTTTTTCATTGTTGGAAACGATACCACGTCCTCCACAGGGATGGCTGAACAACTGATTTTTGAGATCACTGAGATTCTCTGAACATCAGCTTGACCTTTGGCTTGGCTTGTTGGCCATGTTCGAGGGAACTCTTTCTCTTTTTTCATTTTGTTCAAACAGGGAAAGTGTGAGTTTCCAATGGTAAAAATGCATCCCAAAATGCACTTTCCCCCCACTGACTGAAGTGTGAAAATGCTGTAAAAGTGCACACTTTTTAAAGTGTGCATTTTCTGCATACAAACGCAAGTTCAGGAATTGGCAAACATTTTCAGACAACAAGTGCTCCTGCTTACATTCACATTTGAGGCTGCAAACGGGATGTGTTGGCATGAGTTGTGAGTGTCAATGAAGGGCAGCAGACTAACTTAGGGGATGCTGAGCAGGTTGCGTGGCTCATACAGCCCTGCCCTCAAACGCTCCTCCACCCCTCTGCATCTGCCACCTGAGGCAGCTGCCTCGCTCTGCTTAAAGGTAGGGCCAGCCCTGCCTGAATGACATTTGGATGTGCTCCAGGCTTCTGTAGATTTCTGACAGTGAGTTCAACAGAAGTCCCATGCAGCAGTCACTATTCAGACCGCTTCGGTTTTCACAGCTGCCCTGCACCCTGAATGCCCTGCACCTCCTTTAGAGTTCTGACTGATTCTGACTTGAAACCCAGAGCGGACTCACCACCCCACTGAAATAGGAGTGGAGGCTGGTGGCGGTGCTGAACTCTGGATCACAGGCCAAATTCTTTGTTTCTGTACATTCCTTACTTTGCACAAAATAGATCTGGGTATAAAATGCAGCTCCTAAAGTCAGTAATGTGGAAGAGCGTTTCCCAACCTGCAAGGGTATTGGAATACAGCTCCCATCATCCCCAGCAGGCAGGGCCATTAGAGTATTTAGGGCGTATTCCTATCCATGCGTTGACAGGAAAAAGTCCTGCAATGCCCATCATCTGCAGCTAGCATGGCTGGCTGGGGGATGCTGAGAGTTGTAAGACATTTTCCTATCAAGACATGCATAGGATTGCACCCCAGTGGGGATCAGGTGGCCCTCCAGATGTTGCTGGACTGCAGCTTCCATCAGCCCTAGCCAGCATAGCCAATGGTGAATGATGATGGGAGCTGCAGTCCAAAGGCACCTGGAAGGCCACCTGTTCCCCACTACTGACCTAGCCAGTTGAACTGCTAATCACTGGTATCTCGTAGTGCCATGCCGAAAATTTCTTCTACATGTTTCCCAACTGTTCTCATTCAATCTGATAGAAAAGACATTGCTTTCAAAAAGAAATTCAAAGGTGAAGACATTTCGGAGAAATTCTCATGGGCTGCGTTCAAGGTCCTTGTGGCCAACGGCGTCGGCTGTGAGGGAGTGTCCTGTCTTTCATTGTACAATCATCTCTGTGGCAGCCTGCAGCCTCCTCAGCTTCCCACACTTCAATTAAAGCCCATAGGAAGACATCATGAAGTTATTCCTCCCATGGGACTTTTCCAGTCCAGGAATGCAGGTGACCTGGGAGGCTGCAGAGCAATGGAGAGACGTGTAATAGAAAGAAAAGCACATGCACAGCACCCTCGGCCACCTCACAGTGATTAGGGAAGCGCAAAAATGCCACCAAAAGAAATTCAAAATAAATTATAAACCCTGTGATGAGGCAGAAAGTGGACGTCTCAGCACAGTTGATGCTGTTGCCACTTGCAGTAGCAGTGCATAGGGATGTCAGAGGAATCAGTTTGTGGGGTGGAGCTTGATGAGCTTTCGTCAGCTCCCCCCCACCCCCTGAGTTGGCCCAACTTGGTCTGCAGCAAATTGGGCCAATTAGCAGATTTTCTGTGTTTTTTAATTTGGGCAAATTATGGCTACAATTTGCACAAATCTGAAATCTGCACAATTTATGCAAATTGCACAAAGTACAGATTCAATCTGTGCAAGTCATGCAAATTTTGGCTACAATTTGCACAAATCTCTATTTGCACAAATTGCAGCCTGACCCCCCAAATAAAAAATACGCATAAAGTCCCCGGAGTTCAGGGAAAAGCCACGGCTCGGCTTGCAAATGCAAACCGAGTCAAGACAAATAGGCAGTGGAAGTCCATCAAGCCCCCAAAGGGCTGGATTTCCAAGCCACAGTGCAAGAAACCAAAAACCCTTAGGAAAAAGAAACTGTGCTACAACCCCTGCCAACGGTGAGCTCTCTCTGTGAGAAACTGTGGGAGAATTTCTCTTTCCCTTGCAAAATTGGGAAAATTTTGTCCCCCCAATTTCTCTGCCTACAATAGGCTGGAGAATTTTGAGAGGCTGTTTGTGCACAGCTCTAGTATTTCCCCCACTGGGGTGTGTATGTGGGTATATGAAGGTAGGTGTTCCCCAACCAGCTACCCTCCAGATGCCCTTGGACTATAACTTCCATCATCCCCAGTCAGCAGCCCATTGGCCATGATGGCATTCATGAGGGCTGTAGTACAACATTTCTGGAGGGCCTCAGAATGCGGAAAGCTGTGTGAGAGGAACTCAATTGTATAATGTGACCTCCCAGTTACAAAATTTGGATGTCTTATTCATGATATATGATGGTGTCCTCGCTTTGGAGTATGTGATCTGGATGTGTGTGTGTGTGTGTGTGTGTGCGCGCAAAATTCCCACAGTCCATGCATGTGATGGAATTTCACACATAGGAAGCCTTCTGCTAACCTCAAAGCCCACAATACCTCGCTCTCGGCAATTTGCTGGACAGCGTTTTCTCCATTAAAAGAAGGAAGAATCTTGTAGTAGGTTTGCATCTCAAGATTTTAGCAGCCACGCATAATAGAGTAAGAAAGGTGTCAAAACTCATTTGATCTCATACAACAGGCCGCTGTAGGCAAAACCGTTTGAAATGCGTTGAAGAGCAGGTGACAGCCATGCAAGTCAGGGGGTCTCACTCCCAAGAAGTGTGCTAGGGTTGGGCTGATGCGATTCATTTCACGAGCCTCGCATGTGGGTGGCTGGGTTGATGAGTGAATGATTCACCAGGACTTGCTCTACCAAAGCCTTTTGGGGGGCTTCAGAAGTTCTTAGGCTATTTAAACATGTTCCCTATAATCTAGTTAATTGTATGTGTAAGCTTGTCAGGAGGACTTCCAGCTAAAGCAAATCAATACAGCATTCACAAAAGTGGCGAAGGATTAAAAAGAAAAAAGACAAATAAAACTCTGGGTAATGTAGTGTTCAGCTTCTATGAATCCAGAGGTGATTTGACTTCCAGGCTTGATGACTAGGTCAATAACTGGGGCACCGGCTCCTGGATCTTTACCTCTAACAAGTCAGAGCTTTGAACTGAACAGAACTGACAGCAGTTGGAGCAGAGGTTAGGCTGAACTTAGAAGCCTTACAGTTACTGATAATACTGCAGACTAGAGGCAGGCAACCTAGTGCCCTCCAGAGGTGTCAACCTATGACTCCCATAATCCCTGGTCATGCTGGACAGAGGATGATGGGAGTTGTAGCCTGAGGGAATTTGGCCCTCAGGCTAAAAGAGCTTCTGCACTCCTGATCTAATGGGTCGGAATTGCCCATTCAAGACCAAGCCACCCCCCAAATCCTTTGCATTACAACATTTAGAGCTCATCTAAATGAATCCCCCCTTTTTGCAATGGGAGATTTTTAGAAATAAAAAGTTCCCTGTGGAGGGGTTACAAACAAAAGAGATGGCTCCCTCCATGCTTCCACCCTGCCAGCAAGTGCCTGTTAGGGCTTTGGATAGACCAGAGGCTCTAATATTTGAAACACTCTGTCTTTCAGGCACCCTCTGCATAGGACTGCAGCCTTAACTTGACATCTAAGAGAGATAATAAGATAGGTATCGGGTGGATGCCTTTCAAGAGGACACTGCAGAACAGGGTGCCACAGAAGAAAAAAACCTGTCCCCCATTCCCGCCCTCTGACTATCTCATGGCAGTAGCACTCTGAGCAGATCCTCCATGGAAAATCCTAATGTTCAGGCAAGTTGATATGGGAGTAAGCCATCCTTAATCTACCTGGGTCCTTAGCCAGGAAGGGCATTAAAGATCAAAATTCAGTGCCTTGAATTGGGTTTGGAAGTGAAGCAGTAACCATGTAGATCTCTCAGAACTGCTGAGATGTGTTCCCAGTCTGTAAGGTGGCCAAGTATCCTACTTTACAGAGGTAGGATTGCAAAACAATCCTCTGTTTTGGAGAGCTGTAGAAGGGAGTACTCTGAAGATGTCCTCTATTTAAAGAGATGGCCAGTGCCAGTTTGGTTTCAAGTCAAAGAACCATAAAGAGGGAGAGTAGAGACAAGTTGCCAATAACACCTGGACAGTAGACCAGCAGGAACACAGGTCAGCTAGTCAGTCTTCTCCACTATGGTGTGATATATTGTGTTCCTATTTCAATTATGGTTATTATTTCTAAATTTGCACCTATACATCTACACTGGCACACACACACAAATGTTATGCAAATTGATGTCCTCTGTTTTGGTGATGCCTTTCTTCTCCATTTTGGTGAGATGCAGGTGGCCACCATACCAGCAAGCCCTCTCAGTTAGAATCCTGGCTGTTGTATTTTGAACCAGCTGCAGCTTTGGGACCATCTTCAATGGCAGTCTTATGTACAATGCATCACAGTAGTCTAAATGAGATGTTTCACTCTCCAGGAGACATCTGTGTACATTTAATTATGTTTCTGCTGCTTGACTCGACTGTACCTCCAGAAAGCTCAGAGCAGTTTGGGTGTTGGCCCCAGCCCCAAGCAGTCTCCAAAACCCCTAAATAAATGTGCACATTAGCAGACCCCAGTGTAACTTGTGACCTTTGTGATATTCAAAGAAGTGAAAGGCCGCATACAATCTAATAAACAAGAGCTACCACCCATTTTTAGAGGGAAGGCCATCTTTATTTGTTTTTCTTCCATCTTACACATCACAACCAAAATAATCTCAAAAAATAAACAAGGATGACTCTCACTGTCAGCATCACGCATTAAAATTACCCCCCACCAATTAATCAACGAGCGCAATGATACGAGTATACTCAGAAGTAAGTCCCATGAAGTTCAATGGGGCTTACTCCCAGGTAGGTGGGTATAGGATTGCTGCTTCTGGCACACATTTGTGGGCCACACACTTCCCATTGTTCTCAGGGGGGCTTACTTTATACGATTAATGTACCAGTGTAAAGCAATTATGGTTGCAACCAATCCTGTACACATTTTCCCTGGAAACAAATCCCATTGAACTCACTTCTGAGTAGACATGTGAAGGGTTGTGCTGTAAAACTTGCATTCCTAATTGGTACTAAACATTCCACCCAAGCGGAGCTCCAAGAAAATGGATGTCAGGGTGGAAACTGAGCCCATAGAGACACAGAGCAGTTCTGATTCTGAGGAGGAACAGCAATCCATGGGAGAGGAGCTCGCTCATCTCTCACAAGCACAGCAGCTGGCAGAGATTCCTCCTGCCCGTATTCCTGGGATAGATAGTGACCCTGGCAGTGAGAGAGCGCTAGAGGGGGGCTTGCTGGACACTCGGAGCAGACGCAGGGAGCGGCGCCAGATGGAGGGCGCAGAAAAGAGGCATTCCGCTTGTTTGGCGCGCAAACAATGGTCATGTCCAGAGGACCCAAGGGAAAGAGGGAGGATCTCTCCCTAGCCCATAAGTTCAGGGTCTTCCCGTGGTTCCCCTTCAAACGGGGACCAACTGCCTTACCTGGAGCTTAGGCTACTCTGCTATCTTTCCCCAGTGCTGTTCCTTGCTTAGTCACTAGTGATTATTATCTGAAAGAGTCATAAAGTAATAAAGGAATAAAGCTTTGGAAAGAATCGTCATTGTCGGTGTCTTGAGTTGGCTATCAGAGGGGACTGGAAGAGGCAGCTAGGGCATTCCTGACAATGGCCATCCTAATTGTTTGGGGGGGGGGAATCCATGTTGGGTGCTTTGCTGTATACAAAATATTTTCTTCTAAGTTATATAAACTATTAGCAGCAAAGCAATTAACCCCGGATCTTTTCAGTGATATAATATACTTTAACAGCTGACTGGCTTACATTAATGTCATTTAAACTTAGGAAGAGATATGAAAGGAAGACAGAGGTTGAAGATATTCTCCCAGTGAATATTTCATAAGTGGATGAAATATGATTGTTTTAAGATGTACTTGGCTCTAACCCCTGTAATTCCTCAATCAGCTTTACCGATACTTTGGTGTGTGTGTATGTGTGTAAAAGGAGAAAAGGAGAGACACGGTGAGCTGAAATGAAGTGTGGGGGGAGGAGCTGAAGACCTGAAATTAACTATGTGATATTAAAAATATTGCAACATATCTAAGATCCTAGCAGTGGGCACCTGTTTTAAATACTGCATTAAATATAGGCTTCAAACACCAACAATGTCATAAAATTTCAGTTAACTTTATTTGGAGCCCTGAGGATAAATATATAAGAACAGGCAAAATAACCAACGCTTATGACAAACAGGCCTGCTGATCTATATTTAATGCATGGGTGAAGCTGATCTATATTTAATGCACGTCCTTTTAAAATCAGGCCTTTTGGGGGCCTGACAGATCCCTGCTGCCTGCCTGGCTTGGCTTGCATTTGTGAGACAAGCTGCAGGCTTTTCTCAAAATCTGGGAACTTTCTGTGGGTTTGTTTGTTTTTCATGTCAATAGGAAGTTACACAAATTGCAGCCTCAATTTGTGTAAGCTGTGCAAATTATGGCTGTAATTTGTGCAACTTTCTATAGACATGGAAAAAAAAGGAAAATCCATAAGCTGGCAGATCGAGTGGGGCAGCATGCGGTGAAACAAACTGAAGTCTACCCCGTGACAGATTCCACCAACATACCTAGGGGGGAGAAGTAGTTCTGGGCCTGGGGCTGAATGACCCTGTACCCAGCTTTCCCCAGGCCAGATGACATCAAGGAGCATGGACACAGCCCTGACATCATTTGGCTAGGGCATGGAGGAGCCTGCAGAAAGAGCCAAGGCTTCCGTGGGTCAGATGGTTTAAGAACCCCTGGTTTAAGGATACACAACACTATTTTACAGAATTTTTCCATGCACCACACAAGCTACCCCTAAAGCCAGGGGCATGATGTTTTTCAGTGTGCATGTAAGTTGGCTTTTTTGTTTTGTTATTGACAGCAGAACATTCAAACATATGATCCTTTCCTCCTGGATTATGAAGTGGTATATTCTAGGAAGAGCGCCTTTGTGTGAGTTGACTGATTGTGTAGCTTGGCTCCATGGTACACGAGAGGTTTTGGAATCTTCTTTCTCAGAGGGTTACAAGAAAATACAGGCATCTGGTGGTGAGTTCTTGGTTTTCAATCATTTACCCACAAGTCACACAACAGATTAGTCCTGGGTCTGCCATAAACCCCGCAAAAAAGAGAAAAAAAGATGTGCAGAGAACCTTGAAGTTCATATTTGTTTCAGGCCCATATAGGTACCCATTTAAGTATGGCAGACATGCCCATTCTGTGGCATGAATTTGGTAGCTGCCATTTTCCAAGATGGCTGAGACACATATTGGGATATGTGATAATTCATTAATGAATTATCTGTTAATCTGTTTTTTAAAATGTTTTAGGGTGCAATCCTATGGGGGTAGGCAGCTGCCTCTGAACTCAGAGGCAACTGCCTATCCAATGCAGGGCAGGAGAAGCACGGAGGGGATCATCCCCTCCGCACTTCAGCCACTCTGCATTTGTGGCTAGAAAGCTGATTTTGGTGTCTACCTAGCCGCAGGAAGGCGGAGTGGGGGAAGCAGCTGCTGGATGACACATAGGATGTGTTGTAGCAGCATTTCCACCTTCCCCGCCCTGGAACGCCCCCTAGAATGCCCTGTTTTGGCCGCTCCATGCTCCTCTTCTGAGCACGGAGCGTGGGGCCATTCCGAGCTGCCTGCGAGGCAGTGCAGGAGGGGGGAAGGTAGGTTCTCAGAAACCGACGTATCCTATGGCTGTCTAGCCGCTGACTAGCAGCCATAGGATTGCTCCCTTAATTGTTTTAATTATGGGGTTTTATGCTTTTATCTTGTTGTTCACTGCTCTGAAATCTTCTGAATCGGTATATAAATATTGTAAATAAATAAATATAAATAAATAAATAAATAAGTGCATGTAGAAAGCTCATTTTGATGGCAGAAACATTGGAGGAAAGTTGGGATAAAAATGAAGTACATAAATATTTATTTAATGTCCACTGGAATCAGAATTCATGGGCATATCTACCCAAGTTAAATGTGTGCCTACATGGGGCCTGAAACACATACAAATTACAAGATTTATGTACTTCATTTTTATGTACCTCTCTCTCTCTCTCTCTCTCTCTCTCTCACTGGAGTTTATGGCAGATCCTGGACTAAGATGCACCCATTTTCTGGATCTCCAAGCATTTAATTGTCTCTTTGCCTTCACATTGATTTTCTTTGTCTGATGTCCTTTTGGAAGCACTTTGGATAGTTCCTTTAGAGTTCTGACTGGTTCTGACTGAAACCTGAAGTAGATTCACCGCCTCACTGACATCAGAGCTACCAGCCTCCACTGGGTTTGGGGAAAGCAGATGGAGCCAGGGGAAGGGGGCATGATCATCTGATCCCAGTTAGTTCACAGCATTCCTAGATAGTTTAGGTCCTGAGTCCTGATCATTTGGTTACACGTACAAGGCAACGTACTGCAAGATGAAGGGTGGGGGGCATCTTCCCTTCTTCTTTCTCTGTTGACTTCTGTTCAATGGTAGACTTCAACCACTTCAGCCAGTATACACAGGGAGCATTTTTCATATACGATGAGAGTGAAATATGGCTGTCACTCTCCAGCATGAGTCAAAGGAGGACCTAATTTGTTGGGTGGAAAGAGTTAAATGAACTTTAACTGGAAAGCTCTGCCTCTCCCTCTCCAGATAGAAAATAGCCAAGGGCAACAGCGGATGACTAATGTGTAGAATATTGCAATTAGTATAGCAAGGTACTTACAGGGATCAAATTAAAAAATTCATTAACGTACGCACTTAATTAAGAAACACTTTTCGGTTTACATGATAAATTATGACACCTATTAAATCTTCAAGTACAAGCTGTAATGGCTTCTTTGCTCCCGGGCAGAGAACTATTGCCTTTGAGGTCTTTTGAACCTCCCCAAGGACCAGCAGTATGTGATACAAGTGTATGAAAAACAATGCTTCGTTTTCCTCCCCGGAGAGGTACAAGCTTCTGGGGTGGGGGCGGGGGGCTGGAAATGCTTTTCAAGTTTAAGAAAGCAGCCCTGAGATTAAGAGACAGACACATCAGAAATGCTACTGAACAGTGAATAAATAACCAAAAAGAAAGTGACCTTGGGAAGAAAAGAAAATTCCAAAGAAAAAGAGCAAACTGGGGAGGAGATGAAAAAAGACTGCAGGAAGGGACCACTGGTACCCTTTGTAAATCCATTGTAAAACAGATTTACAAAGAGACCTCTCATTCTCAAACAGGGTGGTTTGCATTCAAAGATCCCACTGCATGTGTAGAAGACATTTCCATTTGTGAAAATGGAGGGAGTGCGGGGATCCCATCTACATTATCTGGAGATACTGTCCTCTTAAAAGTCTCTCTAGAGCAGGGGTGCCAAAGGCATGTGACCCAAGCAGCCCACCAAGCCCTGTCTGGGGGCATCTGTTGCTGCCAAAGGGGGGGCACTCTAAGAACAGCATCTATGGTTCCTGCCATAGATGCCTTGTTCCTTGAGTGTCCCTGAAGTGCTTAAAGGTTTCTTCCTGCTTCCTAGGACACTTTGAAGATGCTCTAGGAATGAGGCTTCTATGGCAGGAATGATAGAGACCATTCCTAGAGCATCCCAACCTTTTTTGGGAAGAGATGCTGTTGCTGCAAGACCAAGATCTGAGTGTGTGTATGTGTGCGTGTGCGTGTGTGTGTGAGTGAGAGAGAGAGAGAGAGAGAGAGAGACAAGTGAGTATGAGTGAGCAGTGTTCATGTGTTCCAGCAACCCAGAAGATACCTGATGTGGCCCTTGGGGCTGAAAAGGTTCTGCAACACTGCTGTAGAGGACTCCCACAAGGAAAGCCCCAAAATTAAAGATGCTGATCCATATTAACAAGGCAGTTCTAGCCATTTTCATTTCCACTAGGAGCACATCTTCTGTAAATGTAATGCAGGAGTGTGAAATCTCAGGCCTGTGGGCCAAATGCGGCCCTCCAGGAGTCCCAATTCAGCCCTCTAGGAATACCCAGTATGTCATGCCCCCTTCCCCAGCCCCTCCCCAGTTCTCCCAACTACTGATCACTTGGTGGTTTCCCGGCTTTCGTGTATTCCCTCCCCCCCCCCAAATGTCTCTCCTAACGGCTTAGTTATTAGTAGTAAGAGCTTTAAGCTAAAATATGATGGTATTTTTTTAATTTTGGCCCAGTCCATTTTGCCTTCAACCCATTTGCTGCTGGAATGTGGCCCCCAAGAGCTTCTCTGAAATTTGGCCCTCAAGCTGAAAGAGGTTCCCCACCACTGCTGTAGAGGAACCTCAGACATTCTGCAGCCAGCTTGGGGTGTGTGTGTGTGTGTGTGTGTGTAGCTGGAGGGTAGTCAGCCCTCCTATATGAGCAGTGCTTTCCAGCAGGATCACTGGATCTGATCTGTTGTTTGGTGGCAAGTCCCATTGAAATCAACAGGGCTTGCCTCCAGGTGATGGATTTAGGATTGGGAAGAAGAGTCCCAACTCACTAAGGTTGGGGTTTCAGGAGGAGAGGGTTAAAGGGGCCAGAAGGATTGCAAATTTGTGTTTCTTTGTTTGTTTATTACATTTCTATACTGCCCCGTAGCTGAAGCTCTCTGGGAGATTTACAGAAGTTAAAACATTAAGTACAATATAAAAAGTTTAAAAGACATTTACATAAAAGCACACAGACAATATACACAAACAACATATAACTAAAAATGACTTTGAACAGTCAGTCATAACTAAAGACACATCCAGGACCAATTAAAACTCATCACATGCTGTCAATTGCCTGGGAAAAGAGGTAGGTTTTAACCTGGTGCTGAAAAGATAACAGTGTTGGTGCCAGGTGGACCTCTTTGGGGAGCTTGTTCCACAGATGGGGGGCCACCATTGAGAAGGCCCTCTCCCTCATTGCCACCTTCCAGTTCCAAGCTTCCCTTGGAGGAAGACCTTAGATGCTGAATGTAGTGTATGTAGCTTATTTGATAATTCATAGCAAAGATGCCAGGTGCATCTTTTGCTCTTGACAGCTCTTCCTTAAATCTTCCAAATGGGGCAAAAGCAGACCTCCCCCATGCCCTCAGCTAAGGATTTCCACCTTTTAGGATGACGGAAAATTGCACAAAACCACCAAACAATCTGTGGTTGGGGAAAAGGAGGGGAGGGGAAGGGGGCATAGCCATCTGGGGAACCCCAGAGGACCAGATTGTAGGAAGGCTGAAGAAATCCATTTGGGGGTGGAGTTCGATGGGTTTTCCTATGTTCGGCCAGCCAGACTTCATTCTGGTTCCTGCTGTGGCACCTGACTCAGTCAGGCCAGTTCATGGATTTTCCAAACATTTTGTGCTGTTAGGGGTGGAGGGGCAGGTTCCATAATTTGCAGAAATGTCTGAGCAATGTGCAGAAATGTCTGAGTAATTTGCACAAATTTGCCCATAATCTGTACAAATTCAGTCATTATTTGTGCAAATTGCTCAGGAATTTGCATGAATTGCCCAGAAATTTGTGCAAGTTGTGGAACTTGTGGAAAAAATGTGCAAAAAAAAAAAAGTTCCCAGAGTTGGGTGAAAAGCCTTCAGCTTGCCTCTCAAATGCAAATTGAGTCATACACACTGCAGAACTCCATCCAGTCAAAAAAGAACCCAGATTTCCCAATGACAGACCTCCCTGACAGATTGGGACCCCATGTGAGCCAGATCTGGTCCCTGGGCCTAAGGTTCCCTACCCCTGGGTTAACAGATGAAGCCTCCTCTCCCTCTGACTCCTCCTCTGAGCCAAGGGCGGAAACCATAATGCTAAGCAAAGTAGCACCATCACCACATATTGTGGTAGTGAATTCCACAGCTTACTTCTGTGTATTTCTTAATTCATGAGTATTTCATTTTGTCTCTCCTGAACCTAGTGCCAATAAGTTTCACTGGGTGTGATGAACCAAACCTACCCTTCCTCATCCCGGAAATATCTTTGAATAACAAACATGCCCGGCCTGGTCATGCTGTGACAGACCTCCAAATTTACATCTCTATATGTTCTGGGCTAACTCGCCAGCTTCACTTCCCCCCTCCCCCGTGTCTCAGGGCCAAACTAAACTTTTATTTGCTCTCCTGCAAGCGCATGCAGCCCCAATTCAGATTGGGACCATGGTGCTTCAGGTGAGGAGGCTTTAAGTTCCCCCTCCCCATTTTCATCCCAAAATTCTACCCAGCCCCCATGGGGGTGTTAAAGAAAAGAGACCCCCCAGCTCTATTGATTCCAGTGGAGCTGGGGGGTTTCTCTTGTTTTACCCCCACCCCCACCCCCATGGGTGTGCATGTGTGGAATTTCTAAAACAGTTCTAAAAGACCCTAGTCAGGGGATCAAGAACTCTCTACAGATGTTGTTAGACTCTAGTGCCCATCAGCCCCAGGCAGCATGGTCAATGGTGAAGGATGATGGGAGTAGTAGTTCTTCAATATCTGGAGAGCCACATATTCCCCAACCCTAAACTTTAGTCCATTTCAACCAAGCACTCATTTCTGTTTATGATAGATAAGCATAGTTGTCCATTAGGGTAATACAGATCACCAAAGTCTGGCTTTAAAAGATATTAAAGACTGTTTATACAAAATATGTTATTTTGCCACTGCCACATAAGGACACCAAAGACTATCTTCACAACAGTGAGGACTAGAAGCACTGTCCAGTGCCCAAGAGTTTTTAAAGCATCCAATGAAATTCTTCTTAATTCAGTCTATAATTTTTTAAAAAAATGATCCAGTGGATTTTTTAAATGTTTAACTTGCTTGAGCCTGTGGGGCTCAGGACAGCAATAAGCAATTTTCTGTACAAAGGAGATTTATCTGGGACTGGCCTGGCCAAGGCTGAAACATGAGTGGGGCAGACCAGTAAGTTTCATTGGTGCCCTGCCTCAAATCTGATTCCATGGGATGCCACCTTTAAACTTAGCCATGTACTTGGACTAGGGCTGAGCTGAACTCTCTTAGAATACAGTTGTCTGAGACCATTCCTGAGATTTTTCTTTTTCTCACCCCCCTAGATGAAGAAGCTTCCTTCGCAGAATTTTCTCCAATGTTTTTCTGTGATAGCCACCATCCCACCCAATGCCCAGAATGACAACAAGTACAGGGCACTGTGGAGGAGGCAAGATGGTTACAAGGCTCCCAACACAATGCTTAGTGCTGTCACTTGCAGCTGGAGCAAAAGAGAAAAAGAAAATGAACCCAAACCAAAAAAAAACCTTAGGAAAAAAGAGGTGCTGTGCTACTGCCATTGGTGATGGTGGGCCCCACCTCCAAGAATCAGTTGGAGAATTCCTCCTCGCCCTTGCTAAATCCAGTGAAATGGTTCCCTGAGTTTCTCTGCCCACAAATTGGGTGGAGAATTTCAAGAGGCCATTGGTGTACAGCTGTAAATCTTGGTCCATATTTTCTGGAACTGGGGAAATTTTCACCAAGGTGAGGTTTTAGACACATTACTCAGTATCCATTTAACACCAGTAGAGATTGTTGATCAGTGTTATCATAAAAATACACCCTCTCAATCACTAATCTGTATATGGGGAAATGGCAATTCTGACAATGTGTCTTGTTATGTGGGAGACCGTAACATATGCATGATAATGTAAATGTTTGTGTTTGAATTGTAAAATGTTACCCGGGTAAGTTGAAGTTAACAGAATGTTGGTGTGTGAGTGAGAGAATTCCAAGGTGTTTAAAAGGAGAGAACTGACAGTTCAACGGTCGAATGGGATTTAGGGATTCAGTGGATGTACATCTAGTGAGTGGAGTCTGGGGAGAAGGGTTTAGAAGGGGTAGGTAGGTAGGTTAGGATTAAGTATAGGATGATTAAAAATAATTTTATTTATTTATTTACTTACTTACTTACTTATTTACTTATTTATTTATTACATTTCTATACCCCCCAATAGCCACAGCTCTCTGAGCAGTTTACAAAGATTAAAACACATTAAAAATACAGTGTGCAGATTTTAAAAGCCAGGTACATAAAAATACATGAACAGACAATACACACAAGAGAACATATATCTAAAACAACTTCAAACAAGCAGTCTCAAAGCAAGCAACCATAACCGTAAGCCATTCCAGGATCAATTCAAACTTATCACATGCTACTGAATGCCTGGGAGAAGAGAAAGGTCTTAACCTGGTGCCGAAAAGATAACCATGTTGGTGCCAGGTGGGCCTTGTCGGGAAGATCATTCCGTAATTTGGGGGCCAGATAGGGGCATAGCTGGGCCACCAACTGAAGTTCGTAGAAGGCACTCCGTGCTACTGAAGCCCCCTGAGCCTCAAGTGACAAGAATGGTTCTAGGAGAACCCCCAAACTACAAACCTACTCCTTCACAAGGAGTGCAGCCCCATTCAGAACAGGTTGAGCACCCTCCATCCAGTCAGAAGAATATCTATCTATCTATCTATCTATCTATCTATCTATCTATCTATCTATCTCTATCTTCTTGTGCTTAATAAAATTTCATTTTATTATATATATATATATATCTCCCCTACGTGTTGGTTTGATTTATTAACGCTACCAAATAGAAAAGTCTATTTTCTTGTTACTACTCCTGTATTGGTTAAAGGAAACCAGTTAACCTATTAGGTGTTTCCTTGTCACAAAGTAAAAGGGCTGAAGAAAGCTCTGGGATTCAGTGAGTACGACTGACCAATGCTGAGATAGACGTTCTGGTTCCCCCCACCCAGTTTCAACAGGTGGAAACTGGAGGGAGAATAACCCGGAGCAGGAACATCACAGCGACGCTCAAGCCCAATACTGTACTCCAGCCTTCCCCAACCTGGTGCCCTCCTGATTTATTGGACTACAATTCCCAGCATGCTGGCTGGGGGATGCTGGGAATTGTAGCCCAACACAGGGCACAGGTTGGGGAAGGCTGATACATGCCCAAGCCCAATACTTTGAAAATATAACTCTGAGGTTATTTTCTAAATTATTGGAGGGACATATTTATTGCTCTGGCTTTCTAAAGCATGAATATTTGTTTCCCAGCAGGGGGTAAAAATTCCGACCGGCTGCCGCTGCCGCCATTTCCAAGTAAAAACAACAACAACAACAAACAAATGTGATAGGCTATGTAAAGATTTACGTAGCCTATCATGGCTAGATTTTTAAAAAACACCGTGATAGGCTACGTAAATGTTTACATAGCCTATCACGGCTGACTTTCGGGGGAAAAAAAAAAGCGCGTACGCAAATGGCGGTGCCCATCGGCGCCGCCATTTGCGTTTCTTATTTTGGCACATGTAGTCTACATAAACATTTATGTAGACTATGGTGAAAATAAGGGGAACGCAAATAGCATTGCCCTTATTTTCGCTGTAGTCTACGTAAATGTTTACGTAGACTACACGTGCTAAAATAAGGAACGCAAATGGCAGCGCCCATGGGCACCGCCATTTGCGTACGCACTTTTTTTTTTTCAAAGTCAGCCGTGATAGGCTACGTAAACATTTACGTAGCCTATCACGGCTGACTGCAGGGACACAAATGGCGGTGGCTACGGCCGCCACCATTTGCATCCCGGCAGGAGACGAGGTTTCGCGGCCGGAGGGATGGGGCGCCTCCCCCCCGGCCAGAATTTCGGCGGGGAGGGACAGAGCACCTCCCCCCCCACCGCGAAGCAAGCTTCGGGATCAGGTAAGGGACTTTTGTCCATCCCTATTCAGTGAATCTAAATAAAATAAATAAAATAGAGCAGCACTAGCATACTGACTTGTTCATTAACATTTTTTTGGTCATGCCAAAAAGTCCTCCTGTTGTTGTTTTTTTAGCACTCCTTGCAAACATTTTCCCTTCCCCATTTATGTTGTCCTCCCTTGCATTCCTTCTCAATTGGCTGGCTGCACTTGCCCTCAGTTGTCACATAATCAAATGTCATTGGCTATGTAGCATTGGGATGTGTTCCCTGATTGGTTCAGATCACCCATGCAACTGATCCAGGAAAGAAAGAAAAAGTAGCATCCTGGGGTGGGAAAAATGATCTTGAAGCAGCAGTAGCCAGTGGAAACAAAGGTGCCAAACAGGATTGGAAAAAGGTGAATATTTACACAAAGTTGTTTCTTGGAAATGGATTTCCTATTTTTGATCCAAGTGCTAAAAATGGTGAACACAGCCCTAAAATAAAACATAAAATTTCTCAAAATTAAAAGTGCATTTGAAAATCAACAGCTTAAGCAAAATCAAGCTTGGGTTTTGAAAGACAGCAGGTTTAGGAATATACAATATTCAGGAATTTTGGAAGTATGCGTGAGAGTTTTTGGTAAAAAAAATAGTAATAATGGAAAATTTAGGAAAACACAGATCTTTCCTGCAGTTACTTGACTTATCACTACCAAACTTTAAAATTGACTAGATTCTCTGGATTCTGAGATAATCACCCCGATCCACCCACATGTGTGGAAGCAGAATTCTGCAAGTACATCTGATGATCTGAGAGCCAGTGGGGTTAGAGACTAGGGATTAGATCCAGACTAACAGCTCAGTCTCATACATATCTACTCAAATGTAACTCTCACTCAGTTCAATAGGACTAACTGCTAGATAAGCATCTATAGGATTATAGCCCGAGAGTGCAATCCTGCAGGACAGATGCTCGATTGGCGAAGGGGTCTGAACTCAGACCCTCTGTCTATCCTAAGCCCTCCCGGCAAGACCCAGGCAGGGCAGTAGGAGCAACCAGAGGCTTTTACAGCCTCTCCATCCTCCTGTGTTGTAATGTGGACTGGATGGGCCTCTGAGCCTGTCTAGCTTACCTACAAGGGCAGAAGATGAGAGGGTTGGATCCAGCAGATCCACCACCAGCAAACCCCTTTTCCTCCCCTCATCCTCTTCCGAGGTCGCAACAGCAACCTCAGCAGAGGAGCGACTGAGGAGCTTTTTGCTTTGGCTGGGAGGGGAGGAGATGGGGAAGAGGACAATCCAAGCAGGTATTTCCCTCTCTGAGGTAGGTAGGGATGGATTGTGTTTGACTATTGGCCATGCTGGCTGGAGCGGATGGAAGTTGAAGTCCAAAACTTCTGGAAGGCACGAGGTGGGAGATGGTTGCTTTAGTCCCATTGGAATCAGTGGGATGAGTTGGTCATAACTAACGTAAAGAGTGACTAACTTAGGGTGCAATCCTATCTCAATAGTCAGCAGCCTCCCAAGTCAGAGTCTGTTGAGTATCCCCTGCAGGGTGGCTGGAGCAACGAGGCAGCCCTCAACTCTGTGTTCCAGCCACCCTATATTTTCTGTAGATGGGTGATGCCCATCTAGGTGCAGCTTCAGGGAGGGAAGGAGGCCAGAATGCGTGCAGGAAGCTGCATAATGTGGCTTCAGTGGTTTCCTTCCATCCCTGGCCCTAGGAATGTCCCCTTTTCGCTGTCTCTGTGCTCTGTTTCCGAGTGTGGAGATATAGCTGGTGTGGAGAGAACCATGCCAGCTACAAGGGGGTGGGGGAGAGGGCAGGGACCTCTGTTTCTGGGCTCTGAGGTCGGAGGCCTGGTTCTGACCTTGGATCCCAGAAACCAAATTATCCTATGTCCCCAGACGCTATCTAGGAGACATACGCTTGCACCCTTAGTCTGGGTCCAGTCTTAGGACTGGGGAGATTGAGGTTCCAATCCCGATTCAACAATGAAACTTGTTCAATTTGCTGGTTGGAAAGTCAATGGTTTACACAGGGTGTTGGATTTCTTCCCAGAGGGCAAATGTTTAACAGAACAACAAATTAAAGACAGAATTCCAAACACCTCTAATTTGTGGTTTCAAATCCACCAAATATTTCACTTTCTAAATGTACCATCAGTCAAGCAGCAGGCCATAAGGTCACTCACACAATTTGAAAAGTATTTAGTTAACTATACTCTGGGCTCCAAAGGAATAGTTTGCAACTTTATAAATAATATCTTCTCAATATTGCTAATTATAACATGAGAGGTTTAAAGATAGCCTTTGAGCAAGATCTAGGATATGAATAAATGACAAATCTGGCACACACAAAAATTGGTCTGCCTACCCATTGAAATCAGTTTCAGTCCATACTAGAGAGACCTCAATCAAGGTGATTTATAGATGGCATGTCACCCCAGTGAAGCTCTCAAGAATAAGCAAAAGTAAATCTCCATTATGTTGGAGGGGGGGGGGTGGAGCCATTGGTACCTATCTTCCTCATTGGTGGATTTGCCCATTTGCTCAAATCTTTTGGAGTGAGATTGAAAATGAAATTAACAAAATTACTAATCAATCAGTTAGCCCTGACCCAAGTCTCGCCCTTCTTAATCTATTTAATGAATTTAATATTAATTATTTGCAAAAAGATTTAATTTCTTTCTCTTTTGCTGGCTGCTAGACAGTTTTTTGTTAAAAACTGGAAATGTGATAGGCTTCCTAATTTGAGTGACTGGTATGGGAGAGTGTGGAATTTGGCATTAGAAACTGACTCAGCAAGTTAGGTATTCAAGAGGTCAATCAGACATTGACACATTTGAACGTATGTTGTCATCTTTCATTAATTTCATTGATCAAGAAGGTGATGGATTTTGGCCTACCCCAGAGACTCATGGTAACGTACGTACAGCTCTACTCAGCTCTATAAGATCTAGACAGTAAAACTCTTTATCTTCATGTAGCTCCCCTGCCTTGAGATTATTTTCTTTTTGGAAATGGATTTTTATTCTCTTGGCATATTTGGTCTACGTGTTTATATGCTATGTGTTCACTTGTTCACTTAACCAGTTGTACATTTGTTGTTTTAAAGATCTGGACAAATTTATATCATCTATATATGTTAATAAAAGTTATATTTTTAAAACAACAACAATGAAACTCATTGGGTGATATTGTGACAGTCACCGTCTTTCAGCCTCACCTGCCTCAAAGGTTTGATTTGAGGGGAAAATGTGAAGAACTCTGTATCTCACCTTGAGCCTTTAGGAAGGGAGGTGGGATACAAATGAAATACATAGCAAAATAAATAAATCATCAATAATAGCCAGATACTTACTCCTGAAAGTTTCCAGGGCTGCTGTAAGTTGTATTCAGACCTGTCTAGATTTTTCACCCATTGAGAATGTCCAATAATATTCTCCACTAGGAAGCTTTGCATGTATAACTCTTAATATCCACATCTTCACCGACACAAGAAGTTGGCAAGCGGAGAAGTCTTTGCTTGGGAGTCATTGCCGTCCTTGCAAAGTTCCTTGCCAATTTTGGGGGAGGGGGATTGGCTATTTTCATCTGATATGAGTGCAAAAATAGTTATCTGTTTAAGATGCTACTTTGCACTTTTGATGAATGCTAATAAATAAAAAATAAGAAAGTTTTGACAAGTGCTTTGTCTATAATATTCATTTATGTTTGGTGGCATTTGAACAAGAATACATAGCCAAGATGTTGGGGTTTAAACATTGGCTGCTGTACATAGATGATCTGTCAATTGCTTCAGCAAATGATAGAAACATTTTCAGCCTGAAGATTATTTTTTTTCCAAGAACTTGGCATAGTTCATATACCTCTTGATTGAAACAGGGCTTTGCAAAAAGAAAGCAGTGAATGTGCCCTTTCTGTCACATAGGTACACTATTTAAAAAAAATCACAGAAGGATCAGATGCCTACTCAGGACTAGAGCTGAGCTGAATTTTTTTTTTTAAACTTTTTTGATTGTTCATTGTCTGGGTGGTGGCAGAACGAAACCCACCTGCCACACGGGAGAAATTATCAGATGGAGGTTGCTGCTTTCCTTACTTAACCTGATGAGGTGGCCAAGGGGATTTTTTTTTTTGCTTGCTTGTTTGTTTGTTTGTTTTTCCCCTTGCTTTTATAACTTACAAAAAAGCCCTGCTATTTTCGTGGCAGTGTGAGGCTCTCTTCTTGGCAGGGCCGGCCCTACCCTTAGGCAAAGTGAGGCAATCACCTCAGGTAGCACATGCTGGGGGACAGCATTGGCATCCCACCAGCCATCCCCCTTTGTCAGAGAACAGAGCTGTCTATGCCACATGACCTGACCTGGGCTCCCTAAACTAGCCTGCTGCCTCATGTGCTGTGAAGGATGCTATCTCATCACCAGTGTGGAAGTGAGTTTCCAGAGCCAATCCACTCGGCTTCTGTATTTGGAATGTGGAGACAGTGCCATCTTGTTTTTTGCCTCAGGGAGCAAAATGTCTTGGGCCAGCCCTGTTCCTCAGCTTCTCACTAGCCACCCATCCTGGAATGCGCTGGGGGCAACATGACATTGCTTCATACCATTTTTCTCCACAGGTGTTCCAGGATGGCCAGCAGCTGATATAAGGCTGCGGTGGTTAAAAATCCAAGGGAAACTTCACAGAAAACCCTTGACCATATGCATAAGTTTATGTAAGGTAACAGGCAATCCCCTCCCCAAAAGGGAGTGAAATTTATTTCCCCCTCCCAAAGAAAGCAGCACAAACTTGGGCCCCATTTTCGCAGGTGGAAAATATTTTTTGGAAATTGGTGGGAGGGATTTCATCTCAGTCCTGCAGAGACTTTCCAATGTAAATAGAATTGTTACCTGAAAAGCTCCAAAAGAGGGAACACATCGTGAGACTGTTAGAAAATGACATATGAGTGTCAGAACATTTTAGCAAGACATTACTGGAATATTCCATCTTTGTAATATATTAAATTAACTTGACAACATGAAAAGGAACACTATAATTTTAATACTAAATAAGGAACAGATTGAAATAAAGTACATGTTGTTGGGACCTACTAAGTCTGATGGGATTTTGTCTTTATGGGAAATTCTAACTAAGGATGTTGGAGAAATCTGCAATGGAACCAAATGAGTTCAGATTTTAATGAATCCAAACCACTGCTCCTGCAGCAGACTGGCTTTTCCTCTGTGGGGTGGATTCCATAGACTCACGGATCAGTTTTCAAACTTTCCCGAATTTTGCACAAATTTCATCATAGAAAAATAAGCAAAATAAAAAAGGCCCCAAAAGTGAATTTCTCCCATAAGCTAAAAGGTGTGAAAATGTGCATTTGGGGGGAATTTGTGCATTTTTGCCCTTGTGAATTTGCACAAATGCATATTTGCACAAATGCTAGTGGAAGTCTGTCTCATGTAGGGATGGGGGAGAATTTCTCCCTGAAACTTCGGGGGGCCGAGTGCCAACGTATTCGGCCCCCCGAAGTAATTTCGGGGAGAAATTCTCCGCCCCCCCCCCCGGGATGGGACTTACCTTTCCCGAATGTCCCTCCCGGCGGCGGGTCCCGGCGGCGGTTCGGCAGGTCTTCGTCAGGGGCGGGGGTGGCAGCCGGTCTTTTGACTGGCTGCCGCCGCCGCCATTCCAAGAAAAGTAAAAAACACACACAAAACCCCGTGATAGGCTACATGACGATTAACGTAGCCTATCACGGCTAGATTTGCAAAGTCAGCCGTGATAGGCTACGTAAATCGTCACGTAGCCTATCACGGGTGACTTAAAAAAAAAAAAAGCGCGTACGGCCAATGGCGGCCCCCATAGGGAGCCGCCATTCCCGTTCCTTATTTGGTCGCTGTAGTCTACGTAGAGATTATGTAGACTACGGCGAAAATAAGGGCAACGCTATTTGCGTTGCCCTTATTTTCGCCGTAGTCTATGTAAAGATTTACGTAGACTACAGCGACCAAATAAGGAACGCGAATGGCGGCTCCCTATGGGGGCCGCCATTTGCATACACGCTTTTTTTTTATTTAAAGTCACCCATGATAGGCTACGTGACAATTAACGTAGCCTATCATGGCTGACTTTGCAGATCTAGCCGTGATAGGCTACATAAATCGTCACGTAGCCTATCACGGGGGCGTTTTTTTTTTTTTACTTTTTATTTTGCAGCCGGGCGAGGCGAGGCACCTCCTCCCTGGCCTGAATTTCAGCCGGGCGAGGCGGAAAGCCTCCACCCCGGCCTGACTTTCGGCCGGGCGAGGAGGGAAGCCTCCCCCCTTGGCCTGAACTTCAGGGGGAGCAGCGAAGCGCCTCCCCTCCACCGCCAAGCAAGCTGTGAGACCAGGTAAGTGACTTTCATGCACCCCTAGTCTCATGTTGGTTCAAGGTCCACAAAGCCAAGAAACTGGAAGCTAAGGCTCATGCCTTAACCGACATGCCCCATGATCAGTGATGATATTGTGCAATGTCACAACTTGTGCTTGCTTACAACTAGGGATGCACGAGAAAGTTGTTTCAGTTCATTTTTGATCAGGATTTACCCAGTTTGCACCTTCCAGACCAAACACGAACTTGGATGCAATCTGTGGTTGAAGTCCGTACGTTTCTGAGCTTGCAGTGTGATTCAGGAACCAAAACAAATGCATTCAACAGCACATATACATTTGGAAAAAAAAATGCATTTAAACATGTATACTTTTGAAAAATGTGCCCAGATAGATTTTAATCAATGGGAGAAGAATGTGTACATTTCAAAGATGCACACAATTGATGCATACATTGGGGGAAATGCTCACGAAAATAAGCGTGGATTTTCATGCAAAAAGAAAAAAAACAAAGCTTGCACTCTGATACGGACATAAGTCAGAACAAGCTTCAAGATGGAATTCGGACAACTTTGGTTAGCTTGAGTTTTCCTGATTTGCACATCCCTAGTTGCAACTTACCTGCCATGGACTCACACTTTTCCTTGGTCTTTCAGGCACCAATCCAGATGGGAAGGATGGAATGCCTGGGACCAGCAAAGATGCCCCATGTTGTACTGGTTCTCTATTGTGTTATGAAGCATCTGAGCCTTACTGTATTGCTAGAGGGATCCTCCGATGAGCTGACCCATGCCTGTTTGCTGGTCCCAGGCACTCCATCCTCCTTGTATGGATTTTGGGGTGGTGGGAAAGGGGATGGAATGCACGGGCTATGGAAGCAGAAGGAACAGGGCCTCACACCATCTTTCTGAAAGCAGAAATACAGCACAACAGCCCCAATCCCTGCTTTTCCTTTCTTTGTGGTGTTTAAAAGAAGCATGGAGACTGGAGTCCATGTGCTGATTTTAAAGATGTAGCTTTCCCCTTCCTTTTTTTTTTTTTTTTACTAAACTGTAAGTGCTGGGACGTAATATGGATCAGGACCCTAGAGTCAGGAGTAACCCTTTGCCCTGTATCTGCAATTTACATTACAACTGAATGGCTTTTTTGCAATGTAAATGAGAGGCATGGGGCACCTGATCCAGATTAGGACTACAGCTGGGGGGTGGGGGTGGGGAGAAACTCCCCCCCCCCCGCCGACTTTACTGTCCTTATCTGTGTAGTAACTTGTAGTATCACCTTGTGAGGTCATATTCCATGACTAAAGGAATAGGTATTGCCTACAGAATGCAGTACAAGTCCTCTGCGAACACTGGAGTACTGGCAGCATTCTAGCTTGAGAGTGAAACTGATCATGTCCGTCATAACCTTACTGGCAGTTGCTGCCACAGGGGCAGAAAACTTTAATAGCTTTGGAACTGCTGCTCAGAACTTCACTGAACCAGTGAAAGGCCCGTTTGCTTGACAAACCTGAATAAAGTACATCGCTAGTTTTCACCCAAATTTGAAAGAAAGATATGTTACGCTGAGCTGCAGCTTGGACAAATGTGCCAGTTTTCAGCACTGTTTAAGTTGCTGTACCTGTGGCAATAATTTTCACTGGATCATTTTGAGGTTTTGCACAATTGTAGACCATCAGGTAGAGCATGGATGCCAACTTTCAAGTTATTAGTGCAACAGTTTACATTTTTATAAGCAGTAGAATGTTGAAGCTTGTAATGGCAGAACCTCTTCTTTTGTGACTCACCTTAACTAAAGGGATACTCTCATGCTTTTTAATCTATACATCTATATCTATATATCTATATCTATCTAGACACAAGAACATAAGAAGAGCTGTGCTGGGTCAGACCAGAGGCCCACCTAGTCCAGCATTCTGTTCCCACAGTGGCCAACAAAATGCCCTTGGGGAGCCCACAAGCAGGGCATGAGTGCAAGAGCTCCCTCCCACTCATGTTCCCCACAGAAATAAATATAGACACACACACACACAATCATTTTCAGAAATGGAAACTGGCTAATATGTTTTTAAAAATGATCATTGGAAGAATGAAGTAGCACCTTTTAGCCTAATTTTAGTTTTCTACATGAGGTTTTGTAGATAAATCCTAACACTTTGTCAGATGCAAGAATGGATAGAAACTATTCTATAGCTTCTACCCATTCCTGCATTGAATGAAGTAGGTTTATTTGCTAAAGCTCATGTAGAAAATTAAAATTAAAGAATTGGACTAAACGGCACTACTTCATTCTTGTACTGATCTTTACAAAAGACTAAGACAACGTATCAGATATATACCCTATCTTCTTTTTAAAAAATAGTTTCAGCTTTAATGTGACTGGTAGGAACTATGTGCTGAATTTGTATAAATGATATTATTGGGCATCTTTTCTACATGTTACAGCTGGGGATGTCAGAGAAATCTGCCACGGAACCGAATGAGTTCAGATTTTCATGGATCCGACTGGTGGATTCTGCAGCAGACCAGCTTCTCCCCAGTCAGGCAGATTCTGCAGACATGTGAACTGCATTTCTAAGTTCCCTGAATTTGGTTGTAGATAAATATGCACAAAAATGCACATTTTCCTCATAGGATAAAAGCATGAAGATGTGCATTCGGGAGGAATCTGCACATTTTTGCATGTGTGAATTTGGGCAAATGCACATTTGTGTGAATTCAGAAACTCAAAAAAATCTGATTCCATTGCTGGGCAGATGACGAGATGAAAGGCACCTGACAATCCACCAAACACAGATGGAATGGATTTGCGCAAACTGCACATCCCTAGTTCCATCGCCTGAAAAGAAGGCGGGAAATTTATCCTCCTGCCTTCATCTCCATCGTTACGTTTCTCACATGATACAAAGCATGCAAACAATTTTATAGATTAGAAGGAAGGAATTGTACCTTTGCTGCCTCACATTCAGCCACGGCCATTCATGCCAATAGTTCTATGGAAGGAACACGAGGTCTCTGGCTGTGTGATTCCATGTCCTGCTGAGGGCCACCTTCTTGTCTGTGCACACTGCAGATGTAAGGGAGAAGCACATGTTGAAGCTTTGTCTTTGAGATTGGCATCGATAATGATGAACCAACCACTTCAAATATCGACTGTCTTGTATTTATTTCCTCAAGGGACCAGAGAGGTCAGTGTTCAATGAGATGTACTGTAGCTATTGCTAATAATTTCCACAGGCTTGCTTTCATGAGTCAATATGCAGTAAGGTCAGGTACAGGTTTGTGCATAAGTCACAGGGGCAATTACAATCAAAGGCTTGACTTGGACAGGTCTACTCTCCTGCCCACCCCTGAACACATAATTTGCAGTGCATTCCTTGGGGATGGCTTAGGCAGCAATGTTTCTTTTATGATCCAAAGCTTGGAGGAGGAGGAGAAGCAGGGGAGGAGAAGGAGCTGTAGTTCAGTGGTAGAGCACATGCTTGACATGCAGATGGTCTCATCTCTCATGTTCAATCCCTGCATCTCCAGTTAAATGGACCTTGGGTAGCAGGTGATGGGAAATCGCTTGACATTCTAGAGAGTTGGGGAGCGGGGAGCTCATTAGATGGCAATGTGCATAACTTCACTTACTTCAAAATGTGGTAAGCTTCCCTGCAGTACTTGGAGACCCTCCAGCTGAAAAGGGCCGGGGACATCTGCCCCAAAGTTCTTCCCTGATAGTACTACTGTCTCCACCAACCCATTCTCAGTAGCTGTTTTATTTGTTAAAAACAACAATCTATTGACTGAAGGCTCCCTTTCAATCAGTTAAGGGGAGTGTAGTATATCTCCATCCATTGTTTGCCCATGCTTATCTTGCCTCTCATTTAGGGGTTAATTTTAAGAATGTAAGAAGAGCCCTGCTGGATCAGACCAAGGGTCCATTCTGTTCACACAGTGGCCAACCAGCTATCAACCAGGAACCACAACCAGGACATGAATGCAACAGCACCCCCATCCCACCCATGTTCCTCAGCAACTGGTGTATATAGGCAGACTGCCTCTGATACTGAAGGCAGCATAGAACCATCAGGACTAGGAGCCACTGATGGCCTTATCCCCAGGAATTCTTCCAATCCCCCTTTAAAGCCTTCCAAATTGGTGGCCATCACTACATCTTGTGGTAGTGAATTCCACAGTTTAACTATGGGCTGTGTGAAGAAGTACTTCCCTTTATCTGTTCTGAATCTCCCACCCATCAGCTTCATGGAATGATCCTGGGTTCTGATATCATGAAAGCGGGAAAAAATGTCTCCCTATCCACATTCTCCACACCATGCATAATTTTGTACACCTCTATCATGTCTCCCCTTACCCCCCTTTTCTCCAAGCTAAATCCCAGCTATTGTAAACTTCCTTGACCTCATAGGGGAATTGCTCCAGGCCCTATATCATTTTAGCTGCCTTCTCTGCACCTTTTCCAACTCTACAATATCTTTTTTTAGGTTGTGGTGACCAGAACTGTGCACATTACTCCAAGTGTAGTTGCACCATGGATTTGTATAAGGGCGGTATGATATTGGCAGTTTTATGCTCAATTCCTTTCCTAATTGTGCCTAACATGGGATTTGCCATTTTCACAGCAGCCACACACTGGGCTGACATTTTCATCGAGCTGTCCACCACAACCCCAAGATCTCTTTCTTGGTCAGTCAACACTAGCTCAGATCCCATCAGCAATTTTCCCTAGGGCAGGGAGGAGAAAACTTCTGGCGCACAAGGGATCTGCATTTGGCCCACTAGCTTCTGTTGCAACATTCAGCATTAGAGAAAGCCTGCCTCTAGCAGGGAAAAGCTTCCCTTTTCTCCCTGTACAGAAAGACACAGAGTGATCGCTCAATACCTCTCTTTGCACAGAAAGAAGAAACAGATGATGTCAGACGTGGGACTTCAGGGGCCTCACAGGGGGCTTCAGGGAGGAAGGGGAATGTCTTTCAGAGGGCAGAGGGGAGGGTGACATCATCCACCTATGACATTATCCACCCCCCAGAGGGTATTCTAGGAGGCAGTACAGTTTCCCACTGCTGCCCCAGGGATTCAGATGTGAAGGAACAGAGGTGTTAGCTGCTAAGAAAAGATAAGCATGGATAAACAATGGATAGAATAAGACAGCCAGTACCTCGACAAGCATCACCAATGGTCTCACACTTGATGTGTGTGTGTAAGCCTTCAGAATCCTCAACAGTCAAAGCATAGTTTACATATGTCTACTTTTCTGTAGGGATGTTGGAGAAATCCATTTGGGTAGTGCAGCTTGATGACTTCGCTAAACTTTGGTTCAGTCTCTGCTGTACAGGCATTGCTGAAAACGTTGTGGAAATCTATGAGTAGTTTTGGTTTGGCTTAGTTCATGTAGTTGAGTTTAGTTATGGCCAAATCAATCTGTTTCTGATCAATTCTGGTCGGTTTCAAATGTATTAAGTCGTAAGTCTGTTCCATCCTATTTCCGCATCAGTCTGCTAATTTAAAAAAGCTCCATGGAAATTCACATTTATTTTCATACACAATTTCCCCTAATATGTGTATTTTTGTACACAGCTGTTGCTAATATACAAATGTATATCTGCAACTTTTCCTAATATACATGTTGTTGTAAGTACATCATGAAATTCAGAGAAATGTGCAGTCCAAAGGATAACTATGTTCAGATCCACATATTAGTCTGGGAAGTGTGAATTAGATTTGTTCACTTCCAGATGTGGACCAAACTAAATTCTCTCCCATGCCTTGCTGGGATGTCAATTAACAATGGGAACATAGCACCTTAAAAATCATAAATTCAGCTCAAATTAGAGTGTGTGTGTTTTTGACCCAGAGATAGTGATGTCTATTGCTGGGTAATCTGGTTCTTCTTTGGGTCGGCAGAGTTCTGTGGCATGTATGACTTGTTTTATGTCTGTGAGCCAAGCTGCAGAATGTTCCCCAAACTCTGGGAACCTTCTTGTGCATTTCTGCAATTTGCTGAAATTTCTGAGCAATGTGCACAAATTACAGCCGTATTTGTGCAAATTATGCGAATTCATCTGATCTGGCAATAATTTGGGCAAATTTGTGCAGAATTTGTGCCAATACAGCCATAATTTGGGCAAATTGGGCTGTAATTAGCACAAATTGCTCAGAAATCTGTGCAAATTGCAACCCCCCCCCCCCAATGAGCGAAATCCTGGAAAATCCACGAACTGGCCCGACTCGCTATAGATCAAGTCAGGCACCACAGTGGGAACCAAAACAAACTCATGGGGGCCAACTCTAGACAAACTTATCAAACTCCACCCCCCAAAAGGATTTTTCCTACATCCCTGCCCAGAGATCTCTAGTCTTTGGAAGTTACCAAGGAAACCTTTTCACTGATGTGCCTTGATCTCTTCCACACTTCCTTGCATCTGAGAGTAACATTCTCTCTTGTACAGTGCAGACTACCTCAGCCTGCCCCTCCTTTTCCTGATGACTCTTTGACACCCACCACCTCCCTGCCAGCCTGGTGTGGCTGATCAAGCTGTTCAAACAACTGGAAGACATCAGAAGTTAAACACTCATTATTTTAATTTGATGCTAATCATGTGTTAATGAGACTAATCCTTGCAATGATTCAGGTAATTTGCTTAATGGCTGCCCAGAGTGCAGATTACAGCAATCAGTCACGTTTGATAAGGTGTCTGTTGTGGAGGAGGCTGTCAGTTGAACGAGGTGGGAAAGGACTAAGGAGTAGGGCCCCAATGTCATGTAAGGGGGCTTTCACAAGTGACATGAGGAATGTCTTGTGTCACTGGGTGTGTTTTTTTTAGGGATGGGGGAGAATTTCTCCCCGAAACTTCGGGGGGCCGAGTGCCAACGCATTCGGTCCTCCGAAGGTTGTTCGGGGAGAAATTCTCTGCCCCCCCTGCCCCCCCCGGGATGGGACTTACCTTTCACGAATGTCCCTCCCGGCGGCGGGTCCCGGCGGCGGTTCAGCAGGTCTTCGTCGGGGGGCCTGACGAAGACCCTATGGGGGCCGCCATTTGCGTATGTGCTTTTTTTTTTTTTTCAAATTCACCCATGATAGGCTACGTGACGATTAACATAGCCTATCATGGCTGACTTTGGAGATGTAGTCGTGATAGGCTACGTTAATTGTTACGTAGCTTATCACAGGGGCGTTTTTTTTTTCTTTTGAAGTTCGCGGCCGGGGAGACGGGGCGCTTCTCCCCGGCCTGAATTTCGGCCAGGCGAGGCGGGAAGCCTCCCCCCTGGCCTAAATTTCCGCCAGGCGAGGAGGGAAGCCTCCCCCCCCCGGCCTGAACTTCGGGGGGAGCAGCGAAGTGCCTCCCCCCCACCGCGAAGCAAGCTGTGAGACCAGGTAAGTGACTTTCATGCACCCCTAGTTTTTTTTACACTTGTCAACATGGCCGATGCAAGATGCAACACCTGAAAGAGTCAGTGCCAATCCCAGTTACAGGAACTCACTAGAAACCATGTTCTATGGTCCTGCAGCCCCAAAATGGATGTCATAAAGATACACATTACTAGTCACCTGTTATTAGAGATGGCGGAGAATTTCTCCCCGAAACTTCAGGGGGCCGAGTGCCAACGTATTCGGCCCCCCGAACAAGTTTCAGGGAGAAATTCTCCGCACCCCCCCCCGCACCCCGCACCCCCCCCGGGACGGGACTTACCTTTGGCGAATGTCCCTCCCGGCGGTGGGTCCAGCCGGCGGTTCATTGGGTCTTCGTCAGGGGTGGGGGCGGCAGCCGATCTTTCGACCGGCTGCCGCCGCCGCCATTGCAATAAAAGAAAAAAAACAAAAACGCCCCTGTGATAGGCTACGTGCAAAGTCAGCCATGATAGGCTACGTAAATCGCCACGTAGCCTATCATGGGTGACTTAAAAAAAAAAAGCGCGTATGGATAACGGCGGCCCCCATAGGGAGCCGCCATTCGCGTTCCTTATTTGGTCGCTGTAGTCTACATAAAGATTTACGTAGACTACGGTGAAAATAAGGGCAACGCTATTTGTGTTGCCCTTATTTTCGCCGTAGTCTACGTAAAGATTTACGTAGACTACAGCGTCCAAATAAGGAACGCGAATGGCGGCTCCCTATGGGGGCTGCCATTTGCGTACGCGTTTTTTTTTTAAAGTCACCCGTGATAGGCTACGTGGCGATTTACGTAGCCTATCATGGCTGACTTTGCAGATCTAGCCGTGATAGGCTACGTTAATCATCACGTAGCCTATCACGGGGGCGTTTTTTTTTTTTAACTGTTTAGTTCGTGGCCGGGCGAGGCGAGGCGCCTCCTCCCCGGCCTGAATTTCGGCCGGGCGAGGCGGGAAGCCTCCCCCCCCCGGCCTAAACTTCGCGGGGGGAGCAATGAAGCGCCTCCCCCCACCGCGGGAAATCTTCGAGGACAGGTAAATGACTTCGTCCACCCCTACCGGTTATCAAATTAGGGTGTACAGCATCCAAGTTCAAAGGAAGTATGCCACGAAATACTGGTTGCTCGCTATCTCTCTCTCTCTCTCTCTCTCTCTGTATTCATGTTCAGACAATTAGCTACTGAGCCATGTTCAAGGTTCTGTTGTTGACATGCAAAGCCCGAAATAACTCTGGACCAGGTTATCTAGCAGACCACCTTCCCTTATATACACCTAGCCAACCTCCAAGATCTTCAGAAGAGGCCTTGCGGCCTTTTTAGTAATGTCATCCACCACCTGGAGCATCCTTCTCTGTATGGTTCTGGAGGCATAACATGGAATGTGTTTGATATGCCTCCTGAAAATGGCATTTCACACAAGATTTCCCTGGCTTCTATTTGATCATCATGGCACTGCTCTATTTTACCGTTTCTTTGTATTGTTTCTTTTGATCTTACCTTTGTTGTAAGTTTGAAATAGGTTAGAGTTATATTATATATGTACTTTAAAAGTATCTTTTACATATTTCTTGTATGCAAACTGCTTTAAGATTTGATTACATTAAGTGATATACAACTATTACAAACAAACAAATGGTTTCCCCAAGAGCCCCTGGTTGGCCATTGGGGAAACAAGATGGCAGACTAGATGGGTCTTTGCTTAGATTCTGCAGGGTTCTTCTTATGTTCTTTTTCTGCTGGGATTGTCATCTATTCTATACTAGGAAATGGGGGTGGTGGTGGTATTTTGAATGGTAACATTAACATTTGAGCATTGGTGATGTTGGATGATGTGGGCCTCAAGCATCTCCACAGTCATGACTTCCCAGACACCAGAACTCATTAATTTAACCCCCTCAGGCTTCACAAAGGTGAAGGAGCCCACCTTAGACATTCTGTGGTCTCTGAGCCACTGAAACATAGTTGGGTGGGGGTAGGGGGGAATAAGCTGCAAACCTGAAGAATGACAGATGCTGATCTGAATAAAAGTGCTTTGGACTAGGGGTGAATGAAAGTCACTTACCTTTTCTCGCAGCTTTTTCGCGGTGGGGGGGAGCGCTTCGCTGCTCCCCCCGTGAAGTTCAGGCCGGGGGGGGAGGCTTCCCGCCTCGCCCGGCCGAAATTCAGGCCGGGTGGGGAGGCTTCCCGCCTCGCCCGGCCGAAATTCAGGCCGGGGAGGAGGCTTCCCGCCTCGCCCTGCCGCAAACACGAAAGTAAAAAACAAAACAAAACACGTCCCCTGATAGGCTACGTGACGATTCACGTAGCCTATCACGGCTAGATCTGGAAAGTCAGCCGTGATAGGCTACGTGAATCGTCACGTAGCCTATCACGGGTGACTTTAAAAAAAAAAAAAAAAGCGCATACACGAATGGCGGCCCCCATAGGGAGCCGCCATTCGCGTTCCTTATTTAGTTGCTGTAGTCTACGTCAATGTTTACGTAGACTACGGCGAAAATAAGGGCAACGCAAATAGTGTTGCCCTTATTTTCGCCGTAGTCTATGTAAACATTGACGTAGACTACAGCGACCAAATAAGGAACGGGAATGGCGGCTCCCTATGGGGGCCGCCATTATCCATACACACTTTTTTTTTTTTTTTAAGTCACCCGTGATAGGCTACACGACGATTCACGTAGCCTATCACGGCTGACTTTGCAAATCTTGCCGTGATAGGCTACGTGAATCGTCACGTAGCCTATCAGGGGACGTTTTTTTTTTTTTTTCTTTCATTGCAATGGCGGGGGCGGCAGCCGGTCGAAAGACCGGCTGCCGCTCCCGCCCCGCTCGAACACCGGACGAACTGCCAGCCGGACCCGCCGCCGGGAGGGACATTCAGGGAAGGTAAGTCCCGTCCCAGGGGGGGGCGGGGGGCGGGGGGGGGCGGAGGATTTCTCCCCGAAACTTGTTCGGGGGGCCGAACACGTTGGCGCTCGGCCCCCCGAAGTTTCGGGGAGAAATTCTCCGCCATCCCTACTTTGGACTGTTCTGGTGTGGTGTTTGAACTCTTTTTTTGTATCAACACAACAACTACTTACTTGGTACAGTGTAACCTGTTGTTTGAGATGGCAGAGGGCAAGGCTAAAAGCCACAGGACATCACTGAGCACTTCCCTTTTAAATTTGGTCCACAACTGAGGGGGAGAACCTGGGCAATAATCAGACTTGCTCCAGCATATAAGGGATAAGTTGGGCATGGCCCCTTACCTGAGCAGCATCTGTGCCACCCCAGAGCTGTCCCTGGTCCAGAAAATCATACTTGGGATTCTGCTGTCTGACTAGGGATGGTGGAAAATTCCACCACGGATTTCAGTGAGGCCAAATGCACTGGCATTCGGCCCCCTGAAATCCATGGCAGAATGGCCTGCCCCCCTGCGGATTCCCCCTGGGATGAGGCTTACCTGGGGTGGATATTCCGGACGGTGGTGGCTCCGGTAGTGGGTCCGGCGGTGGCGGCAGCGGCTGGTCTTTCGATCGGCTGCCGCGGCCACCACTGTCGTCCTGGTCTTTGCCATGATAGGCTACGTAAGTATTTACGTAGCCTATCGCGGCAAGCCAAGCCAAGCAAAACAAACAAACAAACGGCGTACACAAATGGTGGCGGCTACAGCGGCCGCCATTTGCGTTCCCTATTTTTCGCCATTTTAGTCTACGTAAATATTTACGTGGGGTATTATGGAGAAAAAAAGGGGAACGCAAATAGTGTAGTGGGCGCTATTTGCGTTCCTTCCCCCCCCCCCCGCCTTTTTAGTCTATGTAAATATTTACGTAAGCTATTACGGCGAAAAAAAGGGAACGCAAATGGCGCCCACTACGCTATTTGTGTTCCCCTTTTTTTACTCCATAATAGCCTACGTAAATATTTACATAGACTAAAACGGTGAAAAATAGGGAACGCAAATGGCGGCTGCCATAGCTGCCGCCATTTGCGTATGCTGTTTTTTTTTGCCCAGCCGTGATAGGCTACGTAAATACTTATGTAGCCTATCATGGCTGCCTGGCTGGACGCTAATGGTGGCGGCTACGGCGGCCGCCATTTGTGTCTGCAGCAGCCCGTCCACAGCTGGAACTCTGGCTGCGGATGGGCCTGGCCGACTGCGAAGCAGAGCCAGCTGGGCAGGATTCTGGGGGGAGGACCGGATTGCCTCTCCCCCATCGAGGATTCTGGGGGGAGGGACAGAGTGCCTCCCCCCCCCCCGCGAACACAGTCCACGAAAAGGTAAGTAACTTTCATACATCCCTATGTCTGACACAGCTACAGGTAAGGATGTTGGAGAAATCTGCAGTGGAATCAAATGAGTTCAGATTTCTATGAATCTGACCTGTGGATTCTATAGGGGACCAGCTTTTCCCAAGTCACACAGATTCCATGGACTTGTGAACCACTTATTTTACTTCCTGGAATTGTATGCACATTTAGTTGTAGAAAAATATGTAAAATTAAAAAAACACACCAGCCAAAAATGCACATTTCCCCCATAGGCAAAAGCATGAAAATGCACATTTTGGGGGGATTTCCACATTTTTTGGGGGGGGATTTGCACATTCTTGCAAGTGCGTATTTGTGCAAATGTGAATTTGTGCAAATTCAGGAAATTGGAAAACATCCAATTCCATCAGTGAGAAGACAATGGAATGAAAGGTTTCTGACAATCTGTGAAATGCAGATGGAACAGATTTTTAAAAATCCATACATTCCTAGCTGCAGGACTTAGAATCATAGAATTATAGAATAGTAGGGTTGGAAGGGGCCTATAAGACCATTTAGTCCAGCCCCCTGCTCAATGCAGGAGTCCAAGTCAAAGCATCCCTGACAGATGGCTGTCCAGCCTCGTCTTGAACGCCTCCAGTGTGGGACAGCCCACCACCTCCCTGGGTAATTGGTTCCATTGTGGTATTGCTCTGACAGTCGGGAAGTTTTTCCTGATGTTCAGTGGAATCTGGCTTCCTGTAACTTGAGCCCATGATTCCGTGTCCTGCACTCTGGGATGATGGAGAAGAGATCTTGGCCTTCCTCTCTGTGTCAACCTTTCAAGTACTTAAAGAGCGCTATCCTGTCTCCCCTGGGTCTTCTCTTCTCAAGGCTAAACATGCCCAGTTCTTTCAGTCTCTCCTCATAGGGCTTTGTTTCCAGTCCCCTGATCATCTTTGTTGCCCTCCTCTGAACCGTCTCCAGCTTGTCTGCATCCTTCTTCAAGTGTCGAGCCCAGAACTGGACACAGTACTCCAGATGAGGCCTAACCAGTGCTGAGTAGAGGGGAACTAGTACTTCACGGGATTTGGAAGCTATGATTGAAGCTACTTGATGCTGGCAAGTTACTAAGTTGCAAACTAATCCCACTGCTGAAGGCTCTTTGGACCTTGTCAAGTACATGTGGTCTGCCACCCAGCTGGAACAAAACACTTTCTAAGAAAGTGCTCCCAATCTCATCCATGCTGCAGATCAAAAAGTGATTTAAAGTGCTTCCATTTTTAGGTTTCTTTAGGGGCAATTCACATTATTATTATTATTACCATTGAAATAAATATGGGGACAAGAATCTCACATTCTCACCCTGTTTCTCGAATTTCTAATTTGCATTTGGCTCTAAAAATACCTCAAAGCTCAAAAGTGTGATTTTCAAATTTGAGTTTCAGGTTCTGAGCAAATGTTCTAGGGAGGGGTTGCATCTCAGATTTTGGTGAGTCTGTGTGTATGAGTGCTCATGTTTGGATGACAGAAAACCTCCCAGAATAAATGCTTAGAAAAAGGCACAGCAAAATTCTCAGCTTTTTATTATGTCTGGCCTAATCCAAAAGGGCAATGTTTGTGCAAAAGCAGATGTCTATGTGTGAATCTATCTCTGGATCAGGACCCAGGTATACAAACATGAGTTGCCCCCATAGTCCCTGTGGCTCTTTTGGGTTCCATATGTACAGTACCAAATTCATTATTGGAATTTTCATGACATTCTTTTAGCTCCCCTCTGACGGTGTCGAGGGCCTACTAGTATGCTTCCACAAATAATCACAAAACATACTACAGGCCAGGGGTGGGTGGGACAGATGATCCCCCCCCCACACACACAGCTCTCTGTAGTCTGAATGACATCAGGAGTAAAGCCATGCCCCTGATATGATAGGGATGTACGAAAGTCACTTACCTTGCCCGAAATTTGATTCGCGGTGGGGGGAGGTGCTCCGTCCCTCCACCCGAAATTCTGCCCGGGGGGGAGGTGCCCCATCCCTCCCCCCCGAAATTCTGGCTGGGGGGGAGGCGCCCCGTCCCTCCCCCCGAAATTCTGGCTGGAAGGGAGGCGCCCCGTCCCTCCCGCCACGAATCCTGGCTGGCCGGGAACACAAATGGTGGCAGCCATAGCCCCGTTTGCGTCCCTGCAATCAGCTGTGATAGGCTATGTAAATGTTTAGTTGCAAATTTAGTTGCAGAAAAATACGTAAAATAAAAAACAGACCAGTGGGAAATTTGCATTTCCCCCATAGGCTAAAGCATGAAAAATGTGCGTTTTGGGGTTGGGATTTGCAAATTTGGGGGTCACATTTTGCAGGGTTTTGAGCATTTTCATGAGTGTGAATATGTGCAATTGTGACTTTGTGCAAATTCAGGAAACTGGGGGGGGGGAAATTCCATCACTGAGCAGACAATGGAACGAAAGGCACCTGGCAATGCACAAAATGCAGATGGAATTGATTTAACAAAATCCATACATCCCTACTTGGGGAGGCCCTTCCCATTGGGAAAGGCTCACATGCAGTGAAGCAACGCCGGTCAAAGTGCTGAATGGATGATCCACCCGGTGCCCTTTGCCTGCCTGATGCCAATTCCATTGCAGAGAGCATGGGGCAGGCACAGCTGAGCCAGCTCAGTCCCTCACCAGGGAAAGCCTGGGCAGTGTGAAGCTGTCCCCTCCATGGCTGGTGGGTGAAAATGAGGTTCTGACTTTGCCCCAGTGGGGGAGAGACTGTAACCAGAACCTACTTAGGGCTATTTAGGGAGCAATCCTATGCAGATCGATGGCCGCCTCTGAGCCCAGGTGACTGCCTATCCAGTGCAGGGCATAAGGAGTGGTGAGGAGAGGATGTCCTCCATGTTCCCACCACCCTGCTTTTGCAGCTAGACAGCAGATTTTGGCTATCTAGCCGCAGGACCTCAGAGAAGGGAAAGGGTGGCTGGACAACACATAGGAAGTGTCGTACTGGTATTTCTGACCTCCCCACCCCTGCCCGCCCCCGGGAACACCCTGTTTTCTCTGCTCCACGCTGCTCTTACAAGCGTGGAGCACAGGGCCAATCTGTGCTGCCTATGAGGCAGTGCAGGAGGGGGTGGAGGTCGGTTCTTTGGGAGCCAACCTTGGATTGCGGGCTCGAAGGTCGGTTCCCAAGAACCAACCAATCCTATGGCCGTCTAGCTGCTGACTAGCAGTCATAGGATTGTGCCCTTAAAAGTTCAATATGTTTGGGATTTCTGGTTGGAACTGATGTTGCTCTGGCAGTTTCCCATGGGTTCTCCCGTGGGAGCTTTCTCAAACAGCTTTTTAAAAGGTTGAAAAACCTTTTCATCTCCCCCCTGGAATTAAAGGGGCAGCAAGGCGACATCTGGACAACATCTTGGAGAAAAGTACCCCCCTCGAGATAGTGGGGGGGGGGCTGGCAAAAAGCTGTGATAATGTTGCAGAACCCAGAGTCAGAGGGACCACGGAGTGAAGGAAAAAGAGATTCTTTATTTAACGCGCGGGCTTAAGGCTGGAATCATTTCCAAAGAGCCAGAAGCCCCGATTTAGATTAGCACATTGGTTTTATAGACATTGTGACACATATGAAACGGCTCCTCCTCTCTCTCCCACGTGGGGTTGCAGTCCTCAACATTTCTTCTCCTAGCACTATTGTTTATAATACAAGAACTGGGTTATAGGGTAGCCATGATAAGGAGAGAACAGAAGAGAACAGCAGAGAACAAGATATACAATTGTATGACCTTTGACAAGATAAGGAATTCCTGTGTCTCGTCAGCTTACAACAATATATTCAAGGGAGAAAGAGCTCAGCAAGAACATGAAGCATGAGACTGCATGAGGCTACTTAGTCTGACCCCCGATATGGCTGCTACATTCCCCCCTTAAATGCATAATTTCATTACAATTATAGCATTTTTGATAACCATACAAAGCTTTTTGTGACATACATATTACTTAGCCTCTTGTTGGGCTATTAGAGCGTAGAGGGCAGCAGTTTTACTAGCTGAGACATAAAACAGATTGGTTAAACAGCTTATAAGACAAGGAACGCAGAGACATAACAGTATCTCTATGAACAACACTGGTAGAATTAGGATGAACAATGCTTTAAGCCAGCTAAGATCTGGAAGCCAAGGGGTCAACTAATTGAGCTAATTGTTTTGTCTTATTGTTTTGTAAGCTACTATATTGTGCAGCTTGTTGATTTGTTTATTTATAGCATTGCCAGTATCAGTTAAGTTAAAACAACAGAGCTTTTGGTGGGTCTCACAACTTAAATGATGAAGAAGGAAGAGGTAATCTATACCAGCTCTATTTTCTAGAACTGCACCTTTTAGATCACGCAGCTTTTTATTTAATAATGACAATGCTCGTGAGGTGGCATTTATGCTTTTGGCTAAGCTGCAAGCTAACCGGTTGATTTCCAGACCATCAGCCAAGGCTAAACCTGGAACCCCAACCAGTGACATTGTTAAGGCCAATTTTTCTGAGTCAGAATATAACTGCACATGACTATTACAATTTTTAGTTAGTTGGAGTGCTCGAGGCTGCCGTCGACGGATTTTCTCGGGCCACAGGGGAAGAATTGGCACCAGTTCAATTGGCGGCTGAGGCAACATGGGTGGTTATTAGACAAGTTGGCAGGAATGAATGACCAAGTGCGGGAACTACATGTTTAAAACTATGAGGCAAAAGTATGTGGGCATCATTAAAAGATATGTTTTGAATTTTATTACAGTGGAAGGGGGCCAGGGATAGCTTTATATTTTCTGGAAAAATTTTTGACAATTAAGCATTCGTGCACACGTAGCATTTGTTTCAGCAACGATGGGGGTGCATAGAGTGAACTCTGTAGGGGGTAGGATCTTTGCAACTACGCCCCAATTAGCATTTTGGGAATAAGTTAAACTTACACCATAAACTCTTAACATGGTATCTTTTTGAATTTTCTCAGGATGTCTACAGACAGGTATTAGGCAAGAGCTAATAAGCCTGTTTGCAGGTATACCTCTTGGCAAACAAAAATGTTTTACTTTTGTGATGTTAGCCAGGTGAAGCCAGTAATTATCAGCAAATCACTGGGACAAACTTTCTCTTTCAGGGGCTGGCCCCCCTTTTTGCACCTTATTAAGGAGACACAATGCAACACTACTAACACTACAACACACATGTTTGATCTTCTTTGGGATCTGACCGTACGCTGGGCAGCTATTTACCTGGCAAGCTGCAGTAGGGTCTAGTCCCCTTCTTCAATTCTCCAGTTGCAGGTCTGACCGTACGCAGGGGGACAGTTTCCCGGTGTGTCCACAGTAAGGTCTAGCCTGAGTCTTCTTACTGCTTTTTTAGAATTATTTTTAAAGGATTTTCAGGATTTCTGTTTAGTCTACTCTCCCCCTCTCGCTCTCTTGACTCATGTCCAATGTATCCAGGGTTTAACTCCAGCTGCTTTCATAGCTGCGGGGGTGGAAAGTATGACAGTTTTCAGTCCTCTCCATCTGGGAGTCAAAGGGTTATTTTTCCCTCTTTAACTCATACTTTAACTCTTGGTTGGAAAGGATGAGCTTCTATGATGGGAATGGCTTATATTTTTTTTTAAGACAAAGCGACGCTGGGCTTGAAGAACTTTGCTCAGTGTTTGGACTTCTTGTTTAAGGCTAATGTTTGCTTGCTTTTGATGCTGCTCCAGTGTCAATTATGAAGTCAATGTCATGGCCCCTCACAGTCAATGTCATGGCCCCTCTCAAGCTGTCTCCCTCTTCGCCCATTCTGGCCCTTTTGGTTTTCTCCTTTGTGTATTTGATTTATTTTATTTGGGCATTCATGCCACTAATGTCCATCTTGTCCACACTGGGCACACTGGTTCTTTTTTAAGAATCTTCTGCCTCTGCCGGGTCTTCTTCTTTTCTTCTTTCGTCCACGTCTTCTTGGGCCTCTGGGTTGAGGGAGGTGTACTGGCGATAGGCATCTGAAAGACGCTCCAAGTACGCTCTGGGGCCTCGGTGGCACCTTGCAGCACTTTAGACACTTTGGTCATATTAACTGACTTCTTCATACCTGCCTTTAAAGCTTTTAACAGCAGGGTTTGATACTGGGTGAGGCGCTCTAGCCCAACTTGTGTTTTGGGATTCCAGCAGGGGGGGGGGGTACTTACAAGGAGACTTTATTGGGTAACTTACAGCACACAGGCGTACTTAATTGTTGGATCAGACAGCTTCTCTGAACCACGAGCTATTGGGCTAAATGGGTTTTATACTATACATGTTACCCATGAGGCAGCACAACACTAGCAAGCATTTTCAGCATAGGCTAGAAGTGTTTGGTTCTCAGGCACAGCTTCCTGTAAACAACTTCGCTTCCTAAAGTTACCTGTAAACAACTTCGCTTGATAACACTTTTATTTATTAGTATGGGAAGACAAATTTTTTCTCTTTGTTTTGCTTTTTTTTTCTTTGCTGATCTGCCTGTATTGCAGATCATGTTTCAAACATTTTATATAAAACTTTCTGATCTATGCACCAGCCTTGTTTCTTTATTTGTCTTTTTCAAGTTAAACTCACTTACTTAAACCTTTCTGCCTTACACTAGTCTCAATGACACACATTTGGGATAGGCTCTTCTTCTCTTTCTAGTTACATTTTTTTCATCTTAAAGAACTATTACATTATTGTGGCTACTTTACCCCAGGTAATAAGCTCCAGGCACAATCAGCTGCTTTTAATTTACCCTGGGGGCAACTATGGCCATGCTTCTTTTCTACAAATTTTTTTTTTTTTTTTGCCTCTTGCCTTTTCTTTCTTCTCCTTGTCATCTATTGGGAACCACACTTAGTATCATTTGGAGTTGCAACTAACACTAATCTGCAAATATCACATATATTTTATGATATTTAAGAAATCATAAAATATACACAACAAACTTTTTCTGCAATTTAACACAATGAATGGAAAACACTTTTTGCATGGTAAGGCATGATGGAGCAGATCCAGCAATCATACTGCTCTTCTGGCTGAAAGCTCAGGGCCCATTAAAATTAAGGGACGGGCATACCCACACACGCAAAGAGTTCTAGGTCACCATTTTTGCATCGGCAACTCTATGCTGCATGAGTTCTAGCAGAAGGAAATCTAAAAGTTATAGATCAAACTCAGCCTGCTGTACACTGAGCTGACTACAAACACAGACACACGGTCCACAGCGATGAGAGTTCAAGTTTATCAAAAGCTTCACAGCACTGTCCATGGCAAGTCTTTGACAATTTAAAATTTTAGTCCATGTGCAGAGTGTCTCTAAAAAGCCCAGATGATGATGGAGGCAAACAGAGAAGGCTCTGGGCAATGAAGATGCGATGTTTTCAGCAAAGGCTCTCCACTTTTGCATCAGTTTAAAAAGGGGAAGTGTGGCCCTACACCCCTTCTGACAGACAAGGGCCTTTAACTTTTTAGCAAGGCCTCTGTCTAAACAGAGCGGCACAGCTCAGCTCTCTAGCTGTGACGCTTTAACCTGGGCAACTCCTCTGTAAATTTTATTCTACTTCTGTCAGGTTCTCTCACAGACATTTTAAAAACTTACTCTTTTTTTTCTTTTTTTTTTCTAACCTGGTACACGAAAGCACTGAAACACTGAGTGCTGAAACTCAGGACGCTGGGGGGTGATGGGCATCGCCTTATACTTGCATTTTTCAGGCAGCCATTAATCTTCGGGGAGGCGGTGGGGTGATTTGCAGGACTTCAAAGGCAAGCTTCTCAGTTTGTCTGTATTTGTAAATCCCAAGCTCAAAACAGGACACGATGAGGTACAGGGCAGCCAAATTCTTGCTTTGGCACGGGCAACAAATAACTCGGGTCAGCTTTCTTCGCTGGGGTCTCAAACAGGAAAACAGTCTTAATTTAAAGTTGTAACATCACTGACAGCGTCAGCTAGCCAGCTACACAGATCTCATTGTTTTTTAAGACAGTTGCTCCAATATCTTCTTTTCTTCTCAATCAGGTTGGGTCTTTCAGCTTACACAGTTTATTGCAGCTTTCAGGAGCATGGTAGTAGCGTGATTTTGGCTTGGCCAGGAACATGCTGTCTGGTTTCTCGGTCTCTTCAGCACACACACTTAGGCACTGGACACTCAAATCAGTGAGATTTCTTCATTGCAGGGAATCCCACGGCAAAAGCTTAATGGTTACGCTCTTCAGAAATCATATAGCCGATGGTCAGTAGCTACAGGCTCTTTGCAATTCTAACACAGTTCAAAGCTAAACACGGTTACCTTGACAGAGATCTTCAACGTGGTCTTTCCACTTCATTCTGCTTTGGGCCAGTCTTATGGCACACTTTTCATTCGAAGAGGGGTCTAGCCTGTGCTCTGGGGGCTGATTCTTCACCTTTATTTTCTATTTTGCCTTCATCTTCTGGGTCTTCATTTTCAGTTTCCATTTCTTAGGGATTTCATCTCAATTAGGCGAGGTGATGATGTTGTACAACTCAGAACATTGTGGGCAATTTTCCTGCCCCCCCTCTCTCGGCGCGCTAGGCTAACAGCTACTTCTTCGGCCTTACACTCTCACGCTCCCACGCTTTGTTAAAAGCCAGACTGTCCTGCAACATTTCTCTAATTAACAGCCTCAGATCTTGTTCTTTTTTTTTCTCTCAGCTCGACCTTGAGCTTTTTGCTGTTTTCTCTTTCTATTCTGAATCTTTTTAAAAAAACCTTTTTCCTTCTTTGTTTGACATACATCTCAAGGGGGTGCAAGGTTTGCTTTCCCCACCACCCATAGCCTCCCTCCTAAATTGAAGACAGACACAATTAGGGAATGGGAATTGGTCAGTGAGTAAGGGGTCTCACTGGCCGACACAAGAGGATTTTTCACACCACGCACTTTGCTACTGGCCTGGGCACCCGGACGGTCAACGGTATGCGTCAGAAACCGCACTAGCCACTCACACAATCATCAATCTCTCCACTACATCCATATGTCCCTGCCACCCACTTTTCCCACTTTTTACCAGAGCGGAAAACGGCTTCCCCAGCTTCCTCAGCTTCCTACTGAGTACTGGCGTGCTGGGTACTGGCACCCACTCGGGGGTGTGATCAGGCCCCCCTTCTACTCGCAAGGAGTAGGTTCTTTTGTATACGTATACCACCAACGCTGACCTTCTTCATAAGGCGGGGCCCTCTTTTTTTCTGCCTAGTGGCCTTTCTCCCTAAAGGCGGGGCCCTCTTTTTCCCATATACTTGCCTTTCTCCTGAAGGCTTCCAATGTGGGTTTCAACTCAATTGCAGCTGCGATACAGGCAGGGCTCAAGTTCCTTCCTCCGCTTCTCAAGGTTCTCTTGCCGCTAGCTGCCGTTTGGGCGATCCCGGTGCAGGCTTTCTCCCATTCACTCGACAAAAAGGTCGGTGGCGCCAAGAAAGGGAGGCATGCACCGAGCTCGTCTTCCCGGTGCGGCGATCAAGAGCAGGCAACTGCCACCTGTCTGGCTCAGAGCCTGCCACATCCGAGTCACGGCACCATTTATGTTGCAGAACCCAGAGTCAGAGAGACCACGGAGTGAAGGAAAAAGAGATTCTTTATTTAACGCGCGGGCTTAAGGCTGGAATCATTTCCAAAGAGCCAGAAGCCCCGATTTAGATTAGCACATTGGTTTTATAGACATTGTGACACATATGAAACGGCTCCTCCTCTCTTTCCCACGTGGGGTTGCAGTCCTCAACATTTCTTCTCCTAGCACTATTGTTTATAATACAAGAACTGGGTTATAGGGTAGCCATGATAAGGAGAGAACAGAAGAGAACAGCAGAGAACAAGATATACAATTGTATGACCTTTGACAAGATAAGGAATTCCTGTGTCTCGTCAGCTTACAACAATATATTCAAGGGAGAAAGAGCTCAGCAAGAACATGAAGCATGAGACTGCATGAGGCTACTTAGTCTGACCCCCGATATGGCTGCTACAATAAGACTCCTATTTCATAGAAGAAAACAGGGCTGACGTGTTCCATAATAATATATGCTTCAAGAAATATCAACAACTCCTGTGGGATGATTTAAGAAATATTAACAACATCTGAGAACATCTGAGGACCTGTAAGATCTGTTTGAGAGAAACATGAATGCACCAAGGAGAAGAAAGGGGGTGGCTTCACCGCCAACTCCCCCCATACCTCCTGTGTCAAAAGTTTCGAAAACAGAAGATATAGAGGAATTAGTTACTCTGATAAAGACTTTATCTTCACAATTTATGGAGCAAGCCAAAAGGTTGGATTTAATCCAAAATTCCATCATCGCCTTGCAAGGAGCCGTTGATTTAATTAATGTGTCATGGCAAAAAATGGAGACAAGAATTAATGAGCTAGAAGACTGAGTAGCAGGGAATAAAACTTCATCACAAATTTGTTTTAAAAATACCTCTGACAGAATTTCTCAACTGGAGGCCTTCACGAGAAGATCCAATGTATGTATTATTGGGATTAAAAATCTGTCTAATGATGTAAAATTGCCTATTTTTGTGGATAAACTTTTGCATGAGATACTCCCTATCCCATCTGATTATTTACTTAATATTGAGCAGGCATTTCATGTGCCAAATGCGAAAGGGACTGACTATACCATCATAGACCAATTTGCAAAAGTTGCCACAAAGAATTATATCCTGCATTTGGCAAGAGAGAGCAGAAGCCTTTCCTGGAAACAAGATAAAGTTATGTTATTTCCAGATTACATCAAAGAGGTGGCGAATAAAAGAAGGCAATTTATCAAAGTGAAAAATATGGCAAAACAAATGAACTTACAATATTACTTAAAATATCCTGCTACACTTTGTATCGTGTCTGAAGGTCAGATGAAGAAGTTTATAAATCATGAAATGGCGGAGGCATGGCGGAACGTAAAAAATGCGCAAGATTCCTGTTACAACCCCATGAACTGGAATCTTTAAATAAGCTTTGTTAACTGTTTGTGTTTAGTCTACATGATCCAGGCTAGATCAGAAGATAAATGATTATATATATATTCATTTATTCTCTTTCATCTTTTGTTTTTTCTTGCTTTTCTTTATATTTTTTATTTCAAAATAGATATGGTATGCTATATTTAAATTAATTGTTTGAGGGTACAATCTGTACTTATATATCTAGTATAAAATGTAAAATATATCACTGACTGTTGAAGGTTTATTTTAAGTTTTATTGTTATATAACACTATATTCCTTTATTATTATTATTATTATTATTATTATTATTATTAATCTAGGCTATTGGGAATGAACTGTAGACCTGTTTCTTGGATATAAGATTGATGATATGATATAGAAATGTAAGGTTGTTTATTAAACTGTAAGATTGTTAAGGCTATAGATATAGTTTGTAAAATAGAATGGCATTGGAGGCTGGGGGGGTATTGGAGTTTAAATTTAATTCTTTAAGGGGGAGGGAGGGGGGAAGGGGAAAGAATCTTCTTCCTTTTTCTTCACCTCCTTTCTTCCTCCCTTTGCCTTTTTCCCTTTTTTTCCCCCTTTCTTTTTCCTTCTCTTTTTGTTATTATGGTGTCCTCATCAGAATATTGTATTGTTGGGAAATTCTAGTATTGATCAAGCTGTTGGTATGTTTGGTATTGTATATTTCATTTATAAAGATAAAATAAATAAAAATATATTCAAAAAAAGGAAAAGAAAAAAAAAGTTCAATATGTTTGAAAACTTAACCAGGAAAACAGTGAATACTCTTTCAATTTGTTAAACAAATGAAACATGCTACACAGGAAGTTTTAAGATGTGTATACTTAGAAAGACGAGTAAATGTAAAAGCATATCACAAGTAAGATGTGAAACATGCAATTATTACAAAGAAAATACATTTGTACAGGTCATATGTAAAGATTACACTATGCAAAATACACTACAGCTTAACTCTTAGAAAACAACGTTAGGAGAGTAGTAGTCCCAACTAGCAGCAGCTGAATTGTTACTTAGCTTTACTTAAACTTCCACTAGTCTAAAGTAGTTAAATGCAATATTTGAAGCTTTCAGCTGTATAGTTTGGACCACACTATATAGCAGCATAGTTCAAACCTTTACAGAAAAAAGTGTGTGTGTGTGTGGGGGGGGGAATTAAAAGGAAGGTATAGCTACCTATCCCAGGCAGAGATCTGAGGAACAGGCTTTTGTGGACCCAGAAGAAGGTTGAAAGAGACTTCTGCTAGAGTCTAAGGTTCTAAGGAACTCAGCAAGGTCCAGACAGGAAAATTAATCCAGGTAGAAAGTGGAAAGAATCTTTTAAAATGGAAAAAAAAAGATGGTGAAGTCCAAGCCTCACTAGTGAGTAAAATAAAACAGTTGGAGAAAGCTGAATCAAGCTTTTTAGGAGCTAGGCATCTAGCCCTAAAAAAACCTAGTTCAGATACAGTGGCTGTTGTTGTTGTTCAGTCGTTCAGTCGTGTCCGACTCTTCGTGACCCCATGGACCATAGCACGCCAGGCCTTCCTGTCCTGCGCTCTCTCCCGGAGCGTGCTCAAGTTCATATTCATTGCATCCGTGATGCTATCTAGCCATCTCATCCTCTGCCGTCCCCTTCTCCTTTTGCCTTCAGTCTTTCCCAGCATCAGGGTCTTTTCCAGGGAGTTTTCTCTTCGCATTAGGTGGCCAAAATATTGGAGCTTCAGCTTCATTATCTGTCCTTCCAATGAGCACTCAGGGTTGATTTCCTTTAGGATGGACTGATTTGACCTCCTTGCAGTCCAGGGGACTCGTAAGAGTCTTCTCCAGCACCACAGTTCGAAAGCATCAATTCTTCGGCGCTCAGCCTTCCTTATAGTCCAGCTCTCACAGCCATACATTACTACTGGGAAAACCATAGCTTTGATTAGACGGACCTTTGTCGGCAAGGTGATGTCTCTGCTTCTTACTATGCTGTCTAGGTTGGCCATAGCTTTCCTCCCAAGGAGCAAGCATCTTTTAATTTCATGGCTACAGTCACCATCTGCGGTGATCTTGGAGCCCAAGAAAGTAAAATCTGTCACTGCTTCCATTTCTTCCCCTTCTATATGCCAGGAAGTGATAAGGCCAGATGCCATGATCTTAGTTTTTTTAATGTTGAGTTTCAAACCAGCTTTTGCACTCTCCTCTTTCACCCTCAACAAGAGGCTCTTGAGATCCTCTTCGCTTTCTGCCATTAGGGTGGTATCGTCTGCATATCGGAGGTTGTTGATAATTCTCCCGGCAATCTTAATTCCGACCTCTGATTCATCCAACCCGGCGTTTCTAATGATGTACTCTGCATATAAGTTTAATAAGCAGGGTGACAATATGCAGCCTTGTCGTACTCCTTTCCCAATTTTGAACCACTCGGTTGTTCCATGTCCGGTTCTTACTGTTGCTTCTTGACCCTCGTACAGGTTTCTCAGGAGACAGGTAAGGTGGTCTGGTACTCCCATCACTTTAAGAATTTGCCACATTTTGTTGTGATCCACACAATCAAAGGCTTTAGCGTAGTCAATGAAGCAGAAATAGACATTTTTCTGGAATTCTCTTGCTTTCTCCATGATGCAGCGAATGTTGGCGATTTGATCTCTAGTTCCTCTGCCTCTTCAGAACCCAGCTTGTACTTCCGGTAGTTCTTGGTTCGCATACTGCTGAAGCCTAGCTTGTAGGATTTTGAGCATCACCTTGCTGGCATGTGAAATGGCTGGCTGCAGCCTTAAAAACGGAAGAAGAGACATGGTCAAGGAGAGAAATCTCTTGTTCTCTCAAAAAGAAAGCAAATATGCAAATTATGGCCTAAAAGGGCCCCAAACTAATCTGTTAGCAAAAAGTGGAGCTATGGAAAATTAGAACAACAACAACAAAACTGAACACAAAAGTCTTCCTCCTAGGGTTCAGTCTCTTTTGATTCACTGACTCCCCTAAACCTTCTTGCCTTCTGATTGGCCTTTTCCCTTCTTTTCAGTTGTCAATTAAAAATTTGGTCCTGGATTAGTGAAAGACATATTGGGAGGGCAGAAACTTGCAAAAAAACAATGTTCTTTCATAGTTTTAAGCAGCCGATGTTACTTTATCAGGGTATATGGGAACATTCCAAACTCATGGATCTGCTGGCTGCAGGGAGTAACAAACACTGTAACTTCCTCTCATGGTGGCCTGTTGCTCCACAACTTGACCACTGCTTTGTCAGCATGACTGCCTGCATTTAAGGATGGACGAAAGTCCCTTACCTGGTCCCGCAGCTGTTTTCGGTGGGGTGGAGGTGCTCCGTTTCTCCCCCCGAAATTCTTGGTGGGTGGGGAGGCGCCCCGCCCCTCCCCGCCAAAATTCTGGCTGGGGGGGGAGCGCCCTGTCTCCCCGGCCGCGAAAGAAAAAAGTTATGTAAAAAAAAAAAAGTGATAGGCTACGTAACAATTTACGTAGCCTATCACGGCTAGATTTTCAAAGTCAGCCATGATAGGCTACGTAAATCTTTATGTAGCCTATCACGGCTGACTTTGAAAAAAAAAAAGCGCGTATGCAAATGGCAGGGAGCCGCCGCCGAGAGGGACATTCGCACGAGGTAAGTCCCATCCCAGGGGGCGGGGGGGTGGAGAATTTCCCCACCAATTTCGGGGGGCAGAATGTGTTGGCATTCGGCCTCCTGGAGATTCGTGGAGAAATTCTCCGGGCTGCATCTCAGACTCCAGACAGCAAAACTCTCTGCCCTCAAGGAAAGACAGGCCTGCTTGTGAACCACAGTTTCACTCCCATTCCATTCCATGGCTTCCTTCTAAGCCCTCTGTTCCCAGCACTTGAACCCTAAAAGTGACATGAGTACAGTGGGTGCATACTTTTCCCAGCTGAGGAGAGAATTAATCTACAGCTGGTAGAGAATTGCTTCTCCAGCTGGTGCCTTTGGCCGGGGAAACACCGACCATGCTGCTCACTCTTGAAATTGGGAGAGCAAGCTGTATGCTAAGGAAGGAGAATCCCCAGAGTTATCATTCTACTCCACACCTCCCATCCTCTCAACTGGGAGGGGGAATGGCATGGTAGCCTCCATGGGGCAGGGCTTGGAGACAGGGCATGGCCCGTGGAGAGAGCCCAGGCCTCTGCAGGATGGATGGGGAACCTCTGAAGGCCAGATTGGTCCATGGTTCCCATCTCTGCTGTACTGTATGCATAGTCCATTGCCACATACTAGATCTTTGAATTGAGCTCCAGGAAGGACGTCAGTCAAGTATTCCTTGAGCCCATCTTTCCATGAGACAGAGAGACGTAGCATTTGGTGGTTTGATTTACTAGGTGCTCTAGTACTCGGAGGTAGATGCACCAAAATTGAGGGATGGAAATTCTCACTGAAATTGTAATCGTTGCAGAATGCAGAGTTTGGGTGCCATTAAAAAATAGTCAACTGTCGATTCTTTCATGTATTGTCGTTGTTGTGGTTATTATGGGATTTAAGTCCCACTGATTTCAACGGGGGTGGGTTATGCATGCCCCATTGAAATCAACAGCATTTGATGTGCTTTGCCACTTTGCCAGGGCAGATTGTTCATCTGGGATGCCCATTGCCATAATTGCTGTTGAACTGGCTGGGTGGGTCTGGATGCATTTATAAAACTATGAATGTGAACGGTGACAGACACCTACATCCAGGGGCAAGTGGCTGCTATGGAAGACTAGTTGCCCATGGTTATGGCTGAACTGGAGCATTTCCCTTTGGCTAGATCGTGGCCATTTTTTCTTTTGGTGCCATATAATTACAATACTTTGATTTTCTGCTTCAGGCCCTAAAACGTCGTGGGTTGGCCAGCTAGGACGTGTCAGGCACCGGCGAGGGTATCTGTCTTAAAGCAGGATCTCTGGCAGCCAGACTCTGGTGCCTTTTCTGCTTCATGATGAGCACTCTGGTTCCTCTGTGAGCCCAGCAGACTAAGCCCTGTTGGTCAGAGGCACCATCTAGGTTGCAGTACCAGCCAGCCTGGATTTGTCAACTGATGCCAACATTCAAGCTGGACCCACCATGCTGTCCCCAGAGCTCTGGCTCCTTCATCTGAGCAAGTCATCAGAGCTCCTTCATCTGAGCAAGTCATTTTGGAGAGTAGCTTCTGAACCAACATGTCTTGTTCAGACCTACCTCACCTTGCTGTCTTGTCTGCCTACTCTGGAACCTGCCCACCAGCCCATCACTAGCCTCTGGTTCTGCTCCAGAACTAGGGATGTCAGAGGAAACTGTTTGGGGGATGGAGCTCAGTGAGTTTTGGCTGGCTCAGCCCCCAGACTCTGGCTTGATCATCTGTGACCTGGCCCAGCTCTGCATGCGATGAGTCAGGCCAACTCGTGGATTGGGGTGGGGGGTGCAAAATCACGGCCACAAATAGGGCAATTTGCACAAAATTGCAACTTTAAATGGTCTGATTTGCACAACATAAACCATATACGCCTGCAATTTTGTGCAAATTGCTCAATTTATGGCTGCAATTTTGTGCAAATCGGCCCGCAATTTTGCGCAACCCCCCCAGTAAAGTTCCTGGGTTTGGGGAACTAATGCATGGCTCCGCTTGCAAATGCAAGCTATTCTAGGTCTGTTATGGGGATCTGCTGGGCCCCCAAAGGGCCGGATTTCCCTGCAATGGACAACCCTATCCAGAACCTACTCCCCTTCCATTTGTTATGGACCTTCCGAGAAATGTAAATATAATTTTATTAGACATAATTATGCCTGGCACCAATGAACATTTTATTTATTATTATATTGTACTACTACGACTACATTTATATCCTGTCTTTTTCCCTCTTGCAAGGAACCCAAGGAAGCTTACAAAATCTCCTCTTCTCCATTTTATCCTCACAACAACCCCATGAGGTAGGCTAGGTGGAGAGTCAGTGACTGGCTCAAACTCACCTGATGAGCTTCACGGCCAAGTGGGGACTAGAATCTGGATCTCCTGAGTCACAGTCCAACCCTCTAACCACTACACTACACTGGCTCTCATTTTCCATGATTATGATTATTCATCTAGGCTTTGTGTGAGGGTAGAATATGTTTGGTTTTAACCTCTAATTTCCATCTCATCCAAGACCTAAATCTGTTGCAGGCTTATAGCGTTGACATGATTTCTCTAAACCTTTAATTTAACAATTTTTAGAGCAAACAGATGTTTCTCCTTCCCCCAGTGGTTAGGACCTTTCAGCTGTTCCCTGGCAATACACAGATATAATTATGCCTCTCACTTTGATTAAAATGCACTGTATTAATGATAGGATTGCATCATGCCTGTATTTCATTATTCTCTCACCACCTCCTATTTCAGGGGTGGGACTGAGAGGCAGCATTGCGCTGCATCCATACAATTGCTGAATTTGCGACTGCAGCGCAGCGGTGGCAGCAAAAATCACCATGATTGCACAGTGAAATGAGGTGCACAGGGAGTGCATACCTTATTTCCAAGCAGAATCGCCCATTTACGAGGCTTCCAGGAACATGGTTCTTCTTGCCAACAAGGCATGCACTTCCCATGTACCTCGTTTCCCTGCAAAATCACAGCAATCTGAGCAACAGGTCTAGTGGCCACACCAGAGGAACAGCAGGTAAGCTGCAGAAACAGCCATGGGGAGGGCGTATGTGGGATGTTTGTTGACCTATGTTATATTATCTGATACATTACATTCTGCCACTAAACTCGTTATCATGCACAGCCTGATGGCCACTCCAGCATCGCTTGATATAGGGGACACAAAGTGTGTCATGTCCTCGCTGGAGAAATTCTCAGAGAAGGCACTAGAGCCCCCAGAGATGGACATCATCAAGAAACAGCTCATGTCAGGAGATCTGGGGGAGCCGAGGCCTTGGGGAAGATGGCTTTTGCAGAAATTTTCCATTTCTGCAAAAGGAGGAGAACTGTACCTCTGGGACAGAGGCTGAACGACTGCCTAGCTCCCAAGTAGGGATGTCAGAGAATTCCGTCACGGATCTCGGGGAGGCTGAATGCCAGCGCATTCAGGCCCCCGAAATTGGTGGCAGAACGGTCTGCCCCCCCGCCCCCCCCGGGACGGGACTTACCTTGGGCGGATCTTCCTGGCAGCAGCGGCTCTGGCGGCGGCTCTGGCGGCAGTTCGGTGGCGGCGGCGGCCGGTCTTCTGACCGGCTGCCGCCGCCACCATTTCCAGTTAAAAAACAAAACAAAACAAACAAACAAACAAAACAAACAAACAAAACAACAACAAAAAGAAACGTGATAGGCTACATAAAGATTTACGTAGCCTATCATGGCTAGATTTTTAAAAAACAGCATGATAGGCTACGTAAATGTTTATGTAGCCTATCATGGCTGATTTAAAAGAAAAACAAACAAACGCGCATACGCAAATGGCGGCGCCCATGGGCGCCGCCATTTGCGTTCCTTATTTTGGCACGTCTTAGCCTATGTAAACATTTACGTAGACTAAGACGGAGAAAAGAAAGGGAACGCAAATAGCGTAGATGCTACGCTATTTGCGTTCCCCTTATTTTCGCCGTCTTAGTCTACGGAAATGTTTACGTAGACTAAGACGTGCCAAAATAAGGAATGCAAATGGCGGTGCCCATGGGCGCCGCCATTTGCGTACGCGCGTGTTTTTTTCTTTTAAATCAGCCGTGATAGGCTATGTAAACATTTACATAGCCTATCACGGCTGACTGCAGGGACGCAAACGGTGGTGGCTACGGCCGCCGCCATTTGCGTCCCTGCTAGCCAGCGGCCGGATGTCTGGCCGCTGGCTGAGCCAGCCAGCGGCTCCGCAGAATCCCTGCGGAGCGGAGCTGGCTGGCCAGGATTCGGGGGGGAGAGACGGAGCGCCTCCCCTCCGGCCAGAATTTTGGGGGGAGGGATGGAGCGCCTCCCCCCCACCACGAATGTCACCCTTCGAAAAGGTAAGTGACTTTCGTACATCCCTACTCCCAAGAGCATCATCATCTCAAGAAGGAGGCCAGTAGGGCTCCTCTGAGAAGGAGTAGGCAGTTGAAAAGGATGGCTCCTCAAGAGTAAAGGCCTCCTTGTGAGTAAGGCCCTTCTCATGAGTAGGAATTTTGCCAGAGGGCCTGTGAAGAACTGCAGCTGAGGCTCTGGAATCTCTGGCTATATCAGCTTTCACTTAGAACATGCTAGCTGCTGGGACAATGTGTTACTATAAGTTTCAGTGCCTTGATCCCTGATTTCATTGACCTTCTAGCAGGATTGTACCTTTTTGCTGCAGACCTTTGGACTCCTGCTTCACGGGCTGTGTTTGTGTTGGACTGCTCATGTGTGTTTGGATCTTGGCTGGGCCTCAGACCTTTTTTTTGGAACTCACCTACTTGCCTGGTAATACTGTGCCTTTGACTATTGCCAGTTGACTGACTGCTCCTGCCATGAACTTCTTTCTCTATGAATAGATAGCTCCCTGCTTGACCATTTGCCTGTTCATTGGCTTCCCCAGAGTCTGACCCAGCCGAAGAAGGACAAAGTGGTTTGTACAGAGCAGGAACAATCAACATGTGTCTAGGGATGGGTGAACCCCCCACCTCCTGTGTCTGCCCTGCTTGCTGGATGCCTGCCAATTACCTGACCCTGTTTGGCATTCCAGGCATGCCACTGGACAGTCTGTGGGTGCCCCGCAAGCCGTGCATGGCTCCTCTTCTTCCTGTGAACCACCGTTTTGTGTAGAAATTGTGAGTAAGCTACCTATGTAAATCGTGATTTTGGAAAAATGGTGGCTGTAAATAGCACCTTTTACAGAAAACTGCTGGTATAAATGGTCTAATTTGACCATTTACACCTGTAATTTTGCATAAATGGTGCTATTTATGGCTGCCATTTTGCAGAAATCCTGACTTACGTTAGTAGCTTACCTGTGATTTCTACACAAAATGGTGCTGATGGGTAAGTGCAGATCCCTGAGCTTGCTCGACTCAGTGTGCCCTGAGCTGGGCAAGTGTGGGGATCTGTGGACTGGCATCTGGGGGGGGGGGGCTGAGCTGCTGAGAAATCACCAAGCTCCAGTCCCAACCAGCTATCCTCCAACATCCCTACTTGTGTCTTCTCAGTGCGGTATTGTCCAGATAGTGGACTAGGGGGCGATTTTGCCATGCCAATGGATTAGCCAGATGGCCTAACAAAGTTGGCACCATCTTGCAGCTGGGTCTTCAGTTCTGGAGAAAATGCACCAAGGCAAAGCATTACATAGAAATATGTACAGTTGCATATTACATATGTGTTACATTGTTGTTGTTCAGTCGTTAAGTCTTGTCCGACTCTTCGTGACCCCATGGACCATAGCACGCCAGGCCTTCCTGTCCTCTGCTCTCTCTTACACACCCCATAACAATATTGCAGGGTCCCTGTATTTGTATTCCTCTTAACATGAGAGAAAACCAAGCCACTGCCAACACTGATGTGTTTATGGGGAGTGCAGGTTCTGAGCTGTTTCTGCAAGCTGAGGCCTTTTTGCACCAAGCACGCTCTAACCTAATTAACAATGCAGTCCTATGCATGTCTACTCAGAAGTAAGCCCCATTCAGGTTAAATGGGTTGAACTACCAGGTCAGTGTGTATACAATTCCAGCTAGAGATGGGAGAACCAGGGAAGCTTAAGCTCGCTGAAATTCTCTGAACTGTACAAAGCTCGGTTTGGGTCACTCTTGTTCTCATCTGCAACCTGTTTTTCAGTTCATTCCAACTGTGCATTTTTAAAGTTCAAGTTTTGTGAATGAGAATGCAAGTTCGGGAACATTTTTGGGGACCATGCACTCCTGTTCGTGTTCTCATGCATCCCTAATTGCAGCTTCCCTATACCTGATTTCTGGAAAGTAAGCCCCATTGAATTCAGTGGTGCTTACTTCTAAGTAGAAATACATAGGACTGTGCTACTAGTTTACCATTCCATTTCGGGACTATCACAATTTTCAGAGCTGGACTTTTTCATCATGCACCCAAACATCCCCACCCCATTTTTGTTTAACATCTAGATGAAGAGTTTGGATGAACTTGAAAATGAGCTCAATAACTTTGTGACCATTTAATTGTTCTTAATAAATTATTATTTAGAGAGGTTTCCCCCCCCTCTCTCTAATGGACTAATATTTCTACCTGCGTATTTAATCCACTTGGAACTCTCTCTCTTACACCTTGAACATGGGCACCTGGAGGAGGGCCTCAGATGAAGATTTTAGTGTCCAGGTAGGTAAATTTATTAGACTGGTTTAATTAAAACATTAGATTTACTAGACTGATAACTCATCATTTGAAGACCTCTTAGCAGCGTCATGACATCCAGTGGGGGGTTGTGGTTAGAGTGTTGGACTGGAACTGGGAAGATCTGAGTTAACCTACCTCACATGGTTGTTGTCAGGATAAAATAGGAGGAGGATCATATATGCTGCCTTGGGATCCTTGGAAGAAAAGGCAGGATATAAATGCAGCAAATAAATATGGCTATTGGATTCCATGCAGTGCACAACGGGACAACTTCAAACAGTCAAGTTCCCCTTTGTTCCTATCACCATGTGAATGCAAAGATCACCATTCCTTCTGAATAAGATGGATATCTGAATCCACCCAATGGGAGTGACTCATTTGTTCATTATTCAGCAGAAGCAGAAACAGCAGTAACTGACAATAGTGTAGGGTACTCTCCAATTAAATGTGTACATCTTCAGAGCTGCCATTAAGATGACTTTTCCCTTGTTTCCAATTAATTAGATTTCTGCTTCTTCTCTTTTTTTGGCATTCCTTTTACCTCCTGTTCAGTCTATCTGGACAGTCTAGGCCTGTGTTGGCACAGATCAAGCTCTGTGATTCTGGATCTGAAAACACTGCTAAGCCTGGCTTCTGGTTCCTGTCAGTCTGGATTGCCGAGTATCATCATGCATTCACGCACTCTCCCATACGAGCAGCAATACATCCCATCGGGAGCAGCAACATTATTGGAACCAGGCCGAGGTCCCCAACTTTTGGTCCTCACAGCTTGCCTGCCAAAGCTTTTATTTAAAGATCTATGGTAGGCATTTGTTCATTTGGTGGTGTAATCACAAATAAGGATAATACATGCTAATTGTCTAGCATTTCCTCAAGCGCATTGGGGACTTGTCTAGCATGTCCTCCACTCACTTCCTAGGCACTACCTGGAGGTGAGTTCGCACAAGTCCTCTACGACTTGGGACCAGCCTATCTGAAAGACCAGCTCCCCATATATGAGCCTGTCTGGGTTTTACAATCTTCTTTCAGTCCCTCCACCATTGGAGGCATATTTGGTGGAGACACAAGAGTCGGCTTTCTCAGTGGCTGCTCTCGGGCTCTAGAACTCCTGGCTGAGGGAGACTAGGTTAGCTCCCTGTCTGTTCTTCCACCAGCAGGCAAACTTTTTTTATGCGTAAAAACGTAAGCCTTTGGCATGTAAGTTGGTTTGTTTCTGAAGGAAGGCGGGAGGGGCCATAGCTGTGATAGAGCATCTGCTTTGCATGCAGAAGGTTCCAGGTTCGATCCCTGGCTTCTCCAGGTAAGGTGAAGGAAGATTCCTGCTGAAACCCTGGAAAGCCACTGCTGCCAGTCAGGGTCGACAATACCGGGCTAGATGGACCGATGGTCTGAGTCAGCACAAGGCAGCTTCCTATCTGGTTGTGTGCTGTTTATTTCTCTGTTTTGGGGCAGGGGTGTGTGTTTTAAATTGTGTGTTTAATTGATTTTCTGAAATGTTTTAAACACGTTTCTGGTTTTATTGGAATTTTATTATTGTTTGCCACTTTGAGTGCCATTTTTGGTGGAAAGGCAGGATATAAATTTAATAAATCAATAAGTAAATCCTTTCACCTGGTGAAGAAGCAGCTATATGAAGCTCAATATCTATGAAGGTCCATTTAGGGTACAGTCCTATTGGATCAATAACCATTAGGCAGAAGGCTCCATGGGTATATGCATTACCTCCTTTTTGTATTAATTGTGTCCATACATGGACAGACATCTTTTAGGTGCATGGCGGAGAGAGAGATGTGTTCCTGCCCCTCCATCATGCAAAAGGATCAGCCAGTCAGGTAAACACAGCTTGAATTAAGACCCTGTAATTCTTATAACAAACCCATAAACTAAGCCAGCCCTGCTGTCCTCAAAAAAACAGTTAGGGATAAGAACATGAACTGAGGGTCACACCTTGTGAAAAAAAGGATTGGACACTGAGAGCATATACAAATATCAATGCATAAGTTCCATTATAATATTATAGTGCCAACGATGTTCTGAGCACCTGAAAATCTGAGCATGTGACACTTCTTTTGTGCCGGTTATATTGGTTACTAATTCATTTCTGGGCTGATTTCAAAATGCTGGTGGTTACCTTTAAAGTGTTGAATGGTCTGGGCCCACGTTACTTAAAGGACTGCCTTCACCACCCATACAATTCTGCATGTATGCTTAGGTCACTGTCAGCAATTCTGCTCATGTGCCTACCAGTTAGAATGGCTAGACTGGGAACCTCCAGTTATGGAACTCCGTTCCTGCTGCTATTCACCTTAGACTTCAGCATAAGAATGCTTAAAAACTTATTTGTTCAACTGCCAGACTCCTAAGTAGGCACTTAATATATGTGTTCCACTCTCAACAACCCCAGACTTCACCTAATTTTCTCAATTTTGATCATGCTGTATTTATTTTAAGCCTCTGAAAAGTGGGATATGTATGTTGAAAATATATTTGTGAGCTGTTTTTAACTGATTTTATTGTACGCATGTATTTGAAAAAAAGTAAGTATTATTTCTCCCATCGAGATTCCCGATCACATTCACATCTGCTTAGCTTTGGTAATGCTGTAGTCTAGTGTCTGGTGTTCCCTGACCTTTTAATGGGTTGGTGGTGGTGTTACTAATGGAATTGCCCATTCCATGGTAGTTCACACTTCCTCAACTTACTTGCCCTCCTGCTGATGTTCCCTGGCAATGTGAGTGTTGGGTGTGCTTTAGAGGAGACTTTCAGTTTATGCTGGTTAAAGATGAGGTGCAGCACACCAGCTTGAAACAAGTGCTTGACCAACATGTCCCAGAATCCTTTGCAACAGGCAGAGGTTCATCAGTAGGCCAATCAATGAAAGGCTTCCATGAAGGCAGAAAGTTTGAAAACCACTGATCTAGATATATTTTCAAGCACATCTTTAATACATGGTGAGTCCCCACCCCACTCCCAAAGGTTTAAGACCAGTGTGGTGTGTCTGGCAATTAAGCAGACAAAGTGATGTTACAGTATATTACAAATCTTAAGCAGTCATATCCAAGGTAATGGCTTTGCCCATAATGATTTGTCATGCAATTTTAGCTTCAAAGCTCAGCATTAATTACAAACAAGAAACAAATCACACTGTTAAAACATACATTACAGACAAATTATGCTCTCAAAATAGGTAATTTACAGCTTGCAAACAGTAATTGATAAACCTGAAAGCGTTCCTAGACATCATTTGGAAAGGCAGAGCTGAATCACAGGATAATTTAAGGCCACTTTGCACAGTCACTCTGGCTGTGGCGTGGTGGGGTATGTCCCAGCCCCAGCCCAAATGGCACCCTCCACATGGCGAACGGGTTGTCAGAGGTGTTTGTCACAAGCACAGGTCACAAGTTTGCACACCATGGCTTCCTCAACCCTCAACAGAAAGGTTTGCATGTCAAATGTCTGGCATCATGGGATGGGAGTCACATGGTTGCCACTCACCCATAGTGCCATCCCATGCTGCTCCAGTAACATAAGGTTGTAGTGTGTTGCATGCATGTGTGCACCAGGGAAACCATTATATAGGGCAGTGCTATTTAACCTCAAGCCTGTGGGCCAAATCCGGCCCTCCTGGGGTCCCAATCCAGCCCTTCAAGGTTCCCCAGCTGGCCACATCCCCTTTCCCTGGCCACACCCGCTTTCTGCAAATTGTTGGTTTCCTGCCCCCCCCCCCCATTCTAAATGGTTGAAATGGCTCTCCTAAGGCTTAGTTACTGACAGGAAGAGCTTCAAGGCAAAATATGCTGGTATTTTTCTGGTATCTTGCCCCCACCCCCTTCTGCCTTCAGCCTCACACCACTGCAATGTGGTACTCCCCTGAGAGCTGCTCCAAAATTTAGTTCTTCCCATTTATTTTATTTATTTATTGCATTCCACCCAATAGCCGAAGCTCTGTGGATGGTTCATAACAATTACAACCCTAACATACAGCATGATAAAACATAATTTAGAAGTTTAAAACTATGGTATAAAGCCAAAAATAAACATAAAAACCAGCAACAGTATAAAGATTTAAAATACAGTAACCGATTTAGAAACAACAGAAACTGAAAGACTAAAATGCCTGAGAAAACTAAATTCCTATGTGATCCTCCTCAGCCCTTCTTTCTACACTCATAGCCCCCCTTCCCACATACATAGATTCTGAGCTGCATCTCTAAGGTTCTATGCCTGTGGTATGTGTGAATACCGCAAACACATGGATGGAGCCAGCCACTCATCCATGTGGGAAAAAGTCCCAAGAAAAATCTTGGGAAGAAATCCCAAGAAAAAGCAAAATGCTGTGACACCATCTTAGATCTGCAATTATAAATACAAGGAAAAAATAATAATGTATTTCATTTGTATTTATTATTACATTTATATCCTGCCTTTTTCCCTCTTACTAGGAGCTCAAGGCCTATATGGACCTCCTCCGCTCCATTTTATCTTCACAAGAACCCTGTGGGGTATGTCAGGTTGAGAGTCAGTGACTGTTTGAAAGTCACCCAATGAGCTTCATTGCTGAGTGGCAATTTGAACCTGGGTCCCCCAAGTCTCCGTCCAACGTTCTAACCACTCCACTGCACGCTATATTTCAGACAAGCTAACTAAAGCCATTACGGCAGCAGGGTTTTTCACATGTTAAACCGCTTCAGACAAGTTACTTCCTCTAGATTCCCACCACTTGTTGATGGAGATGTATGTGTATGTGTGTGTATATATATGTATGTATATATATATATATATATATATATATATATATATACACACACACACACACACACACACACGTGTGCACACATACACACACACCCCATAGTGGGAAGAGGGAAATGGCTGTGTGAATCAGCCCGAAAAGGATGGCTCACGGCATGGTCTGGAGTAGAAGTATGCAGTGCATCAACTGTAAGATTCAGCTCTCACCCCAAATTGGCACTTCAGAAAATAGCCTGATTCTGCTCAGACTGATTTGGAGGCTGTCTGCTTTGACTCAGACACCGAACCTGAGTTGAAATTCAGAAATCTGAGGCTTCATGCCACCTGTTGACTGTCATGAGAAATTGAAAAATGACAATAGCTTGATTTATGTTTGTCAGATGTGGATGGGATTTGCAGGCATAGTAGCCCCTTCAGAGGATATTAAATCTACCAAATATCATGAAAAGAAGTGCAGTGGTGTTTGTGCTATGCACCTAGGGATGGCAGCAGAGTCCAGTTGGGGGCTTGATCTCGGCAGATTACCGCCAGCTCGGCACCCCAGACTGGAGTCCGCCAACAACTGCACTTGCTTGACTTGGTGCGCGCTGAGTTGGGCAAGCGCAGCGGCCCCCACAGCTCCAATGAACCGCCATTCTGCACAAAATGGGCAGCTTGGCCTTTCCTGTAGAGGCTAATTTTACATAAATGACAACCATAAAGAGGCCCATTTACTCAACATTGCAGACGTATGTGGTCTATTTAGAACATTTATGCCTGTAATGTTGTATAAATAGACCCCTTACCGAAAAGGCCAAGCTGCCCATTCTGTGCAGAATGGTGGCTCAATGGAGCAGTGGGGCCGCTTGCCACATGCCCATGGACCACTCAGCAGGTCTCCGCATGCAGCGAGCAGGGTCGAGCAAGTGGCAGGTGTTGGGCACATGGCACAGATGGGGATCAGTTTGTCCATACCTATATGGGCCTCTATGTTTTGATTTTTTTTTAAGGGAACTGCCATTAACTTTAATTTCTTGGCAGAAGTGGATGAAATTTGCAGGGATAGTTTCCCCTTCTAAAGGGATACAGCCTTCCCAGTTTTAATGCAGAGCACTTTAGTGCAGAGAATTTTGTACGAAAACACATTTACATGTTGATGGTGTGCAAACAAGGAAGTCTTTATCCCCCTATGTTCCTTGTTGACCATTCCTCTGAAAATGACAGATATCACAGAAGTGGCCTTAAGTAAGAAACCTGAAACGTTTCAGAAGAATTGGTGCATTGGTTTATGTGGAAGGGGAGTCCTCAAATGGGGGGCGGGGAGATTTGCTTCCTCCCACCATAGTATGTGTGTGTAAAGTTTGTCTCTGATATATGCCATTTTCACACATGTCTCCAGGCAAGAAACCTGAAAAGTTTTAGATGTATAGGTGCAAGAGGTAGGGAGTTATGATGATTGAAAACCAGATGAAGGCTTTTTTCCCAGTTAAAGCTGGTGGCATTGAAAGAGTGTCCCATCTCATGGTCCCACCTTTGCCCTCCCTCAGTGCAGAGTGATTGGAGAACCCCTAGTAAAATGTGCCCTATGAGAAGAAGGTGGACCTGTCAGTCATGGACATGGGCATGATTTGAATGTTCAAGTACACCAATCAGTGCAATTACAGTATTCCTAGAGCCTAAATGTTAATCCAGTCCCTGCACATGCACATTTCAAAGACAGAGGTTGGGTCCAGACTTAGTCATGGTTAGAGTAGACCCACTGAAATCAACTGGACAAGTTATTCTTGATTTCAGTGGGTCTACTCCAGATCCAGCCCAGAGATTCGACAATTTCTACGGGCTGCATGTTCAGTTTTCCCTACAATTAGAAAGCATTTCTGAATTCCCAGCCCAACTTTCCTTTGCTAGGACATGAGGAGCCTCCTTCCCCCCACCCTTGTCCTTTCTACAACAGCCCTAGGAAAAAATGCTGACAATGAAATTCATGGGCCTGAAGCAGTTTGTATTTTGTAAGCCTGTAGGAGAATTTCATTCTTGCTTGCAAAACATACCCGGTTTGGAGCTCTGAACACAAGTAGAAGCATGTGTCTGCTGAAAATATTTGCAAATTGTCAAATGCGTGCTCATGTTCATCTTGTTCCCAATTCCCAGTCTGATTTGAGCAAATTTCCTAATTTATGCAAATTTCCTCAGTAGATGGACTCAGCCCTACTTTAGTCTATGGGGGAGATTTGAACAACTGTGGGAAGATTTGTGCAAGTTTCCCATTTGTGCAGAGTGAGCAGCAGTGGGATGGTGTTCAGAGTACCCTGGCCATCTTGAACATTGCTCATGCATGCACCCATCCCTAGTTTTTTAGGACTGGAAACTTCCAGCTAAGAAACCACCATCCCTAATGTAGAAGGATGTCCCTCTTCTATGTCAATGGACATACAGCAGGTATTTATTTATTTATTTATTTATTTATTTATTTATTTTTGCTGGTTGGAGAAAGGAAACACAGTTGTCCATCAGGCAGACTTGGGGAAGTTCCCAAAAGAGGTTTGAGAGGGAGGTTCAGAGCATGGCAATAAGGGAGAGGGCATTATTGGTGGTGGCCCCCAGTTTTGGAACACTCTCCCCAGTGAGGTCTGGCTAGCACCAAGTTAAGCCTTTACTCCCAGGCATTTGACATTTGCGGGTTGGACTCGATGGCCTTGTAGGCCCCTTCCCTCCCTACTATTCTATGATTCTATGACACCATATGATAAGTTTTTAACCAGTCCCAGGATTTCTGTTGTTGTGTGTTTTGAATTGTTTTTGTATGTAACCAGTTTTTGTATGACATTTTATTAGGGATGTCATGGGAGTTTGAGAGGGGGGTGGAGTCCAGCAGAATCCTCCCTCACTTGGCCTCCCAGACTCAAGTCCACAGACCAGCACGCTTCCCCGACTCGGGGCGCACCAAGTTGGGCAAGCGTGGAAGTCTGTGCTGGTCTGCTGAGCTGCCATTTTGCATAAAAATGGTGGCTTGTTCTTTTACGTACAGGGCCTTTTATACAAATGGTGGCTGTAAAGCAGCCATTTTCACAGAATTATAGGCATAAATGGCCCATTTACGCCTGTAATCTTAAGTAAATGGCTGCTTTACAGCTGCCATGTGCATAAAAAGCCCTTTACGTAAATGAACAAGCTGCCATGTTCATGCAAATTGGCAGCCCGCTGAGGGATGGGGCAGCAGCACATTGCTCACCAGGTGCCCTCGGACCACTCAGCAGCTCACCACACCTGGCGAGCAGGGATGGCCAAATGGCAGGGGCCCAGCAAGCAGTGCAGAAGGCAGGCTTGGGCGAGTCTGTCCATCCCTATGAAAGGTTTTAATCTTTCATAAATTGCCTAGACAGCTTTTGCTATTGGGCAGTATAGAAATGTGATGATAGGGGTGTACGAAACCCACTTACCGTTCCGGTTGGGGGCGTCTGCACTGGGGGGGAGGTGATCCGTCCCTCTCCCCAGAATCCTGCCCGGCCAGCTCCACTCTGCAGCAAGTCCATGGAGCTGCCGGCCTGGCCCATCCGCAGCCAGACTTCTGTCTGCTGCCGGGCTGTGGCTGCAAATGGCGTCCGGTGTAGGGGACGCCATTTGCATCCCTACTGTTGTCGGATGATAGGCTATGTAAATATTTACATAGCCTATCATGGCAAAGAGCAGGGATGCATATGGCGTCCCCTACACTGGACGCCATTTGCGGCCGCAGCCCGGGGCAGCGGATGGACAGCAGCAGTGGATGGACCCGGACCGGCCAGCAGCAGGAAGGGTCCATCCGGCGAGGATTTCGGGGGGGAGTAGTCCGTTCTGCCAGGGACTCCGGGGGGGGGGATCCTAAAGAATCCGGCCTCATTGGAATCTGAGGCGGATTTCTCTGCCATCCCTAGATGATGATGATGATGATACGACTCAGGAGGAAATTGGTGTGACCATCTCTGTTTAAAATGTAGCCTGCCACGACATTATGCTCCATGTAAAAAAGAAAAAGGTGTGTGTGTCGCTAGCTCCCAGAGAGCTATCGACAGACTGAAGCTTCCTGCCTACTCAGCTGCTGGGAGTACTCAGGCCACCCCCCCCCACACACACACAATGATCAGTAAGGTCCCATGGCAAGTGATGCTAGCAAGAAAAGGAGTCCAAGATGGGTGGGAGCTTTTAAAAAAAGAAATTCTCAAGGCACAATCACAAGCAATTCCAACAAGAAGAAAAGGTGGAAGACAACAGAAGAAGCCAATGTGGCTTCACAAAAAGCTTAGGGATGACCTGAAAACAAAAAAGGACAAATACAGGAAGTGGAAAGAAGGCCAAGTAACAAAGGAAGAGTACAGGCAAGTAGCACAGAATTGCAGGGATGGCGTCAGGAAGGCTAAAGCTGAGAACCAGCTGAGGTTAGCAAGGGATGCTAAAAACAACAAAAAGGCTTTCTTCAGCTACGTGCATAGTAAAAGCCAGAGGAAAGAAATGGTGGTTCAGCTATTAAATAAGGATGGCAAAACGATAACAGATGACAAAGAAAAGGCAGAGGTGCTCAATTCCTACTTTGGCTCAGTCTTCTCCCAAAAGAGGGTCTATGACCCCCCTGGCAAAGGCAAAGTACAGGCTGAAGGGGCAGGATTGCAGCTTGAGATAGATAGGCATATGGTCAAGGAACACCTAATTACTTGGAATGAGTTCAAATCTCCAGGGCCAGATGAACTGCATCCTAGAGTAATAAAGGAACTGGCAGAAGAACTCTCAGAACTACTGTCTATTCTCTTTGAGAAATCATGGAGGACGGGTGAAGTGCCAGATGACTGGAGGAGGGCTAATGTTGTCCCTATCTTCAAAAAGGGTAAGAAGGAGGAACCTGGGTACTACAGACCAGTCAGTCTGACATCAATCCCTGGGAAAATTCTGGAGCAGATGATAAAGCAATCCATCTGTAAGCACCTTGAAAACAATGCCGTGATTACTCGAAGCCAACATGGATTTGTCAAAAACAAGTCCTGCCAGACAAATGTGATTTTATGTAGGGATGTCAGAGAATTTCACCACAAATCTCGGGGAGGCCGAATGCCAGCGCATTCGGCCCCCTGAAATGGGTGGCGAAATGGTCTGCCCCCCCTGCCCCCCCCCGGGACGGGACTTACTTTGGGTGAATCTCCCTGGCGGTGGCGGCTCCGGTGGCAGTTCGGTGGCGGTGTGGCGGTGGCGGCGGCCGGTCTTCTGACTGGCCACCGCCACCGCCATTTCCAAGTTTAAAAAAACAAAACAAAAATGTGATAGGCTACGTAAAGATTTACGTAGCCTATCACAGCTAGATTTTTAAAAAATACCGTGATAGGCTACGTAAATGTTTACGTAGCCTATCACGGCTGAGTTAAAAAAAACACAAAACCACGCGTACACAAATGGCGATTTGCATTCCTTATTTTGGCATGTCTAGTCTACGTAAACATTTACCTAGACTACGGCGAAAATAAGGGGAACGCAAATAGCGTAGACGCTACGCTATTTGTGTTCCCCTTATTTTTGCTGTAGTCTATGTAAATGTTTACGTAGACTAGAGCTGCCAAAATAAGGAACGCAAATGGCGGCGCCCATGGGCGCCACCATTTGCGTACGCGCGGGTTTTTTTTTTTAAACGCAGCCGTGATAGGCTATGTAAACATTTACGTAGCCTATCACGGCTGACTGCAGGGATGCAAACGGTGGCGGCTACGGCCACCACCATTTGCAGACCCAGCTGGCCAGGATTCGTGGCAGGAGGGATGGGGTGCCTCCCCCCCAGCCAGAATTTCAGGGGGGAGGGACAGGATGCCTCCCCCCCAGCCAGAATTTCGGGGGGAGGGACGGAGCGCCTCCCCGCCATCGCGAATCAAATTTTGTAAAAGGTAAGTGACTTTTGTACATCCCTAAATCAAGTCACCTCCCTTGTGGACCGTGGGAATGCTGTAGAAATCATATACCTTGACTTCAGCAAAGCTTTCAACAAAGTGCCCCATGATATCCTGATGAGCAAACTAGTTCAAAGTGGGCTAGATGAAACAACGATCCGGTGGATCCACAGTTGGCTACAGAATCGGACTCAAAGAGTGCTTATCAATGGGACCGTCTCAAACTGGGGAGAGGTAACGAGTGGGGTACTGCAGGGCTCAGTCCTGGGCCCAGTGCTCTTCAACATTTGTATTAATGACTTCGAGGAGGAGGTGCAGGGAATGCTGATCATATTTGCAGATGTCACAAAATTGGGCGGGATAGCTAATACTTTGGAAGACAGAAACAAAATTCAAAGTGATCTGGATAGACTGGAGCACTGGGCAGAAAGCAACAGAATGACATTTAATAGGGATAAATGCCAAGTTCTGCACCTAGGAAAAAGAAACCAAATGCACAGTTACAGGATGGGGGATACGTGGCTCAACAACATGACAAGCGAGAAGGATTTTGGAATTGTTGTCGATCACAAGCTGAATATGAGCCAACAATGTGATGTGGCTGCAAAAAAGGCAAATGCTCTTTTGGGCTGCATTAATAGAAGCATAGCTTCCAAATCCCAGGAAGTACTAGTTCCCCTCTACTCAGCACTGGTTAGGCCTCATCTGGAGTACTGTGTCCAGTTCTGGGCACCACACTTTAAGAAGGATGCAGACAAACTGGAGAGGGTTCAGAGGAGGGCAACAAAGATGATCAAGGGACTGGAAACAAAGCCCAATGACGAGAGACTGAAAGAACTGGCATGTTTAGCCTTGAGAAGAGAAGACTGAGGGGAGATACGATAGCGATCCGCAAGCCCTTGAAAGGTTGTCGCAGAGAGGAAGGCCAGGATCTCGTCTTGATCATCCCAGAGTGCAGGACACGGAATAATGGGCTGAAGTTACAGGAAGCCAGATTCCAGCTGAACATCAGGAAGAACTTCCTGACTGTTAGAGCAATACGGCAATGGAACCAATGACCTAGGGAGGTGGTGGGCTCTCCCACACTGGAGGCGTTCAAGACGAGGCTGGACAGCCATCTGTCAGGGATGCTCTGACTTGGATTCCGGCATTGAGCAGGGGGTTGGAATCGATGGCCTTGTAGGCCCCTTCCAACCTTACTATTCTATGATTCTATGATTCTATGTGTGTGTGTGTATGTGTGTGTAAGAAACACAGAAATAAGGTAGCCCCTCAAGAGGTGTGTCACAAACAGATGGAAGGAGTCAATGCAAGTCAACCTTGGAGATCTAGAATGATTTTGACAGGTTACTTGGCATTTCATTTTCAGCACCATGGAGAGCAATCTCAAAGCTCTAGCAATCTGGGAATGATGGTTGTTCATGTCCTTTGCCATCATCTTGTATCTCTTCTAGATATGGTGATTTGCAGGTTCACAAATGGGTTTGGGTTCCAGTTCAATGGAATGAGTTTATCCACCCAGAAAGCTTCTGTTATTGGGCAGTATAGAAACCTAAATAAAATGGCTCAAAGTAAAACTAAGTTGCTAATGTGAGGGAAACAGCTGAGGCATTAAGGCTTCTGCCTGCCCTAGGAAGAGACATGGGTTTCTTCCTAGGCCCGGGTAGATAGATTAGCTGATTAAAGTCAGGATGTGATCACAAGGCAGTTTCTGAAATAATTACTTTATTAAAATTGAAAATTGAAACTGCATTGATTTTTAGGAGGCTACTAGCCACATTTCCCATGAGGGATATGCAGATCCCTTTCTGGGTTGTCACTGAATTTTGCTTAAAGTGAAATTTGAAATGAAGTATTTGGAGCTTCCTTCCTCCTTGAGCAAGACAGCTGAGGAATTTTCATGATGACTTTAAAAAGTGACTGTTGATACAAACAACCCAATGGACCTCTGTACTGGGTCAAAATGCCAGATGTACATATCCCTTTGCATTTTAAAAAATGGAGACCTTTCAATCTGTGTCAATAACATTACTACAGTTATTGTGAGGTGTACAAATAGCAATTTTGATAAGTGCTGTTAAAACACACAGCGTTTCCCAATATAATTGTGAATAAACCCACCCTATAAACTGTCTGGTCAACTTTGCCCTTTTCAAATGTACTCTGAAATGTTCATTACTTTGCTGCACAGAACAGGACACTTATGTTCATTACACTTCCAGTTTCTCTGCAACGATGTCACATGTAAACTCCAGCCTCTGGGTTTCTGTGTCCTGAAGGGCTGACCTATCCCTTGGGCAGGAGCATTGTAAAGGCTGTGTTTGGGATGTGACCTTTTAGCAGTTGAATTGGAATCACTGGAAATGTGTGAATCCTCAATCTGTCAATTGTTTTCTCTCAGTTTCTTATTTTTCCTGTCTTAAGTTCAGTTTGTTCTGAACTTTGAGAATTTTTTTTTAAAGTTCACATCAAAATTTGTATGCACTTTTGTTATAAGTGGGATCCCTATACTTATACCCAGCAAATATTTCCAAAAAGTAATGCTTTGTTTCATTAAAAAAAAAAAAAATGAGGGGGGGGGGTTCCTTTTCACCAAGAATATATTTGAAAAGGATGCAACTTCCAATTAATGAAGGCAGGTTCGGTTTTCCAGATCTAGCTATGTATCATCTGGCCTATTTGCTGACCTCTACAAAATTTTGGTATTTTCCACTCAGATTATTTATTTATTTATTGCATTTATATCCTGCCTTTTTTCCTCTTGCAAGGAACCCAAGGCGGCTTACATTATCCTCCTCCTCTGCATTTTATCCTCACAACAACAACCCTGTGAGGTAGGTTGGGCTGAGAGTGTGTGACTGGCCCAAAGTCACCCAGTAAGCTTCCATGGCCAAGTGGGGACTAGAACCTGGATCTCCCAGCTCACTGATTTTCTACCTTGGTCAGTGTTGGAATCTTCTTGTCTGCAGCCTCTCTTAAAATGGATGGCATTAGGTTCTTGGCATATTAAGGCAGACAGAACTCCTACCACAATTTTGGCAGTTAGAGAAGTGTGGCATATAATGTCATGTCAATTACAGTTTGACCCATTTTCCCATGCTAAATTGACTTTATGGGGAAATCCAGATTTAAGAACTGGAAAGAAAATGTTTTTATGGCAGACCTGGACAGATAAAATGAACTTTACCCTGGAACAATTAGTGGGGGTTGATAATGAGTTCTTGTTATTTTCAACTTTGTGAGATCAATTTGATTTGCCTTCTACAGCAGAATGGCAGTACTTGCAACTGAAACATTTGTTGGTATCTAGATTTGGTCCTGCTGCTTTTACTGCCTCGGAGTCTCCTGGAAATACTAATTGAAGCTGATCAGATATATCGACCTATGATTCATGTTTATAAATATTTATTATCAATGAATAAACATAATACAAGGAGTTTACAGCAGGAATGGAACAGGGAATTGGAACATCCTATTTTGTTTAATCAATGGACTGCTTTTTTGGCATCTGTATCGGATATCTCAACAGATCTTCAGTTATGCCTTATTCAGAAAAACTTTTGTTTCAGGTCTATTGGATGCCACAATGTCTTTTTAATAAAGATTTGTCAAATTCAGCAAATTATTGGAGGTGTAATTCAGTCAATGCTTCTCTTATGCATATGTTTTGGAAATGCCCAGTAATTGCCCCCTTTTTTGGAGGAAGTTATTATATGGACAAATTTTGTATTGGAAAGCTCTTTAATATTTACTGATGTAAATGTTCTTTTAAATTACTTACCTGTTTCTTGGGATGTAACACATGGTCAGCGTAAATGATTTTATGCACCCTTTTGGTTGACAAAAGACTGATACTACGAGAGTGGAAGGATAAAAGCTCACCACCCATAATGCAATGGACGGAAGATTTAAGAACACTAGCAACATTTGAAAGAGTGGTATATAGGCATTACTTGCAAATGGACTTATATGTGGATATTTGGTCTGCTTTTATGGAAATTAAGGTGTAACCTGTCCTTTCCCCCTGCCCTTTTTTAACTCTTTCTAGAATATTATAATAATTCAAAACTGTGGGTTTTAGAATGTTGTTATACTTTTTTTTCTTTTTGGTATTGTTATGTTGTTTTTTCTTTATTTTGTTTGTTGAAATTCACAATAAAAAATTGACAACAAAATTTGTATGCATTTTTGTGTGCATCTCTCCTAGTGCACACATTTTCCTAATATAATGCATTTTAGATGTTATTTTCAGTAAAATATGCTTGTTGAGTGTACTTTTCCATAATATACACATTTCTGTATTCAATTTTGATTCAAGAACTCCATTGCAGAATTCAGAGAAATGAGAATTGCAAAGGATATCTGAGTTTTGGTTTGCGTATTGGTTCAAAGTGCAAAACGAGGTAAGTTCTCATTAAAATGTGAACTGAACACATTTCTCCCCATCCCTAGAATCCTGCTCCTGAGAAATTATGATCTAAAGCTGCCTTTAGATTTGTATATGTAGCTAGATCACATGAAGAGTTAATAAGATAGGGAGGGAGGGAGAGAGAGAAAGAGGTTGTACTTGCATTGTTCTGTAAAATAAATGAGTGGCCCCAGGGAGTATTTTTACTTCTTTTTTGTCATGTGAAATTCTCAGATCTGAAAAGTTAACACAATTTGAAAGGCTCTTTTATTTTCCCTGTCAGTTACAAGTTCAGACTGCTTCTATGCATGCCAAGCAGTCAAACCCAAATTTCACCACCTGTTCTATAATTCTGGGTATAGACAGGGTATAGCTCTATTCCATATGGGCAATGTGACTCTATGAAGTTCCAATCCGGTGTAGTTATATGCTTAAAAAAACAAAACAAAAACACACACATTAAACCTCAAGAGTTAATCATCCATCTGGGTGTAATCATTGATTCCATTAAGCCTTATGGCCTTGTCAGATTATCAAACATTTTAAACAGTGCTATTTTTTCCTCCTCTCAACAAGAAAAAGAATTTGATAATGAAGGCCACAATTAGATCAAAGTTTTGAGCCCTGTTAGAATTTTCAGTACTCTTTGGCTACTTGCACAAAGGATGCTTAAATGGTTTTTGAAGTTTTTATTTTATATGCCCACATAAATACATGGTATTAACCCAAAGGGTATATTCCTTGATATGCCATGTCCACCATTTTCTATCTGGGAGAGGCCTTCAAAGCCCTAAATGGTTTGGGTCGAGGTTACTTGAAGAACTGTGTTCACTCAGACCAGCTTGCCCGCACTCTGAGATCAACATTGGAGGCCCTGCTTGTGTGCCCACCTGGTCAAGCAATGAGGCTGGTGGGCACAAGAGGTAGGGCCGTTTCAACAGTGCTCCCCTGCTAGTGGAACTGTGTTCCAACTGATGTCTGCCAGGCCTCACCATTACAGGCTTTCAAGTGGGCCCAAAAGATGTATTTATTTACCTTGGCTTACAACTGAGTTAGGACTGTATTGGGTGCCATTGTGTATATGATGTTACCTGATTTTCATTGTTAATTTTGATTTTATTGTTGTTTTTTATTATTGTTTTATAGTCCTTTATGGTTTTTAATTTTGTACACTGCCTAGGGTGGGTTTTCCCTAAAATGCAGCTTATAAATATTTTAAATAACTACATCCCCCCAGGATGACAACCTTGATACTTGCTTACTCTCTGGCAGTGGTTTTCAAACAATGGCCCAGGATAGGGTGGGGTTCCCCAAAAGCCTACGAAGATGTTCTTGAGGGAAAAGATTATTAGTGGCAAGAGGAACTGCCTAAGAAGAGACATTTTATCCACCATTACCAGTCTTCCCCTGAGTAAGTAGAGGGTAAGTTTGGGTGTAGTCAAATGTGCTGTCAATTTACAACAGCCTTTCCCAACCTGGAACCCTCCAAACATTTTGGATTACAACTAGGATGCTGGAGAAATTTGAGACAGACTAAAATGAGCTCAGATTTCTAAGAATCCAGCCTGCAGAATCCGCTGCAGACTGACTTCCTCAGGCTGAGCGGAATCTGTGGACTTGGGGACTTTTTTTTTTTTCCTTTTCCAAAATTTATGCATATTTATTTGTAGGAAAATATGCAAGTTTCTGCTGAGACTGGTAAATACACGCAGGAAAAAGCTGAATAGAATTGGGGATGATACACTAAATGCTATGTACCAAGGTAAATTGTGTAAATTCTTGTGAACTCTCTTATGGAATTATTTGCATATTTTCTCGCATAACGAAAAACATCGAATCCGTCTGTGAGCAGACGATAGAACAAAAGGTGCCTGACAATCCACAAAAAACAGATGGAGTGGATTTTATACAATCCATACATCCCTAACTACAGCTCCCATCACCCACATCCAGCATGCCCAATGGCCCCATCTGGTGTCTGCTGGGTTGGGGAAAGCTGGTTTACAAGGAGCAACAGCTATCTGTGATAGACCTCATTGCTATCCCACACAACGGGATTATACACCAGGAAACACATATCAGAGTCCTCTACAACACACAAGGATCCTGTGAGAGGCAACTAAACAAAAAGGTTTTTTTTTTCTGAGAGCAGGATGTTTGCTATAAAATGATATAGGATATAAACCAGGGGTGCAGAACCTCAGGCCTGGGGGCCAAATCTAGTCCACCTCAGCTCCCAATGTGGCCCTCTGTGGTTTCCCAAAAGACCATGCCCCCTTCCTCCAACCCCTTTCCCTCAACCACTAACCATTTGGTGGTCTCCCGGCTTTTGTGCAGTTTTTCCCCATTCTACAAGGTTGCAATGCCTCTCCTATTTTGGCTCCTCCCACCACTGGGATGTGGCTCCTGAAAGCTTCTCCATAGCAGAATTCAGCCCTTGGGCTGAAAGAGGTCCAGCACACCAGATACAAGCAGTGATCCTTCATGGACATTGTCAAGGCATTAGCCTTAATGCCTGGTCCAAGTGATCTATGCATGATATTTCGTCACACTGGGCACAATCTGTAACTTTCTGCCACAACATGTGGTTATAGTGATGAGCTCAGAAGGCTTTAAAGGGGTGGTGGGGATAGACAAATTGATGGGAGGAGGAGAGGTCTGTCAACAAGGATTAGTCTTGATGGATTAAGGTGCCCAAAGGTCCAGACGCAATACGCTACTGGACACCAGTTGTTAGGGGTCAGCAGTGGGAGAGGCCTACTGCTTTCAAGCCATGCATGTGGGATTCTCAGAGGCATCTGGCTGGCCACTTATGGGAAACAGGATATTGGACTAGATGGGCCATTGCTCTGATCCAACAGGGCTCTTCTTTTTTGTTTTGTTTTTCTACCAGAAGAACTGTTCTAAATATGATGTGTGCTACCATTTACATAAGGAGACTGCAACATCATGGGCTCATCAGTTCAGCTACTGTGTCTTGTTAGCTTAACTAAATTTCACACTCCTCAAGGAACAGCATTTTCCCCTGAAGTTATTAAAGAGTAGATTTCTTTTAATTAAACTCATTTGCATGTCTAAATGAGATGTAATTGCTACCATTCATTTCCCTAATACCTCTCTTTGATTGGAGAAAAGCAACTTTTGTAATTGCTTAAAATGGGACTAAGTACTTCTTGCTGGTTTGTACTATAAGAAAGTCTTTGAATCAAGGGAGGAATAATGAAAGAGATGTTGGGATATTACCAGCCTTCCCAGAGCTTTGAAATACTGTGATTGGTCAGATGCCAGTTAGAAGTAGCTTAATCTCAACATTTCAGTGAACATGTGATGCATGCCACCTTTTGGTTTTCATGTCCTGAATTTCAAAACTTTCAGACTTTGAACTTCCATGACACACAAAAAAAGCTCATAAAACTGTGTTCCACCACTGTTTCTCAAACGTTTCTGTGGTTGACTGGAAAATTAAACATTTGGAGTCTCTAATGTGTATATCGCTTTGGAATGTCAAAGCTACACACACACACACACACACGTGTTGTGCTGAAAATTTCTCCATTTTTTTCAACCATTCCCATTCAATTTGATAGAAGAGAAATTGCTTTCGAAAAGAAATTCAAAGGTGGATAAATTTTAGAGAAATTCTCATGGGTTGAGTTTGGGGTTTGGGGTTATTGGGCTTACCTTCCTTCTGAGGTGGCTGAGGAATGCGCATGAGTGACCTGTCTGTCATTGTACAATAATCTCTGTGGCAGCCTGTAGCCTACTCGGCTTCCAGCACTTCAGTGAAAGCCATCGTGAGGACGCCATCGTGAGGCCATTCCTCGCATGGGGCTTTTTCAGTTCAGAAAGTGCAGGTGGCTGGGGAGGCTGCAGAGCAATTGAAAGATGTATAATAGAGAGAGAAAACACACACAGCACCCTCAGCCACCTCTCAGGGATTAGGTAAGCTCAAAAACACCACCAAAAGAAATTCAAAACAGTTGATGCTGATGCCACCTACACACACTGCTACTCCCAGCCATGTTTTTCCCCCTTCTCCAGAGTCTTCCTTTTCATGTAGTGCCGGGGTGCAGAACCTCTTTCAGCCCAAGGGCCAAATTCTATTTCAGAGAAGCTTTCAGGGGCCACATTCCAGTGGTGGGTGAGGCCAAAGACAAAAGGGGGCTGGGCAAAAAAACCACACACCCAACATAAGTTAGTTTAAAGCTCTGACTGCCAGTAACTAAGCTTTAGAAGAGGCAGTTCAACCTTTAGGAAGGGGCAGGGGGACTGCACAGACACTGGGAAACCACCAAACAATTGGTGCTTGGGATAAACAGGGTGGGGCCTGGGGAAGGGGATGTAGCCACCTGGGGAACCCAAGAAGGCTGGATTTGGACCTCTGAGCCTGAGGTTCTGCACCCCTGCTGTAGCGGCTGTAGGTCCCCAATGTACTTACAGAGCCATACATTAGACGAACATAAGAAGCGCCATGCTGGATCAGACTAAGGGTCCATCTGGTTCAGCATTCTGTTCACACAGTGGCCAACCAGCTGCCCATGGGAAACCCACAAGCAGAGCATGAGTGCAACAGCACCCTCCTGCCCATGTTCCCCAACAACTGATGTACACAGACATGCTGCCTCTGGTACTGGAGGTAGCACATGGCCATCAGAACTAGTAGCCATGGATAGTCTTCTCCACCAGGAATTTGTCCAACCCCCTTTGAAAGCCATCCAAATTGGTGGCCATCACTACATCCTGTGGTAGTGTAATTATGTTTAACTATGTGCTGTATGACGCCACTTCAAGACACTACTTCCACCCCCCCATTCCCTATTGCCGCTAATAGCAAGCTACTTTGGATTCTGTTCTCTAACCCCAGCATCTTACAGGAGGGAATAAGGGTATGCAACTGTGGTTACTAGGAAGCATGAAGCTTCTGGATTGATCAGCCCTGAAATAAACATGAAATGCCTGGTTCCTCTGCCCTTGCCTGGTCAACAGGGCAGAATATTTTGCTTGCTAGCCCTTCACGCGCCAGGTTCTCCAGCTTAAGGCCATTGTTCCAACTCCAGCAATTGATTTCATGACCCCTCCAGGTTTAGATGTGGATAGGGCTGCTTATGCTCCCTCCTGACTGTGACTTGGAAATACCTCATATATCCTGAGTCCAGACTTCGAGTTATCTGGACCTGGACCAATATCTAAAAAAACACATATTGTTGAGTTGGAAAAAAGTGCAGAAAAGGGCAACTAAGAAGATCAAGGGGCTGGAGTGACTCCCCTATGCTGGGAGGAGGATGCAACAGCTGGGATTGTTTAGCTTGGGAAAAAGGAGGGTAAGGGGAGACATGATAGAGGTGTACAAAACTGAGCATGGTGTGGAGAATGTGGATAGGGAGACATTTTTCTCCTTCTCTCAAAATACTAGAACCTGGGGTCATCCTATGGAGCTGATTGGTGGGAGATTCAGGACAGATAAAGGGAAGGCCTTCTTCACACAGCACATAGTTAAACTCCTAGTCCTGATGGCTCTATGCTACCTCCAGTATCAGACGCAGTATGCTTATGTATGAGTTGCTAGGGAACATAGGAGGGAAGGTGCTGTTGCACACATGTCCTGCTTGTGGGTCTCCTGTCAACAACTGTTTGGCCACTGTGTGAACAGAATGCTGGACTAGATGGACCCTTGGTCTGATCCAGCAGGCTCTTCTTATATTCTTATGCATTTGGATTTCTTTGCAGCATACAGTATGTGTAGTGCTGCTGTGTGATGGGAAGGCATCATTTGGGCATAATTCATAGTACTGTCTCCCCTGCCCCAATAAGCATCCATGCTCTTGCCTTTGACAAACTGAACCGAGCTCTTTGAGATTTGCTGTGGAGGCGGAAGTGTCCCAAACTTCCAACAGCTTCTTAATGGCCATTTGAGGGGCATCAAGTAAAAGGCATCCATGTATTCTGATAGAAGTACTAACAGATGTTTTTTTCTCCTGGATAAAACATGATTAACAAAGACCCCTTGGCCGGGAAGCATCAGTTCTGTTCAGTTTGCTTTCCATGCAGAGAACTGTAAAGGTACATTAAAGGCTGACGGTGAAGGCTGTGGGGTTAATAAAGCCAGCTTTCCAATTGCCATTAAGATCACTTAAAAACCCATTCCATGAGATGGTTGTGTATCTTGCCCAAGGGGGACTCTTAAAGCATTGTGAAAAGCATTTAGGGGGAGGGCAGCATGGGAAGGACTCCGCCAAAGGGTAGAAGATGGGGAGACGCTGATAAGAAATAGATTTCCAAATGGCTTTGTTGGGATGGGAAGGGGTAACTCACTGGTACCCATGCTAAAAGGATTTGTGCCTCCGCAGTTGTTGCTTCGTAGTGTCCAGTCTCATGAACTAGTTCAGGCTAGGGATGGTGCAGGTGCCCGGTTGGGACTTGAAGCCCAGTGAGAAATCACTGGCTCAGCCCCCCAAATGCCAGTCTGCAGACCCCAGTGGCTGCCCAGCTCGGTGCACAGGCATCCGCTCCCTCATGGAGCACCGTTTGCCACTCAAACAGCTGCTCATTCCTTTCCATAAGAATGCCATCTACACAAACGGGGGCCTTAAAAGGGCAGTGTCCACAACATTACAGGCATAAATGCCTGAAATGTTGTAGACATTGCCCCTTTAAGCCCCCCCCCTTTGTGTAGATGGGATTCTTATGGAAAACAATGAGCAGCCATTTGAGTGGCACATGGTGCTCCGTGAGGGAGCGGATGCCTGCACGCCACTGCCGAGCACCCCTGAGCCACCCAGCAGCTCGCCCCATGCCGCTCGCCTGGGTCAGGTATGTGCTGGGGATTCGGCAAGCACTGCACAGGGCAGGCACAGGGCGGTCCATCCATCCCTAGGTCAGGCCTGCATGACTTGTGGCACTGCGAGTCAAGTCCAATCCACCAGCAATCTAATCTTAGGCACGAATCAAGACCTGGAACTTTAATGACTTCCCAGCCAGGCACTGTAGATGGTTGAAAACAGTGGACTGTGTTTGACTTGGTGGGCAATTAGCGATACAGGCCTGCAGCACATGTAAATTGGGTATTGTCAAGGGTAACTGGGGCCTGTACAAAAAGGTGGTACACACAGAGGCCTGAATTTTTGTGGGCCTCCACATGTTCTGGCCTACACCTCCCATGATCACTCGCTATTGGCTCTGCTGGCTAGGGCTGAAGAGAGTTGTAGGCCAAAACGTCTGGTGGGCCACAAGTTGCCCACCCCTGGGCTAGATAGACAAATGGCCTGACCCTGGTATAAGATAGTTTCCTATGCTGGAAGTGGCTCTTAGATTAGCATTTGCAGTTGTGTGGATGCGTGCAGCAGACTTTGCCATGTTGTCCTGTCGTGACATGATTATAGGGTTGCTCACTTCGTCCAGCTGAAATAGTCAACTTGGTGTGTGTTTGGAGCATTTCTCCTGTGAGTTTTTATTTGACTTCAATATAACATTAAAAAAAAACCCCACACAAATAAGTCCCCCCCTCAAAAGAACAAACATAATAATATAACAAGATCACTAAAGAAATAAAGACACTCACTCATGATCATACTTAGGCTGTCACCGATATGTTTAAGGGGCAGCTAGCATAAAACAGCCTAGTTCGAAGCTCATTATCTAAGGAAAGAATGAAAATATAAGTTATTTAGCATATATAAGTGTGTGTATGAGTGTGTGTGCGTGTAGAGTTATTGTGTGTGTTTTCTTCTGAGATGAACCTCTCCAAAGCTGTCCTGTACTCTGGTGTAATCTTTAGATCCTGCTTTCTCCCAAGGAAAAGAAAGACCCAGCTTACAAAGGGCTGGATGCACCTGATCTTGTCTGATCTCTGAAGCTAAGCAGGGCCAGCCCTGGTTGGTACTTGGATGGGAGACCGCCCAGGAATCAGGCTTCCTTCATTGAACAGAGGGTTGGACTCGACGGTCTTGAGGCCCCTTCCCACCCTATGATTCTGACATTGAGCAAAGGGCTGGATGTGCCTAACCTTGTCTGATCTCGGAAACTAAGCAGGGTCAGCCCTGGTTGGTACTTGGATGGGAGACCGCCTGAGAATCAGGCTTCCTGCACTGAGCAGGGGGTTGGACTCGATGGTCTTGTCGGCCCCTTCCAACCCTAGGATTCTATGATCTATGATCTATGGTCTACACACAAGAATGCATCATAATGCAATTAATATGTGCCTGCTGATGTAGCCCCTGGCAGATGGGCAGGGCCAGTGAGACCTTCTCCCTTCCTCCACCCACTAGGCTCTGGCTAGTTACAGTGGACGTTCTGTTGGTCAGCTTGGATGGCGGCAGTAGAGCCAGGCCAGCTGCTGGCATCTGTGGCAGGTGCGGCAACTCGGCTGGCTTCCTCCAGTCCTTCAACTCCGCGTCCTGCCGGTTGAAATGGAATAATGAACACACCAGAGCACTCCGATGTGCCTCTTGAAGCTCGCAAACGCCACGTTGCTTTGTACTGTCTTGTATAAATTATATACAAAGCTCTGATCATTCCTGTATTTCATACGGTTTGTCATTTTGGGCAAGAAACTACAGCACCTGTAGATCTGACGGCTGCTGTGGAGCTGGCCATGGCGCTGGCTGGTGAGGCTCTGCCGTTGATAGGGAAGCATTCGAAGGTGACAGCTGTCAGAGACCAAAGCTGAAAGATACCCTGGACATGTTCAGTGTGTACAGGAGACAGAGCACCTATAGGGAGGAAGTGGATTTTTGAAGTCTGCTTCTTGTGCTCTCTACAGGCATGTGACTGAGTTATGCAATGCATAATTAAACACCGCTAAATCTGAAGTGTGTTTAGAGCACAAAATATTCACAGGAACTGAGGGAAAAAAATTAGTGTTTATGTATTGAGGAGTTTTTCTTTCATGCCTCCCTAATTCCATTAGTAATGGAAGGATTGTATAATATAATAGAAATGATTACCTTTAATTGCACTCCGTTGCTGGGGACAGAGACGTGTAATTAAAAACCTGACTTGCCTAGTGACTTTTTGTTAGAGCTGTTTATACAACAGCATGCCTTTGAAGAGGAGATTCCACCTGATGAGGCCTGCCTCCCCACCACCACCACATCTCTATATCTACTTTAAGGTCTATAACAAGGGTGCAAAAAAGCGTGGCCCATGGGCCGCAGGCAGCCCTCCAAACCTTATCTGGCAGTCCCCAGCCCCCCTGCTGGAAAAAGGGGGGAAAGGAAAAAAATGCACACTCTTGCTACAGGCGCTATTGTTCCTGACATAGAAACTTCATCCCTAGAGTGTCCCTGGAGCATCCCAGGAAGCAGTGCTTGAAGGTTTCTACCAGATTCCCAGTACACTGGGGTGCTCTAGGAATGAGGCATCTATGCCAGGAACCATAGAGCCTGTTCCTAGAGTATTTTTCCCCCCCTCTATTTTTGGTGGTTGAATTGGGGCAACTGGGGAAGGGAGGGGGCTTCAACACCTGGATGCTGTGACAAGACCAAGATCTGTTGCTGCTGGGGCGAATCTCAGGGTGGATAATCTTGCAAACTGGCTGCCACAAATCACACATTAGTTCAAATATCTTACCCTTTGGAGCTCTAAAATCCTAGAATTTTGGTCAGTGGGTGAAGCGTTGGTGTGCAGTTGATCTCTCAGGAGGAGCTGTGTGTTGAGCGATGCATCCCAACATCCTGTGATGAATTGCTTAAGCAGCTGCACCTTCGTGTTTTCTGGTATCCACATCTTGGGTTCTGTCACAGGGCTGGGCAGACTTCAGTCTTGTGGGAGCTTTTTTCTTTTTATGATCCACCAACCAGAGCCTGGTGCAAAGACATATTCTTAGAATTAAAGACATCAAAGCCCAGGAATTAGTGCTATTAGTTTTAATTGAATGGTGCTCCCAAAATTTCCACACAAAAATCCACCCCTGGATACCCCAAACTTTCTTTCAGCAGCTTAATTCAGGATGGGTGGAGGCTTCATTTTGTTGCTGCTGTTATTAAACTATTGGGAGTCAGGAATCCTGGTTAATCTATTGAAAATCACCCAGAGGCCTACCAGTAAATCTGCTTTCTTCCTTGTTCTGGCACTTTCCTCCAACAACAATTTAATGCTATTTAGAACTATTTAGTAGTGTGTGCTGAAAGAGCTGTGCATCCTTGGTCTGTGACAGCTGTATGGATCCTGCACATAAGGTTCCTAAATCTTATTGAGGTCAATAGGATTTAAGCTCAAAGTGTCTTTCATAAAACAGAGGATCTCCCTTCCTTACCCCTTCCTTGCTACTTCTCCATTTCTCCCTGGCACTTGAAAGGGAGCCATGAAACCCAGGCAATGGAGTTTCCTAGGGTACCTGACTCTTGGGTAGAGTCAGGTACCCTAGATTTCCCCATTTCTCCTGGGGAAATCACATTTCCTGGAGTCATCGGTGCCTGTGATGCTGAGGTCCAGGTGCCAGAAGCAGGAAGGAAGATGAGGAGGGAAGCCTCTCCATTTTCCTTCTCTTCTGCTGCTTCTGTTAGTATTGCAGCTACCCCTACCACCACTGCTACCTGGCCAGGTAAATGGGAAGCGGTAGTGGGCCAGGAGGGACATGCATGGACGTAAAGCCCATCGCACTCCTGCTGCTATCATTAGGAGCTTAAGGGTGTTTCTAATTTTGGAAGCAGGCTTAAGAGAAAAAAAAGAACTGTTTATCTGATCTTTCAGGGAAACGAGCCCAGTCATGTATTATGCCCAGGGAGAAGGTGTTCCCGTCTCTGAATGGTATACCAAAGAAGGCAGGGGCCATATTGCTTATTTATTTATTTATTATTTGCAACATCTGTATATTGCTCCTCATGCAAAACAGATTTTGGAGCAGTGAACATAAGAGGTGCAATAGTAAAAGATTTTTTTAAAATTAAAACACCATATTAAAATTATTAAAATCAGAATTCCAATAAAAACCATGGCTGGTCATTCAAGAAATGCTTTCTGGAATAGAACTGCTTTCAGGAGGTGCTGGAAGCAATATTGTGTTGGTGCCTGCCTCCAGGGCAGGGAGTTCCAAAGAAAGGGGGCCATCACACTGAAGGCTCTTCTCTGGATGGAATCCAATCAGGCCATAGGTCGATGTGGAACCACCAGGAGCATGCCCTCTGATGACCTCAGTGATCAGGCAGGTTGGTAAGGGAGAAGACAGATTCTTAGGTACCCTGGTCCCACGTTGTTTAGGATGGGGTGAGTTCCTAAAGGCTTTGAAAGCTGTAGACCAGGGGTGGGCAGAGGGTGTATCCAGATCTACTGGTAGATCTCAGTGTGATTGGCAGTAGATCAATGAGGGTTTCTGGCTCCCAACTGTTTAACAATAGCTGTAACAAAATAACTCCCCTTCCACCCTAATGTACACTGCAGAAATGAAAACAGCTTGGGGTAACCAGGAGCAGATCTCTGTGTGGAAGGACTGTGAGCTCCATGCAGTTCTGGCACTCAAAAGAATCTCTGGGCTTAGAATTCTTTGATTCTAGGTGGGCATCTTTTATACCAGGGTCCAGCTGGTGGATCTCAGGTTTCCAGTAAAAAAGCAATCTGCCAAAGTAGATTCCACAAGCCTGAAATCTTCCCACCCCTGCTGTAGAGAAACCCTGGAACTCTGGTCAAATGTGTCCATTAGAGAGTAACAACCTCCGCTCTGACTTATTGTTGTCATTGGGCATAATCTGATATTCCGAGTATGTATGTAATAAGCATCAAGTCATGATAGTTTGCTCTGTGTTTTCAAAGTTAGATTTAGCTGCATCCACTGCCATTAATAACAGTAATAACAATAATTCTGTCAAGGGAGGTACTGCACAGACTATAAGTGGTTTCTTTGATAAAGCCCCCATTGTACTTTCCCACTGACTTCTGTCTGCCTATCACAGGCAATTATCTCATTGTAATGGTTTGTTCTGATGATCATTAAAGCTGTTCCCTGCTCCCCCCTTTGGCTTCTCCTTGCAGCTTCCAGTAGCAAAGGAACGCTTGTGAGAAAGAAAGAAAAAGGCTTAAAAAATTGAATTATACCAGATGCGAGCAATACTGTTTTTATTTGCTTCATAGAAAGCTAGAACTGACTGTAAGCTATTTATATCCCTGGTCAGAAATTAATTTTAGGAGAGGAGCATATTTTGAATTGAGTAAGGGCCAGAGAGCCACTGGCACCCCCCCCCCTACTGGTTCCCTACAGTACAAGTGAGGGGCCTTTTAACACCTTCCACCTCCCCCAAAGAACACCAACAGAGGCTTTGGATGTGACCTCTCATGATTATGGAACTCTGTCATGTGTCTGTGTCTTGTCTCAGTAAAGTGGGTGAATTGCTAACAAAGGGTGGTTACTTGAGAGCTGGGGCTATATGTAGGGTGGCCACTTGTGAATTGCCAAAAAAGAGGAGCCAAGTTTGCATAAAGTTTGCATATGCTCATGTATATGTATAGATGCCAATTCAGAAATAATTACTATAATTTAAAAAGAAATACAGTATATTTCACCATAGTGTGGAAGACAGTGACCAGGTGACCTGTCTACCTTGCTCAGTCTGCTGTCCAAGTGCTGTTGTTGGGCAACTTCAAGGCCCAGTTCTTCCTTGTGATGGTTCTTTATCTTTCAACTGGACTTAGGCCAGACAACCTTTCCAATAGAGAATGGCTTCAAAATACAGGACAATCCCCTGACACCTCTTCAAATAGAGGACTGTCCTCTGTAAAAGAGGACACCTGGCCACCCTAGCTATGCAGGGGGATAGATGGAGTCTGGATCAAGCCCCTTGGCCACCAGTTGCCTGTCCCTAATGTAGACTGTTGGGGCGTGGATAAGGAAGATGACTGGTTAAAAAATGTGGAAATCAAAAAATGGTGCTCAAAATGGGAGAAGAATATGTTGGGGAAAATAGCATGCCCAATCTGTCTTGGGGGCGGTCTTCATGAGCAATTTAGTGCAAAGTTAGAGCAGTCTGAATTCCTTTGTGACATCACCAATCTGCTGCCAACCAGCTACTTCCCTCTTGAAAAGCCGCATTTTCTGAAACTCCTTTTACTCTGACTTTTTTTACTGAAAGTGACTCCCTGGAAGTTTTACCACAGTATGCCATGTGTTCCTCCTGCCCTGCATTAAATCCTGGGAGTGCCTCTGTGAACTGGCAATGACATGGTCAAGGGGGTAGGATGCCCCATTCCCACTTGTTTCCCCAATGGAAGTAGTTTTTCCCATTGAGAAAATCCCCAGGAGCGTAGCAGCAGCAACCCCTCCCATTACAACAGTAGCAGGAACACTCATTCATCTTAGCTAGCCTGCTTTTAGCATATATCCCCCTTTCTGTGCATGTTTACTCAGAAGTAAGAAATAAATCTCACTCTCCTGTAGTGAAAGGGTTAAAAGCTAATTTTAGTAACTTGCCTAAAGTGCTCTTGCACTTCTCCGATGCTCCCTGAAATCACTATTGCGATGCTGTCCTTCTTTGATGTTCTGTAGTTTCTCTGATGTCTCTCTGTTTCTCTGTTGTTACGTAAAGTCCCTTCTCCACTTTATCGCAGTAACGGTCTTTCAGGTTTGCTGGAACTTACAAGCAGGGTGAAGGAGAAAGGGGGGGGGGTTGGAAGCAATAACTCTGTGACAGAGTGCTGGAATGGGGCAAAATTGGGGGGCTGAGCTGCTCTCGGGGCAGGGGGGGGGCTTCAGATGCTGCACTCAAGAATCGAGGATTTTGGCTTCTCAAGGCAAAAGTGCACACATGGGGAAAAAATGGGCAGGGAGCAATACCCCAAGGCAGATTGTCAGAATGGGGCAAAAATGGAGTCTGGGGAAGCTCTCTGGGGGAGCCTTCAGATTTTGGCTTCTTCAGGGAAATCTGCACACATGGGGAAAATAAGTTGCTCCCCATTCATAATAATGTAGTAGTGGGGCAGGGGGGGAGCCTGGAGAGGGGTGGGAAACAATCCTCTCTCATTTGTTGAGCAGCCCCTGCCAGTTTGATGACATTCAGTTCTACTCCCCCCACCCCACCTGGAAGTACATTCCTCTCAAGCATGATGTGACTCATGAAAACTGGATTTTAAGGGTATGCTACACTCAGCTTATCTTGCTTCATGTGTCCCTAATGGACCAAAGCCAATTCCATGAAAATATGGGTAATACTCCAATGCGCTTCTCGTTCTGTTGTTGTGAAGATCCCCCCTTGGTGACTTGCCTTTTTCAGGGGCAAAAGGATATAATTCTACTTTTTGTGACAGTTCCTTGAAATCATGTCATTACTTGCTAAATTCAATAATTTTGCACCTTCATTTGGAGATGAGGACTAAGGGGAAAAGCTGGCAACAAATCAGACTAGGTGACTGAAAAAATCATGGTTTTCCTAGGCCCACATTTTTTTCCCATTCCAGTCTGCACTGAACTCCTAAGGAATTTGTGATGGAAAAACGTGAATCTGGACCTCTGTTTAACGGTGGCGGCAGCAAGGGAGGTGGCGAGAAAAGGGGGTGTATAGTAGAAGACCTCAGCTGCCTCTTTCATGCCCACCACTTCTCTCCAGCATATCACCTCTGCTTTGCAGCAGTGAAACTTCATTGGCAAGTAATGGCTCTTGAGTGAGCAATGGCTGTTCTGGTCTTCTTGTGTGAATAATGGTTGTTCTGGGCTTCTAGTGAGAGTAATGGCTATTCTGGGCTTCTATTGCTACATTCCATTGTGTGATCTTTACAGTCTGCTTAGAGCAGATTCTTGGTGGGAATCTTTACAAGGGCAATTGAGGGATGGGGCAGCCACCAATGGTGTCATTTCTCAAGCTCAAATTGTGCCAGGGGAGTTCTGCCAAATCTTTCCATTGCACAAGCAGTTGTGCAAGTGTAATGCGCAACTGGTTGTACAACCACGTGCACAAACATAATTTTCGTTGGATTCTCCTCTCGCACATAGTTTGGAGCCTAGTTTCTGCCAGCGCAATGTCATGCCCATGGTTTAGACATGCAATGCGAGTTTGTGGGCCTGCGGCTGAATTCGTGGGTGGGTCCACATGGGAGATATGCACACTAACAACCTAATTCATTGGATAGTAATGGCACTTCTTATGGGCACTAGGCCACCGGATAGCCAGAATTCACCGCAAATCCTCTTCCTGACCATAGCTGTGCAGCTCTTTCCCCCCTCTGAATACAACAGAAAGGCTACAGCTATAGAGATCTGAAAGAATATTTCCATAAGCCCACAAGGAGTTTTAAAAAACACACATTAAAAATGTAATGTGTGATTGCTTATCAAAGCTGGCCCATTTGAATTACTGGTAGATGTTTACACACTGACAGCTCAGAACTCACAGCACTAGGAAGAATAGTGACAACATCAAACCTGAATTATCAAGAAGGCAGGCAGGTAAATTAATGATAAAGCGCTCAAGTCAGGGGCACTGTCAAGAACATTTCAATTACTCTCTAAGCAAAAAGGAAGCCCTTCCAGTAGAGCTTCTGGGTAAATGCATCACACACTTGGATACACCACACCTTTCGCAAATTCCTCTCAAGAAAGAAGCCAGTTGTGGAACAAAGTTTTCATTAATAACTTAGAAAGACACATTCATTACAACAGCCTTCCCCAACCTGGTGATGGACTCCAACTCCCATCACTCCCCCATCAGCATGGGAGATGTAGTCCAACACATATGGAGGGCAGCAGGTTAAGGAAGGCTGCATTAGATGTTTCAAAACATAAATGTACCACAGAACCACAAAGGATTATGGGGTGCACTCTCAACCTACCATGCTGGAAGCCACATGTGAGGCGGGACTCATGCACTGCTGCCAAGACAACAAGCCTCACTTGAATAGGTCTGCCCTAGATGACTGTCTTTCTGTAAAGCTAATCCCAACACTGCATTTTGGGAGCCTTCTGCAGTTCTGCTGCACCCGTTCCACCAATGAAGACCCATTTCAGACTGGATCCCAGACCTAAATGGATCCAAATGAGGCTCTTAGAGGCTTCTAGTGTATTGGTATGAATCAATGGGATCATTGCTGGTTGCAAGGACCTAGGTGGTAAAGACTGCCTCAGTTTCAAACATGAATGGGGAGCTTCTTCTCTGCCTCCCGTGGCTTCTCATGGTTTCTAGGGTCTCCAGGGTCAGAGAAGAATCAACCAGGGCAGGCCTCTGTTGGGAGCTGGCATCACCAGGCATTTACCAAGGCCCACCCCAAGCAAGGGGCTCACCATTGCCCCCCCCTGAGCCACTTGGCCTTGCACCTCCTCCTTTTTCTTGTGTTGCTGCCTGTTCAGCCACCCTCTCCAAGTGTGCAAAGCAGTGCAAGCCCTTTCCAAGTGTGCAAGCACTTGTCTTGCCCTCGCTTTCTGGGCACTGGTGTGAATTTGTCCCAGAGGGATAGAGAAAGCAAATGGGCAGTGAGGGCAGGGGCAAGGAGATCAGCCCATGCAGGGAGGAGGCTCCCTAAAGGCATTTTGCCCAAAGGTTCCCCAAAGTCTTGAATTGACTCTAACCCAAGGCAGCAGGGTCTTCAGTCCACAGGTCAGTATCTTGGCCCAGAGACTAAAGGCCCAACTTGGACTTGATCTACTGTCCTGCAGGACACCATTGGAAATGTCTTCCCAATCTGATATTAATACATAAGAACAAAAGACCACAGGAAGAGCTGTGCTGGATCAGTCCATCTAGTCCAGCATCACACAGTGGCCAATCAGATGCCCAAGGGAAGCCCACAAGCAGAACATGAATGCAACATCACCCTCCTGGCCATGTTCCCCAGCAACTGGGGTACATAGGGATACTGCTTCTGATCCTGGAGGTAGCATAGAGCCATCAGGACTAGTATCCATTGGCCCTCTCCACCAGGAATTTGTCTAACCCCCTTTGAAAGCCATCCAAATTGGTGGCCATCACTACATCCTGTGGTAGCGAATTCCATAGCTTATGCACTGTGTGAAGAAGCCCTTCCTTTTACCTGTCCTGAATCTCCCACCAATCAGCTTCATGGGAGGACCTCGGGTTCTAGTATTATGAGAGAGAGAGAGAAATGTCTCCCTACCTATCCAAATCCTCCACAACATGCATAATCCACTTACTAAAAGTGACTGCATGCATTTTTCCCTGGAAATGTCTGTCTGTCTGTCTGTATTTATTTTCATTTCTAGTAGCCAAAGCTCTCTCGGCGTTTCACAAAAATTAAACCCCCAAAATGCAGGATAAAACAATATAAAATAATTATTTGCCCGCCCCATGGAAGTTTCTTGTAGGCCATATTCCTTGAACCTCCATAGGAGGGTGTCACGTGAAGACGAAGTCCACGTGCTTAATACAGAGCCCCAAGTGTGTCCTGATATGCACAAAATAGGCTGTAGACAATGTTAGTCCTGCTTAAGGAAACCCATTAATCAAATGGGACTCAAGTTAGGCTAACATTGGATACAACCCAAAGGAACACATTTCTTAAAAACTGAGGACTTTGCATGTCCATTACATTTTGGCACACCTATTTCGCATGGAAAACCATGACAGTATTGAGAAATGGCTTTGTCTTGGCCTTTTTGGAAGAGCAGAGAAAATTTCTGAAAAATATTGCAATCTCCCATTTACTCATGAAAACGTGGTTTGAATCAAACCTCTTCTTTCAGCTTTTAATTTATCTCATTTACTTGTAACTGAACAATCAAAATTCTTATTAGGAAATAAATCCCAATATATTATTTATGCTGTTACAGGATTTGCTCTAGCTGCAAATGAGATTAAAATTAATATTGACAGTTTGGATAATGTAACATAATTTTGTTTTGATTAAAACTCCCTCTTGGATTATATACTGTACAATATTTGCTTATTTTCTGTTCCCTGCCGTATACTGATTGTTTTAATTGTTAAAAAGTGAGGCGTTATTCACATAATACTTTTTCTGTCTACGCAAGGAACCCTGACCATCCTCAAGCATGTTCTCACGTTAACAAATAAAACAGGAGAATTACACACTGTCTTACCATGAAATCCTTTACATGTATATCCACAGGTAAATCCCATTGAGTTCAATGGGGCATATTTCCAAAGAAGTGTGCATAAGGATTAGGGATGTACGAAAGTCACTTACCTTTTTGAAGGGTGACATTCACGGTGGGGGAGAGGCGCTCCATCCCTCCCCCCGAAATTCTCTCCAGCCGGCTCCACTCTGCGGCGATTCTGCGGAGCCGCTGGCTGGGGCCACCCGCAGCCAGACATCCGGCCGCTGGGCAGCCTGCAGGGACACAAATGGCAGCTGCCGTAGTCGCTGCCATTTGCGTCCCTGTATTTTGCCATGATAGGCTATGTAAATATTTATGTAGCCTATCATGAAAAAACAACAACAGCGAACGCAAATGGTGGCGGCTGTGGTGGCCGCCATTTGCGTTCTCTTTTTTTTTGGCCGTGATAGGCTATGTAAATATTTACATAGCCTATTACAGCAAAAGAGATGGGCACAAATGGCAGCCACTACACCATTTGCGCCCCTCTCTTTTCCCGTAATAGCCTACGTAAATATTTACGTAGGCTATCATGGCCAAAAAAAAAAGGGAATGCAAATGGCTGCCACCGTAGCTGCTGCCATTTGCGTTCCCTTTTTTTTGCTGTGATAGGCTACGTAAATACTTATGCAGGCTATCATGGCTTCCGCAGGGATGCAAATGGCATTCCTGTGTTAGCTGTGATAGGCTACGTAAGTATTTACGTGGCCTATTACGGCTATAGTGAAGAAGTGAATGGCGGCCGCAGACGCGGCCGCCATTCACAAAGCAGCACGAACGGCAGCAGGTAGGTGTCCCGTTTCACATGCCTTTCGCGAGGAGGGGGGCTTCGTTCCACCATGGATTTCGGGGGGCCGAATGCACTGGCATTCGGCCTCACCGGGATCCGTGGCGGAATTCTCTGACATCCCTAATAAGGACTGTGCTGTTAAAGTGCTAAACAAATGTGGAAATTTCCATAATCACCACTTTTCCAGCCTATGAAGAACCTTAATAACACAAAGATGCAGGTCTTGGTGCAGCTAAAATTAGTTCCATTGGAAGCAATGGTAAAATCCAACGTAAGTCCTACTTAGAGTAGACCCATTGAAATGAATGGGGCTTCAGTTTGTCATGACTACCTTAAATCCCACTCATTTCAATGCATCTACTCTAAGTAGGACTTACGTTCGATTTTACCCAATGGGACTTATGTTATTTTGAATGGAATTGTTTCATTGTTTTCAACAGGCCATAGACACAATAAACTTAAGCTGGATTTGAGCCATGGGATTTCTTTTCAAAGATGCTGAATTCTGTGTCCACTGTCAAATTCTGCACTTGACGGGTGAGGATCCTCAGGGGAGGGGAAGTTCAGCCAAATCCAGCCTTTCTGGGGTCCCAATCCAGTCCTTTGTGCACTCAGAGTGGCTGTTGAGGTACCGTCTTCTCTGCAACTACCTTGAAATAAACTTGGCCACTGTGTGAACATATTGGACTAGATGGACCCTTGGCCTGATCCAGCAGGGCTTTTCCTATGTTCTTAAGGCTCTGTTGATTTCAGTAATAAGGTTGCAGAACAGGGACCAGAATTTTACACTTTCCTGTCTAACAACATCGTGTCACAAATGTTAACGGTGGTGCAAGCTAAGGTGCTGAATTTAAACAGCTGATGGATACCTGCACAGGGAAAGGGGGAAACAAAAGATGTTATGGGCTGTGAAATATCCTGCATCTTGAGCTGAAAAGAGACTAAGGGCGCAATCCTAACTAGATAGGTGGCCACCTCCAAACTCGGAGGTGACCACCTATCCAAAGCAAGGCAGGAGAGTCACAGGAGGGGATTGTTCCCTCTGCGCCTCTCCTGCCTTGCTATTTTTCGCTAGACAGCCATTTTCTGCTGTCTAGCAGTGGCAGGGGTGGGGGGAAGGGAGAGGAAGCTGCCATACAACACACTGGATATATCATATGCACAGCTCCGCTCTCCCCACCCTGGAACACCCCCCCCCCAGAATGCCCCTTTTCATTCACTCCGTCCTCCTCTTCTGAGCGCGGAGGACAGAGCTTCTCCGTGCTGCCTCCGAGGCAGCATGGACAAGGGGGGAGGTCGGTTTTCTGGGAACCGACCTTGGAGCATTGGCTCTGAGGTTGGTTCCTGGAAATGAGCATACCACATGGCCCTCTAGACAGCATCTAGTGGCCATAGGATTGCTCCCTTAGAGAGTGCAAGACCTCATTCTCTCCTCTCGCAGGTTGAGTAGCATAATTCCACTTGCTCCTACAAAGGTGCTTTTACTTTACCTTTCTGTAAAACTCAGGAAGGTGCAGGTAAGTAGATTGCAATCTGGCACACAGATGGTCCCAGTGCACCTTAACCGTAAAGTCTTTAATCAACATAATGCCCCCAACACATTTTCAAAGTTTGGAAGGTATTGAACGGCACAAAAGTCATCTCTGAAGCAGAGTAATGATAGTAAATTTGGTGCCCCTGTAAATGTAACACAACAAACTATCCCATATTGTATTGCACGGGTTTTCTGCTGTTTCTTTTACCTACATTTCCTTGGCAAAAACTAAAACTAAAGTTGGGGAAGAAAATTAGTCCGTTTGAATTTTAATGTGACCTTACCTAATTTCGCACTCTCGAACCACTATGTCAACTGAAATTCAGTTATCCTTCAAAACCTGCATGTCTCCAAATTTTGCAATCTTAAAAATAAAAAATGCATACAAAATTGTACATATTAGGGAAAATAATTTCAAAAATGCATTATATTGGGAAAATTGCTTGCAAACAATGTTTACATTAAGCAAAAATGCTTACAAAAAATCCACAAATCCACAAATGTGCACAAAGATACTTATGAATTTTCATGCAAGCTTTTAAGAAAACCCTCAGTGTTCAGGATGAACTGAATTTATGACTGGAGAAATTCTCAATGTTCAAGACAGACAAACCAAACTTAAGACTGGAAAAATGAGAAACAGACAGATTCCATCCCTAACCAAAACTGAGATACTCTTAACCTGGAATGTGGATTCTTCGGGTCAAAGGAAGCTGAAAATCATGGATATTATTAGCAACAAAAGAAACTGCTCATGGATAGCTTGCATTCGGTGGCCAAGGGGGAAGCCAGGGGACCATGCAAGTTGTATTGCTCTACCAGGCCATTCTGACCACAAGCATGGATAGAGGAAAGACTCATGCCCAAGACAGCATTTGCAGGATGAAATTCCTTTGTAAGAGGTAGGACAGCCACTCCCAACTGTCTGCTGGAATACGCTAGTGTGCCATGAGGAACCAATTCATTGGGTAATTAAAGTATCCTGTCCTGTGAGCTCAAAGAACCCACCCATACGGGAGGCTGCCAGCCATATCTCCTTGACGGTGGTGTTGCTTTTTTCTAGTCAGCCTATGTTGCCATGCTGCTGCTTTGACTCATTCAGTCACCCCCATGACATTTACTTTGTATGCCAGAGTGAGATTTTAGGTGCTTAATCACCAAGGATGTGAGATGGCTGGCATCAAGAATTGGTAGAAGACCTGCTCCATTCTGCAGTTACTAGCTAGTCCAGCACGGGGGTGGTGAGGACTGAACTGGGGGAGGTAACTTTTGAATCTGAAGAGCCACGTCCTCTGGTCTGGAAGGTACCAAAGGTTGGACAGTGATTCTCTGGAGGATACCTACTCCACCTGCAAGTCTTCCTCTGAGCCAGAGGGGGGATCAAGGCCAGAGAACATGACAAAAACAGCTCTCTTAGGGCACAATCCTATGCATGTTCAGGCAAAAGAAAGTCCTACAACTCCCAGCATGGCTGGCTGGGGAATACTGGGAGATGTAAGACTTCTTTCTGTCTCAACATGCACAAGATTGTGCCCTTAACTGGACAACTCAGGGGCTGAGCCTGAGGGCGTCATAAAAGCAATGCCTGATCAACCACTGATCCATGAGCAGCCCCATCCATGTTCAAAATATGCCCAGTAACAGCCTTGGCAAGTCTCCAAAAGGAGGGAGGTAACAGCAGCGCTGCCACCAAGAATGCTTCTCTGCACACCCAAGCATAAATGGGTCTAAGGAGAAACCTAGGTTGTTACTGAAGAACATGATGGGATATAGGGAGGAGCAGGCACCTTCTCAGCATATAAAGCAGGGGTACAGAATGTCCGGCCTGGGAGGGGGATGTCTGGCCCACCCAGTGTCCCGGTCTGGCCTGCCAGTATTCCCTAGATAGACATGCCCCTTCCTCTGGCCCTGCCCCCTTACCCTGGTCACTGATTGTTTGCTAGTTTCCTGGCTCTTGTGCAGTTTCCCCTGCCCCATTCTAAAAAGTTGAAATGCCTCTCCTAAGACCAGGCAACTGACAGAATGAGCTTTAAACGAAAATATGTTCGTATTTTTGGTTTTCTGGCTCCACCCCTTTGGCCTTCAGCTCCACCTACCACTTGAATGCAGCCCTTGAGAGCTACTCTGAAATGGAATTGGGGGCCTTAGGTTGAAAGACGTTCGACAACCATGAGATAATGCAATAAGGTTTCCAAAATACCATGGGTTTTCCTTTTCCCAGAAGATCTTCCAAGAGGACCCAGGTGAGTTGCTTCATTTTGCTGGTTCATCCCCATGTATCTCTCGACCCTGATGTGCATGAGGTTGTTAGCGCACCCTCGTCTTCTGTGGGTTGCTTCCTGTTTACCTTCCTGTTTACCTCCACTGCCCTGTATTTTGCTCACTCACAAATAGCTCTGGTTGTTTGCTAGCACTTTTATGGCCATTCTCCCAAATATTAATAGGAGTGAATCTCTACTACTTAAGTTATGAATGTAATCAATTTTGAGTCTTTAATTGTAATTTTTTTCCATAAAATTCTTTTAATTTAGTCTAATATAATGGCACATCAAGCAGTAATGGGTACATTAAATTGAATCATGATGTTCATATACACATTTTATGACACAATCAAATATCCTAATGCATTAATTCATGTCAATCAGTTAATAAAAATCAAATAGGAAACATTTTCTCTGCCGCTCCTAACCACACTGGGCCCATTTACTGAGCTTCAGAACTCTGTAGACCTTAACTGTTTGTAGAGTTCACTGTACCGAAAAGGTGTAAATAGATGACACATGTTTGCTTGTTGACAGACAGTTAATGGCTAAAAAAAAGTGCTGGTTTTATGCTGTTTAGAACAATGGAATTGGTCTCTCTTTTCCTGTAGTTGGGCAAAAGTTCAACTGACTTTCAAACAGCTCAGAATTCCACCCCTTCTCTCACTGGTGATTGGTTGGCTCTTCTCCCCCAAGAATACAGGTAATGTGAAAGTCATTCTAAAAGTCTAGATGGAAATATATCAAGTTTTCTCTCGTTTTGATTTGCTCACCTCCGATCAAGGGCAAAAGTTTTAACACCCACACTCCTTCATTAGCGGTGAGTAAATTAAATTTAAAACAATTGTAAAATGCAGATATTTTGAGCAGGCTCTTTGGACTTCTCATCTGCATTCCATTGACAGTTTATGGCTTTTTTCCCACCTCCTCTTTTACAGTGTAGGGACATTTGGCACCTTCCCAGCATCACCTTCTCAAATTAAATTTTTTAGACCCAACGTTGTCATGTGGAATTCAGAACAAAGCCCCCTGAAGGGGGTGGGGAGGGAATCCCAAAGGGAGGCTCCCCAGCTTCGAAAGTGAGGAAAGGGATGAGTCCCAATCTCTTATTCCACATGTACAGTTGACACATACATGTTGTTGCAAGGCAGGCTGAAGACAGAAGTTGCATTGAAAAATTGAGCTACCCTGTTGATAGATACTTCTGCTGCTCTATAACCATGGTGGTCAGAAGGCTGGAAGGCAGTACTGACTCTGCTCTGCAGGGACATTATCCTGAGGGTGTGTGTGGGGGGGTGTCAATATACATGGTGACCCCCTGATGGATATAGTGCAGGGGTGGGGAACATGCAGCCCTTCAGGTTTTGTTGGACTGCAGATCTCATAATCTCCAGCCAGCATGGCCATTGGTGAGGGATGATGGGAGTTATAGTCCAACAAGGTGTGGAGGTTCATATAGTCTCCACCCCTGGCAAAGGGGAATCCCAGGAGTATCACCATTGCCCCCAAAGCACAGTCCCATCCCTGACTCCTGACTGGGTGAAGGAGAAGCCAGGCTGTCAGGAAGCAGGACTAGGTGAAGGAGAAGCCAGGCTGTCAGGAACAAGTAAGGATGTATGGATTTTGTTAAATCGATTCTGTCGCAGATTGTCAAATGTCTTTCATTCCAACAGAATTGGGGGGGGGGTTGTATGAGAATTTCATTTGCACTAATGCACACTTGCGCGAGTGTGTATTTGCAAATGAATGAAATTGCACAAATCCCCCCAAAACCTAAAAAAAGAAGACACCCACAAGTCTGCAGAATCTGCACGACTCAGAAAAGCCAGTCCACTGAGGAATCCACAGGTCAGATTCATAGAAATCGGAACTCATCTGAATCTGTTGTGGATTTCCTTAACAGCCCTAGGAGCTGATTCTCCCACAGTTACAAGGACGGTGCCTGTCCATTGTTCAGGCAGCTGATCAAGGTAGGAAAAAAGGCATATTTTTGAGTGTAAGAGCCAAACTACACATGATGTTTGTCATATGGGCAAGATTTTTTTTTAAAAAAAGAAGAAACAGTTAGTATGGGAGGTCCTGAGCCAGACTGGAGACATGGCCTGGAGGGAGGGGTCCTTTAACCCTTTGCCTCTACCACAGCCCCAATCAGAACCTCCCCACATCTGGCAAGGGGAGAAAAGCTCCCATTGGCACCAGCAATGGCCTTTCTCCCCTTCCAAATAGCATGTGCATAGAGGAGGAGATGATTCCAATCAGCAGGACTGCAGGGTGGAGGCAAAGAGATAAAGCCCTTACCGCAATATCACCATCCTGATCCCGTTTGAGCCACCCACTGCCAGCCATTTGAAGAAACATCCTGCCTGCCAGGGCTAACCACATGTCAAACATCTAATCTGGCTCTAAGAGTGAAGTGCGCATGGAGTTTTAATAAGTTTTAATAATTGTCCCCAAGTTATCAAAGTTTGGGAAATACTGGATAGAATGCACATTGATGTGCATGAAATGTGGATTGCAATCCTATAAGCATCTACCTGGGAGTATGCTACATTGAACTAGGGCGGTGTTGTGAACTGGCGGTGTTCTCCAAGCATTAAATCCTCCTACAGCCGTGGTGTTAAACCTCGTCCGTCCCAAGGGCCAAATTCAATTCAGTTTCGGAGAAACTCTAGAACCACACACGTTCTAGTGGTGGTTGGGAGACAAAGTCAAAAAGATGTAGGGCCAAAAGCCAAAGGGTGGGTGGGGGGACACCAAAATACCAAAAGTACCAGCAAATTTCAGTTTAAACCTCTTCCTGCCAGTTACTGGGTGTGGGATTCTGGGAGCTGTAGTCCAACACACCTGGAGGGCAACAGGTTGGGGAAAGATGCTTTAGGAGAAGCATTTCAACATTTTAGAATGGGCTGGGGGGGGGCTATGCAAACGCCGGAAACCACAAAACAATTGGTGGTCAGGGGGAAAGGAGGTGAGACCAGGGGAGGTGGACCAGACTGGGACCCCAGTTGGGCCAGCTTTGAGCTGCAGGCCTGAGGTTCAGCAGCCCTGTCTTGCAGCCAAATTACAGTCAACATGCCAACCCAAAAACAATTTTGATGATACTTCTTACCCTATTGTTATCAGTGCTATTGTGGTACATTTTGAAGTGCAGGAGCTCATCATGCTGTGTACTGCTGTACGCGCGCACACACACATGCACGCAGGCACACACCCCGCCCCAGGGCACTAGCACATACCACAATACCCATTAATTAGGATCAGCATGATTGTAATCCCACGCATAGTGATCTGGGACTGGGAGTAAGAAAGACCCACTGAACTCAGTGGTGCTTCATTCCGACTGCATAGGTTCAGCTTGTAAAACACACTGAGCTTCAGCAAAAGATCTTCAACCAACTGAAAGGCAACCATTAGCTTTTAATTAGACATGCAAACGATCTTGCAAAGAGTGAAGTAGGAACCCATCGAAGAAAAGGAAAGAGATATCCAGCCTTTTCTTCATTTTTTTCCTCATTTGCTGACTTCCTGTATGTTAACTTGTCACAAACAATAATACATCTGAAAAGCCTCATTATCCTCTCATTGACTTTCCAGAGCAAAGAAGGCCCATCATTTACCCTAGAGCTCTGCCATGTGACATCACTGCTCCTGCTTGGGAAAAGGCCCAGACTTGCACTTCCCCTATCTTCCCCCATCTTCCCCCTCCACCACACCACTGATGAAAGGGTTTTTCCTAGTACCTTTGGGAGGGTCCCTTTTTCCTGAGGCTGAATGATGTGGGACTTGTCTTCTCTGTGGAACTTAAAGTGAGCTTCCTGGGACAGTTGTTTTATGTATACTCACTGGCCATAAAAGACTGGGTTTGATTCCTCCACCACTGTAAGGTCGATTGTGGGATATGAATATGTTCCCATCCCATCCCTTCTCTTCACCTAGGACTCTATACAGCCCTTGGGGCCAGCGCTAATGTGTGTTGGAGCCAGCACCCTGAGATATTTCCCCAGTGAAGAGGTATCATACCCCGTCATGAACACTTTGTGAATGGAACATCCATAAACTAGACTGCCAACTAATCAGACCATAAATTAATTTTATTTATTTATTTATTTATTTTTACATTTATATCCCACTTATGCCCTCTTATGAATAGGGATGCTGGAGAAATTCGAGATGGACTAAAATGAGCTCAGATTTCTGAGACTCCGACCTGTGGAATCCACTGCGGAGTGACCCCCTCAGGCCTCGCGGAGTCTGTGGACTTCCGGATGATTTTTTTACTTTCCCTAAATTTACGCATATAGATTCATAGGAAAATATGTAAGTTTCTACGAGGAAATGTTGAATGGAATGGAGGACAATACGCCAGATGTTACATACTAAGGTAAATTATGTAAATACTTACGTAAATACTTACATAATGATTACGTAATTATTTGCATATTTTTTCACATGATGGAAAAAAAATTGCATCCGTCTGTGGGTGGACGATGGAACAAAAGGCACCTGACAATCCATGAAACGCAGATGGAGCTGATTTTACACAGTCCGTACATCCCTACTTCTGAGGAACCCAAAGCAGCTTACATAATCTGCCTCCTCTCCATTTTTATCTTCACGTCAACCCTGTGAGTTAGGTTAGACTGAGAGTCAGTGACTGGCCCAAAGTCACCCAGTGAGCTTCATGGCTGAGTGGAGACTGGAACCCAGATCTCCCGAGTCCCGGTCCATCACCATCAGGCACAGATGGGCTTGAAAGAGGAATCAGGTGGATCAGGTGAATCAGACACTGGCTGCCAGCTCTCTGTCGTACCCTGGCTGCTGGTCATAGGGAGGACTGGCAGGCAGCTTGCTTGCTTATTTATTTATCATCATTGTCATCAAAATCTATTGATCAACTGACCACAGTATTGTTTGTTTGTTTGTTTGTCATCCCATAGCCTATGTTTTCTGGGTGACATACAATTAACCAGTTTAAAACATTAAAAAAAAATACAATCCAATCAAATGCTAAACTCCAATAAAGCCAACCAACCAGAACCAATGAAAAGTGAATGTAATCCTGGCCATTATATTTGACCTCATTGTGGAGAGAGCTTGGACAGTCAAACCACAGCCTATAATCCTCCTGCCTTGGAAAGTCAAGGGATACCAGAAAACCACTGACTTAAGAGTTGGGCTGAAAGTGCACACTTTTGGGGAGTGCTGGGGTGAGAAATTCACTTATCCTTTCCTTTCACCTGCTAACAGCCCCTATCTTGTTTCCCCCATAATGTCCTTCCAAATGACAATGTGTCATCACACATAACAGCATTTTCAGGACCATTGTGGGGGGAAATTATTCCTGCCAATGGCGGTGGAAGAGTCAGCATCCCTCCCCAGAATACCCATAAGAATTATAAGAGGGACCTTATGGTGGAAACAAAATGGCAACAGCATGCAGCTGGGCACCAGAAAAATGCAATGCAGCCAGAGATACATTTGCCCCCTACTCTGAAAATCATCCCCCTCCAATCTCCAAAATGTCCCCCACTTTAGAAATTTAGATTAGAACATTCTCACTACTGGTATTTTATATATGGTGTTAAAATATGCCTGGAAAGTGGGACAGAGGCATTGTGTTTTGATCCCTAATATGATATCTTGTCAACTAGTTACACCAGCATGGAGAAAAACATCTGATCTGCATGAGTGGCTTGTTGCATGGAAGCCATGAGGAGAAAGTTAAAGCAGAGGAAGTGAAAGTGACTGTCCCAAAGGTACCATGGGGATTTTTAAAATACCAATCAGCCAAGAGACATCACCCAACATGCTCTGAGTTGTTGTTGTTCAGTCGTTAAGTCCGACTCTTCGTGACCCCATGGACCAAAGCACACCAGACCTTCCTGTCCTCCGCTCTCTCCCAGAGTGTGCTCAAGTTCATATTCATTGCATCGGTGATGCTACCTGGCCATCTCATCCTCTGCCGTCCCCTTCTCCTTTTGCTTTCAATTTTTCCCAGCATCAGGGTCTTTTCCAGTGACTTTTCTCTTTGCATTAGGTGGCCAAAATATTTGAGCTTCAGCTTCAGTATCTGTCCTTCCAATGAGTACTCAGGGTTGATTTCCTTTAGGATTGACTGATTCGACCTCCTTGCAGTCCAGGGGACTCGTAAGAGTCTTCTCCAGCACCACAGTTCAAAAGCATCAATTCTTCGGCGCTCAGCCTTCCTTATAGTCCAGCTCTCACAGCCATACATTACTACTGGGAAAACCATAGCTTTGATTATACAGACCTTTGTCGGCAAGGTGATGTCTCTGCTTCTTACTATGCTGTCTAGGTTTGCCAGAGCTTTCCTCCCAAGGAGCAAGCGTCTTTTAATTTCATGGCTACAGTCACCATCTGCGCTGGTGATCTTGGAGCCCAAGAAAATAAAATCTGTCACTGCTTCCATTTCTTCCCCTTCTATATGCCAGGAAGTGATGGGGCCAGATGCCATGATCTTCGGTTTTTTAATGTAGGGATGTCAGAGAATTTCTCCACGAATCTCGGGGAGGCCGAATGCCAACGCATTCAGCCCCCCGAAATTGGCGGTGAAATTCTCCGCCCCCCCGGGATGGGACTTACCTCCCTCGAATGTCCCTCTCAGCGGCGGGTCCCAAAGGCGGTTCAGCGGGGGCGGGGGCGGGGGCCGGTCTTCTGACTGGCTGCTGCCGCCGCCATTACAAAGTGAATTAAAAAACAACAACACAAACCTGTGATAGGCTACGTAACGAGTTACGTAGCCTATCACGGCTAGATTTCTAAAGTCAATTTCCAAAGCTATTTGCGTTGCCCTTATTTTCGCCGTAGTCTACGTAAATCTTTACGTAGTCTACCCAGGCCCAAATAAGGAATGCAAATGGCGGCGCCCGTGGGCGCCACCCTTTGCGTACGCGCTTTTTTTTTTCTTCAAAGTCACCCGTGATAGGCTACGTAACGATTTACGTAGCCTATGACGGCTGACTTTGGAAATCTAGCTGTGATAGGCTACGTAAATCGTTACGTAGCCTATCACAGCTGTGTGTGTGTGTGTTTTAAATTCACTTTTTTATTTCGCGGCCGGGGAGACGGGGTGCTTCTCCCTGGCCTGAATTTTGGCTGGGAGAGGCGGGGCGCCTCCCCCCCAAGCCTGAACTTCGGGGGGAGAACCGAAGCGCCTCCCCCCCACCGCGAAGCAAGCTGCGGGACCAGGTAAGTGACTTTCGTACATCCCTATTTTAAAGTTGAGTTTCAAACCAGCTTTTGCACTCTCCACTTTCACCCTCAACAAGAGGCTCTTGAGATCCTCTTCGCTTTCTGCCATTAGGGTGGTATCATCTGCGTATCGGAGGTTGTAGATAATTCTCCCGGCAATCTTAATTCCGACCTGTGATTCATACAACCCGGCGTTTCTCATGATGTACTCTGAATATAAGTTAAATAAGCAGGGTGACAATATAAAGCCTTGTCATGCTCCTTTCCCAATTTGGAACCAATTGGTTGTTCCATGTCCGGTTCTTACTGTTGCTTTTATGTCCCTCGTACAGGTTTCTCAGGAGACAGGTAAGGTGGTCTGGTACTCCCATCTCTTTCAGAATTTGCCACAGTTTGTTGTGATCCACACAATTACAGGCTTTAGCGTAGCCAATGAAGCAGAAATAGATGTTTTTCTGGAATTCTCTTGCTTTCTCCATGATCCAGCGAACGTTGGCGATTTGATCTCTAGTTCCTCTGCCTCTTCGAAACCCAGCTTGTACTTCCGGTAGTTCTCGGTTCACATGCTGCTGAAGCCTAGCTTGTATGATTTTGAGCATAACCTTGCTGGCATATGAAATGCCACCGCAATTGTACGGTGGTTTCAACACTCTTTGGCATTGCCCTTCTTTGGGATTGTAATGTAAACTGACCTTTTCCAGTCTTGTGGCCACTGTTGAGTGTTCCAAATGTGTTGGCATATTGAGTGCAGCACTTTAACAGCATCATCTTTTAGGATTTTAAATCCTATTCCAGCTCAGCTGGAATACTGTCATCTCTGCTAGCTTTGTTGTTACTAATGCTTCCTAAGGCCCACTTGACTTCACTCTCTAGGATGTCCAGCTCAACTTCAGTGACTGCACTGTCATGGCTATCAGGGACTTTATTTATTTATTTATTTATATACCGCCCAATAGCTGAAGCTCTCTGATCTTTCTGACATTAAGATCTTTCCTGTATAGTTCTTCTGTGTATTCTTTCCACCTCTTCTTAATCTCATCTGCTTCTGTTAGCTCCCTGCCTTCTTTGTCCTTTATCATGCCCGTCTTTGCACAAAATGTTCCCTTGAGATCTCTGATTTTCTTGAAAAGATCTCTAGTCTTTCCCATTCTATTGTTTTCCTCGATTTCTTTGCATTGTTCATTTAAGAAGGCCTTCTTGTCTCTCCTTGCTTCTCTGGAAATCTACATTCAGTTGGATATATCTTCCCCTTTCTCCCTGCTTTTCACTTCCCTTCTTTCCTCAGCGACTTGTAAAGCCTCATCAGACCACCACTTGGCTTTCTTGCATTTCTTTTTCTTTGGGATGGATTTTGTTGCTGCCTCCTGAACAATGTTACGGACCTCTGTCCATAGTTCCTCAGGCACTCTGTCTATCAGGTCTAATCCCTGAAATCTATTCATCACCTCCATTGTATATTCATAAGGGATATGATTGAGGTCATACCTGAATGGTTTAGTGGTTTTCCCTACGTTCTTCAATTTAAGCCGAAATTTTGCCATAAGAAGCTCATGATCTGAGCCACAGTCAGCTCCAGGTCTTGTTTTGACTGACTGTATAGAGCTTCTCGATCTTAGGCTGCAAAGGACATAATCAATCTGATTTTTATATTGACCATCTGATGATGTCCATGTGTAGACTCGCCTCTTGTGCTGTTGGAAAAGAGTGTTTGCTATGATCAGCATGTTCTCTTGGCAAAACTCTATTAGCCTTTGTCCTGCTTCATTTTGTACATCAAGGCCATGCTTGCCTGTTATCCCAGTTATTTCTTGACTTCCTACTTTAGCATTCCAATCCCCTATGATGAAGAGGACATCTTTTTTTGGTGTTAGTTCTAGAAGGTGTTGTAGGTCTTCATAGAACCGATCAACCTCAGCTTCTTCGGCCTCAGTGGTTGGGGCATAGACTTGAATTACTGTGATGTTGAATGGTTTGCCTTGGATTCGTACTGAGATCATTCTATTGTTCTTGAGATTGTACCCCAGTACTGCTTTTCCCACCCTTATGTTGACTATGAGTGCTACTCCATTTTTTCTAAGGGATTCTTGCCCACAATAGTAGATATAATGGTCACCTGAATTAAATTCGCCCATGCTTGTCCATTTTAGTTCGCTGATTCCCAAGATGTCGATGTTCAATCTTGCCATCTCATGTTTGACCACCTCCAGCTTACCTTGATTCATTGATCCTATTTATTTATTTATTTATTGCATTTATACCCCGCCTTTTTTCCTCTTGCAAGGAACCCAAGGCGGCTTACATTATCCTCCTCCTCTCCATTTTATCCTCACAACAACAACCCTGTGAGGTGGGTTGGGCTGAGAGTCTGTGACTGGCCCAAAGTCACCCAGTGAGCTTCCATGGCTGAGTGGGGACTAGAATCCGGATCTCCCAGCTCCTAGTCCAACACTCTTGCCATTACACCACACAGGTTCCTAAACAATATTGTTCTTTACAGCATCGGATTTTCTTTTCACCACCAGACACATCCACAGCTGAGTGTCCTTTCGGCTTTGGCCCAGCCGCTTCACTCTTTCTGGCGCTACTTGGAAATTCCCTCTGCTCTTCCCCAGTAGTATATTGGACACCTTCTGACCTGAGGGGCTCATCTTCCGGCGTCATCTCTTTTAGCCTTGTGATACATTCCATGGGGTTTTCTTGGCAGGAATACTGGAGTGAGTTGCCATTTCCTTCTCCAGTGGACCACCTTTTGTCAGAACTCTCTGCCATGACCTGTCCATCTTGGGTGGCTCTGCATGGCATAGCTTATGGCTTCACTGAGTTACTCAAGCCCCTTTGCCACAACAAGGCAGTGATCCATGAAGGGGATGCTCTGAGTAGTGATGAGCAAACACACTTGGAAAGTTACAAATCTAATGCTATAAGTTCAAATTAAAGTTCTGTGTTACTATGTAATGTTGTAGTAGCTTTAAATTTTTGTGCCTGCATGTCATCAAAGTGCATCCTGGGAATGTGGCATGCATAACATAGCACTCTTTTTCTGTGCTTTGTATCACAACATCATGTGTCATGATGACACACCCTTCTCTGATTAGCTAATTATTTACAATTGTAGATCAGCCTGGAGACAAAGGTGGAAGCAGCAGCTGCTGAAACAGAACAAGCCAAAGCAGCTGCAAAAATGCCTGTTTAACATGGGTCTGGGCATACTGGCAACATTGGCCAGTGTTTATTTTTATATTAATCTTTTAAATTGTGATTTTAACAAAACAAAACAGAAACAAATTATGCAGAAAAAGGGGGAAAGGACAAGAAATTACACACATAGAGATATGGATATTCCAATAAATACAACATTCTAGAGAAAAAACAAAGAAATTATGCATAAGCTTCAAGAAAAGCTAACCAAATATCCATATATTTATTAGGGTTGTGCACCGCTTTGGCCCAAGGCCCGAACCCCAAGTCAAAACGGGCTGCTTCGGGTCACTTTGTGCCCCTTTCGAGATGAAGCGGAGGGGCATGAAGTGACCTGGAGCAGGTCAGGGGCTCACTGAAGCACTCGGTGCGTTTCAGTGCTTTGGCCCCCAGCCCAGCCCAGCCCCCCCCCCAGTTGTCTTCTTCCAGGGAGTCGCCATTTTTAAATTTTTCATTTCATTTCTATACCGCCCAATAGCCGAACTTCAAGGAAGCAGCTTCCGAGTCAGATCAGGGGGTCCCTGCACAGCCCTAATGTTTATCCATTTGCAAGTGGTGCCTATATACCACCCATTAAAATGTCGATAGTGTTGTTGGGTCCTCAATTCATTGCGTTATAGGAGGTGAACATTTTTCCTTCCAGTGTTGTAATATCATTTTTTTAGCTGTCAAGAGGGCTCAGAAAATCCATTTGCGCTGACTGTATGTTAACTTCCAAGAAACCAGTAAATAGTTTAGGAGGACATGTACAACATTCAGTATTAAAAACTGTTCCAGTACAAAGTTTATCCATATTATGACCTCCTCCCAAAAGGTAGTGACTATTGGGCATCGCCAAAACTTATGAATAAAAAAAGCATAAGGTGTATTACATTGCGAATAGTTATGCAGATTAGACAAATCCGTATTAAAAAGACATTGTGGAGTCCAATAAATCCAAAACAAGATTTTTTTGCTAATTTTTTATAGCCTAAGGTGACACTGTCAAGGGTGAAAGTAAAATCATGTTGTGCTTGTGCATTACTTTGGAATCTAAAGGCTTGCAGCAAGGATTGACAACCTCAACCAACTTTCATACATTTCTCAGCCTAATTTCAAAAACCCTCTGCACTTGATCAGTTCAGACCTTTGGCAAGAGGAATCTGTCCCCTCCTTGGGCAGAAAGGAAGAGAGAGAGAGAGTGTGTGTGTGAGAGAGAGACAGACAGACAGACAGACAGACAGACAGACCGAGAGAAAGACAGAGAGAAGTGGGTGGGTAGAAAGGGAGAGAAAAGGAGGAGGCAGAAATAACAAGAGAAAAAAAGTGACCCACACACTTTTGCCACTGGCCCTGCCCACTGCTGGCTTTGGCCCTGCCCACCATCAGCATGGAAACCCTGAGAGACTACCCAAGAGGGAATGTTGCTCTCAACAGAAAAAAAGTTTACCCACCCCTGGGTTACAGCAGCGAACAACTGAACATGCTCAATGATGGCAGCATTTGGCTTATTCTAACCATGTAAGCCACACTGGCACAGAAACTGGAGATTAACTCATTATCAATCACGGTTTGAATAATGTCAGCATTGAATTTTGAAGGAAATACATCAAGGCTCATTCTATATTTGAACATCACAAACCTAATAGATCTGACTGGCATACCGACTAAGTTTGGATGTTGGCAGCATCATTACAGAAAACGAAATGCTTCTGCTAAAACATTCAAAAATATTCCTACTGTTTAGGGAAGGAGGTAGTGCAGAATGAAATCAGGAAAAAATATTAATGCCTTGATATCAATGCTTCAGTTCTGTTGAGTGGGTCTGAATCTCTCTATGCCCTTGTGTTTGAATATCAGCCAGTGTTAATGTTGATTTGAGAAACAAGGCAAAATGACAGCACTGTGAAGCTGGGGAGCATGTTAAGAACGAGGTAGAGAGAATGTTGCCTGTGTCTGCGACTGGCATAGACGAGAGATCCCTCTGCTGATTAGACACTGCAGTAAATTCAAACTGCTTGCAGATGGCAAACAATTATGTTTTACATATTGGCGACGAGAAGAACCCATTGCCACCATCCTCCCCCCACCAAACAACCGTCGAAACATTATCCCATTTCGCTTGCCTGGCTGTAAGGTAAAGAGGACTCTAATCTATAACATATGCAGGTGCATAAAGTCACTTGAAATTAAAATTAAAAATACCTCCAGAGGAAAAAGGATGCTTTCCCTTTATATTCCAAGCCTTTCATACAAAAACAATTTCCAATAGAGCAGAATGAACCAATTCATAGCAACTGAGGACACGAAGGTCAGAAATAATTTTTTATGCAGGAGATCATCACGTTGAGTTTGCTTGAAGTTTTAGTGTTTCCCCATTTTTCCTAGAGATGTATCACAGAGAAGGGAAGGGAATTTACAGTGCAGTCCTACGTGTGTTTAGCCTGATTCAAAGTGCTGGTATTAACATTCAAAAAGCCCTTAACGGATTGGGGCCAGGTTCTCTGAAGGACTGCCTACTCCCATATGTGCCTGCTCAGACATTAAGATCATCCTCAGCGTTCTTCCTCCGTGAGCCCCTGCCAAAGGAGGTGAGGCAGGTGGCTATTAGGAGGAGGTAGGGGTGGACGAAAGTCCCTTACCTGTCCTCGAAGGACGTTCGCGGTGGGGGGGAGGCGCTTCGCTGCTCCCCCCGCGAAGTTCAGGCCGGGGGGGAGGCTTCCCGCCTCGGCCCGGCCGAAATTCAGGCCGGGGGGGAGGCTTCCCGCCTCGGCCCGGCCGAAATTCAGGCCGGGGAGGAGGCTTCCCGCCTCGCCTGGCCGCGAATGCGAAAGGTTTTTTTTTTTTTAAACGCCCCGATAGGCTACGTGACGATTCACATAGCCTATCACGGCTAGATCTGCAAAGTCAGCCGTGATAGGCTACGTCAATCGTCACGTAGCCTATCACAGGTGACTTTAAAAAAAAAAAAGCGCATACGCTAATGGCGGCCCCCATAGGGAGCTGCCATTCGCGTTCCTTATTTAGTCGTTGTAGTCTACGTAAATGTTTACGTAGACTACGGCGAAAATAAGGGCAACGCAAATAGCTTTGCCCTTATTTTCGCCGTAGTCTACGTAAATCTTTACGTAGACTACAGCGACCAAATAAGGAACGGGAATGGCGGCTCCCTATGTGGCCGCCATTATCCGTACACACTTTTTTTTTTTTTTTTAAGTCACCTGTGATAGGCTATGTGACGATTGACGTAGCCTATCACGGCTGACTTTGCAGACCTAGCCGTGATAGGCTACATGAATCATCACGTAGCCTATCAGGGGGCATTAAAAAAAAAAAAAAACTTTCGCGTTCGCGGCCGGGATTTGCTGACTTTGCAAATCTAGCCGTGATAGGCTACGTTAATCGTTACGTAGCCTATCAGGGGGCGTTTTTTTTTTCATTTATTGCAATGGCGGCGGTGGCAGCCGGTCGAAAGACCGGCTGCCGCTCCCGCCCCGCTCGAACACCCGCCGAACCGCCAGCCGGACCCGCCGCCGGGAGGGACATTCCGCGAAGGTAAGTCCCGTCCCGGGGGGGGGGGTGCGGGGGATGGGGGGGTTCGGAAGATTTCTCCCCGAAACTTGTTCAGGGGGCCGAACACGTTGGCACTCGGCCCCCCGAAGTTTCGGGGAGAAATTCTCCGCCAACCCTAGGAGGAGGGCCTTTTCTGCTGTGGCACCCCGGCTGTGGAATGAACTACCTAGAGAGGTTTGCCTGGCACCTACATTGTATTCCTTCCGGCACCAGGTGAAGACCTTTTTACTTTCCCAGGCATTTTAGCATTTTAGCTTTCTAGACTTTCAGCGTTGCTGCTTTAAATCTGTATTTTAAATCCCTGCACTGCTGCTAGGTTTTCTTCTAGTTGTATTGTTATACTGTGGTTTTACTGTATTATATATTTTATATTGTTTTATTGTGTGCTCTTTGGTTTTAATTTTTGTCAGCCGCCCAAAGAGGTTCAGCTATTGGGCAGTATAGACATGAAATAAATAAAAAAATAAATATTAAAAAGTCCTACAACTCCCAGCATTCCCCAGCCAGCCACGCTGGCTGGGGAATGCTGGGAGTTTTAGGAATTTTCTGCCTAAACATGCATAGGATTCCACCCTTAGGGCACAATCCTATGGAGAGAGTCAGCAGCCTCTGAAGACTGAGGCTACTGAGTATCCAAGGCAGGGTAGTAGGAGGCAGGAGCATGGAGGCAATCCAGCCATGCTCCAGCCGTCCTGCATTTCTGCTAGATGGGCGATTTTGCCTCTCTAGCTGCAGTGCTTCCAAGAGGGAGGGATGGAGGCTGAGGTTTGCACAGGAAGCTGTGTAACACAGATTTCCTGTTCCCCTCCCCACCCATGAATGATCCCTTCTCCATCCTCCATTTCTGAGCACAGAGATGTAGCTGGCGCAGAAAGAACCGCACCGGCGATAAGGGGGTGGGGGCAGGGATGGGGTGCACGCGTTTTGGGCTCTGACCCCAGAAACCGTACAATCCTATGTCCCCCCAGACACTGTCCGTTGGCTTTTCTAGAAGGTTTATCACATGGAATGAAATTTAGGTTAATTAATTAAGGCTGGAATGACATATTATGAGGCAACCATGGGGGCCTGGGGGAAGTGCATTTACTGGGAGAATTTGCAAGCTCCCCCCTTCCAGTTTCCCCTTTCCAGTGCCCCCACACAATAGACTACCCCCCTGCCACCCCTCAAAACCCCCCGGGACGGACCCTACCTGGTGGCGGCGACTGCTCCGGGTCGTTGTCTTCATTCCGCAGCCATCCGCTGCTGGGCTGTGGAACGAAATGGCGGCCAGTGTAGCGGCCGCCATTTGCGTCCCTGCCCGTGGCTATGATTGGCTATGCAAATATTTATGTAGCTTATCACAGCAAAGAGCAGGGACACAAATGGCGGCTGGGTAGCCATCCATAGGGATGTACAGATCCCCTTACCTGGGGTCTGTGGGGGGGTCTGCAGGCAGGGGGAGGACTGGATTGCCTCCCCCCGGAATCCTCCCCAGCCAGCTCCACTTTGCAGGGAGTCTGCGGAGTTGCCGGCTGACTCCGGCCAACTCCGGCCACTGCCGGACTTCCGGCTGCGGCCGGTCTGTGGATGCAAATGGCGTCCGGCGTAGGGGATAGGGATGGACGAAAGTCCCTTACCTGATCCTGAAGCTTGCTTCGCGGTGGGGAGGGAGGCGCTCCGTCCCTCCCCCCGAAATTCTGGCCGGGGGGGAGGCGCCCCGTCCCTCCCCCCGAAATTCTGGCCGGGGGGGAGGCGCCCCATTCCTCCGGCTGCGAAACCTCCTCTCCTGCCAGGATGCAAATGGCGGCGGCCGTAGCCTCCGCCGTTTGCGTCCCTGCAGTCAGCCGTGATAGGTTACGTAAATGTTTACATAGCCTATCACGGCTGACTTTTAAAAAAGCGCATACGCAAATGGCGGCCACCATTTGCGTTCCTTATTTTGGCACGTGTAGTCTACGTAAACATTACGTAGACTACGGCGAAAATAAGGGGAACGCTATTTGCGTTCCCCTTATTTTCGCCGTGGTCTACGTAGATATTTACGTAGACTACACGTGCCAAAATAAGGAATGCAAATGGCGGTGCCCATGGGTGCCGCCATTTGCGTATGTGCTTTTTTTCCCCAAAGTCAGCCGTGATAGGCTACGTAAACATTTACGTAGCCTATCACGGTGTTTTTAAAAAATCTAGCCGTGATAGGCTACGTAAATCTTTACATAGCCTATCACGTTTGTTTGTTTGTTTGTTTGTTTGTTTGTTTTTACTTGGAAATGGTGGCGGCGGCAGCCGGTCAGAAGACCAGCTGCCGAACCGCCGCCGAACCCCCGCCGAACCACTGCCGAACTGCCCCCGGAGCCGCCGCTGCCGCCGCCAGGGACATTTGAACAAGGTAAGTCCCGTCCCGAGGGGGGGTGGCGGGGGGGTGGCAGACCGTTTCTCCACCAATTTCAGGGGGCCGAATGCGCTGGCATTCGGCCTCCCCGAGATTCGTGGAGAAATTCTCTGACATCCCTAGTTGGGGATGCCATTTGCATTCCTGCTGTTAGCTGTGATTGGCTACGTAAATATTTATGTAGCCTATCATGGCCACATAACCATAGCCTATCATGGCAGGGACGCAAATGGCATAGAGGACACCATCACATTGGCTGTGACTGGCTATATAAATATTTACGTAGCCAGTCACGGCCAACAGCAGGAATGCAAATGACATCCCCTACGCCAGACGCCATTTGCATCCGCAGACCGGCCGCGGCTGGAAGTCCGGCAGCGGCCGGAGTCGGCCAGAGTCAGCCGGCAACTCTGCAGACTCCCCGCGAAGCGGAGCTGGCTGGGGAGGATTCCGGGGGGGAGGGGCGATTAGATGCTGATATCAACCCCACTGTATGACTTTCAGCCTAGCCAGTAATGGAGGCAGCAGGAGTTTTCAACAGTGCAAGAAGACTATTTGCTTCAGGGGTGAGGAGCCTCTTTTAGCCCAAGGGTTAAATTTAATTTTGGGGAAACTCTCAGGGACTGTAAACCAGTGGAGGCTGGTGGCTCTGATGTCAGTGGGACTGTGAATTCACTCCGGCTGACTCCGGCCAACTGCAAAAAGAAAAGGCCTATTCAATTTGGGGGCCACTTCAGAAAAGGCCTGCTCATGAGTAGCCATCCATAGGGATGTACAGATCCCCTTACCTGGGGTCTGTGGGGGGGTCTGCAGGCAGGGGGAGGACTGGATCTCATCCCCCCGGAACCCTCCCCAGTCAGCTCCACTTCATGGGGAGTCTGTGGAGTTGCCAGCCAACTCCGGCCAACTCCAGCCGCTGACGGATTTCCGGCCACGGCCGGTCTGCGGACACAAATGGCGTCCGGCGTAGGGGATGCCATTTGCATTCCTGCTGTTGGCTGTGATTGGCTACGTAAATATTTATGTAGCCTATCATGGCCAAAGACAGGGACGCAAATGGCATAGCGGATGCCATTTGCGTCCCTGCCATTGGCTGTGACTGGCTATGTAAATATTTACATAGCCAATCACGGCCAACATCAGGGATGCAAATGGCGTCCGCTACACCATTTGCGTCCCTGCTCTTTGCCGTGGTAGGCCACGTAGATATTTACATAGCCAATCATGGCCAATGGCAGAGACGCAAATGGCGTCCGCTACGCTGGACACTATTTTGTTCCACAGCCTGGCAGTGGATGGCTGAGGAGCAAAGAGGGTGACCTGGACCAGCCACCGCCAGGTAGGTTCCATCCTGGGGGGATTTCGGGGTGTGGCGGGGGGGTAGTCCATTCCGCCACGGACTCCGGAGGGACGGATTCCAAAGAACCAGCCTCATTGGAGTCCCTGGCGGATTTCTCTGCCATCCCTAGCCATCCACTGAATCTCAGTATGTGGGTGAACTTGGAGTAGGGCCTCAGATGATGATCTCAGGGAACAAGTAGAAACATGTGGGAAGAGGCAGTCCTTTAGATACTGTGGCACCAAACCATGTTAGGGGCAATTCAATTTGCTACATGACATCGTAAAGCTAATTCCAAGGGAAATGCTTCGTGTCCTCACTTCGAATGAATTGACACTTTTGCCTCCGTTTGTAGGTTCCCCCAAATTACTTCAAATAGAGAGGAGCTTTTCACAGAGGGTGAAAATTTCCACAAAAAGCTACATTTCAGCTCGGCACCAAGTCCCACGTGATGGAAGTTGTCCTGGCCAGTTAACGTAAAAGCTCTAACCACTGGGTATCTTCATATTAAATGGATTGCATTCAAATAATTAACCATTTTCTCTGCTTCCTTTTTGAAGGTTTCTGTAAATGGTTGGTCTTCTTCTGCTGCTTCTTCCCAAAGGCATCGCACCAGCCTGTCTACCAAGAGATAAGTAAGTCTATAAGTACAACTCAGGGGAAGCAATATAGGAAAGGAAAGTTGCTCCCTTCTAAGGGGTTGGGAAATGAAATGAAGACTGCGCTATGATTCGTGACCCCTGATATTCCTTTGTACAAGCGACTGGAAGCAAAAGGTGAACAAAATGTAGGGGTGCACGAAAGTCACTTACCTGGTCTCGCAGCTTGCTTCGCGGTGGGGATAGTAAAGATAGTCTACTATCTTTACGTAGACTACGGCGAAAATAAGGGCAACGCAAATAGCGTTGCCCTTATTTTCGCCGTAGTCTACGTAATCTTTACGTAGACTACAGTGACCAAATAAGGAACGCGAATGGCGGCTCCCTATGGGGGCCGCCATTAGCCGTACGCGCTTTTTTTTTTAAAAGTCACCCATGATAGGCTACGTGACGATTTTCGTAGCCTATCACGGCTGACTTTGCAAATCTAGCCGTGATAGGCTACGTTAATCGTCACATAGCCTATCACGGGGGCGTTTTTTGTTTTTTTTACTTTTCTTGGAATGGTGGCGGCGGCAGCCGGTTGAAAGACTGGCTGCCGCCCCTGCCCCTGTCAAAGCCCTGCCGAACTCCGCTGCGACCCACCACCGGGAGCGACATTCGGGAAAGGTAAGTCCCATCCCGGGGGGGGCGGGGGGTGGAGAATTTCTCCCCGAAACTACTTCAGGGGGCCGAATACGTTGGCACCCGGCCCCCCGAAGTTTCGGGGAGAAATTCTCCCCCATCCCTAATAAAATGTTGGTATCAGACTTGCCAAAGCTTTGCAGGAACATTAAACAGACACATTATAATCCCAATGCTTTTGAGCAGCTTTCATTCCACATTATCTAACCTCTTTCATTGCTTGTCCTCTGAGGTTTTGCTTATGAGGAACCTGGTTTTTGTTTTTCCTTCCAAAAGCACCCACTACTGTTCAGGAATTCCCAAGCCTTCTAACATGAAACAAAAGTGTACAATAGTTCTATATTAAACTACAACCAAAACTCTACCCCAGGAGAGGAAGCCTGTACAATATGAAAGTTCATCTTATTCAAAAACCTGTTTTCTCACAGTGTACAGAAGCCCCGTATTTATTTATGTATTATTTATTTCATTTCTATACCACCCAATAGTTGAAGCTCTCTGAGCAGTTCACAAAAATTAGATAACCAGTAGATAACCAGTGAATCCCTTCTGCATCCCCTTTCATTTTTTTTTTTCTGTTTTCTTAGGGGCAATTCATAAAACAAAACAAAAACTTTGTGAGTTCAACTTGCACAGCTAAGTGTACTCCTGATATTTAATTTAGGTTGTGTGCTTTTTTAAGGCTTAAAGAAATCCATGACATCTGTTAGCTCAATACCTGAATGTTTTCTAAACTGAGAGCTAAATAGAACCCAGAGGGTTTGATCCAATCCTTCCTTCCTTCCTTCCTTCCTTCCTTCCTTCCTTCCTTCCTTCCTTCCCTCCCATATAAGTAGGTCCCAGGGCATGGTCTGAAGGCACATGAGGCAGCCGCCTTGCTGAAGTTAAGCAGGTCTGGGTCTGGTCAGTGCTCGGAGGAGACCACCTGGGGACCACATGTAGCCACCTTGAGTTCCACAGTGGAAGAAAGGTGGGGTATAAATGTAATAAATAAATAAATAATTACATAAATAGTTCTTATACTGCTTAACACAATAAAATCTCTAAGGGTGCAATCCTATGCATGTTTAGTAAGAAAGAAGTCCTACATCTCCCAGCTGTCTGGGGAATGCTGGGAATTGTAGGACTTTTTTTCTGTCTAAACATGCGTAGGATCGCACTCTAAGCAGTTTACACTAAAATACATATGCAATATGATATAATAACAATGTAACAATAATAAATAATAAATAATCAACCATTTCCATAAATAATCAGTAGTCCATTACAAGCCAGGGAAAGCCTGTGTAAACCAAAACATCAAAAGGAGTTTGAAGCTTGCCACAGTTTCTGCCTCTTGAACCATGAGTGGAGGGTGTGTTCCAGTGGAGGGTGCCACTATTGAGAAGGCCCATTTTTGTGATATTACATGCCGACATTCTGGTGGTAAGCAGGGATGTTGCAAGCGCTTGGTTGGGTCTGGGAGGCCAGTGCACTCCACCACACCTGGCCCCACACACCCTGCTCACTGAGCTATGGGGCACTGACAGACCTGGTTGCTGAACACCCTGGGGCTCAGTGAGTGGCTGGGAGCAGCCCAGATTTCCAGCTGGTGTGCACACAGTGACAATAACTCATCCTGCCCCCACCGGCTATTAAGGGTTTGACAGCTGGCGGGGGCAGGAGGACAGGAGTCCCCATCACCCTGCGCACCCCAACTGCTCTCGCCATCTCCTCCTTGCAAGGATGAGACGGCAAGAGTTGTTGGGGCACGTGGCAACAAGGACTCAGGCAGTCAAGCCCTTGTGCGCATAAAGCCCTTGTGCATACAAGGGCTTGACTGATGGAGTCCTCATTGCACAGAGGGGTGGCTGTGGGCACATGGCTCGGTGGGTGGGAGTGATGCTCCTTTCTCCCCCTCCCATCCCAGATACCATAGCAGCAGCAGCACCTTGACAGGAGGCAGGTGAGAGGGAAGCCTGTTGCCCTCACGGAGCCAGGATGGGAGGAGGGGAAGTGGGTCAGGAGCTTGACAGGAGCTAGGCTTGAGGGTCCGGCCAGGCAAGACAGCTCGCCAAGTGCCCGGGGAAACCGGGACGGAGGTGAGTCTGTCCATCCCTACCAATAAAACCTCTTCTGCCTCCTCTGAAGAACTCAAGGGTATATATAGGGGAAGGCGGTCTGCTAGCCATCTGCCAGTGCTGCCCATCTGCCAGCAGAAGAGAAACCACTCTTGGAACAGAGCTCCCCTCCCTCTACTTCTCCCATGCACCCCCCCGAAATCTTCTCTGGAGCAGATTTGGAAGGTGCACATGGGGCTGCAGAGGGGAGGAGAACAAGGGTGTTGCTAGGTACTTAAAAGGTTTTGGGCTCAGCTCACTAATCTGCATAAGATTTGCATATGCTGATTTATATCTAAATATGCAAATGTGGAAATAATTAGTAGAATGTACTTAAACTTCACAGAAGGCAAAGCCATCCAATTAATTTCTCATCCAAATAACCTGGAATGAAATAAAATTCTTCCATTAACTTTCACCCCACCCCAATCACCCCCAAATCAGTAGTACTTCTTCAGTTAAAAATAATCTGCAGTGGTGTGTGTGGTGGTGGGGGGATGTAAAAACTAATGTGGGTAGTGAGTTTTTTATGAGCCCTTCTTTTCTCTCTCACACAAACATATCTAAAAATGGCAACTTTTGCACCAAAATGGAGTTTCAAACAATTATCTTAGGGGTCTGGGGAATACATCTGGGGCCCTGGGAAATAGAACATACTCTATGCTGCAAAGAAATCCAAATTCATAAGAATATAAGAAGAGCCCTGCTGGGTCAGACCAAGGATCCATCTAGTCCAGCATTCTGTTCACACAGCTGCCAACCAGCTGCCCACAGGAAACTTACAAGCAGGGCATGAGTGCAACAGCACACTTCTGCCCATGTTCACCAGCAACTGGTATACATGACTTACTGCCTCTGATCCTGGAAGTAGCATAGAGCCATCAGGACTAGTAGCCACTGATAGCCTTTTCCTCCAGGAATTTGTCTACCCCCCTTTTAAAGCTATCCAAACTGGTGGCCATCGCTACATCTTGTGGTAGTGAATTCCACAGTTTGACTATGTGCTGTGTGAAGAAGTAGACCTGGAGCCATAGGCTCAAGCCAAGCAACATCCCTGGATGGCAGCAAAGAGAAGCACTATTGCACAAGTACACATCTACTCACACAGCGGTGGATTTAACCCACTGGCAGCTGACCTTCGATATTCAGATGTTTGAGATACAGATGGCATATGTCCAATGCATGAGGTTTTCACAGGCCTCTGGCTGGTCTATCCAGGCAGAAGGGGCTGTAGCTCAGTGTTAGAGCCTCTGCTTTGCATGCAGAAGGTGCCAGGTTCAATTCCCACAATCTCCAGGTAGGACTAGGAAGGAATCCTGCCTGAAACCCTGGAGAGCCATTGCTGCCAGTCAATGTCAACACTACTGGGCTAGATGGACAAATGGTCTCACGCAGTATACAGCAGTTTGCTACGTTCCTAGGTAGACCTTTGATCTGAGCATGGAAGGCAGTGGTTTCTATGAAATAAGCCCCCAACCACAAACAACAAGAAACAGAATCACACAAAAAGGAAGTGCACTAGCTTGAAGTACAGATGTGTTGCAGCGGGCAAGGGGGAGAAGAGGAGAAGAGATCAGCCCACTTCCATGTCTGGCGTTAGAAATTAATTTTAATCTTGTCATTTCTATTAACACTTCCCCCTTTGTACATGACTATTTTAGTCAGTTACTTATGTCTGTTTCCATACATTGAAGATGTGCCTTGACCCAGAAAACCTCTTCTTATGGGGAAAAATGTGGCAACGTCTAAAGACACTCCGAGATACCAGATGGTTGCTCATGTTGTTTTGAAAGAGAGACAGCACTGAGGTGCCAGCCGTGGGGGCTCACTGGTGTTCCAAGGCCTTCATTTACAAATCAACATCCTTATTTCAATAGGGGCTGTTGCTACAGTCTTGGTTGTGGCTGTATGTGCTATTGTAATACTTTGGAGTTCTATGTTCAGCATGAGAAAGGGCAAAGTAGCAATCACTCAAGAGAGATATAGATATACATATAGATATCGATTCTTAGATGTATGATTTTCAGTGAGTAGCAGTATTAACTAGGGACGTCAGAGAAATCTGCAATGGAACCAAATGAGTTCAGACTTTCATGAATCCAACCCATGGATTTTGCAGCAGATGGGCTTTTCCCCTGTCGAGTAGGGATGGCAGAGAATTCCGCCACAGATTCCAGTGAGTCCGTGGCAGAATGGCCTCCTGCCCCCCCGCTCCCCGCAGAATCCCCCCGGGACAGAACTTACCTGAGGCAGATGCGGCGGATTCGGCGGCGGCGGTGGCAACAGTTCCGCTGGTGGCTGCGCCGGCTGTGGCGGCTGCGCCGGCGGCTGCAGCTCTGGCAGCAGCGGCTCCGGCGGCTGGTCTCCTGGCTGGCCACAGCCGGGCTGCTGCCACCGTCATTGCCGTCCTTTCAGCCGTGATAGGCTACGTAAGAATTTACGTAGCCTATCACAGCTACCCCCCAAAAAAAACCCAGCGTACACAAATGGCGGCGGCTACGGCAGCCGCCATTTGCGTTCCCTATTTTTCGCTGATTTATCTTACGTAAATATTTACATAAGATAAAATGGCGAAAAAAAAGGGAACGCAAATAGCATAGTGGGCACTATTTGTGTTCCTTTATTTTTTGCCATTCTAGCCTACGAAAATATTTATGTAGGCTAGAACAGCGAAAAATAAAGGAACACAAATAGCACCCACTACACTATTTGCGTTCCCCTTTTTTTTGCCGTTTTATCTTACCTAAATATTTACATAAGATAAATGGGTGAATAATAGGGAACACACATGGCGGCCACCATAGCCGCCGCCATTTGCATATGCTGGGTTTTTTGGGGGGGCTGGTTAGCTGTGATAGGCTACGTAAATTCTTACGTAGCCTATCACGGCTGCCTGGCTGGATGCAAATGGCGGCCGCTATGGCAGCCGCCATTTGCGTCCGCAGCAGCCCGTACAGGCCGGAAATCCAGCTGCGGACGGCAATGGCCGACTGCTCTGTGGTCTGGCCGCAGAGCGGAGCAGAGCAGTCCATCGAGGATGGCCAGCACCTCCCCCCCACCGCGAAAGATTTCGCAAAAAGGTAAGTGATTTTCGTACATCCCTACTGTTGAGTGGATTCCACAGATTTGCACACCATTCTTCTAACTTTCCAAAAAGTTCCAAAAAAATATGCAAAATAAATAAACCCTGGCCAAAAATGTGCATTTCCCCCGTAGGTTAAAGTGCAACAATGCGCATTTGGGGAAACTTGCGCATTTTCTCAAGTGCAAATTTGCGCAAATTTGGGAACAGAAAAAATCCGATTCCATGGATGGGTGGACGATGGAACAAAAGGCATCTGACAATCTGTGAAACACAGATGGAACAGATTTTACACACGATCTGTACATCCCTAGTATTAACTAAATAACAAATATACAGCTATACAGACCAAATGCAGTTAACTCTATCCCTAAACCACACTTAATTAAAAATACAGTGTTGCTGATATTAGCACTGTCAAAGTCCTGAGAGTGTAAGGGGAAATAGGCAAAACAGTGCACGCCTGCGCCTTTTGACCCTCTCCTTCCTGTGACCTTTTCTGCTACCATCAGATGGAAATGGTTTCTCCTCTGTTGCCTCTAGGGATGTACGAAAGTCACTTACCTTTTTGAAGGTTGACATTCGTGGTGGTGGGGAGACACTCCGTACCTCCCCCCGAAATCCTACCCTGGCCAGCTCCGCTCCAAGGCGACTCTGCGGAGCCACCAACGGGTGCATCTGCATGGCAGGTCTGCAGACGCAAATGGCGGCCAGCGTAGCAGCCGCCATTTGCGTCCCTTCGCTGAGCCATGATACGCTATGTAAATATTTTCATAGCCTATCATGGCAAAAGCGGGGACGCAAATGGTGGCTGCTGCACCATTTGCGTCCCCGCTTTTGCCATAATAGGCTATCACGGCTCAGCGAAGGGACGCAAATGCTGTAGCGGCCGCCATTTGCGTCCCCGCTTTTGCCGTGATAGGCTACGTAAATATTTACGTAGCCTATCACAGCAAAAGCGGGGACACAAATGGTGGCTGCTACGCCATTTGCTTCCCTGCTCTGAGCCATGATAGGCTATGTAGATACTTACATAGCCTATCATGGCTTGCCAGGCACGCAAATGGAGGCTGGCATAGCGGCTGCCATTTGCAGCCACAGCCCGGCAGCAGCTGGAGCTGCTGCCGCTGGAGCCACAGCCAGGTAGGTTCTGTTTCGCAGGGCTTTCGCGGGGTGGTGGGGCGGGTTGCTCCATTCCGCCATGGATTCCGGGGGGCCAAATTCACTGGAATTTGGCCTTCCTGGGGTCCGTGGCAGAATTCTCTAACATCCCTAGTTGCCTCCACCAAAAACAGCCCTAAAACTGCCTGGATCTCAGGCATCTACTTCAGGTAGTGTGGGCGTGGGTAACCTGAAAAGATAAGAGACCACAAAGTTTCAAATGACAAAGTTTAAACATTCACTGAAGAAAAATGTTCATAGGAAAAAGTTTTAAAATCTGAATGATACACACGTGACACACACAAAACCATCTGAGCATAGGGTAATAAAATAACCAGGGATAAATGCATACTGCTACCCTAACCAGATGGGATTTTATCCAGATCCCATATCTAAACAATATCTTATTGTCATAGTTCCAGAACTCTCTCACCTAGTTCTCTACATCCAGCAGCTCTGACTCTGTCTATTATCTAAGACTCTGGCCTTCCTTCCTTCCTTCTCTTTCTCTTTCTCTTTCTCTTTCTTCTCTCTGTATCTCTGCCTCTTTTTCCCTTTCTGCCATAGGTTTTTATGTCTTAACATTAGTTTTTTCCCTCCCCAACTCAAACCAATTAGAAGTATAGTTTCTTGTCCATTTCTGCAACCCAAATTTCTGTTTCATAACTTCCCCTTGTGACCTTCTATTGAACATCCTGCAACTTCATAATCTCCTGGCTTCCTGAGCAAACTTTTTGACTTCTGCGTTCTAACTAAACTTTTATCCTTTTGGCTGTAACTGACCAGTACGCATACGCGCATGCTCATGCACACGTGCTTGCACACCCACACCCAGATTTAACGGTATAATATCCAAACCCTCCAAAATGGAGGACAATGCTTCTGTTTCTTCAAAAAGATAATGGGAGTCACTTTCACTGAAGTCTGGGATAAATATGATTAGAATTTCTACTAATCTCATATACTATGGCTTGGGAACCTGTGGCCCTCTGGATGCTGTTGTACTACAACTCCCATTTCCTAACTATTGGGCATGCTTGCTGGGGGTGAAGGGAGTCCAAGCCCAACAGGTTTCCCATCCCTCTGCTAAACCTATTCCCACCAGTTTATTCCCTCCTACCCTCCACCATCCTTCCTTTCCCTCTTCCAACCAACCAAAGTCCCACCTCTGTCATTCCATTCTCCTCCAAACACCCCCTCCCACTTTTCTTAACATTTCATACACCAAGCGATCTTTCATCTCCCCTACCCCCAAGTCATTCTAAACACAAAACCCAAACATGTTTTTTAGATATATATTCCTGAAGAGTAATGACATGCAGTCTGGAACACAGTGTGTGGTATAGTCCTCCTGAAGTGGTGACTCTGTGTTCTTTTCCATAGAGGTCTATGGGAATCTGTGTGAATAGAACGCTGTACTAGGAGCTTTTGTACATGGGGCTGTTAATCTGCTGTATTTACTTCTGGTTTCGTTGCAGAATTGAGATCTGAGTACTGCACAAAAGAGTGTTTCCTTTCCTGACTTTCTGCTACATAACCTCTAGGAAATTGTCAATTGTGCTTTCTTTCTCCATCAGAAATAATACCCCATTTTCCTCACTCTAAAAAAAACTTGCTGATAGTGCTGTTTAAAACAGAAGCGAAACTGGAGGGTCACAGCATCATCTGAAGAACCTGTAAACAACCACGAGCAGGGAATGACAAGCACACAATGAATGTCTCATGTGGAAAAAGGTCTCGATGGACCTTTGATCTAACCCAGCATGGCTGTTCTTATTTTCTTAATCGGAGAGCAAGTAGTTTCAGACTGTGGGCATTTTATTTTATTAGCAAAATATAACTAATATTCTAAGTACATGAGAGGATGGTTGGCATGTCAGAAATGATCACCAGAAAAAGTGTTGCATTTCAGCATGGAAATGAATGCTAATAATTGTTACGATTCATCTTTCTTTTATTAATATAATTGATATCAGAATTGACCTAAATCATGCAAATTATATGTGAAGACCTTCTTTTATCCTGTCCCATCATCATGATAATCACCTGAAGAAAATGTGGAATTTTGAAAGACCAAACCAAAGATTAATTTTTAAGAATGCACCCATACATAGCAGTATACAGTGTCTCTGCTTTTGTGACTTGTGAAAATCTGATTTATTATGAACATTATATTAAAGATTTCTAAATGTAGCCAAAATGAAGTGAGGTTAAACTTTTCCCCATTAGTATTAGATTTACAATCACAATGCGTTATGATAACACTAATAAATGTTACTTTGGGGATAATGAAATTGCCATCAAGGCTCTCTTAATCAGGATGGCTTTATAATTGGAGATGTTCTGCATAGAGAAATGATTATGTTTGTTCCAAGCCTGAGAAACTAACAGAATGACAATTCAACATTCAGTGCAGATGGGTGGTTTTAAAAAAAATCTAGCATCTCGGAACCAAGGCTGGATTAATCATTATTCTAAGTATGCTATCGAGTAGGAGCTCAGACAAACTGGATTGCCTGCAGTGGTGATTGTTTGATAGTGACTCTTCATGGAGCTGAAAGGGAAGCAGTGACCTGATCTACAGAATTTAAAATTCTGGTAATGTGAGCTCTCTGTACCTCAGCAGATTTCAGATATGGGTTTGCTGTGACAATGGGAGGATATTTACTTTCTTCTTGTTTAGATTTATTACATTTATGTATTAATTCACACAACCAACAGGAGTCCAGAAATGATTTACAAAGAAATTATTAGGGATGAATGGATGCCTACCCCCCATCCAGGTTCTCTGGGCACCGACCCAGTGGCTGCCCCCACTCACATGTCCCCAGACCCACTCACATGCCCCCCCCATGCTCACTGAGCCTCCTGCACCTACCCTGAGCCATTTGCGAGAGCCCGTTGTTCCTACGGTGGCCATTTTGTGAAAAAAAATGCGACTTGGCAACTTCTATAAATTTAATATTGCACACATAGCAGCTGTAACCACCCCATCTATGCAATATTACAAGTGTAAATGGCCCATTTGCACCTGTAATGTTGCATAGATGGGGCCGTAGAATGTTGGGCCAAATAATCTTACTTTTCTTATGTAATTATGAAGGCATTTTCTCATGAGCTCAGTGATTTATCAGATTTGGGGGCACATGCACAGAGAGACAACTGTATTCACTTTTGTTCCCTCTCTAGGATGCAGTTTATAGAGAATATGAAAGAATGGACAAATCTGTAGATCAGCCAAGGAAAGGAAAAGGAAAAGTTCCTCCTGTGCAAGCACCGGGTCATTACTGACCCCTAGAGGGATGCCGCTTATGCTGGCATTTTGATGGCAGACTATAGCAAGGTGGTTTGCCATTGCCTTCCCCAAAGCAGAAGTTAAAGTCCAAAAGCTGCAGGGTTAAATGTTTGATGATAAAGCCCATAGTAATTGCTCTCAGAGCAGGATGTCTTCTACTAAGCATAATCCTGGTTTCCCCCACAGGCCCTATTCACCAACTCTTTGCATTTTGGCAGTAATTACCATCCATGTGAAAACATCTCCGACTGCAGCACAGGTCTTGTGCAAAGCATAGCACATCAGTATTACTTCAATGTATTAGGGTTTTGTTTGTTCCAGCCTTGAATCCAACCATAGGACACCAAAAGGTATAAGAAAATGTAATATCTGCAAAATAGGACCATCAAGAGTTGGGAGGCCAAATCACATAGGAAAAAAAATGTGCAAGAGAAGAGAAGTCTGGTCTCAACCAACTGGTTTTTGTCACTGAGATCAAGTCTACATTGGATTTGTCTTGACAGTACCTTGACTGCTTGCCACTTCAGTGCATGCTTCGAAAACATGTCACAATTCAGCAAGTTTGGGCCTTCATCCAACACTGCATGAGTGGACTTCCACTCTTGCAATGGACCTTTCCCATCGTCTCTTCCACCCTGCAGCCCTCTGTGTGTCCTCAATATTTGCTCTGGAGGCAGTGCAGGCTCCAGGTTTTGAGGGCCCTTGGGCAAGGCCTCTTCCCTCAGTAATTCTACCTTCTCACTGCTGTCATCACCAGCTGCCCTTGCTCCTTCTCCTCTTTCTCATCAATGCTTTCGCTTGCTTGCTTGCTTGACAGCCAGAGAGCCAGTGAGCAAGGAGGCTGTGGCATCTCCTCCTCCTCACCACCACCATTGTCTGGGCCAGAGTAAGAGGCAAGTGAACAAGCAGGTTGCAATGGTGAAGAAGAGGAGGAGCAAGTCCAGGGGGCTCTTGTCAGTGGGCCCCTTGGCAAGCACCCAACCATACCTACCCTTGATGCCATCCCTGTCCAGAATGATCCCCCAACCCTCCAGAGCAGATTGGGGTTGCACAGGGAGGAGGGATCTGCTGCACTGGCAGATGCTGTTCTGTCAGCGACTGGACACAATTCGCCATCACCCTTACAGGTGAAATGCCAATATTTCAAATTTGGAAATATAAACAAGAGTCTATTGATTTGTGTCTGAGACAAGATGTTCCCAAACATCACATGTACTCAGCAACAGAAATTATGAGCAAAAATACAGTTCTCTCTCTCTCTGTCACACACATACACACACACTTTTTCTAGCAGATATAATAAAATCTGCCACGTGATCCATCTCCTGGCTTATTAATGACTATAACTAATTAAGTTTGGCCACCCCACACCCACCCAGAAATATTATTTGTGTATCAAATTCTTTAGACTTCACTCAAAACCCTACAGATATTTATTTGAGCCAAAGCTCCCCAAATTCTATTTATACATAAGTTATCCTAACCTCTGAAGTGTTCAGAGCAACATATAAACCTTCTCCCTTTTCCCCATACAACAACACTGTGAGGTAGGCAAGGATGAGAAAAAGTGACTGGCCAAAGGCCTCATGGATGATCAGAGGCTCTGGCACTCCGCTGTCTCACTCCCATTCTCTTTCCACTACACCACTCTAGTTCTCCAAATTTGCTCGAGTTTTGCTTTAAGCCAAATTTAATAGCAACTTACTGATGCAGGAAACCCACCCATTAATGTTTTCCAAATCCTATGTAATTTCTTTCAATATTCATCCAGATGTTTCTCCTGAGCAGAGCTTCTAAATCAGGGGTGGGCAACACATGGCTCAGGCACAGGATGTGCCCTCACCACCCCGTGCAGACCCTGCCACCCCCCACTGCCCCCTGCCATGCCCCTGAATACACACATACACACATACAAATGTAATGGTGCTCTGTAGCGGCCACGGAGTGCTAAGAGGGTCAAATGTAGCTTGGTTGCAACAAGCTAAATTTGTCCGATAGCATTTAGCCACTACAGAGTGCTAAAAGGGTCAAATTTCACTTGAACACAAGTAGAATGTAACCCATTTAGAGCGACGAAGTGTTACAAAGTGGCTTGCCATTGAATTTTGGTGGCAAACCAGTGATTTTTTAACAAAAATATTTGTGTTTATTTTAAACTAGTGTGGCCTGCCGGGGAAGGTCTGGTGGAGTGAAAAAGGCACTCAGACCCCCTGCAGCTGTTCTAAATTCAGTTTAGATTTCACTTTTGGTAAAATATAGTGGCAACTCAAGAATTTCCTGGCACCGTTCATTAGATACTGAATAATCACTGGCTGTTGCTCATTAGGATTGGCTTCATAATACAGCCCAAGCAGCAGTAATGATGTTCCTCTTCTTATACAGACAACAGGTCCAGCTGGGCTTGGCCATGGAAAGGAATTCATGGGTTGTTGCACTGTAGACTATTGAAAATTCCCCAGAGCAAGGATGGAATTGGCTGTGGACTTTCAGGATGTCGTCTCAAGAATTTAAGGCACCCTGTGAGTATTTATACTTGTGACTGGAATGGAGCAGGAGGAAGAAAAGGAGTGGGCGGTTTTACTGAGCGCTCATCACTGGGATTAGTTGCCTTTCACTTCCAGGATAGTAGTTCCAAAACAGCCATTATTCTGTAGGGATGTCCGTCATTGGGAAATCCGGCCCTTTATGGGCTCGGCGGACCTCCGTGGCATGCCCGACCCAGTCTGTGTTTGCGAGCCAGCTGTATGTTTTTCCCAATCCTAGGGATGTTTTACTTTGGGGGGGTTGCAGCTGTAATTTGTGCAAATACAGATTTGCGGACATTACGTGCACAAACTGTGCAATTCACACCAGCAATTTGTGCAAATTGTGCAAATTAGAGTCAAAATTTGCAGAACTTGCAGAACTTGCAGCTATACTTTGCACATTTGCACATATTACGTGAATTTACACAAATTGTGGCTGAACTTTGCACAAATTCAAAAACACCAAAAGTCCATTCGCTGACCGGAGTCAGGCAAGCTGGCTGAAGACGGAGCAAACTCCAGAGGGCCAGGCCAATGAAAGCTCATCAAGCTACACCTCCCCAAATGGATTCCTCTGACATCACTATTATTCTGCTAGTGACAGAATAAGCAGACCATTTGTATGACTGCTTGGTGGCCGGTCTTAAATATGTTGGTGGATCTAATATGGTGGTGTCCAGTAGGGCTGTGCACTGCTTCAGCTCAAGCCCTGAAGCCTGAGTCAAAGCAGGCTGCTTCGGGCCCCTTCCGAAGTGAAGCGGAGGGGTCAGGAAGCAGCCCAAAGCAGATCAGCGGCTCTCCAAATCACTTTGGTGTTCTTCGGAGGTTTGGCACCAAGGCCCAGCTGTGCTGGCACCTTCAGCTCCTTACCTGAGCTGCCAGTCATTGTCGCTGCCACCACTGTTGCCACCACCACCTCCATTGCTGCCATCGCCACTGCCTCCTTAGCTACTATCGCCACCACTGCTGCCACCCCCATCCTCACCTCTGTTGCCTCTGTCACCACTTCTGTCTCCACCTCTGCTGCCATCGCTGCCGCTGCTATTGCGGTCACCATCATCATCACCATCAGCTCCTGAGGCCTGGATGAATGCCAGCTCTTCTTATAGGCAGTCACCATTTTTAAAACGGCAACTTCCAGGAAGCTGCCATTTTAAAAATGGCGACTCTCTGCAGAAAGAGCTGGCGCAGGTCCAGGGCTCAGGAGCTGGCAGCAGCAATGTCAGTGGCAATAGCAGTGGCAGCAACGGCAGCAGAGGCAGTGGTGGTGATGGTGGCAGCAGCGGTGGTGCAGGTGGTGGAGGCAGCAGCCGAGGAAGCGGTGTCAGAGAAGGAGGCGGTGGTGGTGGAGGAGGAGGAAGCAGATGTGGTGGCCCAGGTAAGGAGCTGAGGGAGCATCAGGGGGGCGAAGCGGGATTCAGCCATCCGAATCCCAGTTCAGGTTAGGGGCCAAGTCAGATCAGCCCCCCCCAATCAGCCCGAGCCGAATCAGGCCCACCTCGGAAGCCACAAAGCAGCTTCCAAGTCGAATTGGGGAGTCTATGCACAGCCCTAGTGCCCAGTCATGTCACAAAACTCTGGTACCACAACTAGGGATGTAGGGATTTTGTTTAATCTGCTCCAATGTATTTTGCGCATTGTCAAGCATCCTCCGTTCCATCATCCACTCATTGATGGAATTGGATTCCCCCCCCCCCAATTTGGAAAAATACGTGAAAATGTCAGCCACAATTTATGGAACTGTCGCTGGTATGCAATGTTATGCATGTTTTTGTTAGTGCTACACAGTGAAGGCTGAAGAGGGATTGGAGATGTATAAAATCTCAGGGTAAAAAAAAGCCACATATATTAACATATTTTCCAGTAACTTTCATACAGTTAACTTTGGAAAGGGGGGGGGGAATTGTCCGGAAGTCTGTGGAATCCACATGATTTGGAAGATGCCGGTCCATTGTGAAATCCTCAGGTCAAATTCATGGAAATCTGAAATCTTTTGAATCTGTTTCAGATTTCTCTGACATCCCTAATCACAAGTGACACCAGTGTCCTCCTCTGAAGAGACCATAGCTTCAATCCCCACAGGCACTCCCAGGCCCAGCAAACCAGGCAAGACAACAAAGTCTTTCTCTTCCTGACTATTGAGTGCAGTATTGCTTTTGTAGCTCTCCTTTTATTGGCAAGTGCCCCTATTAATTTAGAAAGTGTTAAACGTGTATGAGGTCATAACAAACACAGGATGAATTTCAAGGTTCAGCCAGTTTCAGGGACAATGACATAAGTTACGTCAGAGAGGCCACTGATGTAGCTCCTTCCCATGCGGAGAGCAGGGTTGGCAGCTCCCTCCCCACATGACTTTAGACATTCCATATTGCAGCAATATGGATAGGAATCATGATGCAATGGCTCACACAACAGCTGAAATGATGTGAGAATCAGGTGTGAGCTCATGTGTATTCACAACTGAGGCACAGAAATGTCAGGCGTATATGTTACGTGACTGATGTAGTTGCTACTTCCCTGTGTCTGGATTTGCATGGCAATCTGGTCATCTCTGAAGAATGGAATCGCATGAAGTTGACAGGTTCACTTGGTTACTTTCTGCATCAGCATCGATAGCTCAGGTGTGGAAGACACCATTGGTATGAGTAGCTCCTATGTCAGGGGTGGAGAACCTGAAGACCTCCAGATGGTGTTGGGATACAACTCCCATCATCCCTGACCACAGGCCATGTTGGATGGGCCTGATGGAAGTTGGACCCCAACAACATCTGGAGGGCCACAGTTTCCCCAACTACTGTCCTATGTGATCTGCCCACCCCCATGATTCTGTTCTGTACTGCTGCTCCCTCTTCCTGATTGCTGCCATGGATCATGACCTCTGGATGCCTTTATTTACTTATTTTATTTATTTATTACATTTATATCCTGCCTTTTTTCCTCCTTAAGGAAAAACATAAACCTCCTCCTCTCCATTTTATCCTCACAACAACAACCCTGTGAGGTAGGTTGGGCTGAGAGTCTGTGAGTGGCCCAAAGTCACCCAGTGAGCTTCCATGGCCAAGTGGAGACTAGAACCCAGATCTCCCAACTCCCAGTCCAACACTGTAGCCACTACACCACACTGGCTTTCAGTGGCCTTTGACCTGTCTTTGAACCCTCTAGTCCTTGTTTGCCGCTCTGAAACATGTTGTTGTTGTTTATTCGGTCAGTCACTTCCGACTCTTCGTGACTTCATGGACCAGCCCACGCCAGAGCTTCCTGTCGGCCGCCACCACCCCCAGCTCCCCCAAGGTTGAGTCCGTCGCCTCCAGAATATCATCCATCCACCTTGCCCTTGGTCAGCCCCTCTTCCTTTTGCCTTCCACTTTCCCTAGCATCAGCATATTCTCCAGGGTATCCTGACTTCTCATGATGTGGCCAAAGTAGGGATGTACGAAAGTCACTTACCTTTCGTGGATTATGTTGATGGGGGGGGAGACGTTCCATCCCTCCCCCGGAATCCTGGATGGGGGGGAGGTGCTCCGTTCCTCCCCCCCAGAATCCTCCATGGCCGGCTGTGCTCCGCGGCAGCTCCGCGGAGCAGCCGGCCAGGCCCAGCCAGGCCAGAGCTGTCTGCAGCCGGATTTCCAGCCGCGGAGGGCTCTGGGGGGAAAAAACAAAACAAAACCGTGTACGCAAATTGTGGTGGCTACAGCCGCCACAATTTGCGTTCCTTATTTTTGACGTCTTAATCTACATAAATATTTACGTAGACTAAGACAGCGAAAATAAGGGGAATGCAAATAGTGTAGTGGACACTATTTACGTTCCCCTTATTTTCGCCATCTTAGTCTACGTAATTATTTATGTAGACTAAGACAGCCCAAAATAAGGAACGCAAATGCGTACGCCTTTGCATACGTACATTTGCGTATGCCTTTTTTTTTACCCAGATGTTTTAAGCTATGTAAAAACTTACGTAGCCTATCACGTCTCTGTAAAAAAAAAAAAAACTGCAAAAGGCGGTGGCAGCAGCCGGTCGGAAGACCAGCCGTAAGTCTCGTCCCGGGGGGATCCACGGGGGGGCGGGGGGGCAGGCCGTTCCACCACAGATTTCGGGGGGTCGAATGCACTGGCATTCGGCCTCACCGAGATCCGTGGCGGAATTCTCTGCCATCCCTAGGCCAAAGTACTTCAGTTTTGCCTTTAATATCCTTCCCTCAAGTGAGCAGTCTGGCTTTATTTCCTCGAGTATGGACTGGTTTGATCTCCTTGCAGTCCAAGGCACTTTCAGAATTTTCCTCCAGCACCACAAAGTTCAAAAGCATCGATCTTCCTTTGCTCAGCCTTCCTTATGGTCCAGCTCTTGCAGCCATAGGTTACTACAGGGAATACCATTGCTTTAACTATGCGGACCTTTGTTGTCAGTGTGATGTCACTGCTCTTAACTATTTGATCAAGATTTGTCATTGCTCTCCTCCCAAGAAGTATACGTCTTCTAATTTCCTGGCTGCAGTCAGCGTCTGCAGTAATCTTTGCACCTAGAAAGACAAAAGTCTGTCACTGCCTCCACGTTTTCTCCCTCTATTTGCCAGTTATCAATCAAGCTGGTTGCCATAATCTTGGTTTTTTGAGGTTTAACTGCAACCAAGCTTTTGCACTTTCTTCTTTCACCTTCATCATGAGGTTCCTCAGCTCCTCCTCGCTTTCAGCTATCAAAGTGGTATCATCTTCATATCTGAGATGGTTAATGTTTCTTCCAGCAATTTTAACTCCAGCCTTGGCTTCATCAAGCCCAGCACGTCGCATGATGTGTTCTGCGGACAGGTTGAATAGGTAGGGTGAGAGTATACAACCCTGCCGTGCTCCTTTCCCAATCTTAAACCAGTCCATTGTTCCATGGTCTGTTCTTACCGTTGCTACTTGGTCGTTATACAGATTCCTCAGGAGGCAGACAAGATGACTTGGTATCCCCATACCACCAAGAACTTGCCACAATTTGTTATGATTGTCTGAAACATGACCCCTGCCTATTTTGGACCACACACTAGGGATGTATGAGAATTTCATTTTTGCTTGCAAAATATGCAGACATGCCCCGTTCAAAACGTAAGTGCAAGCACACATCCACTGAAAATATTTGCAAATTGTCAAACACACGCTTGTGTTTGTCTTGTTCTCGATTCCCAGTTTGATTTGTGCAACTTTCCTAATTTATGCACATTTCCTCATTAGATTGAATCAGCCCAACTTAAGTCTATGTAGGGGAGATTTGGGGAGATTTCAATCACTGCTTGATTTGCACAAGTTTCCCATTCACACAAAGCGAACAGCAATCACAAATGCGAATGGTAACTGGGCATGAGACGAATGTCAAGGTGATGTTTGGAGAATCCTAGCAATCCCAAATATCACTGGTTCACCCATCCCTACCACAACCCACTTCTGGATCATGTGGATGGATGGCCAGCTCCCTGGATTCCAGAACCTGACTGCCTAGAACCTGCCCCACAGAGGCCTGACACCCAGTCAAAATGCAGAATCCATCTTGACTGCAGGGACAGCGCCCATCCTGACTGCAGGGACAGTTCAAGAGAGGTATGGCCCCTGCAAGCTTGGAATTGTGCAGGGCAACTACTGGTCCCACAGCAGTTCACGTGGAGGCACCATTTTTCTGAAGGTGCCTCCAAGTTGGGGGCTATACACATGACCACAACAATTGGCAAGGTTGCTGCTGCTAGAAAGAAAGGCATCCTAGGGTCAGAGTAGCATTTACTTTGAGAAGAACTAGATCTCATGGCACAGAGATGTTTGCTTAGTCTCACCCCATCTTTAATGTTTAATTGTTGTAAGTCTGTACAGTTCAGGACTCAGTCTCAGAACGTCTCGGGCTTATGGCGTGGCTGTTTATTATTAATGCGGACTACTCTTTTTCCTACTTTTCTTACCTTTTTCTTACCATTTGCCCACAGTGAAGGAAGTTCTGTTATGGGCATGAATCATCATCGATTACACCATGGCAAATGTTCCAAAAGCGGACTGAATGGCCAAAAATGTTTCAACCATGGGATAAATTACAGGGGGGAGGGGGTGGGGGGAATGAAATATCTGCTGTGGGGGTGGGGGCGGTAATTTACCATGGTGAGAGTTTTTGTTTTTGTTTGGAATAGACCTGCTTATAAAATGAAACAGGCAAAACACCGCTTCTGGGTTTGTTTGTTTGTTTGTTTGTTTGTTTATATAGCTGTTGTTGTTTTTCAAAAAAGAGAAGTTGCTTTTAAGGCAAGTGCTTCTGTCTTTCTGAGCGAAGAGGAGATCATCTTTGCCTGACTTCATTCACACTTGCAATCCCATGAGCCTTTACTGACGCAGAGGTTCTGAGAACAATCCCCCAGCTGGACAGGGATTGGCTAAGGCTGCTTTCAGCTTGAATCCTGCACAGCCGGCTGAGGCATCTTCGCAGGTGCCCAGGGCTGCCCTCTCATGAAAGTGGGTTGCCATTTTAGCTCGAAGTAATTGACGGCCAATAGAGACTGGCTCTTTGTCAGTTCCAGTCCTTCAGACAAAGCCTGACAAGTTGCCGGCAGAGAAGCTCCCTCTTTCCCAACAGGAAATCTCAACATGTCGTTCCCTTTGGACAAGTGATTGATTCTGCTGTAATACTCTTAAATGGAAGCTGTATGGGAAATGGGCGAAGGCCAGGGATCGACAAGACAAGGTCTTTAGCAGTAATTGGGCCACCCTGTGCCAGGTGAATTCCTCGGTTTATGGGCTGAATGCAAATGTCACATTAGGTGATGATTATGGGGGAATAAAGCCAGCCGCTTGTTTAGAGTGCAGGTTTTGAGCCACGTGTCCTTGAAAGCATACACCGACCAACAGGGTCCTGAAATCATTGCTTTTGACAGTAATGGTCATGGATCAGAAAGACAGAAAGGCAGTGATGGGGGCTGTGTCCCCTCTTTCCTGTGTATGTACCAAAGGGAGATGTGCTAGCACTGGAAAGTGAGGCCCAGTTTGGATATTACCTCAACGCCATGGGAGCTGCTGTGGCGGGGCTTCTTCCCAGGCCACTGAGGTAATGTTGGAAGCTCAAAGTCACATGAGAACGGCTACTGAAGTGTAGGGTAGCCACCTCACAATCTGGACATTGTCCATAGCTTTTAAACCTCTCATTAAAGCAGGAGGTGAGGTAGATCTCTCCACAGGGCCGCCATCCATTTTCTTGAGTGAACAGGGAGGGCCACACAGCAGGTGGGGAAGATGGGCAGGACTGAGGCAGCCATGGCTGGGAGGAGCCAGGGATAGGCCCAATCTCCAGCCTGCCAGGTGGAGATTCTACCTACGTGGCTACTTCACATGCAGTGTTATCGCCAATGGAGGCCGGTGGCTTTGGTTTCAGTGGGGCTGTGAATCCATTCTGGGTTTTGGTCAGAACCATCCAGAACTGTAAAGGAGCTATCCAAGGTGCTGAACCCTATCCCCAAAATAGGTTGAGCACCTTGGATACCCATTTAGAATTCTGGATGGTTCTGACTAAAACCCAGAATGGATTCTCAGCCCACTGAAATAGGAGACACCAGCCTCCACTGGTTACCTCTAGCAGCCCCACCCATGTGACTTCATGGCATGGGAGTGAATCACCCCCCCATTTCTGCATTGGGAATGATGGAATGCTCCAGTCACACTCAATGCACAGAGAGAGACAGCAGGAATTTTATCTGTACCCAGTGGAAGCTGATTGGGAGGATGCAAGGCCAGAGAAATAAAAACAGGCCTCCTCTGTGTTAGAACTGTGCCCCAAATTTTGATTTTTCCATTTTTGGCATTCGGGGTGTGTGTGTGTGTGAAAACTCTGACAAAAGAGGCCAGGAGAAGTGAGAATTTCAGAGAATTTTCTCTTTGGGAAGGGGGACAGAGTTTGTAGCTACATTTTTAGGTCTAGGCAATTCTTGAAGGGTCTTCTTTCTTTCTTTTATTTTTCAAAAAACATTACCTGCACTTGCAGGAGCCCAGGCCTCTTCTCCAGCCCAGCAGCTCTTTCTGAACTCCCAGGAGACCATGTGACTTCACCCTCTCCAATAGGCATTCAGGAAGAACACCTGGCTGGAAAAGAGTCCTGGGCTCCTGCAAGTGCAGGGGGTGTTCTTTAGAAAATAAGAACTAGTAAGAACACCCCTCAACAATAGTCTACACTTTAAAAAAAGGTATGTGGAAACCCTGTCCCCCTCCCCAAGAAGAAAATTCTCCCAAATTCTCCCCCTCCCTGCAAAATAGGCAGAAAAAAAACAATGCCTCTTTCCCAGGGAGAGAAAGAGTTTCTGAAAATAGGGGACAGGATTCAGCACAGAACTTCTCTGTGTACTTTGAGCTTTCAGGGTCCTATAATTATTGAATCATTTTCTTACTTGCAACACTGTAGCCATTCTTTTATGTCATGCACACCATTTGAGAATTATTGCCCAGTTGTTGTCTAGCTCTTAACACACACATTGTTACTACATAAATGGTAAGCATTAGTACCAAAGATAGTAGTAGTAGGGTTCCCCCACCACCTTTAGAGCGAGTATATTATTCTTATTCCACAGCACAGAACATTGTGGTTAACGCTGATGTCCTGAGGAATATCAGGTACGTGGTTTCTTGTTTTGCAGAATTGATATCCAACGAAATCTCCTCATTTTCTTTTAATTGCCTGTTGGCAACATGCGGTCTCTGCTAAAAAGCATATTTTCTGTCAAGATTGCATTCATCATTTGGGCTAATTTTTCTTGGCCCTCCACCCATCAGAGCTTCATTGGGAAGGCAAACAGCAGCTTGTGGGTTAGCAAATGCCAGGAGGCTGAACAGGGAAAGAGAGAGAGAGAGAGAGAGCAGGATGAAACAGGGGGAGGAAGAGATGATCCCTAAGTCTGTTCCAAGACATTTGCACACCAAATTGTAAAAAAAAGCTTTGAAAGGATTTCTCCTTAGCCCATTCACCCATCTATGTGGCAAATGTTTAGGTGGTGGTTTCTGAAATGTGACACCCTGGAGGCCCTACAGCCTGTACATAATTCAAGCTTCAGTCTTTTGCAATGGATCAATTGCAAAATCATTTGCAAAGACAGCTTGCTTATACTGTCACTGTGCCAACGCCAGAAGCTCACTGGGTATTTTTGTCTTGGCAGATGCCCATTCTGTTGTAAAGGTCTGTTCAGCTCTCGCTTCCCTTTCTTTCAGGTAATATTCAGCACTTTCATGCACACACAGAAAAAAAGGTCTCTGATTATCCAGTATTATTACTTTGGGCTTCTTTTTCTCCATGTCTCACAGCAGGAAATTACTCTGATTTTGCTTTTTGCACATTACAATGATTGCATACCCAGATGTATTACTGTGTGCTCCACCTGCACTGAATATGCTGTGGTTTTGATTTGGGGGTTGAAAATAGCAATTTGGGGTGGGTGGTAGAAAAATATTGCCTGAAACTAGGGTTGACCTGAAATGCACTCCCTCAGTTGTCATTGTCCTATCCATAGGCAGTGAAAATGGGAGGACATTTTGACAACTGAAGGGCAAAAGGGACAATCTTCCCAATGGCCACCACTTGGTGATCACCATTTTTATTTCCCATAATTCGCTTGGGAACAACACTGCATAGTGTTGTCACCAGGGGGATTACGGGAAATAAAAATGGCTCTAGCCAACTAGTGGCCACCAGGAAGAGTTCCACTGCTGTTGCCACTCCTGCTACCACTGTCACATTCCCTTGGCCCCCACCTTCCTCACGCACACACACAAGAAGAGAGGGTTCAGTCTCATGCCTTTAATTCACTGTCAACAGGTTCATTACAGATGCAAATCCTCGAAGACTCTCAGGCTACAAAGGAACGACAACAGGGGATCCAAATGGGAGCTACGATGTTGCCAGCAGTTTGAAACATGAACTTGCTGGCTAGAATGAATAACTCAGGGAGGGATGCCCCTCCCCTCCAGTGATGCTATCTTGGGTCGACCCTCACGCATCACCAGCTGGGTCAACCATCTGAGCTCTGCCTCTAACTTTTCCCTCTTCTCTCTGCGCCGCAGGCTAGCATCCCTCAGGTCACAGCCCACACTCTCCTCCTCCTCTTCCTGGGTTCTCATGGAGGAGGGGGGGGGCTTCAAGCCCAGCCATCTGGGTGTTAGCATTCTGAGAAGCACGCCTATCCATTAGGGATGTAATCTTGTTCTGGTCTGGGGCATCCGTGGCGGGGGAAGGCGATCCATCCGTCCCCCCGGAATCCTCCCCAGCTGGCTCCGCTCCACAGCAAGAACGCAGAGCCATCAGCCAGGGCCAGCCACAGCCGCATTTCTGGCCACTGCCAGACTGCTGCAGCTGCAAATGGCGGCCGTCATAGTGGATGCCATTTGCGTCCTTGCATTAAGCCGTGATAGGCTACGTAAATACTTACATAGCCTATCATGGCCTAATGCAGGCACGCAAATGGTGGCCGCTATGACGGCCGCCATTTGCGGCCTCAGCAGCCCGGCAGTGGCTGGAAGACGAGCCGGAGCCACCGCATCCTCCACCGCTGCCGCATCTGCTGCCAGGTAGGTCCGTCCTGGGGGGATTTCGGGGGAGGGGGGCCATTCTACCATGGACTCTGGGGGGCCAATTCCAAAGATTCCTCACTGGAGTCTGTGGCGGATTTCTCCAACATCCCTACTATCCATATCTGAACTGGCTTGGGAAGATGCCTCCTCCGGTTCTGGCTGTTCCCCTTCTGAATCTGAACTGCTAATTATCTCCATACACTCAGAATCAATCCTGACAACCACTATGAAACTGGCAGTGGATAAAAAGGGTAATCTGGAGTGGTGGTTTCACTCCCTTTTTATCCTTTGACTCTAAAAAGGTTCAGCCAAAAGTTCTCACTGGAGAACCATTTGGCCCAGCCATTATCTAGGGATGTATGAAAGTCACTTACCTTTTCGCGGATTCTGTTCATGGGGGGGGGAGGCGTTCTGTCCCTCCTCCCGGAATCCTCAACAGGGGGGAGGCAATCCGGTCCTCCCCCCCAGAATCCTTGACGGCCAGCTGTGCTCCGCGGCAGCTCCATGGAGCAACGGGCGAGGCCCAGGCCAGGGCCATCCGCAGCCGGATTTCCGGCCATGGAAGGATCTGGTTAGAAAAAAAGAAAATCGCGTACGCAAATGGTGGCGGCTACGGCCGCCGCCATTTGCATTCCTTATTTTTCGCTGTCTTAGTCTACATAAATATTTACATAGACTAAGACAAAGAAAAGAAAGGGGAACGCAAATAGCACACTGAGCGCTATTTGCGTTCCCTTCTTGTCTTCATCTTAGTCTACGTAAATATTTACATAGACTAAGACGGCAAAAAATAAGGAATGCAAATGGCGGTGGCCGTAGCCGCCGCCATTTGCTTATGCGTTGTTTGTTGTTTTTTTACTCAGATGTGATAGGCTACGTAAGTCTTTACATAGCCTATCATGTCTATGGGGGGGGAAAGAAAACACAGACTGCAAATGGCGGTGGCGGCAGTCGGTCAGAAGACCAGCCACCGCCGAAGCCGCTGCTGGAGCCGCCGCCGTCCGAAACATCCGCCCCAGGTAAGTCTCGTCCCAGGGGGGATCCACGGATGCGGGGGGGGGGGGTGGCAGGCCATTCCGCGATGGATTTCAGAGGGTTGAATGCACTGGCATTCGGCCTCACCGAGATCCGTCGCGGAATTCTCTGACATCCCTAATGACTACTTAAATTGTGTGGATATACATTCCCCTGCATCTGTGTTGTATGTCATTGTTTTCCTTAGTGGTGGTGGCTGCTTTGGCACTTTTTTTTTCTCTGACTGTCGCCTCTTTTTCCTTCCTGAGTCAGTCAAATGAGTGATCCTTATCAGTCAAGAATCATGTAATGTATGGGATGATCTCATGATACAACATTGCCCTTTGTAGATTTGGCTACCTGATTACATTACTGAGGGTAATTAGAATGGGTCAGGGCTTTCCAAAGAAGCCCCACTGGTGATCCTTGCCAAGGGTGATCCTAACCAATTAGGGATTTTATTAGGGCTATGCATGGACCCCCCAATCTGACTTGAAGGCCGCTTCAGGGCTTCCCAGGAGGGCCCGATTAGGCTCAGGCTGATTCGGGGGCGGGGCTGAGTTGGTTCAGCCTATAAAGCCACAGTGGGATTCGAACATCTGAATGCCACTTTGCCCGCCCCAACACACTGCCCAGGCTCCAGCTCCTTACCTGGGCCCTTGTTCCATGGGGGGGGGGGCTGCACTGCCAGGGGAGCTACTGCTGGTGCTGCCAGGGAGCAACCGCCGGCACTGCCGCTGGGGGAGCCACCACCACTGCCACCAGGGGAACTGCTGCCGCTGCGGCCAAAAGATCTGGCACCAGCACTGGGGGAACTGCTGCTGCCACCAGCTCCTAAGCCCTCTGGATGCATGCCAGCAGCCATTTTATTGTTTTTTGGGGGTGCCATTTTTAATGCCGCATGGCAGCTGGGCTTCCAAATCTCTCTGAAGCACACTAATGCACTTGGAGCAACCCGCTTCACTTCAGGCCATGATGGGCCCCCTCCACTTCGCCTTGGAGGCAGTCCAAAGCAGACAAAAGCACCCTGCTTCGACTCAGAGCTTGGGCTTCAGGCCGAAGCAGTGCACACCCCTAGATTTTATAGTGGATGGGATGAAATCACAATACAACATAGCCAATCAGATGACATCAATGAAGGCAGCTGAAGTCAACTGAAAGCAAGAGGAAGTCACGGCAATGTAAATGAATAAGGGAACATTTCACTGAAGTCTGAGATGTTTTTGACTCAGTTGAAACCATTCATGAAAAACTGAGCAGTTTCAGCTGAGCCTTATTTTATGCTCTTTAGAGCTGAGGGTCACTGGTTCAAACAAATCTCACTGGCGTTATACAGCAGCAGTTAAGTTCCCAATTCCAGGCTCATGTCAATCACAGACATGCTAGGTGGCTTTTAACAAGGTGCTAGTAGTATCTCAGTCACACACCCCTTGCACCTTGCCTAAGGGCTAGCATGGCATATGAGAGAGTAGGGCTGGGTGAGGATTTAATTTCAGTTTGGCTTTGATTAAGAATTTATCAAAATTCACAAATTTCTCCATGTTTGGGAGAAGGAGAACATGAGATTTTAAAAGTCCATATGTGGGAGAGAGAGAAAAAAACAGGCAGATTCATCTGTCTAGGCAAAGGCCTTTGAGTGCTTTGCCCTTCAGAGTCTGAGTTTGAATCCCTCTGTATTCAACCGTCTTAGTGTTTAGCTGGCATCTCCCTTTTTTGACAGGCTCCTCATCTATATGACAGTCAGGTACAACACAGTCCTCTCCATGGTGGCAACAGCGGTACCTATTGAATTTGGCTGGAAAGAATTTCGTTTCAGTTCATTTTTTTAAACAAGAATTTACCAAAATTTGCAAATTTCTTCATATTCAGGAAAGAAAGAAGTTGAGAGCGGGGGGGGGGGGGCTGAATGGAGAAGGAAGTGAAAGTGACATAAAGTGAAAGTGACAGATTTGCCCACCTTTACTGGAGAGAGGATCCGACTTGGGCCAGGGTAGAGTTGGGTTCCAGTCCCTACTTATCTATGCAACTCACTAGGTGGCCCTGGGGTCTCCATTCTTTTAAAGCCTAACTTACTTCAAAGGACTACAGGTGATAAAATGGACAGGGAAGAACCTTGCACACTGTCTTGAACTCCTAGGAGGAGGGGTGAGATAAAAATGTAATTAATAAATAGGGGTTATTGATATTATTGTGAAGATTTCAAAAATGTACATCACCCTGATGCAAATGTAATTGTTGTTGTTCCCTCTATCTCTGATGTTCAGGCTGTGAGTGCCATTGTTTATGCAGCCAAAACACCATCACCCATGCAGAACAGGGAGATATTTTAACAGGCTTATAACCCCAAGTTTGGCAGCAGTACAAAAAATATTTAGGGGGAAAATTGAAAGGGAGGACTCCCCCCCCCCCCGACAGCCCAATGAGTACTGAGTGTGCTGTGGTCATGGAGTGCTGACCGATTGGGGGGGGCAGAAATGGGGGGGGGAGAGTTGAAATGGAGTGGCTGGAATCCTGAACAGCTTCACTCCACACTGCAGCATTTTGTTGCATGTCAGCAGCAGCAGAATGGTAGCCTACGTTAGAATTACTGACATGATTACAGTGAAGGTCTTTAAACATTGGAAGTGCACTATACAGTAGAGCCTGGTGGCTCCAATGGTGGTGGGGCAGTGAATCCACTCCAGGTTTCAGTGAGAACCAGTCACAACTCTAAAGGAGCTATCCAAGCTGTGAAGCACCTTCAGGAGCTCCTTTACACTTCTGCTTGGTTCTGACTGAAACCCAGAGCGGATCCAGCGCCCCACTGACATTGGAGCCATCAGTCTCCACTGGCACTATATGAATGCTGACTGTCAATGGGCAAGTATACGGGGGCAGGGGGAATGATACAGAGAAGAGGAGTAAATAATACATTTGATGATGGTGGTGGTGATTGCATCCACCCTTAATAAACTACTTTGGCTTGTCAAGGAGTTGGTTGCAAGACAAGAAACCCAACATCTTTCTAACACTGATTAGCATTCATTTTAAAACCATGCTTAAATGTTTGTTAGGCTTTGCATGCCTGTCTCCATATGTCTCTTTTCAACTCCATGTGCTGTCAAAAGTGGGGGGGGGGAGGAGAGGGAGAGAGAGAGAATGAGAGAGAGAAATCACAAAGTTAAAAATCACTTGCAGAGATCCAAATTATTGCACTCTGGAAATAAATAAGAAGAAAAGTCTTTTCCTCCACCACCACCCTATAAAATTAAGACACATCAATGTTTTGCTCCACCACCAGTCATATGTCAAGATGGAGTTTTGCATATATATTTAACCTCAGAACACAAGAAAGCTAAAGAGCTTTCTCCAGAGTGTGAATAATCTTCCCATTTTCAAACCCTTGGATGAAACTTCAGGTTTGTATTCAGTCTTCCTGAAGCATGAACAGAACTGAAACTGAACAAGATGAGATGAGGGTGAAGGCTGAGTGGTTTCTAGGATGACAGATTCCAGAATTTAAGTGTACTGGTAAAGCAAACCTTCTGCCCCAGAAGCCCATAACCCATTCAGATAATGTGGAAGATGGATGGGGAAAAGCAAGGGTAGTGTGTTCTCTTCATGCTCAGAGGCACATTTTTCTTCTTCTTTACTTCATATGTACAGTGGTATTGAAACAGGTTCCAGGCTCAAGTCTTAGAGAGCCCCATTATGCCTAGCTGTAGCTCTAAAGCAGAACACATCCTTTGAGCATGTAACTTCCAAGTAGGGATGTACGAAAGTCACTTACCTTTGACGAAATTTGCTTCGCGGTGGGGGGGAGGCGCTCTGTCCCTCCCCCCGAAATTCTGGCCGGGGGGGAGGTGCCCTGTCCCCCCCCCCAAATTCTGGCCGGGGGGGAGGCGCCCCATCCCTCCCGCCGCGAATCCCAGCCGGCCGGGAACGCAAATGGCGGCGCTCATGGGCGCCGCCATTTGCGTCCCTGCAGTCAGCCGTGATAGGCTACGTAAATGTTTATGTAGCCTATCATGGCTGAGTGAAGAAAAAAAAAACCGTGCGTACGCAAATGGCGGCGCCCATGAGCGCCGCCATTTGCGTTCCTTATTTTGGCACGTGTAGTCTATGTAAACATTTACGTAGACTACGGCAAAAATAAGGGGAACGCAAATATGCTATTTGCGTTCCCCTTATTTTCGCCGTAGTCTACGTAAATGTTTACGTAGACTACACGTGCCAAAATAAGGAACGCAAATGGTGGCGCCCAGGGGCACCGCCATTTGCATAAGCGAGGGGTTTTTTTTCTTTTAAAGCAGCCGTGATAGGCTACGTAAACATTTACATAGCCTATCACAGTATTTTTTGAAAATCTAGCCATGATAGGCTATGTAAATCTTTACGTAGCCTATCACTTTTTTTTTTTTTTTACTGGAAATGGCGGCGGCAGCAGCCAGTCGGAAGACCGGCCGCCGGCGAACTGCTGCCGAACCGCCGCCGCCGCCGCCAGGGACATTCACCAAAGGTAAGTCCCATCCTGGGGGGGACGGGGGGGTGGCAGACCGTTTCGCCACCGATTTCGGGGGGCCAAATGCGCTGGCATTCGGCCTCCCCGAGATTTGTGGCGAAATTCTCTGACATCCCTACTTCCAAGTATCTCCTGTTAAAGGTCCAGTTAGCTAGCAGGGCTAATGACTGAAGGACACACGTCTCTACTCCAGTTTAGGATGGCCACTTATGCATGGCCAAAAAGAGGAATTGCAAACACAGGCCCAAAGAAGACAGCAAGTTGCATGACATTTACATATGTACAGTCAGGGCCAGAAAAATTGGAACAAGGATAACTGTTCTGGCAGTTGGCCTCTGTACACCACCAAATTGAAGTTGAAAGGAAACACACCCAGATGGGAGCGAAGTCAGGACTTTCAGCTGTAATTCAAGGGGTTTGACAAAAGTGGGGTACGAATCCTTCAGGAAGGACAGCCAGTGGCATACACACACACCCATCGTTGGTGGCTCATAAGTGATGGAACAAACCAACATCATTTCAAACTTAAGGGTCACCTTTAATACCTGGATGAAAATCCTTTGCAGTCAATGACTGCCTGAAGTCTGGAACCCATGGACATGACCCAGTGCTGAGTTTCCTCCCTCGAGATGCTTTGCCGGGCCTTTATGGCAGCTGCCTTCACCTGCTGCTTGTTTGTGGGTCTTTCTGCCTTCAGTCTTGTCTTCAGTAAGTGAAAAGCATGCTCTATTGGGTTGAGAGCAGGTGACTGACTTGGCCATTGAAGAACATCCCACTTCTTTGCCTTCAGAAACTCTTGGGTAGCTTTTGCTGTATGTTTTGGCTCATTATCCATCTGCAATATGAAGTGGTGTCCTATCAGTTTGGCAGCATTCGGCTGAATCTGAGCAGAAAGTATAGCCCTATACGCTTCAGAATACATCCTGCTGCTTTGATCAGCAGTCAGGTCATCAATAAACACCAGTGACCCGGCTCCATTTGCAGCCATACATGCCCATGCCATAACACTGCCTCCACCATGTTTGACAGATGATGTGGTATGCTTTGGATCATGAGCTGTTCCTTTCCTTCACAATACTTTTCTCTTCCCATCATTCTGGTACAAGTTCATCTTGGTTTCATCAGTCCAAAGAATCTTATTCCAGAACTGGGCAGGCTTTTTTAGGTGTTTGCTGGCAAAGGCTAATCTGGTCTGTCTGTTCTTGAGCGTTACCAGTGGTTTGCACCTTGTTGTGAAGCCTCTGTATTTACATCCATAAAGCCATCTCTTGACTGTAGATGTTGACAATGACATGCCTACCTCCGCAAGAGCGTTCTTGACCTGGCTAGATGTTGTGAAAGGGTTCCTCTTCAGCATGAGCAGAATTCTGCAGTCATCCACTTTAGTTGTCTTCCGTGGTCTTCCAGGCCTTTTGCTGTTGCTCAGCTTGCCAGTTAATTCCTTCTTTTTCAGGATGTTCCAAACTGTTGTGTTGGCCACTCCCACTGTTTTCGCTATCTCTCTGATGGGTTTATTTTGTTTCCTCAGCCTAAGGATGGCCTCCTTCACTCACATGGACACCTCTTTGGACCTCATGTTGGGAGTTCCAGTGAACAGCTACCACATGCAAATGGAACACTCAGAACCACCTCCAGGCCTTTTATCTGCTTGATTGGTCATGGGGTACCCAGGAAACAGGCCACACCTGGCCATGCAGCTGCTTGTCAGCCATTCATTCCATTACTTCTGAGCCACCAACGATGGGTGTGTGTGTATGCCACTGGCTGTCCTTCCTGAATGGTTAGTGCCCCACTTTTGCCAAACCCCTTGAATTATAGCTGGAAGTCCTGACTTGGCTCCCATCTGGGTGTGTTTCCTTTCAACTTCAATGTGGTGGTGTACAGAGGCCAACTGCCAAAACAGTTATCCTTGTTCCAATATTTCTGGCCCTGACTGTAAATGTGTAGGTGTAGGTGCAAATTTAGAAATAATTACTATGATTTAGATAGAAACAACACATCTCACCGTAGTGGAGAAGACTGACCCTGTGACTTGTGTGCCTGCTCAGTCTCATATCCAGGTGCTAAGTGTTGATGGGCAACTCAAAGGCCACCGCTAATCTCCCTCCTGATGGGTCTTTAAACCAGACTTAGACTGGACCACCTTCAAAAACAGGACTGTCTTCTGCCAACTCTCCAAAACAGAGGAGCAGGACACCCAGCCATTCTATAGTCCATTTGATGCCTTGGCTTCCATGATCCTTTCCCCACTCTTCCTTTGCAGTTTCTGAAAGACCTGAAGGACACACTGGAACACCCTTGTTTATTGTCCATGGCACCTCCCTCAGTTTTATCTCAAGATGGAGTTTAAGCCTCTCCTCAGTAGGTTTGCCAAGCCACCATACCATCAAATGCATCAAGGCCCAAGAAAGGGTGCAGGATCCTAGCCCAGCCCTCCTCCCCAGTCCTCCTCCCCTGCCACTTGGCCCTAGAGCAGATGGGAGTGGAGAAGTGGGTGAGAAAGGACCAGGGTAGGAATGGGGTGAGAGGTGCAGCGGCTGCCATTTCATTCAGAACCCCCTAGCACTTAAGAGTATAAGCACTATCTCCAGGTGAGGATTCAGCAGCCCAAACACACACACACACACACACTATATTTCTTCAGGCCCAGTGGTGGAGCGCATGCTTTGGAAGCAGAACATCCCAGGCATCTCCAGTTACAAGGATCAGGGAACAGGTGATGGGAAAAATCTGTGTCTGAGATCCTGGACAGCTCATAGTAGACAATACTGGGCTGAAGGGACATATAGTTTGACCAGGTATAAGGCAGCTTGCTATGTTCTCCTAACCCACCACCTAGCCTTGCCTTGCCTCCTCCTTCATTCTTCATTCTTCTTCATTCCTGCAGAAAGTAGGTCTCCAGATGTTTTGGACTTTTTGGCCCAGCATTCCTGTCACCCCAATGTCTTGTTACAACCTCCCCCACACCTTGTCTTGTTGTTGTAGCCCCACCTGAGTCTTGCTTTCCTGGGGCTCCTTCCTCTGAGCCCAAGGCGGTTCCTCCTAGGCTGAACTTTCTCTGATGTGCATCTTGGGCTGTGGAAGTTGTGTGTGATCTCCATTTACCCCTAGTTTCACAACACAAGATCACTAGACCAAGGATGGGCAGAAGGTAGATCTCCAGAGGTAGATCTCCAACTTCCATCAGCTTCAGCCAGCATGGCCAATGGACAGGAATGCTGGGCCAAAAAGTCCAAAACATCTGGAGACCTACTTTCTGCCCACCTCTGCACTAGACCATACATCTATCCCAGGACCTCCTGAGAAGAACCACCAGTTTTGCTTCCATGGACATGTGCTGGCTGCTACGCCTGTGCTGGATCCCTCGGCCATTCTGTCGCAACCCTCCTGAACACCCACAATATGCCTCCCACCCCACCTCCAAATGGTCAGTCACCATGGGATCAGCTGCAAAGATTTATATGGAACCCAGAACATGGAGTGGTATAAATTCTGCATGTAGGGCCCATACCAGATAGCTCCATTACAGTAACAAACCAACTTTGGATGGGGTCCTGTTCTATATTAAATTTATAGAATTTATTGCTAACAGTTAATCCAGTCTGATCTCTCACCTATGCTTCTCTCCCTCTCCCTCTCCCTCTCTTTCACATATACACATACCCAAATGCACACTTCCATAAACCAGAGGAGCTTCATGCCATATTGCCTGCATTTCCTTATAATCCATCCAATACGGTACTTTTTGAATGTGTTACAAAAAGGACAGATTTACAGGAGACAATCTGCCTTCATGACGATTGCATATTGTGGCATTTCTAGTCCATATGGATCAGTAAGACTTGGATTGCAGGCATTTGACCTTCAAAATCATGCAAATGTGAAACCAGACTTCCACTTTTTACAGCTGGAGAAGTCACAGTTTGACTTCTTCATCTTGGCTGGGAACCCTTGATTAAAATACAATTTGACTTAAGAATTCATGGATTGGTATCCCCCCCCACACTGCCCCCATCTTTCGTTATGGCTTTTTTGGAGCCTAGCACTTGCTTGGGTTACCCTCCCCTTAGCTTCACCCCTTCTGGCTAAGCTTCTCTCATTAACACCTATGACTCAATTGCTGATCATTTAAGAGCTAAGTTGCTAATTTAGAGCCACGGGCGAAGTATAAGCAAGACTTGAAACCTTTTTGCTCACGCCAGAGTTAATCTCAAGTAATAACTCCTGAAAACCCTTGAAAAGGTCTGTGTGTGGCTTTCTGTCAGTTGCATTATGGAACTGTACATTTTCACACTAAGAAACCTTGATTGTGCCATATCCGATCAAAACGGCTCCAATGGGAAACGGATAAATCTTAATGTAGAATAATTTCCTGGGCTCCTCAAAACAAGCCATCAGTTTTGTTGGTAATTATCTTGAGGGGGGAGGAGAGGGGAGAGGATATGAGATAGAAGAAGGGTCTGTCAGAATTCAGCGGTCACTCAAGGCTGTAAATTGGAGGGGAGGGCAGAACTACTTCAGGTCAGCTAGGGATGTCATGGGCATCTGGTTAGGGCTTGAGGCTTGGCAATTTCTCACCAGCTTGGCCCCCGGATGCCAGTCTGCACCCCCCATGCTTGCCCGACTTGGCGCACACCAAGTAGGGCAAGCACAGTGTTCCCCACAGCTCTGCTGAGCCACTATTTTGCGGGAAATGGCAGCTCACCCTTTCACATAAAGGGCCTTTTTGCACAAATGGCAGCGATAACTAGGCCCATTTACACAACATTTCAGGCTTTCTGTAATGGTGTATTTAGACCATTCACACCTGTAATGTTGCATCAAGTGGCCTATTTATAGCTGCCATTTCTGCAAAAGGGCCCTTTATGGAAAAGGACAAGCTGCCATTTTCTGCAAAATAGCAGCGCAGTGGAGGAGTGGGAAGCC